>NC_042616.1:97458489-98658489 GCF_901001135.1 Rhinatrema bivittatum | reverse complement strand
TAGCTCATTTAAAACAAATTGAAGCAAATTCTTTTTCACTCAGTGCATAGTTAGGCTCTGGAATTCATTGCCAGAGGATGTGGTTGTGGCAGTTAGTGTAACTGGGTTTAAAAAAGGTTTGGATAAATTGCTAGAGGAAAAATCCTTAATCTGCTATTAATCAATAACGAATAGTAGCTTGAGTTCTATTTAATATTTGGGTACTTGCCACGTATTTGTGACTTGGATTGGCCACAGTTAGAAGCAGGATGCTGGGGCTTGATGGACCCTTGGTCTGACCCAGTATGGCAAATGTTATGTACTTATGTTTATATGTTCTCTGCCCTTCATCCAGGTATAGAGACCCACACCCTGCTTCCTACTGACACATAGCGTTCTTAACTTCAGCTTCTCACACAGCTCATGGGGCAAGAATCTACAAGGTGGTGTGAACGAGGGGATTCAATTTCTCGGTTTTGTCTAAAGGCTAGTAAGTTAGAATTGTTTATGAAATATAAGCAAGTTCCAAGTAAAGTGATGTGTTATGCTTCTTCTGCTTTAGTTATACCTACCAAACTAATTACCATAACTGTTAGGTATGTATTATAAATGTCTAAGATCGGTAAGTTGTGTTTGTTTTGGAAATCTAATGCTTGCAAATATATCTCTATTCTGAGACAAATGAGTGTGAGTTCCTAGGCTGATCGGGTCCTATAGAAACATTAAATAAGTGTTCATTTCTGTGTGCTGCTAGTTCCCATAGGGAGGGAGAAGAAGGCAATATCCAGACTGTTGCTTACACTTAAAAATCCTTATATTCCCAGCAAGTGTCATAAAACTTGGATGAAAACCCCCCCAAGTTAGAGTAAAAATAGGATGCATTGCTTCCCCCATCAACAAATTGATCTGAAAATCTGAATTGAATTCTATTGAGAAAGTCTAACCCAGATAGATAACTTAGCCTGCTAAATAGCGCTGCCCCGATCCACCCACTGCCCACCCACAACTTATCCAGCTATCTAGTGCTGTTGAATATCCAAATATATTCAGCAGCTGCTAAATATAACCGCTAGATAAATTCTACTTATCTGGCTATCTAGCGATTGAATATTGACCTCATGGTATTCAGAATTGTACACAATACTGAAAGTGAGGGGTCTGACCAGTGACCTGTACAGAAGCATGATCACCTTTTTTCTCCCAGTTATGCCTCTTTATGTGCCTCTTTTCTGCTACTGTCTTGTTGCACTATTTTGCTACCTTAAAATCATTAGATAGCACTACGAGGTCTTTGTCATACTTGGTGGTCGACAGTATCTCACTACTCATCATGTATTACTCCTTTGGTTTTTCACTTCGAAATTTAGCTGTTCACACTCAGTCATTCCTTGATGTTTCTTACACAGTTTCTCATTCTGTCACCTCCCTCAGTGGTATCCACTCTATTAGCATCATCGGCAGAAAATTTCCAATTAACCCCTCCATAATATCAGCCTTGAAGATATTGAACAGAGCTGGCCCCCAGACAGATCCTTGCGGCACGCCATTTACCGTTTTCTTCTCCTCAGATTGAAATCCATTTACCATGATTCTCTGTTTATTATGCAACGAGGTTCTAATCTAGTCCACTATCTTGGGGTCCACTCTCGACTGTTGTTTATTTTTGAGCCTTTCATGTGGGGCAACATCAAAAGCTTTGCTGAAATCCAAGTATACAATTTCTAGTAAATACCCTTGACTTTCTTCTCTAGTCATCTGATTCAATACTTTAATTACATTTATGCAACATATCTCCCTCTTGGAAAAATGCAGCCTTAGATACTGTATTCAATATCATTTAATATTTTTTCCTTCAATTTAGTAAAGTCTCCATTAAATATCCCATTACTAAAATCAGTGGTAGGAAAATTAGTAGTGACTCTATTGATGAAAAGACCACCAAGTAGTCTCCATTCTCCTCCCTATTACCAACTTTATGGAAATGAAGAACATGCCCCCTTCTCCAGTCCTGAGGAAACACTTCTGTCTTCAAAGACTGATTGAAGAGATCTTCCAGCAGGCCCACCAGAAGCTCTCTGAACTCCCATGATACCTTAGGAGGTATCCGATCTGCACATTATTTTGTTCATTTTCATTTCTGCTAGTTCCACAAAAAATAAGAATTGCCATACTGGGTCAGACCAAGGGCCCAGCAAGCCGAGAATCCTGTTTACAATAATGGCCAATCCAAGTCACAAGTACCTGGCAAAATCCCAAATAGTAGATAGATCCCATGCTGCTAATACCCAGACATAAGTATAGCTTCCCCCAGGTCTGGCAAGTCTTGTGGGGGTCAGGAGGGTCCCCCAAGACTTGCCAAAAGTCCCTGGTGGTCCAGCGGGGGTCCTGGAGCTATCTCCTGTACTCGGGCCGTCAGCTGCCAGTATTTAAAATGGCGCTGATAGCCTCGCAATCATAGACGCTGTTAACTAGGCCCAAAACAGAAGAACCTCAAGAATTCAGTTCTTCCAGAGGTGGGGGTTTGTCCTTCTTTCAGAAACTGGTTCACACCAGATATGTCACAAGGGCTACCGGTGCTATTGGTCGGCCCCTGTCACATGGTAGGAGCACAAGATGTCCTCCTGTAATTTCTCATGGTCTACTTGTGATTTAACAGAATACTTTTGTGTCATTTGCAAATTTGATCACCGTACTTGTTCCTATTTCCAGATCTTTTTTTAAATATATTAAAAAGAACCTGTCCCAGTACAGATCTCTGGGGCACCCCACTATTTACCTTCCTTCCATTGAGAAAACTGATAATTTAATCCTATCTTTTAACCAGTTTGCAATCTACAACAGGACATTGCCCCCTATCCCATGACTTCTGTGTACCTTCTCCAGTTCAGCTGGAGAAATGTAACTATAAATGTTGTGGCATTTAATCCCCACTACAATATATATCCCTGCAAACAACTGGCAGTCCTTCTTCCTTAGATCAGGGATGGTCAACTCTGGTCCTCAAGAGCCACAAACAAGCCTAGTTGTTTGGATATTCCCTATAGTGGGATCCCAGTTCTCCAGGAGGCTGAATACAGGGTGCTGCATAGTCCCCAGGATCTACCTTTGTCTCTCAAAGGAAAGATACACAGCCTCTGTGGTGCTTGGATTCCTCCAGCAGGGAGGAGGTTTACACCTCCAGAGCCCCTGGTGCAGAAATGGGACAACATGCTCAATCCAATGCTCATCTGTACTCGTCAGTGGGTACTTAACAGTAGCTGATCTGGTCTGAAGTATGATGAACTCTTGCAATAAAAGGATGGAGGCCAATATTGATATTCAACTAAAAAGTCTTTACTTCAATTTAAACAAGGTAATCTAAGAATTGCAAAAAGCTAAAAGAGCAAAATAAAAGTCATCACCAGAAAAGCTGTGGTTTCCTTATCCATGGTGCATCTTCTAGCCACTCTCCTTCTTTCAACTGACCCAGTCTCTACAGCTTCCTCTATCCCTTACCCAAAGAGGATGGGATGATTGTCCTCATTCACAATCATAAACTGAAGTTGCAGTCCAATAACCTCTAGTTAGGACAAAAATAGCTGTTTCTAAAATCTCTCCTCGCAATCATAGACGCTGTTAACTAGGCCCCAAACGGAAGAACCTCAAGAATTCAGTTCTTCCAGAGGTGGGGGTTTGTCCTTCTTTCGGAAACTGGTTCACACCAGATAGCAATACAAACTTCTCAAAAACCTTCTCAAAATTTCTCCCCTCTAACTATTCTTACTACTCTTTACTTCTCCAACTCCTAGATCAATCTACCAGGGGAGCAGAAAGACCTTTACCAGTTCTCTAGGGTAGAATCCACAGAGGAAAAGACTCTTTGTACATTCTCAGGTGAAACTTTATACCTCTGAGACACATCCCACAAAAAGTTGCAAAGACCCTAAATTGCTGGAAAAAACAGAGAAAATATAGTAGCAAGGGCTATACCACAATTACTATGTATGAGATAGATTTGCGTACAATGGAGGCAGTGCATGGAAGTCTATTTCATGCATATTCATTTTGAATAACCTAAAAACCCGAATTATATATGGCTTTTGAGGACAGGAGTTTTCCAACCCTGCTTTAGAATGTAAGCCTTCTGGGGACAGGAAAATACCTACGGTACCTGAATGCAATCCACTTTGAAGTGGCTGATCTGTCGTGAAAGGCAGAATATAAATCAAAATTTAAATTAAATTAAGCGCACAGTGCATCTATAATCTATTCTGCAGTATAATAAAGAAAATCCTTCAACAGCTTAGATAAAGTGATTAGCCTTAAATTGATATATCACTGCTTTTTTTAGATACTGATATCTTTCTTACCAATCACTTTTCTTTTAAAGACTTGTGCATTTCTTATTTGGCTTTAACCTTTTCTGTTGGTAAAATGTTCCATAATTTCATTACTAAGTTAAGAAACCCTTTTCCTAAAGGTAGTAAAGTTTATTTCAAATTAGTCTGAAAGGTTATTCCAAAATGTTTCTGCTACATGGGTGAAAGGATCACCTGGAGGTCTCTTGTGGTTCCATTTATACAGTTTAATTAGTTCTGCTGTCAATTCTCTTTCTTAAGGGACTGAGACATTTTTGCTCATTCATATAGCATTCATGAATAATTTGTTTAATCTTTTTTTGTATCCTTTCCAACAATTGATTAACTTTTGTTTAATTTTATCTTCATTTTTTTCAGGGCTAACTGCTTCGGTCCTGGTTTTATCACCTTGAGGGAGTAATTTTGTAATATCATGGATAAGTTAGCTGACAAATAATTTACACTGATTTTCAGTGTAAATTATTATTATGCAATAATCTGCTCTGAAAATTATCCCACCTGCTCACGCACCTATTAGAATGTGCTCAGAATGTTTTCTTGAAAAGTTACGTGCATATTTTTGAAAATCCAAAAGTATTTGCATTAGTCCAATCTCTTCACCAATGCTCTCCCCAGGAACACGCAGTCCAGGTATAGCTACACACACATATATATATGACATATACATGTAGGCCCCCCCTCCTTATAAGGTACATTAATTACAAGAGTATCAAAACTTTTTATAGCAAGCGTCAGGTTCTATTATTTGTTTTGTGGGTTTAATAAATGGGTCATGCAGATGGTGACAAAGGCAGTGAGGTGGGTAGCTCTTATCCCTTTCTCCATAAACTCTGCACCCAGGGTAGCTTCCCTCTGCTGGCCTCTTCTGAGACCTGGACAAATGAAGACTGCTGAAGGATATCTTCAGACACTCAGCTTCTATTCTGGTAAATTCCAGTCCGCAACTACAAACATAATGTATGGAGAGCAGACAGACAATGTTGAATAATCAGAGTTCATGGGAAATGTAGTCAAGAGCAATATTCGAACAAAATAATGATACATTGTATCCCAGAGCTTGGAATACCACCTCACATCTTAAAGTATGTTTTTCCCTCTATTACTTCCATAACAGAACATATGGCTTACATTTGTGCTCCCCCCCCCCTTTGGTCTGGACTATGAATTACCCCTATGCTTGGGGTGGGGAGTACCACATGAGAAATTATATTTACTAATATGATAAATCTTTGGGTCTGTAGCCTGAGTGAGGGATGAGACAGGGTCCCAGTCTCCTCGATACTACAATTCTGTGCCTTTCCCAAATAACCTCTTACTTATGGCACCCTTGGCCATATAAAATCATCACACCAGAATAAAACAGTAATTAACCCTTTTACTAGTATTGTGTGAGTAGACAGTAAATCCAACCAGAACATAAAATTAGAAAAGTACAGTAGTGAAGTATAATATAAATGTGTAGTTTTCTTATTTTATATCAAGAAATGCAAAAATAAGATTGGGTATGGCTGTTAGTCAGGGCAACCAACATACTCACATGGACAGTAAAAAAAAAAATAGAGAATGCTAATAGTGGGGGAACAGGAAAAGGCAGTGAAGTACACAACTTTCAAAAATTGTCTTTACCTGTGAGTCCTCAAAAAAGGGAGGTGACAACAGATCCACCCCAATATCACCAGTTTGTAAAGGGTGCACCCTGTCCCAAACACAAAATTGTATGGGGAAAAAACAAGAAAATGAAGAAGGCCTTCTTGATGGTGGAGCTGGCTAGATGACAAATCAAATAGATAAGCACTGCAGTGTGTGAAAGGTCTCTCCCTCCTGGGGAGCTTCCCCAAATGATTTACTTGGTACTAAACAGAAAGGAAGGCCTGGTTTTAATCTGTTACAGAAAAACCACAGTCCACCAGTTTTTCTTTCCCAGCAAGAGTTTATGCTTGACTTTGCCTAAAAAACTGAAGCAAATAAGATGAGATACTGAGTTTGGGGAGAAAAGGCAAGGAAAATAACCTCCCTCCTCTGCTAAAATATGCTCTGTGTAAAGTTTAGATTATTTAACTCAGTCTCTTAGGAGGGTGAGCCATCCATGTGCTCCTGGGCCTGTATATCTCTGGAAAGGAAGTCTCTCAGTCTCTCAGCTCCTGGCTGTCCCTTGTTTAGATCTTATATGTAATTCAGCTGTGCAACAAGAACAGCTGTCCATCTCTCTATTTCCTCAGACTGCAGACTTCTGTTTTTCCCTCTCAATAATTATCTCTTCAGGAGAAGAACTGATTGCAGGGCTGCCATATGCATTCCTCTATTCCTGGCTCCTGGCTCCAACTCATGGCTGTCCCCACCCTGCACACACAGAGCAAACCAAATTGTGCCTTTTCTACCTTAAATGGTCTCCCAGTATTCCTTTGGCTTCTTCATCTGCTGGCTATGAGGTGCTGTTCTCTGGGCAGCCCTTTTATCAACTTGTTAATACTGTAAGTGCTGGATGCTGGTTCTTGACATATTTTTATTTTCTTTCACCTTGGTCGTGGTGGCTTACAGTCTCTGCAGGGTTGAAAACCCCTTTTTGACAGGTTCAAAACACATCACTAAAATCCAGACTCAGCTCGGTCCATATTGTAAGGCTGTATCAAATGATAAGCTCATGAGGGAAGGAACCTGGTTTATAATAGCTTGCCAAAATAATAATGCGCGGCAAATAATTATACTGAGCAATAACAGTTTAAATGATGCCAAACAACTTTTTATTATTGTGTTACTAAACGACCCTGACATGGCCGTGTTTCACGTCAGGCTGCGTCAGGGGGACCAAGAGTTTCCAAAATCTATAATCAAAGAAACATCATACAGATATTGTGCAGTTTGGCGAACACAAAAATATATAAATGAAGCTTGCTACACATTGCTTTATATTTTAATACCAGAAGCTCTCCACCCTTCAGGTACCCTCTTTCAATATATAATCTCATCCCCATCACTGAGGAACTGGTAAATCAGATTCCTCTTCCTTTTAAACATCAATCTCTTATATGGTCATGGGCTTCACATTCCTGATCCTTGGGGCCTCTCACGTCATACCCATCTCTTTACTCATTCCTCTGTGAAGTTTGCCCTTTTCCTCAGTCCTTCCGACTTCACCTTTCCAGTAGCACACAGATTTCCCCAGTCTCCTACATGATCTGGCCATCCTTTGGGGTACTCCTCATTTAGGAACCTCCCTATTGTTGTAGGTCCTGGCCATTTCTTCAGGGGGATGAATTACCTCTTCTCCAGCTCCTCTTCCTTTGAGGGAAAAAGCTCCTGCAGGGCCTCGCTTCTTACAGGGAGGTCCACGGGCCTACTATTCTGCAAGCTGGCTACTCCAGGTTCCCTACATCCTCGAGGTCCCTCTCTTTCTCCACACTACACTAAGAAAAGACACTTCACACTGAATTGACCCAGAATTTATACCTTTCCAGGCCAATCCCCACCAATCATCTCCTCTCATATCTCTTAAAGGGACACTCAATCATTCCCCTTAAAACTCAGACAGGTTAACACAACTGAACAAAACACAAAACATCAGCTGGTCAGTACCACACCAATCAACAGCATTTCTTTGCCATATTCTTCCTAACAAAGACAATCTTTGGGCTCTCCAGGCATGGGAGCACAATTGGCGATCCCTCCACACATGAGTAAGTTACCTGCATATCAGGAGGGTAATTTTGTAAAAGGTGATTTATGCAGAAAAAACACAATTATACTCTGTATACATAGACTTGTATTTCTGATTTCGCTAAGAAAAGGTTGGCCTACAAGTTTATGTATGCAGTAGAGTAAAACTAGGACTGGATCAACCTGCCCTGAATAGTAGGGTCCCATTGCTTATTAATTTTGAAGTTAAGTACCCAGAATTGATCCCCATATTGGCTTGATAAGGGCCTTAAACTGTCCATAGATGAATGAGATATTTGTCTCTTGTTTTACCCTTTGTTTAAATAATGACACTATGTACCGAGATTTGACAGTTACTTTGCTCACTGATTCATTATCTGAAAAGGAGACCTGTACTAAAACATTTTTTCTTTGCTGTCCTTTATATAGTATTACAAATATGCTAAACCCTCTATTTCTAAAAGCTCCCGGAGGATACTGGTGAGTTTTCAGGTGACAGGTATTAAAGCAGTGTGGCTGGAGAGAAGCAAAGGGTCTTGAGCAAGAAAAGGCCTTATACAAGCTTGTTATAGAAACACTGTATTTATGAGTGTAATACCAACACATACATTTTATGTCATATGTGACTAGATTTCTAACCCTTCATAAGACAATTTATTAATACTGTTTTTCCTTAAATTTCACTTCCCCTCTTAAACCCTCCTGCTTTCTTTCCTTCACCCTTAATGACTGCCTTTTAAATTTTCCCACCTTTCCTAAAATTATTGTGAAGGGTATCAGGTGTGTGAGCCCTTTGTGCTGCGGAGCAGTTGACGCAGTCTTAAGGGCAAACCCATGAGGTCAGCACCAGCAGTTGGTGGAAGGGCCCTCTAGTGGGATATTCTGGAACTTCACCTCCCCCTCAGGTTGAGCCCTTGAGGTCTGGCAGCTGGCAGGAGTTATGTGGGGCACACTGGGGTCAGAGTTGGCAGCAGACTGACGGAGTCAGGAACAAGACAAAGTCAGGGCAGCAGCTAACAAGAATGGTCAGGGCCAGGCAGAAAGTCAGGTCCAGGTGGCAGGCAATCGTTGTCAGGTCCAAACAAGAGGTCAAGGTCTGGAGAGTCAGGCCGTGGACACACAGGAAACATTGGATGAGATGGGCAGGCAAGACAAGGCTGGATGAGGATGGCTGGAGAAGGCAAGACTGGACAAGGCAAGGATGGAGGGCAAGGTTGGATGAGGCAAGGCTGAAGGTAAAGGCAAGGCTGGAAGATAAGGCTCAGGAACACAAGAATCAGGAATGCTGGCAACACATACTGCAACGTGGGAGACCCTTGCTGAGGTGTTGGTGGCTCCTCCACAAGAGTCTTAAATGCAAGGGGGCCAATGATGTCATCACTGGGTGCCATGGCTGAGTTCCCACTGCAGGCCCTTCAAAGATCAGGCTGTTGGGCTTGCGCGTGCCTAGGAGGTGATTGGTGGATTGGCGTCATGGTGGCATCCTTGCTGCAGTTGGCTCTGATGGCATCAGCATTCTGATGGTGGCATGCAGACCGCGATGATGTTTGTTGGCGTCCTAGGGTGAGTGCTGCCGCAAGCAGCAAATCCTAAAAATTATAGGCTTTTCTTCTTCTTTTGCTCTTCAAGTATCCCCTCAATGGTGTCTGATATTTTTCCAACACCTTCTGGAGCCAATCTTTTTTTTTATTATTCTTTTCCCTCCTTTCAACCCTGTTGTGTTCTCCTCCCCTCCCATGTATTCTTTTACTTCCTCCTCCCACCCCTTTTAGGTTCTGCCTTTCTCAGATGCCATTTGTATTTCCTAACATGATGCTAGTGAATAGAAATTTCATCTTGCACCCCTAAAAGGCGATGGAACATTAAAACTATTCACTGAAATTCATTGCTTAGTTTCCTAAAACATGCGCTGACAGACCCCTCCCCCCCCCCCCCCGCCCACACAATCCAATGCAGTAAACAAATGAAATGTAGATCAATGCAGCAGTAAAAAAAAGGCACCTATAGGCAAAAATGTGTGTTTACAGGATGATTAACATGCTGAAGTTTTCTGCATCAGCCGTTATGCGTCTAAAATGTACATTTATTATCAAGGTAGTAAAAAGTGTTTATTCTTCATGGAATGGAGATATATAAAACTGTGTGGTTTCTTCTTTTTATCTGCTGGAAAAAATATTAAAAACCATGCGGTCACCTCCGCGATGTACTATAAAGTGCTGCAAGTGTTGTGACATTTAGAAGCAGGAGCTATAAAAGCCGGTAGGCTATATAAAAGGGAGCCAGGAGCAGGGGTGGCTTGACAGTAATCTGGGTCCCGGGGCAATAAGGATTATTGACCCTTCATTGGCTCTTAACCATACATCCGCGGCTAGAGGAGAGGCTGTGAGCCCTTGGACACTGTCCTATTGCAGGAATAGTCAGTCTCAGGCCCTGGTCAGGAGACAAAGAGTCCAATTTCTCTCTGTGGTAAGGCATGCTCAGCATATAGGCTGGTGCTGCAGCATGGACTTTGGACTTGTTGGTTTTCTGCTATTTTTTGGACTTACTAGTTTTTAGATATTTTTTCTGTATTTTTCTTTTTCTCTGTGCTTTTTTAAAATTCCTTTTCTTTGGTGAAGGTAGATTTCCTGGTTCCTTTGTTTTAGGGATTTAGCCTTTTCCTTGTTCTTTGGGCTTGTACTAGCAGTTCTGTTATCTAATATATAGTTTTTAAACTTTTTTATGATTAGGTTGACAAAAGGGTCTTATGTGCACGTGTTTATACCCATGGCACTATGGAGCATGTAAGTAAGGTGACAGCTCATGGAGTAGATCAGCGCCACTACCCAGTGAATGACACAAAAGCAATTCGGAGGAATGTGGTTGTAAGTTCTTTATGTGAGAGTGGGGAGGGAAAAAAAGATGGTTATGAGGTGGAGAAAGGAGCAGAGCCAGAGAGATGGAGGGAAGAGGTTGGGGGTGGAGGTGGCAGATAGAGAAGGGGTGCAGGCAAGGATAAATGAAGAAGTTGATAGGGCTCCCCTTCCCCCAGATGATCAAGAAGAGCAGGCAATGCCTGATGGGAGCATCGGATACTTATGTGAGATTTGAGCTTCTTAGAGCTTGAGAAGAACATTTTGTGCTAGCATGTGTATGAGAATTATACTGCACTGTATGGGTTAAAGTCTTTGTCGGTGACCAAGAGGAGGATCTGGGCCTTGATAGTCACTGATATCAGCAGCCTGACAGTCAACACCTGGATCGTAAAGTAGGTACATAACCATTGGAATGATATATGAAAGGAGGCCAAAAAGAAAGCATCATAAATATTAATGGTACCACGAAATACTGGGGGTGGTCTACCATACAAGGCCCATAGGCCCCTTTACTTTTTGTCTTTAATTCAATGCAAAAGTGCAACTTACCAGCATCTCATTTGAAGAGATCCGGGTAAGTTGCAAGGATTTACATATAGGGAAAAATAACCCTTGCTGTAGTTACACGATGTTAGGTTCCATATTAGGAGCTACCACCCAGGAAAAAGATCTAGGCATCATAGTGGATAATACTTTGAAATCGTCAGCACAGTGAGCTACAGCAGCCAAAAGAGCAAACAGAATGTTAGGAATTATTAGGAAGGGAATGGTTAATAAAACGGAAAATGTCATAATGCCTCTGTATCGTTCCATGGTGAGACCACACCTTGAATATTGTGTACAATTCTGGTCACCACATCTCAAATAGATGGAGAAGGTACAGAGAAGGGCAACCAAAATGAGAAAGGGGATGGAACAGCTCCTCTATGAGGAAAGGCTGAAGAGGTTAGGGCTGTTTAGCTTGGAGAAGAGACAGCTGAGGGGGATATGATAGAGGTCTTTAAAATCATGAGAGATCTTGAACGAGTTGATGTGAATCGGTTATTTACACTTTCAGATAATAGAAGAATGAGGGGGCACTCCATGAAATTAGCAAGTAGCACATTTAAGACTAATCAGAGAAAATTCTTTTTCACTCAAAGCACAATTAAGTAGGGATGTGAATCGTTTTAGGACGATTAAAATTATCGTCCGATAAATTTAATATCGTCTTAAACCGTTATGGAACACAATACAATACAGATTCTAACGGTTTATCGTTATAAATCGTTAGAATCGTGAGCCGGCACACTAAAACCCCCTAAAACCCACCCCCGACCCTTTAAATTAAATCCCCCACCCTCCCGAACCCCCCCCCCAAATAACTTAAATAACCTGCGGGTCCAGCGGCGGTCCGGAACGGCAGCGGTCCGGAACGGGCTCCTGCTCTGAATCTTGTCGTCTTCAGCCGGCGCCATTTTCCAAAATGGCGCCGAAAAATGGCGGCGGCCATAGACGAAAAAGATTGGACGGCAGGAGGTCCTTCCGGACCCCCGCTGGACTTTTGGCAAGTCTCGTGGGGGTCAGGAGGCCCCCCACAAGCTGGCCAAAAGTTCCTGGAGGTCCAGCGGGGGTCAGGGAGCGATTTCCCGCCGCGAATCGTTTTCGTACGGAAAATGGCGCCGGCAGGAGATCGACTGCAGGAGGTCGTTCAGCGAGGGTTCCGGCGCCTCGCTGAACGACCTCCTGCAGTCGATCTCCTGCCGGCGCCATTTTCCGTACGGAAAATGGCGCCGGCCATACGCGTATGGCCGGCGCCATTTTCCGTATGAAAACGATTCGCGGCGGGAAATCGCTCCCTGACCCCCGCTGGACCTCCAGGAACTTTTGGCCAGCTTGTGGGGGGCCTCCTGACCCCCACGAGACTTGCCAAAAGTCCAGCGGGGGTCCGGAAGGACCTCCTGCCGTCCAATCTTTTTCGTCTATGGCCGCCGCCATTTTTCGGTGCCATTTTGGAAAATGGCGCCGGCTGAAGACGACAAGATTCAGAGCAGGAGCCCGTTCCGGACCGCTGCCGTTCCGGACCGCCGCTGGACCCGCAGGTTATTTAAGTTATTTGGGGGGGGGTTCGGGAGGGTGGGGGATTTAATTTAAAGGGTCGGGGGTGGGTTTTAGGGGGTTTTAATGTGCCGGTTTTTCGATTTTTCGATTTTTCACGATTTTTAACGATTTTTCACGATATTTTACCCCCCCAAACGGCAACAATACGATTCCCTCCCCCTCCCAGCCGAAATCGATTGTTAAGACGATCGAGGACACGATTCACATCCCTACAATTAAGCTCTGGAATTTGTTGATAGAGGATGTGGTTAGTGCAGTTAGTGTAGCTGGGTTCAAAAAAGGTTTGGATAAGTTCTTGGAGGAGAAGTCCATTAACGGCTATTAATCAAGATGACTTAGGGAATAGCCACTGCTATTAATTGCATCAGTCACTAACCAACCTCTTCCCCTTCTCAATAATATTCCAACAAAAACGTATAGGGGATTAATTGCTAGGTGATCTTGTACGGAGGTAGGTCTATGAGGGTAACCAATTAATGGTAATCCTCTTATGTACCTCCGTCTAGTAGTCTTTTTTAATTTTTATTTAATTCACCAACATCTTTTACTTTTGATAATTTTCAATTTTTCTTAAAATCCCTTCTCCCCTGCTGCTTTTCCGTCCCACTGATGTTTTATTACATACTTATCGGGACATCGCCTCAATAATATCTCATGGGCGCGGAGCTGCTCGTCCGACACGGGCCATGTTTCGGCACGGGGTGCCTGCTTCAGGGACTGTGGGAGAATGAGCTGTGTCCAACACTGGGTTCACAGCATATGGCAAACTGTTATGCCGCTTTCCTTTGTCATACTCGGAACGCCCGTAATGCTTAAAGCATTACGGGCGTTCCGAGTATGACAAAGGAAAGCGGCATAACAGTTTGCCATATGCTGTGAACCCAGTGTTGGACACAGCTCATTCTCCCACAGTCCCTGAAGCAGGCACCCCGTGCCGAAACATGGCCCGTGTCGGACGAGCAGCTCCGCGCCCATGAGATATTATTGAGGCGATGTCCCGATAAGTATGTAATAAAACATCAGTGGGACGGAAAAGCAGCAGGGGAGAAGGGATTTTAAGAAAAATTGAAAATTATCAAAAGTAAAAGATGTTGGTGAATTAAATAAAAATTAAAAAAGACTAATAGACGGAGGTACATAAGAGGATTACCATTAATTGGTTACCCTCATAGACCTACCTCCGTACAAGATCACCTAGCAATTAATCCCCTATACGTTTTTGTTGGAATATTAATTGCATCAGTAGCATGGGATCTTCTTAGTGTTTGGATAATTGCCAGGTTCTTGTGGCCTGATTTGGCCTCTGTTGGAAACAGGTTGCTGGGCTTGATGGACCCTTGGTCTGACCCAGCATGGCAATTTCTTATGTCCTTATATTTTTATTTTCTTATCCGGCCACACAAGGCCAGATAACTTACTAGCCGTTTATGTTTTTAAGTAAAGTAGCTAGATAACTTTAAGCAAGCATATTCAGCGGGACGGTTATCCTGCTGAATGGGGCCTCTTGGTTACATCAATTAATGTGCCCGCCATGGGACCCAGTGCTCACTACAACACTGCTCAGCACCTTGGAAATTCCAGCATATAGATTTCCATCTGAGACTGGACACCATTTTGACTCATTTTCATCAGACATTCACCACCTGGAGAAATTTTAAAAATGGCTGGATAAGTACATCAATTTACATTAAATTTGTTACTCTGGTGACATCATTTGCTCATTCAGAAGCTAATTTTCAAAGCCATTTATGTACATAAAATATGAGTTAATACATGTAAATGACTTGTTATAAAATTGCCTGGGGTTTCTGTGCATGGAAGTTTATGAATAACCCACATTTTCTCTTATTTTTATGCTCACAAAAGACAGGCATTCTGAGGAGTGAAGTTGGTGTTTGTATGCATTCTTTTGATTCTTTTGTGGCTTACTGCCATGCTCAGAAGGGGATGCCACACTGAGCCTGCCAGAAGCAGAGGAGGTACGCATTTGGGAGGCCAAGCGGCCGGGCCCGACTGGCAGGTAGGGGCAGTGGGTCCCAAGATGGGCCCATGGTCCACCGAACACAACACTGAGTGCGATTGGTTCGTGATTACCCAGCCTGACCTAGTCCCATGGGGAGAACTCCCAGAATCTTGCCCCTACATAGAAACAAAGAGATGACAGCAATAAAGGACCAAATGGTCGAGCCAGTCTGCCCAGGAAGCTTACGGTATTATCTGCTGTGCCGTGTAGATTACCCCATGCTTATCTGTTTCCCAGACCAAAAAAGTCTGGGCCCTCATTGGTTGCTGTTTGAATCCAAGTCCCTGTTACCTCCGTGCTTATCAGTTTCCCATACTAGCCCTCGTTGATTGATCTTGAATCCATTTCGCTCTTGTGCTTTGCTGTTGAAGCAGAGAACAATGTTTGAGTTGCATCAAAGTATCAGACATATTGGTTAAGGGTAGTAACTGCCACATCAGAAAATTACCCCCATACTTGTTTTCGCAGACTGTAAAAGTTGGGACCCTCGGTTGCCGAATTAATCCAATTCCCCTTTTCCTCCTGCCTTTGAAGCAGACAACAATGATGGAGTTGCATCAGCAGTATCAAGGCTTATTGGTTAAGGGTAATAACCACCACACCATCAAGTCACTCTATGCACTCTTCGTTTCCATTCTTTAGTCTTTAGAGATGCACAGTGTTTATCCCATACCCTTTTGAAGTCTTTCACTGTTTTGATTTTCACTATCTCCTCCGGAAGGGCATTTCAGGCATCCACCAACCTCTCTGTGAAGAAATATTTTCGGAAGTTGGTTCTGAGGCATCCTCCTTGGAGTTTCATTTTGTGACTCCCTAGTTCTACTGATTTCTTTCCAATGGAAAAGGTTTGATGATTTTGCCTCATTAAACTTTTCAGGTATCTGAAGGTCTGTATCATATCACCCCTGTGCCTCCTCTCTTCCAGGGTATACATATTCATATCCTTCAGTCTCTCCTTATAGGTTTTCTGATACTGACCCCACACCATTTTGGTAGCTTTCTCTTTGATGTCAATACTGATGGCTTCTCTGGCAGGAAAAGTCTTTAGAACATGGGAACCAGGCTATGCCAGCCCTGGAGCCCTGTGGAGAGGGTGAATTAAACAACCTCCTGTTATGCGTGCCATCCGAGGCAGACCTGCGGCACGGCCCTCTCACCTTTCTACAGTGACTCCAGCCTCTGGTTCCTTCTCGCTGGCAGCGGTGGGCTGTCAGCTCCGTCCTTGGGCCTCCCTCAGTGCCTCCGGCTCTGCCACATCCCCGGCATTCCCAGTCCTGCTTCCACTTCTCATTGGGCCTCTTTGTGTGGCCCGTGGAGAGATGCTGCTTTTCACATCGCTCCCTTCCCTAGGGCAGGCACATGCCTACCTACCATACCCCTTATGCCAACCTAGGGGACTTGCAAGTTGCTGCCAAATGCCTTCTTGTTATACCCCTTATACCACCATAGGAGTCTGACTGTTATCATTCTACCTACCTGCATTGCCCCTTATACCACTATAGAGGTTTTGGTGCTCCTGCTCTGCCTACCAGCTATGCCTGCCTAATATGTATGAGCATGGGAGTTTTGGTGCCTTCATATTGTTTGCTTTTGTTTGTTTCTTCTCGTACTGGATTGTTTGCTTTTCCCCAGAAAAAAAGTAAAAAATGTAGAAAAAAATTCTCCTACCTATTTTACAGTTGTTTATTTTGTTCCAAACCCTCTGCAATAATCCCAGACTGGTTTTCCCCACACTGGTGATTATATTGGGGTGGTTTGCCCTCATTCTTAAGGAAGAAATATAGGCAGAACAGAAAACATAGAGGAGAGAAATTAATTAGATGTTCTGAGTGAGTTAAAAGTATCATTCAGGTAGAGAGAACTCACCCCAAACCAGAAAATCAGGAAAGGGAACATCCAGAGTTCAACTAAAGAATATAGGAAACATTTTCTATAAAAACAAACAAGAAAACAATCCTCACAACTTAATATAAAACCTAACTACACTCATATGTGAAACTATTTACATGTTCTGAATGTGGTATTTTCATTTGGAAAGCCCATGTCACAAAAAAAAAACCCAATAAAATTCCACCCAGCACTTTGGGGGTCTTTGTGCTTCTCAGCCTTGCTTCCATGCTCAGGCCTTGGTGTTCTTTTTGCCATTTTGCCTCGCTGATGTACCCAAACCTTACAACTTGAGTTGTTCTTGCCAGTCTAGGGGGCTGCTTTGCACCTCTCATGTTGTTTTGGTGTCTTGAAACTACTGTTTGTGCTTCTTGGCTCCTTTATCAGTGCCTTGGTTTTTTTCTGCTACCTTTTATTCTCCTTTTCCCTTTCATGGTACCTTAGGTTGCTGATGCCACTTTTGGTGCCAGTTTGTCACTCAAATTGCTATTGAAGGTTCATGTCAATGTTTTGGAACCCTCTTTTGAAGCCTTGGGATGTTCTTCCCACTTTTGCAGCTTTTTTGATCCTTTCCCCCTTTATGGAACCTTAGGCTATTCATACCATTTTTGGCACCATTTTCTACAGTCTTATTAGGTATTTTTGAATTTTTCCCCCAAGTTCTAAGAAGATTTATTAAAATTAATATAGGCTGAAATGCTTCTCCCATTGACTTTAATGGCAAATGAAAAATGAATCAAATGAAAAAATGATTTTTTTGTTTTTATTTTGAAACTAAAGAAACAAATTGGGGTCCCCACAAATCAAATTTTGAAATGAAACAGTTTTTTTTCCTGCACAGCCCTACATACACCCAAGTGACTAAAAATGGTGTCTGTTCAAGCTTTGTTTTCTCTTTCACTTTCAGAAAAGCTGTGACAGGCTAGTAGAAAAACCTCTTGCAAGTGATTGGTCCTGCCTGTTCTCTGTGCTTTCATGTATTGATGCCATTGCTACTGTACTTGCTGCATGCTCTGCCTACTATGCCTTGGGATGCTGATGGCACCATGTTTGCTGCCTTATAACTCAGTGTCTTGGGATATTGATGCCACTCTTCGTGGTGCCTCATTCAGTGCCTTGGGGTGTTAATGCTACACTTTTAGCTGCCTTACCACACACTCAATGTCTTGATGCCACTTTGCTTGCAGTCTTGCTCTGTACTTTTTGCCATGCAACTTTGAGGCCACTATTCTTGCTGACTTATTGCATCCCTTGAGTGTTGATGTCCCTCTTCTTGCTGCCTTGTTCTGAACTCTGTATTTTGGGATGTTAATTCTAGTGTTCCTGCTGATTTGCTCTCTCTAGTTGTTTAATATTTATGCTTCTACTCCTTTTGTTTTGCCCTTACTCAACACCATGGGTGTTAGGTTGGTTACACATGACACAGGATGAACTGTTCTCCTGATCTGACCTACCATACTGTTAGTCTAAATCCTCTGGGTATACTGCAGAGACTTTATCCATTTACCTTTAATGGTTGTATGCCCTCTTGGACTTTTCTTCAAAGTTCTTTACAAATTCCCTTATAGTACTTACTGGCTATTTGATCTCATCTGGTGTTTAGCATCCATGAGGATTATATGACCCATTTTCAGTTGAATTCCTAAGTAAACAACTATGGGAAGGCCTAATCCTGGTGAGACATGGTCCATTACCAACCTAACACCATTTGAGTTTTGAGCCTTAGTTGGAAGAACGTGGGAACCCAATTTGTAATGAGAAAGCAGTCTTTTGCTTATCATCTTTCCTGCACTCACCAGAAAAGATGGGAATTAGCACTGGGTTGTCTTATTACATTAGGGTGCATTTTACCTCCATACCAGCTGCTTTGGACTTCATTCGGTATTTTGAATTGTTGATTCTTCTGATCCTGTAGCCTGTAGGCTAAGGTAGAAGGATGGCAGCTGCTTCATCCTGCGCTGTTGTGCAGAAAAATAGCAAGGATTTTGTTGCCTCCATTTCCGTTGCCTTGGCCCTCACTCAGTGCCTTAAGTTGTTGATGCCAGTGCTCCTGTTGCCTGTCTTTCCCTAGGTGCCTTTTGCATCAACCCAAACTGTACGGTAAGTAGAAACCTTTGCAGTGACCTGTGTGGAATACAACTATACCTTAATCTCATTTTTCCTTCCTATATTTACAGGCCTGAGATAAAAGCTATATTTTATTTTATTTTTTTTACACAAGAATGTGTTTGTTGAAAGAAAATAAAGATGTGTCCATATTCAGAATCATTCAAACAGAAAACTGAGATGTTGTCTAAATGAATATTTAGGGATTTTAACTGAATAGAATTTAGCCGGCTAAGTTAAGAGCGCCCTGGGGGCATAAATGGGAGGAGTTGAGTTAATCGGCTAAGTTATCCCCATAACTCTGATATTCAGAGTTATCAGGATAATTTAGCCAGCGAAGTCTGGTCGAGCCAAACAGCTGTCCTAAAGTTAGCTGGCTATCTTTAAAAGAACTGGCTAAATTCAATTGGGTGGCTGCATTACTGAACGTACCTTCAAAGTTAGCCGGATAACTTTATCCGGCTAATTTTGCTATCTGGATAGTGACTGAATATGGACCTCATAGTATTTCTTTAGTTCATTAGTTTTAGGGGCTATGTTAACGTTAGGGTGTTGGTTTTATCTCAGCTTCAGCTCTGTTGGTCCTCATTCAATGCCTTGGAATATTGATACCAAAGGTTGTGTCCTTGGATCTCTGTGCCTTGGTATATTGATACCACTAATCCTGCACTGCTGTATTTGGCATATTGAGGACCCTGTCTTCCACTATAAGATTCAGCATCAGCAAGGACACAGTAATGAGGAAGTCATTGATGCCTTTCGGAAATTAGATGAAAATTGCTACAGAGCTGCTCCAGAGGTTTCCTCTGGCTTCGCCCTGCCCAGGAGAATACATTTACCATCTTTTGGCTACTACATGGCTTGATTAGTCTTTTGCCCTAGATCTAGGTCTGAGGACCAATTTGTACATAAGAATAACTATGAACCTTCTCTAGAGTTTGTCTTCAGTTTCGTTTGTTCAGCCACTTTGCCCCTTCTAATGCCATTGGGAGTTCATGGCACTTTTTGTGCTGCTTTTTTACTCTTACAATACTTTGGGTTGTTCTAGTGATTGTTCATGATTCTCTGGTCCTTTTACTGTAACTTAGGGTGTTCATACCACTCATCATACTGCTCTGCCCCTCTCATGGCACTTTGGGGTGTTCAGGCACTGATGTTGGCTCCCTTTGCTTTTATTTCAGCTAGTAGATGGTTAACTTACCCTTTTACCCCTATACCTAGGTCTGATGACTGATTTACGTATCAGAAATGATATAATCTTCCAACTTGCATTGTGGGAAATGATTGCTCTGAATGACCAGTCACTGCTGTTGGTTCTCTCGATCCCTCTTTTGGTTTTCATGCTACTATATTGTTATTGTCTCTTGAACCTCATTTGTTGACTCAGGGTACTCATGTCACTCTTTGCACTCCATGTTTGATGCCTTGGGGTGTTCATGATTGTTACGTTTGGAAGCCTGCGGGGCATCCTCACAGGCCACTGCACTCACTCCTGATGCAGCAGCTGGGCCTCCTCCTGCGGCGGGATGCTGCAGAGCCTCACACATGTGGCAGGACACCGCAAGGACTGCTAACTTCGGCCAACCCCCATAGGCTTATGTGTGCCCGACACCTTCTTCTTTAAAGGGCTCATGGCAGGAAAAGATCACGGCGCCCATGGATGACCTCAGCTGCCTTATTCCTATATGGGCTCTCCAGACTTACTCTCATCAATTCAGGTCTCCGGCATTCCTTGCAGTGCGTGTTGCCAGTGATTCCAGCCTTGTCTCACCACCCAGCTTAGTCTTGCCTTGTCTTCCAGCCCAGCCTTGCCTTGTCCAGCCTTGTCCTCCGGCCCAGCCCGTCTAGCTTGCCTTCCTTGTTCTCATCGTTAGTGTCTCCTGTGTGTCCATGTCTCTCTTGGCCTGCTGCTCTGGATCTTCATCTCCTGCCTGGACCTGCCACCGGTACCTGACCTCTAGCCTGGACCTGACCCTTCATCTGGACTTGACTACTGTTGTTTGCTTCCTGCCCCGCCTCTCCTCTGACTTGTCTACCTTGTCTGGCTGTCTACCTTGCCTCTGGTGCAGCTCTGGACTCTAGCTACCACCTTTGCTCTAGGGACTCGCCTAAATTCTGCCAGCTACCAGAATCCAAAAGCTCAAACTTTGGAGGAGGTGGTTGGTAAAGGTGAAGCTCCAGACTGTCCCATTTTAGGGCACATTCACCAGCTGCCACTGAAAGGCCTCGGGGACTTGCTCTTGAGGCTGTGTCAACCACTCTGAAGCACTAAGAGCTCTCACACCCCATATCCATTACAATGACAGTATTGTGAGTGTAATTTGCCCCTCTTTTAATGCCTTGGAGTTTTCATGCCCCCTGTTGGTGCAACTTTGTTACTTTCATGGTGCCTTGGTGTGTTCATGCTGCTGTTTGAGCTGCTTTGTCCCTCTTCTGGTGGCTTGAGGTGAACATGCCACAATCAGTGCCACTCTTATTGTGCCTTGAGATGTTCATCCCACTGTTGGTGCCACTTTATCCCTTTTTAGGTACCTTTGACTTTTAAGATCACAGTTTGGGCTGCTTTGCCCCCCTTGATGAGTACAGGTCGCCATTTGTTCCTCTTTCAGTGTTTTGCTGTCTTCCTGCCACTGTTGCTGCTGTTTTGCCCCTCTCACAGTAGTTTGGCTGTTCATGCCACTTTTGATGTTGCCCTTCGCAGCTGTTTTGGCGCTGTGGGATCATCATGCCACTTCTCATGCTGTTTTGCCCTTCTGACGGTGCCTTGGGTGTTCATGTCTCTGATGTTGTTGCCCTTTGTTCCTCTTTTTGAGCCCTGGGCTTCTCATGCCACTGTTTGTGCTACTTTTCCCCCTCCCTCTCTTGGTGCTGTGGGATGTTCATTCCACTGTTTGGCTACTTTTCTCCGTCGTGGCGCCGTGGGGTGTTCATACCACTCATTGTGCCACATTGTTCTATTCTTGTTGCCCTGTTATGCTGCTTCTTCTGCTATTGATGCCCGCTTGCAATTTTGATCAAACTTGATGGAAAAATCTCAGTTTTTAGCGTTCAAGATAGGATGCATTGTTTCCCCTATAGACTTTATTTAATGGAAACAAAATTAAAAAGCAAAACAAAAAAAAAGATGACATAGCTTAGGAAAAGATATGAAGAAAATGACAAATGAAATGAAATAATGACACAAAATTAAAAATTTGTTTCATGGGCAACCCTACCAAATGATGGATGGCAGCAGCAATGAAGATACAAAGATGATAAGTATTGCTAAAAAAATTAATTTTAAAGAGCCATGAAGACATTGCTTTTTAAAATGAGGGTACGTTTTATAGTAAAAAAAAATATATATATTGTATCTAATCATACTATTGCAGTGGATGAAGAATAAATGCTTTGAAAAACAGAACAGAGTACTAGGGATGTGAATCGTTTTAGGACGATTAAAATTATCGTCCGATAATTTTAATATCGTCTTAAACCGTTATGGAACACAATACAATACAGATTCTAACGATTTATCGTTATAAATCGTTAGAATCGTGAGCCGGCACACTAAAACCCCCTAAAACCCACCCCCGACCCTTTAAATTAAATCCCCCACCCTCCCGAACCCCCCCCCCAATAACTTAAATAACCTGCGGGTCCAGCGGCGGTCCGGAACGGCAGCGGCCCGGAACGGGCTCCTGCTCCTGAATCTTGTCGTCTTCAGCCGGCGCCATTTTCCAAAATGGCGCCGAAAAATGGCGGCGGCCATAGACGAAAAAGATTGGACGGCAGGAGGTCCTTCCGGACCCCCGCTGGACTTTTGGCAAGTCTCGTGGGGGTCAGGAGGCCCCCCACAAGCTGGCCAAAAGTTCCTGGAGGTCCAGCGGGGGTCAGGGAGCGATTTCCCGCCGCGAATCGTTTTCGTACGGAAAATGGCGCCGGCAGGAGATCGACTGCAGGAGGTCGTTCAGCGAGGGTTCCGGTGCCTCGCTGAACGACCTCCTGCAGTCGATCTCCTGCCGGCGCCATTTTCCGTACGAAAACGATTCGCGGCGGGAAATCGCTCCCTGACCCCCGCTGGACCTCCAGGAACTTTTGGCCAGCTTGTGGGGGGCCTCCTGACCCCCACGAGACTTGCCAAAAGTCCAGCGGGGGTCCGGAAGGACCTCCTGCCGTCCAATCTTTTTCGTCTATGGCCGCCGCCATTTTTCGGCGCCATTTTGGAAAATGGCGCCGGCTGAAGACGACAAGATTCAGGAGCAGGAGCCCGTTCCGGACCGCTGCCGTTCCGGACCACCGCTGGACCCGCAGGTTATTTAAGTTATTTGGGGGGGGGGGGGTTCGGGAGGGTGGGGGATTTAATTTAAAGGGTCGGGGGTGGGTTTTAGGGGGTTTTAATGTGCCGGTTTTTCGATTTTTCGATTTTTCGATTTTTCGATTTTTAACGATTTTTAACGATTTTTCACGATATTTTACCCCCCCAAACGGCAACAATACGATTCCCTCCCCCTCCCAGCCGAAATCGATCGTTAAGACGATCGAGGACACGATTCACATCCCTACAGAGTACATTAAATGACAGAAACCTATCAGACAATGAAAAGTGTGTTTTATAGTGTATTTATTGAAAATATTCTGATTGATTTGATGAAGGAATTTAGTGTTTCAGCAAATCAGAACAAAACAGCAGATTCATACTTGTACTATTAAATGTACCTTCTATATATTTAAGATTTGGCAATCGGTAATACCTACAATCTAATTAGTTGACAACAAATTTAGGGAAATTCAGTTTTCTGAGAACACTGGAATTGACATATTCATATCTAAAAGCATATTGCGCACAAATTGAGAACCTGCCAGCAATATACAACACTTTTCCATTCCTTTCCTAATTGCATTCCAGATTGCAGTAAGTTGGATTCTTTTTTTGTTGTTATGTTCTACATCTGCCCTTTGACAGGTTGCTGTGCAGTTCTGCTATGCTCCATCAATTACCGGTGACTAAACTTGAAAAACTCCCTTTTTTTTCCTGGTGTCTTTTTGCTCATCATGCTGCCGCCAGTGTGGTGTAAACTGTACCTCCTTCTAAGGTCCTGACATCCGCTCTGTTTAAGAGGAGAGAGGTCTGGTTATCCTTATGGTTTCCACTGAGTTTTTCACGGTATAGTTAATGATCTGATACATTTTGGTGTTTTGGTGCAAAGTCCATGGGTACTTTTTACCCATGGACTTTGCCAACACATTTGAAAGGGAAAGGAAAATTGCTGCAAGTATGAAACACTTACCAAGCTTTGCACCTGCTTTTGCGCAGGTAGAAGTTTTACCTGCATTATCTGATATCGCCTGTGGGAACGAGCAGGGATTCCCACAGACCTGCAGACAGAAATTCAGTCTGACTCTAGCCTTTCTTAAAACATGAACTTTATTCATAGTTTCAATCATATACATAGCAGTAGACTACCTTTAACTTCTGACAGTGAACTCTCTCTACTCTGCTTTGTCTCAGTGTTTGGACAATGTTTCATTACAGGAGCTGCCTTCCTCCCGGAGACCTGGGCCTGGTCTGGTTATCCACACCTGGATTCCAAATCTTATTCCCCAGTCTATGGTTATGCCCGCTGAACCCCACCTGCCCCACAGGATCATGCCCAGAGAACATACTCTCTTTAAGACATTTAAGATGGACCAGGCATCTAGCCTGGACCTGCACAGGTAAATAAGGGAGCACTAAGGGCTCTGCCTCACATACTCCTCCCCTCAGCTTGGACCCATCGGGCCAAGCATCCCTACTCCTTCCTGGATCCCATCCAGGAGTGTCCAAGACCTCTCAGTCCCCTTCCTTCAGCTTCCCTCCACGCTTGGGATCAGGGACCTCGTGACATGCTCACCCCCACCTCTTAGGATTACCCTGGACAGCATCATGACCACTACCCAGTGTGCCGTTCACGCAGTGTGCATCCCCAGCCCTTTAATTAAGTCCTTTGCTGGCTCTGGGTTTGAATTCCAGCCCAATAGAGCTGTATGGACCAACTGGGGAACCACAAGTGCTGGTTCCTCTATAACCAGCTGCACCCACTTCTTGGCATCTGATGCAGAGGCTCCTCTGTATCCTCAGTTGCTGGAGTCTCCACAGCACCATCCTCTGTGCTTTCCGTGGACTCTTTTTCCAGATTCTCCACAACCCCTCCCTCTGGGCTCTCCGCAGTCTCCACCTCTGTACACTCTGGCCACTCGCTCACACCAGTCGCTGGCTCCTCCGCAGCCTCACTTGCTGGGCCCTCCGCAGTGCCACCCTCTGGACTCACCATGGCGTCTCTTGCTTGCCTTTCCATGCCATCTCTGGACTCCTGGTAGTGTTTGGGTACCCTACAGGGTCTTCCTTGGGACCTCCTGTAGCACCGACTTCCAACTTCTCAACCCTGTATCCTTCTGGGCAGACTTTGCCCTCTCTCGGGCTCTCTGTGACCCTCTCTCAGGGTTCTTCATCACCCCCATCTCAGGGCTTTTCATGGGAGCAGTCTATAGACTCCTGGTAATCTGTGGGCCCTACATGGTCTTCCTGAGGACCACCTCTAGCGCCAGTCTCAGACTGTTGCCACGACTCAGTCAGCTTGAGGGACCCCTCTGCCAGCAACTCATCTAGTTCCTCCATGAACTTTGGTACTCCTTGTCCAGCTAGTCTAGGCATTCACTCTCTTGCTTGGCCTAGACTCTTGGAAGTGGGTTCCCTTGCTTGATTACCCTGGCTGGCCTCTCCAGCTGCCAAACTTCAAGCCTCAGGTTCTCCCTCTAACCCAGCTCCTGGGACTAGGGAACTCCCACCACACAGAAATGCATGCTGTTTTTCCTTCCAGACCTCTGGTTGCTTTTGCTTCGCTGGTTGTTGCAGTACCCTGACAGATCCACTCCAGGTTTTCCTGTAGCTGCACACATTCCCTGCAGAGTGGCTTACTCACTGGAAGAGGGCCCCTCCTTGTTTCTGTAAACCGCTGCCCCTGTGGGATGGGATCGCTGTTGTGACCAGGATTGGTGTTGAAAGTGTAGTCTTCAGAATGGGCAGCAAGCTCTCAGATGTTACCCACAGGAGAGTGCAGTTCAATGCCTTCTTCCCTTCTGGGTCTCGCTTAGGATTGGGGTGCGTAGGGATCCGAGATGCTACCACCCACCCAGTGAAGTCTCTTGGCGGTAAAGAGGGGAGGCAAGGATAAATAGAACAATACTATACTATCTGATATTTTATTTAAAACACTTCTTTAAAGAAAATATACTGTTTCTTAATAACAATGTGCACATTTAAACAACAATTATCCCAATAAACTTTAACATATATTTCTCTTCTTTTTCCTACAGAAATTATAACCTACAACTAAACAAGAAATTACCAACAGCAACAAAAAAAAAAACAAAAAACCGCTCGAGTTGCTTCTACCTCATCTACTTATCAAATAAGTGTTGCTCTTTAATTCCCCCTTTTATCTCTGTATTAAAGTTAATGTTCCATATATTGTTTCTTTTAAAAAGGATTCTTTGTGTTTCCTTTTCTCTCTTTTTGTGGTATTTAGGTAAGTGTTATTCTTTCAATATAGTCTTTTCTTTTCTGACTTTATCTTAGCTTCTATTCTTTCGCTGTATTTTCTTGTGTTTTATCTTTAGTAACTCACGATTGATGATCAAATGTGCTCAGGCCTAGCTCAAGTGTTGTGTTCTTTAGGTATGGAAGCTTATCTGTTTCTTCATCTGTCGGTGCTGGCCAGTTTTCTTTTCTTCTTCTTCTCCTTTTTCTTCTTTTTCCTACTAACTTATTTTTTAACAAAATCAACAAAAGAAACTTCCTCCCTAACACCGCTCCAGGTCTTCCGTAAGCTAGTTGGTGTGTTCCCTCAATGTAAGTGTCTTTGACAGTTTACTGTTACTGAATATCTAGCTAAGATAAATAAAAAAATAATTGAAATGACCCTATTTCTCTTTTTATATGAAAGAACAACAAACAAAACAATAAAATAACTTTTGTCATTCATTCATCCATTCTTCTTTTCCTGCCATATTACACCTAAATATTCCTCATATCAGGTATGGACTTTGGCTTCTCTCTCTCTATATATAGTAAGACGGAACTGTTGCGCCCGTCGGTCGCAGACGGCTGCGACCTTTGCTGCTCACCTCATTTTGCGCAGTAGCTCCGATTCTTTTTTTTTTTTTTAATTTATACTTTATTGCATTTTTGCTTTTATTACAGGAAAATTTTTCAATGTGTTTTAACATATTCCAGATAGACAAGTACAATATATTTCCACATTTCTTTTCTCAAAGTAATAAAATAATACAATATCATCTGGTCATATGCACATTGAAAGTAAACCATAAAGAAATATGAGAGACTAAGGGTAAATATAGCAGATAAATAAAAAAGGAAATCTTATAACATTCAAAAGAGAAAACATGCTGAAGCCCTGTGAGTAACAGCAAAATTTTGCTTCCAACTACCTTTTGATTAATCTTAGGATCATGATGAAGAATCTAAATAGTTACGCAATTGCATTGGATCAGTAAATACATACTTAGCATCTCCAGAAAACAATATACAATGACAGGGAAAACGTAACATAAACCTTACACCTCTTTCCATTACTTCTCCTTTCATTGCTAAGAATTTTTTCCTTTTCATTTGCGTTATTCTTGCAATATATGGAAAAATTTGAATAGGCTGTCCAAAAAATTTCAGTTTTTGGAATCTGAAATAATGCTTCAAGACATTATCTCTATCAAACCTCAAGGAAAACTGCACAAATAATGTAGCTCTTAAAGTAATATCAATTTCAAAAGATTTTTCCAGGAAATCTGTTAAATTCAAACTTGTTTCTTCTTGGTTTTCTTGCTAAATAAGGTTTTCTCCCAAGCGTTGTGATTGGTAATAAATTGCTGATATAACAGGTATTCCTTCCAATGGATATTTCAATATGTTTACAAAGTAACTTTTCAACAAATCCATTGGAGACTGCAATTTAGTTTTAGGGAAATTTAAAAATCTCAAATTAGCCCTCTTCGATTGGTTCTCAAAGAACTACATTTTATTCTCCACCATTTTCTCTGATTTTATCAAATTTATTTGTACATCTTCAATTTTTTTCACTTTCCCTTCCAAAGTAACAGTTCTTTTCTCCACGGTTAACAGTATTTCTTCTACCTTATGAGATTTAGTCATTGCTTCCTGCACTGTTGCCGTAAGCGTGTTAATGGATTTCTGCATTACTATTAGAATGTTCTTTATTTCTTCTAGAGAAGGTACAAGAACAGGAGTAGAATTAAAAAGAGGTATATTATTCATCGCAGTTCCTACCTCCAAAAGGCCTTCTCTACTTTTTACTAGTTGTTCTGGGCCATGTTGGGCCTGTTTCTTGTGGCTCCTGGAACCCGTTTCCATTAGGTTCACCGAAGAGACTTCCTCCTCTCTTCTCTGGATGCCCTTTTATTACTGAAAAAGATTTTCCAAGTAAATCCACACTGCTAGACATTCTCATGGGTGGATCTGGAACAGTTGGCTATCCCGGGCTCAGAGATGTTTCCAATGTCAAGTTTCCGGGTTTCTCATCGGCGTCCTCGCAAAGGCTGCTTCGATCTTCGGTTGTCACGAACCTTGATCAGGAGTAGAGGTAACTTTTCGTACTCGAGCTTTCCTCTTTGTATGAGGCATATTTAGAAAAGCTCGGCTAAAAGTAATTATTTCCAGAGGTATAGCTCGACAGAAGTTGAGACAACCGGGAGCCTCAGCCCGCACGTCCTCACAGGTCAGCGACCATCTTAGTCTCCAGTAGCTCCGATTCTGGCTAAGATGGCTGCCTCTGCCTCTGCATGCCGACCCCTCTGGCATTCCCGGGACGGCGAGGGCGATCCCGGTTGCCATCTTGAATCTGGTGTGACCTAGGGCACGCGCACACGCGCCTGCCTCCTTCTTATGCATGTCATGGCGGGAACCTTGGGGGCATCCCTTCCGCATGACGTCACTGCCTACGTGTATTTAAACCAACCGGACTTTCCTACCTACGAGTTAGCAAGGATTCCATCTTGCTTAATTCCTTACTCTGAGATGCTTCGCATCACTGTTCCTGCATTCCAGGCTGAGTGACTCAGGTACCCGCTCCTCAGAGGCCTTGCTGCACTCAGGGCTATCCGCTCCTTGGAGAGCCTCATCTGCCAGTCTCACCTTCACCAGCTAAGTGAGTTTCTCCTGTATTGGACCTCCGCTGCTGCTACAACGAATTCTCTACTACATTGTGAGTACAAGACCTACTCTACATTACCACGTCTGTCTTGCTGTGAGGATCCTCGGGTTACCCCGCTCTGCGGACCACTACCGAATCCACGCTGTCTTGTGCCAGTTGTCAACACCTACCTCCAGCCTACCCCGCGCTATGGACCACTACTGGAGCTACTACACACAAGGTATACCAGAAGCAAGTACTTTCCGGGTTACCCCGCTCTGCGAACCACTACCGGAATTAATGCTGTCTTGTACCAGTTACCCACATCTGCCTCTGGCCTACCCCGCACTGCGGACCACTACCGGAGCTACCATGCACAAGGCCTATCAAGAAGCAAGGATTCCCTGGGTTACCCCACTCTGCGGACCACTACCGGAGAATCCATACCAGTTCTTCTAATTCCAGGACTGAGTATTCAAACCCGCTTTTCGAGTTTCTCTTTGCTGTACAATAAATATTCTCTGACTCCTGTGTCCAACACTGCTGAGACCCCGCCAATCTTGGAGAGTCCCCACAGGGCTCCTCCCTAT
The DNA here is from genome assembly GCF_901001135.1 of Rhinatrema bivittatum. Lineage (NCBI taxonomy): Eukaryota > Metazoa > Chordata > Amphibia > Gymnophiona > Rhinatrematidae > Rhinatrema > Rhinatrema bivittatum. Next base: position 98,628,753 of record NC_042616.1, on the reverse strand, counting down.
GGATGGAGTCAGCTCTCTCCATGACCCAAGGGCCCACAAACCAAGTTAACACATAACAGGAACCTAGAACTTTTTCTTAAGGACAGCGTATTCAATACTTGCTTTAACAAGTATTGTTATTACTGTTGCTACTAACAGTTACTCTGTCATCCAACAGTATGTTTAACAACTTTTCAGCATAGAGTGTCTCTCCCACGTGATCTCCACTTCCTTTGATGAACTGCTCTGAATTCTCAATTTTTCAGTGTTCATCAATAATAAGGATCACGATCACTCACACTCTGGTATTGATTCTACTAATTGCTCTGCTAACATGCGGTACAGCAACAAACTTTATATTTAAACTTCCCTAACTTCCATCTTACCTTTAGCAGGAACCCACAATCACTCATTCATTCATTCATTCATTCACTCATTCTTTCCTATCAGTGTGAATGTTCTTTCATTACTTAAATGGGTTTATTATATTTTTTACAAGCCGTTAAGCCCGTTAAAACAGGCTAGATTCCATCGGTCAGACAGGCACAGTTAAAGCCGCTCTGTTCTCCACAACTTCCCTTTTCCTTCCATCCCCTCTCATCTTCCCTTTCCTTCCCCTCATCTACAACCCCTTCCCACTCTCAGTCCTCCTCCACTCTTTTTTCTCTTCTCCAGAACTTCTTACCCTTCCCACTTGTTCAGTCATATCCTCTTTTCCTTCCTTCCCCTCTCACCTTCCCTTTCCTTCCCCTTCTCCCCTCTCCCTCAGCCCTCCTCCAGACCCTCTTTTTCTCTACTCCACTTTATCCTTCCCATTTACTCACATCCTCTTCCTTCCATCCCTTCTCATCTTCCCTTTCCTTCCCCTCCCACCTCCTCAACCCCTTCCCTCTCCCTCAGCCCTCCTCCACTCTTTTTCTCTACTCCACAACTTTACCCTCACCACTTACTCACATCCTCTTCCTTCCCCTCCCACCTCCTCCACTCCCTCTTCTTCTCTTACCCAGAACGTGCGCCTCACCACCGGGCTCGTTGCTGGCCCACCCAACGCTTAGATACTGCTGCTGCTGCTCCATGGGAGGTCTCTGGGGGTCTCTTTCTCTCGCGCACCTCTCCACCGGGCTCGTTGTTGGCCCGCCCGACGCTCGGTGATGAGGCGCGCACACACGCGAGAGAGTTCTGGAGACCTCCCATTTCTGTGTCTGTGCCGCCGTGGCTGCTTCTCCCCACGAGAGAGAGACCCCCCGGAGACCTTCTGTGATGCTGCCGCCGCCACCGCCGCCGCTGCTCCTCCCCGCTGCTTCCAAGACAGCCCTCCGCTGCTCCATTTCCTCCCAGCACCATGCTGCTTCCCTCTGACTGTCGTGCTCTCGCGCATGTGCAGTAGATTCTACTGCTCATTTGCGGGCCGTCGGTCAGAGCCCATTTATATAGTAGATAGGCCTTGAAATCAGAGGACCTTGACAGCACCTCTGCTCAGTTAGACTTCAGGCTCACAACTGTTGTATTCTATAACTGCTTTTTTCTTTTTCTGAGCTCAGCAGATCCCTACTTTTGCTGATGTCACCCTATTAAATAGTACTATAAGTTATATATTAGCTATTTCTATTTTGTATTATCAAGATAATTTTTATCTGGGTTTATTATTTTCATCCTTAGAAAATTTTTGGTACATCTTTTATTAATCAAATTGTCTTTTATTTCTTTTTTTAATCTTGTGCTGTGGCTTAACCGTGTATACCTGCGCTCACCTCTTCACTGGTTTCTAGGGAAGCCGTCGTCAAGGCTTCATGGTTACCTCCTATTTTTTTTTTAGACGTTGTGGAATGTACCATCCCAATTAGGGATGTACAGACCATACCAATAGCCTTTTTAATTAATTTCCTTACCTTTTACAAACTTTTAAATTTTCTCTAAACCCACTAAAAATATTTCTTATATTTATTTTTCACTTTTCCTACATTTCTCTCCCTCTAAACACCTATACAGTATGCGCAATCAGCACGAATGTGTGTCTCAGTTAAACTACAAATTCAAAATTATTCTTAATATTTAAGTGAGTTTCACAGGTTATTTTATTCCCAAATGATTAGTGCTTCTAATGGGGCAATTTGCATATTTTAAACAGTTCCTGGGACTGTGGAGTTGGTCCTAGTCAGCAGTTTTCTTAAGCACCACTGTCATTTCATTTTAAAAGTATTTATTTTATTTTATTAAAAATTGGTAGCCCCCCCCCCACTTAAACATAGGCTCCTGCTGTCATCATTGATGATGTCATCTAAACTGCCACCACCACCTCCGATGTCAGTCACATTCCTTTTATTTTTCTAAATTACATTTCTTCCCCTTCTCTCTCTAACCACTCTCCTTTCCCCTTTCTCCCAATCACTTTTCCAGCCAGCACTCACCCAGTAGCTCTCTGATCCTTCTGACACCGCCTCCGAGGTCCTGTGCGCAGAAGGGGAAGGCCGCTGGCTGCAGTCGCGATATTCAGTTCAGCTGACCGCTGCCGGTCAGCTGATCCCTCCTGCACCTGTTTCTTTGCCTCTTCTCGCTGTCGTCATCCAAAAGGCCTCCCAGTATCTCCGTTATCGCCGGGCCTCTCTCTTCTTTCTGCAGTGCTGCCCAACGCAGCGCAGCTCTCCTGCACCGCCCAAAATCCCTCTCTCTCTCCTCAGTCATCCCGATCGTGGCTCCTCCCCCAAATCCTGTCCTGCCACTACTCGTGGCCTGCCTCCAAATTGCTGCCCACCTCCCAACTGCGTAAATACTTTATTGGATAAGATGTTGTGCTAAGAATATTGGATCACACTCCTGACCTTTGTACAAACTATGCTGATAACCATTATTTTGCACAATTTAAATTATGGCTTGATAAAGTAGTACATAAAGGAGCAATAACCTGAGTACTGCCTATATCATTAGGTTCTTATGCATCCATTGCATTGGAATATTCACACATAATGAGACTCTCAAATATTTTATAATCTTGAACTGGACCAAATAAGGGCTGGTTATAAAATACCGTAGTAGATCTCTGTGCACCCATATACACATGGATATGGGACTTTGTAAAGTTGTTTAAAGTTAAGTTCCTTATATCTAGGTACATATAAGAAAGTAAATAAGAATCTGGCATTTCAGAAGCTTCGTGTGTGGTGATTCTGAATATGTTGATACTTGGTTATTTTAATTACTTTCAGTTTTATTTATGCATGTTTGTGCTGGCTGGGCTGCTTGCTGTTGAAGAAAATAAAGAATTGTGAGATACAACTGCCCAGTTCTTCACCAATAACAATCTCCCCACAATAGCCAATACAGAACAGCAGGACTGGAGAATTCAGAGATCGGCTTTCCAAATTGTTCTACATAAGTGTTAGCGGGAGCCATTTCTGGTTACTATTAAGGCCTGGTTGTGCCATAGTAATAGCATAAGCTTAGTGCAGTGGTTCTCAACAGGTGTGTCGGGACACACTGGTGTGTTGCGAGGTCCTAGGAGGTGTGTCGCAGGGCCAGCAGGAGGCTGTAGTCTCCTTATTAGCCCAGGTGGAAGTTGGTTGACTTCTCTTAAATTGAGCCTGACAGGAGGCTCCTCTCACTTCCTTCTCCTCTTTCTGGCCCAGTGGGAGGCTGTTTCCTCTTTCATCCAGATCAGAGTGAGACATTGTCAACTCCTGCTGCTCTGGGCCCAATGGGACACACATTTATCTTCTGAGTCTGGGAGTGATGCTGCTGCTGATCTCTTCACCTTGTGGAGGGTGGGAGAAAGGAAGTTGGGGATGCTGGGAAGATAAAGGTGGAAGGGAGAGGGAATGTGGGGCTTCTGAGCAGGAAGGGGTGGGAAACAAGGGTTGAGATAGCTGGGCAGGGAGGTGGATGGGATGAAGGAAGTAGGGATAGTCAAGCAAGGGAGCACAGGGAAGAGGATATAGAGTAGTATCCCCTCTTCTTGGTTCAGGTAGGCGGGATAAAATGTCAGCATTTACATTTGCTCGTACTGGTTTATATTGATCCTCAAAATTGTATATTACCAATTGAGCCAACCACCGCTGAACAACAGCTTCCACATTTGCTGTATTAAGGTATTTTAAGGGATTATGATCCGTCTTAACCACAAATTTATTATACAAAAGATAGTCCCTAACTTTTCTGTTATTGCCCATTTCAAAGCCAACAGTTCCAGTTTAAAGAGACGGTGTAGTTTCTATCGTATCTCTCAGTCTCTCTTAACCCTTTACTGGCATATGCAATACCCAGGTCCTTTCCATTTTGGATTTGACTCAAAATGGCTGCAAGCTCAGAGAAACTAGCATCAGTTGTGACAGTAAATGGTAGAGTGAAATTAGGATACTCTAAAATAGGTGGTGTTATTAGACAAGTTTTCAAAATATCTAACACTCGCTGACATTCTGTGGTCCAACAAAAAATATAGGTGATGATGAGTTATGTTGTCTCCTTTTAGGTTTATCCATGAGCAGAAACCGTGGCTTAGCTGCCTTAGCGAAGTCTGGAATAAATCTTTGGTAATAACTGGTTAAGCCGATGAACCGTCCTATGTCCTTCGGGTTTTTAGGTACTGGCCAATTTTTTAACACTCGAGTTTTATCTTCATCAACTGCAATACTCTTTTTAGATACTACATGCCCCAGGAATTTAATTTCTTTGGCTAAAAGAGTACACTTGGTAGCTTTTAACTTTAAACTACATTAATATAATCATATAAAAAACCTTTTTGAACCTATCCAGGTGACTATTAAAATCTGGTGCAAAGATTAGAATGCCATCTAGATATAATAAGAAAATATAAAAAATATATTCATTCAGAACTAGTTCCATTAGCCTGGAAAATGTTGCGGGAGCATAACATAATCTGAAAGGCATTCTATTCCATTCAAACTGCTGTTTTCATTTTATCAACTTCATTCATGGCTACTTGAAAATAATCTGAAGTAAGATCCAGTGTTGAAAAGTATTTAGCATTACTGAGGGTATCTAAGGACTCTTCTATTCTTGGTAAAGGAAATGCATCCTTTATTGTTACTGCATTCAGCAGCCTCGGAGCGGCCTCGGAGGGAACTTTCCTTCCACGTCCCCCCACCTTCCCCTCCCCTCCCTTCCCCTACCTAACCCACCCCCCAGCCCTACCTAAATCCCCCCCCCCACCTTTGTTTGGGCAAGTTACGCCTGTCGCCTCGCATCCCCCGGCACAGGCCGCAGTGCCGGGGGACTCGGGACCACCCTCCCGGCCCGCCCCCCGAACCATCGCCATGCCTCCCGGACCCACCCCGGACCGCCCCCCTGACCCCGGACATGCCCCCAGACACGCCCCCTCCCGCCCCTTTTACGAAGCCCCGGGACATACGCACATCCCGGGGCTTTGCGCGCGCCGGTGGCCTATGCAAAATATGTACGCCGGCGCACGAGTGCCCTGTGCGCGTAAATCCGGGAGGATTTACTCGCGCAGGGCTTTTAAAATCTAGCCCTCTTTGTAGTATTTTCTGGTTTACCAGGTCTTTAATGTGTTGGGTTTTTTTTAAAATTTTTTATTTATCAATTTTCCAAGATTGCAGCATGGGCTCTGTCCTCATGTGGGATATCCTTTCAGTTTTGGTCTGTCTCCACCTGCTGGAGGGGAGGCTCAGCCCACAGTCTGGACTGATCCGTGGTACTACAGGAACAAAAATTAACAGGTAAGAACTAATTTTCCTATCTTGTTAAAAATACAGAATAAGCAATATAAATACCTACAACAGCTAGGGAGCTAGAACATGCATAAAATCTAAAAATAAATATCAAATTAACACTCCTCTCTAAACCCACAAATAATAAACAAGCATTCTCAGTCACACCCCCCTCCCCAAACCTGCATATAATAAACAAGCATCCTCCTAAAATAAATACTGAAATAGTAATATAAAACCCTACTATAGACCTCCCCCCATTCTCACTAGGGAGCTAGAACAGACCGCTTTACAATCTAAAACAATAATATCATAGTCACACACACACACCCACCCTAAACCCACACATAATAAAGCATACTCCTAAAATAAATACAGAAACAGTAATATAAAACCCTACTACAGATTAACCCCCCCCCCCGCTCTCACTAGGGAACAGACTGAGTTACAATCTAAAACAATAATATCATAGTCACACACACACACACCCTAAACCCACACATAATAAAGCATACTCCTAAAATAAATACAGAAACAGTAATATAAAACCCTACTACAGATTACCCCACCCCTGCTCTCACTAGGGAACAGACTGAGTTACAATCTAAAACAATAATATCATAGTCACACAGACACACACCCTAAACCCACACATAATAAAAGCATACTCCTAAAATAAATACAGAAACAGTAATATAAAACCCTACTACAATTGCTGCAGAACGCACAGCTAGAGTCCTGATGGGGGAAAAAAGAAAACAGAACACATCACCCCTGTACTCAAAAGTCTACACTGGCTTCCGGTGGAAAAATGAATTGAATTCAAAGTACTAACAGTACTACACAATGCAATATACAAAGTAGATAACACGGCCCTTGACAATATCATTCATTTACACAGAGCACAACGGACAACCAGAACAGCAAGTAAAGTAAATCTAGTAATTCCCTCACTACCAGTAGCCAAATTATCCACAACAAGAAACAGAGCAATATCTATCGTTGGTCCAAAATTATGGAACTCTCTACCAGAATACCTGAGCTCTCAAAGTAACTTTAAATCCTTCAAAAAAGAGCTCAAGACATGGTTATTCTTGCAAACACACAAAAAGCATTGGATAAAATATCTTAACTAATATAATACATACCTTCGTCGGGTATGCAATAGCGAACATAAAGCTAGGACTATGAATGAGTTAAAAATAGGCCTATAGATTACATACTACACATGATTAGATCCCCCATGTTTACCTGATATGTTGAACGGTCTTACCTTTGACAATGCATAATGTTGATTAGATATGTCAAGAATAAGAAATTTTTTGGTTAGTTTTTTTTGTAATCTTGTTATTCAGACCAGTTACTGTTAGAGGCAAGGTTGTGTTCTGTGTTAAATTGGTAAATGTAAATTGTAATAAGGAGTAACCGTGCTGCTCACGTTACTCTGAGTTCACTTACTGTTTTATGTAATGGTTGTTGATGATGTAAACCGGAGTGAAGGCAGCGAGTTATACCTCGGTATATAAAAAAAACTGTAAATAAATAAATAAATAAATAAGATACATCAAGAAAACAATCTTGTATAGATAGCAGTTTTATACAATCAATCATTTTACAACTTTAACACAATAGCTTCTTTTTCCTAGACAATCTGCTTTAAAGTCCTCTTCAGCAGGGAGAGATCCATTACTCTACCTCAGGAATACAACAGTTTTGAATCCTCCTCTATAACTTTGATCATGGAACCATGTTCTGGAAATATAAACTTCTGTTTCCAACAGTCAAAATCTTCTACACTTGTATCACTTGTGCTACCTGTTGCGTCCGTCAGTCGCAGACGGCTGCAATCGCTCTGCCTCACCTCTTTTTTGTCTTTCTCCTCCTCCATGGGTAAGATGGCTGCCTCCAGTGCCAAGTGCCAAAACCCTCGGCATCTCTATCTCCACATGGGCATCTCTGTCCACCATGCTCCTTCCCATGGCCTCCTAGGGCGCACGCGCGCACGCTGCCTACGCTTATCTACTGTCATGGCGGGAACCTCGGGGGCGTCCCCACCGCATGACATCAATACCTCTGGGTATTTAAGCCTCTGCTTTGCTCCTAACGAATGAGTTAGCAAGGACTTTGGTTTAGCTACTCTGACCGCTTCTAAGCTGCACGCTTAGCCTCCTCGCTACCCTCCGGGGTATCTCGCTCCTGAAGAAGCTCTGTGCACCCGCTCCTCGGGGGCCTCTCGCTTCCAACTACCCTTCGGGGTTTCTACTAACTTAGACAACTGCTCCTCGGCGGTCTCTCTTCTCTTTCAGGATTATCTGCGCTTCCAGGTACTCGCTCCTTGAAGGCCTATCCAGCTCAGTGTATCCTGCACCACGGACCTCGGGTCCCACCTTCATCATCTACTAGGAGGATTCCTGCACTACTCTTCAGTGAGTACCTCTATGTTCCAGCTCTCCATTTCCACCCACCAGGTTCGGCTTATCCCGCTCTGCAGAACACTACCAACCTTGTATATCTGGGTGAGACTTCTACATCTGAGACTGGCTGAGCATATTGGCACCTTGCTGGATTTCAGTGCCATCTATTTATCAACTGTACCCGATTCAACTCACCGACCCCCACCAATTTTCACTTTTCAGAACTAACCCATTAATATAAAACCTCATGCAAAAAACCTAGGTGTAATGATAGATTCTAAACTGACAATGACAGATCATATATCTGATCTCGTAAAAAAATCTTTCTACAAAATATATATGATAAAGAAACTCAAACCACTCCTTCTCCCAAACGACTTCCGACTGATTACCCAGGCATTAATTCTATCTTCACTGGACTACTGTAATGCTCTCTATCTTGGTTTACCGCAATCCACGATATGACCTTTACAATTAATACAAAATGCAGCCGCTCGCATGTTATACAACACACACCGGACAGATCACATTACTCCTATTCTACAACATCTGCAACTGGCTGCCGATTTCATATTGTATAACATATAAAATTCTGTCTACCATACACAACCTACTTTACAATACCAATTCCATCTGGCTATGTTCACTATTAAGAATCTACAGACCCTCTAGACAACTCCGCTCCCTTGATAAATGCATTCTTGAAGTACCTACAGTAAAATCCTACTGTGGAACTCACTCCCGGAACATATCCGTCTGACCGCCAACCGTACAGAATTTAAGAAATTGTTAAAAACTCATCTCTTCACCCATGCATACAATTTATATTAAGTTTACTACACTACATTATGATTGGTAATTTAACTGTCTATTTTATAAATTCTAATTTGTTTGTATATGATTTTATGACCTGTTTGTTAGTGTGTAATACCAATTGTGTATGTGCAAATATGTAAACCGCCTAGACGGATAGTCCCCTACCCATTGTGCGGTATATAAGAATTTTAAATAAATAAAATAAATAAATCTCTTCCTGCACAATTACCACCTATCTAGAGTAGTACAATAAAGCTTTTCATCTCCAGTGTCTGCTCTCTGAGTCTAGCCTATTGCTGTGGTTCCCCACAGGGCCCCTCCCCATGGGAGGAGTCATCGCCACTGTGACTAAGAGTCCACACTATGCGTCAAACCCAACACTACCCTTGATCTGGGTCGTAACTGTATTCAGCAATCGAATTGGTAAACATCCTTTGATAGCTTTAGCTACCACCTTAACTACCATCAGTCCTTCAGACATAGGCATTTCCACCATAGATTCAATTAGCACTGGATATGAAGGTAGTATTCTTAATTTATGACAGATTCTTTGTGTGATCATCTCTGTCAAGGGCGGTATACTTAGTTTCTTATTTCCCAGCAGTTTAATAAAACCAATCCTCTCAGGTCGTTGTGAAACCCGATTATGTTCCTTGATTTCTGCTTGTATTTTCGCAATGCTCTTTATATCTGAGGTCACACAAATAAACTGTTGGAATAATCCCTTAAACTCTTTTAATATATTAGTCTCTATTAACCCAGGAGTTTCCTTTTTACCATCTTGTGTTGTCCAGGAATCATCTCTCGTTATAAAGATGAAGCATTTAGGGATCTTTTGGCCAAAGCTTTCAATGTTTGTTTCCAAATATCCTACCAGTGGTATTTCCAATAGGGATGTGCAGACAAAATGTTTATGTTCATAAGTCGATAAGTTGAAGGTGAGGGTCAATTTCGGTCAATATGGACATATGGAGAATTCCATAAGTTGAGGCTATGTCCATAAGTTGCCCGGTTCCCATTAAAGTCAATGGGGGAAGGATTTCCAGCCTATTTTTGGCTGCAGAATTGGGGTTTTCTTATCAATTGTCATGAAACTTCTGGGGAGCAATCATCACAACAACAAAAGAGCTCCAAGGTACTTAGACTGTGGCAAAGTGGCACCTAAGTGGCATGAATAGCCTAAGGCACTGGAAAGGTACAAAGGGGTACCAGAAGTGGCAAGAGTGCTTTAACAGAGGCACAAAGCAGCGAGAATGTCAAAAACACACTACAGCTTCAAAACAGAGCACCGATAGCAGATGCATGAACCATCAAAGGCAGCACCACAGGCAAAGCGGCAAGACAAGTGGCATTGACATCCAACAGCACAATGAAGGGGGAACATAGCAAGCAGATAGACTAGCACCAACACACTGAGGAACCATGAGAGTGGCAAGAACACCACAAGGAGTTAAGTGAGTCATCTGGTGTATGGCAGCAAAAGCAGAGTGGCAGAAAGCTGATAGGGGCAAGACAGGCTGGCAGAGTGGAGGTAGTTTGGTCTGGCCCCTGTGGTTTTGATAGGGGAAAGACAGGCTGGCCCAGGAGAGAGTTCCCTTTCCTTTGTGCAGGGAAGGACTCCCTGGAACGGGTCCACTCCTAGAGTTGGGTGGACCCGGTGTTTACATTGGCGTCCAGTGAATATCGTTGGCGTCTAGTGAATTCCGTTGGCGTCTAGTGAATTCCGACTGTACTTACGCACTTCAGCTGATGACAAAGGAAATTGAAGAAGATCTCTCAGAAATAAGAATACTGCAACTCCAGTCAAAATCTGCAATATTAACCTATGTTGACTTTGTACCGTAGAGGTCAAACAGTTCTAGGAACACAAGGCCTGGATGAACAGGCACAGCAATGGAGTTAAAACACCTGTGGGAACACAAGGCCTGGATGAACAGGCACATCATTCGAGGACAGAGGTCAATCCCAGCTAGGGACACAAGGCCTGGATGAACAGGCACAGCCATGGAGTTAAAACACCTGAGGGAACACAAGGCCTGGATGAACGGGCACAGCAATGGAGTTAAAACACCAGTAGGAACACAAGGCCTGGATGAACAGGCACAGCCATGGAGTTAAAACACCTGTGGGAACACAAGGCCTGGATGAACGGGCACAGCAATGGAGTTAAAACACCTGAGGGAACACAAGGCCTGGATGAACAGGCACATCATTCGAGGACAGAGGTCAATCCCAGCTAGGGACACAAGGCCTGGATGAACAGGCAGGCACAGCAATGGAATTAAAACACCAGTAGGAACACAAGGCCTGGATGAACATGCAGGCACAGCAATGGAGTTAAAACACCAGTAGGAACACAAGGCCTGGATGAACAGGCACAGCCACTGAGTTAAAACACTTGTGGGAACACAAGGCCTGGATGAACAGGCCCATCATTCGAGGACAGAGGTCAATCCCAGCTAGGGACACAAGGCCTGGATGAACGGGCACAGCCATGGAGTTAAAACACCTGTGGGAACACAAGGCCTGGATGAACGGGCACAGCAACTGAGTTAAAACACTTGTGGGAACACAAGGCCTGGATGAACATGCAGGCACAGCAATGGAGTTAAAACACCAGTAGGAACACAAGGCCTGGATGAACAGGCACAGCAACTGAGTTAAAACACTTGTGGGAACACAAGGCCTGGATGAACAGGCACATCATTCGAGGACAGAGGTCAATCCCAGCTAGGGACACAAGGCCTGGTTGAACACGGATACTCGGATAGTAATTTTTTTTTAAATGCATTTATATTCTTATTTTAAAACGTTTCTAGCACTTCATACTTGATTACACTCAGGTACTGTAAGTATTTCCCTATCCCCAGAGGAACACAAGGCCTGGATGAACAGGCAAAGCCACTGAGTTAAAACACTTGTGGGAACACAAGGCCTGGATGAACAGGCACATCATTCGAGGACAGAGGTCAATCCCAGCTAGGGACACAAGGCCTGGATGAACGGGCACAGCCATGGAGTTAAAACACCTGTGGGAACACAAGGCCTGGATGAACGGGCACAGCAACTGAGTTAAAACACTTGTGGGAACACAAGGCCTGGATGAACATGCAGGCACAGCAATGGAGTTAAAACACCAGTAGGAACACAAGGCCTGGATGAACAGGCACAGCCATGGAGTTAAAACACTTGTGGGAACACAAGGCCTGGATGAACGGGCACAGCAATGGAGGTATAACACTTGTAGGAACACAAGGGCTGCACAGTAGACGCCGGTCAGGCACAGCGATTCATGTCCAGAACATGTGCTGCAGTGCTTACATTATCTTGAGCATAGAAGGCAATTGGAGCTGCTGCAAGGCTTTCAATAGCTTTTATTCATCTTGCCATTCACAAGGAAAATTTGGAAAGCCAAGCAATGGCAGGTTTACTTTTAAAAACACTAGCATTTCCATCAACTCTGGTGCCAGCCTTGAGCGGTGAGGGCTCATGATATCCCCTGTCATTGAAAAGACACGTTCACTGGGCACACTGGTTGGTGGACGTGACAGATATCGTTCAGCCACTTTGGCTAGGTGTGGCCAGACAGTGGACTTGTGTGCCCAATATGCCAGCGATCTGTCTGCATGTTCTCTATCGGCTCTGAGAGATACCGTGTCACTGACAGCTGTGCTGCTATCTCCTCCTGTGCTTGGGAGGGCTGAGAGTCACTCAATCCAGTTACTTTCTCTCTCGCCCGTTGCACAACTGATGAATCTTTATGGCCAACATGCCTTGGGCGTTCTGACTTGGAGGAGGAGGTACTAATAATAGTATCTGTCACTGACACAGGGTTTCTCCTGCCTGGGCTAGCAGCAGCACAACTCTGTGACGTGCCTGCTGTTTCCACCTCTGCTTCAAGCCTAATCTGTCTCCGCCTATGGCACTCCTGTTCACGGACCTTTGCTAACAACAGCTCCTTCACAAATGACAGACAATTGGTCTGTAGGGCGAGTTTACCTTTCACATGGGGATCACAGACAGAGGCGAGCATGTAATAAAGGCCTTAATCTGTTTTTCACCTGCTGCTGCAAAACGTCCACACACTGCAGCACCTCAGCAGTCATTCCCTCTTGCCGTTTAAAGGCCTCCAAATGGTCATCCAGGAATTTCACTATAGGGATGATGTCAGCCAAGGTGGAATTTCTGGAACTCAGCTCCTCCGTGACATCCTTGAAGGGCTGCAGGATTTTTACCAGCTGACTCATGACTAACCAATCGTGATGCCCTAGGGGATTCTGCACACCTATGTCTATTGTACCAGAAAGTTCATGAAGGGGTGTGTGCAGCTCCAGTAACCTCTCCAGCATCATACAGGTGGAATTCCACCGGGTGGCAATGTCTTGAATGAGACGCTTCTGAGGCATATCCAAATCAGCCTGCTTTTCTCGGAGAACCTGCCCCGCCCTGACACTTCTGTGGAAGTGTGCTGCTATGTTCCTGCACTTCTGTATTAACCTACGCAGGTATTCAGTCTCCTTGTCCTTGGACTCCAAGCCCAGAGCTGACTTCACTACCAGATGCAGAGTGTGTGCAAAACATCGGATGTTCTTAAACCGCCCATCGCTTATTGCCTTAACCATGTTTGCACAGTTGTCTGTGACAAAAAAGCCTGCCCGCGTTTTACTGTCTCGCTGGTGTATTTGCCAGCTCTCCAGCATCTTTCTGATGCATGCTAGAATATTGGCAGCAGTATGGGCCTGGTCCGTCAGGTGGGTGTGCAGTAAAGCCCACCTCCACCCTGATGCTTGTTCAGTAATAGAGCTGCTGGCTGCCCCTGCCTCTGCCATGTCCCACCAGTGTGCTGTCAGAGAGAGGTAAGAGTGTGCAGCATTCATGGCGGTCCAGATATCGCAGGTGAAATGCACTCTTCCGTCTGCCTTACCTAGCAGTGCTTGCAAGCGACTGAGACACTGCTTGTACAGGCTGGGGATGACCTTTCTACTAAATGTGGTTCTGGAGGGGACTTTGTAATTTGGAAGTACGACCTTCAAAAAACGCATGAAACCCACATTCTCCACTAACTGCAGGGGCTGGTCATCAAGGGCAATCATTTCCCCAATGCTCCTGGTTACAACTTTTGAGGCTGCCTGCCTCCTACCCTGGGATAGCGTTACCGCACTCCACCCCATTTCCTCCATGATGCATTGTCGCTTCTGCCACATGTCAGTGGGTTGCTGGCCTGCCGCCTGACTGCTAGAAGGGTATGAGGGCGTGGGCTGACTCTGCTGCTTTCCTACCACTGCACCCTGGTTGGAAGGTGTCCCCCGACTGAAACTGCCACCATCTCCAGATGGCAGTAATCTTGTTGGGTGTTGCCTGTTAATATGATGGGTCATGCCAAAATTTGATAGATGTCCCATTTGCTTGCCTCTGCTAATATCCCTGGCACAGTAATTACACCGAGCATAACGCGGGTCTTCTGTCACTTTAAAATGTGCCCAGATCGGAGATTTCTTTTGTGATCCTCTTCTCTTTACCACCCTGGGGGTGGATGATGGCACTGGAGTTGAGGTACTAGTGGGTGTGGGTGGTGCACCCACTGCACCCAGAGAAGCAATGCCAGCGGGGGCACCAGTCACCCTCTGTCTCCCTTCTGACAGCTCTTCCTCCTCCTCGATATCACTGTAATGTCTCCCCTGCTGCAGAATTCTGGAGGTGGAGGCTAAAACAGGACTAACTGATGATTCTACCGAAGATTCGTCAGGTATTACATCTTCCGTTTCTGATGAGAATCCCACCCAAGAAGATTCTTCTTCTGAATCAGAAGCTAACAGTGCCAGCGCTACCTTGTGATCGCTAAGTTTTACTGGAGACTTCTGTCCCCTGGCTGCTCTTGGGTGTCTAAATTTTGTCTGGCTTGACTCTGCCTCATCTTCACTCTCCTCCAAAACTACAGGGCCAGAAACACATGGTGGCGATTGCAAAGTTTCATGGTCCAATTTCATTTTTTTTGCCATGGAACTGCCATCCCCTACAAAGACTTTTGATTGTGACAGTTGCCTTTTTAGCTGTACTGGTGGTGTTGCACTGGTGTCTTTTGCGGTGCCTCCGCTGCCAGTCCCAATACGTCACTTGCATCTCTCTTTCCCTGACATTATGGATTTAATGTCACTGAGTACTAGTGGTAACACTACCCACTGTCCCACAATAATAATGTTCAGTCTATTTAAAATTCCCAACTCAACAGACCCACTCAAGGACAATGCGAGTCTGTTTAAAAATACCAAAATGAACAGACTCACTGAAGGACAATGTTCAGTCTGTTTAAAGTACCAAAATGGACAGACTCACTCTCAATAACAATGTTGTAAAGTCTGTTTAAAATTCCCAAATGAACAGACTCACTGAAGGACAATGTTCAGTCTGTTTAAAATGCCCACTGCCTCACTGCCTGCCTGGCAGTGCACTCAATGTGTGTGTGCAGTGCATACAGAACTAGCTTGCTTTTAAGCAGATAAGAGGCAGAGAACTGCGGCCCAGGCACTTCCCAGCACAGACCCACTCAAGGACAATGTTCAGTCTGTTTAAAATACCAAAATGAACAGACTCACTCAATAACAATGTTCAGTCTGTTTAAAATTCCCAAATGAACTGACCCACTCAAGAACAATGTTCACTGTCTGTTTAAAATACCAAAATGAACAGACTGACTCAATAACAATGTTCAGTCTGTTTAAAATTCCCAAATGAACTGACCCACTCAAGAACAATGTTCACTGTCTGTTTAAAATACCAAAATGAACAGACTGACTCAATAACAATGTTCAGTCTGTTTAAAATACCAAAATGAACAGACCCACTCAAGAACAATGTTCACTGTTTAAAATACGAAAATGAACAGACCCACTCAAGAACAATGTTCACTGTCTGTTTAAAATACCAAAATGAACAGACTCACTCAATAACAATGTTCAGTCTGTTTAAAATTCCCAAATGAACAGATCCACTCAAGAACAATGTTCGGTCTGTTTAAAGCACTAAAATGAACTGACCCACTCAAGAACAATGTTCACTGTCTGTTTAAAATACCAAAATGAACAGACTCACTCAATAACAATGTTCAGTCTGTTTAAAATTCCCAAATGAACAGACCCACTCAAGAGCAATGTTCGGTCTGTTTAAAGCACTAAAATGAACTGACCCACTCAAGAACAATGTTCACTGTCTGTTTAAAATACCAAAATGAACAGACTCACTCAATAACAATGTTCAGTCTGTTTAAAATTCCCAAATGAACAGACCCACTCAAGAACAATGTTCGGTCTGTTTAAAGCACTAAAATGAACAGACCCACTCAAGAACAATGTTCGGTCTGTTTAAAACACTAAAATGAACTGACCCACTCAAGAACAATGTTCACTGTCTGTTTAAAATACCAAAATGAACAGACTCACTCAATAACAATGTTCAGTCTGTTTAAAATACCAAAATGAACAGACTGACTCAATAACAATGTTCAGTCTGTTTAAAATACCAAAATGAACAGACCCACTCAAGAACAATGTTCACTGTCTGTTTAAAATACCAAAATGAACAGACTCACTCAATAACAATGTTCAGTCTGTTTAAAATACCAAAATGAACAGACTCACTCAAGAACAATGTTCTGTCTGTTTAAAATACCAAAATGAACAGACTGGCTCAATAACAATGTTCAGTCTGTTTAAAATTCCCAAATGAACAGACCCACTGAAGGACAATGTTCAATCTGTTTAAAATGCCCACTGCCCACTGTCTCACTGCCTGCCTGGCAGTGCACTCAATGTGTGTGTGTGTGTGTGTGTGTGCAGTGCACACAGAACTAGCTTGCTTTTAAGTAGATAAGAGGCAGAGTACTGCGGCCCAGGCACTTCCCAGCACAGACCCACTCAAGGACAATGCGTTGAGTCTGTTTAAAAATACCAAAATGAACAGACTCACTGAAGGACAATGTTCAGTCTGTTTAAAATGCCCACTGCCTCACTGCCTGCCTGGCAGTCCACTCAATGTGTGTGTGCAGTACACACAGAACTAGCTTGCTTTTAAGCAGATAAGAGGCAGAGTACTCCCGGCCCTGGCACTTCCCAGCATAAAATGAACAGACTCACTCAATAACAATGTTCAGTCTGTTTAAAATTCCCAAATGAACAGACTGACTCAATAACAATGTTGTTAAGTCTGTTTAAAAATACCAAAATGAACAGACTCACTGAAGGACAATGTTCAGTCTGTTTAAAATGCCCACTGCCTCACTGCCTGCCTGGCAGTGCACTCAATGTGTGTGTGCAGTGCACACAGAACTAGCTTGCTTTTAAGTAGATATGAGGCAGAGTACTGCGGCCCAGGCACTTCCCAGCACAGACCCACTCAAGGACAATGTTGTTAAGTCTGTTTAAAAATACCAAAATGAACAGACTCACTGAAGGACAATGTTCAGTCTGTTTAAAATGCCCACTGCCTCACTGCCTGCCTGGCAGTGCACTCAATGTGTGTGTGCAGTGCACACAGAACTAGCTTGCTTTTAAGCAGATAAGAGGCAGAGTACTCCCGGCCCTGGCACTTCCCAGCATAAAATGAACAGACTCACTCAATAACAATGTTCATTCTGTTTAAAATTCCCAAATGAACAGACTGACTCAATAACAATGTTGTTAAGTCTGTTTAAAAATACCAAAATGAACAGACTGTCTCAAGAACAATGTTCAGTCTGTTTAAAATGCCCACTGCACTGACAGACTAAGTAATTGGAATTTAATACAGCAGGAATTTTTGACCCTCCAGAAACATGGATGACATTGAAAATATTAATATCTCTCTCCAAGCCAGCCCAACACCCTCAATGGTAAATAGTGGTCAGTGCTAGCTGACTAGACCACTAGACTGCTTGAAAGAAACAGGAATAGGAATACTAGTGACTGTAGCTGACCCATGCCACTAATGCAAGACCAGGAAATGGAATATTTTTCTTTCCTTTGTTAGCCTAACACAGAATCTGTTCTGTGTTGTCTAATATCTGCTTCTGGTTCTGCTTCTGCTTCTGCTTCTGGTTCTGCTTTACTGCCTGCCTGCCTGCCTGCCTCAGCCTGCCTCAGCCCACCTCCCCACAGAATCGCTGGAAATGTGCGTGAGTCCTCGTGCTGCTGCTTATATAGTGCTGGCTCGTCAGTAAATCCTCAGAGAAGCACTGAATGACAGCGCGATTCGCTGCATTCAGTGCTTCTCTGAAAACGTGAACGCAGATTCGCTGCGTTCCCGTATCCATGCCGACCTGTCCGACCCTTTCCTGTGAGTCACTGCAACTCACAGGAAAGGGTCAGACAGGTTGGCATGGTTACCGCAGGGGTGCTGCCATTTTGAGGTAATCCGGGGCTCCGAGCTCGCAGCTAATGGCGGCGAGAAAAGCGCGCCTCGCGGTTCAACATATTCAACGTAGCTATGTTGAATACGTTGGAAATCGCGATCGTTGCGCCTCATCACTTTTTTAAGTTAAAAAAAAAAAAGTTGCGGATTGCTAATGCATTCAAAACAAATGCACACCCCTAATTTCCAACCCATTTGCTGTGGTTAGCTTTATCCAGCAAGCATCCATTAACCTAGTACCCTCTGCAAGATTCTGGTAAAAGTATTTAGCTGTTAATGTGCTCACCTCCGAGCTGGTATCTTTTAAGCATGAAAAGGTAAATTTTAAGACCCGCGTGCGGGTGTCCATGTGCGCGAGATTTCCGGCACGTGCACATGGACGCGCTGATTTTATAACATGTGTGCGTCGAAAAGTGCATGTTATAAAATCTGTTACCCGTTTGCACATGCACACACGATTTTATATCGGCACGCGCATGTGCAAGTGAGTGCCCAATTGCACACATAAGTGGGGGGATTTTAGTAGATGCACATGGTGACACGATAGGTCCTATACCCTGTTCTCTCCCAGTCCTTTCCAGTAAAGGATGGAACTTTCTAACACCCCTATTTAATCTGTCTCCCTTTTCCTCTACTAGTCCCGAACCCTAAAACCCTGCTAACTACCCTTCGTTTTTTTGTTTATAACTTACTTGCTCTTCAGAGCAGCAGAAGTTTGTGTGGGCTGGTGGGATTCCGGTGCATACGGTGCATGTCCAGACCCCGTCCCTTTATCGGGTAGCCCTTCCAATACGCCTACCGGGAGATATGCGCGTGGCTACAGGCTTGCAAAAATCCATGTGGCGTGCATGCAGCCTAGCCACACGCATATCTCCCCAATTCTGTGTGTGCAGTGCTTTTAAATTCAGCCTTTAATAAGTAGCCCTCCCATCAGTACTTCCACTACAGGTCTTGGACCAATTGCATCTGGTCTAGACAGATTTTATTTATTGGAACTCTCAGTTTTCACACTCCTTATTCCTCCTTGGGATGTTGAAGGATGAGATTCAGATTCGTCAAGCTTATTTTCAGCTCTCTGTTCTATTTTTCTCTCCTCTTTCTGAGAAAAAATGTCTTCTCTCTCACTGCCATCATCCCTTCTTTCTCTGGGTAATTTTTTGGCTGATTTCATGTTTTTTCTTATTTTTCTTCTTTCCTCAGAGTATCCTCTCTGATCCCTGTTTTCTGATAATTTCTCGCTTCTACAGAATCTTGCTATATGCCCTGGTTCTCCACAACTAGAAGAAGTGAACTCCCCTCTATCACTTCTTTCTGAAGTTTTCCTACATACTGAGTATGCCTTAATTCTGTTTTTTTCATAAGGTTCAAAGTAGTAGATCTAAGGGTGAGGCATAGAGTGCAAAATTTTATCAAGAACTATGGTTGAGATTTTACTAAAGATAGCACATTTGCTCATAAAATTGGGTAATTAGCATTTAATTCCTTTGTTTCTTTGGACTTCTGCTCAAAGTCTATCCACTTTGAGCTTCATCGCTTGGCCTCTAGTTCTAGAATTTTCAGTGACAAAATTCTTACTTCTTGTGCATTATTTATACTTTGGGAAGACATTTTCACATTCTCCACATCAGGACCATGTGTATTTGGATAACTTTAAATGAGTATATTGTAATGAAGCGCCTTGTAGGCTTCCACAACTTGAACTTCTCCAGGCCAGTTTCCTCTGCAGGATCCTAAAGAAATATGGAATTTCAGGTGATAAGGTTTTCAGTCTTTTCCTACTCCTCCTGCTGCAATCTGCTTGTGGATTTCTGTAGTATTGTGAGTCTTCTCAGCTATCTGGGACCACAGGATTCAGTTCTTCCTCCCAAGTTCTCCTCTGGGTATAGTTTCAAGTGTCTTTTATCTCTTGGAGCTCCTCCCTCTTAATTAGGTTGCCACCTGCTCCCTGGGCTTGCACAATCTCCCTTTCCCTCAGCTCCATGGCTCTCTGGGAGCTGTAGTTGCCCCCTCCCCTACCTTTGGTTCTGCCTACAATGGCTTTCTCTATTAGTGTCAATAATGGGATGTACCTCCCATTACAATATTCAGTGGAAGACTTGTCCCACTGAAAATCTGTGACAAGTTATCTGTTCTCTTGACAAAGTTTATTTCACAATGTACATAAACATATATAAAATGAAATAAAAAGGAAAACAAAATAAAGAGGACCCAATATGAGAGGGTCTTCATATTTAAGCAATTACTATGGCAAATTTATTTCATTACTTTTAATGCTGTATATGAATAAAATCCTTAACTTCATAAATCATCTATCAAAATCATAGAACAATTGCATGTTTCTTAATTAATACATTAATTCATAGTGGGAGAAAGAAAAAAACAAAATAATATCATGTGGTAGGCTGCATATCCATAAACCACAAACTTCAATTTACGCTTCCTCTGGAAGATATTTTTTTTTCAATATCTTGCCACAGGCTGTAAAGACTAATCTAAAGTGCTGAGTACCATGTGCTGCGGTTTAAAGTGCTCATTGTTCATTAGGTTGTGTAATAAAAAGTCCAACAAAGTGTTCCAGCTGAAGCCAAACCCAAACCTCTAATATCCAAAAGCAGTTTTTATGGAAACACAACACTAATGCTCAGTTATGTCATCTGTAGAGCCCACAGCAGAATCTTTCTACTGTGTCAAGCATAACAAGCAGGACTCAAAAGAATCTGCTCTTTTAACACACTGGCACAAGCTGACAGATTCAGCCTGCTACTCTATTGGCCAGAGTTCATGGCTTAACCTGCTGCTTCCTACAAAGCCTACCTTATAAGTTGTATAATCAGTCTTCTTACTACTCACTTTTCCTGAATCTGCACACTATGGGGTGAATTTTCAGAATGCTACACGTGTAAGTAGCCCCTACTTGTGTATCCCATATTTTCTGAAAGCCCAAAATACAAGCATATTTTCACTTTTGCGTGCATATATACGTGCATAAAAAGGGGTCGGTATTCTGGGGCAAGGTCAACCTTTACACGCATAAGTTGCTGCTTTAAGAGACACTCATGTAGATTTGCCAACTTATTTGCATAATTTTATACCTGTTAATTATCTGGCATAAATGATATTAAATGTGTTTATTGTGTAGTTCTGACTGGTGGGAATTCTGGGTGAACTGGGAAGAGTTCAGGCTGAAGGACCAGGAAGGATTTGATGACCTGGAGAAGGACTAGGCGAACTGGTGGACTAATTGATAAAAGTGGTAATTTCCTTGATGTATGTGTAACCCCTGGGTGGGATAGAACCCTGGTGCTATCCCCAAGGGCTTATAGAAATAAAATAGACCCTATCTGCAACCAGTTCTCCACCGCTAGCTTTTCACTTCTGAGGTCCAGGGCTCCCTGTGGGGGGAAGCATAGCTTCAAGGCCCTTTTTTATAAACAAAAGTACACAGCCCTTTCCCAGTTCCTGTAAAAACCACAGTCTATAACAGCAATAATATACACTGAAAAATGTGGTTTCCATCTTCTTTACTGATAGTTGATGAATTGATTGAAGATTCTTTACAGCACTTAGATGTTAAATAAAGTTGATGAAGAATAAAGATTAATACATTTGTGACCTCACTCTTCTAGTAAAAGTCTTTAAATTTATAGAAGCCAACTCCATACAATTTATCTCCTTCTCCTTTTCAATTACTCGGACTGAATACAGCATAATAATTTAGTCCCAATTACTTATCAGAATACAGCAAGTCCCAATTCTCAAACCTCTCATGCAGTCTTCTTAAATATCTTAGATCTCCTTGTCAAACCACCAGTGGGCACTCTCCTCTCATGTGCAGCTCATTTGAGTCAGTCTCTGGAAATGGAAAGGTCATGCCTCAAAGATGACTCCTCTGTTCTTCTGCTTTTACCAATGATTTGGAAACTGGGTCCCTGGTACCAAGGGCACTCAGTCCAAAAGAGGAACAAAAATAATCTCTCTCAAAAAGGGGGAAAAACAAAGAAGAGGCAGGACGGGTGGAAAAAACTTTCTTATCTCCCAAATGAGAAGACAGTCAATGAGGAAAAACGACTCATAAGTAGAACTCCTCTGCATCGGGTCACTGACTGAACTATCTACTTGAGGTGAGATAGAGAGCAGCAGAAATTTCCCTACCCCTTAATCTAACTTTACATAGGGACTCCCTAAATCCTCTGTGAAATGGTACTAAGGTTCTCACATGGAAGGTTTCCAAAATGGATCAAAAAAAAGAGCAAATATGCTAAAATAGGTCAGACTAGCAAGTTGATCCAAGGAGGGCAAATCAGGAAAATCCTCTGAACTAAGCTAGCAAAAATAATTAGCAGGCGGCAGGGACATCCTGTCTTCTGAAAGATTAACCAAAAATCCACTGAAGTCTAACTGAAACCAACAAAAATCCAACTAAGAATTCACACCCTAAGATGGAGGCTGGGGCTTACATACTGCTAGAGCACACCATCTGCCGTTTCCACTTGGGGACTCAAACAAAGACAAACTTCTCTTCACAAAAATCTCTCTGAACCTCCCCAGCTTGTTAGTATATTCCTTTTGCTAAGGAAACCAAAGGTTCCTTACACACATGTTTTAAAATATACCAGTTTACATAAATCCTACTTTATTTTAGCACACAAAATATACATTTGTAGATTTTTAAAATAGGTAGGGAAAGGATACGCATTCAGTTCAGTGCATTGTTATATGTTCTTTCAATGCCTTGCATACATTAACGTGTAAGCCTACGTACATGCATATGTTATGGGCTAAAAATATGCATATCTTCTAAAATGCACGCATATCATACTTGTGGGTTGTAAAATACTAGCGTAGGTCTGCTCACGGCCATATATGGGCATATATAACTGCCTTGCACATATGTTTGAATGTTATCCTCCTTGTTTTTTTTTAATTTTAAAGATATCTTGAAGCATTTCTGTAATTACAACAATCTGTGTGTCTTTGCAGCCATGAAATAGAGCATAACTACACATTACAACTATTAATTAAATGTGCTTTTGGCATCAGAAATCAAGTATTTGTAATTTTCTCTTCTCTATCCCTTTACCCCATTGATTTATGTGGATCCATAAGTAGTTCTGAAAATATTTAAATGAAGCAGCATGATAAATGAAATGCAGGTGAGAATTTTTTATTTCTTACCCCTAGTTAGAACTGGCATTGCAGTGGGAGCCTTAGCAGTGTGTTTCACCCAATTCAAGAAGCTGACGATGTTCTTAGAATGACTTCACATATCTGAAAAGAAACAATGAGGGTCATTAATATTGTAAGAAAGCTGATAAAGTGATATATAATTGTGAGAAGGGCTAACCTAAAATCCAATATGAAGAGTATTTATTTAATTGGTTTTCCCTTGATTTTCAGAGTCTGTCAGCCAATACAGTATATTTTAATAGGGATGTGCATTTGTTTTAAACAAATGGGTAAAATACAACAAATGAGTCAATTTTTTTTTTCATTTGTGGATGCCCAAAACAAATGGAGGGTATCTGTGAAATTAGTTTAGTTTAAATCTTTTTTATTACATTTTAACAAAGAAATAAAACATACACATTATTACATTGATTTGTTCTATCCAGTGTCCCCCATATCAAAAATCAGAATCCCCTTAAACAACAGAACCCTTCTATCCCTCCCTTCCCCCAACAGGGTATCCCTTCCCATGTCCCATTTTCAAGAGCTACACCTCTGACAAATGCCTTGACTAGTATCCAAATTGTTGAGAGTTTTGCTATGGGCCTAATGGGCACTGATTGCAAATATAAATCCCATATCTGCAAAAATACTTTCTTTTTCTGAAATAAATCAATTTTTTTCAGCATGCTTTTCAAACATGCACATGGTATAAAGTTGATTTCTCCACTGGGTTAGTGTTGGTGGGTCTTCTCACAACCAGCACTGTAAAATGAGTTTCTTTGCCAGCAGAAGGGCTTTACGAAGGCAAAGTTTCAAATACTGCTGATCCACTGCAATGCCCCTCAGGATATCAAAGAGGAGTTCCATGGTCTGAAGAGGAAGCCAAATCCATGTTATCTGAAAAATATGCTTAGTAACTTTCTTCCAAAACACAATAATATGTGAGCAACCCCAGAACTGATGACCTATTGTTCCTGGAGCCAGATTACATTTAATGCACATGCTAACTTCTGTGGAAAATAGAATCTCATAAAACATTTATATTGTGTTTCTTGTAAACCTACATTACAAGTAAGAGAGCATATTCATTTAAAACATTGCGCATACTATTCATCTTAAGTTTACATTCAATTTCATGCCTCCAACTTTGCACAACTGCCCCATACTCTTACATTTTTTGTCCCCACCAATTTACGATATACAAAGGATATCGTATGGTGATCCAGATCTTCTACATCAAATAAATTAGATAGAAATTCCCTGTTCCATACGTTCAGTTCTTCACCTAGAGATTGTATGTATTGCCATATTTGCAATCAAGGAAAGAAATGTTTATTATCTAAGTCAAACTCTCAGTGCAACTGTTGAAATGTTTTACTATGGCCCTCCTCATCAAGAAATTGTGAAATGACCCTTAAACCTTTTCCCGCCCAACTATTAAAAATCCGAGCATGAAAGCCAGGTAGAAATCTTTTATTACCTACCAATGGTAAGAACTGAGAACTAAAAGGTTTTAAATAAAGCACAGAACAAACATACTGCCATGTTTGAACAAGTGGTGCTCCTAGAACATCTTCCTGAAAGTTACCAGGCAAAGCTACCAGAGAGAGTGCAAGATAAACCCAGGACTAAGTGGAATGAGGACTCGCATTTTTTCTACAACTATAGACGCAAAACAGCTGGTATCCAGAATCCAGTCTGCTACATGCCTCAAATTGCAAGCAATGTTATAAATCCTTAAATCAGCTAAACAAAGACCTCGCTTGTCCCATTTACCTATCAATTTGTTTAATGCATTTCTAGGCTTCCCATGCTTCCAAAGATACCCCCATAAGAACATAAGAAATTGCCATGCTGGGTCAGACCAAGGGTCCATCAAGCCCAGCATCCTGTTTCCAACAGAGGCCAAAACCAGACCACAAGAACCTGGCAATTACCCAAACACTAAGAAGATCCCATGCTACTGATGCAATTAATAGCAGTAGCTATTCCCTAAGTAAAATTGATTAATAGCCGTTAATGGACTTCTTCTCCAAGAACTTATCCAAGCCTTTTTTGAACCCAGCTACACTAACTGCACTAACCATAACCTCTGGCAACAAATTCCAGAGCTTTATTGTGAGTTGAGTGAAAAATAATTTTCTCCAATTAGTCTTAAATGTGCTATTTGCTAACTTCATGGAGTGCCCCCTAGTCCTTCTATTATTCGAAATTGTAAATAACCAAGTCACATCTACTCGTTCAAGACCTCTCATGATCTTAAAGACCTCTATCATATCCCCCTCAGCCGTCTCTTCTCCAAGCTGAACAGCCCTAACCTCTTCAGCCTTTCCTCATAGGGGAGCTGTTCCATCCCTTTTATCATTTTGGTTGCCCTTCTCTGTACCTTCTCCATCGCAACTATATCTTTTTTGAGATGCAGCGACCAGAATTGTACACAGTATTCAAGGTGCGGGCTCACCATGGAGCAATACAGAGGCATTATGACATTTTCTGTTCTATTAACCATTCCTTCCTAATAATTCTTAACATTCTATTTGCTTTTTTGTCTGCTGCAGCACACTGAGCTGACAAATTTAAAGTATTATCCACTATGATGCCTAGATCTTTTTCCTTTCTCCTAATATGGAACCTAACATCGTGTAACTACAGCAAGGGTTATTTTTCCCTATATGCAACACCTTGCACTTGTCCACATTAAATTTCATCTGCCATTTGGATGCCCAATCTTCCAGTCTTGCAAGGTCCTCCTGTAATGTATCACAGTCTGCTTGTGATTTAACTACTCTGAATAATTTTGTATCATCTGCAAATTTGATAACCTCACTCATTGTATTCCTTTCCAGATCTTTTATATATATATTGAAAAGCACCGGTCGAAGTACAGATCCCTGAGGCACTCCACTGTTTACCCTTTTCCACTGAGAAAATTGACCATTTAATCCTACTCTCTGTTTCCTGTCTATTAACCGGTTTGTAATCCACGAAAGGATATCGCCTCCTAACCCATGACTTTTTACTTTTCGTAGAAGCCTCTCATGAGGGACTTTGTCAAACGCCTTCTGAAAATCCAAATACACTACATCTACCGGTTCACCTTTATCCACATGTTTATTAACCCCTTCAAAAAAATGAAGCAGATTTGTTAGGCAAGACTTCCCTTGGGTAAATCCATGTTGACTGTGTCCCATTAAATCATGTCTTTCTATATGCTCTACGATTTTGATCTTGAGAATAGTTTCCACTATTTTTCCCGGCACTTAAGTCAGGCTCACTGATCTATAGTTACCCGGATCGCCCCTGGAGCATTTTTTAAATATTGGGGTTACATTGGCCACCCTCCAGTCTTCAGGTACAATGGATGATTTTAATGATAGGTTACAAATTTTAACTAATAGATCAGAAATTTCATTTTTGAGTTCCTTCATCCGGTCCAGGTGATTTGCTACTCTTTAGTTTGTCAATTTGGCCTACTACATCTTCCAGGTTCACAGTGATTTTGTTCAGTTCATCTGACTCATCACCCCTGAAAACCATCTCCGGAACTGGTATCTCCCCAACATCCTCATTAGTAAACACGGAGGCAAAGAATTCATTTAGTCTTTCTGCAATAGCCTCATCTTCCCTGAGAGCCCCTTTAACCCCTCTGTCATCTAATGGTCCAACCGACTCCCTCACAGGTTTCTTGCTTTGGATATATTTAAAAAAGTTTTTATTATGAGTTTTTGCCTCTTTGGCCAACTTCATTTCAAATTCTCTCTTCGCCTGTCTTATCAATGTTTTACACTTACCTTGACAATGCTTATGTTTTATCTTATTTTCTTCAGATGGATTCTTCTTCCAATTTTTGAAGGATGTTTTTTTGGCTAAAAAACATCCTTTAACCATGTCGGTAATCGTTTTGCCTTCCTTCCACCTTTCTTAATGCGCGGAATACATATGGACTGCGCCTCTAGGATTGCATTTTTAAACAATGTCCAAGCCTATTCAACACTTTTAACCTTTGCAGCTGCACATTTCAGTTTTTTTCTATTTTCCTCATTTTATCAAAGTTTCTCTTTTTAAAATTTAGTGTTAGAGCTGCAGATTTACTTAATTTCCCCCTTCCAGTTATTAGTTTAAATTTGATCATGTTATGATCACTGTTGCCAAGTGGCCCCACCACTGATACTTCTCTCACCCTATCTTGCATTCCACTAAGAATTAAATCTAAAATAGCTCCCTCTCTTGTTGGTTCCTGAACCAATTGCTCCATGAAGCAATCATTTATTACATCCAGGAACTTTATGTCTCTAGCAAGTCCTGATGTTACATTTACCCAGTCAATATTGGGGTAATAGAAATCTCCAGCAATAATGGTGCAGGAACAAATCTTCAATTCCACAAGTACTAGTTTTATTATAAATGATAGCTCATAAGAATGAAGATGGCAACTCCACAGCTCGAACAGCAATCATTTTACACAGTCCCCCGATAGCTCATAAGAATGAAGATGGCAACTCCACAGCTCGAACTGGCAATCATTTATACACAGTCCCCCGACACGGTCCCGTGTTTCGTGGCGGCTGCATCGGGAGGGACCACAGGAGTTTAAACATTCATTTTCAGCTGTCTCCCATTATTATTGCACTGCCAAATTGGTTTGCTTCCCTGATTTCTCTTAGCATTTCATCATCTGTCTGACCATTTTGTCCATGTGGACGATAGTATACTCCTATCACTATACTCTTACCCAACACACATGGGATTTCTATCCATATAGATTCTACTGAGCATTTACTCTCTTTTATGATCTTTATCCTGTTGGACTCTATACCCTCCAGGACATAAAGTGCCACTCCCCCACCAAGTTGATCCTCCCTATCATTACGATATAATTTGTACCATGATATAGCACTGCCCCATTGGTTATCCTCCTTCCACCAAGTCTCTGTGATGCCAATTACGTCAATCTCATCATTTGCTGCTACACACTCTAACTCTCCCATCTTACTTCTTAGACTTCTGGCATTGGCATACAGACATTTCAAAGTGTGGTTTTTGCTTGTTTTAACAACCTGC
This sequence comes from Rhinatrema bivittatum, assembly GCF_901001135.1. NCBI lineage: Eukaryota > Metazoa > Chordata > Amphibia > Gymnophiona > Rhinatrematidae > Rhinatrema > Rhinatrema bivittatum. Next base: position 98,600,252 of record NC_042616.1, on the reverse strand, counting down.
TTTTCAGTTGTTTGGGATAATTCGGAAATCATTAGCTTTGGTATTTTTACATATAGGCATATGAACTATGGTGCTTTTAATGGAACCTCTCTGTTGGGATGCCCTAACTCTCCTGTTTCATTAGTATCCTTCAAGGATACATTTCTCCAAACCAAGCACTGCTGAGTGACTGTCGGCTTTCCCCCTTGTTCTAATTTAAAAGCTGCTCTATCTCCTTTTTGAAAGTTAGTGCCAGCAGCTTGGTTCCTCTCTGGTTAAGGTGGAGCCCATCCTTTCGGAAAAGTCTCCCCTTTCCCCAAAAGTTTCCCCAGTTCCTTACAAAGCTGAATCCCTCTTCCCTGCACCATTGTCTCATCCACGCATTGAAATTCTGGAGCTCTGCCTGCCTCTGGGGACCTGCACGTGGAACAGGAAACATTTCAGAGAATGCCACCCTGGCAGTTCTGGATTTCAGCTTCCTACCTAAAATCCTAAATTTGGCTTCCAGAACCTCTCTTCCACATTTTCCTATGTCATTGGTGCCCACATGTACCACGACAGCCAGCTCCTCCCCAGCACTGTCTATAATCCTATCTAGGTGACGCGTGAAGTCTGCCACCTTCGCATCAGGCAGGAAATTTACCAGGTGGTCCTCACGTCCACCAGCCACCCTGCTATCTACATGTCTAATAATCGAATCACCAACTATGATGGCCAGCTTAACCCTTCCCTCCTGGGCAGTAGCCCTGGGAGATTTGTCCTCAGTGCGAGAGGACAATACATCACCTGGAGAGCAGGTCCTTGCTACAGGATCACTTTCTGCTATACCAGGGTGATGTTCTCCTACTGGGAGACCTTTCTGATCCAAGGCAGCACTGGGGCTGCCAGAATAGATTTGGGACTTGGCTACTATGTCCCTGATGGTCTCGTCAATGTACCTCTCTGTCTCCCTCAGCTCCTCCAAGTCTGCTACTCTAGCCTCCAGAGATCGGACTTGTTCCCTGAGAGCCAGGAGCTCTTTGCACCGAGTGCAGACATACAATCTCTCACCGGCGGGTAAAAAATCATACATGTGACAATTATGCAAAAGACTGGAAAGCCCCCCTCTTGCTGCTGGACTGCTGCCTTCATCTTAGTTTTATTGGATTCCTAGTTAAGTTTAGGATACTAAGGGAGTTGGAATGAGAGTATTTTAAATTTACAGGTAAATTTAGTAATTTATCAGCTATTGTCCTACAAGGGGATGATTAAACTTTCAATAAGGGCTGGTACAATATTATGTTTTAGATAAGACCCTGATTGATTTTTAATGAGAAAGTGTCTTATGTCTAAAAATCAGGGGTTGAGTGGGTGGGAAAGACAGACACTAGAATTAACTATCTCTATCTTGCTTATTACCTCAGACACATACAAACTCTAAAGAATATATCCCTTAATTTCACCTTTCACCAAACTTTTATAAGCCGAAAAGTTTCTGAAAACTATACTTATCAATCCTCTTAAACCACGGTTAAATTAATCTTCACTCAGTTAATGGAAGGATTTGAGATTCCCGCGCCTTTAGGTGCGCGCTTCCGGTCCTCCTCTACTGCAAACCGTGCGGGGCCTCTGGAAGCTGGGGCTGTGGAAGTCAATTCCTGGATCGCTTGCGGTGACCTCTGGACTCCTCTCCCAGGGGATGCTGGGAGCAGTATGCAGATGAGCCTTCCGGTCCTCCTCTACTGCAAACCATGCGGGGCCTCTGGCTGCTGGGGCTGTGGAAGTCAATCCTTGGATCGCTTGCGGTGACCTCTGGACTCTTCTCCCGGGGGATGCTGGGAGCAGTATGCAGATGAGCCTTCCGGTCCTCCTCTACTGCAAACCGTGCGGGGCCTCTGGAAGCTGGGGCTGTGGAAGTCAATCCGTGAAACACTTGCGGTGACCTCTGGACTCCTCTCCGGGGGATGCTGGGAGCAGTATGCAGATGAGCCTTCTGGTCCTCCTCTACTGCATTAGCAGTTTCTCAAATTGGCTCAAATTCTGTTTTGTTAGGAAGCACAGTAATATTTGAAATAAATGGTCCATTTAGGCAAGATTATGATCTGGAAAAGGTTAATTCTCTCAGCCAGTGGCAAGGGAAAGTCTTTCGAATTTTGAAACAGATTTTTAGTGGTTTCCAACAACTTTTGGAAATGTACTTTATACATTTGTGATGGGTCCTTATGCAGCATTATCCCAAGATATTGAAAAGACTCTGACACCCAGTGCATTGGAAAATCCACATCGGCAAAGCCTCTGACTTTTCATAATTCAATTTCAACCCAGGTAACTTTCCATAAATAGAAATTTCCTCCATAAATACTGCCACATGGAGGAGAATGTCATCAGTGAACACTGCCAACTTAAACCCCAACTCTTGATCTGTTCCTATTGAGATTCTCTTAATCTTAGCATTCTCACAGATTTTACATAACAAAGGTTCCACAGACAAAATAAATAACAATGCGGACATGGGATACCCTTGCCTCGTACCTCGTTCCATGGAGATACTTATTGAGATATATCTGTTAACAGAAATAGAAGCCTGAGGGTCCATATACAAAGTTCTTATAACCTGAGCAAACATACCCTCTATTGCAAAGGCTTGTAGAGTTCTGAACATAAAGTCCCATTCCAACCTATCAAAAGCCTTTTCTGCATCTAGGCTTATCCATGAACTTAAATGAACATTTTTGTCTCATTTGTTTATGTTTCCCATTCAAATCTATGGCCCATTCAAGTCTATGACTGTCCTGAGCAAACAGCAGGTGCAAGCAAGGAATAACTAGTAACTATAGCAATCAACTTGTTGCGCGCCCTGTCTGCGTCCGGCTCGCACATGGGCCTGCTCACCTCTCTGATTCCTCTGCAGGTCCTGGGTCGGCCTCCCCAGTGGCAGTTGTGAGCTCCTCCAGGCCTCGGTGTCCTGCGGTGGTGGTCGCCAGGCCTTCTACTGTGCACTAGGCCTCACGTCAGAGTTCGGCGTCTCCCGTGGCATTGGTCGCACCCCTATGCACGCACGCACGGACCGCCCAGCCTCTTGTAGGGCCAGGGACGGGTCCTAGCTCTGTGGCACGTCCTGATTGAAGGAACTACTTAAGGAAGTCCCTGCCTGCATATCCTTGCCTTGGCAATCGGGTCGGCATTGTATTGTGTGCTAGATTGTCACTGCGTTCTAAGCCTTGTTCCAGTCTCGTTCCAGCATCCTAGTTCCTGCATCCTACTGTTCCTCTGTTCCTGCGTCTGTCTGTTTGTCTCCCAGGTAGTACCCTTGGACTGTCTCTCTGGTACTGACCTCAGCCTGTTCCTTATCTCATAAGAACATAAGAAAATGCCATACTGGGTCAGACCAAGGGTCCATCAAGCCCAGCATCCTGTTTCCAACAGTGGCCAATCCAGGCCATAAGAACCTGGCAAGTACCCAAAAGCTAAGTCTATTCCATGTTACCATTGCTAATGGCAATGGCTATTCTCTAAGTGAACTTAATAGCAGGTAATGGACTTCTCCAATAAGTTCTCCAATCCTTTTTTAAACACAGCTATACTAACTGCACTAACCACATCCTCTGGTAACAAATTCCAGAGTTTAATTGTGCATTGAGTAAAAAAGAACTTTCTCCGATTAGTTTTAAATGTGCCCCATGCTAACTTCATGGAGTGCCCCCTAGTCTTTCTATTATCCGAAAGAGTAAATAACTGATTCACATCTACCCGTTCTAGACCTCTCATAATTTTAAACATCTCTATCATATCCCCCCTTCAGCCGTCTCTTCTGTCTGCTGCCTGCCTCCTGACCTCAGCCTGCCTTGTGACCTCGTTTGACCTCCGGAACCTGACCTCTGCCTCCTTGACTACTCCTCGGACTGACACTTGGATTCTGACCTCTGCCTGATTGACCACGTCTCCTGATTCTGGCTCTGTCCCTTGCCTTGTCATCGCCTACGCTGTTCTGGTCCTCCTTGCTCCATCTGACCTACAGTCTTGAGTCCGACCGTACGCCCTTGCTGTCCGTGGGCACGCCTGTCTACTACCTCTCCAGGAGACCCTGCAAGGCTCACCTAAGTCCAAGCGGCCCGGGTCCCTACGGGCTCCACCCGGTGGGACCTCGGGCTTCCAGTGGTGAAGCTCATCCAAGCCTCTGTCTCCTCTAGTGCTTTGCCCCCTGGGGGCAGGTGCTTCCTGGTCCCTACCGGGGAGCCATTCTCCACTGCTCCAGGAAAATGTTCCACCCCCGGGTGCAATACAACTCTTGCCTAAGCAACATAGCAGCACTGTCAAAGCCAAGGCAGGACAAGTTGGCAAGGAGACTGGACAAAGGATAAATCATGGTGAAACATTTTTTAATAGCCTATAGCTGCCATCTGGATCAAGTGAAACCCATGTCCTCCCATTGAAAGGTTTGACCATGTGCAAACAAAAACATTTGCTCTTTTGGATTTTGCTGAGAAGGGTTTATTTTCAGAAGTTCTCTGAAACGTAAAAAAAAGCTTAAAAAAGTAATTTTTTCTGATCTTCTCTGCTGCAGTCAGTAGTCTCTCACACACTATGACAGAAAGACAGAGGCAGTGTCACTGCTTTCTATGTTCACTGGGAGTAGGGTAGGAGTGGAGTGAAATTTGAAGAGAAGACTCATTTTTATTACTCTCTGTCTGATGCAGCACAATTTGATGACAGACTGAAATGGAGAGAACCACAGCCTTTCCAGCCTTCTTGGTTCTCTTTCTAATAGATTTTTTTGTGTGTGGAAAAGAAGTCAGTCAGCAATGTACACACATATACTATTTAAGTGTTTGTGTATGTTTAGGACAGAATTTTTACCTTCGTTAGGAGGAATAGCTCTAGAAATATAGAGATAGAGTTTGTGTACCAGCAAGCTGCTAACTCTTTGGGAGATTCATCAAGCCATAATTGTGCTCTAATGTGTGTTAAACAGCATATATTGCTGTGATATTGTGGTGCTATTGCATGATTTAGAAGATATTTTGCATCTCCCCACCCAGATTCCCTCCCCATTACAATGGCCTTCTTTGCATGAAATTTGCATGTATGAATAATGCAAATACATGCAAAAAGATAATTAATATTCAATATTGTTAGCGTCAAAGTGGATCCTTGGACCGACCGGTAAAGAGGACTGGTCGAAAGGCAGACACACACCGTAGAATCCGGATCTTCACCTGGAAACCCGAGACCCCACCAGAGGAGCTGTTGAGGCCCGGGTCGCTAGGGCTTAGGTGGCTTCGCCCTGGAAGCCCGAGGTTCCCCCAGGAGGAGCCCGTAGGAACCCGGACCGCTGGGACTTAGGAGAGTCGTAGATGAGATGGAAAACCCGGAACGGAGCAAGGATCAGGGCAGGCAGCAGGAATCAGGAATGTGAAGGCAAACCGTAGTCAAGGCAGGCAGCAGGGATCAGAAGCGAGAAGACAAACCGTGGTCAAAGCAGGCAGCAAGAATCAGAAGCGTGAAGACAAACCGTGGTCAAGGCAGGCAGCAAGGATCAGAAGCGTGAAGACAAACCGTGGTCAAGGCAGGCAGCAAGGATCAGAAGCGTGAAGACAGGAACACTGGAACTGGTAACCGGAATCAGGAACTGCAACTAATCCTCCTAGGAGCGACCTCGTTGCAAGGCAAGGCAAGGAAGCAAGCTGCGGGTTTAAATCCCCCGCCGGGGCTGACGTCAGGGAGAGGGCGGATCGGCACTTCCGGGTGCGGGGACCTTAAAAGGACTGCCCTCGTGCGCGTGCGTTCCCCTGCAGGGGGCGGAGCTACCGTCGGGCCTTGCCGGCGTCCCCACGAGGAGGACGCCGCTGCCATGCGGCCAGGCCAGCCCGGAATCGCGCGGCTCGCGGTGCTGAGGGGAGACCTGCGGGGAAGGTAAGGACCCGATCGCAGTGCAGGCGACCGGGGCTGTAACACAATATGATGCAAATATTTTGCTACGGCTGATCAAGAAGTTGGACAGCCACTATAAAATAACTACACCTACTGTATTTTATAAGCAGTAAATGTGAGGCGGAAGCCCTGGGACCGTAATGTGGGTCTTGAGACTCATGCCTCATATTTAAAGTGCTAGCTCAAAAACAATTGTTGTGGCAAAGAGGGGAGGTTCAATAGGGGTCAGGGATGACCCATAGCTCAACCTGGAGTTGCCACTTGAGGTGGCCCCAACTCTCTGAAAGTGGAAAAAAAATAGTAAAAAATGTACCCATGATCCTGACCCCCATCCTGTTCCCCTCCATATAGTTGTAGTAATAAGCAGCTCCCTCTGGCCTCCCTTTCCCCAACATAGATGTAGGAATAAGCAGCCTCCCACTCTTTTCCCCTAAATAGTAGTCAAAATAAATACCCCAGCCCTCCCCTTCCTACCCAATAGTAGTCAAAATAAGTAGCCCTCTGGCCTCCTTCCACCAAATTAAAGAAAAATAGTAAGGTGGCCCCCAACCCTTGGCACCTGAACCAAGAGCTAAAAAATTATTATGGTCCCAAGCTCTGGCCACTCTTCCCATATCTATCCCTTCCCACACTTCCCGGAACCTTAAATTAAAGTAGCAGGGCATCGACCCAGTCCTCGTGGCTGAGGTCCGATCCCTGAGCCTTACCTCAGTCACAGGCTGGGGCAAAGTCAGGCCAGTGCCATTTTTGGAAATGTTGCCAACCAGGCCAGGTGTGAGGGTGAGTCCTAGCCCAGGACTGCTACTTTAAGATTCCTGGGGATGTGGAAATGGAGGGTAGAGGCTGAGTATGAAAGGGGAGGCCAATGCTTGGGACCCTAATTTTTTTAGCTCTTGGGGGAGGCTGCCTCACTGCTTTTTCTTTGATTTTGGGGGATACTTATTTTGACTACTATTTGGGGGGAAGGGGGCCAAAGAGGCTGCTTATTCCTATATCTATGTAGGGGAAATGAGCCGGAAGCTGTTTATACCTACGACTGTGTGTGGGAGAAGGGATGCCTGGGGGGACTACTTAGTCCTTTGACTATGTGAAGGGAAAGGGGTTGGGGTGGATGGGATCATTGCTGCGCAGCTACATTTTAACTATTTTTTTCACTTTCGGAAAGTAGGGGCCACCTCAAGTGATGGCCCTGGGTTGAGCTGGGGTCAGCCCTGATCCCTGCACAATCTTCCTGTTTTTCTGCAATTTTGGGGTTTTTTTTGGGCCAGCAGTCCTTTAAGGCGATGGTAGTTCCTTGAGGTTGGTGCTGCCATCAAGTTAAAGGGCCACTAGTCATTTTCTTTTGCCATGAGACAAAAGAATGCACCATAGAGATGCAAAGTTTTTTGGGCAAGGGCCCCACTATCGCAAAAACACCACCCTGTGATAGTTGGACCCCCTCCCATGATAAAACTTCATGGCTTAATGAATCTAGGCCTCTGTTTGGCAAGTTGGACGTGCTTGCTTAGCACTCATGTGAACTCAGTCTGTGAACTAGATGAATTGTATGTGACAGACAAGCTCATTCAATACTAGATTGGTACTGTGTGTTCTGCTACAGTATCAGTAACATCTATTGTAATATTAAAACCCCTTGTAGGTACTTCAAATTCCATGATGTCGCTGTGAGGAAAGGGCAGAGGATGGAATGGCAGGAATAGTAGAAGCATTACTAGTAGCAGTGAGAAAAAAAAAGGGAGTCCTGCCCACAAAGAGATTTTTTACCTGTAGAAAGCCAGGAATGGAAGCCAGCTCAAGTCAGAAGAAATTGAAATTGGGAAAGAATGTACTACCATCACCTGTTCTTCTCCCTCTTGTTTTGAAGCAGGGGAAAAAGGTGGGAGAGGCATCATAGGATAGGGTTAACAGGGCAAGGGCAGGGGCAAGTACAATGGCAGCAATAGTTCAATACCCAAAGCCAGCAGTGTACTCCTCAATGATTATTGTTTCTGAGGTAAGGAAGGCAGTATTTTCAACAGCTGATTCTGAGGAAGAATCTTGTCTGGGATTCCATGAATCAGAAGCTATTAAAGTGCTAAAGGCTGAAGACATTTGGGAGGTCATCAGTAGCGTCTTAGCCTCCAGTGAGGTGATGGGGAAATAGATGATACAGTGTTGAGAGCAACCCCCAAGAAGAGCAGACAGGGCAGGTAGAGAGTGTAAGCAATGCCCCTGGCCTTTTTCCGCATGGTCTACCCTCAACCTGAACTCTAGTGCCAGGATAAACCTTCAAGGATGCAGAGAAGAGATCATGCAAGACATCCTGGTGTGGACACACTTTAAAGTTAGGGCTGGCCTGTGTTTTGCTGAGTGTATTCATTGCAGTAAGGCCATCAGTCGAGGGAGAGTACTGAAACATCTGACAAATGCTGGTATGCAGTATTACATGCAGAAACAGAATCTACTAGCACTGGCATCAGGACAGGGTAGTAGTACTAGCCTGGAGGCCCCATCTGCAGACTGAACGTAAAAGCCAGAGGAAAGAGGTTAAAGAAGGGAAGACTCTTCCCCCAAGCGGATCCCATGGCCCTTCTGCCAGTCAGGTGGTAGTCCAGCAGCAACCTACCATGCATCTGCAGTGGCAACTAACCATAGAGGCAATATGGTGGTATTCTGTATCACTGTCCCAGGGCAAGAGAAGGCAGCATTGAAAATAGCAATGAGGTGCCTTGGGGAAATAATCACCCTGGATGACCAGCCCTTGCAGATAGTGGAGAATCTGGGCTTTAAACGTCTGCTGCACTTGTTATCCCCCAATTAGAAAGTGTTATTCAGGACTACATTTAGTAGACAAGTTATCCCTACTCTGTACAATCAGTGCCTTACTTGCATGCAGGCAGAGTGGGTTAAAGCAGATGGGAGCCACGTGCATTTCACCAGCAACATCTGGACCAGCATGAATGTTAAGAATACTTACATCTATTCTGACATCACATTGGTGGGAGCTGGCCAAGGCAGGGGCAGGTAGCAGCTCTAACGTGGACCAAGCATCAGGGTGCAGGTGGGTTGTGCTGCACATCCAAATGATGAATAGCCCTCATACCTAGTGCAATATCCTATCAGCCACAAGAAAGGAGCTAGAGAGTTGACAGCAAGACCGAAGAGGCAAGAGATTGCACAAAGGTATTTTTGTGACAGACAGTGGTGAAGATTTATTTATTTATTTATTTATTTAGAGATTTGTATATACCGCGGTACGTATAGATATACATCACCTCGGTTTACAGAAAACAATAAATTAGCAACAGTCTTTACATACAACAGGTTATACAGTAAGTAAGTAAACAACAGGTAAACAACAGGTTATACAGGAAGTAAACAAGTAACAGCCATAGGCTTTACATAAATAACAGGTTTCAGGAGAACATACTATAACTTCTTTAACTATAAAAACCAAGGCATATTCTATTTCAACAACGAGGCAGGAAAGAAAATATATCAATCCACAGAAGCTGAGGATCCTCACTCACAAATTTACTCAATACAAAAAAAGGAGGATATATGAAGTTCTCTTTTATAATTGTTTAAAATACTAAATTAAACAACCTTATCAACTATTTATAAAGGAACAAATACCATCAGTAGTAGTGCAAATGGACTGTAATCCATCGCCTCTCGCCACGCAATGGGCCCCAGGCGAATTCAGCATTTATTTCAAGCACTTAGGGCCAGATTTTCAAAGGGGTACTCGCACACCCCCCGAAAACCTGACCCAAACTCCCCCTGCACGCGCCGAGCCTATGTTGAGTAGGCTCGGCGGCGCATGCAAGCCCCAGGACGTGCGTAAGTCCCAGGGCTTTCCGGGGGGGCGTTCCGGGGGGCATGCTGGGGGCGTGTCACGGCCGGCGTGTCATCGGGGGCGTTCCAGGGATGTGTCGGGGGCGTGTCGTGGCCGGCACGTCATCGGGGGCATTCCGGGGGCATGGCCGCGGCCTCCAGACCAGCCCCCGGACCGGACCCTGTCTCGCTGGCGGCCGGCCCAACGCGCGCAAGTTATGCCTGCTTCGAGCAGACGTAACTTGTACAACAAAGGTAGGTGGGATTTAGATAGGGCAAGGGGTGGGTTAGGTAGGGGAAGGGAGGGAAAGGTGGGGGGAGGCCGAAGGAAAGTTCCCCCCGAGGCCGCTTCGATTTCAGAGTGGCCTCGGAGGGAACGGAGGCACGCTGCGCGGCTCGGCACGCGCAGGCTGCTGATTTTGGGCAGCCTTGTGCACGCCGACCCCGGATTTTAATGTATATGCGCGGCTACGCGCGTATCTATTGAAATGCCGCCTACTCTTCTTCGCGCCTGATGCGCGAACAAAAGTACGCGTGTGCGCAAATTTATAAAATCTACCCCTTAGGGTGAACAGTGTTCCAAGAAAAAATTAATTTTTGTTCAAGTTTCCATAATGGTTTAACAATGTCGCCCTTACCTTTCCTCACTTGTAATAATACAAAATATCTGAGCTCCTCCGCTCGATGGCCAAATGTTTGCCAGTGCCTCACCAAAGGGGTGCCCTCTTTCAAAGTTCTTAAACAACTTTTATGTTCAGTAATCCCAACACGGACTTCTCTCTTTGTGTGTTCAATATAGACCTTATTGCAGGGGCACATAATAGCATTCACTACTCCATCAGAGCGGCATGTATAATGTCCTCTCATGGTAAAAGGGTAACATCCCTGTACAGGTCTAAATGATTTAGTGACCAAAACATTATCACATACCGAACAGTCATTACATTTATATTGGCCATTCTCCAAACTAGGCATAATTCCACATCATCTGAGACTAATAGACTCCTTAGATTCTTGCCCTTACGCATAGCAAATATGGGATTTTCTGAAAACCCCGGTAAGGCACTCAAAACTGGCCAATGTTTTAAAATGATGCGTTTAATACATCCTGACCTAATGGAATAAGGAATACCACAAATAATCCTTTGCATCTATGATCAGGGTTCTGAAATTAACAGATTTTCTCTATTAGCATACAGAGCTCTTTTATAGGCTTGTTTCACACATCTATATGGATACCCTGATTCACCATGGAGTGAATCAGAGGCATTATGACATTTTCTGTTTTATTCACCATTCCCTTTCTAATAATTCCTAGCATTCTGTTTGCTTTTTTTCTGCCGCAGCATACTGTTATGACAGTGGACCCTTGTTTCGAGGTAGATGACTACCGTCGAAGGGCAAGGCCTCTTGGACTGAAGAGACTTGCTAGAAGACTTCACCCTGGAAGCACGCAACCCCCCCAGGAGGAGCCCGTAGGGGTCCAGCCGCTGGGACTTAGGCGACTCCTCTGAAGACTGTAAGAGGTCTGGATGCAGGCGCCTCCTGCAAGTTGTGGGTTCCAGACGGCTGGTGCCTCCAGCAGGTCGAGTCAGTCTGAGGACGGAGTTGAAGAAGAGTCCAAAGCTGGTCCGAGAATCAATATACCAGCGGGATCCGAGTCCAGTCCAGGGTCAAAGCAGGAGAAGGCTCCAGAGCCGTACCGGGGTCAAGCCAGGAGAAGGGTCCAACGCCGTTCCGGGGTCAAGCCAGAAGAAGGTCCAACGCCGTACCAGGATCAAGCCAGGAGAAGGCACGTCCACCAGTCCAGAGGTCAGAAGCCAAGAATCAATCCACAGAGCAGGGGAGAAGAGCGGAGCAAAGAACGAAGAACCAGGAGCCAGGAACACACTCAGGCAGGAACCTTAATACCAAGGCAAGGACTGAATGCTCAGCCCTTGCCTTAAGTACAGGAAGCCAGGGGAGGAGCTTCAGGGGGAGCCATGACACTTCCTGTCATGGCTCCTTTAAGGATTTCCTTCAGCCGCGCGCGCGGCTCTAAGAGCAGAAGAGGAGGAGCCGAGTCACTGCGGAGCCACGCTGCCGAATCAGCGATGGCAGCGGCCGAGAAAGAAAGAAGCAGGGCTGCCTGCCCCCGCAGGCACCCTCAACCCTACCCGGCGATCCGGGTGAGTTAGTTGTGCTGCGCCCGTCGGCCTTGCCTCAGTCGCGGTCGGTCGCGACCGGCGGCCATGACACCCAGTCCCGGTCGCGGCCTGCCGCGGCCGACGCCGCTAACACACACTGAACCGACGATTTCAATGTGTTATCCACTATGCCGCCTAGATCTCTTTCTTGGGTGGTAACTACTAATATGGAACCTAACATTGTGTAACTATAGCATGAGTTATTTTTCCCTATATGCATACCTTGCACTTATCCACATTAAATTTCACCTGCCATTTGGATGCCCAATTTTCCAGTCTCACAATGTCTTCCTGCAATTTCTCATAATCTGCTTGTGATTTAACTACTCTGGATAATTTTGTATCATCTGCTAATTTGACTACCTGGTCTGTAGTTTCCCGGATCGCCCCTGGAGCCCTTTTTAAATATTGGGGTTACATTAGCCACCCTCCAGTTTTCAGCTACAATGGATGATTTTAATGATAGTTTACAAATTTTTACTAATAGATCTGAAATTTAATTTTTCAGTTCCTTCAGAATCCTGGGGTGTATACCATCTGGTCCAGGTGATTTACTACTCTTCAGTTTGTCAATCAGGTCTACCACATCTTCTAGGTTCACCATAATTTGGTTCAGTCTATCTGAATCATTACCCATGAAAACCTTCTCCAGAATGGGTATCTTCCCAACATCCTCTTCAGTAAACACCGAAGCAAAGAAATTGTTTAATCTTTCTGCGACGGCTTAATCTTCTCTAAGTGCCCCTTTAACCCCTTAATCTTCTAACAGTCAAACTGACTCCATAGCAGGCTTTCTGCTTTGGATATATTTTTAAAAGTTTTTACTTTGAGTTTTTGCCTCTATGGCCAACTTCTCTTCTTTTAGGGAGGAGGGATAGCCTAGTGGTTAGAGCAATCACCTACAAACCAGGAGACCAGTGTTTGAGTCCCACTGTTGTTCCTTGTGACCTTGGGCAAGTCACTTTACCCTTCATTGCCTCAGGTACAAAACTTAGATTGTAAGCCCTCTGGGGATAGGGAAATAGCTACAGCATCTGAATGTAAACTGATGTGATATCTCAGATCAAATGTCTGTATATAAAAACCAATAAATAAATTCTCTCTTAGCCTGTTTTATTAATGTCTTACATTTAACTTGCCAATGCTTATGCTTTATCCTGTTTTCTTCGATTGGATCCTTCTTCCAATTTTGAATGAAGATCTTTTGGCTAAAATGGCCTCTTTCACCTCACCTTTTAACCATGCTGGTAATCATTTTGCCTTCCTTCCACCTTTCTTAATGTGTGGAAAAATCTGGACTGTGCTTCTAGGATGGTATTTTTTTTAACAATGTCCATGCCTCATGCACACTTTTTACCTTTGTAGCTGCTCCTTTCAGTTTTTTCCTTACTATTTTTCTCATTTTATCAAAGTTTCCCTTTTGAAAGTTTAGCACGAGAGCCGTGGATTTGCTTACTGTTCCCCTTCCAGTCATTAATTCAAATTTGATCATATTATGATCACTATTGCCAAGCAGTCCCACCACCGTTACCTCTCTCACCAAATCCTGTGCCCACAGAGAATTAGATCTAAAATTGCTCCCTTTCTCAACAGTTCCTGAACCAATTGCTGTGTAAAACTGTCATTTATTCCATCCAGGAACTTTATCTCTCTAGCTTGTCCCGATGATACATTTACATAGTCAATATTGGGGTAATTGAAATCTAAACAAACAAAGCAAAGGCTGCACTACAGAATAATCAAAAACACAAAGTGCAGGACATAGAACTTTTAGTCCTGATCAAGAGTAAGTTCCAATCAGTTCATGAAGAAATAAATTCAAATAAATTTTTATTGCGGCAACTCCACTGCATCAGTTCAATAAAGCACACATTTTACAAGGTGCCCCAACACGGAACCGTGTTTCGCCAAAGGCTGCATCGGGGGGACCAACAGGAGTTCAGTCAAATCTGCAATGTTAGAATAGTTTAAAAATCAGGACAACAAATAATGGACTAATACCGATATATAATTAAAACAGTGAAATAGAACATACCTTGGTGCAGTATTCAAAAAGTAACAGGGAGTGCATTTACCCTTAGCATAACCAGGCATTTTAAAGGCAGAATTTAGGCGCCAAAAAACAGGTGATGAAATCACCATTCTCGCGGGAACCAATCATCGGTTCCCAGGATTAATGCGCGCCGAATGAGGAACCGATGATTGGTTCCCGCGAGAATGGTGATTTCATCACCTGTTTTTTGGCGCCTAAATTCTGCCTTTAAAATGCCTGGTTATGCTAAGGGTAAATGCACTCCCTGTTACTTTTTGAATACTGCACCAAGGTATGTTCTATTTCACTGTTTTAATTATATATCGGTATTAGTCCATTATTTGTTGTCCTGATTTTTAAACTATTCTAACATTGCAGATTTGACTGAACTCCTGTTGGTCCCCCCGATGCAGCCTTTGGCGAAACACGGTTCCGTGTTGGGGCACCTTGTAAAATGTGTGCTTTATTGAACTGATGCAGTGGAGTTGCCGCAATAAAAATTTATTTGAATTTATTTCTTCATGAACTGATTGGAACTTACTCTTGATCAGGACTAAAAGTTCTATGTCCTGCACTTTGTGTTTTTGGTAATTGAAATCTCCCATTATTACTGCACTATCAATTTGGTTAGCTTCCCTAATTTCTCTTAGGTGAAAAAACCGAATGGTTAAATTCGAACATCAGACTTCACATACCACAACGTGAGTTAAGATCTGCCAACAAAGGCTTGCTTACAATTCCTACGGTTAGATCTGCACATCTTAGCGAGGTCACAGACCGTGCGATATCAATTGCAGGACCAAAACTATGGACTGCTTTGCTACAAAATTTGAGACTTCAATCCAATCTAAGAACATTTAAAAAGGACTTAAAGACCTGGTGTTTTCAGCAAGCTTATGGGATTAATTCACAGGACGCAGGTTAAATATCAGACTGAGAGTTAATGATAATGACTTTGCTTTTATTGTTTCATTTACTCTCTCTTTTTAAGTAATGAATTCTAGGGATGTGAATCGTTTTAGGACGATTAAAATTATCGTCCGATAATTTTAATATCGTCTTAAACCGTTATGGAACACAATACAATACAGATTCTAACGATTTATCGTTATAAATCGTTAGAATCGTGAGCCGGCACACTAAAACCCCCTAAAACCCACCCCCGACCCTTTAAATTAAATCCCCCACCCTCCCGAACCCCCTCCCAAATAACTTAAATAACCTGCGGGTCCAGCGGCGGTCCGAAACGGCAGCGGTCCGGAACGGGCTCCTGCTCCTGAATCTTGTCGTCTTCAGCCGGCGCCATTTTCCAAAATGGCGCCGAAAAATGGCGGCGGCCATAGACGAAAAAGATTGGACGGCAGGAGGTCCTTCCGGACCCCCGCTGGACTTTTGGCAAGTCTCGTGGGGGTCAGGAGGCCCCCCACAAGCTGGCCAAAAGTTCCTGGAGGTCCAGCGGGGGTCAGGGAGCGATTTCCCGCCGCGAA
Source organism: Rhinatrema bivittatum (assembly GCF_901001135.1). NCBI lineage: Eukaryota > Metazoa > Chordata > Amphibia > Gymnophiona > Rhinatrematidae > Rhinatrema > Rhinatrema bivittatum. The sequence goes on along the minus strand of NC_042616.1, from coordinate 98,584,842 downwards.
TCGTTTTCGTACGGAAAATGGCGCCGGCAGGAGATCGACTGCAGGAGGTCGTTCAGCGAGGGTTCCGGCGCCTCGCTGAACGACCTCCTGCAGTCGATCTCCTGCCGGCGCCATTTTCCGTACGAAAACGATTCGCGGCGGGAAATCGCTCCCTGACCCCCGCTGGACCTCCAGGAACTTTTGGCCAGCTTGTGGGGGGCCTCCTGACCCCCACGAGACTTGCCAAAAGTCCAGCGGGGGTCCGGAAGGACCTCCTGCCGTCCAATCTTTTTCGTCTATGGCCACCGCCATTTTTCGGCGCCATTTTGGAAAATGGCGCCGGCTGAAGACGACAAGATTGAGGAGCAGGAGCCCGTTCCGGACCGCCGCTGGACCCGCAGGTTATTTAAGTTATTTGGGGGGGGGGTTCGGGAGGGTGGGGGATTTAATTTAAAGGGTCGGGGGTGGGTTTTAGGGGGTTTTAGTGTGCCGGTTTTTCGATTTTTCGATTTTTAACGATGTTCCGGCGAGGGATGGGGTTCGGGAGGGTGGGGGATTTAATTTAAAGGGTCGGGGGTGGGTTTTAGGGGGTTTTAATGTGCCGGTTTTTCGATTTTTCGATTTTTTGATTTTTAACGATTTTTAACGATTTTTCACGATATTTTACCCCCCCAAACGGCAACAATACGATTCCCTCCCCCTCCCAGCCGAAATCGATCGTTAAGACGATCGAGGACACGATTCACATCCCTAATGAATTCAGATATTTCTTAGCTGGATTTTATTTGTATTGAATGGTTTTATGTAATTTTTATTCTAATCTATCTTTTATTTTTTATTGTTTTATATTATTAATATGTAAACCATAGAGATAGAGACTTGGTTTTCTGTATAACGATATAGAAAAGTTGCATAAATAAATAAATAAATAAATATCACTGTCTCACCATCTTGGCCAGGTAGACAGTAGTATACTATCACTATACTCTTCCCCAGCACACAAGGGATTTCTACCCATAAAGATTCGATTGTGCATTTAGTCTCATGCAGGATGTTTATCCTGTGGGACTCTATGCCATCCTGGACATAAAACACCACACCGCCTCACGGATGCTCCTTTGTGTCATTGCGATATAATTTGTACCCCAGTATAGCACTGTCCCATTGGTTATCCTCCTTCCACCATGTCTCTGAGATGCCAATTAAGTCTATGTCATCATTCACATCTATACATTCTAATTCTCCCATCTTACTTCTTAGACTTCTGGCATTAGCATACAAACATTTCAAAGTGTGTTTTTTGTTTGTATTTTCATTCTGCTTTTTAATTGATAGGGATAAATTAGAATTTTTTAGCTCAGGCGCGTTTTATATTTACAGGCACTTGGACTAATTTTCTTATTATAGGAGCCTCACTGTCGGGATGCCCTAATTCTAATGCATCATTAGTATCCTTTGAAGATACCTCCCTCCGAACCATGCGCTGCTGAGCAACTATCGGCTTTCCCCTTTGTTCTAGTTTAAAAGCTGCTCTATCTCCTTTTTAAAGGTTAGCGCCAGCAGCCTGGTTTCACCCTGGTTAAGGTGGAGCCCATCACTTTGGAAAAGACCTCCCCTTCCCCAAAATCCCTCTTCCTTGCACCATCGTCTCATCCACGCATTGAGACTCCAGAGCTCTGCCTGCCTCTGGGTGCCTGCACGTGGAAAAGGGAGCATTTCAGAGAATGCTACCCTGGAGAAAAAAATGTGGCTGCATTGGCCAGGAATTGAACACAGGCCTTCCACATGGCAGGCAAGAATTCTACCCCTAAACCACCAATGCTTGCTATTAATAGCCATTCACATCTAGGTATTTTTTGTCTATGTCCGTTTTGGCTACTTCAGCCTTAAACACAACCCCTCTACTGGGATATTTTAACTTGCCTATTTTGCAAGTATCATTGGAAGGTACATCCCTCAGAACCATGTGCTTCTGAGTGTTGGCTTTCTCACATGGTCTAGTGCAGGGGTCGGGAACCCATGGCTCGCGAGCCAGATATGGCTCTTTTGAGGGCTGCATCTGGCTCGCAGACACGTGTCGCCATACTTCGCGGTTCCCCGCTGACCCAGCTGCTCCCCGGTCCTCCGCCGCCCGGGCTTAAAATGCTGTCAGCCCGGGCGGAACGCGGCAGGACAGCTGGAGTCAGCGGCACCGGCGTGCTCTCTTCTCCTCCCCCCCCCCGCGGCCCGGAAGAGGAAGTGGAGAGCATCGGGTGCCTGCGCGGGAAGAAGAGACCACACTAGCGTGGTCTCTTCTTCCGCGCAGGCACCCGATGCTCACCACTTCCTCTTCCGGGCCGCGGGGGGGAGGAGAAGAGAGCACGCCGACTGGAGTCATCCGGGTGCCTGCGCGGGAGTCATCGGGTGTCAGCCGGGTGCCAGCGCTGGAGTCATCGGGTGCCTGCGCGGGTCTTCCCGCGCAGGCACCCGATGCTCTCCACTTCCTCTTCCGGGCCGCGGGAAGAAGAGAGCACGCCGGTGCTCTCTTCTTCCCGCGGCCCGGAAGAGGAAGTGGAGAGCATCGGGTGCCTGCGCGGGAAGAAGACTGCAGCGCGGCTCGGAGGAAAATGAAAATCTTCCACCGCGGCCGATGGGACTCCGCCTTCGCCTCCGCGAGGGCTGAAAATGAAGGAGGTTAGCGTTGGGAGGTGGCTGCTGCTGCCGCGAGTTCCCGGGGGGGGGGGGGAGAGAGAGTGAATGAGCGAGCAAGCATGTGTGTTTGAGATCCTGTGTGTGTGAGTGAGAGATTGCATGTATGTGAATGATTGAGAGCCTGTATATGTGAAAGAGAGTATGTCTGTGATTGAGATCCTGCCTGTGAGAGAGAGAGCATGAATGTAAGTTTACCATTGGGAACCTGTATGTGTAAGTTTGTAATTGAAAACCTGTTTGTTTGAAAGAGTATGTGTGTATGATTGAGATCCTTTGTGTGTGAGAGAGATCATGTGTATGTATGATTAAGAGCCTGTGTGTATAAGTAAGAGAGAGATCATGTGTGTCTGTGTCTGATTGACAGCTGGTTTAGGTGATGGAGCATGTGAGTATGTGATTGAGAGCCTGTGTTTAAATGAGAGAGAGAGACCATGTGTGTCTGTGTGTGATTGAGAGCTGATTTAGGTGAGGGAGCATGTGAGTATGTGATTGAGAGCCTGTGTGTAAATGAGAGAAAGAGAGGACATGTTTGTAAGCATGTGAATGAGAGTCTGTGTGTGAGAGAAAAAGACAGCATGTATTTATGTGATTGAAAGCCTGTGTGTGTGTAAGCGTGAAAAGATAGACAGCATGTGTGTAAATGTGTAATTAAGAGCCTATATAAGTGAGAGAGAAAAAACATTTGTATATGTGAGTGACTGAGAGCATGTGTGTATAGGTGTGTCATTGAGAGCCAGTGTGAGAGAGAGCGCTGGTATGTGACAGAGAGGAGAAAGTTCCAAGCAAACCACCCCACCTCCTGCTAATTCAGAACAATCTCAGGACACCTGGATATCAAACGTTCCCAGGTATGCAGAGCAAAAAAATTTTTGTATCCTTATTATTTTTCATTACTGGATCTTTGTGTCTGCTATTTTGAAATATTTTGTTGGTATCTGGAAATGTTTTATATGAGTTTTTAATTATTGGATATTCCACTCATCAGCTGTTTCTAAATATGTTCTTTTTGTTAGTACAGTTTTACTGCTGATGATTTTATATTTCTTGATTTGTTTTATAAGGATGTGTGATGTTTCTTTTTTCCTTTGTTACACTGCATACAGAGACTCTGGCTTGTTGCAGTTTCCAATTCAGTTTTTGTCTGCATGCTTCTTGTTATGCGTTTTGGTCTCTTTATTCTATGTTAGGTGAGGGACAGCACGTGATTCAGGTGAGGTTTTCTGCTGGCGTGTAGTTTCTGTGTAGGACTCTATAGCAGCCTGACTTGGTCCGTTTTCCTAATAGGAGATGTATTGGTGTCTTAAGGCCTGGTGTAATATTTTCAGAGACTTATTGTACTTTAAAAGTGTGATCTTACATAAAATGCACACATTTACTTGTATTTAGTTTTAAACATATTGTATGGCTCTCATGGAATTACATTTTAAAATATGTGGCGTTTATGGCTCTCTCAGCCAAAAAGGTTCCTGACCCCTGGTCTAGTGTGAAAGCTGCTCGGCCTCCTTTTTACATTTTAGTGCCAGCAGCCAGGTACCAGTCTGATTACGTAGAGCCTATCCCATCGGAATCACAGGATATTAAATAGTTAGTGGCTAAAGATCATTTGGTGACTATAGTCAGTAGCATCTGATCCTCCAGTGAGGTTTGAGGAGGCAGAAGATTCTGACAAAGTTGAAAATTGGATTATACATAGGAAAAGGGAAGATCAACCGAAAGCCTGATCAGCCATCTCCTTCACCTAATGATGCCATACAGAAATGAGATCAGGCCTCCTCCAAGGGTTTCCTCTGGCTCCTCTCTGTCTAGGTCTTTGTAACAATTTGGTTGGTGTCCTTTGCCCCCACTGCTCTGTTTTACGAATGTAATAAGTTGCGATTCATCAAGAAAACTAAAATAAACCTTTGGAGCCTTGCGGAATCCTTGCCACTCTGAGTAGCTGCTTTGCACCTCCCATGACAGTTTGGGGGTCTTCATGCCACTCTTTATGTTGCTTTGACCCTCTATCATTGCCATGGGGCTTTTCTGCCTCTTTTGGTGCTTGTTGCCTCTTTGAGCTCTTTATGCCACCCTTGGTGCCACGTTTCCCCTTTCATGCAGCCTTGGGCCTTTCATGCCACTGTTGTTGGTGCCCTTTGCCCCAATTTTGGAGCCTTGAGGTGTTCTGCTCGCTCTTGCTGCTGCTTTGCTCCTCGGATGGTTCCTTGGAAAGCTGCTGCCACTGCTGGTACTGTCTTGCCGTATTGTGGTTCCTTGGGCTCTTGCCACTTTTGGTACTATGTATGTTGACATAGTCTTGATGCCTTGGCATGTCGTCACCCTTCTGATGATGTCTGCCCTCCAGTTTCATTAGAAATGATTAGAAAACCCCAATTTGGGAGCCCAAAATAGGCTGCATTACTTTCCCCATTGACTGTAATGTGAAACAATAAACAACATGATTTTTTTCATTTGAAACAAACCAAACAAATGACTGTGACCTATAAAATGAATAAACAAAATTAAACAAATTTTAATGCTTACATTTTAATATAGGCTATGATTATTTTTATTCACTGAAATTAGTAAATCATTCTCTACCAAAAATGTTTTCTAAATGACAAATTGCAGCAAATTGAATTTACAGTGCCCAAAGATTAGATTAATATATCTGCAGCTGCATACTTTAATCTCATTCCTGATCAAGGCTGCTAGATACCAGTGGTCACCTCATCTTTGAGCATTTTGACTGTTTCAGTTAGTTAGAAGCTTCTCTTTCTTTACATCCTGTCAACAAGGGCTTAGTGTGGTAAAGATGGTAGAGACCACCACGGAAACTGCAGTAGTTATTTATCAGAATTCAAGTTGCTTATCCACAAAGATCATAAATTTATGCTCTACCTAGCAGTTTAGAATTGACAATGTTTACTTTGTTTAACTTTGTGGTAAAAATGAAAAATAATATTGCATACTAATCAAACCAATAATTCTTATAGGTCAGAGAATGTAATAGGCACTTAGTTAAGCTTCAACTTACTGTCAAAACCTATTTGTATGTGAGGTCAACAAACTCCAGACAGTATTGTCTGTCAAATGCTTTTGTTGAAGTAATGATGTATGATCTTTAAATAAAGTTATTAATGATGTGACAATGCTCTTGCAAAATATTAATTTAAATATGAGCTACAGAGACATGTGGTAACCAGTAAAACACTAGAAGAATATGGAAGGAATTATATTTCATGCTTGTAGATATTTGTTACAAAACTATCAACCTGAAGCACCTATAAATCTTCAGGTTTTTATTTTTTGTCGGGCCCAGATTGTGAAATAGTAATCTCTGTAATTATTACAGCTCTTCTTAATTAAGTAATGTTTTTCAAGTTTTACAGAAACATAATAAATAAGTGAAATTCTGATTTATAATCAAAAAGACATTTCCTTTGAAACTAAATGCCAGTGCCAGAGGTATCCTACATAATGTAGGACCTCTTAGGAGGCTTAATAGTAAGCTTTGCATTTCTGTATTTTATTAGAACTCTGATAAATTGTGCAATTAAGAAAACTGATAATAAAATAATATCAATAATGCTTTTTCCAGAAAGCATACTTTAGGAGCAAGTTTCAGTAGCCTGCCTTGATGGAAAGTATGTGTGGGGGTTTATATCCATGGAACTGGTAGGCAGTGAGCACTGAAAATCTATGTACATAGTTTTTCTTTTGAAACTTACATAAGAACATAGGAACATGCCATACTGGGTCAGACCAAGGGTCCACAAAGCCCAGCATCCCGTTTCCAACAATGGCCAATCCAGGCCATAAGAACCTGGCAAGTACCCAAAAACTAAATCTATTCCATGTTACTATTGCTAGTAATAGCAGTGGCTATTTTCTAAGTCAACTTAATTAGCAGGTAATGGACTTCTCCTCCAAGAACTTATCCAATCCTTTTTTAAACACAGCTATATTAACTGAACTAATCAAATCCCCTGGCAACAAATTGCAGAGTTTAATTGTGCTTTGAGTGAAAAAGAACTTTCTCCGAGTAGTTTTAAATGTGCCACATGCTAACTTCGTGGTGTGCCCCCTAGTCCATCTATTATCTGAAAGAGTAAATAACCGATTCACATTTACCTGTTCTAGACCTCTCATGATTTTAAACACCTCTATCATATCCCCCCTCAGCCGTCTCTTCTCCAAGCTGAAAAGTCCTAACCTCTTTAGTTTTTCCACGTAGGGGAGCTGTTCCATCCCCTTTATCATTTTGGTCGCCCTTCTCTGTACCTTCTCCATTGCAACTATATCTTTTTTGAGATGCGGCGACCAGAATTGTACACAATATTCAAGGTGTGGTCTCACCATGGAGCGATACAGAGCATTATGATATTTTCCGTTTTATTCACCATTCCCTTTCTAATAATTCCAAACATTCTGTTTGCTTTTTTGACTGCCGCACACACTGAACTGATGATTTCAATGTGTTATCCACTATGACGCCTAGATCTCTTTCTTGGATGGTAGCTCCTAATATGGAACCTAACATTGTTTAACTATAGCATGGGTTATTTTTCCCTTTATGCATCACCTTGCACTTATCCACATTAAATTTCACTTGCCATTTGGATGCCCAATTTTCCAGTCTCACAAGGTCTTCCTGCAATTTCTCACAATCTGCTTGTGATTTAACTACTCTGAATAATTTTGATCATCTGCTAATTTGATTACCTCATTTGTCGTATTTCTTTCCAGATCATTTATAAATATATTGAAAAGTACGGGTCCCAAAACAGATCCCTGAGGCACTCCACTGCCCACTCCCTTCCACTGAAAAAACTGTCCATTTAATCCTACTCTCTGTTTCCTGTCTTTTAGCCACTTTGTAATCCACGAAAGGACACCACCACCTATCCCATGACTTTTTACTTTTCCTAGAAGCCTCTCATGAGGAACTTTGTCAAACGCCTTCTGAAAATCCAAATACACTACATCTTCTGGTTCACCTTTATCTACATGTTTATTAACTCCTTCATAAAAGTGAAACAGATTTGTGAGGCAAGACTTGCCTTGGGTAAAGCCATGCTGACTTTGTTCCATTAAACCATGTCTTTTTATATGTTCTGTGATTTTGATATTTAGTGCACTTTCCACTATTTTTCCTGGCACTGAAGTCAGGCTAACTGGTCTGTAGTTTTCCGGATTGCCCCTGGAGTATTTTTTAAATATTGGGGCTACATTAGCCACCCTCCAGCCACAATGGATGATTTTAATGATAGGTTACAAATTTTTATTAATAGGTGTTGCGCCTGGAGGTGGACCCTTATTCTGGAGCAGGGTTGGTAGGCTCCCTGGTTGGGCCCAGGAAGCGCCTGCCACCAGGAGTCGGAGCACAGGAGGACACAGAAGCAAGCTGGAGCTTCACCACTGGAAGCCTGCAGTCCCCCCCGGGTGGAGTCCTTGGGGACCCGGGCCGCTTGGTCTTAGGTGGGCTTCGCAGGGTCTCCCAGAAAGGAAGTTCAATGGTATGCCCACCAGGATCAAGGGTGCGCAGTCGACATCAAGGCTAGGGGTCCGAGGGACCAGAGAAGGCCAGAACAGTGTCTGAGATGACAAGGCTAGGATCAAGGCCAGAATCAAAGAAGTGAGGTCAGTAGTAGCAGAGGTCAAGTTCCAAAGGTCAGTCCGAGATTAATCAGCCAAAGCAGAGGTCGTTCCAAAGTTCAGTCCGAGAATAGTCAGCCAAAGCAGAGGTCAGGTTCCAGAGGTCAGACAGACATAGTCGAGTAACAGGCAGGGGTCAGTATCTGGGCAGTGGTCAGCATAGTCACAAGCAGGCAGAGGTCAGTATCCGGGCAGCAATCAACGTAGTCAAGAACAGGCAGAGGTCAGTACCAGAGAGTCAGTCCAAGAGGTACTACCTGAGGGAACGTAGGAACAGAACGACACTGGAACAGGAGGACGCTGGAACAAGAGGACACTGGAACAAGTCTGGAACAAGACTGGAACAAGTGATGAGATGTGGAGGCAAGCTAGTACACACACGGTGTCGACCCAATTGCCAAGGCAAGGAAGTGCAGGCAGGCACTTCCTCTTGTACTGCGTTCAATTAGAGCGCGCCGTGGAGAGACCGGGCGGTCCGCATGCAAGCGCCTAGGGGCGGGGCCGATGCCACTGAGGACGCCAAGTCCCGCCGTGAGGCCTGGTATGCTGAGGAAGGCCCGGCGACTGCCGCCGCAGGATGCTGAGGCCTGGAGGAGCTTGCGGCTGCTGCTGGGGAGGCCAACCCAGGACCTGCGGAGGAGCTGGAGAGGTGAGCAGGCCCATGCGTGGGCTGAGCGCGGACGTGGCACGCAACAATAGGTCTGAAATTTTATTTTTGAGTTCCTTCAGAACCCTGGGGTGTATAGCATCTGGTCCAGGTGATTTACTACTCTTCAGTTTGGCAATCAGGCCTACCATATCTTCTAGGATCACCGTGATTTGGTTCAGTCCATCTGATGAAAACATTTTCCGGTAGGGGTACTTTCCCAACATCCTCTTCAGTAAACACCGAAGCAAAGAAATCATTTAATCTGTCCGCGATGGCCTTATCTTCTCTAAGTGCCCCTTTAATCCCTCAATCATCTAACGGTCCAACTGACTCCTTCACAGGCTTTCTGCTTCGGATATATTTTTAAAAAGTTTTTACTGTGAGTTTTTGCCTCTACAGTCAACTTCTTTTCAAATTCTATCTTAGCCTGTCTTATCAATGTCTTACATTTAACTTGCCAATGCTTATGCATTATCCTATTTTCTTCTGTTGGATCCTTCTTCCAATTTTTGAATGAAGATCTTTTGGCTAAAATATCCTCTTTCACCTCACCTTTTAACCATGCTGGTAATCGTTTTGCCTTCCTTCCAGCTTTCTTAATGTGTGGAATACATCTGGACTGTGCTTCGAGGATGATATTTTTTTAATCAATGTCCATGCCTCTTGAACACTTTTTACCTTTGTAGTTGCTCCTTTCAGTTTTTTCCTAACTATTTTTCTCATTTTATCAAACTTAGCTTACGTACGTACACAGGCACAAAACTCCTTGTGGACCTTGCAATTTCATTTTCTGTGAACAGAGGAGAGAGGGAAGAGTCTGAGCGTAGGCTGTAACATTTCATTCTGTCTGTGCATTTTACTTCTCTGCCCTGAAAAAGCCCCCAGAAAAGACTTTTTGTGAATCCCTTGATGTTCTTTAGCTTTGAGGAGGGTAAATTTTTTTTGACAGGCCAATTTACCTGAGTATTTTGTGATTTACCCAGGTAAATAGCTTTGAAAACGGTCCATACCATGTTTATTCCACACAATTTCAAATTTGTATCCATTTTTTTTTTTTTGCCCCAGTAGTTTCCCCCTGCTTCTTTGTACTTCCAGTTCAATCAGAGCCAGGGCTGAAATCTACCTGAGGATATCCCCTCCCCATTCATGTTTAGTCCAGCCATTGCAGTGACAGCCATTGCAGTGACAGTCCTCTGCTAGAGGTCATGTGTTACGGAGCGCTCGGAGAGCGATCCCACTCCTGGGAGAGGTGTGTGCCCTTGGGCCGCGGCTCGACGCCAGAGAGTCTGAAGAGGTGCCGCGGGAGGCGTGGCATGCCCGAGCATGGGCTAGACGGAAGCAAGCTGGAGAGAAGACTGGACCTCCTCCGAGCCTGCATGCTTCGGAAGACCCAACAACGCTATGTTGGTCTTGTGAACAGTCCTCAGACCGTTCCCAGCCCTTTCGGACCTGCCGCAGGGTACGGCATGAAGCGGCAGGCCGGATGGATGCCAGGGCAGCGAGGACTGGAACATGGATGCAGACGAGACTCAGAAACGAGATACTGGAAGTGCAGACGTAGACTCAGAGACAAGGTACCGGACGAGCTGACGTAGACTCAGGAGCAAGGTACTGGAAGTGTAGACGTGGACTCAGAGACAAGGTACCGGACGAGCTGACATAGACTCAGGAGCAAGGTACTGGAAGTGTAGACGTGGACTCAGAGACAAGGTACCGGACGAGCTGACGTAGACTCAGGAGCAAGGTACTGGAAGTGTAGACGTGGACTCAGAGACAAGGTACCGGACAAGCTGACGTAGACTCAGGAGCAAGGTACTGGAAGTGTAGACGTGGACTCAGAGACAAGGTACCGGACGAGCTGACGTAGACTCAGGAGCAAGGTACTGGAAGTGTAGACGTGGACTCAGAGACAAGGTACTGGACGAGCTGACGTAAACTCAGGAGCAAGGTACTGGAAGTGTAGACGTGGACTCAGAGACAAGGTACTGGACGAGCTGATGTAGACTCAGGAACAAGGTACTGGAAGTGTAGACGTGGACTCAGAAGCAAGGTACTGAACGAGCTGACGTAGACTCAGGAGCAAGGTACTGGAAGTGTAGACGTAGACTCAGAAGCAAGGTACTGAACGAGCTGACGTAGACTCAGGAGCAAGGTACTGGAAGTGTAGACGTAGACTCAGAAGCAAGGTACTGAACGAGCTGACGTAGACTCAGGAGCAAAGTACTGGAAGTGTAGATGTAGACTCAGAGACAAGGTACTGGACGAGCTGACATAGACTCAGAAGCAAGGTACTGGAGGTGAAGACGTGGAATCAGGAACGAGGTATAATGCATACAGGAGACTCTAGGGTGAGGTACGAGACTGGCAACGTGGAGCGCCCTACACAGCCCGCCCAAGGAACGAGGTGCTAGCTTTCAGGAGACTCAGGAACAGGGTAAGGCTTTCTCACAGATTCAGGAACGAGGGGCAAGGCTTGCATCACGAAGCGCCCTACTCAGCCCACCCATGGGGCTGGTCACGGACCACGACATGGCTTGCCGCGAGGCACCAGGACATCTTGAGGAACAGGAACAAGGTGCTAGCTTTCAGGAGACTCAGGAACAGGGTAAGGCTTTCTCACAGATTCAGGAACGAGGTGCAAGGCTTGCATCATGAAGCACCCTACTCAGTCCACCCATGGGGCTGGTCACGGACCACGACATGGCTTGCCGCGAGGCACCAGGACATCTTAAGGAACAGGAACGAGGTGCTAGCTTTCAGGAGACTCAGGAACAGGGTAAGGCAGGTAGCTGCACACCAGACAGTCTATAGCAGGGTTTGCTGCACACCGGCAGCCTGAAGCAGGGATTGCTGCACACCGGCAGCCTGAGGCAGGGGTTGCTGCGCACCGGCAGCCTGAAGCAGAGTATGCTGCACACCGGCAGCCTGAAGCAGGAATTGCTGCGCACCGGCAGCCTGAAGCAGAGTATGCTGCACACTGGCAGCCTGAAGCAGGGATTGCTGCACACCGGCAGCCAAAGGCAAGGCAAGGCATCGACTGGACTGGAACCCGGGATCGGATTGGAAGACAGGCCGAAGGCAGGAACATGGACTGGCAAACATCAGGGCTGGTACATCAAGCAGACATCGGGACTGGAACAGCAGGTAAACATCAGACGAGACGAGAAGCTGCAACAGAGAACGAGTAACACTGGACCTTGCAGAAGGCTGGAACTCAAGGCAGCTCCTGGAACGAGGATCTCAGGAGTGACCAACTCCTTGCGAAGGCAACGTTAGACTGGAAGCTGGGCCCTTTAGTAGGGCTGATGATGACAACGCCCTGGGAGGAGCCAGCAGGGGGCCACACCTAGCTGGCCCTTGAAGAGGAGTAGAGGGGCGCGCGCCCGCGCCCTAAGAAGCTGAAGAGACAGGCTGGAAGCTGACGGCGTCCTCCCGACCACGTGGACCATCCAAGGGAGTCGGGCAGGCCGCGGAGCAGGGCTGCTCTGAAGGTGGAAAGGTGGCAGGCTGCTAGCGGCTCCCAGCCGCGAAGACTGAAGCGGGAAGGCAGGGCAGCGGGCGGCTGCAGAGTCTGTAGCAACTGGAGACAGAGGCAGGCAGTGGGTGAAGCGGGGTCAGAAGCAAACCGGAGTCTGAAGCAGGCTGTAGGCTGAAGCGGAGTTGGAAGCAGGCCCGAGTCAGAGGCTGGCTGCAGGGAGCTGGGGAAGCTGTAACAATGTAGAGAGCTGCAGGCACCGGCAGGGACGGCCTCCCTGCCGGGCGAGGACCCGGACTGCAGCACGGGCACCGGCAGGGACGCCCTCCCTGCCGGCTGAGGACCCCGGGAGCGGCCGAGCATGCCGGGGAGAGCCAGGAAAGACAGCGGGGGTCCTGACTGCGAGGGAGAGCTCGCGACGGGTCGGCCCCGCTGCACGAGGCAGAGGGCAGCCGGGGGGGAGCCCGGACACCAGAGAGGGACTGCCGCAGTGGCAGCGGCGTCAGCGGCCCGGCTGGCCGCATGGAGGTAAGGACCTGCCCGCGAGGAGCGCGGGCAGGACTGCAACATCATGCACCAGGGCTCCTTCCAGGACCCTACAATCAAGGGCCCTGAATCCAGCCACTAGGTGTCACCCTTAGGCAATGAACATGATTCCCTCCTCCCTGGCGGATGTGACCACTGCTTCTGCTGCATCCCCAGCCTTGGATGACCTAAAATTCAGAAGACCCTATTTGATGATCAAACCTTTTATTTAGCTGTGCATAATACTTACCCAGCTGAGCCACTGAGTTGGCAACAGAACTTCATTTTCATATTTATCCCATAATAATTTCAAGTTTGCATTTATGAGATTTGGGTTCATCAGGCTCACTGCATCAGGCTTCCAAGAAGACTGGGATAACCTGCACTCAGCAGCCATAGTTAACACCTTAACAATAGCAATGCAGCTGCATAGGGCTCAGGGAAGGCTGGAAAACCTTCACAAAGTAGCCATGCTTACAACCTTAACATCAATGAGCACAAGGTGGTTGGATGTTTGGATAGCAGTTTCACTTGTTTTGGTTTCTGTTTTGATTGGATTATTACAAAAATTGGTAGCAAAACACAAAAGGGAGCTTATTAGATTGAGTCTGGGACTTGTAAGAACCGAAGCAGAAGATGGCAAGGCTTGGAATGGCCTACTAGTGGAGGTGATGGAAATCAGCATTGTAACTTAAATTAAACATACTTAAAATAGATAATTTTATTTCTGCGCAGGTTGGAGTAAAGTCTGTGTGAAACTTTGATGCACAGGCATTACCCTAAATTTTCAAAGCAAACTTATTCGCATAAGTTTGCTTTGAAAACTCCCACATAAATGGGCTGGCACATGCACAAATCCACCCATACAAAATTCTGCCTGCTCTTTTGAGGATATAATTATATAGATTAATTTAAATATACACGTAAGTCCCAACTCTGCCCCCAGAACATCTGTCCCCAGTGTGTGTAAAAAGTATGTGTGAAATTGGGTTATATATGTATTTTTATGTGCAGTGAGCTCTGGGAAATTGTATAACAGCCATTTATGCACAAAAAACTGTTTCATGCACTTAAATGGCTTTGAAAATTCATTCTATAGCGGACAGTAGTAAGAAAATGCTTAAGAAGTTGAAGAAAAGAAAAGGAGGGTAGAGCTGTTGTCGGTTTAATTTATTTTTTATTTTTTATTTTCTCCTATCCTATTTTTTATTTTCTCCTATCCTATTTTTTATTTATTTTATTTTATTTTATTTTATTTTCTCCTATCCTATTTTTTATTTCCTCCTATCCAAGTTCATCAGCCCTGTTAATTGTAACTGCATCTCTTCATCACGTTTATTTGTTCTTGGTTGTATTCTTCACACCCCTGTTTTTTATGTAAACTGACATGATGTGAACGAGTTCATGAATGCCGGTATAGAAAAACCTTAAATAAATAAAATAAATAAATATGGCAGTTTATATGTTTATCTATTCCAAGTGGTAGGGAACCAGCAAGAACAATAACTAGGCCGAGTGGGTGGGCCCATTGGTTCTTATCTGCTGCTATCTACTATGCAACCCTTGGTTTAGCTTCAGTATTAAACCCACAATCTACAATTAGGTGATGTAGAAAACCTATGTTAGGGATATTTGAGTTCATATATTAAGGATGTTGGTTAGGGATGCATGAAATTGCTTTGAGTCAGCATTCATTCAAGTATATAATTGGGTTCAGTTGAGATTAAGACTTAGATATTTGGCTAATAGATACCGATTTACTAAAATATTTCAAAGGGCTCAATATATCCAATTTGAGACTAGAAGGAAGGCCATGGTGAATAGCTATTTAGGAAGGCCAATGAATTAAATATAATCACTATTCAATGCTGAAGCAGAAATTGAGCAGGAGGGTGAACAGTAGAAAACTGGATGAAAGTAAACATATAATAAAGTTGTTGGGAACCTATTGAATGCATAATTTTCCTCATTGCACTATGTATGGGTCTTATTATTCCTTTTCATATTTTCAAAGTTGTTTGGGTAATGTCAATCATCTTTAGAAAAAGATGGGGAAACCACACTGAGCATTCACAGGGCTTGATGTCTGAGCAAATTAAGTAAAAATACCTGCCCGCACTTCACTCTCCACACCAAATAATTTGTATACTTTCTGAAACACTCATTTATCCTGATACCATAGGATCAAATGAGGAAAACCTCTGCATTCATATAGAAAGCCCCTCACTTATTCCAGACAGTTAAAAAGCGGTCAGTGTCTGTGTTTGCTGCAGTTAAAAAAAAAATTCTATCAATCAAGGTCAGCAATTGTACAGAGATAAAATGCACATTTTTTCCATCTATGCATTCTTTAACCTAAATTCACAACTATCCTGTCTGTGCACATCATATACAGGACCTTAGCCATATACCTTTCACTTATATATGCCATGCAATTGGTAACTCCTGCATTGATATCATGGATTGACAACCTTACAATGCCCTTCAACACGTCAAAAAAATCACTGAAGCTTTATCTGTCACTCACATGGGCTCCATAACTATCTCACATACCCAGCATCTTCAGCAGACATGCCACAATAGAGGAGGTTCTGTCATATAGTCCACTGCAGCATATATACTGCTACCTTTTACAACATTTCCATATTACGTATTGGCATAGTATGCTGTAGGCTGGAATTCCATGCATGCCTCCTGCTGTCACTGCTCTGAACAGGAATCCAGGTCAGCTCACATGGCAGTAGTCATGCCATGTATACACACAAATGGAAACATTTGGAGGCTGAAAAGTGAATATTACCATGCATTCCTCTTGCCCTTTCTCTAAAGATTGCAATTTATGATCCCCAAAGAGCACAGGATGTCTTTCAGCTGTTGCTAAGCAACACAGATAGTTGTGGTTCTTTTAATCCTGGTAATGCACCACCCTAGAAGTGGTGCTGAACACAGTATAAACATGCAGGCATAAGGGCGTTTTCTTCTTAAATAGTTTTTCCAAGGATTTAGATTAAGTGAATAATATAGGACCTAAGTACCAATCTTACAACATGTTTATTATTCACTATTAACAAAGAAGTAAAATTTAAGGCCCGTGCACCTGTGCACATATGCAAGCGTTTTCCGTCTCGCACACATGACATGCAGATTTTATAAACATATGCACTTATATAGGCGCATGTTATAGAATTGTCAATCTGTGCGTACATGCGCTCATGATTTTATATTGGCATTCACGTGTGCATGCAAATCCCGTCTTGAGCATGTAAATGGAGGGAATTTTAGTAGGTACATGCAGCAACACAATAGGCCTTTTCCCAGTTTGCTCCCAATTCACCCCAGTAAAGGAGAGGACTTCCTAAATCCCCTAGCTAACTTGCCTCCCTTTTATCCTATTAGCCCCGCGCCTTAAAACCCGGCTGACTAGCCTCGTTTTTTTTGTTTTATGACTTACACGCCATCCGTAGCAGAAGTAAATTTACGTGGTAGGGGACACTGGCACGTGCTTGTACGCATAACTACTTATGTGCTGACTTCATGGTACAGTCCTGGCCCGCCCATGTCCCACCCGGACCACTCCCATGCCACACCCCGTTTTGGAAAACGTTTTTTATGTGCATACTGTTGTGACCATCGCTGCCCGACGACTCCACTATGCCCACCTTACCTCTTTGGCGACTCCCTCTTTGCCTGTTGGACGTTGGCTGCCGCGGCGTCCTCTTGCCACTACCCTCCAGCTTCCCCGGACTGGCTGGACGCTGCATGCCGCCATGTTTCCCAGCAGCCTAAGGGCTCACCCGCAGCGCGGCCCCGACTCAAGTACCAGCAATGGCACGAACCTCAGGGTGTTCCCCTGAGGTGACGTCATCCGCTCCGGATATTTAAGGTCTCAGAAATCGCTAACGTATTGAGTTAAGAAAATAAGAACATAAGAAATTGCCATGTTGGGTCAGACCAAGGGTCCATTAAGCCCAGCATCCTGTTTCCAACAGAGGCCAAACCAGGCCACAAGAACCTGGCAATTACCCAAACACTAGGAAGATCCCATGCTACTGATGCAATTAATAGCAGTTAGCAAGGAGTTGGAGTTGGAGTTGGATTACAAGGACAAGGTTACTCTCCTAGCTACTCTGCCTCCAGACTTACCAGGGGTACCCACTCCTCGGGGGCCTCGCTTTCTCTTGCTTTTCAGATCGCAGTCTGGAAACGGTATTTGCTCCTCGAGGGCCCTCGTTCCCGGACTTGCTACTGAAATACCACTTCTGCCTGGAAGTCTTTGCTGCCTACAACACCAGTGAGTTACCATCTCTCTCTCAGAGCTTTCCCTGGAACCAGGTACTCGCTCCTCGAGGGCCTAATTCCTTCCAGCTCCTGGGCTGCTTCTAAGAGACTATTGTGTGAGTGTTACCATCAAGGTTCTGTTCCTGAACTCTGCATACTCTGCCTACTCACTATATTCAGTTTCTCTACAGCTCAGTTATCCAGGATCGCTGATCCAGTATCTGATGGACTACAGCCCAGCCGGGCACTTCCAGCTCACTACTGCCACCTCTGGTGGTTCCATATACTGTTTAATAAAAGAACTAGTGTGTGTCTGTCTCCATACTCTGAGCCTGACCGGTGGTCCCTCTCGGGATCTTCCCTCGGGGGCGTGGTCATCTGCCACCGGCCCAAGGATCCACCCACAACTACCATGAACACTAACACATACCAGGAGATACATGCTTACCAATGCGGTTTTTAAAATCCACGCGGCACACGTCAGGCCATGCGTGTATCTCTTGGCTTTTAAAATCGACCAGTATATGTTCTTTATTCAGTGGTACAATCGTGGTGCTTATATCCCAAGGCCTATCATTTGGACAATTAATGATTGTCCAATTTGCCTTCAGCTGTCTACCATGAAAAAGGAACTAATTCACCTGAAAGAGAAACTATTCAGGTTTCAAAAAACCTTCCCTTCCTTGCAGCACCCAGAATATCTCTCACAAATCCCAGAGAAGAGACAAAAACCCAGGCATAAATGGTTTTCAGTGGGCTCTGGTAGAACATGACCTGTGACTTTGAGATACCCAATTTCCTCATCTTTGATGCATTCTGTGTATCCATTCCCATTCCCACAGAGAAGTCAAACATCCAGGATTCAGAGACCCTGGAATAATTGGATAACAATGGGCTCTGGCAGAATAAGGCCTAGTTTACCCTTACATAATGCCTTTTCTGCATTGGAAAATGAAGAAGCCTCAGCACTAGAATATGAAGTGATGTCTGAAAGGGAAGTAGTCACCTAACGCACCCAGAAATCCTCCAACAGGATCAAATGCCATAAAAGAAAGCTTTTTATGCTGGGGGACTCAGTCATCAGAGGAATCAATTTGAAAAACTCACTTTGATGGGGGTGGGGGGGAGGGGGTGGGGGAATAGTTAAATGTCTTCCCAGAGGATCACGTGAATCGTTGGGTTCGATAGGACGTGTTCTTGTCGAGCTCCATCCCTCTCGCGCCTCGCAGATCATCTGATGCCCCGAAAACACTGAATTTCGTATCAGAAACTAACAACTTTTGCCTCTTAAAGACATAGACAATGGGTGTTGAACAAACTTGCCCTATGGCGTCTCGAATTATTCGGAAAGACAGAGAGAAGATTCGGGGCCCTGAATCTAAAATGGCTGCTTCACCGAGTGCCTCACCTCCGTCGCAAGAAGAATCCTTGGAGGACAAGATATCGCAGGCGGTGGTCAATGCCCTGGACATGAGACTACATCAAATCTCCGAACAGATTGCGGAGGTTCGTTCTGCATTAGGAGACATGGATGCCCGCATAGAGCGAGCTGAGGGCCGTGTTGGCCTTTTGGAAGATGACATTGACACGATGGAATGGAAGCTGGAAATCCTTGTTAAAGAAGCAGCAGCCCGAGATGATAAATTGGAAGATCTAGAAAATCGCAGTCGCCGGAATAATCTGCGATTTGTCGGCTTTTTGGAAGCAATCGCCGAGTCTGACTTACCACGTTGTATGGAAACCTGGTTAAGAGCGAACATCTTGGATCTCGCAGCAGCGCATGGGGGCCTGATTGAGCGAGCGCATCGACTGGGTAGGAAGACGGAGGCCTCCTCATTGCAACGGCCACGTGTAATCATTGCACGGTTATTGAACTATGCTCATAAGATGTTAATTTTACAATACTATCGTAAAAACAAAGGCATTCAATTTGAGAACAAAGCAGTGCTTATTTTTCAAGATTTCTCTGCCAGGGTTTCTCTTCAACGGAAAGCTTTCTCGGGTATCTGTTCCGACTTGGTTTCCAAAGGCATTAAATTTGCCTTGATGTACCCGGAAAAATTAAGAATTACTTACCAAGGCACCACCCAAGTGTTTGAGGAGATAAATGGGGCAAAGCAATATGTGGAAAAGCTGACTGCGACAATCAAATGAGTCTATTTTCTTTTTTTTTTCCTTTTTCCAGCTCGGTTTTCCCTCTCGGCTCCTCGCTTGCTACTCTTCAGTGTCTGCTTTGATACTGTAAAAGCTGTGAAGACTTGCTACCACGATCCTTTTTTCTTTTTTTTTTTGGTGGTTGCTGTTTTTTTTCTTATTCATCTTTGGACCTTATTTGGTTTGTGGGAGAATATATAGAAACCGAGCTTGACTCCATTTATTACATTTTGAAAGGGGGAGATTAGTTTATCCTTTCTTTTTTGCTTTCTCCCCTAATGGCTTACATAGAGGTGCGTGAGGGACGAACACATTTTTACCACTGTGATCCTTATCCCTAATGTGGGGATGGCGCATAAGCATTAATGTTGGGGGGCAGATTCCACATGGGTTTGCAGTTGTTATAGTTCTTTTATTATGTGTTCTGTTGGGGGAATTTTGCCAAAGTGGGGTAGGGAGGGGAGGAAGGGATAAGGGAGATGGGGATTTATATCTGTGTTATCAGGTGACATATATGACACTGTTAATTCTTCTACAGCTAAAATACCACGTTTGGGATGTGGGTCTTTTCTTAAATTCATTGCCTGCACTGCATTTGATCCATTCTAGGTTTCCTTTCTGTTTTTCTGATCTCGGGTCGATCCCTTCCTTTTTTTTTTATCCACCATGTCTGGGTTAAGTTTTGTAACTTGGAATGTAGCAGGGCTGGGAACACCAATTAAACGAGAGAACGTACTTACTAGAATTCAGAGACTTAGGGCTAAGATTACTTTCCTACAGGAAACTCACCTAACGGCTCCAGAAGCGTTAAAATTAAGAAAAAGGGGGATATCCCAAGTGTTTCAAGTGGCAGGCACCTCACCCCGTTCCTCCAATAGACCCACCCGCCCAGCACTCCAAGGAACACTCCATGCCCATTCTATCAAATCTTTTAAACTCTCCTCTACTATTAACAGAGCCTTCTCTCTTGCCGCACCCACATTATGGAACTCACTGCCTCATGATATTCGAATAGAGACTTATACCCCCATTTTCAAAAAGAAACTTAAAACCTGGCTCTTTCGGCAAGCCTACTCCATTTCACCCCCTATTACATAAACCCCCATGTGAATTGTTAGATTGATATCCTGGTATGAACGCCTTTATGTCTGCTGATTCTGTACTGTGCACTTTCATGTATATAGTTCTAGTTATAATTATTATAATCAGCATCTCCCCATTGATGCTTGTTATATCTAAGGGCTCCTCCCGAAGATTATCTATATGTTACTGAGTTCACCATCTTTATGTGTTATATGTAAGGGTAATGCCCAAAGTTTTTTGTTCATTGTGAACCGATACGATGTGCGAACGGATATCGGTATATAAGAAATGTTAAATAAATAATAAATAAATAAGAGTAGGGGGGTGGCAATTCTCCTCCACAACGCAGTTTCCTTTCAAATGCAACATATTAGTGCTGATCCAAATGGCAGATATGTTCTGGTATTGGGGTCTCTAATGGGCAAAATGGTCATTTTAGCTTCAGTATATGCACCTAATGCATATGACCATTCTTTTTTTATGCACCTAATTACCCAACTCACTATTCTAGGAGACTACCCCATCATTTTGGGGGGGTGATATGAATTTAACAGTGGACCCCTTGTTGGATAGACAACCACCTAGAATGGGACACAATATTAGTCTCAGGAAACGTCCTACCTTCCTATGTAGACATTTGAAATTACTGGATTTGTGGCGGACTCTACATCTGGGTGTGGCTGAATTTACACATGTCGCTAAGGCACATCCAACCCGCACAAGAATTGATTATTTATTGGTATCAGAATCCATTTTTTCTAAATTTCAGAAGGCAGAGATTCATGAATTGGTCATATCAGACCACTGCCCAGTTCAGGGGAATTTCAATATGGCAGTCTAACCACTTATTCATGGGGAATTGCGATACGTTTTGCTTCCCCATGAATACAACGAATATGGCCCTATACGTTGCAGATTACCAATACGTAGGAAACGAATGCACACCCCAAGGTCTAGTGTGTGAACTGCTCTGTGCGTTGGGCCATTGATGATTTGATTTAGTCCCAGTGAAGAAAGCGCGTTAATGATTGAGGTACAAGCGGGAGAGTAGGGGGTATTGTTTATGTGTAACTTGAAGTCACCTAGAATAATTGTGGGTTTGTTGATTGATATTCTAGTCAGGAAGAATTCAATAAGAGGTGAGCAGTTTCGATCCAGTGTGTTAGGGGGAGAGTATACCAGACAAATTTGTAGACTTGGTGAATCAAACAGTACGATTTTGAGTGGGGAGTAGTTGCTTGTTGGGAGTAGTTTCATCTATAGGTTTTTTTTTGATGATCAGCATAAGGCCTCCTCCTTTCGTTTTTGGTCTGGGTATTGAAAAAGTTCTGTAGGTAGAGTTATTGATTCGGTTGATTAGTTCCTTGTCTGTGTTTTTTGCCCATGTTTCTGCGATTGCTATGAAATCTGGTTTTTCATCATGTCATTGATGATTGGTATTTTCTTTATTATGGATTGAGCATTAAAAAGTAGGAAAGAAAGTGTTAAGTAGCTGCTGAGTGATTTGTTGTTGTTGTGCATAATAGTTGAGTGTTGAAACTTGTGTACTGAACTGCATGGGACATGGGGTAGCGAAGAAGCATTATGGATCATCCTAAAAACAAGAAGATGGTGCTTTCATTTTTACTGGTGTAATCTACAGGTCTCCAACTCAAACAGAAGAACTGGACAGAGATCTGATCAAAGACATCCTAATGGTAGAAAAGAAGGTAGAAATGTTGCTCGTTGGAGATTTTAATCTTCCGGATGTGGATTGGAGCAACCCTTCTATAGAATCTACAAGTAATAGAGAGATGGTGGATGTCATTCAAGGGGCTCTGCTCAAACAAATGGTACTGGAACTGTGGTGTTCTAGTGATAGACACTGCCTCTTGGCCAGTTGGTGGCACTGTTTCTGCCTACTTCTAAAACACAAGGGCTGTAGTTAAATTTCACTTGACTGGTGACTAGCAGTAGAGGGAATGTTGAAGAGCAGGGACCTGACTTAGTGCCTCATCTGTAGCTTCACCATGGCCCTTACAAAGCTTCCCACTCCAAATGCCTAACCTCTTAGATAAGCCTAAAATAGACTCTCTCGTGTAGAAGAGAAAGCTAAACCAACATGACAATCAAGCTGTGGTTTAATACAAGAATTTATACTTTTTTAGAAAGCCAAGTTTCCAAGGGTTTAAAACAATAACGACTATACAACAAAACACCATTTTATTTTGGTTCTAATAATTACTTATTTTTCCATTCTCAAATCCTCCTTCTTCCCCTAGCACGCCTGCCCTGGTCCTCCTGCATCCTCTCCCTCTCCTCACTCCTCCCCTTCCTCTCCTCACTCCTCCCCTTCCTCTCCTCACGCCTCACCTCTCCTCTATCCCATTTCTCACACACTCCATCCTCTCCACAACCTCCACTCACCATACCTCCTCTATACACATCCACACACACCTCCTCCACACACTTCTCCTCCACATGCCTCCTCTTCACACCTCCTCCACACACCTCCTTCACTCCACCACCACTCCTCCACAGAAAAAGACCAACAGACAAACTGGACTAACATCAAAAAAAGAAGAAAAAAAGACCTAGGTAAAGGGAAGCAGATGGCAACAGAAACCGAACAACTCACTCAGCTAATCAGGAAAAACTCCTCTACACTCCAGCTCCAGCTCCAGCTAAGCACCAAACCTCCTACCCTCTCTCTCCAATGCCTGACACACCCTCAGAGGCAAGAAGCCAGTATATAT
Organism: Rhinatrema bivittatum; assembly: GCF_901001135.1. Classification (NCBI taxonomy): domain Eukaryota; kingdom Metazoa; phylum Chordata; class Amphibia; order Gymnophiona; family Rhinatrematidae; genus Rhinatrema; species Rhinatrema bivittatum. Next base: position 98,561,639 of record NC_042616.1, on the reverse strand, counting down.
AAACTGGAAAAATCACGCTGTGCACATTAATTAACATTAGACGCGATGATGCAACGCGATATGCAATGCTTCAGCATAGCATGCCATGTCGCAATGTCACGTGCATTACTTATCTATGTGATGCGGCAGGCCACAAATTATCCTAACCAGTCCCCTTTTTTTTTTTTATCATGGGCGCTGTTTTCATTATATTTATAGCGATTTGATGAATCTAGGTCTTGGTTTGTTGATACCATTTCCAATAGTAGCAGCCACAGAATAAGAGGTTCTAGGAGTGGGGAAAAAATAGGGGAGGACCCAAGAGTGGTTTTATTTTGCTTGTGGTCTTGATATTTTTTTACTTTTTTTTTTTTTTAAATTGCATTTATTTTTGTTTAAAAAAATGAAACAAAAAGTAACAAGACAAAAAATAAAGCGAAACAAAAAAATGTGTCTGTAACCCTACTTATTAAAACCAAAAGGCATCCTTTAATGAGTGAAAGCAAGCTCTAATGAAGAAAATGGAAAAGTGCATAAGCAATGGCAAACTAGATGCAAAACATTAATAAGATACCTTACAAAGAATTTGAGAAACTTGCCAAAGAGACTAAAAGTACTAATAACTTTTTCAATCTCCTCCTGCATCCAATCTCCAAAATAAAAATGCATTAGTTGCACAGTTTTGTCTGTTATGCCTGACCTCAGGATAGGAGGAAATGATCTAGGATTCAGAAAAAAGTTAAAGGCCTGGCTCTTTATTTCATAATTTTTTTGATTTTTGAGCCAGATCAGTCTTCATGGAGCAGGAACTCAATGTCTAAGCATTGAACATATGCACATTTACTCACACATTGAGAGGGTAATTTTGTAAAAGGTCATTTCTTTTGTTGCTGTTACTATGAGTAAATCATTATTCAAATGACTATCGTGTATTTTATGTAATATATACTTTTGTGGAACTTGATTTTTATTTCTTTCTGGTTTAACAATTGATGGAACCCTTGATCAGTTTATAGATACAATCCGTAAATTAGATTTCTACTTTGATTCTAGCCTCTCCTGCATGCCTTAGATACAGAAATTGTTAAGGACAGGATGCTAAAGAATTTGCGCTATTTTTTTTATCTAAAAATAATTTTAGAATTGTAGTTCAAGTATTCCTGTTGACAGCGATTCATTATGAGAACTCTGAAATGTAGTTTAGGAACAATTCAATTGCTCCAGAATGTCATGGCCTGATTAATTACATTGACTCGATGTCTCAATTACATTGCCTGTCTGTTGAGCAGCAAATAAAATTTAAGATTTTGGTTCTCATTTACAAGAATATTAGAGGTGCTACACCGTGCTACTTATCCAGCCTTCTAATGCCATATTAGCCTTCCAGAACCTTATATTGTGCAAATCATCTTTTTATTAACTGTCATTTCTTTGTGACATAATCAACTGGTGAAAACTCGGTCACAGGCATTCTCCATTATTGGGTCAATAATGTGGAACTCGTTACCTAGAGATTTGTGTCACATTACAGATATAAAGATATATCGAAAACAATTAAAGGCATACTTATTTCAGGAAGCTTACAAAATAATCTGAAGCTAAGTTTTAAATGATAAATGTATATTTTATATGATCTGTTGTATTTATGGTGCTATTTGTGTAATGGTTTGTGGGTTTGTGGACCCTTGGCCCGAGGTGTTGCCACCTGTGGAGAGGAGCCCCACAGGTCCACACCATCGGGAGGCGAGGTCAGGCACAACGAGGAGCTCTGAGTGCAACTGTGGGGAGATCCAGAGGAGCAGGGTAAGAGACACAGCAAGGAGGGATTTCCGGAGAGAGTAGGCAGGCTGGAGGTCAGTACCTGGGCAAAGACCCCCGAAGGGGATGGCACTAGGCAGGCCCACGGAGCAGGAAGCGTGAGACAGCACACTCAGTAGATATTCCGGAGAGGCAACCCCAAGGAGCGGAGCTGCGCAGTGAAGGAGGTACTGATGCGATGACGTAGGCCAACCCGCGGAATGGGGAAGCCCGAGTCCGGTCTCCAGATGATGACATAGGCCAGCCTGAGGAGCGGAGGGTCCCAAAAGACCCAAATGTAGAACGTAGGAACTGTCCCGAGGATCAGGGAGGCACAGGCTGTCTCTGTATAGAGCATAGGCACTGCCCCGAGGAGCGGGGAAGCACTGAGGTAGAACTCCCAGGTAGTAAAGGTGTTCCTGGAGGGGACTCCGAGGAGAGGGGAGCCAATTAGACAGGAGCTCTGGAAGGCGCAGGGCCAACCCGAGGAGTAGGGGAGGCCAGGAGACCAAGACCCCGTACAGGCGCACACTGACCCCCGAGGAGCGGGTACCAGGCAGGGTCCAGAGTCCAAGAAGGTCCGGTAGCATCAGCACAGGAACAATGGAGCTCGAAGTGTAGTAGTAGTAATGGAACTCGGGCTAGCTGAGGGCGAAGGTGGAGCTTAAGAACCTTGATCCAATGACATCATCAACAAGGGACTCCCTCGAGGTTCCTGCCCCAGAGGGGTTTTTTTTAAGAAACCCTCTGGGGCATTAGGACCCCTGCCCTCCCCACTGTTTTAATGTATAAAACCCTCCATGGCTGTGGGTCCCCTTTTATCCCTCCCTCCCAACTCTTTACATTGAAAAAGCCCCCCCCCCCCCCCCCCACCAGCATTTGGATTCTCCCTACGTCCCTCATTCATTGCTGGCCAAATAAAGATTGTATTGGCTGGAGATCCTCCCTCTCTCCCTGTCACTGTCCAAAAAAGATGACGACAGTATGGATGGGGAATCCCATTCCGGGGGGGGGGGGGGGGGGAGCTTTTTTATTTAAAGAGTTGGAAGATAAAGAGGGAAGGAGACCAGCTTTCCTGGAGGGTTTTTCATATAAAGAGTCAGAAGGGAGGGAGGAAATGGGGACCTGTTGCCCTGGGGCTTTTTTAAAAATGTAAATTAGGGAGGTATATACTAAGGAGTGTCTTGAAAAGAGGACCCTTGAATTTTAGATTAATTCTATCTATCCCCTCTCATCCCAGCAAAGAACCTGTGTTGTTACAGATAATATAGAAATTAAATTAGAATATTTATTCTCTGAAGTGATCCCCTTTTCCCAACTGGTTTAACTACATGACTACATGGGCGTGTGTGTGTGTGTGTGTATGTGTGTGTGTGTGTGTGTGTGTGTATGTGAGTGTGTGAGTGTGGAGGGGATACATAATTATTATGAAGGCTATCAATATATTAAAATCATTATGTAAAACTACAACAGCAATGACAATGACAAAAACATTTATTATTACAAAAAAGCATAGAATTCTAACTTCTCAATCATGCAAATATTTTTTCATCATGACAATATATGAACTGGTTCAAGAGAGAACATATTAAAATTGAAGTCCCAACATGGTCATGTTTCAAGTTCAAATGCTTGCTTCAAGAGAAAATAAAAAAATTCTCCAAAATCCTTTTTAGCTGAGGAAGCTGTTGCCAGAGGACGTGGTCAAGGTGACTAGCATAGTGAGGTTTAAAAGAGGGCTGGACAAGTACCTAGAGGAAAAGTCCATAACACATTATTAGCCAGGTAGATTAAGGAAAGCTATTGCTATCACTGGGAGTGAGTAACAGGAAATAGATCTACTTTATGGAATCTGCCAGGGTACTTTTGATCTGGATTGGTCACTATCAGAGAAGGGATGCTGGGCTCAATGGATCTTGTCTGGCCTAGCATGGCATTTCTTATGATCTTATATTCTTATACTTTATGTCCTCAAATCTTCCAATAATGTCAGTTCCTCAACTAGCCAATCTTCCAAGGTAACCTCAAGACAGGGGCTGTCCAAGAATGGGGATGCGTAGTTCCATTCCTTCAAACAACTGCAGAAATAACTTTTAGACTGTATCCAATCAAGGTAGAATTGCCTCTGAAAGTAGTTGAGGGAGCCAAACCTCAGTGTTTGGCAGACACTTACAGTTATGTAAACCTGCTTTCAATTAATGGGAAATAAGTAACACTGAGCCCAAGGAGAGAAGTTGCATCACAGTCGCTGTCGGGAACATTCACAAATCAAAATGCAGTCAGCGGCTCGATCACTCACTACAGACCTGGGTAAAATGACTCGGCTGAAAATTGTTTTCCTCAGCACAGTTAAAATCCTGTGTAACAGACACACTAAGCCATGGGGGCATCCTTTCCATCTAAGAGCAGTGCAGGTCAGTGTACAAGGGGAGGTGCTATTCTTTGCAGACCCTCCCTTTGAGGGTGCTTGAATGGCCATCCCCTTCGAGTTGCTATGTAGCACCTCTCTACCGAGAGCTTTTGGGGGCAGTGAGCTTACTTTCAGAGTTAGGAAGAGATGTGTGGTTTTTTCCTGAGTTACTTTTTGGGGCCTACTTAGTTTGGATTCCAGGCAAATCCTGCCTGGGGGCTGTAAGTCAGGTCTTGGTGGGACAGAGACTGTTATCCCAGATTGATTTCTGGGGTTTTGCGATGTTTCTGGGTAGGAAGCTTGGAGAGGCCCGGCATGCCACCTGCACTCAGAGAATGGGTAATCCTGTTTTGGGGGCTGTGTAGGTTAAGGACGACCTGCCCCTCTATAACCTCGAGGGCAGTGACTTGAGGCCAGGACTTTCCAGTGTTTGCTTTATTTTGGGGATGAGGTTTTAGCTGCTCCTCTTCCTACCCAGCAGAAGGATCATTGGAGCTGCCTGTGACCAACTTGTATCCCTCCCATCTGGGATTCCAACCTACTGCAAAACAAAGAGTCAACTAACAGGGAATAAGAAACTCTTAAGATCGCTGAGGACAGCCAACAGGAGTCTTCACCTTGGGGAGAGAGAGTGGTTTGGGCTCTCTCTGCAGATGAAATCATTTTTACTTTTTTACCAGTTTGGAAGGGGTTTTCCAGCCCATCTAAGGGATACCCAGCCCACCTGGGAACTCTAGTCATTCCAATCCCTGGAGGGTAGAAGTTTTCACTTGTTTTACTATCAGAAACATTCCTGCACAGATTGAGGCAAAGAGAATGTAAACTGAGAAAATACTGTGGTGCTGAGGAATAAGTTTGTGCCATATTCCATTTAACTTTTGAAACAGTAAAAGACTGATTTTGAACACTACTAACTCATCTCGAATGTGCAAAAAAGAAAGATGCCCCTCTCCCAGGGAAAAAAAAGAGTTAAAAGTGAAGTCACCCTTAGCACTCAGGGGCCAGAAGTTAAAGCTTTCCCTCCATCAATAAAGGATTCTGACCCTAGGGGGGAAAGGGACTGTGCCAAAGCTAGCCACAGTGGTTCCAGCCCTGACGAGTACAACATTATTTTACAGTCCCACTGGCATATAGCTTGCTCCCAGAGATGGGGTTACACATGTATGGGTTTCCATTACACACTTTTAGCCAATATGCGAAGAGGAATTCCTAAAGGCATCTTTCGATCAGGGAGGAAAATAGTATTTGAGCATGCCATTTTGTAGAGTATATGCCAGTGGTTCCCAAACCTGTCCTGGGGACCCCACAGCCAGCTGGGTTTTCAGGATATCCACAAGGAATATGCATGAGATAAATGTGCATATCATGGAGGCCCAACGTATGCAAATTTATCTTGTGCATATTCATTGTGGATATCCTGAAAACACGACTGGCTGTGGGGTCCCCAGGACAGGTTTTGGAAGCCCTAGTATATGCATTATTTTATCTTCCTTAGCTGCCTGCACAAAAGATCAGATGCAAACTACACGGACAATTTTTACATGCGTTATGGCTAGCGTCAGTCTCGAGCAAGCACTCAAGGCTTGGCATACCAAGGCTCTCTAGGTGGAAGAGAAGTGAGGTGTGCCCTTGCAGTGGTGAAGACGGTCCAAGTCCCGGCCATTCCGCCAACCTACACGCCCCGGGAGACCACACTATTATGGTGGTCTTTGAACAGTCCTCCGACCGTTCTCAGCCCTTTCGGACCTGCCGCAGGGAGCAGCAGAGGTGGCAGGCCAGACAGAGGTCAGGTTGGCACAGGACTGAAGCGGAGATAGCAAGGCCTTGGAACTTGGAGCAAAGCACAGAGAAGTTCAGGACGAAAACAGGAATAAGAGGAATGAGCAGGACCCTCAGGCGCCCTACCAATCCATTGCCAATGGGTGGCCCCAATGGACGGTCGTGGACCACACTGTCTCCTTCGTGCCCTACACAGCCAAGAGGCTGGTCGTGGACCACGAGAAGAGCGGGAGAAGCTCAGGAAGTCACTCAGCACAGGGTAGTGGAAACCCCTCGGGTGCTCCAGAATCGGAACTAGGAATCAGAAGCAAGAGTCTAGGAACTCGGAACACAAGCAGGAACTCTCGGAGGCATGAGTCCCACATCCTGGAGCATCAGGACTGGAACATCAGGAACAAGCAGGAACATCAGGAAGTCCAAGGGAGACATAGCCTAGGTAGACTAGCCCCATTGCCGAAACAAGGACTGAGTGAAGAGGAAGTGCTTTTATATGACACGAACAAGCAACTCCCTGGAAGGAGTTCAGATGGGCCACACCTGGCTGGCCCTATAACTGGAGAGAAGAGCTGTGGGCCGACCCCTAGGGAGAAGGGCGTGGCCCAAACCAGGAAGTTCAGGCGAAGACTGAAGCAGGCCTCAGGCAGGCCCCGAGGACATCAAAGGCCTCCCAGGCCATGGTGCAAAACCTTGGCAACCAGATCAGGCGAGGCCCCGGCTTCGGAGCAGCCTCCAGAGAAAGGTGAGAGGCCTCCTGTAGCTCCAGCTACAGGAGGAATTGTAACAACATGCTTTGTTCATGCTACTTTCAAAGTACCTATTGTAAAACGATAGCACATTCAAACTGTCTGTGATGTTTACAACTATGTGGGCTATTTGAAAAACTGGCTCCTAAATGTTTTCAAAAATCAGGGAGCCGGCCAAATTATCTTAGTTCAAACTATGTTCTACTTCAAGAAGCAGGAAAGAGCTTCCTTTTGTGTTGGGAAACTGTCAGTCTGTGGTCCATCTCAATGGACATGACCCTGAAAGTACCCTATCAGCATTATTCAAGGGCCACAGAGTTCCTATGACCCTCCTGCCAGGCTGCCTTTCAGGATGAGGACCCTCTGGAGGAGTATGACCTCATTTTAGAGGGATGGGAGGAGTTTGGAATCTCAGAGTTGGAGGGGGCATTGGATCCTGGGATAACTAGTGGTCAAATTTAAGTAAAGGGGGTATATATATATATATTTTTTTTTAATATAATTAACTTGCTTGTATCCTGAAGTCCTGCAAGGAGAGAGAGAGGTGCTAGAAATCTGTCAAAGAGAGCTGTTATAGTTCTGTCTGAATTATTCTATTAATTCTATTAATTCTGCATGTTCAGTGAGGCTGTCATGATCATAATTACTGAAAATAATGGAGAAAATGTCAATACTGTGACTGTTGTGGCCAGTGCAAGAAAACAGTATTTGTTTTTGTATGGTGCTGTAATAGATGAGAGTGACAGAGATAGAAAGTAAAAAGTAGTACCTATAAGAGTTTCTTACCCTATAACCGTAGCTCAAGGACAGCCATCAGCTGATTGGTGCTATATTAGAAGCAGAGCAGCTGGCAGTGTGTGTGTTGAGGAGAGAATGACATGTGAGTCAGAGGAGAATTGACATGAGAGTCATCAACCCAGAAGTGACCTGGAGGAGATACTTCCTGGTTTTACAGAGGTCAGAAGAACTTTTAATAATGGATCAGAGGAATAGAAAAATATAAAAAACGCAGATTCTAAAACCTGCCTGAGCTCCCACTTTGGTGTTAAAGCTTCAATTAGATGCTGCCAAAATTGATCTTAAAAATGCTCAGAACTCCTTAAAACCATAAAATACAGAAAAAACAAATCCTGGGGATATGTAAAGGGAAGTCCCTGAGGTGAGGACAGGTAGTTTGGAGACCCAGAAAGAACAAAAAACACTCCAGTTAGAACAGGTATCCATAGCTCCCACAGAGCCTAAGGTGAACCTGATGATCCATGTTGGCCAGGTCAGAGATGAGTAACTAAACTCATCCTGTGCTTTTGGAGGGGTTTTGTGAGATTTCAGAGGGAAAGTGTGGTGTGTCTATGCACATGAACTAGTAACACAATTTTGTGAGTTCGTTCTGGAGGGAAATTATGTGAAGGCGCTAGTGGACTGATACATATAAGTTTCTCATTGATTAAGAAATTTAGATTCCATCTCAGTTTCAAACTATGGGGTGGATTTATCAAAATGCGGTACGTACCGCATGCGATAGCAAAAGGGGCGTGGTGTATGCTAAAGGACCCCATCGCAAATGGCGAAGGTACTCACCGCATGGTCCCGGCTGCTATCGCAGAGCCTAACGCATCTGAAAGAGGTGTTGTTAAAATTGGCGTTATGGCTCTGCGATACCTCTTCGCAGGCAGGCTAACCCAGCCCACTCTCCGCCCAGGTTTTGAATTTGCATCCCCTCTCCGCCCCTACTCCTCCCAGTTTTTGTATTTGCATTGCACCATACGATATGGTGCGATCGCATGCGGTAAACATGTTTTCACATGCGTTAAAGGCCTATCGCATGCGAAAACGGGGCTTTTTCGCATGCGATAAGCCCTTAACGCATGCGAAAACGCCTTACCGCATTTTGATAAATGACCCCCTATGTCAAAATTCTCAAACATCCATTTCTAAACTTAATACAAAGATGAGAAGTATCCACAAGTGAAAAGCATGTTAAAACTGGTCCTAAATGCTTCTTGGAACTAATATTTTAGCTGAGATCATCATCGGAGCACTGATTGCCCTGAGTGTGTCAGTTAGAGATTTTACTTAGTCTGGGTGTGACTAAGTGAGAGAGCAGAAGGCACCTGGCCAGTTTTTTCAGAGAGACTTCTCTGAAATCCCAGCAGAGCACAGAGAGGAAGGCACACATCTCCAGTATGGATGTTTGAAATATGTGTGAGTGTGTTAGAGTGATATTTGTTTTAAAGATAAGGTAAATTCCAGGTAAGGTTCAGGGTAGGCAGTTTAATTATTAATATTAAATGAACCTGGCTGTATTACAGTGAATTTTCATCAGCCATTGATATCATCATAAGAGTTGACTGGAAATTTGGCAAATATGGATAAAATGAGTGACTTTCCAATCACTATACATACATATGGTTGTATATGCCAGTTATGTGGTGAGAGACAAACTGGATACATGAAACTGTAAGCTTGCTTATAGCAAAGCTGATAACAAAACCCACTAAGAAAGCTAAAAGAAAAGAATGGGGTGTCAAACAGCAGAGCTGCTTCTAAAGGAAGAGAACCGTTTTGTTATTTATCTTAGGTGGAAAAAAGAACATAAGAAATTGCCATACTGGGTCAGACCAAGGGTCCATCAAGCCCAGCATCCTGTTTCCAACAGAGGCCAAACCAGGCCACAAGAACCTGGCAATTACCCAAACACTAAGAAGATCCCATGCCACTGATGCAATTAATAGCAGTGGCTATTCCCTAAGTAAACTTGATTAATAGCCGTTAATGGACTTCTCCTCCAAGAACTTATCCAAACCTTTTTTGAACCCAGCTACACTAACCGCACTAACCAAATCCTTTGGCAACAAATTCCAGAGCTTTATTGTGCCTTGAGTGAAAAATAATTTTCTATGATTAGTCTTAAATGTGTTACTTGCTAACTTAATGGAATGTCCCCTAGTCCTTCTATTATTCGAAAGTATACTCGTTCAAGACCTCTCATGATCTTAAAGACCTCTATCATATCCCCCCTCAGCCGTCTCTTCTCCAAGCTGAAAAGCCCTAACCTCTTCAGCCTTTCCTCATAGAGGAGCTGTTCCATCCCCTTTATCATTTTGGTTGCCCTTCTCTGTACCTTCTCCATCGCAACTATATCTTTTTTGAGATGTGGTGACCAGAATTGTACACAGTATTCAAGGTGCAGTCTCACCATGGAGCGATATTGAGGCATGATATTTTCCGTTTTATTAACCATTCCCTTCCTAATAATTCCTAACATTCTGTTTGCTTTTTTGACTGCTGCAGCACACTGAGCTGCCGATATTAAAGTATTATCCACTATGATGCCTAGATCTTTTTCCTGGGTGGTAGTTCCTAATATGGAACCTAACATTGTGCAACTACAGCAAGGGTTATTTTTTCCTATATGCAACACCTTGCACTTGTCCACATTAAATTTCATCTGCCATTTGGATGCCCAATCTTGCAGTCTTGCAAGCACCTCCTGTAATGTATCACAATCCGCTTGTGATTTAACTACTCTGAATAATTTTGTATCATCCGCAAGTTAGATAATGTCACTCGTCGTATTCCTTTCCAGATCATTTATATATATATTGAAAGGCACCGGTCCAAGTACAGATCCCTGAGGCACTCTACTGTTTACCCTTTTCCACTGAGAAAATTGACCATTTAATCCTACTCTCTGTTTCCTGTCTTTTAACCAGTTTGTAATCCACGAAAGGATATCGCCTCCTATCCCATGACTTTTTAGTTTTCGTAGAAACCACTCATGAGGGACTTTGTCAAACGCCTTCTGAAAATCCAAATACACTACATCTACCGGTTCACCTTTATCCACATGTTTATTAACCCCTTCAAAAAAATGAAGCAGATTTGTTAGGCAAGACTTCCCTTGGGTAAATCCATGTTGACTGTGTTCCATTAAATCATGTCTTTCTATATGCTCAATGATTTTGATCTTGAGAATAGTTTCCACTATTTTTCCCGGCACTGAACTGTCTCACTGGTCTATAGTTATCCAGATCTCCCCTGGTGCCTTTTTTAAATATTGGGGTTACATTAGCCACCCTCCAGTCTTCAGGTACAATGGATGATTTTTAATGATAGGTTAAAAATTTAGGTCTGAAATTTCATTTTTTAGTTCCTTCAGTACCCTAGGATGCATGCCATCCGGTCCAGGTGATTTGCCACTCTTTAGTTTGTCAATCTGGCCTACTACATCTTCCAGGTTCACAGTGATTTCGTTTAGTTCATCTGACTCATCACCCCTGAAACCCATCTCAGGAACTGGTATCCCAACATCCTCATTAGTAAACACGGAAGCAAAGAATTCATTTAGTCTTTCTGCAATGGCCTTATCTTCCCTAAGAGCTCTTTTAACTCCTCGGTCATCTAATGGTCCAACCGACTCCCTCACAGGTTTCTTGCTTCAGATATATTTTAAAACATTTTTATTATGAGTTTTTATTATGGCCTATGACACTGTGAATCATTACTCTGCTCCAGGTTGAAAATACAGGCAGAGTACACAGAAGTACAGATAATAGTGCTTTAATACTTATAACATCCCCAGTATGAAAATACTTGGTGGTACCTTCTCAGATTAAGTATATAAATATACAGTCACTGATCGAGACTACATATTGATGAGCAGCTGAACTTTTACACAGTGCACTGTGATAATAGTGTGAGAGGTGAGTGAAAGAAAGTATGAAAATAATCCTCACCATACATGAGCGAGTATCTGAATTTAGTTCCTCTGTGCTAACTAGAATAAGGATATTTAATTATCTTTTCTTGTTCCACTATCAGTTAGCCCAGTTCCTTTTTAGTTGCCACCAATAAACACCCAGGGAGCATTCCCAGTACACTTCGGAAGATAAACGCGATTAATGTAATGGAGGAACACGCTATATTGTTATTTAAAAAGTATAGATGGGTTTCTGACTCTCTGGAGACAATGTACCCAATACAGCAAGAGGATCACAGTAGGGGAGTGACATCTGGGATCCTCTGGCACTCAATCTACGCCCACGAGCAGCGGTGCAACAAGCCACGCTCCCTATCAGCGGCAGAGGGTACGAAGATTCATCCTAAATAAAGTCAGCAAAGTGTATACTTGCCACAAAGTCTAGCTAGACAAACTTTTCAACACCACAAAGAAAAAAATTACAGAATCACTGCAGCAGCTGTCATAAGTAATTGTGCCAGAGAAATAAGTGAAGAACACAATGCAATAGCCTCAAAATTCACAGGGACTGGAGAGTTCACAGAAAAAACAACAACACAAAAGACTTGTTATCTACTTGTTACGCCCGTCGACCACTATTGCTCACCACTTTCTTTGCTGCCTTGCCAGTATTGGGGAGAACAGTGACCTCTGCCAGCGATTGCCAACCTGCCTGGCGTTCCTGGGACAGCGTGGGCGCTGCCGACTGCCATCTTGCCCCAGGAATCACATAGGTGCGCAGGCACGCGCAAGGGCCACTCTTGTACACGTCATGGCGGGAACTTCAGGGGCGTCCCCTCCTGATGACGTTTTCGCTCTGCTGTACTTAACCTGACTGGCCCTGCCTATCGACGAGTTAGCAAGGAGTTCCCTTATTGCTGATTCCGCTCTCGCTCATGGACTTCCTGTTCCTGAATTCGATGTGAGACGCCTTGGGTACCCGCTCCACGGGGGGTCCTTCCTCGTCTCTAGCTATCCACTCATCAGAGGGCCTTCTGCCTTGGACTGCTGCCTGCCCCACTCCTTGGGACCCTTCCTGGAACTACCCTTCAGTGAGTACCTAACTCCATGGATCTACTCTATCAACTCTTGTGGGATCTTCTCCAGTGTACCCCGGTCCTTGGGCCACTACCGTATTCTCTCTAGTAGGAGCTACTCTGGTGTACCCTGCGCTGCAGGCCACTACTGCTTCATCTCCAGGACTCTCTCCATGTTCCGGTGCGTCGGACCTCCACCATTCCATCTCTACGCTGCAGGCCACTACCATACCATCACTACGGAGAGACTACCTGGGTATTTCCTGTGCTACAGGTCACTACCATATCGTCACTACTGAGAGACTCCTTTGGTGTACCTGCGCTGCAGGTCATGACCTGTCATCACTATGAAGAGACTTCCTTGGCGTGGCGTACCCTGCCCTGCGGGCCACTACCGGATCTCCTTCTCTGAGATATTCCCTCTGGGTATACCCCTCTACTCTGACATCACCACTTCTCCTGTACTCCTGCTCCACGGGCTGTGTTCTTCTATCTGTCTAATAAAGACTCTATTCCACAGCTGTCTCTGACGTCTGCTGGGACCACGCCTCCTGATGGTGAGACTCACAGGGCTCCTCCCTGTGGTCGGTGACACCTCTCACCTCGGCCCAGGGTCCTCACACTAACAAACCATAACACTACTTACCTGCAAACTGAGTGTTGATTTTGCTCTGCTGTACCTGCAAGACAGAATTGGGACACAAAGATTTACTTTCCTCACAGTAGAATTAATTACTAAATTCTTGATATAGAAAATATAGCAATTAATACTCAAACCATACTTATCTGATTGTTTTATGGTAAAGTTAGGAGGACCAGTTATCTTCATTTAAATTACTTGTTAACTGGAAATTAGAAGAAAAATAAGTTGTGTTAACTGTGAAGAACTTATGGTACCTTTATAATATTTTCATTACTTGTTTCTCACTGTTTAAACTTGTGATAATAAATCTGAGTCACAGCTCAGAGTTTGTAAATTTTTATCTGCTTACGTTCAAGGTTTTTTCCTAGTTGGGTTCTGCCTTCTCTCTCTTCCCCTGGGAGACTTGCTGGGTGGGTTTCGGACTCCTATTCCTAATATTGGGAGACCGGGTAAGAAGGAGAATTCCTTTTCTATCCTTTTCCCTCTGAGCATTTACAATTTGTGACTCCTCCGATACCACCTGAAACCCCACTGCTGTTCTAACGCTGCCTCTGCCACCGCAGCGGGAGGGTCACTATGAATACACCCCGGAGGGGCGGGGGATTAGACTGGTATGTCTTTTTTTTGGGGGGGGGGGGGGAATCGAGGTCTAGGGGCAGCCCACACTGCTTTCAGATGGTTGGGGTCTAGGAGTTGGGCTACACTGCTTTAGAAATGTGGTTGAACTTTGGGGGTCCTGCAGTGCTTCAGGGAGGTAGTGGTGGTAAGGATGGTGGTGGGGGGAGGCTTGTTGCTTTGGAAGGGTGGAGAAGGGTCAGGGTAACTGGGAGATTTTGCAATCCATCATGTACATGCCAAACCTTTCTTGGTTAACAGGGACACAAGCAGTGTGTGGTTGCTCCGAGGCCAATATTTTGTGGGTGCAAGTTAAAATGTATTGCACTGGCTGATAAGTGTTGGTTTCGTGTACAAGCTAAATTTTTAACTCACACACACAAAACACGTTTTTAGTAAGTTTTATTACTTAGGAAGCTATATGAGTATGTCTGGGCTTTACTGGATCTGTGATAACTTTCAAACAACAGTACTGAAACAAATGAAAAAGCCTGGATAGTTTGTTATGCTCTGCTGCAGACTATTAACATTATAAACACAACAATCTTAGTTTGAAGGAAGTTAATCTGAGCTTATTCCGATTAAAAGGAAGCAAAGTATTTTAAGTGACCAGGGTGATAGAAGCACTGGGACAGTCATGACATTTGATAAATAGTGATCTTAGCTAGTGTTGACAGCTGAGGTTTAAGTGAAAAATGCTATGAGGTAAAGAATGCTATTCTCTGCTAAAATATCCAGTTTGAATTTCGTAAACATTTTAAGAGGTCTTTCAAACATGTGTAGTACTTAAAATATATGCTGCTTGTAGTCAGGTCAGATTATCAAAGTAGGTAAAAAAAACAAACAAACCCATGGCAGCCAGTTTCTTATATGGTGAATAATCTACTTCAAAAAGAAAGGTGAATTGAAAATCTAGTTGTTGATCATCTCACCACCTCCATATCAATATCAGATCTTAGAGACTCTTGGAAGAAAATGTTTTTTTTTTCTAACACATTTTGATAAATTTAACAGATATTTTCTTCAATAATTGCATCATTAAGACGAAGCTCATAAAATTAACTATCGTAATAATCCATTAGAACATACTTTTAATTCCAAAGTTGTCATTAGGGGCTTTAATTATCATTCTGATTCTGATTATTACTGTTATGATTATTTTCTTTTCAGAGAGAGCGAGCGAGCGAGCAATAATGAAACCCCCCTGGGAGCTTGCAGGTATTTTGTTTGCAGATTTATGGACACTTGATATTCCAAAGCTGATTTCAAGGCAAAATACAATACATTTTGTACCTGCAGATCTGCTAATATTCAAAGGGAAAGTCTCCAGAGAGTTTTGTACTGAAAATTCAGTCCCATGCACACAGCATGGGTGCAAAGTACCCCTGTATTTTCGGTGAGGGTTTTAGGGTTTTGCTGCCCTTAGATGCTGTTGGTGCTGTCACCCCCTTCCAGTCCTCCCCCACCAAGGTTGGGCAACAGGGAGTAGAAGGTCTAAGGCACAACCCCCACAGTTTGCTGCAGCAGCTTAAGGGCAGATTCTTTGGTAAAAATTAGAAAATTCTTAACCAGACTGGCAAACGTTTACTTATCATTTATTATTATTATTTATTTATATTCTGCCTTTCAGTCAGTTCAAAGTGGATTACATTCAGGTACTGTAGGTATTTCCCTGTCAGCAAAGGACTCACAATCTAAGTTTTGTACCTGAAGCAATGGAGAGTGAAGGGACTTGCCCAAGGTCACCAGGTCATCATTAGATTATGTTAAATAAAAATTATTTTCCATCCTTACTTGTGCTTGTATACATTTTTTTTAATGGGTGAAGAAAAGAGATCACAGGCATCATTATTTGGAGGGGAACTCAGGGATGGAGAGAGAGGAGAAGGACAGGGGAATAGTGCCAGGAATGGGAAGAGAAGGGAGGAGCACCGGGAATAAGGTGAGAAGGCGAGAAAACTGTGGATAGGGGAGAGGACTGTGAGAAGGATAGGTTTTTTGTTTTTTTTTCAACATTTTCGTAAGTGATATTGCAGAAAGACTATCGGGAAAGGTTTGTCTTTTTTGCAGATGATACCAAAATCTGCAACGCCTTTGCTCTATCTGATCCAGGCTCACCTTCTCCTCCTCCTTCCTGCATACTTCCTGGGGGACAGAGGGCCTGGATCAGGGAGCAGTCAGCTGTTCTCTGTTGAGTGGAAGGCAGCAAATCCTCAGCCAGCCTGCTGCCCCTAGATTTCTGCCGCCCCTGGCACTGGCTTACTGGGCCTATTGACAATGCAGGCCTGCATTCTTTGCAACTGTATAAGAGCAAGTCCAAAGGTTGGGCCTGAAAGAGCACAAGGGAATTGCAAAATGAAATCCCTGCACTTACTTTCATGTGCCTGCCCCAACCCTACCCACATTTGGCATGATTAAAAGAATGCATGTTTTTATCCAGTGCATGTATTATTTATTATTTATTTATTTTACATTTCTTATAGACCCCTTAAGCAAACCTAATGTACAAAGCGGTTTCCAAACACACAGTGGGGCGGATTTTAAAAGGCCTGCGCGTGCCGGCGCGCCTATTTTGCATAGGCCGCTGGTGCGCGTAAAGCCCCGGGACGCGCGTAAGTCCCGGGGCTTTTGAAAAGGGGCGGGAGGGGGCGTGTCCGGGGGCGTTCCCAAAATGACGCGGTGTTTCGGGGGCGTGCCGTGGTGTTTTGGGGGCGGGCCCAGGGGCATGACGCCGGCCCGGGGGTGTGGTCAAGGCCTCCGGACCAGCCCCCGGGACCGGAGGACGGAGTGGGGCTGCCGGCCGGCGTGCGCAAAGTTACGCCTGCTTTCAGCAGGCGTAACTTTGCCGACAAAGGTAGGGGGGGTAAGGTGGGGGGAGGGCGAAGGAAAGTTCCCTCCGAGGCTGCTCCGAAATCGGAGAGGCCTCAGAGGGAACAGGCAGCGCGCGCTGGGCTCAGCGCGCAAGTTGCACAAATGTGCACCCCCTTGCGCGCGCAGACCCCGGATTTTATAAGATACGCGCGGCTACGCGCGTATCGTATAAAATCCAGCGTACTTTTGTTCGCGCCTGGTGCGCGAACAAAAGTACGCGATCGCGTATTTTTTAAAGATCTACCCCAGTATGTAAATGAAAAAGACATCATAAAATGAACCAAAATAAAATGGTAATAACTAGTTAACATAAATAAAGTATACATTTTATCATTGAAAACCCTAAATTATTTAAAAAGCCTCCTGAAATAAGCTTTTAAAATACTTTCAATTGCATTTATGGAGGGGGAGGATGCAATAATCAAGCCCCAATTTTTATGCCAGTAAACACACATTTACCCACATAAAAATGTTTCATCATTGCCCTTCTAGTACTGAGAATGTATATAGTGTTAAACAAAGTGGGGTAGATTTTACAAATCTACGCACGCGCGTACTTTTGTTCACGTACCAGGCGCAAACAAAAGTACGTGGGATTCTATAAGATACGCGGGTAGCCACGCGTATCTTATAAAATCCGGGGTCGGCGCGCACAAGGGGGTGCACCCCCTTGTGCGCGCCGAGCCCTGCGTGCGCTGCCCGTTCCTCCGAGGCCGCTCCGAAATCGGAGCGACCTCGGAGGGAAATTTCCATTCACCCGCCTGCACCTTCCCGTCCGTTCCCCTACCTAACACCCCCCCCCCCGATCTAAACCCCCTCCCTACCTTTATCTTAAAAGTTACTACTGCCTCCGGGCAGTAGTAACTTACGCGCGCCGGAGTGGCAGGCCCCGACACAGGCCGCTGTGTCGGGGCACTCGGCCACGCCCCCAAAATGCCCCCGAGCCGGAAACATGGCCCTGGACACGCCCTGAAAACGCTGCATCACTCCTGACACACCCCCCGACACGCTCCCCCAGGCAAGCCCTGGGACTTACGCGCGTCCCGGGGCTTGTGCGCGCCGCCGAGCCTATGCAAAATAGGCTTGGCACGCGCAGGGGTGTTTTAAAAGTGTTACGCGCGTACCTTATGCGTGTAGCCCTTTTAAAATCCGGCCCAGTGAATATAAATTAGTGTTAGTTACCAGGCAAATAATAGCAGGTATTTAAAGCTTTACTGAATAAAAAATAGATATTTTTTTTTGGGGGGGGGGGGAAATTGTGCAACATAACAGGAAGATTTACAGTAGACACTCCACTAGCACTATTGCCTCCACTCATAAATCTGTCTCTCAGGATTTTGTCATTCAAGAAGCAAATTCTTGACTTTGGGTCACTCTTCACTATAGATGCTTTTAAGTTTCACACTTTCTCTAAGAACACTTTAAGCATGTGTATTATTCCCATTACTCTTTCAGCCAATCTTCTTTACTGTTATGCATTTTTACACAACAGAATTATGCATTTCCAAAACTGTAGCCATGATTTTGTATACTTTCTACACTCTATGTCAACCATGATAATCCATGCATGATGGTCATAATAATCAGTAATATTCCACTCACTCACTCATATACAACACTTAGGGGTAGATTTTCAGACCGCGCGAATAGGCGTACTTTTGCTGGCGCATCAGGCGCAAGCAAAAGTACGCGGGATTTTAGAAGATACGCACGTAGCCGCGAGTATCCGCTAAAATCCTGGATCGGCGCGCGCAAGGCTATCGATTCTGTATAGCCGGCGCGCGCCGAGCCGCGCAGCCTACCCCCGTTCCCTCCGAGGCCGCTCCGAAATCGGAGCGGCCTCGGAGGGAATCCTCTAACGCCCTCCCCTCACCTTCCCCTCCCTTCCTCTACCTAACCCACCCTCCCGGCCCTGTCTAAACCCCCTCCTTACCTTTGTCGGGGGATTTACGCCTCCGGGAGGCGTAAATCCCCGCGCGCCAGCGGGCCGCTAGTGCGCCGGGACGCGACCTGGGGGCGGGTCCAGAGGGCGCGGCCATGCCCCCGGACCGCCCCGGGCCATAACCACGCCCCCGGGCCCGCCCCCAAAACGCTGCCGACACGCCCCCCATGATTTTGTATACTTTCTACACTCTATGTCAACCATGATAATCCATGCATGATGGTCATAATAATCAGTAATATTCCACTCACTCACTCACTCATATACAACACTTAGGGGTAGATTTTCAGACCGCGCGAATAGGCGTACTTTTGCTGGCGCATCAGGCGCAAGCAAAAGTACGCGGGATTTTAGAAGATACGCACGTAGCCGCGAGTATCCGCTAAAATCCTGGATCGGCGCGCGCAAGGCTATCGATTCTGTATAGCCGGCGCGCGCCGAGCCGCGCAGCCTACCCCCGTTCCCTCCGAGGCCGCTCCGAAATCGGAGCGGCCTCGGAGGGAATCCTCTAACGCCCTCCCCTCACCTTCCCCTCCCTTCCTCTACCTAACCCACCCTCCCGGCCCTGTCTAAACCCCCTCCTTACCTTTGTCGGGGGATTTACGCCTCCGGGAGGCGTAAATCCCCGCGCGCCAGCGGGCCGCTAGTGCGCCGGGACGCGACCTGGGGGCGGGTCCAGAGGGCGCGGCCATGCCCCCGGACCGCCCCGGGCCATAACCACGCCCCCGGGCCCGCCCCCAAAACGCTGCCGACACGCCCCCTAAACGCCGCGCGGCTCGGGCCCGCCCCCGACATGCCCCCCTCGCCAAACCCCGGGACTTACGCGAGTCCCGGGGTCTGCGCGTGCCGGTAGGCCTATTGAACATAGGCCTACCGGCGCGCAGGGCCCTGCTCGCCTAAATCTGCCCGGATTTGGGCGGATTTAGGTGAGCAGGGCTCTTAAAATCCGCCCCTTAGTGAATTGTCCCCCAACGGGCCAATTTTAAAAGGCCTGTGGACATAAAAATCGGGGGTTACGCACATGGCTGGGCACTGCGCGCTCTGCGTGCATTTTACAAAGGGCCCAACCACGCACGCAACCGCCATTATGCTTAGAATTGCAAGGCAAAGTAAAAGGGGTGGGCCAGAAGTGTGGTTTGGGCAGGGAGGGTTGGGGTAAAGGGCCGGCCGGGACAACGCCATTAGACACAACCTGGAGAAGCGCGCACTGGCACCCAGCTGGTGCATGAAAGATACTTCTGCTCCAGAGGAGCAGTAAGTATTAAAATAAAAAAATAGCGGCTAGGTAGGGTTAGATGAGGGGTCGGGGTGGAGAGGAGAAGAGGGTGGAAGGATAGGGTTAGGGTTAGGGAACTGGGAAAGGCCTACCTGTGTCGCTGCGTGTATTTTCTATAAATCCCCCCGTTGCGCGCCCGCTCGCACATGCTCACGCCTATTATAAAATTGGGCACACATGTGGACACAGACATCATATTTTATATTATGCGTGTGGCAACACGCGCATGTTATAAAATCGGCACTACCATGTGCACGCACCGGGAACCGTGCTCTCATGGATACATGCGCACACCTTTTAAAATCCACCCCTAAAACTTTTAAAGAGTTGCTCGGGTGCCCATGTACGCATGTTTGTCGGCCTGTGCCCAGGGAGACTGCCATTTTATAACATACACATGTATATGCATTCTTGTTATAAAATAGCCTGACCGCACACACATGTGCACGCAATTTTATGAAAACTCTTTTTATTATTATCAAGCAAGAGAACAGCAGACGTCAGTAACATATCATGACAAATCCAGAAAAGACATGTATACAAAATACTTTAACTGCTACTTGCAAATAATATCAAAACCATGTCCAAAAATGTTCTCTCACTGTGTATAACACCCCCACCCTACCTCGAAAATTTGTTGTTTTATTGTGTTGTATATTTTAGGATCTATGAATAATTGTGCCCAGAATTTAAATACCAAAATCCCCTTAAGAAGGCTGTTGTTGCAGTTGAAACATGTGCCATGTTGGGCGATAAAGAGCAGTTGTGGCTGTTTTGAATGATCATTTATGGGAGATAAAGAGCAGTTGTGGCTGTTTTGAATGATCATTTATTGGGCTAAGTATAATCTTTTATGAACTTATTTGCACTTTAGCTTTTTTTGCACAATTTTTTGCCTCAAGAGATGTGTTAATAAAGACTATTTCAGCACCTTAAATAAAAAGAAAAAATGTTTTTGAGATGTTTACAATGAGAGATAATAAATGAGTAGATGAAAATTTGCTCTATAAGGCTGACGACTGCCTGCGGCCCATTGTGGGCGAGAGACAGTAGATTACAATACGTTAGAGCATTTGCTGATGATATTGTCTCCCATTTGTATATGATATTTGAGTAATAGAATTATGTTCTATTTCCCCCTCTTTTTGGTGATTTGAGTTATTTATGATATACAGGGCATGGATTATGCAGGTGCCCATATGATTCTTGTTTGCAGTGCCATGGAATGACCAGCTAGTTTGCTGCATCTTCTTGTGCCTCCACGTTGTACAGAAATTCCTTGGATCAGGACTGTGAATCACTAGCTTGTCAGATTCCATTGTCAATATCATTCCATATGTTGAGGACCGATACTTATAACGTACCTCTATGACAGTATTCTGGTACAGCCCCCATTAGTATTTGCCTTACATTAGTCACTCTTCCAGAAGCTGTTATCCCAGCTAATGGTGGCTAGGGGGTAGGGTGGATTTAGAGAGGCTGAAATGAATTGTAGAAGAAGGTGAGTAAGCACCTGACACGGTTGAGGAGAAGACCCCCATCCCAGGTAAGGGAAGGAGGCCTCAACTCTGTAGGTGCTCTGCTCTGGGGAGAGGTATAGAGGCAGATGGAAGGGCCGTTGAGCTCAGTTTGAGCTGGAAGTGGTCCTCCCACCAGCCTTTCAGCTGTTTTCCCATCAAGCCTATTCATCTCAGGATAGATATTGTGGTCTCGGTGCTGTGTGGCAGGGTGCTAAACAGATGCAGCATAGGAAGTTGACCATGCCATAGGGGTGCATGGCAAGTGCAAGAAAGAATACCAAGCAGGCTCTACTGCTGCTAAGTTTTGCATGGCATGTGCAATCTGAAAGCTGATCAGACAGTGAATTCCAAGCCAGTATCTCCTGCCACTGTATTGCATGGGTAAGTGAGAGTGTAGACAAGTTGCCAGTCAAATCTTCAGCTTTCACGGCCAGGATTCACCTGATCACCCCCCAATACATTGGCTGCATCCTGAACAAGTGAGTCCTGCTCTTACTACGGACCAGGACATCATCGGAGGGGCAAGGTCTCCACGGCCCTGTTCCCCTATGCCAGAATATTGCATTCAGCATGAAACATAATGATCTTTTATGAACTGCAATTCAAGCGAGGGTGTAGTCACCCTATAGGGATTGTATAATGTTCTTGGGTTTAATCATGGTTGTATTTAATATTGTAAATTGACCTATGCTGTGGCCATATTCATCCAATAAAGATCTTCATTTGCGAATAATGTTGTGCCAGAGAGCTTCATTCAAGCAATAAATGAACTGTAATTCAAAGGGAGTCATTGGGGTGAGGGGGAAGGGTGGATTTAGAGAGATTGATTGTATGGGATTGAAGGAGGAGGTGATTACGAACGTTACACAATTGTGTTTTATGGTTTGTAGAATGATTTATCATGTATTGTTTTTATTATATTATTAATATGTTGCTGTTCTTTGTATTTTATATTTTCCTCCTTTTGGAGATTTTGGAAAGATATATAAATGTAACATTTGCACTTAATTATTTTAAACAAATTTAATGACAATTCTGTAAGAAATAAAGCCTCTTTAAGAACTCAAGATAAAGAATATTTTGGGACATATAACTCAGGGCTCAACAATGTTTTTCAGCAGAATACCAAATCCTCTGTAAGAATTTCTTGGGAGCTAGGGGGAATGAAGAGAAGAATGTATTCAGTCCCCCCCTCCTCATTTTTCACAAGCATTCAACACCTCCTCATGCTCCCCCCAGAATTTACGCCCCCTTGTTCTCCTCTGGATATTTGACCCCCCTCCCCCCCCCCTCACCCCCTCCAAACTTTCACCTTCTGCTCACCTTCCCCAGTGTTACCCCCCTCTTGCACTACCCTCACTAGCATTCACCCCCTCGTCACTTCCACAAACACTCATTCCCTCTCACACACATCATCTCCCATCAAGCATTCACCCCCCTTCCGTAACACCAGCATTCACTTCTTCTTCACCTTTCAGCATGCATCTCCTCTCCCTTCCCATAAATCAGTTACAGCTCCCTAACTTGTGCTCCAGGATGTCTCTTTCCTCCTCTCCAACTCTGCTCTCAGTTGAGTTTTGGAATCGTAGAGAACTGTCTGCCCCCAGCCCTTCCCCACCTATTGACACAGGGATGCAAGGAGAGGAGGTGAGGCTGGTGCAACATAGCGGATCAGAAAAACATGGCTCTGCTCTCTTCTCTAGCCACTCCCCTCCTGTTGCCTGCATGCTGCCTCGAGGGGAGGAGCTGGAGCAGAAAACAGAAGGCTTTATTCTGCGCCAAGAGATTGCCAATAAAGTCAGGGCATGAGCCCAGTGTAACCCTGCCTGGTGGGCCCCAGCTCAGAGGTTTCTGGTGTTTCCGTGGAGACCCAGCAATTTATGCAAATTCCCATAGCCTCTCAGTCAAACCCAAAGCGTACGCAGGAATGGGATGCCGGGGCCATGGAGGAAAGACAATGCCAAGAGCAAGGGAGGAGCAAAGTCAACGCTATTGTATATGGCTTTTCCTGCTTTATTTGCTTACAAAAGGCACTGCAGGCACCAGCTTTACTGACCATTGCCCAGGATACCAGGGGTTGATAATTGGCGTGAAGGGGTGTGGGACTGAGGCACCACATTTATAAACACATGGTACAAGTAGAAGCCATTATGCCAAATTCTGCTCCCCAGCCAATTAACTCAGCAGTCTTTCCCAGGATGGGGTATAAGTCTATTTTTTCTATACCTGTCAGAGAAACCAAAGAGAATCAAAGTAAACATTTAGAGCTGGATTTTAAAAGCCCTACGCGCGTAAATCCATTGGATTTACGCTAGTAGAGGGGGTTATGTGCGCTGGGCCTATTTTATAAAGGCCCGGTGACGCGTGTAAAGCCCCGGGACGCATCTAAGTCCCAGGGCTTTAAAAAAGGGGCGGGGTGGGGTGGGGCCTCTGGCACAGCAGCCAGGCCGGCGCAAAAGGTAAGACAGAGGTCGGGAGGGGTTAGAATAGGGCTAGGGGGTGGAAAGGTTAGGGGAAGAGGTGGGAAGTTAGATTAGGGGGAAGGGAACGGGGGAAGGCTGCGGGCATCGGTGCGTGCAAGATGCACTAGTGTGCACCCCCTTGTGCACGCACTGACCCCTGACTTTATAACATGTGCTCACACATTTACATCCGCGCGTAGGTTTGAAAATCTACCCCTTATTGTGTCTCAAGATTGGATAAGTTCTTGGAGGAGAAGTCCATTACCTGCTATTAATTGAGTTGACTTAGAAAATAGCCACTGCTATTACTAGCAACAGTAGCATGGGATAGACTTAGTTTTTGGGTACTTGCCAGGTTCTTATGGCCTGGATTGGCCACTGTTGGAAACAGGATGCTGGGCTTGATGGACCCTTGGTCTGACCCTTATGTTCTTACGAGAACTACACATTATTTTCTCATTCCCTTTATATAGTCACTCTCACTTTTGGGTTTCGTGCATTGTTAAATAATCTTTATAACTTTTGTCACCTCTGGGTAATAGCTACAGTCAGTGGCTTTGACCTCAGAAGAAATCAGTGTTGGTGTAGTTGTTCTGTCTTTGGAGATAGAAAGATATACAGTAAATATAAATATATCTTTTTTGGCATGAAGTTGCTGTTTGTTTTCAGGCTGTTTGGCTGGTTTCCAGTTGCTTTAACCTTTGTATAACCTTACTATACTTCAGGGGTATTTCCAGGATTAGGGAATAATCAGTGTAACTCCTTTACTCTCAAATGCTGGTGTTCTTGTCTGAGTACAACTGCTACTAAAATCTAACATTTCATGACAAGACATTTGTATTGTCCCTGACAGTTTCCTCAGACAGGATGGCTTTGTTTTCCTAGTGAAGATTATTGTTGTGGAGGTAGGATAAATGGATATCCAGCAGTTAAAGAGATTCTGTGAGAACATTTTTTAAAAATTTTTTTCTAAGAATATTGTCATCTTTAATATTTTGTCACCTGAATCTCCACCGTGTTTTCCTCTAGCCATTGTTCCTCCTGCTCTTTTTTTCTCTGCCATGTACTTTTCAATCCTGGCTCTATCACGTGCGCATCTATTTTCAAAATCTATTTTATTAAAATCATTATTGGTTTCATAAATTGTACAGTTATATGTGACTGCTGTCCCACCAGCATATCTGATGCAGGAGCTCACTCGGGAGCGCTGGGGCCAGGTTATGGCACAGTGCTTCTGCTGTTCTTTCCTAATGGGGTGAAAGCAAAAGTCTCTAAAATCCCCTGCATTTTAGGAGGTCCTCTTGCAAACAAGTCCTAATACAAGCAAGAAAAATCACACAACACCCCAGTTTGGGAGTGGTTCAAAAAATAAAATTATTTCATTAGTTTAGATTATGCAGATGAATTATCTGTCAAAGGGTACATGTATTCCTAGTACAATCCATACAGAAACAAACCTAGGATACAGTCCAGATATCACAGTCAGAGCACAATGTAAACATCCCAGGGCAGAAGTAGGCAATGCTGGTCCCTGAGTGCTACAAGATGATCATGTTTTCAGGATAGCCACACTGAATATTCATGATATACATTTGCATGCACTGTCTCCACTGCATGCAAATGCCTCTTATACATATGCAATGTTGATGTGCTGAAAACCCAACTGGCTTGAAGCAATAAAAGACCAGAGGTTGTTACCCCTGCATTAAGGGTTTTTTTCCTACCATACAACCCACTAGCAGAGGTACTAGTCTCTATTGACTTCTCCTCCAAGAACTTGCCAAACCTTTTTTAAACCCATATATGCTAACTGCCTTTACCATATCCTCCATAATTAAATTCCAGAGCTTAACTGTGCATGGAGTAAAAAAGAAATATTTCTGATTTGTTTTAAATATGCTATTTACTAACTTCATAGAAACATAGAAATGACGGCAGAAGAAGACCAAAGGGCCCATCCAGTCTGCCCAGCAAGCCTTTGCACTCTTTTGTTTTCCTCCTCTCTCATACTTATCTGTTACTCTTGGCCCTTAGTAACCTTTTGGTTCTGTATCCCTTCCACCCCCACGATAATGCAGAGAGCAGTGTTGGAACTGCATCTAAGTGGATATCTAGCTTAATTAGTTAGGGATAGTAACAACCACAGTAAGCAAGCTACAACCATGCTTGTTTACCCAGACTAAGTAATTCAGTCCTTGTTGGTTGTTGTCTGTATATAGATCCACTTTTCTTCATTCCCCCTGCCATTGAAGCAGAGAGCTATGGTGGATATGCATGAAGTATCAGTCTTCCTCCCTTGCCGTTGAAGCAGAGAGCTAACTTGCATTGAAAGTGAAGTATCAGACTTTCTCCTCTGCCGTTGAAGCAGAGAGCTGTGCTGGATATGTGTGAAGTATCAGACTTTCTCCCTTGCCGTTGAAGCAGAGAGCTATGCTGGATAGGCATAGAAAGTAAAGTATCAGGCTTATTTGGTTAGGAGTAGTAACCGCTGTAACCAACTCCCTGCAATTTTTGTAAATGGAAATCCTTTTTTTTTTCCCCACATTACCTCTTGCTGTTGAAGCTTAGAGCAATGTTGGAGTTGCATTAACTGTGTGTATGTTTATTGAATAAGGGTATTATCTCCAGGTAATAGCCATCATTGGTATTATCTCCAGGTAGTAGCCGTCATTCCCGCGAGCCACCCACTCTTCATACACATCCTCTAGACTTTATAGATCCACAGTGTTTATCCCACGTCCCTTTGAAGTCCTTCACAGTTCTGGTCTTCACCACTTCCTTCGGAAGGGCATTCCAGGCATCCACCATGCTCTCTGTGAAGAAATACTTCCTGATATTGGTTCTGAATCTTCCTCCCTGGAGCTTTAAATCGTGACCCATGGTTCTGCTGATTTTTTTCCGACGGAAAAGGTTTGTCGTTATCTTTGGATCATTAAAACCTTTCAAGTAACTGAAAGTCTGTATCATATCACCTCTGCTCCTCCTGTCCTCCAGGGTATACATATTTAGATTCTTTCAATCTCCTCATAAGACATTTGATGAAGACCCTCCATCTTTTTGGTCGCCCTTCTCATTGTTTCGCTGACTTCAGATCGTTAGACACTACCAGCCCTAGGTCTCTCTACTGCTCCATCCATATCAGCCCTTCACCCCCCATTGAATACATTTCTTTCGTATTTCCACACCCTATATGCATGACTTTTGCACTTCTTGGCATTGAATCTCAGCTGCCATATCTTCGACCACTCTTCCAGCTTCCTTAAATCCCGTCTCATTCTCTTCACACCTTCCGGCGTGTCCACTCTGTTGCAGATCTTAGTGTCATCCGCAAACAGACAAACCTTGCCTTCTATCTCGTCCGCTATGTCGCTCATATAGATATTGAACAGGACCGGTCCCAACACTGATCCCTGCGGCACTCCGCTTAACATTGCTCTCTCTTCAGACTAAGTTCCATTTATCATCACACATTGTCGTCTGTCCTTCAACCAGTTTGCAATCCAGGTCACCACCTCGGCACTCACTCCTAAGCTTCTCATTTTATTCCCCAGCCTCCTGTGCGGGACCATATCAAAAGCCTTGCTGAAATCCAAATAGATGACATCGAGCGCTCTTCCTTGATCCAATTCCCTAGTCACCCAGTCAAAAATGTCAAACAGATTTGTCTGACAGGATCTTCTCCTGGTGAATCCATGCTGCCTCTGGTCCAGCAATTCCTCAGACTGTAGGTTCACTATTATTTCTTTCAGCAGCGACTCCATCACTTTACCCACCACTGAGGTGAATCTAACCGGCCTGTAGTTTCCAGCCTCCTCTCTGCTCCCACTCTTGTGACGCGGAACCATCACTGCTCTTCTCCAATCACTTGGCACCACTCCTGTTTCTAGTGATCTATTGAACAGGTCACGCAGCGGACCTGCCAGCACATCTCTGAGCTCCCTCAGTATCCTGGGAAGAACCTCATCAGGCCCCATGGCTTTGTCCACTTTCAGTTTTCCCAGCTCTTCCCAAACATTCTCTTCTGTAAACGGAGTTACATCTACTCCACTCCCCTCCAGTTTCTTGTTAACTAGTGACGGTCCTTCTCCTGGGTCCTCTTTAGTGAACACCAAACTGAAGTATTTGTTTAGTATTTCTGCCATTTCTTCGTCTCTCTCTACACATTCATCCTTTTCACCTTTCAATTTCACTATACCACTTGGTTCCATATTAGGAACTACCACCCAGGAAAAAGATCTAGGCATCAAAGTGGATAATACTTTAAAATCGTCGGTTCAGTGTGCTGCAGCAGTCAAAAAAGCAAATAGAATGTTAGGAATTATTAGGAAGGGAATGGTTAATAGAACAGAAAATGTCATAATGCCTCTGTATCGCTCCATGGTGAGACCGCACCTTGAATACTGTGTACAATTTTGGTCGCCGCATCTCAAAAAAGATATAGTTGCGATGGAGAAGGTACAGAGAAGGACAACCAAAATGATAAAGGGGATGGAACAGCTCCCCTATGAGGAAAGGCTGAAGAGCTTAGGGCTGTTCAGCTTGGAGAAGAGACGGCTGAGGGGGGATATGATAGAGGTCTTTAAGATCATGAGAGATCTTGAACGAGTAGATGTGACTCGGTTATTTACACTTTCGAATAATAGAAGGACTAGGGGGCATTCCATGAAGTTAGCAAGTAACACATTTAAGACTAATCGGAGAAAATTCTTTTTCACTCAACGCACAATAAAGCTCTGGAATTTGTTGCCAGAGGAGGTGGTTAGTGCAGTTAGTGTAGCTGGGTTCAAAAAAAGTTTGGATAAGTTCTTGGAGGAGAAGTCCATTAATGGCTATTAATCAATTATACTTAGGGAATAGCCACTGCTATTAATTGCATGAGTAGCATGGGTTCTTCTTAGTGTTTGGGTAATTGCCAGGTTCTTGTGGCCTGGTTTTGGCCTCTGAGAAAGGAGAACATAAGACCATAAGAAATTGCCATGCTGGGTCAGACCAAGGGTCCATCAAGCCCAGCATCCTGTTTCCAATAGTGGCCAATCCAGGGCATAAGAACCTGGCAAGTATCCTTGAATATCACTTTTATCGTGATATTTTTTGGACTGCACCCTTCTGACCCATATACTGAGCTCTAGAACAATAAAAAGACCTTCCTAGCTGGCTTAGTTACTATTTTCCCAAATGTTTGGCTACTATGGTCTGCATTGGCTACTTTGCAGTAGATGGCAGTGAACCAGCACTAGCAAGAGCCCACGGAGGCTGAAATTCTACCCACGCAAGAACCATAGCAGGAGTTAGATGGACAACTAGGGCATGTGGGCCCAAAGGAGCTTGGTGGTCTTGCACCACATAGACGTTAATGCTGGACCAAGCAGGAGTGAATATTTCATGTCCATGGTCTTACCTGAACTTTGGATCTGACCCTGGTTTATGCCCCCTCTGGGGTCTTGCCCTAAAAGGAGAGGATGCTGGAAGATGGGGGACTCCTGCCCCTGCCACTCACTTGTAGATAACCAGGGGAAGGGAGACATTATCAACAATTTTTGCCCATAGCGCCATTTGCCCTAGATCCAGTCCTGCTTGGTGTTGCTATACACACTGGAGTCTTTAACACCCTGAAGTGTTTGGGTCTCCATTCAAGGAATAGCATCCAGGTAGTGACTTTTCCTGCATATTGTCATAGAAGGAGATTTTCTATTACTATTTGGGCTGTTCTCAAACACTCAAAAAGATGTTTGCAATGGCCTGAAAAAAAATATATATTTGCAGTTTACAAGGGGCAGACCCTACCCATACTCATCATTATCTAGCTTCACCCTTCCACCTTTTCTGCCCACAACTAGCAATTCTCCCCTTCTCCTTTAATGAGGGGGAACCTAATGCAAGTGGAAGCAGTAGAATAGTCTGCTTCAGAGAGCCCTTCAGGCTACTCATCTGGGCATCAAGACTGGTTGGGGCCCAGCTAAAAGGAATTGCTGAGAAGCAGGAAACTGCAGCAACTCAAAGGCTGACCTGCCTTTAGCTACTGAACCTCCTACCTCAAATTTTGACTTGCTTTTAGACTCTGGTTCCTGACCTGCATTCCTGACCACGCCAGCCTGCTTCAGTGTGCAACTTGCTCCAGTCTCCAGTTCCTGACCTGTCACCCCAGCTTGCTACCAGCTCTTGTTCCTGCTTGCAACCTGCCGAATTCCACAATTGTTTTCAGCCTGTCCTAGTCCCGGGCCCGAGTGCCTATGCCTAGGGGTCAACCCTAGTCTGAGCCTGTGGATTTCTGAAGATTGGGAAATTGCATCAACTGCCCCTTCCCAAGCATCCACTTCTCCCTTATTTCCTTCTTGCCTCCCTTCACTGCTGCCACCATATCTGCCCTTCCTTCATGCTCTCCTTGCCTTCTCCCTTGGCAAAGTGCTGCTCCACCTCCGGTGGGCTATCACTTCCTGTATGCTGATCTCATGCGACCGGTTAAGGAACCCTTGTTGGCTGTGCCTGCTTGAACCACAGAAACAATGATGGCACTGAACCTGGCTGGCAGTACCGTTCATTGCACGGCGACTACCCCCCTTGCCTTAAAACTGTCTCTGAATACAAGGGAAACTTTACATACTAGGAACCTGTCCTTTGCATCGATAGCAATGGTATCCCAATATATGAATGGAAGTATTAACACTACCTAGTGCCCATTGCTATCTGCAGTTTCAATTACTACTGCTAAAAGGACACATTTTGTGACAGAACACAACTGTCTCCGCCAGACAATGTTTTCATGACAGCATATGCTCACCAGAAGGTGTTGTTGCCATTTCACAGTTTGCTTTAGTCTGTTGCTTAAGTAACAGTGGCAAGTGAATGACAGTTTACATATTTTCACAACCAACTTAATCTGTGTGCGGCTTATCTATTTCAGTAACTGAGCAATCAAATCAGCAGAAGTAAAACTATTTAAAAGATTCCAGATATAATTACCAAAACCTTCTTCTCAGAATTTACTGCTAATTAAGCTAATTAGGTTTCAGCCCTTTATATCAAGGGTGAGGAACCAAGTGGTAATGCAAGTTTGAATTCAGGAAAAGAGACAATTACCTGGGCTGATTTGCTTTGATGAAACTTTTTAATTTCTACAGCTTGTAACAGTTACTTTAGCACCAACCAGTCTACTGCAGTTGTTGGGTCTTTAGCCTATGTTCATATTATCTTGACTTCTTGTTTTATAGCCTGACATATAATGCAATTATATTCCAGTGATTAAAGTATCAATTACAAAACTGTGCTCGTGCTTACCTGCGAACAGCAGGCTTGAAATGAAAAGTTCCGTCTTTTAAGTTCTTACATCTTCAGGAAAGGGAGATGAAATGAAAAGTGAACGTTTTTGTATGGAAGAAAAAAACAAGCTTAGTAAACTTTACTTCATTGCAGCTGTGCCCCAATGCCAATAGATTTATCATCTATCCCAGGGATTACTAACAATAAACATCCATTTAAAAGCCAAACAAGTCTCAGCTGATCACTGAACTTAACTGCAGGGATGGTATGAAAACCAAATAAAATGTGAGCAGCCATGCTGGTTAGACTTTGTCTTACATGAAGGTCTAATCCATAAACCCAGTTTTTCTGCCTTTAAGGATGTAGTTCTTTTTAAGAACTTTTTATGAACTACAGTGGTACCATAATGTGGAGAATGTTTACCTTTTTTTTTTTTAATTTAAGATGTCTTTTCTAATTCTTTCCCATTTAATTCTTATCAAGGGTTTGATATACCCAAACTATGTTGACCTCTTGAAGGTGAATAACAAATGGGTTTATATTCAACCCACAGACCCTTATTTCCTGGATTTTTCCGTTTGATCCATTACCCCTTCCTCCTAGTATGAATACCAAACCAAACTATTTGTTCAGTCTGTCTGCTTTCTTCAGATCCTTTTTTTTTTTTAACCTTATCCTCCACTTTATTTTGTTACTAATCCCCTTTCATTTTTCTTCTTTTCATTTCTCTTGCTAAAGAAAGTTTTATCATCTGCCTTTATTGATTGGGCAATATTTATTTTTATTTATTTATTTATTTAAGTTTTTTATATACCGGCATTCAAGACTGGTAGTCCCATCATGCTGGTTCACATAAAACAGGAGTGCAAATTAAACTTAAACTTAAACAATAGTGCGGAAAAAGCAGTTACATGTAACAGGGATAAAAGACAATATATTTTGTCTGAGCCTTTGCCAGTCTATCTTCTTTTTCTAATGCAGTGGTTCTCAACCCTGTCCTGGGGACCCCCCCAGCCAGTCGGGTTTTCAGGCTATCTACAATGAATATGTATGAGAGAAAATTTGCATGCACTGCCTCCATAACATGCACATTTTCTCTCATGCATATTCATTGTGGATATCCTGAAAACCTGACTGGGGGGGGGGGGCCCAGGACAGGGTTGAGAACCACTGTTCTAATGTGTTTCTCTTAGTAATTTCTCTGCTCTCTTCTCCTCAGTCTGGTTGGATTTGCAGAATTCTAGGTTTGTGACTTTTACTTTTTCTATAACTTTTTGGATGAAGCATAATGGTCTCCTTTTCCCTTCTCCTTATCTGCATGCCTGACATACATTTCCTGCCATTTCAGTATTCCTTTTAATTGCTGTCTGCATTTCCTCTGTGCCTCTTACTGTTTAACGGTTTTTATTGGTTTTAAACACAATAAACAATTAACAAAACAGAGGGAGAGAGATTGGTTCTGACTCTCTCCCCCCCCAACAGCCCACACAAGAATACAGCAATCTCCTTTCTCACCCCCCATCCCAACCATTCCTCCTCCCACCCAGATCCACATAAAACCCAGGAGCCACACATAAAAGAGTAAGAAAAATGACATCCAACAAACCCAACCAAAAAAAAAACTTTGGTTCGGAATATCCACATGGGATCACTCATTCAGGATAGAGCTACGAACACGGTGTGAGAGATTGCAAGTAAATGCTCCTTCTGACAAGACTTTCTCAATATGATTATTTATTTTATTATTAATAATGGTAGTAATGATAATAATTTTGAGGTAGATATTCAAAGACCCGTTGAGCGGGTAAGATAATCAGCTCATTTTAACTAGTTATCTTTAGGAAAATATACAGCTGAACCTAACCAGCTGCTAGGTTATCAACTGAATATTCTGCTAAATCTAGCCAGTTTTAATGTGACTGGCTAGATTTCGTGCGGCTGGGGTTCCCTGACTAAACCTAGGCAGTTTTTTTTCTGAACGTCAAGCGCAAACTGGGTAAGTTTTCTATAACAATAACAAAAAAAAACCCCCCTGCCTCTCCTTCTCTCCCTCATCACACTTTAAATTTAAAAAAAATCCCCTCCCCCTTCATCGTGCAACCTGACCTTTTTCCTCTTGGCTCTCTAAAATAGAAAAAAAAAGTTGGCCTGCTGCAGGCTTTCCCCATTTCTCCCGCCTTCCAACCACCAAAGAAAATATATAGCAGCAGAGTGGGTCCCTAAGCGCCCCTGCCTTCCGTCTCCTAAACAAAATAGCAGACCAGTGGCATCCAATTCACCTTCTATCCCCCCCCACCCCCCCCAAGATAAAAGAAACTAGTTCGCTAGCGGCACCCTGATTCCCCATCTCCTACCTAAAAAAAATGCCTCCCCCCATCATGCCATCTCTTTTTATACTGGTATATTCTATTTAGGCAACAATTTGCCAGAACAAAATTCAGCTTTAGTGGGGTGGGAGGAAGAAGGGGAAATTTGAAAGACTGGGATTTGCTTGGCTAACTCCAAAAGTTAGCTGGATAAAACCTTTGTAGATTGACCTCTGTTTTTGTATCCTCACTACCTTTGATGCTCAAAGCCTGTTAGAATACAAATGATAAAACATTATAATCAGTGATGTACCACATAAATCCACACCCACATAATAAAACAAAAACAGTATCTCAATCCCCCTACCCCTTCTCCAAATAGTAGAAAAACAACCAGTAACTTAGTCCCCTCCTCTTTTTCCATCATCAGTCTTCAAAACCCTATAAAACTGATTAACCCACCCCAAGTAAACGTTTCTGATCTAGGACCATTGTTTTAACATTTTTTTTGGTTCTAGCCTAGTGTTTACATTGAGCCATGTTATACAGTGATCACTGGAACACAGGGTGACCCTTACCATAACTTCAATCACCGTCTCTACCAGGTCGAATTCTACCTTTTCCCAGGTGGGCTCCTCAATTAGTTGCTTGAGTTTGTCCCTTACAAGGAGTTCAGAGTGCCTTTACTTCCAGCTGATCCTGTAGCTAATATTCTCGAGTCTACATCCGCTGGACTGAAGTCCTCTAATATGAGAATGTTATTAGTATCAACATTTTATTGTATGTTGCTGGTGTAAACATGGTGTGTTATTGATTATATCATTTGTGTGATCAATTTATGTTGATTTTATGGTTGTTTAACTGTGACCTGCTTAGTGGTTTATGAAAATGTAGGTGTGAGGTTCGCATGGTCTCAGGGCATCTGGGGCTGATTTTTTACAGTGGATGATTTCCTGCTATGGGTCTAAGAACTTTACGGAGGTGGAGTGCCCTCTGAGTCAGTGGATTTCCCTATTGCCAGAATCCTCCCTGCTCATGGTTCCTAAAACCTCCAATGAGTCAAAGGTGGGTATCAAAGTTTTCATTTGTCCTCTCAGGTAAGCACTAAGGGGTATAAGTCCTCCTGTCTCCACGAGAAAAGAGAATACTGGTTTTCCTATCCCCAGCACACGGCTAATTCTAAGTGTCATACACCTAGGAATAGCCTCAATCAGTAACTCAGGCTGCTGTGCAGAAGACTGAATTTCAATACTTTAAACTCAACTGTGTCTTTGATAACGTTGCCTGGATTTCTGCCTTTTAAACAAAACCAAAATCTGGAACAGGACTCCTGTCCCTCTATACCAACTCTTGTAATGCCCTACTAGTGTCTCCAAAAACCCTGCACAATTCCAGTCCTCAGTGACGACTCAGAAGGCCACAGTTCAGTTCCCAAGTTCTTTTATTCATTAGCTGTTATCTACTCCTCAACCATAGCAGTGGCAACAATTTGATGCTTATATTAACACTGCTTATGCTCTCAGTCTCTGAGTTTCCCAACCAGTCCCAAGCAGAAGAAGGAAAACAGAGCTCACAGTCCTGCTAATGCTGGGCTTGTTTGCACAGATTGAGGGGATTCCATGCCAGAGTTTCTAAGGGATTAGCTAGAATAACCCTTCCAGCCTGGAGTTCTAAATATGTGGCTAGCAGCACAAGTTACAGTCAATTAATGACAGGGTACATTTCAAACTTTAGGGGTAGATTTTAAAAAGGTGCATGCGGGCATATATGTGCGCGTGCTACCCGGCGCTCGCACATGTACACCCGATTTTATAACTTGTGTGCGCAGGCGCGCGCAAGTTATAAAAATCAGGAGTCGGCGTGCAAGGAGGTGCACATAAGAAGATGCCATACTGGGTCAGACCAAGGGTCCATCAAGCCCAGCATCCTGTTTCCAACAGTGGCCAATCCAGGCCATAAGAACCTGGCAAGTACCCAAAAACTAAGTCTAGCCCATGTTACCGTTGCTAGTAATAGCAGTGGCTATTTTCTAAGTTAACTTAATTAATAGCAGGTAATGGACTTCTCCGCCAAGAACTTATCCAATCCTTTTTTAAACACAGCTATACTAATTGCACTAACCACATCCTCTGGCAACAAATTCCAGAGCTTAATTGTGCATTGAGTGAAAAAGAACTTTCTCCGATTAATTTTAATTGTGCACCTTGCACGTGCCGAGCCGCGCTGCCTTCCCCATTCCCTTCCTTCTAGCCTGACCTTCCCACCCCTTCCCCTAACCCCCCCCCATCCTTTGTCTTACCTTTTGCGCCTGCCTCTGGGCAGGCGCAAGTTGCTTGCACCAGCAGCCTGCCGGCACGCGAACCTCCGACACAGCGGCAGTGGCTGCTCTATCGGAGGCCTCTGGCCCCTCCCCTGCCCCTGGACCACCCCGCCCCCAGACTGACTCTTTTGTAAAGCCCCGGGACTTTGTAAAGCCTCCGGATTTACGTGCGTAACCTTTTTAAAGTCTGGCCCTTAATGTTTAGGATTTTCCAATACCACAGTTCCCCAAAAGCCTAAAACAAAAACTAATTAAGCATGATTCTAAAGGGCTCAGCTTTAACTGCATGAATTCAGCAGTCAAACCTTAGAGGTTTCAAACCACAAATTAACCAATTAACACACAAGCAAACTACAACAGCACAAGTTAAGGTACTTTTAACCTATTATAACTGAAAGTGTATTGCTAAGCCTTCCTGCTGCCCATAATATACAGCTTGTCTCTCCCTAATTATGCTCTAGTCAATAACATTAAACTTAAAGGGGGCTGATGCAATATCGTGCATGCAAAACCCGTGCGTCCATGCCATCGAGCGCCCAGGAAAACTGGCTGCTCCCAGGTAAGGAAAACGGATACTCAAGCTTTCCTTTTCCTAACCTGACCGCTTTCAAGTTTTTTGGGTTTTTTTTTTTGCAGCTTTCTGTGGTTACTCCTGCTTAGTAACTCAACAATATTAAGTAGCAGGAACCACAAAAAACAAAAACAGTATTTTTTGCTCTTCTGAGCATGGCTTGGGGTGCCTCTAAACTTAACACCAGCTCTGGGCTGGCGTTAATATATGCTCGTCAGCTGCACTTTTTTTTTTTTTTTTTAATCAGGGTACTAGCTAATAGCCTCATCAACAGCATTTGAATGTGTGGAGCAGTGCGCTGAACTCAGTGCCCGATATTGCATCGACCCCAAAATAAAGCAAAAAACTCTTCTTCTTGAAATTGGCTATGCGCCAGTATGGACGTGTGTTTTGGACATGCTAATCCTGATTTTGCATTGGGCAAATGTCTAGCGCGTCCAAAACACACGTACAACTGTGCATTTAGCGGTGCGCTGAACTCAGCACCCGATATTGCATCGACCTCAAAGTAAAGCAAAAAACTCTTCTTCTTGAAATTGGCTACAGGCTTGATTAGGGTTTCCTGTCATCTGAGCAAGCTGACTCTAGACATTTTTTCCCTCTTTTTTTTTTTCCCCTTAGTGCTGACACTCTCTGTCTCTCTTATGAGCTGTGCTATATCAAAACTAACATTCTGCACTGCAGTGCTTTTTTTCTATTTGGTTAATAAAGAGTCTAACAACCTGTCATTTCCCACACAAGATTCTCAAATTTCCCCCCAAATGGTAAGTTTCCTTGCTGCTTTTAAGAAATAGACTTAGCTTAAAAACTGGAATGTCTATTTGCCTGTGTCTCATCAGCACTGTCCTCCTTGGTTAGACCAGATGCCACACCTTTTCCCCACCTCCTCTCCCTGCTGTTTTCCTCTGGTTCCTTTTATGGGCAATAGCAGCCTATTGGTGGGCTGATAATATCTTCATTCTCAGTCCTTTCCTGCACCACCTTTCTCAAAGGAGGTGCTGGGGAACCTGGGAGATGTAGTCCTGATAGAGAAATCATCTTAACCCTCCCACAACATTTCCTGCCTTATACTTCAAAGCTTTCTTTTGCATAGAGACCAATACTAATACCACTAAATCATTACAGCAGGATATAAATATTCTTAAATAAACAAATGCATAAGAACACCTCTCCTCTCTAAGCTATTCTTTAGATGACTTATACCATGCCCACATATACCTCTTCTCTGTTATGGCAATCTATAGATGATATCTACATATAATAGCATAGTAACATAGTAAATGATGACTGATTAAGATCAGTCTGCTCAGATGAAATTCTTCCTCTGGTTTTCTATCACTTTGGATAGATAAGCACATAAATTCCCATTCGCAAACCAACCCTAGTTGCCCCTTCCCTATGTCTTTTAACTGACCTCTCAGCCCTTATATCACTATCCTCCTTATCAGTCCCAAACTTATTCAAATTATGTTATAATGCTGACCTCCACTACTTCTTCTGGTATGTCATTTTAGGCCTCGTGTTCTTCCTCTTTGATTCTTACAAGACTAATATTCAATCCAAAGCCCAGGTACCTTTCATGCCTTATTATCAAGTTTTGTCATAATTTATAAGGATTTCAAATAAATACATAAATAAATAAATACCAAAGCTAGTGAGGCTGTTGTCCAAAATATACAACCTCCCTTTGCTCATTGATATTTGTGTTTTAACAATGGTGTGGCAAAGCAAGGGTTTCACACAGAGGGAGACAGCCCAAAAATATGAAGTAGTTAGCCCAATGGAGCAAAGACAAAGCAAGTAATACTGGACTGCTGGAAATCATAGTCCAAGGGAGTTATACCAAAAGAAAGAGAAAAGGTGATGTCACTTTAAGAGAGATAATGATGGAAATTGTTGGCCCAGAGAAGCTAGACTGGGAAGCTCAGCTGAAGGTAATCAAAGTATGGTCAGAATAGAAAAGAAAGTCTCCAGGGAAGATAGCAGCTGGGGGAGATGGCAGGAGCCAGGAGACGGTCAGAAAGGCAAGTGGCTATAGGCTACCCAATGAGTTCAGATATTTCCAGATTTGTTGGAGAGAGATCATAGACTATCACAAGGTCCTTCTGTAGTTCTTCACAATTTGCTGCTGTTTTAACTATTTAAAACAATTTTGTGTCATCTGCTAATTTGGTTACCTCACTTGTCTTCCTTTCTCCAGATCATTTGTAGATATGCTAAGTATCACAGATCCCAATACAGACCCCAGAGCCCTCTACTAATAACCTTTATCCATTTGGAAAACTGACCATTTAGTGCTTCCTTCTGTTTCCTCTCTTTTTTCCAGTTATCGATACACAAAAGGACATTGCCTCCAATCCCATGACTTCCTAATTTCTTAGGAGTATCTCATGAGGGACTTTGTCAAATGACTTCTGAAAATCCAGATATACTATATTGACTGGCTTACTTTTATCCGAGTGTTTATTTACATACTCAAAATAATCTAACAAATTGGTAAGGTAAGACTTCCATTTGTAAAAATCATGCTTAGTCTCCCTCAATAAACGGTGACTATTAGGAATGGACATTCAGGATAAATGACATAGGGAACGAGATTAAATTTCCTATTTTGCTTCAGATCATTTTCAGATGGAACGAGTTAAATTACGATGAAATTTCGTTGGAATCTCATTTTCTTTTGAAAACCTATTTAAAAAAAATAAAAAGTCGCCAGTTGGGCCTTGGAGGAATGAGCTTCGTTGAAAGGTCATGGTGGACAGGGCCGGATTTTGGGGTGGGCAAGCTGGGCAGTCAAAAGGAGCACTATGAGCTGGGAGACTCCCCCTAGCATCACAAGCATCACCCATCCCATGGCGGCATGGCCGCAGCAGGTTCTATCCTGCCACAGCCGAAGAAAGGCCCAGTGGCTGCAGCAGATCTCATCCTGCCGTGGCTGAAAAGAGGCCCGGTGGCTGTGGCAGACGCCATCCTCCTGTGGCCAAAGAGAGGGCCAGAGGTGGTGCCATCAATTGGGGAGGGCACTTTTTGTCCAAGGCACCATTTACCCAAAATCTGGCTCTGATAGCAGGCTATTTTCGAGGTACATTTTTACACATGGAGGGTGCTGAGTTGACAGGGATGGAGAGAATTGACATGAACCCCAATTAAGATGAATACTTTTTAACATGTTTTTAAAATGTTCCGCTTTTAATATGTGCTGTGGCCATGTATCTGTTTTTTAAAATTTTTTATATATGTTCTGATTTTAAATGTGATTTAAAAGTGACATTTATAATGACTGGTCTCATTCTTCATCAGTGTGACTCCATTTTATCATAGACCTGTCATCCTTGTGCCAGAGTTTTCCACAACAGTGGCCTATGACAGCCATGACAGAGCTTGTACAGGGCCGTGCAGGGTCTGTGACACCCATGAAACACAAGTCTGTAATGCTTGGGCTAGAGATTTCCACACTCTGTCCCAAGGATGTCAGCGCCTGTGACACTAGTGACGGGTCTTTGCATCCTTCACACAAGGAATCAGCACCTATAACACCAATGAAACACAGGTCTGAAAACCTCTGGCCCGAGGATTGGCTCGTGATTCTTATAATGAGATGGCCATCTTCATGTCTGAGGCATGATATTGACCACTCACGAAGAATAGTGCACAGGGATGTCAGTGCATAAATGCTCATGGGAGAAGAGTGTTATGCGTGCCGCCCATGGCAGCCCCGCGGCGCGGCCCTCTTACCTCTTCAGATGGACTCCAGCTGCTGGCTCCTCTTCGCTGGCAGCTGTGGGCCGCCAGCTCCGACCTCGGGTTACCTCTGGTGCCTCCGGCCCTGCCACATTGCCCAGTGTTGCCGACCAGGGTGCCCCTGCTCGCCAGGCCTTTCCTCATGGCCCGCGAAGAGACGCCGCCACCAGCACTGCACTCCTTCCTAGGCGCGTGCGTGCGCATCAGTGATTCTTTTAAAGGGCCCATGGCGGGAACCTGAACGCAGACCCGGATGCTGATGTCAAACTCTTCAGCATATAAAAGCTCAGGCCTTGCTCCATAGCGTTGCCTTTGCATCAGGTCTCCTCGTACTCTGAGAACTTTTGCTATTCTTTGGATCATCTCATCGTGTGTTCCTGTCTTCCTGTGGTTCCCGGTTCTTGTTCTCCTAGTTCCTTTTCGTCTATGTGTTGGATTGACTCCCTGAAATTGACCTTCGCTATGTCTGACTACTCTTCAGCTTCTTTCCAGCCCCGGACCTCCCTATGCCTGACTTCTCTTCCGCTTCTCTCCAGCCCCAGACCTCTGCATTGCCTGACCATGCCTGCCTTCTCCGCACCCTGACCACTGCCTTGCCTGACCACGTTTGCCTGCTCCATATCGTGTCTATTGCTTGGACTGACTATACCTGCCTTCTCTATGCCTTGACCCTCGCTTTGCACGTCTATGCTACAGACTCTCCTTTGTCCAGATTTCTTCATTGCTTGCCACAACTACAGCCAGCTCAG
This sequence comes from Rhinatrema bivittatum, assembly GCF_901001135.1. NCBI lineage: Eukaryota > Metazoa > Chordata > Amphibia > Gymnophiona > Rhinatrematidae > Rhinatrema > Rhinatrema bivittatum. The sequence goes on along the minus strand of NC_042616.1, from coordinate 98,520,883 downwards.
AATCCAGCCTGTCAGTGATGCCTCTCCTCGCCTCTCCTCTGGACGTGGAATTTCAAAGCTCAGGCCTTCCTTTGCTTGGGTGCCTTCAGTTCCCTATTGTTCCTTTGGCACGTGAGCTCTTGTACCGAATCCAGTCCAGGATAGAACTACGCCATCTACTGACTGCTGTCTCTGGGCTGCACAGCTACTCACCTCTTACTAACCTCGAGGGCCACCTAAGTCCTGCCGGCCCCGGCACCCAAAGGCTCAACCCGAGGGGAACGAGGGCTGGTATAGGTGAAGCTCCAGTGGCCTCTAGCTTCAGCCCACTCCACCTGCTGACGGTGGGGACCCATAGGTCCTCGCCTATGGGTTGCGTCAACCCCACCTCAGCCCAAGGGTCCACCTCCGACGGAACAAAGAGGAGGCCAGCGTCGACAACAGAGTGAACGATGGCTCAAATGAAACGGCCGAGTGGAAGAAGCATGTGCACAGAAATGAGGTGTCCAAGTGGGTGATGCACTTGTGCCAGAAGGAGGAGCAGGAGTGGAACCACCATTTCTGCATACTGCTGCAACAAGCGCTGCAAAAAAAAAAGTGAGAAATGCAACTTGGGAAGAGGGGGCATAGGATTGACCACTCGGCAAGAATAGTACACAGGGAGGCCAGCATCGACAGCAGGGCGAGCATTGACTCAAATGAGGCATCCAAGTGGAAGAAGCATCTGCGCGGAAACGAGGTGTCCAGGAGGATGACGCATCTGAGTCAGAAGGAAAAGCAGCAGCAGCAACCCATGAACCTGCAATAAAAAATAGAGTTGACAGCATGCGAGGCCTGCCCCAGATAGGCCAGCAAGACATGAGCCAGAACTACTTACCGAGCTCAGCTTCAGCGAGCTCAGGAGCAGAAGCACCATTCCCAGCAGTGGGCAAAAGGAACCTGAAGGAGAAGGTGGAAGATATCATGGATCTGTCCGCTTTCCCATGCTGGCTAAAAAAATTAACTATTTTTCATGTTTTCCTTCCCTATAAGTTTTAAATTCATTTTCAGAACAATTTTATCAACTCTCCTTTCTCCTCCAATTCTCCCTCTTGAGGTCTTCACATGACTGGAATAGCTATAGCCTTTATGACACAGAACAAGATATAAAAGTGTCCCTGACCTTTTAAAACAGCCTGTATTATGCACAGTACTGTATGAAAACTTGGGTACAGGTTGTTCATTTCACTGAATTAGGAAAGCAATATTTTACAGTGACAATGGTTCATGTCAGTCCACCTTCCAGAAGTTAGTCTTGATTTAATAAGCTTAAGAACAAACATAACAAATGTTCTTTCTGTGCAATGCATTCCATGCTGGCAAGGTGGGTACGAGTTCAATTTCAGTACCAAGTATAAATTCTGGCCACTGTTTGATGAGCTTGTCAATAGGGATCCTGGAATCCTGCAACAGGACAGCAATCTAAACTTTGTATACTAGCAGAAGCATTCTAATGTGATGTCCTCCCCTCTTCCCAATATACAATTACTTTTTAAAACACAATTTAAAATGTTAAGGTAAACATATCTTAGACTATTACAACTTTAATAAATGAACACATAAAAAGAAAAATTACAACAAGCAAGATATTCAAAAACCCGGTGAGCTGGTAAGATAAGTGGCTAATTTTAGCTGGCTATCTTTACCTGAATATTCATTTGAACCTAACCAGCTAGATTTACAGCTAAATATTCCCCTAAATCTAACAGGTCAAAATTTGACTAGCTACATTTAGCGCTGCTGGGGTTCCCCAGCTAAGTATAGCCAGTTAGTGCTGAAAATCTGGCACTAAATAGCTAAGCCCTTTTGAAAAAGAAACATTTTTTTTAAAGCTATGGAATTGTTTGCATTTTAAAAAACTTCCCAGGTCTCCAACCCCTTCCCCCTATTATCTGGGTCCGGCAGGAGACCATCTTGCTTGGTAGACGGCACGTGGCGGAAACAGTGGGTAGCCCGGTTGACTAAAGCAATCAGCTCAGGTTTAATGTGCTTAATAAAGTTGCGGTCTTTATATTCCCAAAAAAAATTTAAATAAATAAAAATAAACAAAACAGGTTTGTCCTGTGGGGTCTTTCCTTTTCTCCACCTTCCTGACATTCTCTTTAAACAGAAAATTGCCCTGCGAGCTCAGTCCTCTAAGCCCTACCTTCCCAATGATTACCTGTTGTGTTTGTGGACCGTTGGGCTGAGGCAGGATTGGCTCTACCTGCAGGGAAGAGCCCTTCAGGTTCCCATCACCAGCAGGCAGACCCAGGTGAAGCAGAGAGTAGTCAGGACCTTCACCTATACCAAGCCTTGTTCCTCTTGGGTTGACCCTTTGGATGCCGGGACCAGCAGGACTTAGGTAGTGTCTCAGGTGAGGTGGTCCATAGTAGCTAGGGTTGTAGACAGGAGGTAGCCAGACATATCCAAGGTCCAGGCAATGGTCAGAGGCAGCCAGCGGTCTGTCCAAGAGAGAAGGAGAGGGACTGATAGGCATTACAGACAGGCAAGGACAAGACAAGTGAGTAATGTGGATGGAACAGGCTGGGGTGAAGACAAAAGGCAAACCAAAGACAGCTGGACGAGGACTGAAGACAAGCTAGACAAAGATTGAAGACAAGCTGGACAAGACTGGAACGCTGGGAAGCAACATGCAGTAGCACGTAGTTGGGCCTGTTGGTGAGGCAATGAGGGTGTTGTGTTCCTTGGCCGTGGTGGCCCACGACCGCGGTCCCCCTACCTTGTCTGCGATGGCAAACCACCGTGGGAGTCCCGGGGGAAGGTCCCAACTTGAGGCCTGTCGCTCCAGCACGGGTCCCCGTGCTTCTCGCCGCAGGGGGAGCCGTCCCTGCTCCCCCCTTGCGGCGTCCAGCAACGTTTTCCTCTGCGGAGGAAATCCAAGATGGCCACAGCCATCTTTAGGAGCGAGGCCACGCCTCCTTGGCTGATTTAAAGGGACCTGATCCCTTTAACCAGCTGCAGCTGTTCTCTATCAGCCAGAGCAGGGGAAGTATAAAAGCCAGTTTCCTCTGCTCATTCCTTGACTTGGCAATGTCCTTCGTTCGTCAGGTCTGCTTGCTTCGGTGAGTCTTCCTATGCTTTGGATCTGTTCCTGTTTTGTCTTGGTGTTCCTGGTTCCTGACTTCGGATCGGCTAGCCGGAATTCCTGGTATTGACTTCGGATTGGCAAGCGGTGATTCTCTGGTGTGTGACTTCGGACTGGCAAGTGGTGATCCCTCAGTGTATGACCTCGGACTGGTAAGCAACTTCCCTCTGGCACTTGACCTTGGACTCCTTCTTGACCGCCGTCTTCAAGGGCCCGCCTAAGTCCCAGCGGCCCGGGTCTCTACGGGCTCCTCCCAGGGGGACCGCGGGTCTCCAGGGGTGAAGCTCCAGTCAGCCCTTGCACCAAGTTCCTTGACCTCTCAAGGTCCACCTAAGTCCCAGCGGTCTGGGTCCCTACGGGATCCTCCTGGGGGGACCACAGATTTCCATTGGCGAAGACACAGCTCCTCTCTTTTCATCTCTGCATCCGCCTCCACAGTCGCCTCAGTCTCCAGAGCCAAAGGTCAGCTGGTCACGTCTCCTGCTCTGCCTCGCCACCCGACGGGAGAACCTACGGATCTTCTCCTAAAGTATACCATCCTCCTGTCGGTCCAAGGGTTCACAAGCCGAGCACAACAGAGGGAAAGAGAGAGTGAGCCCTTTATAGAGCTTGATGTGAGATGTCATCAGTAGGCATCACGGACCTTTTCTTGCTGTGGGCCCTTTAAATGGAGGGAGGTCGGGCGAGTGCGCGCGCATAAGGAGGAGCACAGCAGGACGGGGTCGGCGGCGTCCTGCCGCATGAGAAGGTGATGGCATCTTGCTGCATCGGAGTGCGGCGTCTTGCCACGTGAAAACCCAGCAGCACTAGGCCGCGTCGGAAGTCGGCAGCGTGGGCCTGGCCAGGGAGGTGATTGCGTTGGTTCATGGGAGCAACCTGTATACCGCCAAACATAACAGTACCTTAAAAAAGAATAAATTGCCCTGTGGGCCCTTCCGTTAACCCCCACTCTCCAAATAATCTGTCTTGTAAAAAAAATAAAAAATTTGGCCCATGGCCAGACAGTGCCTGGCTAGCTCTCTTCTCTGGTCAGACTATAAAAAAGGACTGGAGAAGTCCTGGGATCACCTGCCTCCCTTCAGTCCAAATAAGGATAGAGGGCTAACCTGGGGATGACTTTCCCTACTCTCTTGTCATTTTTTGTTCAGCCAAATTAGGAAGCTAACGCTGCAAATCAGCACTAACTTTCTGGGCCCTTCCTACTAAAATTTAGGGAGATAAATGTATCTTATTAGACCAGGGGCGTAGGGTGACTACTGAAGTTGGGGCATCAGAAAATTTGCTGCTGCCATGTGACCAACTTTCTGAACTGCCTCACCAGCCTGACATCATCAATAAAGGCCAGGCTCAAAATGTCTCCTTTGACATGCTAACACGTGCCACACTGAGGAGGCCTTTGATGATGATGTCAGCTCAGAGCAGGAGCAGTGCTTGACTTTATCGGTAACTGATGCCAGCAGTTAGAAACAGCGCATAGCAATCTGCTGCCTGAGGCGAGGGTTAGGATAGGATGAGATGCACCACCTCTCCCCTGCTGCCACCCTGCTAAGAAATCCAAAAGGGATGCATTCTCCAAGAGAGAGGCCCACACCAACTCACCATACAAAAGAAAATTCTGGGGTCACTTCAGTAACAGCCACACAAACAACTTTCACTTTTGAAGTAACACCTGGGAACTTTTGATTTTCAGTCACCCTGAGATTGTTGGGGATTAGGGGAGTAGGGAACATACACACTTTCTCCTCTCTCTCTCTCCCTCACACACACACACACACAACCCTTCTACCCTCTCTTCTTCTTATACCCCTTTTCTACTTCTTCCTTCCCCCTTTCCTCTTGCTTACTTATCCCCTCTTCCCTTCCTTCTCAGTCACTCACCCCTCCCCTTCCCTCATCCCTTCCCTTCCTTCTCAATAACTCATCTCTCCCTGCCACTCATCCCATACCTTCCATCTCAGTCACTCACGCCTCTTCTCTTCCTTCTCAGTCACTCAACTCCTCCCTTCCATGGCGTGGGGTCTCTTTTTACTGAGGAGACAAAATCATGAAAGTAATAGGTTAATGTAAATCAGTTATTTATTCTCTCAGTTAATAGAAGGATTGGGGCATTCCATGAAGTTAGCAAGTAGCTCGTTTAAAACAAATCAAAGAAAATTATTTTTCACTCAGTGCATAGTTAAGCTCTGGAATTCATTACCAGAGGATGTGGTTACTAAAATTAGAGTAACTGGGTTTAAAAAAGGTTTAGATAAGTTCCTAAAGAGAAAATCCATAAACTGTTATTAATCAATAAGAAATAGTAGCTTGAGATATATTTAATGTTGCCAGGTACTTGCTAAGTACTTGTGACTTGGTTTGGTCACTGTTGGAAACAGGATGCTGGGTTTGATGGTCCCTTAGTCTGACACAGTATGGCATTTCTTATGATCTTATGTGAATTCCTCTAGCGCATCACCACAGGAAGCTGCTGCATAGGGCTAGTGCTAGATGTTTTGCAGCCCTGTGTGAACAATTACTGTGTTGGCCCCTCCTCATTCTGTTTTTTTTTTTTAAATGTAATTTGTATTCTTTTTCTAATCAGGGCCAGTGCAAGGGTATTAGAAAAGCAGAACAAACCAAGCTTCTATAGATCTCTTTATAGAAACAACACAGTTGCAGAATACTAAACCTGTCACACATTCAGAACACAGACAGACCCTCACCAAATGCAGAATAAAAAGTGACCATAAAGTATAAATGGAAAAGTGCAGACATAAACTGGAAACTGCAACAAGTCAGACTCTGTATGTAGTGCACCAATGGAAAAACAGAAACATCACCATTCCTCAGAAAACATAAAAAAATAAAATATAAAGCATCAGTCATAACAGTAAAACGATACTCATAAAAAAAATTAAAATTTCAAAGCAGCTGATAAACAGAATAATATCCAATAATTAAAAACTCATATATATTTTTAAATTTCCCAAATACCAATAAAATATTTCAAAACATCATACAGATCAAATAACACCTGATTAGTTAAAAGCAATAAAAAAAAAATCACTCACTCTCTATACCTGGGAACTTTAGACTTCCTGTCACTCTGAGATCGTCATGATTAGTGAGGGGGAAGGGAGGTGAACAAACTTTCTCTTCTCTCCTATCTATACACACATTCATTCTCATGCTTACACAGACATATGCAAATGCTCTTTCAAAACTCACACATGCTCACAGTCACACACACACACACACACACACACAGGCTCCCTCCCTCATAGAACTCAGTACTCACCCCAGAGAGCTTACATGTATTGTGGGATAGTATTCTGCTTTTCCTGCCCCCTCCCCACATAGAACATTCAGTTTATCTTTTTAACTTATTCTTTGGTTTGACTTCCATTTCAAATGTATCCAGCTACCAGCCTACATTGTATTTCCCTTTCATGAAATTTCGTGCAAGTGCAGACTGAGCAAGGATGAAGGAACTAAGGCAGTATCCAGAAAACTTGGAGACAACACTGATGAATTTCTTGTGCACATTGCACAGTACTTGTACATTCAAGGAGTGGAAATGCTTCCTGTTACAGTATGATATTTCCCTCCCATGTGGAGGGGAGGGGGATGGTGACAGCGCATGGGTAAAATCTATTGCACCCATCATATCTGGCATGCCAGCTATATTGAAAAAAGCGTGCTTCATTTCCTGCCACTCTGTAAGCTGCTGTAGGTATTTGATGTAGGTATTTGATGTCACAGGGGCGCCGGCGCTACCTTGGCCCTCACAATGTCACAGGGGCCGACCGTCGGCCCCTGTGACATTGTGAGGGCCAAGGTAGCGCCGGCGCCATTTTGAATATTGGCAATACGGCCCGAGTGTAGGAGGTCGCTCCCGGACCCCTGCTGGACTTTTGGCAAGTCTTGTGGGGGTCAGGAGGCCCCCCCAAGCTGGCCAAACATCCCTGGGGGTCCAGCGGGGGTCCGGAAGCGATCTCCTGCACTCGGGCTGTATTGCCAGTATTCAAAATGGCGCCGGCGCTACCTGTGCCCTGTCACATGGTAAGGGCAAAGGGCCATCGGCGCCATTTATTTTTAGCGCAGCTGATGGCCTGGGAATGGGAGATCGCTCCCCGCACCCCCCCCCCCCGGACCACCAGGTAATTTTAAAAGGTTTGGGCGGGGGGGGGGGGGTCGGGAAGGTGGGGGAGGCTAAGGGGGGTCGGTTTAAAGTTTCGGGTGGGTTTTTTTTTATTGGGCCATCGGCGCCATTTATATTAATGGCAGCCAAAATGGTGCCGATGGCCCGAGAGCGGGAGATCGCGCCGGGACCCCCCCACTGGACCACCAGGTAATTTAAACATTTTGGGGGGGTTCGGGAGGGTGGGCGATTTGTTTTAAAGGGTCGGGGTGGGTTTAGGGGTTGTTTTGGTGTGCCGGTTTTCCCGCCCTCCCCCGATTTACGATTTTTCATGATAAATGGGGGGAATTTCTATTGTATCGCGACTCTAACGATTTTTGACGATTTAAAAATTATCTGATGATTTTTTTAAATCGTCAAACAACGATTCACATCCCTAATAGCCATTGCATTCTGAAAAGAGCCAACAGCAAGAAAATGCAAGGTACCAAGAAGCTTGACCAAGTCTGGGATGGCATATCCACAATCGCTTAAAGGATTAATATTTTCTTCATAGGGAGAAGGAATTTTCCTAGAGCTCAGTCTACATGTCCACATCAATTCTGACTTTCAATGTCCACATCCTCACTGACTTTCAATCATCTAAGGATCCCGACCTCCAACTAAACTCCCAATTGTTTACCGCATAATTTCACCCCTTCCTCCCTTTTCTGCCTTCCCTCCCCTTCTATCCTCTTTAAATCTTTCTGGACTTGATATCTTTTTCTCTGATATTGTTTAATAGTTCAAATGATTATGTACTGCTACCCATCTGTTAAGTACTGTTCTTTCTAATGCTCTGTTACAAGATATTATACACTTTTGTAAACCGTTATGATGGCTCAACCGAATAACGGTATATAAAACTCATCAAATAAATAAATAAATAAATAAATTCTGTCTCTGGTAACCCCAGCAGTACTATCCTCAAGCAAAATATCAGCTGCCTGTTTGCCATTCTGCCAACAGCTTGAACCTTTGCGCTGGAGGTGGACCCTTGGCCTGGTGCAGGGTTGGTATAGCCCTCCGGTCGGAACCGGAGAGCGCCTGCCACCAGGAGGTGGAGCACAGGAGGAGACAGAGGCTAGCTGGAGCTTCACCAATAGCAACCCGGGGTTCCCTCAGGTTGAGCCCTTGGTTACCCGGGCCTCCTAGTCTTAGGTGGGCCTTGCAGGGTCTCCTAAAGAGGAAGTGCAGAGGAGTGCCCACCATGAATAAGGGTGCGCGGTCAATGTCCAAACCAGAATGTCCAGAGGTCACAGGAGGCCAGAACAGAGTGTCCGAATGAATAGCGAGAATCAAGGCCAGAGTAACAGTTCAGAATGGTCAGCCAAAGCAAGGGTCAGTACCTGTAGTCATTCCAGAAGTAGTCAGGTCAGGCAGAGGTCAAGTTCCAGGCAGCGATCAAGAATAGTCAGTGTTAAGTCAGAGGTAGGTTCCAGGCAGCGATCAGGAGTAATCAGTGTACAGGCAGAGGTCGGTTCCAGGCAGTGATCAGAAGTAGTCAGAGAACAGGCAGAGGTCAGATCCAGGCAGCAATCAAGAATAGTCAGGAGCATGCAATGGTCAGTACCGTGAGATCAGTCCAAAGGGTACTACCAGGGTTGGAGAGAAGAAGGAACAGAAGACGCTGGAACAGGAGACACAGGAGACACTGGAACAAGAGACACTGGAACAAGAGATGCTGGAAGGATTCTAGACACACTGGAGTCTACGACCCGATTGCCAAAGTGAGGAAGTGGTGTCTGACCACTTCCTTTAATACAGCCATCAATCAGGGCGCGCCGCGGAGGTAGGATCCGCCCCTGGCCCTTTAAGAGGCTGGGCAGTCTGGGCGCGCCTAAGGGCGGGGCCGACGCCACGGAGGATGCCGAGCCCGGCCGTGAGACCAGGACGAGCCTGAGCACGGGGGAGCCAGGGACGCCGTGAACTGGTTGTGGCTGCGGCGTGAGAGACCCCGGAGCTCGTGGCCTGTTTTTTGACAAGACTGCAATTCTTTTGTTCAATGTTTATTTATTAAGATTGTCCCATTCAGTACAAACAACACAAGATAAGAATAATAACCAGTATGACATAAATTCTGGACACAACAAACATATTTATAATCTTATTATATACTGATATTCACTATGGGGCAGATTTTCAAAGGGATACGTGCGCAAGATACGCGCGTACCCCCCGAAAACCTGCCCCAAGCTCCCCCTGCACGCGCCGAGCCTATGTTGAAAAGGCTCGGTGGCGTGCACAAGCCCCTGGATGCGCGTAAGTCCCAAGTCTTTCCTGGGGGCATGTCAGGGGCGTGTCAGGGGCGTGCTGCCGCGGCGCATCATCCAGGGGCGAGGCCGCGGGCGTGGTTCCGGCCCGGGGGTGTTTCAGGGGCATGGCTGAGGCCTCCGAAACTGCTCCCGGGCCGGGGAATCACACGCCGGTGGTCGGCCCGTAACTTTGCCAACAAAGGGGTAGATTTTAAAAAACTGCACCCGCGCGTACGTTTGTTCAGGCGACCAGTGCAAACAAAAGTACGCCGGATTTTAATAGATACGCGCGTAGCCGCGCGTATCTATTAAAATCCGGGATCAGCGCGCGCAAGGCTGCGCAAAATTGGCAGCCTTGCGCGCGCCGAGCCGCGCAAGGCTGCCTCCGTTCCCTCCACCCCCACACCTTCCCCTCCCTTCCCCTACCTAACCCACCCCCCAGCCCTATCTAAACCCCCCTACCTTTGTTGGTAAAATTACGCCTTCCTGAGGCAGGCGTAACTTGGGTGCGCCGGGCCGGCCGCCAGCATGCGATTCCCCGGTCCGGAGCAGTTTCGGAGGCCTCTACCATGCCCCCGGGCCAGAACCACGCCCTCAGCCCCGCCCAAGGGTGACGCGCCTCCGCGACATGCCCCCGACATGCCCCTGAAATGCCCCTGAAACGCCCCCAGGAAAGCCCCAGGACTTACGCGCAACCCGGGGCTTGCACGCGCCACCATGCCTATTCAACATAGGCTTAGCGCACGTAGGGGGAGCTTGGGGCAGGTTTTCGGGGGGTACGCACGTATCCCTTTGAAATATGCTCCAAAGGTGTGGGGGGGGGGGGGGGGTTTTAGATAGGGCTGGGGGGGGTGGGATAGGTAGAGGAAGGGAGGGGAATGCGGGGGTGGTGGAAAGAAAGTTCCCTCCGAGGCCGCTCTGATTTCAGAACGGCCTCGGAGGGAACGGAGGCAGGCTGCGTGGCTCGGCGCGCGCAGGCTGTCGATTTTGCGCAGTCTTGCGTGCGCTGACCGTACAAAAGTACGCCGGATTCTTTTAAAATCCGGCGTACTTTTGTTTGCGCCGGTCATGTGAACAAAAGTAACCGCGGGCGCAGTTTTTTAAAATCTACCCCATTATTAATAAACGTAATCTAGATTTTCTCTCCTTTATTTCTCCCCTCCCCATGCCCACATCCTCATTCATCCATACTCACACCACAATCATTCATAAAACCATGTAATTATAAATACCATATTCACCTCCTGAATGAGCTGGGAAACTACAGAAATAAAATAGCAATGTTATACCATTCTTTTTAATATCTTTCAATCTTTTCCTGAATAAATTGGATGGTCAGATGGCTGATACTAGATGCCGAGCCTTTTCCATTGCAGACCCGTCACTATGGAACTCCCTTCCTGACCACCTCAGATCACTATCCACTTCTAAAGAGTTTAAGCAACAGTTAAAAACTTACTTATTTACACTTGCATATAAATAATTCTTTTTCCTCACCCTTCTTTCCTTCATTGATTAACTCATTGTATTATGTATGATTTTAATTGATTTTATCTTAATTTGTTTTATTATGTAAATTTAATTTACTATGGGGCGGATTTTCAGAGCCCTGCTCTCGTAAATCCGCCCAAAACCGGGCGGATTTACGCGAGCAGGGCCCTGCGCGCCGGGAAGCCTATTTTACATAGGCCTCCCGGCGCGCGCAGAGCCCCGGGACTCGCGTAAGTCCCGGGGTTCTCCGAGGGGGGCGTGTCGGGGGCGGGCCCGGTCGTCGCGGCGTTTCGGGGGCGTGTCGGCAGCGTTTTGGGGGCGGGTACGGGGGCGTGGCTATGGCCCGGGGCGGTCCGGGGGCGTGGCCGCGCCCTCCGTACCCGCCCCCAGGTCGCGGCCGGCGCGCAGGAGGCCCGCTCGCGCGCGGGGATTTACGCCTCCCCCCGGGAGGCGTAAATCCCCCGACAAAGGTAAGGGGGGTTTTAGACAGGGCCGGGTGGGTGGGTTAGGTAGGGGAAGGGAGGGGAAGGTGAGGGGAGGGCAAAGGAAAGTTCCCTCCGAGGCCGCTCTGATTTCGGAGCGGCCTTGGAGGGAACGGGGGTAGGCTGCGCGGCTCGGCGCGCGCCGGCTATACAAAATCCATAGCCTTGCGCGCGCCGATCCAGGTTTTTAGCAGATACGCGCGGCTCCGCGCGTATCTACTAAAATCCAGCGTACTTTTGTTTGCGCCTGGAGCGCATAGATTTATTTGTGCACCCTTACTTATGTATGTATGTTATAGATTTCTAAAATAGCACCCTTACTTATGTATGTATGTTATAGATTTCTAAAATAGCATATATATATATAAGTATGCTGATTTTTACACGTCAGGATCAAAATAAATATATTGCAAATTATGTTATTGTTTATTTACCTTGTGCACCCTGGTAACCCTTCCAGCACACCCTATGCTCCCCCTCACTCCCCCCTCCATCCCCCCTCCCACTCCCGCCATCCCGCTCCCCCCCCCTCCTTTAGCCTCTACAGCCTCCCCCTCCCCGCCTTCTTTACCTTATCAATCCCTCTCTTATCTTTACCTCCTCTTTCTCATCTATTCTCCCCCCCCCGTTCCCTCTCCCCTCACCCCCTCCCCCCAACTTTGTAAATATGTTTACATATGTAATTTTAAATCCATATCGTTCCAATTAAGTTATCCATGCTTGCTTACTCTATCTCTTGTACTTCGCTATTTACCTTGTTCTTTATTATCCAATTATTATCCAATTTCTCCCAGTTAAACCCCCTTGTTCAATGTAATTTCCTTTCTCAGTTAATTGTGAACCGACATGATGTGTCCTACGAATGCCGGTATATAAAAATGTTAAATAAATAAATAAATAATAAATTTTATGTGTTTTGTTTTGAAATGAATGTGTATGTTCCTTTGTAGTTTGTCCCAAACTGTTCTGAAGGATGTGAGTAGTAGGGGTGTGCATTTGTTTTGAACTTAAATGGAAAACGCAACTTATTTTTTTTTTTTAACTTAAAAAAAAGATGAGGCTTAAACGATCGGATTTCCAACTTATTCAACATAGCTATGTTGAATACGTTGGAAATCGCGATTGTTGATCTAAATAAAAATTTAAACCCCTCACCCTCCTTAATCCCCCCCCCCAAGACTTACCAAAACTCTCCAAGCTGGCCAAAAGTGCCTTTTGGGCCCAACGAGGGGTCCGGGAGCGGAACCGCGATGGACCACGTGACGTCGGCGTCACGACGGAGTGACGCGGACGTCACGTGATTCCCCTCGGGTCCGCTCCCGGACCCCTCGTTGGGCCCAAAAGGCACTTTTGGCCAGCTTGGGGGGGCCTCCTGACCCCCCCAAGCTGGCCAAAAGTTCAGTTTGTTCAAAACAAGGGCTCCGGGAGCGGAACCCCGGTGGACCACGTGACGGCCGCGTCATCGACGTGACGCGGACGTCACGTGCTCCTCGCAAAACCACTGGGAGGAATGGCTTCCTGACGCCCCGCTGGACCACCAGGGAATTTTGGTAAGTTTTGGGGGGGATTAAGGAGGGTGAGGGTTTTAAATTTTTATTTAAATTTTTATTTGCACATATGGACATAGACTAAACTTATGGAATTCTCCATATGTCCATATTGACCGCAAATGAGCCCCCCATTCGACTTATGGACTTATGAACATAAATTTTCGGGCTGCACATCCCTAGTGAGTAGCAAATACGTTTAAATAAATAAATACTTTTTTTGTCTTATAATGGTTTAACTTTTATATTTTTCCATTGTAGCATTCTATTTCATCTGAAGTTTCCACTTCAAAGAGGAAGGCAACTCATCCCTTTTCCAACATTATGAAATAGATCATTTTGCTTGCATGATAGAAAAAGCCACAAATATTTTCCCTCTTATAGGAAGGTTTATAGCATTTTTAAAGATTCCAAGATAGGTTAATTTGTCTGACCAGACAATAATGAAAACAGAGAACTCTGGAGCAAAATATTAAATGACAATCTATTGAAAATAAATTTCACTTGATGTTATGCACAGAAGTAAATTGTTATATGAATGACCTTCAAGCTGTTCTTCCCGACTTTACATACATTGATCCGCCTGACAAAGGACATTTTGTCTGTGGATCTTGTGATATGTGTGATTTGGCATTACAGGAAGATTCATGGCAACATTTGAATACAGGGTGAGTGATACATCACAGTACCAGGACTGATTGCAACTCTCGGGCAGGTATATTTTTAGTCCAATGTCTCTGCCCATTGGTTTACGTCAGTTGTTCATCCAGTATGATTAGAACCTGTTATGAATCTCTGCCCGCGGGTCCCCCCGCGAGCAGGCACTCACCCGTGGTTGCTGCTTCTTCACCTGATGCAGGTGGATGCCGCTATCGGGCCTCCCCACGCGGCCGGAGCCGCGGTCTTGCTTTCTCCTGAGGCCCAGTGGCCGTCCAGCAAGCCTTCTCTTCACCGCAGCCGGAGCAGCGGACTTTGACGCTCCCATGCAGCATGGAGCCGCCGCTGACGTCACCTTCTCTTCGTGGCATGGAGGCCGCATCCCCGGGCCCAAGTAGCAGCTGGAGCCACCCCCGGGGTTTCCTGCAGTGGCTGGAGCCACTGCCGTCATCGAGGCCTGCCTTCCAGGCCAGTCCTGCATCTCTGCGTACAGACGTCGGTGCAGGCCGCTGTCCGCGGTCCTGCACAAGCTTCCTGGTCCTCCTAGGTGCCGGCGCATGTCTTTCTACAAGATTTAAAGGGCCAGACACAGGAAGTGTGCTGGCCCCACCTTTAATGGGACTTCCTGTACCAGCCCTATAAAAGGGCTGCTCCGTCAGTCTGCCTTGCATTGGAGTTACTTCTCTCTGGAGGCTCCTGTCTGCCAGAGCTCCGTCAGGTCTTCTGCGTCTTCTTCATGGAGTTCTTCGTCTCTTCTTGTCATGTCATGCCATGTCTTCGTTGCCTGAGGTCCTCGTCCAGGTGTTCTGGTGTCTCGTCTTGATCTTCTGCTTCCTGATGTTCCAAGTTCCTTGATGTCCTGCTCCTGTGTCTTCGTCTTTAGCGCTCCTGAGCCTTCTGGTCCTGTAGGCCGGGGGTCCCTTGGATGATGTCTTTCCTGAGCGAGGACTAGCCTGCAGGTGGACTCGTATCCTGTGCTCCTGAGCCGTCATGTCCTGCCAGCCGTTGGTGGAGCTTCGGACAACATCGGCTTCATCGTTGGAGTTCTACTTCAACTGGATCCTTCCCTGCGCTTGTCCCGTTCTCAGCGTGGTCCTTGACCAGCCTCCTCGGCTGTGTAGGGTGCGCTGTAGGACAGGGTGGTCTGTGACTCAGTTCCACGGGTGAACTGAGTAAGGCGCCCTGAGAGACAGTACCAATGTCCTTCCGCCCAGCTTCTCGTCTCGTCTGGACTTCATCAAGTTCCTCGTCTCATCTTGGATGCCGTTGCATCACTCTTGGTATCATGTCAACGTCTTGTTCCTGATGTCGTCGTATCGACCCTGGTCCGGGATGTAGTCGCATCGACCATTGGTCCGGGATGTCTTCGCATCAGCCTTGGTGTCATGTCTTTGTCCGCGATGCCGTTGCATCAACCCTGGTGTCATGTCTTCACTACCTTGGTGTCTTGTCTTGTGCCAGCCCTCGTCTCTGATGCCGTCTGCATCAGCCTTGGTGTCAAGTCCTCGTCCGCGATGCGTTTGCATCGATCCTGCTGTCATGTCTTCGTGTCAAGGCCCGGTAGCCCTCGACCTCAGGCCAGGCCTGCTGCTCCATGCCGATCCAAGCAGCAGGTCCGAAAGGGCTTGGAATGGGTGGAGGACCATTCACATTCCAACATCATCCTGTTGTTGGCCTTGGGAGCTTGCAGGCCTGGCAGAGGGTAAGACTGTCAGCCATGGTGGAACACGCCATCAACCCTCTGTTCAGTCCTGGATCCATCTGGGGTTGGGCTGAGGCCCAAGGGCACACTAAAACACCTCAGTGTAACAGAACCCATCTAATTGAACTCTGCAGTTGTCTCCACACTGCTAATATCCACACCCACATGAATCAACATTGCATTGAATGTCACCATTCATTTTTACAACTTTGTTGGACCATATTAGAGCACCCATGTCCATCACCATGGAGAGGAGATTTTATGATTGCTCTCAACAAGAGTGAACATTTCTGGATATATTACCTTCATACACCTATGGGTTTAAATGATCACATTGATAGGCATTTATTGTGATCTCTTAGAAATTGACTTTTATAAAATATTCAGCATACTATACTGGGATTCTCACCTTTTTTAATTATTTAAACTCCACCTCCTTTTGAGTCTGCGTGTAGTGGCACCCAACATAAAGCCACACAACTGTCAGCTGAGTGGTGGCCTTGCCACCATTACAGGTGAATCTCAGCATTTATTTAGTAGAGATGTGCAATCGTTTATCACGAATTAGGCAATTACAAAGAAATTGCCTAATTCGTCCTGGTTCGGGGGCCCTGAAACCCGAAAAGGATTTTCCCCGAACTTCGGGGAAAATCCATTTTTCGCGTTTGTATGGGGAGAGAGGCACTTTTTTTTTTTTAAATTAAAAACCACCCCAAACATTAACTATAATAACACCCCCCCCATCCCATCCCGATCCCTCCCCAAGACTTACCAACATCCCTGGTGGTTCAGCGGGGTCCCGGGTGCCATTTGTCCCTCCGTGGTGTGCCCAGTGTGCTAGTGCTAGCCACGCTCAAAATGGTGCCGAATAGCCTCTGAACAACTATGTCACAGGGGCTACCGGTGCCATTGGTCAGCCCCTGTCACATGGTAGGAGAACCGACCAATGGCGCCGAAAGCCCCTGTGACATATGTTTTCTGCTGGTATTCGGATAGCACCTTCAGACAGCTTTATGATCTAAAAGGCAAATTTATTGATAGCAATACAAAGACAATATAAGCAATTTAGAAAGAGGAACAAGGAGAAAGAGGAAGTCGTTGTTTCTCTGGAGACGCAGGTCAGTGGCAACTGGGCATCAGGCTTGTTTCTCAGCTCTGGACTGCTCGGGTTGAGACTTTTAAACTTTTTTCATTGTCCAATAGAAATACATTGATGCACATCCTGGGTGTATTAATTTCAGTCAATATCCAATTATGAACGTTGCTTTATAGTCCAATCAGGTACCGTCTCTGGGGTGTTGCCTTCTTCCGGTATTGAGCTTGCCAAAGCACATGGTTGTGAAATATGTTGCCAGCAGAATCAGGAAATACACATTCAGGCTCAAGGCCTATATACATTCCCCCCCTTGAATCGTTGGGAAACGATTCACAAATGAAAGGCTGAGATTGTATTTCCAGGATTGAAATGGTCATAGCATCAATTTAGTATGACCCACCTTTTTGTACTGTTAAAAATGGCTTCCATATTCTTTATGGTGTTGAATCATTCTTTTTATACAACTCACACTCACAATCACAATTGTTCAGGTATACTCATTTTGTATTTTGTTTTATTGTCATTCACTCTCGCATTCATTCTTCATTCAGGTATTGTTCTGGCCTTCTTCCAGTTGATCCAAGATTCTGTAATGTGTTCCTATTAGCAGCATATAAATCAATTAATCCACTTAATGATTGATTATTGATCGTCAATGAATGGTTAGAATGGTTGAAGCAATAATCCATCATTCTACTCAGGGTTAATGCCACTGTCTTAGGTTGCCCACGGTACGCAATCCTAATGATTTGCTACCTGGTGCTTACCCGTCATCGTTAAGCATAACAGCCTGAGGAGATAACATTGCTGCTGGTAAATGAAAGGCTTCCTTTAATATGGTATAGGAGTTCATAGTTGTCTTCACAGTAATGCAGGATGATGTCTTAGGCCATTAAAATAACAAACTTCATTCATTCTCACAATTAACCATTGCAAACTCACTTAGAAATGTAAGCCACTTTAAACTGTGTTTCCCATCAATTAAACCAAATTCTGTGAAAATACAACCTTATCCTTTAGAAAATCTCACTCATTAGTTTCAGAAGAGGATTCAATCATGCTCATCATCAGATGTTGTCTAACTGCGGTGACTTGAGAGTAACTTGAGAGTATTTGAGACATAGCAGAAGCAATAGTTAGAATTAATTAATAGAAGCAAAACCATGCTTGGGAGTACTATTGCTTATGTCTTAGCCTACCATGCATTTGAACATTTTGGGAATATAAACAAATGCTTCAAATCTAAATTAAGAATAGGATGTCGAAGGAGACATCCATATGGATGAGGGATAAGATATCTCTGTAACCAATGGGATGGTATCTACAAACTCTACTAAATGTGATGTTTAAGAATAGGGAAATCAAATGAATGTCATAATTCTGTCTTCAATTACCAAGAATAACTATATAAACATTTGGGACTACATTAAACCTTTAGACTTACTAGCTATGCATGTTCTCTTCAATTTGGGCATAGCTATAGCTGGTCTGTGCAGCCTATTCACATGAGCCGCCCAAGAACGGCGTGAAGGCTCTGAACTGACAAACTATGCTGCAGCACATTGCGCCGGCCTGTCACTGAC
This sequence comes from Rhinatrema bivittatum, assembly GCF_901001135.1. NCBI lineage: Eukaryota > Metazoa > Chordata > Amphibia > Gymnophiona > Rhinatrematidae > Rhinatrema > Rhinatrema bivittatum. Next base: position 98,502,805 of record NC_042616.1, on the reverse strand, counting down.
ACGCAGATGTCTGAACAAGTCTGGACTAGGAAGGGCAGAGTGTAGCAACTGGAGACGAATATAACGTGGAAAGTAACATTGAAATCATAGATGGTAAGTCAAACCAGTTATCTATGGGACCTAGGGATGAATGATCATCTTAATTAATCATATAATGGATATGAGAGAACTGGGAATAGCAGCAAAACTTTAGTATTTTAAATTAATGTGGTGTGTAACATGTAGGTGTATGTAGATGTATGTAGATATCCAAATCATGGCATTTGCAGAATGGCATATGGGCTTGGAGTATATGGCAATCAATTATCAATGACATTTGACAAAGCATAGTGTGGTGTAATGCATAACAGTTAGTCTTTGTGTAAAGAGATGACAATAATTGGGAATGGACCTAATCTGATCAGGGCAATAAGATTCACACAATCATGAGAACTGCATTAATGTAGAGTACAACAGCATAAAGGCAAAATATAATCAAGCAAGAGTAGTAAAGTTCAATGATGAGTGGAAGATGAATTCTGTGTTAAGGCTGAGACTTCCATAGAAGGGATGGGAAGAATGGAGTGAGTCCCATAAATGTTGTTTTCAAGCTTTCAGTAAGGTGTAACAGCTTTTCATTCATCACGGCCTAGTGAGGATATGTGCTTCTTTAATAGTTTCAGATACCTAATATGGTAAAGTAGCATAAAAGCAAATTAAGCATTTAAAAAAGGTCATCTGTGGTAAGCTAAACCACAAATAACGAATATTTCAGACATTACATTAAACATATGTCACACTAGACTGATACATACTCATCCATCCAACAAATATACATTCCTTGTCTTCATCACATAGGACAAACAACAGATAACATATAATTTGAGCTCAAAATTCGTATCAAAATATGGACCAAAAGAAAAGTGGATCAAAAATCAAAAATCAAAAATGTGTATGAAAAATAAAAGTTCAGAATTCTGTCAAAAAGGTAGAAGTCCTATCCAAAAGGTAAAAGTCCTTGAAGACCTGAAAAGTAAATACTAGCATACAATTGAAATATCAAATTAACAAATATTGTACATATAGATTTCCAACCAATAATATTAAATAAATTTAATCAATAATGTTCTGAGCTTATAGTCAATGTGTCATACCAAATAATTAGAATAATTATAACTCAAATATCAAATAATTAATACTTAAATATGCTACATTTTAAACTAGAAACTATTTCTCCTTTTTTTTCTTTCTTCCGTTCGTAGCACAGCTAGTGCTGGCAGAACAGATAAGCTGTACTCTGCAGGTTTGCAAGAGACAACTTCCCTTTTTTTTTCTGTTAAGATACAGTTTGACTCTTTAGTTAAAATGTCCTTTCAAATTCATAATTCTCCTCTCAGAATCATAATTCAGCAGCTCAGACTCTAAATTCTAACACTAGTATATGTTCTTGTCAGTACTCAAGTTCAGTATTAAAGGAATGTGAAGTCAGTAACGTAATAAAGAATCAGTATGTAAAGTTAAGAGCAAAAGGGATTTAAATTGGTGGGAGGTGTATCTCGCTCCCCCCCTTGATCCCTCTTTTACCACAAATGTACAGTTCAGAGCAGAAAGGAAATAACATGTTGTAAGAGGAAGGTATCGCATGCGCTTGGTGAACACCTTAATAAAAATACATTCACATTGAAAAGAGGAACTTACACTTAAAACTTAAAACTATATGGTACCGTTTAAAAATTAACTTACTTATACTAAAAATCCTTATACTAAAAATATACCTGCAAATGGTAACACAAATAAATCTTAATAGCTTGAACAATAAGACCAGTAAATACATTAACATGGGAAGCCTAGCAACCTGTTATATCTGTCCACAAGCTTGTTACTTTTAGGGCGTTAAACATCTGTGATGGCACTACAAAAGTTCTCAATCAGATAACAACTGACTGACCACATGCATCTGATCCCAGTGCACGGCTGCTGTCTTCTATAGTAGGGACAGCACGTAATTAGTCAGACAAAGTCTATAGAGACATATCTATTTTTGGATTTTATATACCGGAGGATTTTATATACCGGAGGTTCCTGTATGCAACGCGTGTCACTCCGGCTTACATGACAGACATCGGGAAGACTGGCAAGGATTTACTAGTCTTATGTACACAAACATCCTAGGTAAGCAAATTCTTATTTTAGCTTCTTTGTCCTGAAATGAATATTGCAGTAAAGCAAGCAATAGCTATAAAAATAAGGCTCAGAATAAGGAGATCATCCTAAAGGATGGTCGTACTAAATGTGGTTCCATTTAAAACTGTGTTTCATATTAAGTTCACACTGTGTTCTGTCCAAGCTTCACTAAGATGGCAATGTAAGGTCCTACATACGCAGATACCGTCTCTGATAGGTGTGGACTCACTTTATCTGGGGACATGCACTCTAAAAGCTCAGGTTTCCTGTAACGGAATACAAGGGCCCACGAAAGGCACTTCTTCCAGATGTTTTCAGCTTGCCCCATTACTTGGCGTAATCTGGTTTGAAACAGACCATTATATTGTCTCACCAAATCGTTCATTTCACGCCGACACTGTTTTTGTTTATTATGCCACTGCGATGTCAGTAGTGATGTTATCTGGCCCAAGGTCATGCATCTGGTCATGCATTTGGAAGCGTGGTTACGGCTTCCAGCACTCCGAACAGTGTTCAGAGCAATTGCAGTCAGAGATCCTTCTAGAGGACAGACTCTCTTCTGTGGGCTTAAGGCAAGTGTCCATCCATGAAATGAATCAATCCAAATAGTGACATAAAAAAATGAATGATCTAATTTAGCAATTTTGGCTGCTGGAGGACCAGCGGCAGTTGAAGCTACAGTGACTAGTTCAATTTCCTCACTACTTTCTGTATCCTCATCGCTATCTGCAATTAGAATAGGCATGGATCGGGGGCAGGGAGTGTGTGACAGGTCAAAAGGTTCAGGAATTGGTGATAATACTGGAGGAGGCGGTGTAGGAGGAGGTGAAGGAGGAGGAGAGGGAAGAGGTGTGGGAGGAGATGGTGGACGAGGGGGTGATGAATCTTCTGGCACAAGAATAGTACTCAGTGCAGAATCTACTGGCATTCCAGTGTCTGCTGAATTGTGCATATCTACAATTGCTGGGCTTTCTACTGGGTCTTCTAACCACATGCCGTATTCCTCAAATGCAGGAATAGCATCTTCAAAAAGGTCATCTTCAATCTCAACTGTACTGAGTTGGGGTGTGCTTGTGGGAACTGTGGGACTTACTTGGGGTTCTCCTTCCCTTTCTGAAGGTACAGCAGGATCTGTATGTAAATTACCCACTGCAGTCACTGTTTCTTCAGGCTCTAAACAATCACGAACATATAGTGAATCATATGTGGGTGGTGACACTTCTCTATCACCAGTAATAGCTACTAAATATGTTCCTGTCATAGCGAACCATCTGGACACTAGTATATGGTCCGCTAGCCTCTTATTGTATCTTGCCCTTGGTTTGCTATATCTGTTCTTAAAATAGGCTATTAGCTGTGTGAGCGTGGACGGGTCAAAGGAGCCCCCTACTGGCCATTCTAGGGAACTATCCCTTGCTGCCCACGCAACCCACTTAGAGTGGCATTTGCGAATTAATTTCTCATTGGGCTTATGCAGAGCAATGACTCTGCTCAGGGGACATGACGGACAGACCTCCCCTGCTATCTTGGGACCTCTTAATATTGCAGACCAAAACTGCGACATAATTATTTAAAAATGATTTTCGTGTAGCCACTCTCTTATGAGAAAGAGTGGTTCAACCTTACCTTAATTGTAGTTTTCACCGTACCGTGAATTCACGCTTCCGGTGTGCTGTACTTCTTCAAACACGAAGGTATTCACAGCGGGACAGGGAGAGACAGCCTGCAGACAACTATCTAACTATCTAACTATCTATCTAACTATCTAACTAAAGACCTATCTACTCCTTTTCGTTCCGTTCGACTGGTTACCTGTTCCTACTTAAATTACTTGGGCTCCAGTGCGTTACCGCCGAAACAACCGGGATAGGGCCAAAAGGCAGCGTCAAGTCTGCCAATTGTTTTCGAACTTATTAGTACACTAACGGAAAAACCTATGACTCACTCGTATAAGACAAGTTTTTACTTACCTTTCCAGACTGTGTAGCCAGCTCCAAGTACGTATTCCTTGGAATGCTGGATCTGAAGGCTTCTTATTTCTGGCGGTACGTATTCCCGCTTCTGGATCCACCTGACACTCCGTCCCTGTACGTGTTCCCTCGGGGGTTCCAGGTAAAAAGTCCCAGGTAGTTATGCCGCAGTATTCAGCTTGGGGTAACTGATTGGTACTGTACAAGATCTGCCAGATAGCAGTGCGCGCTAAGGTCTAGGAGATATTGGTGGAGAGATAATAAAAGTTAATGAACAGTTTTTTTTTCTTTTCTTTGAGAGTAAGACTTACTTCCTCAAAGTGGTTACTGAAGTGCTTCAGGGCTCAAAAATCTCAAAGTAGATTTAGGATGCTTCAGGGCAGTTTTCCACTCCCGATCAATGGCACCCTCACTTCCTTCGATGCTGGCAATGAGGTATCCCTGAAGGTGTGCTAGCCCGCGATACCTGCATCAGGCGTTAGGCTTTCTTTTCCGTTTTCCGGCTCGAAGGACCATATGTTTTCTGCTGGTATTCGGATAGCACCTTCAGACAGCTTTATGATCTAAAAGGCAAATTTATTGATAGCAATACAAAGACAATATAAGCAATTTAGAAAGAGGAACAAGGAGAAAGAGGAAGTCGTTGTTTCTCTGGAGACGCAGGTCAGTGGCAACTGGGCATCAGGCTTGTTTCTCAGCTCTGGACTGCTCGGGTTGAGACTTTTAAACTTTTTTCATTGTCCAATAGAAATACATTGATGCACATCCTGGGTGTATTAATTTCAGTCAATATCCAATTATGAACGTTGCTTTATAGTCCAATCAGGTACCGTCTCTGGGGTGTTGCCTTCTTCCGGTATTGAGCTTGCCAAAGCACATGGTTGTGAAATATGTTGCCAGCAGAATCAGGAAATACACATTCAGGCTCAAGGCCTATATACACATAGTATGGGCAAAGGCTATCGGCGCCATTTTGATTATTGGCAGCCGACGACGACATCGCTCCCGGACCCCCGCTGGATCCCCAGGGATTATTGGCAAGCTTTTTGGCCAGCTTGGGGGGGCCTCCTGACCCCCCCAAGGCTTGCCAATAATCCCTGGGGGGTCCAGCGGGGGTCCTGGAGCGATGTTGTCGTCGGCTGCCAATAATCAAAATGGCGCCGATAGCCTTTGCCCATATTATGTCACAGGGGCTTTCGGCGCCATTGGTCGGTTCTCCTACCATGTGACAGGGGCTGACCAATGGTGCCGGTAGCCCCTGTGACATAGTAGTTCAGAGGCTATTCGGCACCATTTTGAGTGTGGCTAGCACTAGCACACTGGGCACGCCACGGAGGGACAAATGGCACCCGGGACCCCGCTGGACCACCAGGGATGTTGGTAAGTCTTGGGGAGGGATCGGGATGGTGGGGGGGTGTATGTAATGTATTAAAATTAATTTAAATGTGTGGGGTGGGTTTTTTTTTTAGCTTTGTTTTCCCGCGTCGTTTTTTGGCCCGGTTTCGGTTTTCCCCGTTTAGTTTTTTTTTTTTTTTCAAAAAAACTAAATGATAAAAACCGAACTTTACCACGAAGTATCCGAGTCAAAAAATGACCCGGTAGCAAAACAAGAAGCACATCTCTATTATTTAGATGCTGTTGCGTCCTTCGATTGTAGATGCCTGTGACCGCTCTGCCTCACCTCTTTTTTGCCTTTCTCCACATCCATGGGCAAGATGGCTGCCTCTGGTGCTGAGTGCCGAAACCCTTGGTGTCTCCAACTCAGCATGGGTGTCCCCATCCGCCATGCTCTTTCCCATGGCCTCCTAGGGCGCGTGCGCGCTCGCTGCCTACGCTTATCTACACATCATGGCGGGAACCTCGGGGGCGTCCCCAGCTCTGGGTTAATACCTCTGGGTATTTAAGCCTCCGGTCTGCTCAGAACAAACGAGTTAGCAAGGACTTCGGTTTAGCTACTCTGACCGCTTCTAAGCTGCACGCATAGACTCCACTCTACCCTCCGGAGTATTCGCTCCTGTAGAAGCTCTGGGCACCCGCTCCTCGGGGGCCTCCCAATTAACTCTTCAGGGTCTTCTACTATTAACTAAGACAACCGTTCCTCGGGGATCTTTCTTCTTTTACAGGATCATCTATGCTTCCTGGTATTCGCTCCTCGAGGGCCTATCCAGCTTAGTGGCATCACGGACCGCTGGTCCCACCTTTACCAACCACCAGGAGGATTCCTGCACTACTCTTCAGTGAGTACCTCTATGATCCAGCTCTCCATTTCCACCCACCAGGTTCGGGTTATCCCGCTCTGCGGAACACTACCAACCTTGTACATCTGGGTGAGACTTTCCATCTGAGGCTGTCTGAACGTATTGGCACCTTGCTGGACTTCAGTGCCATCACTTCCTGCACTATTACCATCTATCTACAGAAGTACAATAAAGCTTTCCATCTCCAATGTCTGCTCTCTGAGTCTAGCCTATTGCTGTGGTTCCCCATGGGGCCCCTCCCTATGGGAGGAGTCATCTCCACAGCGACTGCTTCACTATGCCTCAAACCCAACAGATATATGTTCTGTTCCCTTCAATTTCTTTGTAATTTTAAGGTTATCATGTTCTTTATGTGTTTTCCATGGTCTAGTATAGGAATTATGCACCATGTGCTCAATGGATTGCCTAAAGTCTTGATATATTTTCTTTGCAGAGTCAAACGTAGTCTACTCGTGGACATGATTTAAGGAAGACATTCCTTTTCAACATTTTTTACCATCCCTGAAGCAGAGAAAACTTCACTCTCGAAATGTCGCAACATCAAATAAATTGCTCATGGCCTTGGCCTGGACTTTGTTCCTCAGTCACATTGTTCCATCATGACTTCATATTTCAGATGATAACAATGGATTGTCAAAGGTAAACTATATAACGCCAACCTTGTACCATCAATGCAGTCCACGCAGATATGTGTTTTTTTAATCAACAAGGCATTTTTATATGGATTTTGAAAAATAATTCTCAAAACATTACATATTTTCATGCTATCATAGGACATTTTTCTTTGATTGAATTTGGGTATGGTTCAAATAATATGACCAATGATTATACTTTATATGCCTATTTAGATGTCAGTCATTAAGAATATTGATGCAGTCTCCGAGTGAATTTATGAAGGTCATTTATTTAACAATTTACTTATGTGCATAACATTGAATGAAATTTATTTTCAATAGATTGACCATACAATAGAGCACCCCAATATTCTTTCCACATAAACACTTTCCCCAGAATAAATGTAATTTATGACAGTGAACATATGATACAGTGTACCTTTGGATAAATACATTTTACACATAAATCAGTATTCCATAATGTTATTTTCACTCCTGACACTCTAGTAATATAAACTCTATGTAAAAGCATATATTGTATTTCTATCACATTTACTGGAGTAATTTGTTTATACCGAATAATAAATTCTAGTTGAAGCTCCTGAAATTCGAACTCCCAGTTCATCTTTCCAAAGAGCAGCCAATAGACTAAGTCTGCAGAAAGCAAAGAAGTGGCTATTCAATAAGTTCCATTGATTTCTTACTCATCAAAATGATAAAAATACATCCCTCTGTATTATAATCAATTGCCCAATATTAGAGATGTGCAAAGACAAAAATTTTCTTTCTATTTGTTTATTCATTTCACAGATCACAATCATTCATTTGGTTTAATTCAGATTAAAAACATTTTTTTATTCTTTTTATTTGTTCATTTGTATCCCATTAAAGTCAAAGGGGAAATGTAGCCTAGTTTGGGCTTTCAAACTGGGGTTTTCTAATTATTTCTAATGAAACTTGTGGGTAGACATCATCAGAAGGTGAAGGACAGAAAAAGTCTATGTCAATGTGGCACAAAAAGTATCATGTATAGCCCATGGATTCATAATGGAGCAAAATGGTACCAGCAATGGCAGAAGGAAGTTCTCCAAGGCAATGTGTGAGGAACAAAGCAGCAGAAAGAGTAGCCAAAACATTTCAATGCTCCAAATGAGGGGCAAAAAGCACCAACAACAATGACATGACCCATGGCAGCATGAGAGGCTAGCAAGACCTCAGAGCTGCCTCCATGGGAGGAAATTACTGTATATCATCTCTGCCGCTACTTTCCTGTCTACTCACCAGTCGTGAGTAGACAGGCCCTCTCTGCTGGATGGACTCAGCCATTCCATCCCCCCCACGATGTCATTTGGGGGACAGCAGATAAGGCCCTAGGCAATGTCAGAGGCGCTGTGTGACAAAGGGACACACCCCTTTGTGCACCCCTTCATGCGACTTTAGTGCGACTTATTTAGTTACTATCTGTCATATCTGTGGCTTTTGTATTACTTTTGCTTCACTATTAAAACTTGCTCTTTGAAATATAATTATTGAAATTACAACTATTTTGGGACAAGGTAGATACAGTGATCTGGTAAAAACAAACTGCCAATTCAAACCAATTATGAGGAAATCCTTGATAAATGTTATTTTATCTCTAACCGCTCCATTGTTTCTTCTATCGTCTATTTCATTGTTTTATTCAACTTGCAATCAGTTCGTAAAAGAACTGCTATTATTTATGATATTTTAACAGATACAAAACCGGGTTTTTTTTTCTGATAACTGAATCATGGTTAACCGAAAATGATGTAGCAATGGTAAATTCACTCTCTCCCCCCCCCCCCCCCCCCCTCCCAACTACCGATCTTTTTCTGAACCCAGACTAAACCATCAGGATGGGGGACTTTTAGCCTTCTGCAAATCTTCTTTGCTTCCTAGAAAAAGAAGTTTAACTCCTATTTATCCATTTGAAATTTTACTAATTTCCATCACCTTAATAGATATCCTTTTGGTTTACTGTCCACTAGGTACTCTAATAAAGGATCCAAAAGGTTACTTTAATAAAGGATCCAAAAGGTTACTAAGAGCCAAGAGTAACATTTAAGTATGAGAAAGAAAAAAAAGTGTGAAAGCTTGCTGGGCAGACTGGATGGGCCGTTTGGTCTTCTTCTGCCGTCATTTCTATGTTTCTATGTTTCTATCTCCTCTTCTTGAAATCATTTCTTCTTTACCTACTGACTTGACTAAAACAATAATTGCTGGAGATTTTAATATCCATCTAAATGTACACAATTTTCATCCTTCTGTACTTACGTTTTTGGATGCCATGAAAGGCTTGGGTTGGGAGCAATTAGTTAATTCTCCCACTCACAAATTTGGTCAGACTTTAGATTTAATTTTTTGTAACTCAGATAGCTTCAAGTTTTCCTCTACACAATCCACTCTTCATCGCATACCTTGGTCGGATCACTATCTTATACATTTATCCACTACCATAGATACACAACTAACTGCACATGATTTTTTTGTTAATAATACTTATTATCAAAAAAGGAAAAAAATAAGAACATAAGAACATAAGAAATTGCCATGCTGGGTCAGACCAAGGGTCCATCAAGCCCAGAAATCTGTTTCCAACAGAGGCCAAACCAGGCCACAAGAACCTGGCAATTACCCAAACACCAAGAAGATCCCATGCTACTGATGCAATTAATAGCAGTGGCTATTCCCTAAGTAAACTTGATTAATAGCAGTTAATGGACTTCTCCTCCAAGAACTTATCCAAACCTTCTTTGAACTCAGCTGCACTAACTGCACTAACCACATCCTCTGGCAACAAATTCCAGAGCTTAACTGTGCATTGAGTGAACAAGAATTTTCTCCGATTAGTCTTAAATATGCTACTTGCTAACTTCATGGAATGCCCCCTAGTCCTTCTATTATCCGAAAGTGTAAATAACAGTGGAACAATTTGCAGAAGCATTTATACCTAATGTACCATCTTCTACTGGTCCTAAGATAAATTCCACTGTCTCTACATGGAATGATGCCATTACACTAACTTTAGATTCCATAGCTCCTCTCAGATCTATCAAAATTAAACCAAAACAAAATTCAGATGCACCATGGTATACTACATCACTTCGCCTATTAAAAACTAGAGATGTGAATCGTGTGCCAGATCGTCTTAACGATCAGATTCGGCTGGGGGGGGGGGGGGGGAAATCTGATCGTTTTTAGGGAGGCCCGCGCCGCTAAAAAAACAAACCAACCCATTCGACCCTTTAAATTAACCCCCCCCTCCCGACCCCCCAAAACCTTTTAAAATTACTTGGTGGTCCAGAGGGGCCTTGGGGGGCCTCGGGGAGAGATCCAGGGGAGCCTCGGGGAGAGGAAAGATCCAGGGGGGCCTCGGGAAGAGATTTCCCGTTCCCAGGCATCAGCTGTTCTAAAAAAAAAATGGCGCCGATGGCCCTTTGCCCTTACCATGTGACAGGGTATCCGTGCCATTGGCCAACCCCTGTCACATGGTAGGAGCACTGGATGGCCGGCGCCATCTTTAAAGATGGCGCCGGCCATCTTTACTCATCAGCCCCTGTTATAGAGTATAGTTACTATACTATAGTATAATAGGGGCTTAGGAGCACTGGATGGCCGGCGCCGGCCATCCAGTGCTCCTACCATGTGACAGGGGCCGGCCAATGGCACCCTGTCACATGGTAAGGGCAAAGGGGCATCGGCCCCATTTTTTTTTTAGAACAGCTGATGCCTGGGAACGGGAAATCTCTTCCCGAGGCCCCCCTGGATCTCTCCTCTCCCCGAGGCCCCCTGGATCTCTCCCCGAGGCCCCCCGAGGCCCCCCTGGACCACCAGTTAATTTTAAAAGGTTTTGGGGGGGTCGATTTAAAGGGTCGGGTGGTTTGTTTTTTTTTTCGGGCCATCGGCGCCATTTTAATTAGTGGCAGCCAAAATGGCGCCGATGGCCCGAGAGTGGGAGATCGCGCTGGGACCCCCCCCCCCAACTGGACCACCAGGTAACAACATTTTTGGGGGGTTCGGGAGGGTGGGGGAGGGTAAGGAATTGGTTTTAAAGGGTCGGGGTGGGTTTAGGGGTTGTTTTGGTGTGCCGGTTTTCCCGCCCTCCCCCAAATAATTCCTGTGCCCTATTTAACGATACAATACAAATGCCCCTGATGATAAATCGGGGGCATTTGTATTGTATCGTGCACTCTAACGATTTAGGACGATTTTAAAATTATCTGACGATAATTTTAATCGTTCAAAAACGATTCACATCCCTATTAAAAACCAACCTAAGACACTATGAGCCTAGTTGGAGGAAATTAAAAACCATTGCAGCAAAAAATGCTTACTTTTGCTGCTTGAGAAAATTTAAAAATGAAATTAACTCTGCTAAAAAGAATTTCTTCTCATCCAAAATAACCCATACTAATGGCAACCCCACCATTCTTTTCAATATAGTCAGAAAACTAACATCTCCTCCAACAACAATAAACTTAACTATTGACAAAACATTATTCAATCAGATGGCTTTACATTTTAAAGATAAAATAACTAATATCGTCAATACTTTTGTAAACTTGCCATACCCAAAAAATAATCTACCACCTCCCATCTGCTAATGGTCACATTTTACAGACATTGATGCATCCACTATAGTCAGGATTCTAAACAAGAATAAAATTTCCACTTCTTTTTTTAATCCATGTCATGGCTCGTACCTCAAAGCTGCCTCAGAACTAATAAGCGACTTTCTTGTGAAATTAGTGAATCACTCTCCTCTGGAATCTGTCCCGATTTCTTTAAGCAAATGTCAATTTTACCCATTCCAAAGAAAAAAAATGAAGATGTTACAAATCTTCCAAATCTCCGTCCAATAGCTTCATTGTCAACCTTAGCCAAACTCACTCAGTCTATTGTTCTACATCAGCTTTCTGATTATCTCAATGACAATGATCTTTTACACCCTAATCAATATGATTTCCATAAGGGACATAGTACAGAAATGCTTCTACTTTCTTCATGCAACACATTAATCCGTGGCTTTGATGCCAATATTGATTATATATTGGTCTTACTTGAAATATCCGCAGCTTTAAACACTCAGGACCACTCACTTACAAGACTTTAAACCATTGGAATAAAAGATACTGTATTAAATTGGTTTAAATCATTTCTAACTGATCGCTTGTATCATATTAACATCAGTTCACAGACATCGGATTGATATTCCATAGCATCGGGAGTGCCTCAAGGCTTCTCGCTCTCTCCAACACTGTTCAATATATATATGATTCCTCTTTGCCATCTGCTAAACAGTCTAGGAATCCAATTCAAGATATATGCGGATGATATACAGTTTTTTGTGCAATATATTCATTCTTGGTCAAATACTTTATCTTTGATCAATCTCTATATCAAAACAATTAGTAGCTGGCTATCTCATAACTGCATAAAGCTTAATACATCAAAGACAGAAATTATCCATATGTCTACCGTACCACTCTCCTCATGTGGTCCACCCACCCACTTGGATATTGACGGCACCATTGTACCCATCGTTTTGAAAGCTCATAATTTGGGAGTCATTGTAGATTCAGGGCTTACAATGACTGACCATATTTTCACAATAGTAAGAAATTCTTTTTATAAATTACATTTATTGAAGCATGTATGTCCTTTTTCCCATCAAAACAATTTTCGTACGATTCTTCAATTGTTGGTATTCAGCGGTCTGGATTATTGCCATTATTATTCATCCTTTACAAATGGTCCAAAACACTGCAGCACATATTCTAACTGGAGTGTCCTGTAAAGATCATATAACACCAATTTTACACTCACTTCACTGGCTTCCTATTCAATATAGAATCCAGTTTAAAATTCTTTCAGTTATCCATAATTTACTTCACAGTGACACCTCAATTTGGTCATGCACCCAACTCTGTATTTACCAACTGAAAAAAAAATCTTCGTTCAATGCACAAAAATCTACTTTAAGTGCCAACTTTTAGAGTGGCTAGACTTGATTTGACACGTAGACATGCTTTTTCAGTAGCTGGCCCCATAATATGTAATTCAATACCAGATGATATCAGACAGACTACGAATTATAAGGAATTTAAAAAGAAAATTAAAACTTTTCTTTTTAAACTGGCTTTTAGCAACTTTCAGGTTTCATAAATACACAATATTATACAATATCTGTAACCCTCTCTATTTGTTGATACTCAGCCATCTTTTATGTTGTCTCAGCTTTGTTTTTATTTTATTATTCAGATGTTTTTTATATTGTTTTAATTTCCTTGTCTATGATTTTAAATTATGTATGTTGAACCCTTACATTACTTATGTATAGAAATCTTGTAAACTGTTTTGATGTACTGTGTTTGTAAAAGTGGAATACAAACATTAGAAAATAAATAAACAGTGCACCAAGTATGGCATGAACAGCTCAAGGCATCTTGATGGGGAAAGAAAGCACCAAAATGGTCAGGAAAACTGCCAAGGTAGTGATAGAGGGTTAAAGCAGCAGAAAGAGTGACATGAAGATTGCAAAGAAGTGCCATGAGCATTACAAAGAAGCCAATTACAGTGTCAAGAATACCTCAAGACTCCAAATGAGAGTTACCCAAGGTTCCAAATGAGATGCAAAGGGCACCAACCAAATTTGTAGAAAGCCCTATATAGGGATAAGGCAGAAGAAATCCCTGGAAGAGATCTCAAGTCATTTCCATATGGCACCATTAGGGAAAAGAGATGGCTGTACAGGCTTGGAATTGGTCTTCTCTTTTGCTATGTATAATCCCAGCCCTGTCATTATCATTTGCCTCCTCTACTTCTCACTGGAGGCTAAGATTATACTAACTATAGGCCCCAGATTTTCTTCAGATACTAACTGTTTTATATCCTATGATTCAGGGAATTCAGGATATAATTCTTCTTCTGAATCAATTTTTGCAAATATTGCCTTCATTACCTGAGAAGCAGTAATAATGGAAGCGTGCAGTATTGGTTTGGATGCTGCATTTCTGCTGCCCCTACCTTTTTTGTGGTATAATAATCAAAAGCTAAATGTAAGAGAATACCAGTTGTCAGTAAGAATTGTTAGGGAAGGGAACTTGAAGAAAAAGTGTAAGAGATCATGAAACCATTAAAGATATCTTGCTGAGGTCCATGTAAAGCATCAGATTGCAGCCAGACCAAGAGCTAGCAAGAACTGTAAGGGAAGGGAGTTTAGAAAGAACCTTAAAGAAGCCATATTAGAGGAGGAACCACTCACAAGTAGCAAGAGTGTCTTGGAGCAGCAGAAGCAGCAGTGCTGGTAATTAAAATTACCAATGAGCAACACAGCAAGAAGAGTGGCAATACTTAGCAAGCAGAGTTAGAATTTTTGGCAGTTGCACATACTGTCTACTCTACTGGCTGGTTATGCTTATATAGTTTACTACAGTTGTATAATACAATATTACTCTCAGTAACTCTCATAGGGGTAGATTTTAAAAAATAGCGGGATTGCGTACTTTTGTTCGCGCACCAGGCGCAAACAAAAGTATGCTGGATTTTATAAGATACGTGCGTAGCCACGCATATCTTATAAAATCCGGGATCGGCGCGCGCAAGGCTGCCAATTTTGGGCAGCCTGCGCGCGCTGAGTCGCACAGCCTGCCTCCGTTCCCTCCGAGGCAGCTCCGAAATCGGAGCTGCCTCGGAGGGAACTTTCTTTCGCCCTCCCCTCACTTTCCCCTCCCTTCCCCTCCCTAACCCACCCCCCCGGCCCTATCTAAACCCCCCCTACCTTTATCTATGGATTTATGCCTACCGGAGGCAGATGTAAATCCGTGTGCAGGGCATTTAAAATCCGCCCGATAGTGTGTAAAAAATGTCTCTCATAGACTGTGCATGAGTAGTGAATGTTCACACACACATTCTGAGGCAGACAAGAAACAGATAAGGCTTAAAATAGTGTTCATTGCAATCTACCTCAGAATTTAATAGTAAGTATATATTAGAAGATAAGATAGCAACATATAGAGAGACAAAAATAAAAAGTGGAATGAATATCCCTAAAGGTATATAGTGAAGGGGGTCATAAACAGGACAAGGTGTACAATGCAGGGAATTGCCAACAGCACATTTGAATTGAAACCCCTGAGGCATAGAATGTGAGGAATCATAAACAGCACAGAGGTATCATAACCACTGAGGTGTAAAGTGAGAGGAATTGCAAGTAGGATACAGACATCAAACCCCCCAAGTTATAGAGTAAAGAAGATCACAGGGCAGCTAGGCAGAGTGGAAGCAAGACCAAATGGTGAAGCATCACGAGAAGGGAAACTAGGCAGAGTGGAAGCAAGATTCACATCCTATAACATCATTAACAGGGCAGCAAGGCAGAGTGACAGCAAGACCCCCAAAGTATAACTTTTACAGTCTAGGAAACCTGCACAGTGAGCATATACTGGCATAAGCTTGCTGGGTAGACTGGGTGGATCAATTGATCCTTTTCTGCCATCGTTTATATGTTTATATGTTTAGCTTCAGGGGCATGGTGGCTAGGCAGAGTAGCAAGCTGGATTCCCAAGATGATTTCAGTCATCCTAATGTAACCCATAAGGGTTAAAAAAACCCCCAATGTAATTCCCTGGATCTCAGGCTGGGAAATTGGTGTAGGGGGAAAAGCAAAGGAGGGAAAAGAAATTAAAAAAAAAAAAAGAGAAAGTTCTAAAAAGAGGTAAGGGGGAATATAAAGGGCAAGTTTAGGTGTGTCTGAATGAAGGTTCTGTATGGATGTGGCTGTCACAGGGTCACTGAGCTTGGGACGGCTGCTGTCAGCATTCCAAGTGTGACCATTAAACAGGGAGTGGGTGGGCAGCCTTGAGAGAGGAAGGTTGTGAATAAGAAGATCCTCTCTCTCAAAGGCATTTTTTTGAGTTTTTTTATGACAGACTGAGAGTGTAAGGGGGTAAGTCTACGAATGAGAGTCTTAGTTAACTTAGAGAGCCCCGCGGGAGTTTGGCTCTAGCTTGTGATTGTGATAGGGACTCTTAAAAGAAAAGGAAAGGAAAATAATTTTGTTGAAGTTTTGTTAGTTTTAAGCTGACAGTGGCTAGTTATTGTAACAAACCTCCTATCTGAACTGGTTGAACTTAACCCTGGCTGCTAGGAAGCCAGACCACTGTTAAGCTGTTGTTACTGTCTGAACTGAAAAGGAATCATTTAGGAATCTAAGGATCCTATATTGATTTAAAAGGAATTTCTTTAGCCCTAAGAAACTTTTGTAAGAAGTTTGTTGGTTTTGAACTGACCGTGGGTTAATTAATTTCCTCTTTGAAGCAGGTTGAGCTTAAACCTGGCTGCTAGGAAAGCAGGACCTCTGTTAAGTTACTGTAATTGTCTGAAAGTAAAGGAATCATTTAGGAGTCTGAGGATTCTATATTTATTTTAAAAGGTATTTCTTAAGCTTTAAGAAATATTGTGAAAGCTGAGGCACAAATAAAAAAAAAATCACTATATTTATATGCCTAAGTGCCTATAATTAAGCCTTTTCATTTTTACTTTCCAAAGAGGGTTAGTGTCTGTATACTATGCTGATGCATAAAGAACCCTTTCATCTATTTGAATATATTTTTTTAAGACTGGTTAAGGGTTTAGTTAGAGGGATTATAATTATTCATTTATTTGCATTAGTTAGATAGTGTTAAAAAATAGAATAGTTTCTTTTAATTAGTTTTTTTAGATAGGTAGTAGGTGCCTGAGGAACCAGCAGTGGAGTAAACTGGACTCTTTGAGAAGAAGAAGAAGTGCAACCTGAAAGAAAGGGCCCCACCGGTCTTCAATTGGTGAGCTCACTAAACCAAAGACAATATAAAAAAACATTCTTTGTAGGAAAAGGAAAGGAAAAGGAGAATGGACCGAAAAGCATGTTAGAGGTTATGTGTAAAGACTGAGAAATTTATGAAAATGAAAAGGAAGGATACATAATTGAAAGGATAGAGGAAGCAAATTTTGTTGTATTTATATTTTTCTGACTTATGTTGTTGAATCTGTTGTATTTGAGATATCTTCAGAAAGTTATGTAACAAACTAAAAGTTTTTTTTATAAAGAAGTTATTAGCTCTAACAAAACTATCAGTTTGAGTCTAAGTGTTTTTTTTCCCCTATGAAATAATTCTTTATTCTTGTAAACCTTGTTGCCCACAGCTAACAACCACCCCTTACATTAAACGGCCAGTTTAGCGACTACTCTAGCGGGGACTTGGGGTGTGTGTTGTTTCCCTGGGGGCGGTACTACTCACATAAATTCTGGGGAATCCAGCAAAGACAGATTGATTTACAAGAAAACTACCTTCTCCATCGAATCTGGCACCAGCCTTAAATATTAAGGTTCACAATTCCCTCTGCCATTGAGAAGATGCATTCACTGGGCATGCTCGTTAGGGAACAGGAAAGATAATGCTGAGCTGATTTGGTCAGGTCTGGTCACACCATGGTCCTCTATGCCCAATAGGTCCGTGGAACTGTAGCCATGTCCTCAATTGACTCTGTTAGATAGTGTGTCACATAACTTTCTGCTGGCATCTCCTTTGCTGGGGTGGACCAAAAGTATTTGTTGCAAGCTTCTTTATGTGTGGCCTGTGTCAGGAGAGACAGTTCTGTGGAGGCCATGTGGCTGTGGCATATTGAGATGGGGTATGAATTGGTAAGTGACAGGCCGTTGATCATGATCATACCACTTTCTGGAGTGGACACTCTTGCCTGTGATATATCCCCCTGTTCCTCTGTCTCTGGTACTTCTGTTCCTAAACCCTAGCCATCAGTAGCTTCTTCCTGTAAGTGAAACACTGGGACTGGAGGAAGAGACTCCCTTTCACCTGTAGATCACAAATAGTGGCAAGCATGTAAGCATTGTTATCTGTCAGAGATTTCAGTTTCTCTTGCACCTGCTATTGAAAGGAGTCCGCAGACTGCAATACTTCTACTTTCATTTCCTTTTGCTCATAAAAACCATCTAGCATTTCTTCCAGAATATTTACTATGGAGAAAACCCCAGCCAGGGTGATACTTCTGGCACTCAGATCCTCCGTGGCATCCTTAAGGGCTGCATAATTTCCATCAACTGCTTCATCACTACCCCATCATGATGTCATCTATTTCCAGGTAATGAAGGGGTGTCTGCTTTTCCACTATGTGGCATCAGAAAGTTTGAATTCAAGTGGGTACCAACATCTTGAATCAGCCTCTTATGAGGCACCCCTAATTCTTCCTGCTTCCATGGAGAAGGTGCCCACCCTTCACACCACAATGAAAATACCCCACTATTTTTCGATACCTCTCTTTCAGGTGTTTCAGGACTGGAATGCTGTGTTGCTTGTGCCTCATCCCCAGGGCATCCTTCACTGCCAGGTGAAACAAATGTGCAAAACAATAGATCCCCTCATCTTCCATTGCACTTATCATATTTTCACTGATGACTATCACATAAAACCTTCATGATGTTGCGACCATCGCTGCCCGACGTCTCCACTCTGCCCTCTTTACCTCTATGGTGACTCTCTCCAGGTCTGAAGGATGTCTGGATACTGCGGCTTCTCCCTGCCGTCTCTTTCCGGCGTCCCTGGACCGGCTCGATGCTGCAGATCCACCATGTTGCCTGATGCCTAGGGATCGCGCACGTGCTCTCCGAGTGAAGTACCAGCAAGGGCACGAACCTCAAGGGCGTCCCCCCTGAGATGACATCATCCGCTTCCGATATTCCGAGTTAGCAAAGGTTAGGATAGGACAAGGTTTACTCTGGTTACCCTGCCTAAGCTACTCTGCCTCCTCGGACTTACCAGAGGTACCCGCTCCTCGGGGGCCTCACTCTCTTTTTGCTTTTCTGGTTACAGACAGGAACCGGTACTTGCTCCTCGAGGGCCCTCGTTCCTGACTATCTGTTGATTCTGTTCTGCCTGGAAGCCATCACTGTCTACATCATTGTGAGTTACCATCGCTCTCTCAGAACTTTCCCTGGAACAAGATACTCGCTCCTCGAGGGCCTATCCTTTCCAGCTCCTGAGCTCCCTGGGACCAATATGTGAGTGTTGTCATCTAAGTGCTGTTCATGAACTCTGCATACCCTGCCTACTCACTGTCTACAGTTTCTCAACAGCTTAGCCATCCAGGGATCACTGTTCCAGTATCTGAGGGACTTCAGCCCTGCTGGGCACTTCAGCTCACTACTGCCACCTCTGGTGGTTTCATGACCTGTTTAATAAAAGAACTAGTGTGTGTCTGTCGCCATTCTCTAAGCCTAGCCGATGGTCTCTCTTGGGATCTTCCCCCGGCCCAAGAATCCACTCACTACTATCTCCAGCAGCCTATAACAACAGATTGCTACTCCGCCTACGGAATACATCAGATTGCTACTCCTGTCTGATTGCTCCTCCCATCAACATAGCGGATTATGACATATGAACACTCCTGCCTTTCTGGTCTAGCTGCCAGCCCTCCAGCATCTTTCTTATGGTTGTTTAGATTGTGCATGAGGTATGGGTGGTATCCATCACAGGAGTGTGCAGAACAGCCCAGCTGGATCCTGATGCTCAGTCCCCACTAAATGTACTACCTGCCTCCCTCTTGGCCAGATCCCACCAATGTGTCATTAGGGACAGCAAGGCATGTGTAGCAGTCACACTGGTCCAGATATTGCTGGTAAAATCAATGGACAGCTGCACTTGAATTGGCACTGATTGGACATGGTGTGGATAACTTCCCTACTGAATACAGATCTGGAGGGTACTTTGTAATTGTGAGCTAAGAGGTGTAGCAGATGCTTAAAGCCCAGGTTCTCTACTAACTGCATGGCCTGGTCATTCAAGGGCAATCTTTTCCCTGATGCACCACATCACTACTTGCTTCTTGCCCTGAGACAGTGATACAGAACAACACCCCGTTTTCTCTATGGTGGTTTGCCACTGCAGATGCATGGTAATGGGCTGCAGATCTATCACCTGACTGGTGGGAGGAACCATCGGGTCTGCTTGAGGAAAAGTCTTCCCCTTTTCAACCCTTTTGCTGCAGCTTCTGCTTTTAGTAGCAGAGGGGGTCCCCATGCTAATACTGCCTCCCTCCCTTGATGCCAGTGCTAGTAAGTGGTGTTTCTGTAGGAGATGCCCCAGTACTTCCCCTCAACTGATAATCTTACTACAGTAAATACGCTGAGCAAAACATGGAACCTCCGTCACTTGAAAGTGCCGCCATACAACAGATGTCTTTTTTGATCTCCTTTCTGCATCCTTGGGGGCTGCTGCTGGTACTGAAGTTGAAGTTGAGGATGATCCATGAGGAAAAAGGCCAGGGGCATCATTCATGCTTTCTTTCAGCACTGCCTACTCTTCCTGGAGGTTTCTCTCAATCCCATCAGTATTATCTACATTCCCCCCCCCCTCCCCCCCGCACACACACTAGTCATAAAACAATAACAATAGTAAATACTGCAAAAATTCACCATCGGCTTTGAAAAAGCCCTCCCAGTTAAGGCATCTCCCATAAAAATCCATCTTATATGACTCTTTATAAATCAAGTTCGCTAACTCCATCCTTGTTTCTAGAATTACAATGCATACTGCACATTGGGGCGGATTTTAAAAGGAGCGCGAATAGCCTACTTTTGTTTGCGCTCCAGTCGCAAACAAAAGTACGCTGGATTTTAGTAGATACGCGCAGAGCCGCGCGTATCTGCTAAAAACCTGGATCGGCGCGCGCAAGGCTATGGATTTTGTATAGCCGGCGCGCGCCGAGCCGCGCAGCCTACCCCCATTCCCTCCAAGGCCGCTCCGAAATCGGAGCGGCCTCGGAGGGAACTTTCCTTTGCCCTCCCCTCACCTTCCCCTCCTTTCCCCTACCTAACCCACCCGCCCGGCCCTGTCTAAACCCCCCCTTACCTTTGTCGGGGGATTTACGCCTCCCGGAGGGAGGCGTAAATCCCCGCGCGCCAGCGGGCCTCTTGCGCGCCGGGCCGCGACCTGGGGGCGGGTACGGAGGGCGCGGCCACGCCCCCGGACCGCCCCGGGCCGTAGCTATGCCCCCGTACCCGCCCCCAAAACGCTGCCGACACGCCCCCGAAACGCCGTGACGACCGGGCCCGCCCCCGACACGCCCCCGACACGCCCCCGACACGCCCCCTCGGAGAACCCCGGGACTTACGCGAGTCCCGGGGCTCTGCGCGCGCCGGTAGGCCTATGTAAAATAGGCTTCCCGGCGCGCAGGGCCCTGCTCGCCTAAATCCGCCCGGTTTTGGGCGGATTTAGGCGAGCAGGGCTCTGAAAATCCGCCCCATTATTCATATGCCATACACCCAGCTCTCACACATTGTCACCTCTGACCACTCATCCTCTTCACTAAACCATAACCCAATTAGTGTCTCCTTGGAAACATGATCTTTATCTTCTTCTGCTCAGCCAATTCCAAGGAAGTTTCCTGGAACTAACGGGAACATAATTAAGGGTTGGGAAAACAGAAAAAAATCAACATCAACATAGAGAATTGGCTCTCCCTTCCCATTTTGCTACATTCAGACAATTTCCACTCCTTGTTTTATCGACAAATATTTACGGAAATCACAAAGGGAATCACAAAATCTTCCAGTAAAAGTAAACAAAATGGAAAGCCTCTTAAGATAAAGTGTAATCAAAACCAAAACCAAACCTCAAAAAACAAAAATTTCTGGCATTGAGGTGAGCTATTTCCCATTTAAAATAATAGATGCAATTTCCTCTCAATGAATGTACAAATCTGGCATCTTAAGATTATAGCGTTAAGTCAAACATAAAACCTCAACTGTCACTTACGTGTGTAGAACTAAGCTCAGAAAACAAAGTGCGTCATCATTCAATCTAAAGAAAGTCTCGGAACAAAGTATGATCCTCCAAAACCTCATCCTTCTCAAGTAGCATGTAAAACTGGCATTTCAAATATTATTCTCGATACAAATGTGAAATCTCAGTCATCATTAAGAACTATATAGCACTTGCTGGAAAAAGAAAAAAAGTGTGTCGCCATCTCATGTGAAGCAGGTCTCTAAAATAAAATAGTCTCCCCTTTCTTGAAATTGTAATTCCTCCCCAACCTTTTAACCTCCTCTTTAGTAGCAAATGTCTTAGTTTCACCGTCTTGGAGAACATTATGCATGCTGGAAACAGCAAAGAAAATGTAATACCTCTACAATATAATTGTGTGCAGTACGCTGTTATTTTCCTGCGCCAGGCTAAAACTTTAGCTGAAAAATCGGGAAACAACATAAGAACATAAGAACATGCCATACTGGGTCAGACCAAGGGTCCATCAAGCCCAGCATCCTGTTTCCAACAGTGGCCAATCCAGGCCATAAGAACCTGGCAAGTACCCAAAAACTAAGTCTATTCCATGTTACCGTTGCTAATGGCAGTGGCTATTCTCTAAGTCAGGGGTGGGCAAGTCCAGTCCTCGAGGGCTGCAAACCAGTCGGGTTTTCAGGATACCCCTAATGAATATGCATGAAATAGATTTGCATACAACTGAGGCAGTGTGTATGCAGGTCTCTCTCATGCATATTCATTAAGTATATCCTGAAAACCCGACTGGTTTGCAGCCCTCGAGGACCAGAATTGCCCACCCCTGCTCTAAGTGAACTTAATAGCAGGTAATGGACTTTTCCTCCAAGAACTTATCCAATCCTTTTTTAAACACAGCTATACTAACTGCACTAACCACATCCTCTGGCAACAAATTTCAGAGTTTAATTGTATGTTGAGTAAAAAAGAACTTTCTCCGATTAGTTTTAAATGTGCCCCATGCTAACTTCATGAAGTGCCCCCTAGTCTTTCTATTATCCGAAAGAGTAAATAACGGATTCACATCTACTCGTTCTAGTCCTGTCATGATTTTAAACATCTCTATCATATCCCCCCTCAGCCGTCTCTTCTCCAAGCTGAAAAGTCTTAACCTCTTTAGTCTTTCCTCATAGGGAAGCTGTTCCATTCCCCTTATCATTTTGGTAGCCCTTCTTTGTACCTTCTCCATCGCAATTATATCTTTTTTGAGATGCGGCGACCAGAATTGTACACAGTATTCAAGGTGCGGTCTCACCATGGAGCGATACAGAGGCAATATGATATTTTCTGTTTTTTTCACCATTCCCTTTCTAATAATTCCCAACATTCTGTTTGCTTTTTTGACTGCTGCAGCTCACTGAACTGACGATTTTAATGTGTTATCCACTATGACGCCTAGATCTCTTTCTTGGGTTGTAGCACCTAATATGGAACCCAACATTGTATAATTATAGCATGGGTTATTTTTCCCTATATTCATCACCTTGCACTTATCCACATTAAATTTCATCTGCCATTTGGATGCCCAATTTTCCAGTCTCACAAGGTCTTCCTACAATTTATCACAATCTGCTTGTGATTTAACTACGCTGAACAATTTTGTGTCAACTGCAAATTTGATTATCTCACTCGTCGTATTTCTTTCCAGATCATTCATAAATATATTGAAAAGTAAGGGTCCCTATACAGATCCCTGAGGCACTCCACTGCCACTCCCTTCCACTGAGAAAATTGCCCATTTAATCCTACTCTCTGTTAGAGATGTGCAATCGTTTTTCACGATTTAGTCAATGCCAACGACATTGTCTAAATCGTCATTGTTGGGGAAGTTGGGAAAAAGAATCAAAATTCCACGAATTTTCGGGTTAAAGTCGGTTTTTTATTACTGCGCACTAACGGATGTTAGTGCGCATGGACTATCCGTTAGCGCGCAGTCGCTGGACGTAGTGCGCAGTACATGGCGCCTCACCATACTGCGCACTAACGGATTATTAGTGCGCACTCGGTACATGGCAGTGCGCGGTGATATATGTTAGTGCGCACTAACGTAAATTGATACTAAATTGACACTTTTTTTTAAATTGAAGGTTGAATATGTATTCCTATTGGGTGTCTTCTTGTTTTTTATTCATTACCAAGGTTACCAACAGCCAAGGTGCTGTTTTTTACAGATTGTTTTATATGGGGGATGGGGAATGGGAATGGGGGATAGAGCTATTAGCTTGAAGTTCTAATCCTACTGTAGTAGTGTGTCTGTGGATATTGTGATTAGGTCATCAATCATGTGACTAGAATTTGTTTGATATATTATGCATAATATTCATTTGCATCATTTTTGAATTGGCCACTTAAATTAATAGGTTTATTTTCCCTCCTACTTTTAGTCAATAGGTAGCTATAATAGCTATATAATAAGGGGTGCTCTGCTTATGTGTTGCTTTTGTTTTGTGGGTTTGAGGAGAAAACATCAGTCAATCAGTCATTATAGCTAGCTGCAGCTGTTGATTGATAGCTAATATTATACAGCCTTTATTGTTATTAATAAGGGGTAGCTGCTAGCTGGCTTAGCTGCTAGCTGATACTAGTATCAGCCTATGATACTAGCCAGCCAGCCAGCCAGCCAGTAGCCATTGCCACTAGCCACAGTAGCATATAGCTACTGCTAGCAGCCAAGTACCACTAGCCAAAATAGCCAATAGCCACAACCAGTGAGCTGAGCTGAGCTCTACTCTTTTTTTCTGTTTCTTGAGTGAGCTCTTCGTTCGCAGCATTCCTAGCCTAGGCATAGGCAGGCACCAGCACTCCAGTCCAGCAGCAGTGCTTGCTTATAAAGGACAAGGTAGGTGCTTTGACTGCTTTCTGAACATTGTAGCAGTAGAGTTTTAATAGATTTATAAATATATAAAATTATATAATATTATATTTATCAATATTATATAGATGTATGTGTAATCTACTAGATTTATCACTAATAGTGTTATAGCTAGCTAGCCATAGCCAGTGACACTAGGCTAATAGCTAGCTTGGCTATTAGCCTAGTGTCACTGGCTATGGCTAGCTATTAAAGCCAGTGAGTCACTACTATCAAATCAATTCTACTACTAAACCTATAATTGGCCAATAGTCTGTCCAATATCCTATATTATGTTTCTTGTGCTTGGCTTAAGGCTTCTGCTCCTGTGTGTGAGATTTGTGGGTAAGACTTGAAGTGGGAGGGAGAAGTTATTTTAGTCCAAAGAACAGAATAGGCCTGAAAAGGATATGAAAAAATAAGAATAGGACTTCTCTAACCTCAATGCTTGGCTTGCATGTAGTATTAACAGAAAAGCCTAGCCAGTCCTGCCAGGAGGCTAATGTAATGAGTGAACTGAAGTATTGCAGCCTAGTTTCAGTCTCAGTCTGCTGCAGTTTGATGCTCTGGCCAATGCATGGTATAAATTGCAATATAATATATTAGTAAGTATACTATATCAAATTATCAATTGTCAGTGTCACTCACTGACTAATAAAAAATAATCACTATATCCTTCTTTGTCCTGTGGTCTGGGGGTAGCCTTAGCAAGCAATAGCTAGCTAGCTAGCTAATGCTATTAGCTCAATAAAGTTTTAAATATGAATACCAAACTAATTTATTAACTTGTTTAATGTACTATATTTATTATATATTTCTTTGACCACAGGATCATAATGCCCCTACCAGTACCCTCTGGAAAAAAACGTGTTGCTAGTGATAGTGCTACTGGAAAGAGCTGTCTGCCAGTCCCTAGGAAAAAACTGCGATTTTTTTGAGAAGAAAGAGGATGTAGAAGTGCAAGGAAACTTGTTGCAAGGGAAGGAACGAGCAAAATTTGAGGGAAAGGTGAAAAGATTAGATGAAAGAATGGTGATACAGAAAATATTTGATGATGATGAAGAATCAGATATTGAGGAGGAGGAGGAGGAGGAGGAGGAGGAGGAGGATGATCAGGAGTTTTTGGCTAGTAAACATTCAGAGGAGAAGGAGGAGGAGGAGAACAGAAGCAATGACAATGTTAGTCAGATTGCAAAACAAACAACTACTGCCAGTGCCAGCAGTATTGCTGGTACCCTGTCCCCTACACCATTTGAACATCCACGTGTGACTACTACTACTACTACTACTATTTCTACTACTAGTATGAAAATGACAAGTATCCAGCCTAGAGTAAGGAACAGTACAAGGACATCAAAGATTTGGAATCATTATCATGTTGTGGCTGACCAGAGATTTGGACAATGTATCCATTGTAAAAAGATGGTGAGCCGTGGAAGAATTATTGGACATCTTACTAACAGCAACATGAAATATCACCTTGAAAGAGAACATAGAGCACTGTTGCTTGCAGAAGAAGCTGGTCCCACCGTGCTTGCCCAGGCTTCAAGTAAAGCAACAGGGAAGCAGCCACAGAAGGAAAGTAGTAGTACTAAAGAAGATACAGATTGTGTGCATCTGCAGAAGCAGCAGTCTCCTCTTCCTCATCCCCAGCAGCAGCGGCAAGCTACCATGGAGCAGATGGGGTGGTGTTCTTCTGCAATGTCACAGAGCAGGAAGCAGGCAATGTCTAAAGTGGGTACACGACATATTGCTCTAATGATTGCTTTGGATGATCAGCCACTGCAGATTGTAGAAAATGAGGGATTTAAGCGGATGCTCCATTATTTCGCCCCTTACTACAAACTTCCTTCAAGAAGTACATTTAGCCGTCAGGTGCTTCCTTCCCTATACAGAAAATGTCGTGCTGAAATGCAGATTATGATGGCAAGGGCAAAGGGGAGGAGCATCCATCTCACCACTGATGTTTGGACTAGTATGAATGCAATGCATGCATATTTGTCTCTAACAGCACATTGGTGGCAGCTGGATGAGGCATTAATACCTGTAAGCACTAGCAGCATTGGCAGTGGCAGCAGCTCCAAAAAGGTTTCGCCAGGATACCATTGGGCTTTACTGCATGCTCAAGTGCTAGACAAGAGACATACTTCAGAAAATATCTTACACGCAATTCAGGGGATGATGGAAAAATGGAATGGGCTCCTTAGAAGCAGTGATATGGAATGCTTAAATGGATTTTTCATTACTGACAATGGTTCCAATATTATTAAGGCTCTGGCTGATGGCAGATTCAGCGGCATCCGATGCTTTGCACATACCCTGCATCTGATAGTGAGGGATGCTTTGGGGCTTAGTGGCAAGGAAGGTGGTACTACTACTAGTTGTAGTAGTCAACTCCTGAAGCGGTTGATTGAAAAGTGTCGCAAAATAGCTGGGCATTTCAATCGTAGTGTAAAAAGTGGGAAGCAACTCAGAAAGAGGCAAATAGCAGTTGGCGCACCTTTGCACAACCTTCTTCAGGATGTGCCTACCAGATGGAATTCCACCTATCTTATGTTGGAGAGGTTGTCTGAACAGCAGACACCTCTTCATGATTTGGCAATGGCAACTGAAATTGGATTGGAAAATCCTCTTGGATGTCAGGACTGGACAAACATTGCACACATGGTGCATGTCCTCAAGCCTTTCAAAGTATATACTGATGCATTGAGTTCAGCTAATGCCACTTTGGGTGGTGTCATCCCTGTAATAAACTATCTGGAGGAGGTATTACAGGAATTTCTGCATCATCCAGATTTCTCTAAGGAAGTGTTAATGCTTGTTAAATGCTTAAAAGAGCAAGTTGAAAAAAGATTGAAACCTCTCATGCAAAGGGATTGCTATATGTTAGCCACGATGTGTGACCCACGTGTGAAAGGCAGTATTGCTCTCAAGAACAATGCTCTTACACATTGGAAAAAAAAGTTGATTAAAATGGTTGAAAACATAATGTCTAACAGGGTCTGTTCCACTGGTAACGATGAAAAAGAATTAGTATTATCCTCTCAGTCTCCAACTCCATCCTGCTCAAGTACTAGTATGATCAGCTGCTCCCCTACCCCTTCCATAACACATCAAAATATGAGTCATTCCACATTTAATGAACTGCCTGCCATGTCACAAGCAATCGCATCAGCTGTTGGCAGAAGAGTTACTACTACTGAGTCCTACCTGCAGGAGAATGTTTCAGAACTGCATGTTAAGAGTTTTCTGTCTGAGCCAATTCAGAGCATGGACTCAGATCCCTTGAGATATTGGGCACAGAAAGCTTCAATGTGGCCTGATCTTGCAATACTAGCACAGCACTTTCTTTCCTGCCCGCCAACAAGTGTGCAAAGTGAAAGAGTATTTTCAATGACAGGGAACATAGTGAGTCCACACCGTGCACGTTTGTCTCCAGACTTAGTCGAGCAATTGGTTTTTATCAAAACGAACTTTCCACAGCTTGGGTATCCGAACTTTCCCTGTGACTGGGAGGAGTGAGCCTCTTGTCGAGGGCCGAGATCCAAGGTCAAGGGGTGGAAGAGAGGCTTGGCTCTATGCAGCTGTGCTCCCCGCATCGCTTGCTGGGGTGCCCGGCCACAAGAGGCAGCAGCGGCCACAACACTGCCGCTGCTGCCTCTTGTGGCCCACAGGAGAAGCCAGTCTGGGAGTCACAAGACATGAACACTCTGTCCTGCTGCGTCTCCAACACAGGCTTCTCACTCCCAGGCTCCTTTCCCCCAGTGTCCACCTCTGAGGCAGGCAAGTCCTCGCTGGGTTCTTCTGCCTCAGCGTCCATCTCCGACAGCATGATTGTGTGAATGAAGTATGAAAGAATTTCAGGCCAATACAATATTAAATTGCACTTACAGTGCACAGAGAGGTTGATACTCTAACTAAGTAGCTAGTGGCTGTACTAGTAGTAGCTAGCTACTAGCTAGTAGCTACTGGATATCCAAGTACTAGCTACTACTTGGATATCCAGTTTATATCCAACTAGTAGCTGCTACTACTACTAGCTACTAGTTGGATATAAACTGTTACTGTCTGTTATATCCACTACTGTAACAATATATTGATTAACCAAATATATACAGACACCCTTGAGTGTAATAAAAAGAGAAAACTGAGCACCCAGAAGTTGTACATTTCTGAAGGATTTTTTGTTCATGAGTCTGCTTTCTCCTAGTCCTTACTCCTACTTTAGTATCACAAGCATTACATTTTTTGCTTCAAATGGCTGTCTTGGTCATGGAGCAATTTTTGGCATTGACGTGTGAGTCATTGCAGTAGCTTGAGTGCTGCACACACTGCCCACAGTGCACAATATTGTATTGGCCAGGTTGAAAGATGTGTGAATGGTCAGTAGCCACGGTTGAAGCCTTGACGTTGGCGCTACTGCTCACAAGTATACAACTTGTGCTAATTCAGCCAGACTGAATGTTGTATGGAAGTGTATGACTAACTTAGTTACTACTACTAAAACAATGAAATGTGTTGGATTATAATAGACATACATCCGTACATGTCTGCTCTTTGTAATTTAGTAGTACCATACTATATTATTTTGGAATAATAATTATTAGTTAAATGACTAATAAAATAATATATAAAAAAGAACAAGCAAACATTTCCAATATAAACAAATTTATTAACATTTATATTTCACACCACCACCACCACAGTACATGCACACATTTAAAAAAAAAAAACAAAACAAAAAAAAAAACCCAGGCCAGCAGCCCAGGTCAAGGCGAAATATGATGCCTTGACTTCATGATGTTGCAGCAGGGTCAGGCTCATGTGGAGAGGAGGGTGTCGCCACTGGAGAAACCTCCTCTGAAGCAGAGGGAACTGGCACCTCCTCCTCATGAGGCATCTCATGAGGAGGAGAAGCCATTTCCCTCTGCTCCTGAGGGGCCTCCTCCAGGGCTAACAACCTCCTCTCCACATTGCTGACACTGGCCTGCACCTCTCCGACCCTCTGCTGCAACATCATGAAGTCGGCATCATATTTCGCCTTGAACTGCCGTACTTCCTGCAGGATCTCCTCCAACTTTGAATATTGTGCACAGCAGCACTTACATGTTGGAGGAGATCCTGGAGGAAGTACGGCAGTGCTGGTGCTGGTGCTGGCACTGGCGCTGGCGCTGGTGGTGGTGCTGGTGGTGGTGCTGGTGGTGGTGCTGGTGGTGGTGCTGGTGGCAGTGGTGGGCCGCTGGCTCCTGGCAGCTTTTTCTGGTGGTCCTATAAAGAAATTAAAATAAATAATAATTCAACATGAGACACAGAACTATACATTATACATACATTACATAGTCAGATATGACAAATAAAAAAGCAAATACTACTGGATGCGTGTGAGCAAGTTTATAAAATAATCTACCCCTTATTTAGTTTATTGACCTTGAGGATTATAGAAAAATGAGGAGTCCATTGCAGGGGAGAAGGAGTGAGGGGGAGAGTGGAGGGATATCAATCTATCAACATAGATTAGAGAGAATACATAATTTGAAGGATTGGAAGGAGAAATAATAGTCAATCTCAGGTTACACAGAATATGATGGTAGGAGATACACTACAAACCTCTTCTTTTTTTTCACCTTCAATTCTTTAGTTTACTATCATAGCCACTCAGTGTCATTTAATATATACAAATAAATAAATACACACATCCCCCCATTCCCAATCCCCAGCCACTATAACTGACTGATATAAAAAAAAAAAGATTTTGTTTTTCAGCCTCAGATAATATATACTACTGTACTGGCTGTGCCAAGATATATTATTTCCTACCTAGACCACTTGTTGTTGCTGCCTCCGTCCTCCTCTGGTGACAGCTCTGCCTCCCACTAGGCCCAGGAAGCCCCGCCTCGTCCCTACCTGGGTGTTGTTCTGTACAAGACAAATCAAAATTCAGAGAACAACAGTTAGAATTTTAAAAACAAGAATGAGATCAGACACAATGATTCATTCACTGTTATAGTAAAGAAACATTTTTAACACAAATTCCATTACAATTAATTGAATAGTTGTGTAATGTGTGTTGTTCTTGTGTAGTATTCTGAAAACAACTTACCAGGCACGGAACGGGGCAAGGTTTGGCGGACCTCCTCGAGCCACCTACCCTCGTGTAATCGCAGATGGCGACCTGAAAATTAGAGGAATATACAGGAAAAAGAATAACATTGATTAATTTTTACAACATGCCCATGTTTTGCCTTGACCTACTAGATTATTTTTTATGCAACATACAAAAGTTAGTTATACATAAATACTATTTTATTTATATTTCAATGTGGCTTTCAAAAAAATCCCAAATACCACCATTTCAAAAAGATAAATATAAATATCAATAATATACCACAGATAATTTTATTTCCTTTGTAGTCTAGTTATTAAGTATTAATACTAGTATGGTATAGGGTAAGGGTGGTACACTAGTAGCTAGCTAGCTAGTAGCTAGCTACTAGTATTTCTGTTTTTTTAAAATATATTTACTTAACATTATAACTTTTATTACTTATAGTAGTTAATTATTACATTATAATTATATAACTCACTGTATGCTACTAGTAGCTGCTACTGTAGCTAGTATTACTATCATACTCTATTTAATTTTCAATGACAAAATAATATACATAATTTATAATTGAATAATATGATCAACATTATTATTTCTCACCTTTCTTTTTGAGGTCTTCCACCTCACGAGGGTAGGAGGCCCGCCGGCAAAACTCCTCCTGGAGAGAGGCCCAGGCAGCAGTCTCCCTTTGCAGGTTAGGCCTGCTGCCTGAGGGGGTGTACAGGTTCCTCTCATCCAGGAGCATGAGCCGGGCCAGGAGGTCCACGTCGCCCTGGGTAAAGTGGGGCTTCCTGGACCTTGCTGCCACCTTGGAGGAGGACGGTGGGGAGGAGTCAGACTCCCTCCCCCTGTCCTCACCGGACTCCCTTTCACGTTCCATCCTACCATGAGAAAATAAAAAAGAAGATGAAAAAAAGTATGTGCTATAGGACAGCTGTTTGTTCAGAAGCTCACACACTAATGCAGGGAGGGGCTAGGCAGCTCCCCCCTGTCTGTGAAGCCAGCCCTCAGCCCTCACCCTCACAGTGACAGTACACTATTCAGTTCAGTGGCAGGGACATGGGGGGAGGGGAGGAGTGAGGGTCAGGCAGCTGAGCTCCCCCCCCCCTGTCTGTGAAGCCAGCCAG
The DNA here is from genome assembly GCF_901001135.1 of Rhinatrema bivittatum. Taxonomy (NCBI): domain Eukaryota; kingdom Metazoa; phylum Chordata; class Amphibia; order Gymnophiona; family Rhinatrematidae; genus Rhinatrema; species Rhinatrema bivittatum. The sequence goes on along the minus strand of NC_042616.1, from coordinate 98,470,861 downwards.
CCTCTCACTACGTAATGCAGGCAGGGAGGGAGCTGTCTCGGCCCTCACCCTCACAGTGACAGTACACTATTCAGTTCAGTGGCAGGGACATGGGGGGAGGGGAGGAGTGAGGGTCAGGCAGCTGAGCTCCCCCCCCCCCTGTCTGTGAAGCCAGCCAGCCTCTCACTACGTAATGCAGGCAGGGAGGGAGCTGTCTCGGCCCTCACCCTCACAGTGACAGACAGTACGCTATTCAGTTCAGTGGCAGGGACATGGGGGGAGGGGAGGAGTGAGGGTCAGGCAGCTGAGCCCCCCCCCCCCTGTCTGTGAAGCCAGCCAGCCTCTCACTACGTAATGCAGGCAGGGAGGGAGCTGTCTCGGCCCTCACCCTCACAGTGACAGTACACTATTCAGTTCAGTGGCAGGGACATGGGGGGAGGGGAGGAGTGAGGGTCAGGCAGCTGAGCTCCCCCCCCCCCTGTCTGTGAAGCCAGCCAGCCTCTCACTACGTAATGCAGGCAGGGAGGGAGCTGTCTCGGCCCTCACCCTCACAGTGACAGACAGTACGCTATTCAGTTCAGTGGCAGGGACATGGGGGGAGGGGAGGAGTGAGGGTCAGGCAGCTGAGCTCCCCCCCCCCTGTCTGTGAAGCCAGCCAGCCTCTCACTACGTAATGCAGGCAGGGAGGGAGCTGTCTCGGCCCTCACCCTCACAGTGACAGTACACTATTCAGTTCAGTGGCAGGGACATGGGGGGAGGGGAGGAGTGAGGGTCAGGCAGCTGAGCTCCCCCCCCCCTGTCTGTGAAGCCAGCCAGCCTCTCACTACGTAATGCAGGCAGGGAGGGAGCTGTCTCGGCCCTCACCCTCACAGTGACAGTACACTATTCAGTTCAGTGGCAGGGACATGGGGGGAGGGGAGGAGTGAGGGTCAGGCAGCTGAGCTCCCCCCCCCCTGTCTGTGAAGCCAGCCAGCCTCTCACTACGTAATGCAGGCAGGGAGGGAGCTGTCTCGGCCCTCACCCTCACAGTGACAGACAGTACGCTATTCAGTTCAGTGGCAGGGACATGGGGGGAGGGGAGGAGTGAGGGTCAGGCAGCTGAGCTCCCCCCCCCCCTGTCTGTGAAGCCAGCCAGCCTCTCACTACGTAATGCAGGCAGGGAGGGAGCTGTCTCGGCCCTCACCCTCACAGTGACAGTACACTATTCAGTTCAGTGGCAGGGACATGGGGGGAGGGGAGGAGTGAGGGTCAGGCAGCTGAGCTCCCCCCCCCCCCTGTCTGTGAAGCCAGCCAGCCTCTCACTACGTAATGCAGGCAGGGAGGGAGCTGTCTCGGCCCTCACCCTCACAGTGACAGTACACTATTCAGTTCAGTGGCAGGGACATGGGGGGAGGGGAGGAGTGAGGGTCAGGCAGCTGAGCTCCCCCCCCCCTGTCTGTGAAGCCAGCCTCTCACTACGTAATGCAGGCAGGGAGGGAGCTGTCTCGGCCCTCACCCTCACAGTGACAGTACACTATTCAGTTCAGTGGCAGGGACATGGGGGGAGGGGAGGAGTGAGGGTCAGGCAGCTGAGCTCCCCCCCCCTGTCTGTGAAGCCAGCCAGCCTCTCACTACGTAATGCAGGCAGGGAGGGAGCTGTCTGTGTGACACTGACAATCTCTGTTAAACTTTTTTTTCACTAAATTAGCATAAAATTAAATGAAGTACTTTTGTGTGTTAAACTTTTAATTTCCCCTAATGTAAGTAACTTCATTTAATATTATTTTTATATTATTTTATGCTATTTCACCGAAAAAAAAGTGCATTAACTATTTAACTTAACCTACTAAGTAACTAATAGTAAAGTAATACTGTATAAACTAAAACAAAATCTTATATATTTATTATATTATACACTTACAGTGGTAAAGTTGTTGATGATAGCTCAAAGAAACACTATCAGGCTGAGGCTCAGCTTGCTTCTCAGTCAGAACAAACGGCACTGCTGCTGCTCTGCCTGACTCAGACAACACGTAGTAAGAAAATAATTATTAGTGCGTGCAGCAAAATGGCCTCTGGGGACCTCACAGAGCATGCTCAAGGGAGCGCGCACTAATCCGCGTTTGTGCGCACTAACCAGCGGTAGTGCGCACTATCCAGCGGTAGTGCGCACTAACTACGGATGAGTTAAAATACTGATTCTACATTCCCATTGGCTGTTTTCCAGGTGGTGCGAACCAGTGGGAGCCCAGAACCGTACATTTAGCTAACGAACTCCTTAAAAATTGATACGTTTTACTTAAAAGTTGCAATTTTTGGTAGTGCGCACTAGCATTAGTTAGTGCGCACTAATGGGAACTTTGGGCGCACTAACCCCGTTAGTGCGCACTAACTCTGTTCGTAAAAAAAACCAAATCACACGCGAAAAACTAAACTTTTAAACGAATCGGTCGACCGAAGCCCGATCCGATTCCTAAACACGAAGCACATCTCTACTCTCTGTTTCCTGTCTTTTAGCCAGTTTGCAATCCATGAAAGGACATCGCCACCTATCCCATGACTTTTTACTTTTCCTAGAAGCCTCTCATGAGGAACTTTGTCAAACGCCTTCTGAAAATCCAAGTATACTATATCTACCGGTTCACCTTTATCCACATGTTTATTAACTCCTTCAAAAAAGTGAAGCAGATTTGTGAGGCAAGACTTGCCTTGGGTAAAGCCATGCTGAATGTGTTCCATTACACCATGTCTTTCTATATGTTCTGTGATTTTGATGTTTAGAACACTTTCCACTATTTTTCCTGGCACTGAAGTCAGGCTAACTGGTCTGTAGTTTCCTGGATCGCCCCTGGAGCCCTTTTTAAATATTGGGGTTACATTTGCTATCCTCCAGTCTTCAGGTACAATGGATGATTTTAATGATAGGTTACACATTTTTACTAATAGGTCTGAAATTTCATTTTTTAGTTCCTTCAGAACTTTGGGGTGTATACCATCTGGTCCAGGTCTACCACATCTTCTAGGTTCACCGTGATTTGATTCAGTCCATCTGAATCATTACCCATGAAAACCTTCTCCATTACGGGTACCTCCCCAACATCCTCTTCAGTAAACACCGAAGCAAAGAAATCATTTAATCTTTCCGCAATGGCCTTATCTTCTCTAAGTGCCCCTTTAACCCCTCGATCATCTAACGGTCCAACTGACTCCCTCACAGGCTTTCTGCTTTGGATACATTTAAAAAAAGTTTTTACTGTGAGTTTTTGCCTCTGCGGCCAACTTCTTTTCAAATTCTCTCTTAGCCTGTCTTATCAATGTCTTACATTTAACTTGCCAACGTTTATGCTTTATCCTATTTTCTTCTGTTGGATCCTTCTTCCAATTTTTGAATGAAGATCTTTTGGCTAAAACAGCTTCTTTCACCTCCCCTTTTAACCATGCCGGTAATCGTTTTGCCTTCTTTCCACCTTTCTTAATGTGTGGAATACATCTGGACTGTGCTTCTAGGATGGTATTTTTTAACAATGACCACGCCTCTTTGACATTTTTTACTTTTGTAGCTGCTCCTTTCAGTTTTTTTCTAACAATTTTTCTCATTTTTTCAAAGTTTCCCTTTTGAAAGTTTAGCAAGAGAGCCGTGGATTTGCACACTGTTCCTCTTCCAGTCATTAAATCAAATTTGATCATATTATGATCACTATTGCCAAGCGGCCCCACCACCGTTACCTCTCTCACCAAGTCCTGTGCTCCACTGAGAATTAGATCTAAAATTGCTCCCTCTCTCGTCAGTTCCTGAACCAATTGCTCCATAAAGCTATCATTTATTCCATACAGGAACGTTATCTCTCTAGCGTGTCCCGATGATATATTTACCCAGTCAATATTTACCCAGTGTATGATCTTCCTACTTTCTTAATCTCGAAAGCCAATAGCAACATAACTTTGTTAACAAAATCAATTACTTGCCTTGGTTTGTAATTTTCCTGGTGATGCACTCCCGGCCTGTGTGCTCTTTCAGGAGTAATTGTCCCACCTTTCTCGATGATTCCAAGCATTTCCAGTAACCATTTTAGACAAAATTGAAATAGTGCATCTTCTTTTAAACTCTTTGGTATACCAGCAATCTGTATATTATTCCTTCTACTATGGTACTCCAAATCATCTAGTTTATCCTCTAGTTTCTTTTTTAAGTCCAGCATATTGATATGCCTGCTATCAATCTGATCTTCCTGTTGGGATACTCTTTGTTCAATTGCATTGATAGTATTGCTATTCATGTTCATCTTCTCATTTAACTCATCCAGTCATGATTAAATTTTTGCAGTTTATCATTTACAGCTGCTGAAACTACTTTAGCAAGTTCTCTAAGTAATTTTTCTGATATTCTTCCACTAATACACAGGGTTTTGGCTCCATTTTGTCTTCTTGCGTTCTTAGCTTTTTTCTGACTATTCTCTTGTATTTAGATGACATTACACACTGTTTTCTTATAACAAAGTTGTCCATAAGATTTTATCACAACCATGATCAAGGAAAATATTCTCAAAGACACTTATTTTGCTGATTTTTGCAGTTAGCCCACCAGCTCCAATGGAGCTTTAACTGAGATGTCTGCTCAGTGCTGAGTCCTTGCCAGATGTCGACAAGACTACAGTTCTAATTAAATATAGATTACTATATTTACCATATTGAGAGTAGAGAATTTTTTACAATCACTTTAGAGCACTGTCTTAGCTGAGGCCCAGGCATCGGGACCCAGCTTCTCTATTGGGCCCAGTGCCAGGCCTACACCTGAGCCAGGACATTGGATCAGGTAACTGGGGGCCAAGAAGTTTTCTGGCCCCGACAAAATTTCTGGGGCTTGGGCCTTTGCTTGGGTCTCAGCCTAGGCCTCAGCATCAGGCCCAGGCCTAGGTCAAGACCCTTGCATTGCACTTGGGCATAGGCCATGACCCCTGTGTTGGGCCACATCCTATGCCTAGGTAAGGCTCTGGCCTTGGGTCTAGGCCTAGGCTGAGGTGCTGGCATTGTGCTTGGGTGCAGGCCCAGGTCCCTGCTTTGGGTCTCGATCTATTCCCCAAGGGGTAGATTTTCAAAGCAGCGCGCAGGCGTTCATGTGCGTACGCTACCCGGTGTGCACACATGTATGCCCGATTTTATAACTTGCGGTCGGCGCGTGCAAGTGGTGCAAAATTGTGCTCCTTGCGGGCGCCGAGCCCGTGCTGAGCCACTTTGCCTTCCCCCGTTCCCCACCCCCCACCCCACCTTCCCTTCCCTTCCCCTACCTCCCCCACCCTTTCCCCCCACCATTTTCTTTTTTTTGTTTCTTGTTTTAAAACTTACTTCAGCCCTGCCGGCTTGCAATCCCCTGCACAGTGACAAATGGCTGCTGTGTTGGAGGACTCTGACCCCACTCCTGCCCTGCCCCTTCCCGCCCCTTTAGTAAAGCCCCAGGACTTACAAGTGTCTCGGGGCTTTATGCGCATCGCCGGGCCTTTTGAAAATAGGCCCGGTGCGCATAACCCTTTGAAAATCCGGCCCTAAGTGAGGCCAGACAGGTGAAGTTTTTTAGGGGGGGAAGGGTGGTTTAAAATGAAATGTGCAAACCAACAAAATCTCATCATATTGTCAATTGTTTAATTTTGAAAACAAAATGAAACAAAATAGGAAATGTTGGCGTATATTTCCGATTTCATTTCTCTCCAACACATATCTTTAATATGTAGTAGGCTGTCATATGTGTAGGGCATAGATTACAAGCCAGGGTGGTCTCTGGCTCGGGCATTAATGGGCATGTCCTTGTGATCCACAGCAGGCCTTGGAAGGGATGCTACCTTAGGGTAGGAATAAGCATCAATGCCCGCTTGAGGCTGATAGAAAGGCCAGGACAGGATGCATTACCATAACGGCCTTGGTTAGAAACTCTTGGGACAAGGGCCAGTATAGAACACTCAACAAGAAGAGGGGAATGGGTGGAGACTCAAAATATTTGGAAGCTTATCACCTGGCAACTGAAATTATTTGTTAATAAAGCTATGGCCACTTATATTCCAAATCAGTCTATTGGTTTGTATCCATTTGTGGGTTTGTATGTTTGAATCATCCTAGGGTAGGGAGGACAAAGGGGGAATGGGTCCTCAATGCCTCTGTCACTAAATGGTGACTACAGCATCTACTCACATGCATAAGGAGATGAATGTCCATGATGGAATAATGGAAACGGAAATTAAAATGGGAGGGATATGGAATTGTGTAACTCTTAGCAGGGACTGTTTTAAATGCCAATATGAATTCCATTCGCAGATACACCCCTTTTTCCTCCATTCTGCAATTTTTTTTTTTTAAACGGAATCCAATGCTTTTTTTTTGGTTGAAATGGTAGAATATTTTTGAGTCATACATTTTGCAAAGTTCCAAGGTTGAGAAAATGAAGCCCATAAAACTTAGTCCTCTCCTCAGTCTATGGGTTTCAACATGCTGAATCAGGCCCCAACAGTCTGGCCCCACAGAATGTCAATACTTGTATGAAAACAAATGAAATCTTAGAATATAAGGTGGAAGCTAAAGAATTCCATCATCCCTTCTCTTCAATCAAATATTTCTTTAACATTAAAAGACTGCAATACCAAGCAATTCCATTCTACCTGCCACAGGTCAAATACTTGTCATAGCAGACACCCTGGTTAATATGAAACTAAAATTAATAGATTAGATAACTATTACATGCTCTTAGTGCCAATTAATTTAATGGCTGTTTTTTTTATAAGGTTGGAAAATACAGGGCATGGTTTACTGTGACTGTGTTTGCTCTAAAATGGGCCTTTTGTGTTACAATTACTACCAATTGATTGGGCTGACATTTGTAATCCCCTTTGGATTCCTCAGTGATATGATATCAGTAAGAACTCCTTCAAACAGGACTATTAAAAAGCACATTAAACATGCTCCTTGTTGTAAGATTTATGCTAGCTTATGTTAGAATAACAATGATGCAGTGGTATTTGTTTGAAAATGAAAGGCTTATATGGGTTTTGTAAAATGAGGAATTTAGTTTTGGGGAGGGGCAGTGAAATGGTGATTTATTTTTTGTTTATGTTCTTATGACTTCTTTGATATGTCAACTTCTGTCTCTAAGCATTAGGCCACTTGTAATTTCTTGCACTGACTCAGATAAAATGTATACTCTGTTGAAAAATGTGTATCACCAACTAAATTAACCCAGGTGATTGTTGTGAGACAGTAATAAGAGCAGGGTTTTTTGCTCCATACCTATGCTCAAATAATTGGTTTGGTTTTTTTTTTAGTCTTGCCATATTCTTTTATTACAGTACTGTTATTTTAATCTCTGATTTTGGACTTTATCGGGAACAAACTGAACATGCCAGACTCCAAGTCAATATCAGAATCCTTTATACTTTTATTTAAACAATATTGCAGATGACACTTGTTTTGAGTAACTTACAAGCATAGCAGAGAAAATAATATATTCCTGGAAATGTAACTAAAAAATATGACTTGGAGTAATAACAGAAGAGTATGGTCATAGGTACACAGTCTTCTGCTTTTCAAAAATTTCCAAATTGTATAAATGTGCAATTATTCAGAGACATTTTGCCCACCATATTTTCATTCATTCTGTTGTATAAATAACAGGGCTGTCTTAGAAGATATTTATCTCTGATTCCACAGAAATTTTACTATAGCGCATAATTTTTCCATACATCTCTTTTCTTTATTAGTAATGATAATAATAATAATATTTATTACTCGCACACATCACAGTTCGTAGTATTTTAAAGAGTTGCATACATGATTAAAAGTACATAAGACAACAAAAAGGTGATCATCTCCTACATAATCGACTTGCTCTTAATGCTCGTTTAATCATTGCCAAACGCTTGATGAAAAAGAAAGGTCTTCAGCTGCTTTCTGGATGTTTTAAGATAATCAATCAATCAAAAATCATCAAGGAGGCTATTTCAAAATGGCCCATAGAAAAGGCCAGGTCTTTAGCCTCACATAAATGTACAAATTTAAGAACATAAGAACATAAGAACATACCATACTGGGTCAGACCAAGGGTCCATCAAGCCCAGCATCCTGTTTCCAACAGTGGCCAATCCAGGCCATAAGAACCTGGCAATTACCCAAAAACTAAGGGGCGGTTAGGTGTTGGATTCTCTAACCATGCCTTATTACTAGAATGTAGTATTTGCAATTACACATAGGCAGATAGATTTTTACAGCACTGGAAATAGATAATGGAGCATCATTTTAAAGATCTTTATAAACAATTGCTACTCATTTAAATGTTTATGTGCCATGCTACCAGAAGTCAATGTAGTGGTTAATGTGAGCATGTATGTTAGCCCCTGATAATATACAAGCTGCAGAAGTTTGAACCACATATTGTGTTCGCTGGTAAATCCATGATGAGTTGCAATAGTCTGGAGTATAGTACAAAAATCTGAAGGTGAAAGAAAAGGCTGGAGTTGGAGTAACATTTTAAGTTTTAAAAATGAGGATTTCACTATGCCCTTAATCTGATGATGAAATTCTATATCATTTTGGATAATGCAATACTAGTATTATTGAACTGAAAGAACATAAGACCATAAGAACATAAGAAATTGCCATGCTGGGACAGACCAAGGGTCCATCAAGCCCAGCATCCTGTTTCCAACAGAGGCCAAAAACCAGGCCACAAGAACCTGGCAATTACCCAAACACTAAGAAGAATCCATGCTACTGATGCAATTAATTATGCAACAACCAACCTCTTCCCTTTCAATAATAATTCTCCAACATTCACCGATACAAGGGAAAACCCACGCTGTGGCACCTCCCCTGCACGGTGGCTCCACCCAAGGACAACCAACCAAAGGATGGAGGAACCAACCAAAGGATGGAGGAACATCAGCAGAGGAAATTTGCTGAGAATCATAGCTTTTGCCTTGTTCATGTTAATCACTAAACAATTTCTTTCATCCATTTTTCAATTTCAGATAGTCAATTCCTTGCCATTTTGAAAGTATCAGACTATGATGTAGAAACAGGAATAAAAAATGGTATATTGTCTATATAGACCTGATAATATACATTCATTTTAGTGAGAAATTTACATATGGGTGTGATGCATATATTTAAAAATGTACAGGACAAAACGAAACCCTGAGGTACTCCAGAAGTCATCTTAAACCAGGATGAAATATCTGCCCCCTTTCTAACTTGACAAGTTCTATTTCTGAGATAAAATGTAAACCATTTCATAACTAGACCTGAGATCCCTTGTGGGCCATCAAGATCCAATGATCAACAGTATCAAAAGCTGTGAAAATGTCAATTAATATGAAAAGATATTTTTGTTACCTTTATCAAGTCCTCTCATAACTTCAACCAAGCTAGATAAATGAAGATTCTCAGGCGGCTATATGATTTTCTAAATCCAAATTGGTTCTGATCTTCAAGAAAGTTAGCAAGCTTTAAAACCACAGATTCCAGTATCTTGGCTAGAAAATAGAGAGAGAAGGGATTGGTCTGATTTCACAAGGTGAAGCACAATTGCTTCTTCAACAGTGGCCTAATAGAAGCACACTTTAACAAATGTAGGCAAAATCCTTGGTCTTAATGAGGAGTTAATAATGTTAGAAACCAAGGACCAATAAAATCTCTCTAAAACTTCAAACTGCTGTAAAGCATAGATTAATTAGGGAGCTCGAATTGCAGGATTTAAAAATACAATCAACTGACTGAGTTCAACAGATGAGACTTCTTTGTGTTATGGTTTGTAGAGATGTGAATCGTGTCCTCGATCGTCTTAACGATCGATTTCGGCTGGGAGGGGGAGGGAATCGTATCGTTGCCGTTTGGGTGTTTAGAATATCGTGAAAATCGTTAAAATCGTGAACCGGCACACTAAAACCCCCTAAAACCCACCCCCAACCCTTTAAATTAAATCCCCCACCCCCAAATGCCTTAAATTACCCTGGGATCCAGCGGCGGTCCATAGCTAAATCGGGGGAAGGGGGAGGGCAGGAAAACCGGCACACTAAATCCCCCTAAAACCCACCCCCGACCCTTTAAATTAAATCCCCCCTCCTGAACCCCCCCCAAATGCCTTAAAGTACCCTGGGGTCCAGCGGCGGTCCGAAACGGGCTCCTGCTGTTGAAGCGTGTTGTCTTCAGCCGGCGCCATTTTGCAAAATGGCCGCCGCAAAATGGCGGCGGCCATAGACCAACACGATTCGACCGTAGGAGGTCGCTTCCGGACCCCCGCTGGACTTTTGGCAAGTCTTGTGGGGGTCAGGAGGCCCCCCCAAGCTGGCCAAAAGTCTCTGGGGGTCCAGCGGGCGTCCGGGAGCGATCTTCTGCCGTGAATCGTTTTCCGTACGGATAATGGCGCCGGCCATACGCGTATGGCCGGCGCCATTTTCCATTCGGAAAATGGCGCCGGCAGGAGATCGACTGCAGGAGGTCGTTCAGCGAGGGTTCCGGACCTCCGCTGAACGACCTCCTGCAGTCGATCTCCTGCCGGCGCCATTTTCCGTACGGAAAATGGCGCCGGCCATACGCGTATGGCCGGCGCCATTATCCGTACGGAAAACGATTTGCGGCAGGAGATCGCTCCCGGACGCCCGCTGGACCCCCAGAGACTTTTGGCCAGCTTGGGGGGGCCTCCTGACCCCCACAAGACTTGCCAAAAGTCCAGCGGGGGTCCGGAAGCGACCTCCTGCGGTCGAATCGTGTTGGTCTATGGCCGCCGCCATTTTGCGGTGGCCATTTTGCAAAATGGCGCCGGCTGAAGACAACACGCTTCAACAGCAGGAGCCCGTTTCGGACCGCCGCTGGACCCCAGGGTACTTTAAGGCATTTGGGGGGGGGTTAGGGAGGGGGGATTTAATTTAAAGGGTCGGGGGTGGGTTTTAGGGGGATTTAGTGTGCCGGTTTTCCTGCCCTCCCCCTTCCCCCGATTTCATTTAAAGGGTCGGGGGTGGGTTTTAGGGGGATTTAGTGTGCCGGTTTTCCTGCACTCCCCCTTCCCCCGATTTAGCTATGGATTGCCGCTGGACCCCAGGGTAATTTAAGGCATTTGGTGGGGGATTTAATTTAAAGGGTCGGGGATGGGTTTTAGGGGGTTTTAGTGTGCCAGTTTTCCTGCCCTTCCCCTTCCCCCGATTTACGATTTTTTGACGATAAATCGGGGGAATTGGTATTGTATTGTGGCCCTATCGATTTTTGACGATTTAAAATATATCGGACGATATTTTAAATCGTCAAAAAACGATTCACATCCCTAACATTGGTTTGTGGGTTTGTGGGCCCTTGGTCCGAGGTGGGTATTGTTACTACCTGTGGGGAGGAACCCCACAGGTCCGTACCATCGGAAGGTGAGGTCAGGCACAGCAGGAGCTCTGGGTGAGAGTCTATGGAAAGGACCTGAGGAGCAGGCAAGAGAAACTGCGAAGAGGGACCCCAGAGCAAGCTGATAGGTTGGAGACTAGTACCTGGGCAGAGACCTCTGAAGGGGGTGGTGCTAGGCAGACCTGAGGAGCGGGAAGCACAAGGCAGGACGTGCAGGAGGTGGACTGCAGAGGCAACCCCGAGAGGTGGAGCTGTGCAACAAGAGAGGTACTGATGATGACGTGGACCAACCTGAGGAGCGGGGAAGCCTGAGTCAGATCTCCGGGCGATGACGTAGTCGACCCCGAGGAGCGGGTAAGCCCAGATAGTCTCTAGTGTAGAACATAGGCACTGCCCCGAGGAGCAGGGAAGTGCAGGCAGTCTCTTGTCTAGAATGTAGGCACTGCCCCAAGGAGCGGGGAAGAACGGAGATAGAACTCCCAGTAGTGAAGGCATTCCCAGGGGGCAACCCAGAGGAGCGGGAAAGCCGCCGAACAGGACCTCTGAAGGTGCAGGCTAGCCCGAGGAGTGGGCTAAACTGGGAGACAAGGTCTCCGGAGAAGGCACATGCAGGCCCCCGAGGAGTGGGTACCTGCCATGGTCTTGAGTTCAAGATAGGTCCAAGGTCACCACAGGTCCGGAGGACAGGAACTCGTTGCCAAGTGGGCTAGCAGGGGGGAAGGTGGAGCTTAAGAACCCTGATCCTATGACATCAATCAGGGATGCCCCCAAGGTTCCCGCCATGGAAGCTTCAAAAAAGGGCCCGGTGGCGTGCATGTGCGCCTAGGAAGGCCCGGAATTGGCATCCCAACTGCCACGTTGAACCATGAGGTATGCAGTGGCAGAGGCTGGCCCCCACCGCAAGCAGGGTGGGGGCCAGCAAGAACAGTGCAGGACATGAGTAGACACGGTCGCAGCCATCTGTGACCGATGGTCATAACACTTTGAATGTATCCCATTTCGTTGTATCAAAAGTTATATAATAAAATTGCGATTGAACACTGCTGGGAAAATTAGCTCAAAGAAAAACATTTTTTCCCTGAAAGAAACCTGCAAACTGAGAAGCTGAAAACGTAGATGGATAGGATACCTTCGTCTTTATCAGAGATTTCACATCATTAAACAATTCCATGAGCTTATTCAAAGCCACTTGAATGTGTTGCCCATAGTAATATTTTATTGCATTATCAGCATGTCAATCTTCACCTAGCAATGTCATGGAATCTGCTTGATGTTCTACTGATTGATATTTACACCAAAGCATTCACATCTATGTAGTTTTTGCTTAAATTCAGGTAGACAGTTAGAAAACCAAGGGGCTACCTATGTACAATGAGATTTCACATTTTTCACATGTGCAAGATTATCAATGACTGCAGTCAATATTTCTAACCAAGTACCAACTGCTTGAGATACCTCTAATTGTTCTATGTCTACTAAATTAGGACCCCATCTCTTCCAAAGTTTATCAGGATCAATGTATCCTCTTTTAGTCTTAATAGTAATTTGGTTGTTGATTTTGATTCATCAAAGAAACTTTAATATAAAAAATATACAGATTTGATCAGAACAAAACACCCTCTCAACCCAATGTTTCAGAATAGAATTCAACTGAAGCGTATGTCCTAAAATTGTAAGATCTAAAGTATGACTCTTTTCGTGGGTGGGCAAATTCACCAACGGTTGTAATCCCATAACTAATATTGGGGGTCATTTTTCAAAATCCGGTAAGGCGTTTTCGCATGTGATAGGCCCTTAACGCATTTACCGCATGCGATTGCACCATATTGTATGGTGCGATGCAAATTCCAAAAATGGGAGGAGTTTTAGCCTCTCTGTGAAGAGCTATCGCACAGCCATAATGCAGATTTTAACTACACCTCTTTGAAATGTGTTAGCAGCTGTGACCATGCAGTAAGGTTTTTCACCATTCGTGATGTGTCCTGTAAGGCTTATTTCAAATGATTTGAAGACTCTGGGGGGGGGGGGGGGGAGAGGGAGAGGGAGAGAGGAGAGAGAGAGAGAGAGAGAGAGAGAGAGAGAGAGAGAGAGAGAGAGAGAGAGAGAGAGAGAGAGAGAGACTGGCCATAATATCATGGCCCATAGGCAGGTATTTGTATCCCTAGGGTAGGCCCACCTAGTAACTCGAGGTGGGGATTAGGTAAGTGTGTAGGGGGTTAGGGGCCACTTTGACATGCTACGTGACACCTACGAACAGAACAGTGGTCACTTGTGAAGATTTGCTGGCCTTCGGAGTGAGGAAACTCACTCCAAGATGAGATTTGGGCAAGGTTCTCTCAACCTAGCTTGATGTTACCCAGGTAGAGAGTCCATCAAGCTAGGTTGAGAGAACCTTGCTCTATGGACGTATCTGAATTTACTCACCCAGTGACTAAGAAGATTTACACACTTCATGCTATTTCAAATTGTGATTCTCAGGGCGTAGTTTATGTGATATCTTGTCCATGTAATAAGCTGTACGTGGCGAAAACATCTCGTAAAATCAAAACACGGATTATAGAGCACAAATCCAATATTAAGACAGGCAGCGAGAATGCCCCGTTGGTGGTGCATTGGCTAGCGGCATCACATTCAGTGGAGGAACTACAATTTTTTATTTTAGACGTGGTCTCGATCCCGGGAAGAGGTGGTGATTTTTTTACAATCTTAATTAAAAGAGAACAGCAATGGATATATATTTTGGACACAGTAGTTCCCAAGGACTGAATGCTGAACTTGAATGGCATTATTTTATTTAATGTAAGTGTTGCTATAGACGTGGTGACTGTTGGGTAATCTATTAATTAGTCATTACTGTGACAAGTGCGGTTTCGCGCCAAAATGACTACCCTGGGCTTTAAATTCAGTGATTTAGATTGGCACTTCGTGCTCCTGAACAATGTATAACACATCTTGATACACAGGTATGTGACTTTGAATAACTTATGTCTGTTATCGGTTCTCCTTTATGTACTTGGCTATACATTTAATTTCTTTTATTCACAGATTGTTAAAATATCCCCCCGAAGCAGCCAGACTGGCGAAACACGGGTCCGTGTTGGGGACTGCTGTTTAGAAATACTGATATGTGACATTAATAACTCAGGAGACACCGTTTAAGAAGTAATAAAAAACATTTCGCATTTAAAATATTAGTCCAAGTGAAGTTTATTGTGCACTTTTTGACGTTGTTTATACTTTCACATGGTGCAATATTTCCCCTCATTTAACTAAATCCTGCCCAAACTCCTCCCTGATCCCGCCCCTCAAAAAAATGTGCATTTGCACCATGTGTAATGAACATTAACATGTGCATTAATGGCATAACACATTTTGATGAATGACCCTGACAGTTAACCACATAGATTAAGAGCTAACTCCGAATGACACATATCACCACTTTGCCATTTAGATGGATAACATTTCAGTTATCCATCTAAATAGCTTCTGAATATTGGCCTCATGGTGTTTACTGTTTATAGTGGATGAGCTGTTTCCTTACTGTACCTTTCTGTATACAGGCCTTCTGATATTTCCAGTTCTGTGCTACATAATCTGCATTTGTTTGTTTTTCCAGTTGGTTTTTTTTAATTATTATTTTTATCGGCAATGTACAACAACAATCATGTGACAATAATACAGCAAGAGTAAAGAAAGAGTAACCATCTTAATAATAGTAACAATAAAACTGATCATTGCCTTATTTTCCCATTTTTCTCCTTCCTCGGCCAATCCTCCCCCCCGGTACACTAAGAAATGCGAAGGCTTATTTCATGCTCCTTAATAGCACAAGTCATACAACAGATAAATAGCAACCAAAGATCATTAGTCAGAAATCATAAATTATAAATTAGAAGGTATAAATTAAGATTTATAGAGCACACATTGTAAATTATAAATCATATTTCTGGAATATGGTGTCAGAGATTGTAGGTAATCCCCCCCAAATTTCCAACATTTGGTCAAATCTTTTAGAGGATGCTTTTTTTAGCATAATTTAAAATTGCAGCGTGTCTCTACTCGTGTGCCTATACGTGCATGCATGGGGCACGCGCCTCCATATCTGTGCATTTTTTCTTTATTTCCTCACCCAGTTCTTTACAGTTGATTTTTTCCAGTTATTATAGTAAATTTTGTGGCTTCTTTCTCTTCATATGCTGGTAGGTTCCAAATCATTCCTTGCAGTCGGTGGAATTTTTGTCCAAGTTTGTTGATGAAAATGGTTTGAGGCTGTTTGGAGGCGGAGCCTGGTGGTTAGAGCAGCGGAGTTCATATCCCACTACCACACCTTGTGACCTTGGGCAAGTCACTTCAACCTTCATTACCTCAGGTACAAATCTCAATAGTAAGCCCTCTAGGGATAGGGAAATACCTCCTGTCCCTGAATATAATCTGCTTTGAAGTGCCTGAAAGTCAGAATATAAATCAAAATAAGATACTTTCTTACTTTAGCACCTTTACAGCATTCAGATCTGTTGCCGATAATTATGCTTGGAGACCTACAATTGCAGCTATATGACGTTCATTTTTAGTCATGCATCTAACTGCAAAAGAAGGCGCATACTTTTAAGCATGTAGAAAACAATCTTATTTTCAAACATAAGGTACATGCAGGGCCGGTGCAAGGGTAGTAGGTGCCCTAGGCAAATCTTCTACCTTGCGCTCCCCCACTCCCCTGGTCCCGGCCCTGGCTCTGACCCTGACCTCATTCACTTAGAGAGGCCCCCTCTCTTACGCACACACTTAGGTTCCTTGTCTAATTTACAAATGCTCCTTACATAGGCTTCCTCCCTCTCTCTCACTAACCCCATTTCTCTCTCATAAATACACAATCCCTCTCAATCACAACAGTTGTGGCCCACCAAGACTGCTTCTCTCAGCTGCGAGCAGGATGAGTGCAGCTCGCGGCCGCTGAGTCTCTACTCCTCTCGGCTGTGAATGGGTTGGGCTCTGCTTGCAGCCCCATATGGCTGCTGTTTGCTGCCCCCTAATGGACGGCACCCCAGGCAACCGCCTAGTTTGCCTATTTGGATGCGCTGACCCTGGGTACCTGCGTACATTGTATTTAAATGCCAGGTTGTTCTGCAGCTAAAATTAAATGCATAGCTTTTGCTTCAAAATAATGGTGTAAAGTTATACACATTCAGGTGAATTTTCAGAGGAGTTCCACATGTAACTATAACATAGCAATTTTTTTAATTAATGTACCTGCATTAAGTGCACTTAATAAAACCTATTGACAATTCAAAGGTATATATTGTAGATATTTTCAAAAGTCTGCTTACTTGGATAAAGTGGATTTACACATGTAAAACCCAGTTTTAAGTGTGCAAATGCTTTTGAAAATCCGGCCCTTGATTGACATGTCAATCACAGGTGTACTTTCTAAAAATGTAAGTTTCACAAGTAGATTCATAATTTTCCCCAAAAATGCACCCCCAGAATTGCTTTTCTTTTCTTCATGTACCACATTTATGTGCCATGAACTTATAGTGTGTGTAGTTTTAGGCATATAAATATCCACTTAAGGGCATTTGATCAACTCCTTAGGTCCCAGCTAAGTAATACATAGGTCCCAACCAAGCTTTTGAAAATGTGACCCTATATGTTTAACCTATTTCTGTAAGATTTGTTCCTTCTTCAACTCTTGGACTGCATAGACTCAGCACGTAGTGTTTCTTATTGGTTAGCTGGTGGGGATGGAGGAATGTATTTGTTGGGTTCGTGGACCCTTGGGCCGATCGGAACCAAAGGAGAAGTTGCTGTAGATGGTGGCAGCAGTGGCCCCGACCGGGAGGCAGCAAAGACAGGCTCGGAACTGGCCGAAGGAGGAACTCTGGAAGCCCTATGCGACCAAGGGCTTTGGCGAGGAAGGTGGAGACGACGGAGTTGGTCCAGTAGTGATAAGCTCTTCGCCCTGGAAGCCGATCCTCCCCCGAGAGGGGCTCGTAGGAGTTCGGCCGCTGGGACTTAGGAGATTCACCCTGGAAGCCGGAGTCCCCCCAGGAGGAGCCTGTAGGGACCCGGCCGCTGGGACTTAGGCGGACCCGCGAGGGCCGAGTCGGATGAAGTCCAAGGTCAGTTGCCGAAGGGTCGTCGCTCGCCAGTCCAGAGTCAGGAACCAAGGGATCACCGTAAGCCAGTCCGAGGTCAGGAGCCAAAGCATAAACGTAAGCCGGTCCGGGGTCAGAAGCCAGAGAATCACCGTAAGCCGAACCGGGGTCAGAAGCCAGGGAAACGTCGTAAGCCAGTCCAAAGGTCAAGAGCCAGGAAACACCGTCAGCCGAACCAGGATCGAAGATCAGGAAGAGCAGGGGAGCTCAGGATGCAACAACTGGAGTCAGGAGAACCTGGGAACCTCGTTGCAAGGCAAAGTCTGGCCTGAGCTGCAGGGTATAAATACCCTGCAGCGTCTGACGTCACTCGGAGGCTTCCCCTGCATTTTCCCGCGCTGGCCCCTTTAAATCTTGCTCAGAGACGCGCGCGTGCGTCTAGGGGGCGGGGCCAGCCACCGAGGAACGCCGGCTGCTGCGACGCAGCGAAGAAGGCCTGGCAGGAGCTGGTACAGGCCCGGGTGAGGCGGGGGAACGCCGAGCCTGCGGTGGCTGACGTCCCCGGAGGTCTGGGGAGCACGGGCCCGGCGCGGGAGTCCGAGGAAGTGAGTAGCGATTCCGGGGCCGACCCGGAATCGCAACAGTACCCCCCCCTCCTACGCCCCCTCCCGGGGGGCCGCGGCTTGTCTGGGTGCGCGGCATGAAACAGGCGAAGAAGGTCTTTATCCAAGATATGGGAAGAGGGCTCCCAGGAATTCTCCTCTGGGCCATAGCCCTCCCAAGACAGGAGGTATTCCCACCGATGACGGTGGAACCGGACGTCCAAGACCTCTCTCACCGTGTACGTGGTCCCAGGGTCTGAAGCGACCTCGGAAGGCTCCGGAGGCAGAGGGTGGAAGCGAGAGAGGACCACCGGTTTGAGGAGAGAAACATGGAAGACGTCGTGTATCCGAAGAGTAGATGGTAGACGTAAGCGGTAGGAGACCGCGCCAACACGCTCGGCTACCCGGAAGGGTCCGATGTCGCGAGGGGCTAGCCTCATGGAAGGGATCCGGAGCTGGATATTTTTTGTACTGAGCCAAACCCTTGATCCGGGCAAGAATACTGGAGCGGGTCGGCGAGACTTGTCCGCGTAAGCCTTAAACCGGGCGGCGGTACGGTGGAGTTTCTCCTGAGTGGTGCGCCAAAGCTGGTGAATCTGGTTGGCCGTCAGTTGCGCCGCTGGCGAAGAGGTAGACACAGGCAACGGTAGTGGAGGCTTGGGAACCTTTCCATATACCAGCTGGAAGGGAGACTGTAGTGTGGCGGAGTGTCGATGACGATTGTAACAGAACTCGGCCCACGGAAGGAGAGCCACCCAGTTGTCCTGCTGCTCCCTAACAAAGGCTCGGAGAAACGCTTTCAGGGTTCGATTCGTGCGTTCCACCTGCCCATTGCCTTGGGGGTGGAATGCCGTGGTCAGGTCTAGTTGAACCCCAAACTTCCTGCAGAGCGCCCGCCAGTATTTTGCCGTGAACTGGGGGCCACGATCCGAGGCAATATGCTGAGGTAAGCCATGCAGGCGGAAGACATGGTGGATGAAAAGTTCAGCCAACTCTGGGGCCGTGGGTAACTTGGCAAGGGGCACAAAATGGGCCATTTTCGAAAAGCGGTCAATCGTGACCCATACCACCGTTTTCCCTTGAGACGGGGGCAACTCGACGATGAAGTCCGTGGAGATGTGGGTCCATGGCTCCGCGGGTACAGGGAGTGGCTGAAGAAGCCCCCAGGGACGCCCCGGCAGAGGTTTTTGCTGCGCACATGTGGAGCAGGACTGTACGTAGAGGCGAACATCCTCCTTCACCCGTGGCCACCAATAGAACTCCGTCAGTAATTGGAGAGTCCGGGCGACCCCGGGGTGTCCTGCCGTCAATGAATCGTGTGCCCAGGCTAGGACCCGTCTTCGATCACGTACTGGAACTACCACCCTCCCTGTTGGTGCTACTTCGGTGGCTGCCAGTTGGATTTTAGCCGGATCCAAAATGTATTGAGGAGGATCGGGGCTGTCCTCATCCTCAGAGACACGTGAGAGGGCGTCTGCCCTAGTATTCTTGGCTGCAGGCCGATAACGAAGAATGAAATTAAACCTGCTGAAGAAGAGGGACCAGCGTGCTTGCCGCGGATTGAGCCTCTGTGCATGGGACAAGTATTCAAGGTTTTTGTGGTCCGTATAAACCACAATAGGATGTTGGGCCCCCTCCAGCCACTGACGCCATGCTTCAAAGGCCAGCTTGATGGCCAGTAGCTCCTTATCTCCGATGCCCGTAGTTCCTCTCGGCAGGCGAAAACTTCCGGGAGAAGTAGGAGCATGGCCGGGTTTTCCCATCCTTGGAGACCTGGGACAGGACGGCTCCCACGGCTACGTTGGAGGCATCCACCTCCACAATGAATGGAAGTAGGGGATTCGGGTGTCGGAGGCAAGTGTCCTGGAGGAAAGCTTCTTTGAGATCCTGGAAGGCCTGTGCGGCAGTTGGTGGCCAACTTCGTGCATCTGCACCCATGCGCGTGAGGGCTGTTAAGGGCGCCACCAAGGAGGAGTAATGTGGGATAAAGTGGCGGTAAAAATTGGCAAAGCCTAAAAACCGCTGGATTGCCTTTACTCCCACCGGTTGGGGCCAGTTCTGGATGGCGGCTACTTTTTCAGGGTCCATGCGGAAGCCGGTAGAGGAAATGATGTAACCCAGAAAGGGCAAAGACTCCTCCTCAAACTGACATTTTTCCAGTTTCGCGTATAGTCGGTTCTCCCTCAGTTTTAGCAAAACCTGTCACACATGTTTCCGATGTTCCTCAAGATCCCGGGAAAAAATCAAGACATCGTCGAGGTAAACAATGACTGACGTGTACAGGAGGTCACGTAGCACCTCGTTCATTAGATTTTGGAACACCGCTGGAGCGTTGCAGAGACCGAAGGGCATGACGAGGTACTCGTAATGGCCGTCCCTGGTATTAAAGGCGGTCTTCCACTCGTCGCCTGGCCGGATTCGTACGAGGTTGTATGCCCCTCTAAGGTCCAGCTTGGTGAAAATGCGAGCTCCTTGTAGGCGATCCAGGAGCTCCGGAATCAGAGGTAATGGATAGCGGTCTCGTCGGGTAATCTGGTTCAGGCCCCGGTAATCAATACAGGGCCAAAGAGACCCATCCTTTTTGGCCACGAAGAAGAAGCCGGCTCCAGCCGGAGAGTTAGACGGTCTGATGAACCCTCGGTCCAGGTTCTCTTTAATGTAGGCGGACATAGCCTTGGTCTCCGGTAAGGACAGAGGATATACTCTCCCACGAGGGGGCGTGGTGTCCGGGAGCAAGTCGATTGCGCAATCGAACGGGCGATGCTCTGGGAGTAACTCTGCCTTCTCTTTAGAAAAGACATCCTGGAAAGCCTGGTACTGGGGTGGAACCGTCAGAGGAGTAGCCAGGAGTGGAAGCATCTGTAGCGGGCGAGCAGGAAGACAATGGCGGGCGCAGCCTGGACCCCACGATGTGATCTGGAGCGAGGACCAGTCGATCACCGGAGAATGTTTTCTTAGCCAGGGCAGTCCGAGGACGAGTGGGTGAATGGACCTCTCGAGGATGAGGAAAGAGATCTCCTCTTTATGAAGAAGACCCACCTGAAGCTGAAGCGGAGTCGTACAAGTAGCTATGGTTCCTGAGAGGGGTATCCCCTGGATGGACGATACTCGCAAGGGTGGTTCCTGAGGCACGACTTTGAGTTGTAGCTGTTGCGCCAGGTCTCGGAGGATAAAATTCCCCCCGGACCCGGAGTCGAGGAGTGCCAGGGTATCAAAACTCCCTCCAGGAAGACAGAGTTTAGCTGGAACAGTACATGGGGAGTCCGGAGAGGTACTGCCTAGAATCAGCTCCCCACTCGATTCTAGGTTCGGCCGTTTCCCGGCCGCTCTGTACACTGAGCCAGGAAGTGCCCCTTACCACCGCAGTAGAGACATAGGCCCTGCGCGCGACAGCGCCTCCGTTCCTCGGCGGATAGCGGACCCCGACCCAATTGCATGGGCTCTTCAGGCGGGAGGGCGGCTGCCGCCGGTGGTGGAGCTCGGGCCCGAGGTGGTATGATTCGGCGAGCGCCGTGCCCTTGGCTGGTCCTTCGCTCCCTGAAGCGGCGCTGGATGCATCGGTCCACCCGTCCGGCCAGTTCCACGAGTTCTTGGAGATCGTCTGGAAGATCTCGGGCAGCGAGTTCGTCCTGGAGTCGTGGGGAAAGTCCCTCCAAGAATATCCCATGGAGGCTGTCCTCCCCCCATGCCAATTCAGTGGCAAGGGTCTGGAATTCCATCGCATATTCCTCCAGGGGACGATTGCCTTGCCTCAACTGGAGAAGCTCGGAGGCAGCCGTAGAAGCGCGGGAGGGCTCATCAAAAATTCTCCGGAAGGCCTTGACGAACTGCACGAGATTATTCAGGCGGGAGTCTTGTCGTTCCCAAAGGGAAGAGGCCCAAGCTAGAGGTCGCCCGTCGAGAAGGGAAATAATGTAGGTCGTCTTGACCCGGTCGGTCGAGAACTGTGCAGGCAGAAGATCAAAGCGGATATAGCACTGGTTGAGGAACCCCCGACACGTCTTCGGATCCCCAGAATACCGAGGCGGGGATGGCATCTGTATTGGAACTGAGGAACTCGTATGGGCTTGCGATGAGGATGTGGCAGGGCGAGCCGCGGAGGCCCCTTCAACTCGATCCGCCAGGCGTTGAACAGTGGACATCAGGGTATCGAGGCAGGACTGTTGCTGCTGAAGCTTCTGGGCTATGCCCGGGATAGCCTTGAGGCCGGCAAGATCCGCCGGGTCCATGGCCTTGCAATCTGTTGGGTTCGTGGACCCTTGGGCCGATCGGAACCAAAGGAGAAGTTGCTGTAGATGGTGGCAGCAGTGGCCCCGACCGGGAGGCGGCAAAGACAGGCTCGGAACTGGCCGAAGGAGGAACTCTGGAAGCCCTATGCGACCAAGGGCTTTGGCGAGGAAGGTGGAGACGACGGAGTTGGTCCAGTAGTGATAAGCTCTTCGCCCTGGAAGCCGATCCTCCCCCGAGAGGGGCTCGTAGGAGTTCGGCCGCTGGGACTTAGGAGATTCACCCTGGAAGCCGGAGTCCCCCCAGGAGGAGCCTGTAGGGACCCAGCCGCTGGGACTTAGGCGGACCCGCGAGGGCCGAGTCGGATGAAGTCCAAGGTCAGTTGCCGAAGGGTCGTCGCTCGCCAGTCCAGAGTCAGGAACCAAGGGATCACCGTAAGCCAGTACGAGGTCAGGAGCCAAAGCGTAAACGTAAGCCGGTCTGGGGTCAGAAGCCAGAGAATCACCGTAAGCCGAACCGGGGTCAGAAGCCAGGGAAACGTCGTAAGCCAGTCCAAAGGTCAAGAGCCAGGAAACACCGTCAGCCGAACCAGGATCGAAGATCAGGAAGAGCAGGGGAGCTCAGGATGCAACAACTGGAGTCAGGAGAACCTGGGAACCTCGTTGCAAGGCAAAGTCTGGCCTGAGCTGCAGGGTATAAATACCCTGCAGCGTCTGACGTCACTCGGAGGCTTCCCCTGCATTTTCCCGCACTGGCCCCTTTAAATCTTGCTCAGAGACGCGCGCGTGCATCTAGGGGGCGGGGCCAGCCACCGAGGAACGCCGGCTGCTGCGACGCAGCGAAGAAGGGGCAGGAGCTGGTACAGGCCCGGGTGAGGCGGGGGAATGCCGAGCCTGCGGTGGCTGACGTCCCCAGAGGTCTGGGGAGCGCGGGCCCGGCGCGGGAGTCCGAGGAAGTGAGTAGCGATTCCGGGGCCGACCCGGAATCGCAACAGTATTTGCTTTACATCCAACTAATTGAGGTCTTTCTGGAGCCAGACTATGATTCCAAATCTGTATGAAAATATAGGAACTGCAGATTGGTTGATGGCATTCATCTTACCCTTACCTAGTGGCACACCTATTCAGTCAGGTTCTCTGGGCTGCCACAATAAATGAGCGTGAGATAGATTTGCATTCACTGTGTCTCCAAAGTATGCAAATCTATCTATACCTCTTTTGGGAAATCTGAATTCTCCCCAGATCTGATGGAAAAATGCAAAGTGGATCTGAAAAGTCTGTACCAGATCTCCCAAAATCTAAAGTGAATCTAAAAAAAACCAACCCACAGTAGGTTTCTATGGATTTGTTTCAGGATTTCCAAGGATTTAAGAGGGATTTTGTTCCAACTGCATTTTGTTTAAAAGAGGTTTATCAAGTTGGCTTGACAAGCCAATAGATTTTTCTGAGTGTGTTGAACCAGGGGGGTCAATCCTCTTTTAAATAGATTTGTACATCTCAAATTAGGACATGGACATGAACTCTGAAATCTATATCAGAGCTTTATATACTGTATCTGTTAATTAATAGAAGTTATAAATACATCTATCAACGTCTGATATTTGATATGTGTTCTATAGTCTTTCAGTAACCTTGCAATATAGGGATAAGGCCCAGACAACAAGAATCTAATAAAGATATTTTCTAAAATTTAAATATGAAAAAAATAAGATTTTCAATGTCATCCTAGTTTTGTAACTTCTTCAAGAAGTTTTCAAAGGACTGGAGCAAATTATTCTTATCGGCATGTAGTTGATTAAGTTCTGTGGAAAGTTATTGTCACTGGGATTAGCTTTAAATTAAGTTCTGAGAGCATTAATTTGCTTTAACAAATATTCCTCCTCTCTGAGCCTTATGGTTTTTTTTTTTATTATTATTATTATGCCTAACACAGACAATCTGTACTTGTGCTTTAAGACTTTCCCACATGTTGAGATGTGGGTTAAAGTATCCTGCATCCTCTGTTGGGAAACTATTAATCATGCACTTTAATGAGTTAATATAATGTGAATCTAGGAAATGTGCTGAGTTTAAACTTTAGATACCAACTTGAAGTTTTTAATCATCTTAATATTCCAAGAAGGTCATGGAAACAGGTGAATGCAATAACCTGGATGCTGTGAGGGGTAAAAAAAAAAATCTTATATTGCTGGAAACTTCTGTAAATGGTTTGCTCTGACAGCTGCTTCAAAACATGTAACACAGAAAGATGCCTGAAATATGCGATCTAACAAAAGGTGTGGTTTAGTTTTCTTACATAAAGGATACTGTTGGAACTTAAATAGTTAAATTACAGTAACTATTGACTCTTACATTTCCATTAAAGATGAAAATGGACAACAAAAAAGCCATATTTGTGGAATCTTCTCCCGGGTATCTTCACAGAGAACAAATATATATATATTAAGAGTACCCATAACTCTCAGATGGTACAGGAAGAGGGTCATTTTCTATTTGCATAATCCATCCTCAAATGGGATGGGTTTTTTTAATATACTATAAATGTTATCTCTATGGGTCAGTAGCAGTGGAGTTATGAAAGGTTAGGTAGGAGAAAGGGAGCTTGAGATTGCCCTGGGTCTACCAAGAAGCCATCCTAATATGAGAAGAGAAGAGGAGAGTCATCCTTGAGGACTACAAAATGTTCAGGTTCAAGGGAAGTCTGAAGGAGAAACGAAAAATTCCATATCTGTTGGTAGGGAAGTCTCAGAGGCAAGGTAAACTGAAGGGATTCCAGAAATCAGTATGGGTGTCTGTTTATGTTTGTACTGGAGCATAATATTTTGTCAACTCAGCCAATTTTGAATTTTTCCTCAGTCAATTTTCATTGGATTGGAACAACAATCTGGTGTAAAGAATTGTATTATCTGGACAGTTATCCTGAGCCTCACCTGCTTCCCGCCCTTCTCCCTGTCCTGTAGAAGAGGGTTATTGAGTTTGCTTCGTTTCAACTGCACCTAAGTGTGGCTCTCCCTGACAGGAAGATTAGAGAATGGGGTTCCATATGCATGGAATCAGTATGGTCACTTAGTATGGGTCACCAATGAAGTTGGATGCTTTAGGGTCAAAAGAAAGGTTGTAGCTAATGATTGATTTGCCTTTCAGATCCCCTGTAAGGGATATGGTAGAGGAACGACAGAGAGTGATCAGAGCTACTTTTCTACATGCTCTCTCCTTCTGGCTCCACATCTCTCTTTTTAGTCATATACTCCTATGCAGATAGTTCCAATGTCCAGTGGTTCATATGAAAGTTCACAAATTCAGATAAGAACCTCATTTATTCTCACTTCTTTCTCCCATTTTCTACTTCTCCCGTAGAAGTCCTTACCCTGCTTGTGTATCATCCTGAGATTAATTTGTTCAATGTAATCTGCAGGTAGTTGTACATCAATCAAGGATTACAAGTACATCACTATATCATTTATGAGTGTACTTAAGAACAGCATAGTGTTTGATTCTGGGGTTTTTGTAGTACATTGGTGCTGTTGGGTCTTGTTATATACTTGAAGTTTGCCTGCTTTTCTTTAAGTGTGATATTTGTATTTTAAGAGCAGAATAAATATTTCTAGCCCAAAGATTGTAGAGATGCAAGGTAGTTGGATTTGTCACATTTATATCTTGTATGGTACTTTTTGAATGTGCTTTTTATGATTATGCATATTTTTGATGTACTACTTTGACATACTATGGCAAAAATTTGATTATTAGTTGCTATTTTGACAGGATGAGCACATGAAATAGAGAGATAGCATTATCAACATTGTAAGAGGATATAGGACATTTTAAAACTTTTTGGAGAGACAAAAATCCAGATTTTTCTTGTGTGTGTGTGTGTGTGTGTGTGTGTGTGTATAAAGTAAGAAAGTTTTGAAACAGATTTACTAGCATTTAAAAATTGTCCACAGACAACAATGGGATCTGCACAGATGTGACAATTTTCCTTCCGGAGTTACTCCTGCCTGAGACAGAAATAAATAAATTTGCATCTATGAGTACCCAGAGGTGAATAAAGTGTACAGAATTTATAGGGTAAAATCCAATATGGTGCATACTAACCCCAGTCTGCTGCTAGAGCTCCTATGTCCTGATTTAAACTACCTTTTGATTATTTCCTTCTTAATGTTATGACATGGTAAAAAAAAAAAAAATACAGATCAGGGCTTACTCCTCTTAGCCTTAGTTTTCTACTGTAGATGCCATGGATCAGTTTGTGATACAGCTAACAAATGGAGTGGAGCCAGGGCAGACCTGGTAACTGCGAGTATACTGGCATCTTTGGAGAACCCAGCCTTTGAAACACATTTGAGTCCCTGTGGATGAATATTCTGGCACTTGCTGTAGGCAACCTGTCTCTTATTGCTGTGACATGACTGGGCACTGCAAAGTGGGGCTCAGAAGGAGTCACTGGATAGGCAACATCTGACTGAGGATCGAGTCATCAAATGATAGGGATGTGCATTAGTTTAAAAAAAAATGGGGGAAAAGAAACAAATAGGATCCAATTCATTTTTCTTTGGGGCCCCCATAATGAATTTAGAGGGACTCCGGAATTAAACAAATCATATTCATTTTATTCATTTTAAATAGAATGATTTCTATAAGCCATTAAAGTCAATGGATTCATAGAAATAAATCAATAGGAAAGCAACAGGTGTACAGTTAGGAATTGGTACATAATATAGAGCAGCCAGCTAGCAGGCAAGGGTAGGACAGCATGTTGTCAAGGAGACAACATGGATGATATATCATAGCAAAGCATTTTTCCAATCCAACCTATCGTTACATACCAGGTACAGCGACGCTGATCTTGAAGACTGAGCATGTCAGAGATTTGATGTGCATTCCTTCTGAATGTACTGTTTGTGAAGGAGATATTTATTTGAGCTTTCTCTGAGTTCCCACTTAACTTTTCCCAAATAATATTTTGACTGCTGCCTATGTCAGACTCTGTGCTAGTCACATAGTAAAGGAAAACATGCAGGCAACACTGCACCAGAGAAGCTCTGTGTCAGAGCAGAATTGTGTTGCTTGGTATTTCCCCCCCCCCCCCCCCCCCTTTGTGGAAACAGGAAACATTAGAGAGTTGCTTGGAGAGCTGCTGCTGATTTTGTCTCTGCTTGGGCAGTGAGCAGTGGGCAGTGTGGGCAGTGAGCAGAAGGTGAGCACTGAGGACAGGGCAGAGATTGACATATGCCAAGCTGTGTTGTAGAGCCTGTCACTAAGCTCAGCAGTGTCAGAACTAGTGTACAACATTGTCTCTGTGGTCCCTGCATACATCCATTATCACTGCATAGTCAGCAGGCATACAGCCCCCCTCCACAATCTCAGCTTCATTCTCCCACCCTGGTGGATGGTTGATTACACTGGGATAGTTTGTCCAAAAAAAGCCTCATTCAGAGGAAGAAATACCGGCACAAGAGACAAGATGCTCAAGAGAACAATTTCATGTACTGAATGTCATAAGAGGTTAAAGTTGTAAGAAGGAACTCATGCAAAACCAGAAAATCATGAAATGCAATAACCAGAATTCAGGTACAGGATATGGGAAATTTATGCGATTAAAAAACAATAATTCTCACAACTTACTATAAACCCGGCATCCTATCATTGTGAAACCATTTCCATATATTACATGTGATATCAGCCTCATTTGAAAAACCCATTTAAGAAGAAAATCCAAATTCCATCTTGCAACTTTGGGATCTTTATGCCACTCAGATGTGCTTTCACGCCTGGACCTTAAACCGTGCCTTTGCCACTGTGCCTTGCTGTTGTCACCCAGACCTTACGCCTGCAGTTGCTCTTGCCAGTCTGGGGGCTGCTTTGCTCCTCTCATGATGCTTTGGAGTCTTGAAGTCACTCTTTATGCTGCTTGGCCCTTTAATCAGTGCATGTCTTAGGTTTATTTTTTTCAGATACCTTCTCTGCTTCATTCCTCCTTCATGCTGCTTTACAAAGCTGAGCCACCTTTGGTGCCAGTTTGCCACTTGAGATACCATCAAGGGTTCATGTCACTATCGCTGGTGCCCTCTTATGGCACCTTGTGGTATTTTTCACACTTTTTCTGCTTTTTGGCTCCTCGCACAATGATTTGGAGAACTCCTGCCAATGCTGGTACCCCTTTGTCCCTTTATAGGGTCTTAGGCTATTCATTCCACTTTTAGTGTCACTATCCAGTATCCACACTTTTTCTAGGTAAATTGGCATTCTCTCCTGCTTTTGTTGATTTCTCACCATAAATTTTAAGACAATTGATTAGAAAAATCCAAATTTTGGAGCCCGATATAAGATTTAATGCTTCCTCCATTGACTTTAATGCAAACAAAAAATGAATCAAACTAAAAAACGATTATTTTTTCATTTTGAATTTAAGAAACAAATTGAGGTCCCCACAAAATGAATTTTGAAATAAAACAAATTTTTTCCTTCTGCACATCCCTATCAAATGCTTCTTGCTTTCAGACTTCTTGAAGCAGTGATCAGGAGGGGAAATGCTCTAATAGATCAGTTGAGCTGGCAGGAGTGAATTGGGTGCACTCTCTAAGAACCCGCTTCACTAATGTTTTTTTTTTACCATAGATACAAAATGAGAGAAAAGTCATAATGAATCTGGCTCTAAATTAGTTAGTTACTAGCTTTGTGAACTGACCAAGCACTAAGACACACTGAACAGGAGGTAAGACAGAAAAGAAATAAACTGATAATGATATATATATATTTTTTTTAATTTACTTTTTATTATGCACTTTCAATTTACATATCAAGGTAATATTCTTGACATTTTAACAAAGAAGCTTGGGGGACAAAGTTCTTCTTATCATCACAAATTAAAAGCGTACAACATAACATTACCCCGCTTCATAGAGATCCTCCATATTTCAAAAGAAGATCCATCACTCAAAATATCTAAGTAAACTTATTAAAGTTATACAATTACAAAAACAAAGAACAATAGTCTAAAAACTGTAAAGAGGATTATTTCCTGATGAGATATAATCCCAGTTTATTGGGGGCTTGGTTGAACCTGAACATTTAGATCCTCTGTCCCCTGTTTCACTTCTTTATCGGAAAGAAATTGAGTCAATTGTATTGGTGTAAAGAAAAGATAAGTTGACCCTTTGTATTTAAGTTGGCATTTACAAGGAATTTCAGTGAGAAGCTAGCTCCAATACTTAGTCTGAGATCTTAATACCAAAAATTGTTTTCTTTTCTTTTGTGTCATTCTAGACACATCAGGAAATATTCTCACCTGTAAGTTCATAAAACTATGCAATCGATACTTAAAATACAATTTGAATATCCACTCTCTATCTATCTCCAATGTAAATATTACAATTAGAATACTTTTCTGTTACGTTTAAAATTTCTGTTACGTTTAAAGCTTGCGCTTCACTTTCAGCTTTTGGACCTCCTCCACTTTTATACTTCATTTTTTCTTTGTGGTAAATAAAAAACTCTCACCACAGGTGGAATGTTATCTTTTGGCACTTTTAAAATTTCAATCAAAAACTTTCTAAACATCTCTTTAGGAGATACATATGCGAGTCTAGGAAAATTGAGAAATCTCAAATTTCTAGCCCTTGTCATATTTTCCAGGATTTCTATCTTATTTAGCATTTTTACATTATCCTTCATCAAGGATTCTTGAGTTATCTTAATAGCATTTGCTGAAGATTTCATTTCTTTATTTTGTAAAAGAACACTTCTAACAGTACTCTCAGCTGACTGCAATCTCACATTGTGATCTCTAACTACTTCATTTATGGGTAAAATTTTATTTGTTACGAAATTACTCAAGCCTTCAATAGCAGCCCAAACAGATAATAAAGTTATTTCTGCTGGTTTTTTGTAATATATATGTTAAAGTTGTATCCACAGGGGTTGAAGAGCCATATCCCAAAGTCCAACCCTTTTCTTCCCCAGCTGGACTAACAGCCAACTGTTCGGAGTATATTTTTCCGACTTCTTCACTTCCTCCACCCAGGCTAGAGTTCCCTGCCTGATCCAAACTGCCTGCAACTTCGGCTTGCAGTTGAACCAGTCCCATAGCCGGGTTCCTGAGTGTAGCTGTGTTGGCTGGTGCTCCTCTCATTATCGGGGAAAGTGAGATGTCTGAGTCTGGTACCGGAGCCTGAGCTCCCTGCCCCTGCGACTATACTCCCGATTCTATTCTTCCACGCACAATATGGGCATCCATAGGACCGGATACCGGGAATTTGAGAAGGCCCAGGGCTGGCCTTCTCTTTTGCCCTACGTTTCCTCACACTATGAGGCATTTTCCAAAAACTCTCAAAGAGAGAGGAAAAGAGAAAAAGAAAAAAAAACAAACAAACTGGAATTCCCAAAAATGTTACTGTATTTAGAACTAATTAATTGGATCTTCTTATAATTGGAGGTTTTGGAGGCAAACACAATAATAGAAACAAAAATATAATAGTCTTATCAGAGGTGGAGGTCTTTTTTCCCAAGTTGTTACAAAAATTTTTTTTTTCCAGACAAAGCAGCGCGCGCCCCTTAGGGCGGCTTGGGCAAAGTGCCGGCAGCTTGATGCGCTGCTATGGAGCCGGTTTTAAAGGCCCCTGTCCAGTCGGCATCTTGATGTCACTTCCGGTTAGTAGTTTTGGAGGCCCCCGTTCTGGGCCGGAATGTCGTCCTCACCCCAAGGGTAACTTCCTCAGGTAACAGTTACTTGCGCACCTCCACCTCAAAAATTTCAAGTTTTGGAGCCGGTTTTATAGGCCCCCTTCCAGTCGGCATCGCTGACGTCACTTCCGGTTAGTAGTTTCGGAGGCCCCCGTTCTGGGCCAGGATGTCATCCTCACCCCAAGGGTAACCTCCTCAGGTAACAGTTACTTGCGCACCTCCACCTCCACCTCCAAACTGATAATGATATTGATGGTGAGGATGAACAGAGAGATGAAGCCCTAGATGGGGGAATCAGCACATTATAATAGATTTTGGCTGCTATTTCTCAACTGGAAGACTCTCTTCCTGCTCAAATTAGAGACTTGAATGTTACTATTGTAACCCCTCCCCTTCATGAGGTGCATTGAATTTAGGGGTTCACAAAGTTCCCCAGGGAGCTCTTCTACGTCCTGGACATCTCCTTTTCTCTCACACACCTCATAGGATCCCCTAGATACACTGGGATTCATCCAGTGAAAGGAGTGTTCTACCATCTGGGTCCCTGGTGCAGTTGTGGATACAGTCATTAGAATTCACACTCATGCACTGGTCAGTGATATTTTCAGGTTAGATTTTCGGAGAGCAATAAACCATGAGTCTAAGAATGGTGTAGAAATAAAAATGTACTTAAAGTTTGAAAATTAAGATCCAGGTCAGTATGGAAAGAATTAAAAATAACATCAGGAAAATCATAATTAAAAATGCAATAGTTTCTTTATCCATGGTAAATCCCCAAGTTGTTCTCCCAACTGAACCGGTGTCCTACTAAAAAATGCCTTCCCCCTGGAGGGAAGGGTAATACTCTCTAGCAACCAGCATAAGTCAAGAGCTAGGATGACAAAAATCCCTTGCTAAAAAAACAAAACAGATAACTCCAACAGTCTCTCACCAAAAGCTACAACATTTTTGCCTTTAACTGTGACCTGTAAACCAAGATGAAAAAAAATCCAAGAACCAAATACTTCACATTATCGGGGGTTTATCCTATCTCCTTTTCTCAGGAAACTGGCTCAAAATGCAACCATCTTCCAAATGTTCAAAAATGCTTACAAAATCTCCACTCTTTTTGGTTACTGTCCAGAAAGACCCCATAGACATTTATTGGTCAATCCTTTTGGGAGATGCAAAAATCCAACAACACTGCAAATTCCTTATCCTCTCGCTCTGAGCATGCTGAGGGAACAATTTATACCCCTGAACCATAGGCCACAAAAAGGTGGGGATAAAGCAATGGGGTTGACCCCAAAATTCAAAATCCCTAGATACTGAAATGGCAAATATAGAAGCAGAATCTACACTATTTTTGATGAGGTGTCTAGACAACATGTCTAGGAAGCTGATACGGTGAGCTATGCCCAGCATATTCAAGATATTGAAGGAGGAGTTACTTCTCTTCGGTAGTCTAACACAATTATTATTAAAGACAATATAGTTCTTCATTCTTCATCTTTCGAGGACAATTTTCAAAACTATGCATTTTGATGCAAAGTCTGTGAGTACTTTTACCTGCAGATTTTCTTTCAGTTTTCAAATGAAAAATGTGTGCATACTTTCCCTTTGAAAACTGCCCAGGAAAAAATTACCCACAGACATTTGAATCTGATTTTTCAGTGAGTTTTTTTTCCATGAAAATTAATGTGTAGTTTTAAAAATGTAAAACTGCACGTGCCATGGAACATCATGCAGACTTTTACCCTAAACAGGGCGAGCAATTTTCAAATAACCTTTTTGCCAGTGTAAGGAGCCATTTACATGGATAAATGGCTTTTGAAAATTGCTCTTTTAGAGGGTAATTTTCCAAGGCATTTGGATATGGGTCTTATAAAATTGTTTGCCTGATATGTGAGTCAGCTTTTGAAGGTGTGCCCTGGACAGAGTGGAGGTAATCCTCGGGAGGATTTGTTGAGGGGATTTAATTTGTGCACATACTTGTGCATTTTCAAATTAAATTCTCTCTACAAATTTCAGCAGACAAATTAGCAAGCGTAAATGTGGAGTTATTTTCGAATGAACTTATGCGCGTAAGTTCACTTTGAAAATTGGTGTAACTTATGCATGTACTTTATTTTGGGCGACTATTTGCCGCTGTGCTGGGGGATCACATCCCGGCAGGGTGCTGGCACGTGCAACTTGCTCCTGCTCATTGGCAGGAGCAAAAGGTACAACAAAGAAAACTGGGGTAGTTAGGATAGGGATAGGAGGAGCACAGGAAAGGGGAAGGGGAAGGGGGTTAAGCTAGGGGGTTGGGAAATACCCTCCCAGTCCGCTCCTTAATTGGAGCGGATTGGGAGGGAACTGGGGAAGGCCCCGATGCGTCACCACGTGTATTTGCTAAACTATAACCCCCCCTTGTGCGCGCACATGGACGTGCGTGGAAAAATTTTTTGAAAATCTACCCTTAAGGGTTTTTCCAGCTTTTGAGGATGGACTATGACGGCTGAAGATCTGTTACAGTTTGGCCTTGAGGTGGTCCATAGGGTTGAAGAAGTGTTGATGCTCTGTCGCACCCCCAACTTCATCGAGCTGGCAGCCCAGCATTTCTAACTTCCTCTTCCTGCCACGGCTCTCCTTCCCATGTAGTTCAGTTTACAGATCAGATGCTTGAATTATGTGAGCAAGAAGACCCAGCAGCAAGAGGAGGAGGTTAGATGCATCAGGAACAGAAGGCACTGCTCTCTTGCCTCTGCCACCTGAGGGAAACTGAAAAGTGAGGGAGGCTAGGGGGAAGGGTGGGATTTGACAGGGGAGAGGAAGGGGAGAGGATGGAACTCTAGGGGGGTTGGAAGGCAGGAGCAAGGAAGTTAAAAGGGTTGGAAGGTAGGGGAGGGAAGGTTAGTGGAAGGGAAGGGAGAAGGTGAGGGATAAGAAGATGTGCAAATGAAGTTGATGTTTTTCACTAGGTGGCAGGGGGTGGGGGGTGACAATTTCAGTTTTTGCTCAGGGCACCAATGAGCCTAGAGCTGGCCCTGCTCATTTATTTCCTATTTCCTTGTTTTAAAGGCATAGATTAAAACCATGATACCTTTTAAAACTTCTTTTTAATATTGTTTCCTTTTTACTTCATAACAACTGTGTGGCTATTGCAATGAATAGCTACGTTGCAGCGCGGTGTCTTGCACGGGGATACATGAATAAATCCAGATACTTGGCATTTAGATCCTGTTTAAATCAGTTTTGCCAATCTTCTTCAGAGAAAAAATGATCTGGTGCCAAGACGGAAAATATTACTTTCTCTCAGCTACCTGATGTTTAAACACCCAAAATATTTCAGCAGTAAACTTACTTCACTATTTGAAAAAAAGATTTAATAACCAGATGCATGTTGAGACTTGTACGGCATCGCTTTTTTTTTTTTTTTTTTCCCATAGCTGGCAATGTAATTCTGTTTGCATTTCATGGTGAGGTTAAGAGTTTTAATCACCTACTGGTTCTCTTCACGACCAAAGAGATTTAACTGTTTGTAAAAAAATAGGATGCCTGAGCTGGTCAGCAAGCAACGATCTGCGCCGTCATATTTGAAAACACAGAGAGGACCATTTTCAGAGACCGGTGGAGCTGCTAAGTACGTGGCGTGTTTGCACATGTGGACCTTGTAGCTCATTCTCGAAGGGAAAGGACCTGCTCTTTGTGCGGGCAGCAAAAAAAGGACAAAACGCTGTGCATGGTTTTGAATATCCAAAATGTCTGTGTTTTGTTTACTCCCCTGGCCTAAGCACGCTGCCACTCCCTCACCCCCGGAAAACGCCTGTTTGTACTTTTAGCAACTGTAAGAGGGAGATTTTCTGTTTTTGTTGAATGTTCTGTTTCCCGCGAGGAGCCCTCTCTTGGAAGGCCAGTTTACAGTTAAATAAACTGTTAAAGTTCTCTTCTAAGTGCATTTGAAGATTGTCCTTGTTTAGTATTTCCTTGAACCTTTAGAGGTTGATTCCCTCCCCCACCCACAGAAACACACACCTGATGGTTTTGGCCTTCAAGAGGAGAACAGCAGCCAAATTGGCTTTCCTGAATATTTCCTGCCATAAAAGGGGATAGCTGGCTACTATTCAGTCTGTTTCCCAAAACTTTATTGTGCAAGGGGCCAAATAGAGATACAGAAGGTGAATCCTGCCTTCCATTACCAGGCTCCTCTCTGCTCTGTCACCACCCAGAAAGAGCTATTCACCCACATAGGTACAAGGCTTTTATTCAGCTCCCCAAGACTTCTACCCCCAAATAGATTTCCTCAATAGCAGGACCAAACTTCGCTGGCCTCCCATATGTCCAAATTGATCTCCTTATTTCCCATGGCAGGAAATTTTTTTTTTTTAATTTCCTCCCAGGAAATAAAATCTAATGAGTCAGCTCATGCAACTTTCTTTCATTTCACTCTATCCAGTTCCAATGGAATGGAATCAGAAGAAAGACTCAAAAAAAGTTTAATGAAAGTCTAATTTGAAGTCATTTCTGGTTATTTTTAAAGAGACAATAACAACAATACACATTGCAGCAGTTATCTTTTGAAAAGTCTCACAATTCCATAATTTCATTCGCAAATAGTACATATGACACTATTAACCCTTCTCCTGGAGTGGTTGAAATATTGTATGTCCTATTTTCATGGCCACTAGCCCATTGGGGTCTTCCCTGATATCTTCTGGCCGGGAGTCCATCAAATCATAAACATTCCAGCTTCCAATGACAACTGCACAATATGTAGAGCCTGTACTATTCAATAGGGATGTGAATCGTGTGCCAGATCGTCTTAACGATCGAAATTGTCTGGCAGGAGAAGAAAATCGTGTTTGGCACGATTTTTTAGCTAAAAAAAATCGGTTTTTCCAATTAGTGCGCACTAACGGGAGTTAGTGCGCACTAACAGAAAATGATACAATTTGACACTTTTCAGGTCAGTTAAGGTCAGTTTAGGAATGAATATGTATTCCTATTGGCTGCCCTCTTATTTATTCATGTTACCAAGGTTCCCAATGACAATATATGGGGGATGGGAAATGGAAACAGTTGGTAGCTTGACAAAAAAAGTAATGTGATCAGTCAATGTGACTAGAACTTGTGCCCTAGCCCTGATACCGGGAGTGTTGTGATCTTCCTGCATGCAGTGCCGTATCCCTGATACTGGGAGTGTTGTGATCTTCCTGCACGCAGTGCCCTATCCCTGATACCAGGGGTGTTGTGATCTTTCTGCATGCAGTGCCCTATCCCTAATACCAGGAGTGTTCTGATCTTCCTGCACTCAGTGCCATATTCCTGATACCGGGAGTGTTGTGATCTTCCTGCACTCAGTGCCATATCCCTGATACTGGGAGTGTTGTGATCTTCCTGCACACAGTGCCCTAACCCTGATACCGGGAGTGTTGTGATCTTCCTGCACGCAGTGCCCTAACCCTGATACCGGGAGTGTTGTGATCTTCCTGCACACAGTGCCCTAACCCTGATACCGGGAGTGTTGTGATCTTCCTGCACGCAGTGCCCTAACCCTGATACCGGGAGTGTTGTGATCTTCCTGCACGCAGTGCCCTAACCCTGATACCGGGAGTGTTGTGATCTTCCTGCATGCAGTGCCGTATCCCTGATACCGGGAGTGTTGTGATCTTCCTGCACGCAGTGCCCTATCCCTGATACCAGGAGTGTTGTGATCTTCCTGCACACAGTGCCCTATCCCTGATACTGGGAGTGTTGTGATCTTCCTGCACACAGTGCCCTATCCCTGATACTGGGAGTGTTGTGATCTTCCTGCACTCAGTGCCATATCCCTGATACCGGGAGTGTTGTGATCTTCCTGCACTCAGTGCCATATCCCTGATACCAGGAGTGTTGTGATCTTCCTGCACTCAGTGCCATATCCCTGATACTGGGAGTGTTGTGATCTTCCTGCACACAGTGCCCTAACCCTGATACCGGGAGTGTTGTGATCTTTCTGCACGCATTGACCTAACCCTGATACCGGGAGTGTTGTGATCTTCCTGCATGCAGTGCCGTATCCCTGATACTGGGAGTGTTGTGATCTTCCTGCACGCAGTGCCCTATCCCTGATACCAGGGGTGTTGTGATCTTCCTGCATGCAGTGCCCTATCCCTAATACCGGGAGTGTTGTGATCTTCCTGCACACAGTGCCCTATCCCTGATACCGGGAGTGTTGTGATCTTCCTGCACTCAGTGCCATATCCCTGATACCGGGAGTGTTGTGATCTTCCTGCACGTAGTGCCGTATCCCTGATACTGGGAGTATTGTGATCTTCCTGCACACAGTGCCCTAACCCTGATACTGGGAGTATTGTGATCTTCCTGCATGCAGTGCCGTATCCCTGCTCAGTGCAGGAAGATCACAACACCCCCGGTATCAGGAATAGGGCACTGCATGCAGGAAGATCACAACACTCCCGGTATCAGGGTTAGGGCACTGTGTGCAGGAAGATCACAACATCCCCGGTATCAGGGTTAGGGCACTGCGTGCAGGAAGATCACAACACTCCCGGTATCAGGGATAGGGCACTGTGTGCAGGAAGATCACAACACTCCTGGTATTAGGGATAGGGCACTGCATGCAGGAAGATCACAACACCCCTGGTATCAGGGATAGGGCACTGCGTGCAGGAAGATCACAACACTCCCAGTATCAGGGATACGGCACTGCATGCAGGAAGATCACAACACTCCCGGTATCAGGGATAGGGCACATGTTCTAGTCACATTGAGTGATCACATTACTTTTTTTGTCAAGCTACCAACCGTTTCCATTTCCCATCCCCCCAACCATCACCTCATTGGGAATCTTGGTAACATCAATAAATAAGAGGGCAGCCAGCCAATAGGAATACATATTCATTCCTAAACTGACCTTAACTGACCTGAAAAGTGTCAATTTGTATCATTTTCTGTTAGTGCGCAGTAACAATGGTTAGTGCGCACTAACTCCCATTAGTGCGCACTAACCCGATTAACAATTTTTTAACGATAAATCATTAGAATTCCTATTGTATCGTGTTCTTTAACGATTTAAGACGATTTTAAAATTATCGGACGATAATTTTAATCATTGAAAAACGATTCACATCCCTACTATTCAACCTCACTGTAGCAAGTACAGTCATCTGTGACAAGCAAAGGTCAACTGATACATATCCATGGGATTCACTCTTAGACAAGAATGGTTATTAATGGAGTGCTTCAGGGATCTGTCTTGGGTGGATTCTGTTTAATATCTTTGTGAGAAATTTACAGAGGGGATAGAAGGAAAAGTTTGCCTTTTCGTGAATGATACTAAGTACTGCAATTGATTGGACACCTCTGAGGAAGATGACAAAATAAACAGTAATCTAAAAAAGCTTAAGGATTGCTGAGTGCTTGGAGGTTGCAATTCAATGCAAAAAAAGTGCTGAGTCATGCATTTGGGGAGTAGTACATGATGGGGGGATAAGAAATTTATGTGCGCCATCCAGATCTCAGGATAATAGTGACTGATGATTTCAAGGTAGCAAAATAATCTTATAAAGCAGTGGCCAGAGACAGAGGGATATTAGGGCGCACAGGAAGAGGACCAAAGATGAGAAAGAAAGATGTTAGAGATAACCTTTATACTGCAGGAGTGTTAGCTTCATATGATAAAGGTGCTGTTTCCTGCAAATCTAAAGATTGGATTATTCAGTATATTATAACCCCCTAAACCCTTTCCCTTACCTTTGTTTTTTCTTATTTTGTTGCTTACTGCTCCAACAGAGCAATAGCAACTTGCCAGGCTCCCTTCCAGGATTCCTCTACTGGCGGCCTCCAGCCCCGCCCCTTCCCGCCCCCCAGACTGCCCCTTTCCTTCGGCCCGGCACTTCGGCGCGTAAGAGGAGTTATGCGCTCGGCTGGCCCCTTCTAAAATGTGCGTGGTGCACGCAAAGCCTGGCTGCACACACATAACCCCCGTTTTCCCCGCGCGCAGGGGATTAAAAATCAGGCCCTTTGTGAATAGTGGGCACTATTTTCTGAAAACAAAAAATATAAACATTTTTGCACTTTTTACAAACATTTTTAGTTCATTTGACATGAACAAAAAATGGGCACATTTGTCCCATTTGTTTCAAACAAAAGCACATCCTCAATACTGAGTTCTGTTGTCAAATATGAATTTTGTCCTTCAGATCAGTTCCTGCAATGTCACCGCAGTTCTCTATAATTTCCTAAGTTTATATATTCAAAACATAACCTGAACTCTCTGATGCTGTAGATATAATATGAACATGAGACGAGATCATATGGGTCCTCTTCAATAGAAAGCAATTAATTTTAAGTGGTTGTAAGATGAGCAAGACAAGTTTATGTTAACAAATGTGTCATGGACTGCATTCCAAACATTTCATGAAAAATTATGTCTGAATCCTTCATTAACTGGACTTTTGTCATTATTTCACGAAAAATCAAAATCCATAGCACTGATGCCTTGGCACCCATAATTTGCATGTGTAGCCTCTCTTCTAGATGTAGCAAAGAAGGCAAGGGCACATGTATATTTTCCCTTTGAAAACTGGTTTAAAATCATAAGAACATGCTGATTATGTTTTATTATGTACTGTTATTTTTGTGCTTTTATGTTATGTTGTTTTTTATATTATGAATGTTTGATGTACCCCGCCCTGAATGTAGGAAGGGTGGGTAACAAATGTTTTAAAATAAATAAATAAATAAGTAATATGTAAAGTTATCAATTACCCTATGTACTGAATTTCCTGAGGTCAATATTCAGTTGGGCTTACCCAGCTAAATGGTGATATCTGAATGTTTGGCCCAGTTCAGTGCCTTCTAATATCTGAATAACTACTTATCCACTTAAATGTTGAGTGGAACAAGGGCAACATGGGGAGGAGCTACTTATAGGGTCATTCATCAAATTGAATTAGGGCCCGAATATGCGTTAGATGGGGCATAATGTGCGTTTTGCACACGATAAATAGCGCAACGCAAGCTAAATTTAGTATACATATGGGAGGAGTTAATGGAAATTAAAGTGTCCTACTGCATTCCACGATAGCTTGATGCACACTAATGTGGGATTTAATATCAGAAATAACTACATCTTTTTTGTTTGTGGTATCAGGGTAAAAAACTTTTTAGCGCATGCCCATAGCCATTATCGTGGATCACGGCTATTATAGCGGTGATTATCATGCGCAATAAAAAGAGGTATTCTGTCAGACACACTTACCAGGCCCACCTGGGACAATAAAAACACTTGTTCTTACCTGGCCTGTCTTCCCAAACCCAAAATATTTGTGGCAAGTTTACTTATTGGGGGATACTGGATGTTTTAGGAGGCTCGCCACAGACAACAATAAGAGGAATGACAACAACCACAAGAACAGGCAAGGGACGTTCCAACCCCTCCTAGGGAAGACCCTACATCAGAGCTTGCACCACTGGCTCCACAGGGAGAGGGTCATGGGCCACGGCAGCATCTGGCATCCGGGCGGGCATGGTGGAGGAGACACAGGGAGCGCATCTTTATTTATGAGCCTCCTTGCTGGGCATGCCAGAGGATTATGTGGTTAGCAGGTATTGCCTCAGCTCTCAGGCTATCCTAGATTTATATGAAGAAATCCAAAGGGATCTGGATCTGGTTATGGAAAGGTCCACGCTGTGCCGGGTCTCACCAAAGTATTGGCCACCCTGCATCTCATAACAAGAGGTTCCTTCCAAACGACAGTAGGGGTCATGGAGGGAATATCCCAAACCACTGTTTCCCGCTGTCTGGACAGGTCATAACAGCTATATCTGACTGCATGAATCGCTACATAGCATTTCCTCAGGACAGGCAGTACTCGATAGAATTGAAGAGAGGCTTTTATCCCATTGCTAATTTTCTCAATATTCTGGGAGCTATCGACTGCACTCACATAGCCATCATCCCACCCCATGACAGGGAGGAGATCTTCCGTAACAGAGAGCTCTTCCACTCCATCAATGTACAAGTTGTCTGTGATGCTTGAATGCACATCCTCAACATGGTGGTCACTGGCCACGTGCCCTGGAGCCAGCATGATTCCTTTATACATACACAATTGGGCCTGTATGAAAGTTTTGAGGATGGCCTCTATGGTGATGGTTGGCTTGTAGGTAAGAGAGATGCTTCTTTCTCTATTTCATCTCTGACTATGTGTTTGCAGCAAATGGCATGGATATGGGGGGGGGGGGGGGTGCTGTGGGGGATGTAACTGCATCGCTGACATGACAAGTGGCTTGTACAGTTAGGTCTGCACGCCAATGCACCAGGGCCTGGCTTTCTCCCCATATGCTCCAAAGGCCTGTTAATCTTGTGAGGTCAAGCAATGCACTTGCCATAAAGCTTGGTGTGTGAGCAGGCACTACACACTTTCTACGGGTTCAATTTAAACAGTGTTCTTTTCCAATCCTCCCATTTGGAGCAGTTGAAATTTCACAGGTTAATCACAATCTTTAAGTGTCTACACTTCTGGTACTCACAGATCAGGTGTGGGCTGTTAGTGGTGGGTCAGGCAGGATGTCAAGCACAGTTTGTCTTGTACATCACACAGGTAAAGCAGAAGTAGTGGTCTGTGCATTTTGGGGCCTAGCAAATTCCTTGTGTCAGGGCTGATAAATTTGTATCTCTGGAGGACATACTGCAGAGCAGCCAGGAACTTGCACATTCAGACCATGAGGTAGATGTTTTTCTGCTAGGACAGGTGTGGCAGCTCTGATGTACTGCTTCAGGGTTTGATGACTGCTATGAACAATTATCCGTAGCTTGGTTGTAAGGGGTTGCCACACATTTGGTGCAATCCCCAGATGCAGTTTATTAGGAAGATGTGACATAGATTCAGCTAATGCTATACTAGTCATATAGTGTTCCAGAAAAAGGTGGCAGGTTAGGGACATAGGCTTTTAAGGCTCAGGCTAAGCTAAAGGCTAGCATCTACTGCCTTACATCATGGAAGCCAGATCTCAAAGTGACTGTGGTGTGATTGATACCCCCATTCTGTCTTTGCTGCAGGAGATTCGGGATACAGTTGCAAGACCAGGCTTCTTACCCCCGTTGCTATTTCCAACACGCTGGCAGAGTTGAGGTACAACGAGGCCTTATGTTCTACCCACTGTGTCATAGAACATACCTTCAGAGTTTGTAAAGTATATTTCGCTGTTTGGACAAAATAGGTGGAGCTTTAATGTATGCCCCACCCAAAAGAGGAGATATAGTGTTGGTCTGTTGTGTATTCCATAATCTCGCTCTATGCCAATGGATACCAATAGAGATATTTCTGGATCTACTCCAGATCCCCCATGTGCACCCGCACAAGCTGAGGACACCACACTGAGTGGCAGCCAGCTTCAGTAAAGCCTCATAGAATGCTACTTTGCCTGTTAGGCCTCAACTACCCTTTCCCCTTTAAAGAAAGGGAGGCTGTAGAGTGTTTGCCCATCCTCTCCTCTCTATCATCTTTCTTTCACTTACTGCTCCTCTGTCTAGGTCAGTGTGTCCTACTTAGGCTTCATCTTGACAATGGAGCAGTAGAATGTACTTGCAAAATTGTAGTCAAAGTAAAGATAACAACAAATACATGTAGGTGGTCTAATGTTTTCTGACTGATAGTGAGTGTAAAAGAGGCATGTCTTGCCAGACAGCCAACATAGTGTACATAGCTTGGCCTAGCTTGCGGCATTTTTTGCGGGAGGGTGGAGGATTTATTTTAAAGGGTCGGGGTGGGTTTTAGGGTTGTTTTGGTGTGCCGGTTTTCCCGCCCTCCCCCCTCCCCCAATAAAACGATTTTTTAACCTAAAAAACTAAGACGATCAGATTCCCCCCCCCTCAGCCAAAATCGATCGTTAAGACGATCGATCACACGATTCACATCCCTAGTATGTACC
Source organism: Rhinatrema bivittatum (assembly GCF_901001135.1). Classification (NCBI taxonomy): domain Eukaryota; kingdom Metazoa; phylum Chordata; class Amphibia; order Gymnophiona; family Rhinatrematidae; genus Rhinatrema; species Rhinatrema bivittatum. The sequence continues at coordinate 98,428,039 of NC_042616.1, read as the reverse complement.
TAGCAAACATGCGGAGTAGTTTGCTTGTTGCGATAGCTAGTATCAGTTACAGTTCTTAAGCTATCTGTGGCCACTCTAAAGCACATAGGCTGAGTACTCCTAGTGCAAAAAGCTTGAAAATGGTCCATTTCCAAAGTCAGTCACTACCTTGCAGGGGTTTTATGGTTGCAGGCCTTTGCTGATCCACATTGCTGGCAGGTGGTCAATCTGGAAGACTTACTGTCCCATAAGCTATGCCTCGAGTAGTGTTTATCATTTTTACAGTTAGTGGTGAACAGGGCAGGTGTGTTAATACTTTCTCAATCATCAGTTCTGTGTATAGCATAAAAGCTAGAGAAGGTGTTGTCAGCTGCTAACCTCAGGGGTCTATAACCTGCCTCATTTGGAAACCTAAATGTATGGGACAACTGCCCTCAATGGTGTCATGTGGTTGGCATGATAGCTTAGGTACTTTCTGTGTTAGTCTCTTTCAAGTCAAGCATTTCCTGCCCTCTGAGGCCTTGATAGGCTCATGTCAGTACCTCTGACAAAGTGCTTATCATATGAGCTTCTCACAGATGTCTGTCATGCTGGCAGATGAATCTCATCTTCTGTGCATACTTTGACTCCCTCATTATCACTTAAGGACCAGGCAGCCAGAGACATCAATAATGTAGAATTATTGATGCCAGGAACATATTCATTTGCCATGTGTAGGTACTCAAAATACTAGAGGTAGTCTGTCCCCAAAAAATGATCAACACATTTGTGTGACTGTGTTAGCCTTGCTCTACATCTATGTCTGGGGATGATGTTTTCCTCATGTTCCCTCCATTACCACATCTATGCATACCTCAGAGCAGGCAGTGTGTGTGTGCATCCATTTTGCACAGACTGTCTTTCAACACAGGTGATCCTGTGCTTCCACTGTTTACAATGGATGCAAGAAAGGTACAAGAGGGAATTGATTTGTACAATGTACTCTCTACCTACCTTCAAAAAGCTAGGTAGAGAATACAACAAGCTAGGTAGAGAGTGCATTGTACAAATCAACTCCCTCATGTACCTTTCATTAATTGAAATGACAGAAAATCTTCAGTGATGAATACTTTTCTGTTTATACCTCCTACTGTGTATGTAAAACCACCCCTAAACCTACCCCCCAAACTCCATTCTGAGTTAAAAGTGCCCCCTCTTACAGTGGTATAAATAGTAGAGTGTCATATTGCTTGCTCGGTCTCTCTCTCTCTCCCTCCCTCTCCCCCCACCCCTCCCAAATGCTAGCATTAAGGCCCTAACGTGAAATGATAAATGACCTAGTAAGTTAGCTGAATAAATTTGACCTGCTATTGAGCAGGTCTAAAATTAGCCAGATATACTTATCTGGTTATCCGGGTACATTCAGCAGTGTGGCTGCATGTACCCGGATAACCATCTCTGAATATCCAGGCTAAATTAACTGGATAAGCTTACTCGGCTAACTTAGGGCTGGATTCACCATTCTATTGCAGAATGGTGAATCCAGCAAAAACGGGGGGGGGGGGGGGACAAAGGGGTGGTGGGCCTGTGAAAGCCATCAGCCTTTGCACCATCGTGGTGTTTTTGCTGCCGGCTTTCACACCCAATAGCGCCACCGTGAAACGTGGTCCTATTGGGGGCGCTACTGGCAATGATAACGTAACTAACCTTATCACTGCCAGCGAAGACACCACCGAGTCTGCCTCGTCGCCGCCCCGACTCCTCCCCTCGCTGCCCCGACTCCGCCCCCAGCATGCTATTGCATGTGAAAAGGGCCTTTTCGCATGTGATAGAGGCTTATCGCATGTGATAAGCCTTTGAAAATGACCCCCTTAGTTGGCTAGCTTGATCCCATTATCTCAAAGCTATAAATGTATTTATTTAAAAGTAATTCTTTCCTGCCTATCTGAAATCCTAGGCTGGTTACATTAAAAACATACATAATCACACAAAACAGAAAACAACATAAGAATCAAATAATACTTAACAAAAATCAAATAGTCTTTGGTACCCAAAAAAGCAAAAGCATGGCAGATAGAAACCATTCACCATAAGAACATAAGAACATAAGAGCATAAGAAATTGCCATGCTGGGTCAGACCAAAGGTCCATCAAGCCCAGCATCCTGTTTCCAACAGAGGCCAAAACCAGGCTACAAGAACCTGGCAAGCACCATTAAGCACCTGTTCAAAAAGGAAAAACCCTTTAGAGTTTTCCCAAAAACTTAAGGCAGAAAAAGACCATATGGCCCAACCAGTCTGCCCATCTGTTCAATTAATTTAGTATTATAATTCTTATCACTTCCTTAGAGATCCTCTGTATTTATACCATGCTTTATTGAATTCAGATACTGTTTTTGCTCCACCACTTCCAGTGGGAGGCTGTTCCACACATCCTGTCTATCCTCTTTCAATCTCATCTCCTGACCCCTCATTCTAGAGCCTCCTTTGCACTAAAAAAGACTCACCTCCTCTGCATGGAAACCTTTGAGATATTTGAATGTCTCTATCATATCTCCCCTACTCGTTTTTCATCTAGGGTAAATATGTTTAGATTTTTAAGTCTATCTCCATATACTTTTGAATGAAGAACACTGACCATTTTAGTAGCCATCCTCTGGATCGACTCTAACCAATTTATATCCTTTTCAAGGTGCGGTCTCCAGAATTGTACACAGTAAGGTCTCACCATGGACCTATACAAGGGCAGGGAACACATTCAGCAGCCACTATGGAAGAAGTTGTAAACTTAGAAACCTCCAAAACCATAGCTTTAAAAAAACCCATTTTGATCCTTATTAGGGCCATAAAAATTAAGAATAGTCACCCTCTGGTCATACAAGATATCCTCTAAAAAAAAAAAAAAAAAAAAGAATTACCCTGCAGATTACTGAAGGACTTAGAGGGTAGTAAAAGATGATCCTTATGTAGCAATATTGATATTCCTCTTCTTGGTGTTATATGAGGAGAAATATAACTGCCCCACCTAGTCTCTCTTAAGCTTTCTATGTTCTGCCAGAGAAAGATGGGTTTCCTGTAAAAGAGCCAGGTAAGCCTTGTGATTCTTAAGAAATTGAAAGATTTTTTCCTTTTTACAGGCGATGAAATGTCCCTTTCATTGAATGAAATAAAATTCACTTGTGAACTAACCACTATCAAGAATAAGAGATAATAGATTTGGAAAGCTGAACTCCAAGACATATAATGTCCCTTACAAGTGTGTTGCTTATAGACCAATCATTCAGAACTCTGCTTTTTAGAAACGTTTACAAATTGCCTCCTGCCCTTAATCCTACAAAAACTCCCAAAGAACAGTACAGAAATACCATTACCCTGCGCTAACCCATTACACTCCTCCTGGTCACCCTTCCTCAACTGTAAGAGAAGAGAAACACATCCCTGCTGAGCATGCCAATTCTGTGGGAGCTAACTCTAGGCACAAGCACTGCTACTACCACCAGGCCTTTCCTCAGAATCAGCCTCCCCACTGCCCAACCCAACCTCGCCACTGGTGAATTACCCATGTTACAACCTTCTCCCCAACTAGAAAAAATAACATAAGAAACAGAGACTTGAATGCAAAAAGAAACAGCAAAAGCAACAGAACATGTCAAAATAGAAAGAAATATAAATACATATAGCATGAAACTCCCCAAACCCCCCCCCCCAAACATAGAGAATTTAAAGAAAGATACCTATGAATAAAAAAAAAGTGCTGAAAAAGTCAAAGGGAGAAGCACAAAGGGTTTGGGGAACATCTGAGCGAGGCAGTGAAGAGTCCAGAGAAGCTTATCCTGCACAGCAACTGCCACCGCCTCGCAGAACGCCATCTTATCGACATCACAGCATGACTCCAAGCATAGGGATGTGAATCGTGTCCTCGATCGTCTTAACGATCGATTTCGGCTGGGAGGGGGAGGGAATCATATTGTTGCCGTTTGGGGGGGTAAAATATCGTGAAAAATCGTGAAAAATCGTGAAAAATCAAAAAAACGTAAAATCGCAAAACCGGCACATTAAAACCCCCTAAAACCCACCCCCGACCCTTTAAATTAAATCCCCCACCCTCCCGAACCCCCCCCCCAAATGACTTAAATAACCTGCGGGTCCAGCGGCGGTCCGGAACGGCAGCGGTCCGGAACGGGCTCCTGCTACTGAATCTTGTTGTCTTCAGCCGGCGCCATTTTCCAAAATGGCGCCGAAAAATGGCGGCGGCCATAGACGAACACGATTGGACGGCAGGAGGTCCTTCCGGACCCCCGCTGGACTTTTGGCAAGTCTTGTGGGGGTCAGGAGGCCCCCCCCCCAAGCTGGCCAAAAGTTCCTGGAGGTCCAGCGGGGGTCAGGGAGCGATTTCCCGCCGCGAATCGTTTTCGTACGGAAAATAGCGCCGGCAGGAGATCGACTGCAGGAGGTCGTTCAGCGAGGCGCCGGAACCCTCGCTGAACGACCTCCTGCAGTCGATCTCCTGCCAGCGCCATTTTCCGTACGAAAACGATTCGCGGCGGGAAATCGCTCCCTGACCCCCGCTGGACCTCCAGGAACTTTTGGCCAGCTTGGGGGGGGGCCTCCTGACCCCCACAAGACTTGCCAAAAGTCCAGCGGGGGTCCGGAAGGACCTCCTGCCGTCCAATCGTGTTCGTCTATGGCCGCCGCCATTTTTCGGCGTCATTTTGGAAAATGGCGCCGGCTGAAGACAACAAGATTCAGTAGCAGGAGCCCGTTCCGGACCGCTGCCGTTCCGGACCGCCGCTGGACCCGCAGGTTATTTAAGTCATTGGGGGGTGGGGGATTTAATTTAAAGGGTCGGGGGTGGGTTTTAGGGGGTTTTAGTGTGCCGGCTCACGATTCTAACGATTTATAACGATAAATCGTTAGAATCTCTATTGTATTGTGTTCCATAACGGTTTAAGACGATATTAAAATTATCGGACGATAATTTTAATCGTCCTAAAACGATTCACATCCCTAGTTCCTTCCACTCGTCGTGCAGAGTAGAAAGCACAGCAGTGAACAAAGGGAAAAACTAAAGCCAATCCTGCAGTGCAGGGAAATGAGCTGCTGCAAAATGTTACAGAAAGAAAAGAAAACACCCGAAATCCACCATCCATCCCACTCGCTTTCCGCCACAAAAATCCCATAAAAGAAAAAAAGCAGAAAAATAAAAAACAGCGATGTAAGATCTTGAGCAAAACAAAAGTCCCAGTTTTCAAGGAGGGTGCCCATATCCATAACCAGCTCACTGCACCTTTAAACTGGAGCTCCCCAGATCTCCCAATAAATATAGCCAGCCCACAGTCGGCCCGTTCAAACACTGTTGTGTATATCAGCCATTTTCTGCTTTTTATTACCCTGAACCTTGGCTTATTTGATCAAGGAATCTCTGAACCTCTGCTGGGGACTTAAAAGCATGCTGCTTGCAATGATCCCTAACCCTGAGGTGAAAAGGGTAGAGCAGTGCTTATGTCAGGCCTCTGCTGAAAAAGCTTTTTGACAGCTGCAAAGGTTTCTCTTTTTGTGCAAAGTGAAAAAACACAGCAAGTTTTCCTTTAAACAGACCTTGTCAAGGATACAAACTTTGTCTTGATATCTATGCAGCCGTATAATGATAATTCGAGGATGACCATCGGGGCCTGTGGAGTGCTAACGCTTGATGTGCTCACTCTTTTCTTCAAGCCCTCATGTTGCAGAGATAATCCCGGGGTCTCTCATATCCATAGGACAAAGAGAGCTAATGGGTCTGTTCCTTCCTCCCCCTCCAGAAAGCCGACTAACCTAATATTCTTTCTGCATCCTCTATTTTCCAGATCTTTGATTTTATTTAAAGTTTCTTTATAGCATGTTAATTTTGCTGCGTGTTCCCACCACTGAGATCTCAGGTCCTCCATTTGGCCTTCAGTTTCCTGCACAGAGGTCACTAATTCAGCAACTTTTTCTACTACCACTGCAAGCTGGCAATTTAATCTTGGAGGTAGGTTTTTGTGAAAACTCATCAAACATTTTCTGCAGAGAGCTGGAGCTGACTGACTGAGTTACCAGGATAGGCCACCCCTCCTCTGAGGCCTGTTCTTCCCCAGAATCTATCTTCTCTATTATCAGCTTTTTCTCCAGTCATTTAGCCTTACCAGCTTTTTCAGCTTATATGGCTGGCAGAGATTTTGTTGAAAAATACTTAGACATAATTTCCTCACTTGTATGAGAAAATTTAATGTAGGATGAAGAAGGATTGATAACAGGAGTCTAGGGAGCACCCAGGCTGCATGTCCTCATTGCTCCAGCATACTATGTGACACCCCCCCACCCCCCGATAAGCCAATTTTTGAGAATATGCCATAAATGCAGAGATACTGTATATATTAATATAAACAGCAGGCTGAAGATATGAAGGTAAGGTTTTGGCAAGAGATTATCCTAAGAGTGTGGTTAAGGAGTCCTGTTCAAGAAGGTATTATATGAATCGAGATTTTCTACTACCTATGTCACAGATCACAGATGAGTAGTATATATATGTATTGAAATATACATCATTAGTAGCAATTTTTCATCATTGTGAAGTGTTACAATTACATCAGGTTCTTTTTGTTCAAACTGTTTATTACAACATATATGCAAAGAAGAAAGCACAACAATACAACAGAAACAAAGAAACAACAACCAACATCCAATGTAAAGAACAGAAGTCGAGAACATAGGATTACAAAAAAAAATTAGAAAAAAATGAACCATCAGAGTTAATCAGAGGAAGTATTCACTGAAAAGGAGATAATTGAGTCCCACATTTTCCTTTCATCAGGACCATGATTGTACTTGTCTGAAGCAGAAAATTTGAATTTACAATATAAGCACAAAGCAATCCACCAAATGTTCATGTCTTGAACAGAATTGTCTATCCAGTGATATAAAACTTGGACCAATGAGGAAGGTCCAATGTCATACCTAAATCAGCTTCCCATACCTTCCCACTACCAACAGACCTAGAACTACATTTAAATTTTAAAACATTTATAGAAACCAGATGCTGGTTTAGTTGAAGCAGAAACAGCATTACATGTCAACTGATAAGGAAGAGAGTCTGGAAAATCAAGAAATATACATTACTTGTCAGTATACAATGCCAAAGTTACAGCCATGAGAAATATTAATGAGCAGGCAATCCAAACACATGATGCAAGGCTGAAAAAGACTTTTAAATGGTAGTTAGATAGTACATGCTCTAAAGACCAAATACCCTTATGATATGAAAGGATCCATGGAATAGGTTGCTTATTGATTCGGAACATTGTGTTATGGCATAACAGGGTTTGTCTGGAGTATTGAAAGTCTGGATTTACTGCACTAGAAAGAAAATGAAAAGTTTCCATGGTAGCTGTAAAGACAACATTTTTTTTGTTAACAGAAAAAAGGGACATTTCAGAAAGGTATCGCAATAGGGTTAGAGAGGTGAAGGCTTCCTCCAACTGGTCAAGCAAGCTTAGCAGTAAGTGAATCCTCAAGGAATGATAAGAAGCTCTGGTGTAGTATAAAAGCTTTATGATATAGGGCAAAGTCTGAAATTACATCAGGTTTTTAAAGAGTCTCCATGGATAGCTTATACCAGAGGCTACGATATTAAAGATTATGTAGTAAATTCAGTAGTACCTTCAATTGCTGTAAAATTTGGACAGGAAGGTGGCTATGATGTATGTGGTGCTTCTTTAGTGTGTCAACCACAATCACCAGCTTAAGTTGATGGAATCAAGTAACAGCTGGAAAATAAGTGGTGGAGAAAGACAAATTGTAGTATCTTGTAATATGCTTGAGTGCTAAACTATATGTGGGATGCACCAAAAGACATATAAGGATGTGCGTGGTAGAGCATCGAGATTGCATTTGCATGCATAAAAGTGAAGCTCCAATGGTCAACATGAATTTGAGGATTTATGATGGAAGGTTTTGGAACAGGTGAAGGAGGACTGGGAGGAGGAGATCTGGCAGCTCAACTGAATTGACGAGAACAATATTGGATTCATGTTTTTAAAACCGTTGAATCTTTGAATAATGAACTTGAATTGTATAATTAACATGAAGACCTTTGGTTGTGGATTGCATAATCTAAAAGTAATTGGTGAATCAATCAATTAATGGGAATATGGGACAGCTGTGAATCATCAGGGGAGTTTAACCAGTAGGGATGTGATGAGGGAAAAGAGACTGTGCTATCAGTCTCTTTTCCCTCATCAGGGTGCTGTTAGATGACTTCTGTGAGCCATTAGCCAAATTAGTAAATATTTCATAGAATCTGAAGCTTTATCTTCTTCATTAAAGCAGGCCTGATTATAACCTCTCTTTAAAAAAACAACCTCAATTTGATATATTGGATCTAGCTAACTATAGACCCATCTTTTTCATTCCATTTCTAGCTAAACTGATTAAAGCCACTATTTTAAAACAACTCCAGTCAATTGAATGGAAGAACAAGATGGCGGTATGAAGTAGTCATTGTCTCACTGTGCCTTGGATGTTTCCTGTATTTTTGTTTTCCATCTGAATTATACCCTCCAAAAGGAAAAAGAAAGTAAAGATTTTTCCCTCTGTCTTTTCTTACCTTGGGCCAGCATTCCATCATTGAGTTTGTGACTCCTGCTTTTGAAATGGAAGATATTGGTCGTGGTGCCGAAATTGGTGGAGATATGCTGGTATCAGCAGCTGGGGAAGAAACCTTGCTTAGCCCCCTAGATGTTCATATCCTGCTGGCTGCGTGTGGCTCTACTCCCTCTGGAACAGCAGTGTCACAGACTGATGAGATCATTGGAAGAGTCTCATCCTAGGGGGTCCTAGAGGATAATGGTACAGATGCTGTTTTTCCATCTGTGTTGGGGCTCTCCAGGGCAGTGGTGGAGGGTATGTTCACTTTGACCAGGGACCTAGAAGTAAGTTCCAGTCCTTGGGTCATCTAGCTGCTGGAAACAGTTTGTTACCCAAGAAGCTGACAGTGGTAACACTGGAATCTTTATGGGACCTTATTACAAAGTTTGGGACAGTTTTTTCTAGAGTGCTGTATGAAAGTTAATTTGATCTCCAATAGGTTGGAATCCTTATTATTAGAAATAACACTAAATAGGTGTAAACCAAAAAACAGCAAAAGGAATTTTTAACAAGGGTCAGTATCAGATAATAATGTGTGCTAAGCAAGCGAAACTTGCCTCTCACCTGCAATGGGCTGCAAGCAGTTGTCAAACATTAGCATCAGATTGTACATCATCTGCCGAATCCTCAAAAAGTGATTTTTTTTTAACTTTCAATAACCACTGTTTACTGCACATAAAAAATGTTGCAAAAAACATTTCCTTATCTTTACTGGTATCTGATATTAACAGATACTAACAGATGAAAAGATAATCTTTAAAGAAACATGACCAGTGTTTTGACAACTCCAGCTGTCTCCTTCAGGGGTCAGAAACTTGGTTCCTAAAATAAATACAAAAAAATATTTGCAAATAGCCCATTTAATCTTCTCATATAACTTTAAATATAGATGAAAATCTCCTCCTGCTCACATGAACACAAAGGGGTAGATTTTCAAAGGGTTATGCGCGTAGGTTACGTGCATAAACCCCGAAAACCTACCCCAAACCCCCCCCCGCGCGCCGAGCCTATCTTGCATAGGCTGCCGTCGCGCGCAAAGCCCCGGGATGCGTGTAAGTCCCGGGGCTTTCCTGGGGGGCATGTTGGGGGCGTGTTGGGGGTGTGTGCCACAGCCGGTGTGTCATCAGGGGTGTGTTGGGGGCGTGTCGCGGCCAGCATGTCATTGAGGGCGTTACGGGGGCGCAGCCACGGACTATAGCATAACTTGTGCAACAAAGGTAGTGGGGGGTTTAGGTAGGGCTGGGGGGGTGGGTTAGGTAGGGGAAGGGAGGGGAAGGTGCGGGGGGGGGGGGGGGGTAGAAGGAAATTTCCCTCCGAGGCCACTCCAATTTTGGAGCGGCTTCGGAGGGAACGGAGGCAGGCTGCACGGTTCGGCACATGCAAGCTGCCGAGTTTGGGCAGCCTTGTGCGCGCCAACCCCGGATTTTAACAGATACGCATGGCTACATGCATATCTATTGAAATCCGACGTACTTTTGTTTGTGCCTGATGCGCGAACAAAAGTACGCGTGTGTGTAATTTTATAAAATCTGCCCCAAACAGCTCAAATTTGTCTAAAGATGGTGACACCTTAAAAAACACTAAGGGCCTCAGAGGGAACGTTCCTTCCACCCCCCGCACCTTCCCCTCCCTTCCCCTACCTAACCCATCCCCCCAGCCCTATCTAACCCCCCCTACCTTTGTTAGAAAAGTTACGTCTGCCTGAGGCAGGCAGAGCCTGGGAGCAGTTTCAGAGCCCTCGGCCACGCCCCCAAAATGCCCCGGGCCTGAACCACGCCCATGGCCCCACCCCCTGGCAACATGCCATCACGACATGCCCCCCGACACGCCCCCCAGGAAAGCCCCGGGACTTACGCGCATCCCAGGGCTTGCGCGCGCCGCCAAACCTATTTAACATAGGCTCGGCGCGCGCAGAGGGAGCTTGGGGCAGATCTTTGGGTGGGGGTACGAGCGTAAGATACGCGCGTACCCCTTTGAAAATCTGCCCCTAAATGTATCTCTTATATGTGAACATTGGCACATCCAGAAACATACCTGGATAAGCAATCAAGGTACAGTCTCATCTAAAGTGATAAAAGATTCTCCAATGAGTGAACTCCGTTCATCACAAAAAAAATCACATCACAATTTTAAAGGGTAAAAAATATGTTATCTACTGTAAATAAATCAAAGTAAATCAATGAAAAATCCCCCATTCAATGTCTTTATTTAATCCAAAAGGGTGAATTATCCGGTTTGTATGTTGACATAACAATAAATCAAAATGCCCCTCAGGGGATCTACTCATGGGTTTCTCCAACACCACAAATTTGAAATTCTCAAAGACATGCTTTTTTTTTTGAGGAAATGTTCAACCAATGGAGAATCTCATCTTTGCCAAGATATTGAGCTTCTGTGTTTAGTCATTCAAGTTCACAACATTCTTTTGGTCTTTCCAACATACATTAAGTTACAGTCATACCACATAATGTACACAACATCTGAGGTTGCACAAGTAGTTCTTTGATGAAACTGGAAATCAAGCAGACCTTCTAAAGAGAAACTATCCCCACTGAATGAGCACAAATACTGCATGCACCACAAGGGTAATGACCCACATTATCATTTCATATAGAAGGTACATTCAAAAGATCTGCATAGTCCTAATGCACCACAAAGTCATGATTTATTCCACCCATGACGTAGGGCAAACAAGAGGAGATCTTGTAAAACAAGATGCAGCTTCGATACAGACCAATGTTTCCATAAGCTTTTTTGAACTTGAAACATTTGCGATGAATAAGGCAAAACCCAAAAGGGTCGAGATTGTGATTCTGTTTTGCAAGATTGTAATAACAACATGGAATTAGACATCATGCTTTTTTATGGCTTGCCTGATGACATATTCTGGATAATCTCGCTCCAAGAAATGTTGTTTAATTTGAAGTACCTTGCTCTTATATTTCTACAAAGTAGAACACAAGCAGTAGAGAACTGTTCTACAGGCACATGCAGTATTTGTTCTTGGTCGTTAGAGTAAATTTAATTTTTTGTCCATAATTGTGTCTGTAGTGTAACAAACCAGTCTGTCACTGCATTTGAAGCAATTTGGTAGAGGGGGAGCTTGAGAGAGCATATTGGAACCCAGAAAGGAAGCAAGGCCATAGAAATTCTGGGAGATGGAATCTTTGAGGATTCTGACAAGAAAATGAGTTCACTTTGGAGAAAAGCCCTCTGGGATATGTGGTTTGAAAGCATTTTCAGTGCAGAGCTCAATTACAGTTAATTGGGCACCTGGAGCCAACTGGAGGAGTTTTACAAGGATAAAAGCCCAATTTGAGGTCCTGGGATGGAAAAGGAAAGAGAGGAAATGGGGAACTCTCTTGATGGGGTCAGAACCACAATGATGGAGAGGAAAAGATGCTGAGCTGCTAAACAAGAGATAGGTCATGCTCTTACACATAAGCACCGAAGCAGGGATAGCAACAGAAAGGAGCTCTGTCAAAAGCTGCCTGTGGATTTTAATGACCATATGTTGGTAAATAGTGTGAGAGAGAGCACTAAAGGATTTGAGCTGAACTGTGCTCACTGTCTTTGAATTAACAGACATTATAATAAAGGCATGGAAGGGAACGGAACTAGGCTGCATTGATTGTCTTTTCATTAAGAGAGACTTGGGAGGGGAGGGGGGAGGGAAACATAGAGAGAATGGTTGAGTTAAACCATGCAGGCTGTCCAGGATATAACAGATATTGAGGGAAGAGAGAGAGGCTTGCTGCTCCTGTTCAAAACTAATCCTCACCCCTCTGAGTATGTTATAGTAAGAATCAGGGAAAACACAGGCTGTATTTCCATGGAAAAGTCAGCTCTGCAGTGGCTTTGAAAGATGAGAGCAGTGGCATTCTCCAACAGTACTTTGTGGTTGTTGATTAGTTTACTTCCTTTGGTTATACTGCAGTTTTGTGTGCAGTTCTGATCACCACATCTCTAAAACTATATAGCAGAATTAGAAAAGGTATAGAGAAGGGTGACCAAGATGATAAAGGGAATGGAACAATTCCCCTATGAATAAAGACTAAAGAAGTTAGGACTCTTCAGCTTGGAGAAGAGATGGCTGAGGGGAGATATGATAGAGGTCTATAAAATAATGAGTAAAATGGAACGAGTAAATGTTAATCAAAAAAAGTACAAAGCCCAGGAGATACACATTGAAGTTACTAGATAATACATTTAAAACTAATAAAAACTATTTTTTAACTCAATGCATAATTAAGCTCTGGAATTAATTGTCAGAGGATGTGGTGAGAGCTATTAGTGTAGCAGCGTTTAAAAAACGTTTGGACAAATTCCTAGAGGAATAGTCTGTCAATTATTATTAAGGTAGAGTTGCAGAAATCCACTGCTTTTTCTTGGGATAAGCAGCTTTGAATCTATCTATGCCAAGTTATCCTGCCAGGTACTCGTGACCTGGGTTGACCACTGTCAGAAACAGGATGCTGGGCTTGATGGAGCTTTGGTCTGACCCAGTATGCCATGTTCTTATGTTCTTATGATACGGGGCTAGATGGACCATTGGTCTGATCCCAGATGGCATTTCATATGTTCTTAAGGCAGCTTGAGCAGGGGAAAACAACACCAACGCTGGCATAAACAGCCCAAGGCACCAAGAGAATGGCTAAAGATGCCAACAACAGTGACATGAAACCCAAAAGGCACCAAAGGAGGGATAAAGGGAATCAACAACAGTGATATGAAGACCCCCAAGCATTCAAAGATGGGATGGAAGCACCACGACAGTGGCATTAACATCCCAAGGAAAAGAGTGCAGATTGAGGGAGGAAGAAGAATGACATGAAAGCTCCAGGGCATGGAATGCGGAGTAAGTGAGCAAGCACAAGAGACACAACAGCAAAGCAAGGCACTGAAACAAGAGAGAGAGACAGACTGGGAGAAGCAGGCCAGGCACCTCCAGCAACAGTGCTGCCAAGATCTCCAAAAAGAAGGGAGGGAGAGAAGACGGCGCCTTTCTATTTTTTTATGTATTTGTTTTTGGGGCCAAAACACTCCAGTCTAACCAAAAGAGAGGCGGGAGAGCAGAAGCAGGCCAGGCAGCAGCAGCAGGAGTGTCAACTGGCAATACAACAACAAGGATGTGCCTAGTGGCATCTTGATTTTAACAGGACCACAAAATGTAATTTCAACACAGGTGTTTAGTATTTCCAAGAGCTTTGTTTTAATGTGAGGCAGAATTTGCAGCAAGGATATTTTTTTTTTTTAAAGCAAGGTGAAAATGATGGGAAATAGGTAACTGTGCCTTGATAACTGTGGATATCTTAAACTACATTTTAATTATCACGACCTTTTTCAAACAAACTTTACAGAAACATAAACACATTTGCTAGGGTGTTGAAAGTTTGACTGTAGTTTGGAAACACTTCCTGAAAGCTTTATGCACTGTGTAATAATTAGCAAAGCATGAAAGATATTAAATAAATAAACCACTTTCTTATATCTAATAATAATAGTAACAATAATTGTAATTATAACAATACTTGAAATTGCATGACAAGCCAGAAAGATGTCATTAGTTAAACTAAACAACGGCTGCCTTTAGTCATACCATTTTTTTAGGTACCCAACATCAGTCACCGAGCTATTTCTTCACTTTGCTTGTCTGTTCCAAGACATAAAGGATGTTTTCAAGTTAAACTTTTAACATGAAGACGTGAAAAGTAGATTCTGTGAAGTACATCCTGGGTGAGTTGACCGAAGGGATTGGGGTGGCTTCAAAATTCAGCTTTTGAGTTTGAAAGAGTAGAAGGCAAATCTTCCCATCTGAATGAATTATGGTTCCATCCCCAAAGTACCTTTCACCAGATACACAAAACACCCATGTTTATGTTTGCCGCTACCATTTGGAGGAGATGAATTTTCCTTTAGCCTTTGTTTGCTTATGTGGGGCTTAAGGCTTATGCAAAAATTGGCACCTAAGTATAAAATAGTTTCCTGCACAGCAATAGCTTGAGGTTTTGAAGAGAGGTCAGCTTCTAGCTTTACTTTAATTGTTGCTCTTGTAATCCCAAGATTCTGAATGCTTTTTTTATTGCAGACATGGGCTGGGTAGACAAAACTTTTTGAAATACTAAGTAGGGTATTAAGCTTCTGAATGTTTTAACAAGACACCTTTGGGAATGTTGCGCCGCAGCCAGCTTTTAGTTTATGTAAAAATGTAGTATTGTAAATCCAGTCTCTGGCTGCCGAGCTTTGGCTTCTTGTTGTTAGAGATTAGCAACACAACAAAGGGAAGAGGGCATCTTCACTGTCCAGATAAGAGATCAATAGGGTTTGGGGTTTTTTTTTTGTTATTTTTATAAAGTGAGAGTGTCATAACGTGCCTCACAATAAGATATGTCTTAACATGTTAACACTGTAGTGTAACAAAAATTAGTAATTTCCTGTCCATAAACTAGAGAAAAGTAGGTGAAAAACTAGAGCATAAACATTATTAGGGCAATTTTTCCAAGAGCCCACATAGTTGCATAGTATGCAGGTACTTTTACCCGTGGACTTTGCACCAGTTCTCAAAGAGAAAGTGTGAACATATTTTAAAAATTGCCCAGGGAAAAAGTACCAGTAGAGAATTACCCCTGCTGTTCTGTTAACATTTTTTCCCCCTTCTTGAAAATGCAAACCCTCTTGAAAATGCAAACCTTCATGTGTTATTGCTCCCTCTGCCCTATCCCTGCCTCTGAGAAAGTCTCCTCTCAGTACAATTCTGCACATTGTGGAAGCCCACGTGTACTTTTGCCCACGGGGACGGTGGGCAATTTTCAAATGCTCTTTTAACCAGTAAATGCATTGGAAAATTGCTCTCTGTATAAAGGATAGAGATTGGAGTGGCCTACGTTCTGATAAATTCTTGGCCTTTAGATGTTTTGGGGTGCTATGAGGACAAAGTACATGACGGAATATTTGTGTGGTGATTTAAAAATGGAATGATAAGATATGCTTTCCCTCCCCAGATCCCTTTCCCCACAAGTACACATATACCTACACTGGGGGTGGGGCGGAATTTTCAAAATCCTTTGAAAAGTGTGCTCTTTGGGTGACTTTTCAAAACGTTACACATGTAAAAATTAGCATATACGCATGTAAGGAGAATCTACTCACGTATGCCATATTTTATAAAAACCTAAAATGCGTGCGTATTTTCACTTTCACGGTCACATATATGCGCATAAACAAGGGTGTTCAGGGCAGGCCCAACAATTCCGCACATAAGTTACTATTTTAAAAGACACATGCGTATATTTGCCAGCTTGCTTGCGTGTTTTTACATCTGCTAATTATCTGGCATAAGGATATTAAACGTGTTTATTGTGAAGTACTGGCTGGGTGGGAGGTCTGAGTGAATGGGAGGGGGGGAAGTTAAGGGTGAAAAACCAGTAAGGTCTCGATGACCTGCAGAAGGACTGGGAGAACTGGTGGATTAATTGGTAAATTGTTTAATTTCGTTTATGGCAAAGGCAAACATTTAATGTGTAGTAAATGTGGGCACACAGGGAACCTTTATCCTAATTTCGTTTTTGTACATGTTTTAAAATTGGTTGACTTAGTGCTTGTAAATTGGGACTTACTTAGTAAGTCCTACTTTACTTTCACATGTAAAATAAATGTGTGTATATTTTTAAAATAGGTAGGAAGATTATGCACATTCAATGCATCCGAATACGTTCTTTCAATGCATTGCATGTATTTCTGTGTAAGCATATAAATGTATGTTGCAGGATAGAAATACACTTATTTTATAAATCTACACGCAGGTTATAAAATACTTGTGGATATGTGCTCATGGCCATCTATATGTGCATTTGCTGCCGTGCGCATCTGTTTGAAAATTATCCTCTATATGTATATTAACTGTTAAATATAGCCCTTAGAGAAATGACTGTCATTTAATTATCCCATCAGTTCATTTTGAGTTGGACTGTAAGGTCATTGAAACAGGGATAGGTTTTGAGCAGTTTGGGAAGAACAATTATATTTTTCCTTAAAAAAAATGAGAACTAAGATATTTCTAGTTCCTTTTTACTTAAAGCAGAGGAATTAGCAAAATTGAGTTGATAGTTAAAGCAGACAAAAATCATTCATACACTATAGCACTCTTAGGCCTAGAATCATCAAAACGCGATGTGTTCTCGCAGGAGGGGTTCCACTATCGCAGGCGAAGGATGTTGCTGCAAAAGTGGGGCCCCTCCCCAGAAAACACATTGCAGCTCGATGGCCCGCTCTTTTGTGTCGCGGCCAAACACCGCAACACAAAAGGCCATGGTGGGCGGCCCTGTAATGCGATGGCGACTCCAACCTCACTGGACTGACATCATCTTAGAAGGCTGCTGACCGCCAAAAAAAAAAACCTGTGGCCAAAGGAGGAGGTTGAGCGGGGTTCATTACTGACCCCTGTTTTAACCCAAGGCTGCTGGTCAAGGTGGCCCCGACTCCCTGAAAAGAAAAATAAAGTTGACAGTAACCATGCAGCAGCGGTGGTGGCGACCTTCTTGATAGCCTCAATCATAGCCCTTCTCTCCCTAACCCCCCAAAACTCTCAGCCATAGCCTCCCTTCCTCGATTCCCCTTATAGTCTCAGTCTTAGCCCACTTCCCTGGGCCCTGCTCCTCCAAGAGACCCCTCATACTCGTCCCAGTCGGCATCATTTTCCAAAATGGCACTGACCTAATCTTGCCCCAGCCACATGCCTGGACATTACCTCATTACAGAAAAAATGGTGATGTCATCAGCTCCATGACAGTTCAATCTGTTATGAGAAAATGGGAGGTCAGTTTTAAGTAGTATTGCCCTTCTGATGGTGTGAGCTCCTATTTTCTCCAAGAACTTATCCAAACCTTTTTTAAATCCAGCTACACTAACTTCTCTAACCACATCCCCTGGCAATAAATTCCAGAGTTTAATTGTGTCTTGAGTGAAAAACTATTTTCTCCGATTAGTTTTAAATGTGCCACATGCTAACTTCATGAAGTGTCCCCTTGTCCTTCTATTATCTGAAAGAATAAATAACCGATTCACATCTACCCATTCTAGACCTCACATGATTTTAAAGACCTCTATTACAGTGGTTCTCAACCTTTTTTTGCCCGGGACACACCTGACAGATGGTCCTCACATGCGTGACACACTGAACATGTGACCATTACAGGGCTAAATGTAAGAACATAAGAACATAAGAAATTGCCATGCTGGGTCAGACCAAGAGTCCATCAAGCCCTGCATCCTGTTTCCAACAGAGGCCAAACCAGGCTACAAGAACCTGGCAATTACCCAAACACTAAGAAGATCCCATGCTACTGATGCAATTAATAGCAGTGGCTATTCCCTAAGTAAACTTGATTAATAGCCATTAATGGACTTTTCCTCCAAGAACTTATCCAAACCTTTTTTGAACCTAGCTACACTAACTGCACTAACCACATCCTCTAGCAACAACTTCCAGAGCTTTATTGTGCATTTAGTGAAAAAGAATTTTCTCCAATTAGTCTTAAATGTGTTACTTGCTAACTTCATGGAATACCCCCTAGTCCTTCTATTATTCGAAAGTGTAAATAACGATTCACATCTACTCGTTCAAGACCTCTCATGATCTCAAAGACCTCTATCATATCCCCCCTCAGCTGTCTCTTCTCTTTTTTTATAATTCTTTATTTATCATCATTTTCATTTTTAACAAACAATTGGTTTACTTACAATATAATCCACAATTCACATAACTTTGAGGAAAATTAATAGCAAACCATAAAATCTGTTTACAGTGTATAAAGAAAGAAATGAAGGGCCCATTACAGTAATAAAATGGGAACAGTACTTTTCAGTATATACGAATTAAACAAAGAATATAACAGCTTATTCCTTTATCACCTGTTGGTTTGGTTATCTGATTCCCTCTTTGTTGTTATCCAAATATTTTTCCATGTCTCGAGGATCATAGAAAATATATCTGTTTCCTTTATGCCTCATTAGGCATTTACAGGGATACCTAATGTTAACTTGGGCACCAATATCTCTAGCTACTTTTGCTAACTAGACAGTTAGCAAAAGTAGCTGTCTCTTCTCTAAGCTGAACAGCCCTAACCTCTTCAGCCTTTCCTTATAGGGGAACTGTTCTATCCCCTCAACCCCCAGCAATGGGTGCAGAACAGATCTAGGGCATTACCCTGTACAACTCACCATACAAAAAAAGATATTCTGGGTTTGATGACATCTCAATAACAGCAAAACAAACTCCCTTTACTACCAGGCACAATAGCCTTCCTTATGAAAAGACAGTAATTTACCACTAATGCATATCCTATTGAGAAAATACAACAAATAAGATTGATACAAATGCCTACATGCTAGTAAAATAACTCACTACGGACACTCACCCAGAACTGACCTTCACCAAGTACAGAAAAACCACAAATTATAAATATGGAGACAGAAACTGGAATGGAAAACAAAAAAATTCATTCTGCATGCAGTGCGAAGCTAGAGAAATGGAAAGAAAAATATAGCACCTAACAGACTCAGGATTTGCAATAATGCACACAAACTAACTTGCACAAAGTTATACCTGTATTATGGAACACACTCAAACAGTAATAACCCTATCTAAGAAATAAACTGTTAAACCAGGCCCTAAACACGAAAACATTTCCTATTTGGAAAACAGAATAAGCCAAGCTGCTATAGAGCCCCACACAGAAATAATTGTAAAGCTATACTAAAAATGTTACAAAACAACTGCTGAACAGAATAATATCCAACAATTAAAACCTCATAAAAATTATTAAAACATGTCCAAATATCAATAAAATATTTCAAAACAGCAGACATCGCATAATATCCAATAATTAAAATGGCAATCAATCAAGAAAAATAAATTTAAAAAGCCACCTTTACTTACCCTCTCCAGCAACTCTCCTACTCCTTTCCCTTCCAGGCCAATAGCACTCACCAGAAGCAGCAAGGGCTGCTGAAGCTCTGTCCTCACAGTCCTCTTCCTTAGCGCCCACAACCAGTCACTCATACACACACACACACACACACACACAATTAGACTCCACGACCAGTCTCGGTCTCTCTCATCTTCCTGACCAGTCTCTTTCTCACACAGAAACACATCACCTCCCTTACCAGCCTCTAACTCATGCTCTCTTATATACAAGCTCTCAATCTCACACAAATTTTCCCACACCCATGCACTCCAGCTCTCACCCAGGCACAGATCCACACCCACAAACTCTCACCCAGGCTTCCATTCACTCCCACACACACAAGCTCTCACCCAAGCACCCATTCACACCCACACACACAAGTTATCACCCATTCACACCCACAGACACAAGCTCTCACCCATGCATCCATTCACACCCACAGACACAAGCTCTCACTTAGGCACCCATTCACACCCAAAAACACAAGCTCTCACCCAGGCACCCATTCACACACAGACACACCATCTCTCACCCAGGCACTCATTCACACTCACACACACAAACTCTCACCAAAAACTTCTTCTTCCTTCACTGAAGGAATGGGCTCCAGTTCCTCTGCGGCTTTACTCCGGTGGGCCTTTTTTTTTCGCTGCCACTGGGATGGGCTCCCATGGTGGCCTCGGTTGGGGTTGGGTTTCCTCTTCGCCACAACAGGGATGGGCTCCCATAGCAGCCTTGCTTGGTCGGGGTCGGGTTTTCCTCTTCACTGCCACAGTGATGGGCTCCCGTGGCGGCCTTGCTTGGTCGGGGTCGGGTTTTCCTCTTCACTGCCACAGTGATGGGCTCCCGTGGCGGCCTTGCTTTGTCGGGTCGGGTTTTCTTCTTCTCTGCCATGGGGATGAGCTCCTGTGGCAGCCTTGCTTCATCGGGGTTCAACGCTGCCATTCTTCCCACCCCACCCCCAGGCTATGTGATGCTTGCCTCACTGGCCGGTCAAAGGCTTCCTCCTTCCTACTCCCATTGGCAGATAGAAGGGAGGAGGCTTCCAATTGGCCTGTGCGGGAGCAGGCATAATGAATGAGGCTTCCCATTGGGCAGTGAGGATAGGAAGAAAGGAGGCTTCCAATTGGCCCGTGGGGTCTGGAAAAAGGGAGAAGGAAAGTACAACGGGGCAGTGGGACACCGGGAGACGTGACACACCTGCCAGTGTTTGGCGACACATTGGTGTGTCGCAACACACCGGTTGAGAAGCGCTGCTTTATTATATCCCCCCTCAGCCATCTCTTCTCCAAGCTGAACAGCCCTAATCTCTTTAGTCTTTACTCATAGGGGAGCAGTTCCATCCCCTTTATCATTTTGGGCGCCCTTCTCTGTACCTTCTCCATTGCAACTGTATCCTTCTTGAGATGTGGCGACGAGAATTGTACATAGTATTCAAGGTGCGGTCTCACCATGGAGCGATACAGAGACATTATGACATCCTCCATTTTATTCACCATTCCCTTCCTAATAATTCCTAACATTCTGTTTGCTTTTTTGACTGCCACAGCACACTGAACCGACAATTTCAAAGTATTATCCATTATGACGCCTAGATCTCTTTCCTGGGCGGTAGCTCCTAATATGGAACCTAACATCGTGTAACTACAGCATGGGTTATTTTTCCCTATATGCATCACCTTGCACTTATCCACATTAAATTTCATCTGCCATTTGGATGCTCAATTTTCCAGTCTCACAAGGTCCTCCTGCAATTTATCACAATCCGCTTGTGATTTAACTACTCTGAATAATTTTGTATCATCTGCAGATTTGATTACCTCACTCGTCATATTCCTTTCCAAATCATTTATAAATATATTGAAAAGCTTGGGTCCTAGTACAGATCCTTGAGGCACTCCACTGTATACCCTTTTCCACTGAGAAAATTGTACATGTAATCCTACTCTCTGTTTCCTGTCTTTTAAACAGTTTGTAATCCATGAAAGGACATCCCCACCTATCTCATGACATTTTACTTTTCTTAGAAGCCTCTCATGAAGAACTTTGTCAAATGCCTTCTGAAAATCCAAATGCACTATATCCACCAGTTCACCTATATCCACATTATTATTAACCCCTTCAAACAAGTGAAGCAGGTTTGTGAGGCAAGACTTGCCTTGGGTAAAGCCATGCTGATTTTGTTCCATTGTTCTGTGATTTTGATCTTTAGAACACTTTTCACTATTTTTCCTGGCACTGATGTCAGGCTAACTGGTCGGTAGTTTCCCAGATTGTCCCTGGAGCCCTTTTTAAATATTGGGGTTACATTTGCTATCCGCCAGTCTTCAGGAATAATGGATGATTTTAATGATAGGTTACAAATTTTAACTAATAGATCCAAAATTTCATTTTTGAGTTCCTTCAGAGCCCTGGGGTGTATTCCATTCGGTCCAGATGATTTACTACTCTTCAGTTTATCAATCAGGCCTACCACATCTTCTAGGTTCACCGTGATTTGGTTCAGTTCATCTGAATCACTACCCATGAAAATCTTCTCCGGAATGGTTATCTCTCCAACTTCCTCTTCAATAAACACCGAAGCAAAGAAATTGTTTTATCTTTCTGCGATGGCCTTATCTTCTCTAAGTGCCCCTTTAACTCCTTGATCATCTAACAGTCCAAGTGACTCCCTCACAGGCTTTCTGCTTCGGATATATTTTAAAAAGTTTTTTACTGTGATTTTTTGCCTCTATGGCCAACTTCTTTTCAAATTCTCTCTTAACCTGTTTTATTAATGTCTTACATTTAATTTGCTAGCGCTTATGCTTTATCTTATTTTCTTCTGTTGGATCCTTCTTCCAGTTTTTTAATGAAGTTCTTTTTGCTAAAATAGCCTCTTTCACCTCACCTTTTAACCATGCTGGTAATCTTTTTGCCTTCCTTTCACCTTTCTTAATGTGTGCAATACATCTGTCCACGCCTCTTGGACAATCTTTACCTTTGTACCTGCTCCTTTCAGTTTTTTCTAACTATTTTTTCTCATTTTATCAAAGTTTCTCTTTTGAAAGTTTAGCATTAGAGCCGTAGATTTACTTACTGTCCCCCTTCCTGTCATTAATTCAAATTTGATGATATTATGATCACTATTGCCAAGCGGCCCTACCACCATTACCTCGCTCACCAAATCCTGTGATCCACTAAGAATTAGATCTAAAATTGTTCCCTCTCTCATCGGTTCCAGAACCAATTGCTCCATAAAACTGTCATTTATTCCAACTAGGAACTTTATCTCTCTAGCATGTCCTGATGTTACATTTAACCAGTCAATATTGGGGTAATTGAAATCTTCCATAATTACTGCACTACCAATTTGGTTAGTTTCCCTAATTTCTCTTAGCAATTCACTGTCCATCTCACCATCTTGGCCAGGTGGACGATACAATACTCCTATTATTATACTTTCCCCAATACCAAGGGATTTCTACCCATAAAGATTTGATTGTGCATTTAGTCTCATGCAGGATCTTTATCCTGTTGGACTCTATACCATCCTGGACAAAAAGCACCACCCTGCCTCCCAGACGCTCCTCTCTGTCATTGCGATGTAATTTGTACTCTGGTATAGCACTGTCCCATTAGTTATCCTCCTTCCACCAAGTCTCTGAGATGCCAATTAAGTCTATGTCATCATTCATTGCTATACACTCTAATTCTCCCATCTTACTTCTTAGACTTCTGGCATTAGCATACAAACATTTTAAAGTGTGTTTTTTGCTTGTATTTTCATTCTGCTTTCTAATTGATAGGGATAAATTGGAATCTCTTAGCTCAAGTGAGTTTTAATTACAGGCACTTGGATTACTTTTCTTATTAATGGAACATCATGTTGCAGGAGCACTAGGGAGTGGTCCCGATTCTGGGGAGATTGGTGTGCCCTTGGACCACAGCTCGGCTGTAGAGGAGCTCCGTGGAAGCGCCGAGGCAGGCAAGACATGTCTAAGCATGGGCAGACAGGCTGACCACCAAGAGCCCTGACCTCTTCCGAGCCTGAGCGCATTGGGAGAGACCCAGCAATGCAATGCTGGTCTCTGGGGTAGCCCTCCGGCCACTTGAAGGCCCTTTCGGACCTGCTGCTTGGGAGCGGAAGATGCGACAAGACGACAGAGGTTGAGGACAGGTGATGGTACTGGAACTTGGAAGAAGACATAGGAACGCTGGAGACTTGGACAAGACTTGAAGACTTGAACAAGATGTGGATGCTTGGAACTTGGACAAGATAAGGATGCTTGGAACTTGGACAAGACGAGGATGCTTGGAACTCAGACAAGATGAGGATACTTGGAACTTGGACAAGACGAGGGTTCAGGAGGTTCAGATGTGGATGGAGAAACAGGATGCTCAGATGTGGACAAAGACTCAGGATGCTCAGACGTGGATGAAGACTCAGTACTCAGACGAGGACGAAGACTCAGGATACTCAGATGAGGAGAAGGACTCCAGATACTCAGACGAGGACTCAGTATCTAGGTCAAGGACAGAAGCAGGCACGAGGTACTCCGAAGATCAGGAACAGCATACAAGACTCAGGATTCAAGACTTGGAACTTGGAACTCAGAACATTAAAAGCAAGGGTCTTCCAGAGGCTTGTGCTGCCGAGGAGAAGGACATCAGGATCAGGACTGGAACATAGGAGATCAGGAACATCAGGACACCGGTACCTCTGGACACCAGGACATCAGGGTATCTGGACATCTAGGATATATGGAAATCAGGGATCTCGGGAGATGAGGACATCAGGAACATCTGGAACATGAAGCATGGAACATCAGGTATTTCTGGACCGGGGACATCAAGACTAGGAATATCTGGACACTGGAGCATCTGAAGACAGGGACAATCTGAAGACAGGGACATCTGAAGACAGGACGGATGAGGATGCAGGATCTGTCGAGAGACCAGGACAAGGAAACGAAGATGAAGATGAAGGATCAGGAACCACGGATGAAGACAAGGGAATTCCCGCAAAGAACGGAGTGCCGAAAAACTGAGGAAGGATCACGGAGGTCTCCTGGATCGAAGAGCTGGAACAGAGAATCCAGGGGCTGACTAGACAGACAGATGGAAGGCCCTCTTTATAGGGCAGAAAAGGAGACACCTCAGGAATGTCATCAGGTGGAGCCAGGAAGGATTGCCCACCGTGGACCCTTTAAATGAGGAAGAGAGGCACGGCTCGTACCTAGGAAAGAGGCAGGACCTTGGAGAGTGGTGTCCATGCCATGAGGGAAAGAGTAGGCCCAGACATCAGCGGCTTCCTGCCGTGAGAAGAGGAGCTCCTCGATGGCCTCCAGGCTGCAGAAGAGGATGTCAGTGGTGGCCTCCTGGCCGTGGAGAGACAGCGGAGTTGGTGGCAGCCTCCAGGCCATATGGAGGATTGGCAGTGGCTCCCAGGCCACATAAGAACATCGGTGGTGGCTCTGTCTGCCGCGAGAGTGGTAGCTTCAATGGTGGCCTCCTGGCCACGGAAGGAACGGTGTTGGCGGCGGCCTCCAGGTCGCACAGGGAGGAACTTCAGCAGCAGCCTCCAGGCCACGAGAATGATGTCAGTGGTGATGGTGGCAGCTTGAAAACTGTGAACGATGGCAGCAGCAACAATGGTGGTGTCCTCTAGGCAGCAAGGATTGTGGCTGGTTCGGCGGCAGCCTTCAGGCCGCGAAGAGAGGACAGCGAATAGTGATGGCAGGCCTCCGGGCCCCGCTGCAAGGTGAGAGGCTACTTGTGGGCCTTGCCCACAAGCAGCATCGCAATAGCACTCTCTCCTCAAAAGACCCTCTCCCCAGGTCTCTTTTCTGCAACTAAGAGGGATTGAAAAACTGAAGTTGGAATTTCTTGGTGGAGGACTGAGGTGGTGAAGAATTCAAGGCTGGAAGCATAAAATGGAGATGATCGGAGATTCAGACAAGATCTATACAGACTACTGAAGGTGCAGGTGGACTTTGTATAAGGTTGCAGGACAGCGAGACTGCATCTCAGGTACTTTATTAAGAAAAGTGGTACAAGCTTGGGACTTCCATAATGTCTTGGAAGGCAGGGTAACAGTCAAAAAATCACTTTCTTTCAAGACTGAAGCTGTAGTTGAAGACTGAGGTATCAGAGTACAGAAGAGGAATCCGATCAAAGGATTTTATAATGGCTAGTACCTCAGTAGTTCAGCGATGGAAAAGGCTAAGTCAAGGGGTCCAGATAGTAGACTTGAATGCATTAAGGAATAGCCTAGATAATGCTGGAAGGTTAGAAAACACTTTAACAGAATCCAAGTCTGGGTTTTAAATCTAGGTGAACATTCTCTATTAGACACTAGCTGGTGATTCATGAGTCAGATCTGAGGAACCCCAATGCCTGGATGACTAGGCAGTCTTTCAGGAAATAGGTTGTTGGAACAAACATGAGCTCTTTCACCTGCAGTATTCCAAGGGTAGCAGATACTGTAGGGTAGCCACTTCCTGGTGGTGACAAAGTGGAATTCCGTACTGTAGTAAATACTAGATGGAATCCTATTAACAGATGTTCATTTTCATATCGTAGTAGCAGGTGTAGGTTTGGCTTACTCATGCTAGAGGTGAAGATGACATTACTTTGGAGCAGGACAGGAACTCTAGCCAGCACAGATCTCCTTGAGTTTCCTTAAAGGGGTGAGCCCTTAGGTGAGAGTGGAAGTCAAAGCCTCTCAGATAAGTTAGCACTTAAGATTTTCTTGCCTGATGGTAATGTTGTCAAGCATCATTAGTAAGCCAGGGTCTTGACAGGATGGCCCAGTAGAGTAGGGCTAGCGGACTGGCAGATGAAATGAAGTCCTTGACGTACTGAAAACAATGCCAGGACTAGATGTACTTGGTGAGACTAGCTAGGCAGACACCCTGATAGGCTGATGAGACTTGCGATGAGCCTCAGAACTTTTAACCCTGAGGCAACTGGCAAAGAGGTCACGACTGTCGCCAGTTGCGTAGAGGAATGTTGGAAGTGTAAGGACTCAAGGAGATGTCGTTGGACTTGGAATACTACATGGTAAGCCAGGCTGAGACGTTGAAACTGATTGGATCTTGAAGTGCTGAGCGTAACAAGCGGGACTGTCTTGCTGGTTCAACTCAAAGAGAAAGGAAGAAGTAATCCAGACCCCAGTCGAAGATGGCAACAATTGGGTTGCAGGCACCTCCTGCAGGTCATTTGGAATGAAAAGCCTAAACAGGCTGTTGAGCTAGGAACTAAGCAGATCAATTACTCCTACATGCGAAGACACTGATGATCGTAGGCACATAGTTTCCTGCTATGTGATGGTAGTTCTTGGATGCAGGTTGTCTGAAGCGAGGTACCAAAGGCTGTCGACTTGGGAACCATAAAGATTGGATACTTTTGCTAGACCATGAAACTGATGGAAAAGATATGATTTTGAGGTGTGAAGATCACTCCTGGGTGGAGGCACCTCCTGCCGGTTGTGAAAAAATGTACCCAGGGAAAAATACAAAAATCTTGATAAGATGGACTCAAAAGAGGAACCAGGAACTTGGCAGCTTAGAAGAGGCTAGTGAGCCCAGGTGCAGGCACCCCCTGCATGTCATGGGAAAAGATATACCTGGGAAAAAAGGTATACATCTTGATGAAATGGAAGCAGAAGAAAGGAGCCAGAACCTTTAGCGGTCATTGGAAGCTAGTAGTCCTGGGTACAGGCCCTCCTGCTGGTCGAGAAAATATACTCAGGCCTTACCGAAGCTTCCCAGGGAAAGTTCTTGGTGATGAAGAGATGCTAGTACCTCCTGCAGATGGAAACAAAGAAAAATTTTCAACAAAGCTGGTGTCTCTAGCAGGTCGAAGGATAGTTAAAAGGTTCAGGAAACAAAAATTCAGAAACAAAAATTCTTGAATCATGAACTCTGGAACAAGACATGGGTCCATCACAGGAACACACTCACCAGACACATGGCCTTTGCAATCTGTTGCGGGAGCACTAGGGAGCGGTCCCGATTCCGGGGAGATTGGTGTGCCCTTGGACCATGGCACGACTGCAGAGGAGCTCCGGGGAAGCGCAGAGGCAGGCAAGATGTGTCCAAGCATGGGCGGACAGGCTGACCACCAAGATCCTGACCTCTGCTGAGCTTGAGCACATTGGGAGAGACCCAGCAATGCAATGCTGGTCTCTGGGGCAACCCTCCGGCCACTTAACCTTTTCAGACCTGCTGCTTGGGAGCGGCAGATGCAACAGGACAGGCAGAGGTTGATGATGGGCGATAATACTGGAACTTGGAACAAGACATAGGAACTTGGAGACTTGGACAAGACTTGAAGACTTGAACAAGACAAAGATGCTTGAAACTTGGAACAAGACAAGGATGCTTGGAACTGGACGAGACGAGATGCTTGGAACTGGATGAGACGAGGATGCTTGGAACTTGGACGAGACGAGGATGCTTGGAACTTGGACGAGACGAGGATACTTGGAACTTGGAAGAGACGAGGTTTCAGGAGGTTCAGACATGGATGGAGATACAGAATGCTCAGACATGGATGTAGACTCAGGAAACTCAGATGAGGACGAAGACTCAGGATACTCAGACAAGGACGAGGATGTGGACTCCAGATACTCACACTAGAACTCAGGATCTTGGCCAAGGACAGAAGCAGGCATGAGGTACTCCGAAGACCGGGAACAGGATACAAGACTCTGGATTCAAGACTCGGAACTTGGAACTCAGAACTCGGAACATTAAAAGCAAGGGTCTTCCGGAGGCTTGTGCTGCTGACAAGAAGGACATCAGGATCAGGACTGGAACATAGGACATCAGGAATATCAGGACACTGGTAACTCTGCACACCAGGACATCTGGACATCAGGGACCTTGGGAGATGAGGACATCAGGAACATCTGGAACATGAAGCATGGAACATCAGGTACTTCTGGACCGAGGACAACAGGACTAGGAACATCCAGAGACTGGAGCATCTGAAGACAGGAACATCTGAAGACAGGACGGACAAGGATGCAGGATCCGACTAGAGATCAGGACATGGAAATGAAGATGAAGATGAAGGATCAGGAACCACAGATGAAAACAAGGGAATTCCCACAAAGAATGGAGTGCCTTGAAGAAGTGAGGAAGGATCACGGAGGTCTCCTGGATTGAAGAGCTGGAACGGAGAATCCAGGAGCTGACTACCTCCGTGCCAAGGCAAAGTCAGACTGATGGAAGGCCCTCTTTATAGAGATGAAGAGGAGACACCTTAGGAACGTCATCAAGTAGAACAAGGAAGGACTGCCCACCACAGGCCCTTTAAATGAGGAAGTCAGGCATGGCCATGCACCTAGGAAGGAGGCAGGACCTTGGAGAGCGACGTCCATGCCGCGAGGGAAGGAGCAGGCCCAGAATTCAGTGGCTCCCTGTTGCAAGAAGAGTAGCTCCACAGCGGCCTCCAGGCCACAGAAGAGGACATCAGTGGCGGCCACCTGGCTGTGGAGAGACAGCGGAGTTGGCGGCAGCCTACAGGCCGCATGAAGGATTGGCAGCTGCTCCCAGGCCTCAGAAGAACATCAGCAGCGGCTCTGTATGCCGCGAGAGTGGTGGCCTCCTGGCCGCGGAAGGAACGGCACTGGCGGTGGCCTCCAGGCCATACAGGGAGGAACTTCAGCAGCGGCCTCCAGGCTGCGAGGAGGACATTGGAAGTGATGGCTGCGGTGGACTGCTGTGGACAGTGGCAGCAGCAACAATAGCAGTGGCCTCCAGGCCACAAGGAGAGTGGCTGTTTTGGTGGTGGCCTTCAGGCCGCGAAGAGCGGATAGCGGACAGTGACAGCAGTGGTGGCCTCCGAGCCCCACTGCAAGGTGAAAGGCTGCTTGTGAGCCTAGCCCGCAAGCAGCATCGCAACACATCATTGTTGGGATGCCCTATTTCTAATGCGTCATTAGTATCCTTTGAAGATACCTCCTTTCTCTGAACAGTTTTTTTGGCCAGCTCACATGAGTTCTCTTGGAAAGGAACCCAAGGTCACCTTCAGTAGCAGACATGCGCCAGGGCTGAGATGTGAATCTGGAATGATTCTTTTCTCTCCCTATGGCTATGTAGGGCCATGCCTGCTGTTTACTGTCCTTATTACTCTCTGCTTTAATGACAGGGGGAAAAGAGGAATTAGTTTTAGACAGCAACCAAAAAGGACATTTCATTTTACAGTCTGGGAAAATAAATAAGCCTGGGAGTAACTTGCTGATGGAGCTGTTACTACCCTTAACCAATAAGCCTGATACTTGTGATGTAACTCCAACATTGTTCTCTGATTCAATGGCAAGAGGTAACGGGGAATTGGACTCAGACAGCAACCAACAAGGGCCCTGACTTTAATGGTTTGGGAAACTAAGTGTGGGGGTGACTTGTACGGCAATGCAGTTGCCACCCCCTAGTGATACCATTATGAGGGAGACATGTATAGCACGGCTGGTGCTACCATAAACTTGCTGGGCAGATTGGATGGACCATTTGGTCCTTTTCTACCATCATTTCTATGTAACTTTTTTTTTGGTAAAGGACAGAATATCATATGTTTATAAATAAATACATAAATAGAATTCTTTAGGATCCTGTCAGGTACTTGTGACCTGGATTGGCCACAGTCAGAGACAGGACGCTGGGCTTGATAGACCTTTGGTCTGACCCAGTATGGGATGCTATGGCATTTCTTAGATAATGAGAAATGTAGCTCCAAATGTTATGTATGTAACCCCAGTCCTAACATAATTTATGTCTCTTTAGGGGTTAGGTCACTCTGGCTAGCTCTTTCACTGTCTCTCTTACCCCCAGGGTATGGGTTCTTTGTTAGCGGGATTGAATAATTCTCTTTCTGAGCCTGGAGTGCTAGGTGTGACTTCTGCAATGTACAGCACTATGTGTGCTGTACATGCCAAAAGAATACACTGGAACCACTGATTTAGTGTCCAAAATAAAAGTCTTTAGTGACGGGAAATCAGAAGGAATAATGGCACAAATAAGTCAGTTTCTATCCTTCTTACAGTCTCTCGCTTTATCTGTGCAGGTGTCCCACATACCAGGGCATAGAGAAACACTCACCACACTAAGCGAGGTCCCCCAAGTGGCCTGCATATCCCTTGATAGAATGAGAAAAGCCCTCCAATACTGGCAAAAAAACCCAAAAACGTGCAACACACAATGTATACACAAATAACCCAAATTCTCTCTCTCCCCAGGAACAAAGACTCCAAATGGGTGTCCTTAGTGTCTCAGATAGTTCTTACAGTTAAATGATCTTCTTTGTTTTTATTTCTCATAATCAAATCCCGGATGGGAAGGATCCCCTTTGGAAGAGTCAGCTTCCACTGTTCCAAGGAAGGAAGGAAGAGGCAGCCAAAATTCTTCCTCCTGGATCTTACAACGGAAGTCCTTTTCCCTCAAAACCGAAAATAACAGTGGAGTTATCTTAACACTTGCCTCAGGTCACAACTATATTTCCTTCCTCTTTAAGGATACAGAGGGGCAGGTTTTCCTTACTCTGGGCAGTCCCAGACATAAGGATCGCCTGTGCCCTGAATCCAAACGATATGCAAGGGTCTTGCAAGGCTTTTACCATAAAAAACGTAAAAATCCTGTAACAACCCAGGGGGAAGACCCAACCAGCCAGTTAGTGGACTGGTAGGGACCACCTCTCAACCTTGCTCAGGATCCCTAGGCAATGTTTGTCTGGTTCCTCCAGGAAAGTTTGAAAATGCAACGAAAAACAACGCTATTCTTTGCCACCTAACTCTCAAAAAAACCTAAAAGCACAACCCACAGATTCTCAATAGGGAGTTGCCTATAAAACCCACAGAGAGGGATGGCTATGCCAACATCCTCTAATGGAGGGACTGAAATGAATGATTCCTCCCCTCATTTTCTAACCTAAACTGCTCTAGCTAAAATGGTTAAACTAGGGCCACTAGTGGTAATGATCCCTAAGGGTCATTACATGTATGTATATACTAGGAGATGTGGCCCTTTGAGCTACATTTCCAAAGATGCTTGGGACTGTAGCAAAATTCATGATGTCTTGAGGCAAATCATGGCTTCTCCTCTCTTAGGTGAAATATGTGTCTTTTGAACTCTTTCTAGAAAGTAAGAAAGAAAGCAGAATTTCCCATGCTTCTGCTAGACAAAGGGAAGATGGAGAAGACTAAAATTAGTACTATTTTACTGTATGTCTCAGACTGATGTACACATCATGAATCAGCTTGTCATCTTAGAAATATGTGAACTTGGTTAGTTTTCATACTCTGTGCTGGATTAGGAGTAATGATATCATGAGATATTTGTGATGTCGTAGATCATAATTGGTGACCTTCCTGGCTAGCGATTCATAATTTATTTGAGGTTTTGTGATCGCAACCTGTGATTCACAAATCTTTATTCATAGAATGTTGCTCATGAGTGATAGACTATTTTTGAGAAGTTTTGCATGATTAATTTATTGTTTAACAAGCTTTTCAGATGAAAGATGTGCAGAGTAGAAGTTGGAGACTGAAAATACTACTCATTCTTATGTCTGAATGGCATTTCAGTATTCAGGAAAGGCAAACTGAAATGTATGATCCTTGGATTGTAAACCGTGACTCTTTTAACTAGTAATCTGTGCACATTTAAAATTTTCTAATCCTACAATTCATTAAAATTTATGTAAATATCACTACATATGGAAAAGATCATGCTTCTTGGGATATATAGAAAAGATGAGATTTCAGATCAGATACTTAGCTTAATTTCTTGTTTTGCATAAAATGAATGATATTTTTTTTAAAACGTGAGTGCATCCATGTGTGCGCAGTTCCTGGCATGCGCAAGTGGATAAGGCTATTTTATAAGATGTGCGCCTTGGCAAGTGCATGTTATAAAATAGGATCCCTGCATGCACATGTGTGTCGAACTTTAATATCTGTGCGCACATGTGCAGGTGGGTGGCCTCTTCCGCACGCAGAGAGGGATTTTTTAAATTACACACGACGACGCAATTTGCATTTTTCCCAGTTCCCTCCTAGTCTGCTCCAATAAAGGAGTGGAATGGGTGGCTACTTCCCTAACCCTAACCCCATCCTTCCTCTCCCCCTCCTAAACCTACCCTAACTATCCCCAATCTTTTTTATTTTCATACTTACTGCTCCTCCGGAACAGAAGTATCTTCCATGCGCCTGCAGCTGGCCGGTGCGCGCGTCTCCAAGACAGGGCCTAATGGCCACTGTCCCAGCCAGCTCCCACCCCGCCCCTGGCCCATCCCGTTTAGTTGACCCAGCACTTTGGCACGTATCGAGGGTTATGGGCGTGACCGAGCCGGGCATGTTCTAAAATCCACGCAGCGCGAGCAAGGCCCAGCCACGCATGTAACCCCTGATTTTACCATGTGCAGGGCTTTTAAAATTCAGGCATTAGTGTTTTCATCTATTGGAAAGAATTACACAGATTCTGAGGTATATACATATATACATTTCTAGTTTTATTTGGTAACATGACTAGAGTGCTTTATAATAAATGCACAAGTGAAATCGCAAGCAAATGATTGCATAGAAGACACTAAAATACTGAACCAAGATGAGACCTGCTGAATGACGCAGAGGTAGAAGAGATGAACTTTTATTTTAAAAAGGAAAATAGAAGGGAGGCAGTGTCTTGGATGTTGGTGGTAGTGGTGATTTGTGGGGGATGGGGTGGCAAGGGAAGTATGAATATATTCCACAAGGAGGGTTTAAGTAAAGACAATTCATAGACGTGAAAGGAAGCCTGCTTGATAGAGGAGGTACGGCGATGCAGCATAAGGGGCCAGGCTAAGATTCATGGAGATGAAGAAAAGAGTTTAAATATGGTGGTGATGGGTGGAGACCAAGGCTTGTGTGTGATCTGGAATTTGACAGGGAATCAATGTAGAGACAGCAGAAGAGTGTGCTGTAGGAATAATAGGAGTATAGAAAATAAGCTTCTGATTTTTTGAGAAGCTGAAAGGAATAAAGTGCCGAATGAGGGTGAGCAGACAGCACAGGGTTTCAGAATTCCAAATGTAAGAAAGAATGGAATATCAAGCAATATACAGCAGGAGCTGAAGGTATGAGAAGACCATCAAAAGGGAACATTCTCTTTTGTGTGTGTTGTAGATCTGATAGTAGCAAGAAGAGGACAGAAAAAAATGATATATTTCTGGAGGGAAAGTGTAGGATCAAGGGTTAAACACAAGCTTTTGGCAGAGTCTGAGACAGACAAAGGGATAAAATAAATAATAAGAAATACAGGGGAAAAACAAGAGACATAAAGGTAGTAGGATATCCATTTAGGAGGAGATAGGTAAAAAGTTGAAGGAAAGCTAGGATCAAACTGAGAAACAGAGGTACGAGAAGGAAAGGCAAGTCTTTGGGTCATTGGCAATGAGTGATAGGATCAGCCAAAGAGGAGGCAATGAGAAGAAGAGAATGGACATAGACTAAGAAGAGTAAAGGGATCAAGGATTTAACCCTGAGAAACTCCCACTGAGGGATTATTTGGAGGAGGAGTTATTGATTTGAATACTGAACAAGCAATGAAACAGATGAGAAGAGAATCAGGTATTGTGGAATCCCTGAATCCTAATGACGTCAACATGAAAAAGAAAGCTTTGGTGATCACTGTGTCAAAAGCAGCTGAGAGATCAAATGAGTATAAGGATAGCAGAGGAAGACTGGGAGAAGAGGCAGTAGACGGTCTGTGAGATGGGTAGGACAGAATTTGGAATGGCTAAAGTCTTCTGGATTAAGAGTTCATAAAGGATACTGGGATAAGAGGAGAAAAGAAATAAAAGCATAATGAAGGAAAGAGTTAAAGAATGAATATTTAATGAAGAAATTAAGAAAAAGAGCAACATTGAAAGTGAGACAGAGTGAGTCAAGGAGAAGGCAATCATACAGAGAGCTGGATTTTTTTCATTTAGCCTGTGATTGGTAGAACTGGTAATGTAAGTAGTTAAGAGGACAAGCAAAGCTGAAGGGAGAGTCTAATATGATTAAAGAAATTGAGTGGACAGTGAATTTCAAAGGATGACTGAATGACAGACTTGAAAGAGTAGGCAAAAAAGTTTGCATGCATGTACTTAAAGTCAGAGATGGGACAGATGCATGAGCAGGTGAGGTAAATAATGTAGAGTCAAGATCATGGATATGATGGAGAGGGTAAGTATGGAGATAGCAAAAAAGATAGTATAATCAGAAAGAGGGATGGGATCCACCGAGGTCAGAGAGACTGAGCAGAATCAGTAAAATAGAAGGTCAATGCAGTAATCTACTATGTGACTGGGTGAGATACGGACGGAGGTAAGAAAGAGACCACTGGTAAAAGAGAGTTGGCAGATTAAGTGTAGTTTAGGAATATATTAAAGTCAAGTCTCCAGTGGCAGAGATGGAGGTGTTATTTAGGAAGATGAGGAAGAAGTCTAGTTTATTTATTTATTTATTTATTCATTTATTTATTTCAAATTTCTTATAAACCACCTATAACAGTTCAACTTTTTTAAGTGGTGTACAAAAATAATATACAGTTAGAATTAATTGAAAAAAGAAGAGTTAGTATTAATAAGACGGGTGACAGGCAATTGCCACTATGGTTTGAGTGCGACTGAAAAGAGTGATTGAGAGGAAGACAGAGCTGAAGGAGAAGATATAGATTTATAACTCTAGAAAGAACAGGAATGCTTATCGGTATTGTTCTCTGGTCCAAGTCGTGGATGACAATAGACTGAGAAGTGTATATGACTGCAATAGCAACATCATAATGTGGGATCCAACTATAGGTTTGAGTTAGGGAGGAACAAGTAATGCTGGGAAAATATTTTAAGAACTGTAGTAGATTTGACATGAGCTATAATTCCAGAGGCCAGCTTAGATATGGGCATAGGGCGAGGTAAAAGATGGGCAAAAATGATAAGGTTGATACCTAATTAATGGGGGCAATCTGGTGAGTATATAGCAAAAACATGAGAACAATAAGGCAAGGACTTTACAGTGTGGCACATTGCTAAGGTAATGAGTGGGAGAAAGGGGTAGGAACAAGGAAGATGAATAGAAATGATGGTGGAGAAGGGGGAAGGGACAAGGGATAGGAAAGGGTGAAGAAGCAAGGGTAGAAGGAAGACACGAAAAAGGAGACCCAAAGTAGTTTACAACATGGAAAAAGAGTAATTCATAAATAGGAACATAATATAATTGAGACCCCTAATTCAGGTCTTTATATTTTTATGTCTCAGAAAGTAGGGAGTAGGTTGCAATACATAGCTAAATTATCACACATCATCTTAGCAAAACAGTAAAATTCCCAACATGCAATATTATAAAAAAATATAAAAAGCATAAATATAAGGCTCTATCACTCTCTATCACCAATCCTACTTTCATTAGAGTGAAGGAAATCCCATCTCTAAAAATTCTAAAAACCTGACAAAAACCCACAAAAGAGACCACCCCTCTCCCAGTCATTCCTGAAGGAGTGGCATAGTTTCACTGAGAAAAGGATTCACCCAAGGAGAAGATGAGCAGAACGACCATTAGCACAGAAAGTAATTTCAGGTACGAAAACAGGAGAAGTTGTAGGGGATGGTACTACTACCCTGCAGGCATGGTGAACACAAAGGATACCAAGAAAATTAGCACAGCTTTAAGATAATACTACTGTATTTCGTTGCTGGTAGAAGAAAGATTTCCTTTAGTGTTTCCATTGTGTGATTCCTATTGATAATGGCGATAGTACACCTGGCAAGGAAGGTAGCTGGAAATTGTGCTTTTAGGCAATAGAAGGCCTGGCTATAGGGACTACTTGTTGAAGCAATGATGATATGACTGAGGAATGCAGCAGGAGGATACAGAATGTCAACAGGTGGTAGGTAAAGGGAGGAGGATTAGATGGTGGACCTGTCTCAGGTCTTAAACAGCTGGTTTTTGAAGTTCCCATCATGCCATGTCCACTAATGATGATGGGGGTCAGTGCCTATGGCAGGGAAGGCTTTTGTAAGCTGTGATCTTCAGACAGTGGAGAGTTCATGATGGGGAACACTCACGGAGGAACTGATAGGCTGATAAAGCTGAAGATGATAGCAGGAAGTAAAAGGTAGAGGGAAGACAGCTATACCACAAGAGTCTACTATGTAGCTTTATTGATACTGAGTTAATTATATCTAGAATGGTGTATGTTACTACCCTTAACAGAAGGCATGGGGGTAACTTGCAAGGAATGGCAGTTATTATCCTAAGCAATTTACTGGGCAGATTGGATGGACCATTTTAGACTTTATCTGCTGCCATTTACTATGTTACTATGATATGAAATTACTTATAATTTTTATAGCACTCTTACATGTGTACAGTGCTATACAGATACACATAAAAGACTGTCCTTCTTCCATGGAGCTTGCAATCTAGTCAAGATACAAAGACAAGACAAATTAGAGGAAGTTTCAAGAAAACAATAAACATGGTTACAATGGGCAAAACTGATTAGGAAAGGCAAGACTTAAAGATTTAAATACAAACTTAGGACAAAAGGTTTTTAGGCAGGACTTGATTATAGCCAGGCCCGGATTTAGGCAAAAGTAATGAAGGCAGCTATCTCCAGCACCAAATTCTTATAGACACTGGAATGTTGCCACTGTTGCCATGCCTAAATCAGAGCCTGTACTCGTGGTGCCATCTCTATCCTCTAGTGGCACCCTGCCCTCTCCTCCTGCACTGGCTTCCTTTTACCATGGAAGCCCATGCAAAGGGCAGAGCATTGCAGGGTCCATCAGTACATAAGGTCTGCTGAAGCTCCTGCATTGCTTTTTCTTCATTTTCAGGTGCCGTCCTTGGAGATGAGGAAGGAGGGAGAAGGGGATTGTCTCCCGCCCCGCTTCTAGCCCCACAGAGAGGAGGGGGAACGATAACACCTCTCTCCCTACTGCCTATGCATGCCTGTCACCTTAATCCAGCCCCGACTGTAACCAAAGAAGGGGCATGATGTACCTTCTCCGCAAGACCATTGGTGATGAAATAGAAAGGATAGATATGATCAGCTTACCCAATGAACGGGAGAGGTATGGGGGAGTTATGAGAGTTGAGCTAATGAGGAGCTGCAGAGTGAAGGCTCTTGTAGATGTGTAGGAGAAGCTTGAATTGCATGTATTATAGAATTAGATGGGGAACAATGTAGTGACAAGAAGATGTTTACATACTTGTAATGGCATTGAAAGAAGCTATGTTAGACAAATACATTTTGAATAGACAGTAGCAGAGAGAGATGGTTCAGTGGAAGACTTGTGAGAAGCATGATATATTTACATACAATGGAGGCTGTGCTTGCTAATCTATCTCATGTATATTCATTGCAGATATTCTATAAATCAGGACTGTTTGTGGCTCCTGAGGATTGGAGTTGGCCACCACTTTTATAAAGAAATTACACATTTTAGCAGTGCTTTAGATATATGCAGAGAAAGAAAGATGAGACAAAGGTGATCACAAATTTGTGAGTTGAAGAGCCTGGAAGTTGAATAGTGTTATCCACAGAGACTGAAAGATGGGACCAAGGGAGAAACAGATTCATGTGACATTTAAGATGGCAATGGGACACCTAAGTAGCAATATTGGATAAGCAAGATGATATATGGAACTGAGCGAAAATACTGAAAGGTAGATCTGGGAATCATTGGTACTGAAAGCTATTGGGCAGATTTTCACAATATTTCTGTGCATAAAATTAGCATTTATAAGCATACACATTATTTTATAAATATCAAAAGCACATGTGTATTTTCGATCTAGTGTGCACACTTGCAAGTGAAAAGATAGGGCCATTCTTGGGTGGGACCTAGAGATATACATCTCTTAACGGGATGTTTAATGTTTCAGGGCACACAAATTAGTTTATTATACTTCGGGGCTGCTCCGGCTAGCACGCCTCCCAGGTCCTGAGCTCTCTAGCCCAGAGGGGGATTCTTTTCATGGGGGGAGACTCTCGTCTATGGCCTAGACAGTGGTGAGAAAATCCTGTGTGTGTTGGTAGCTGTGGTAACCAAAAGAGGGAGTTGCTATAACAAAACAGTCAGGACCAGGCACTGGGTGTTAAATGGTTAAAGTCAACTTAAGTCCATCTTTAAACAAGTGTGCAGTTGCATTTGATTTTATTACAGACAGGGTGTCTCATCTTGGATAGGTGTTGGTGGTTGAGGAACCTGCTGATCCAGCCAAGCTCCCAGTGAGAGGGGGTGGGGAGAAATCAAAAGGCTCCTCACAACAAAAGAGAAAATATTTCCTAAATCAAAAAGCTTCCCAGCCTGGTGTTCTGCTGTCACAGGTTCTTGCCTCATTCAAGGAGGGAATGGGCTCACTGGTCTTCAGCCCCTGTTCTCTTGAGTACAGCCAGTGAGGATGACCTTCCCCAAAGGAGCAAGGTTAAACACAGTCCCTTCCAAAAATAGGATTCTTCTAGCCTTCAATTGTCTCACTCAGCCAAACCTGTCACAGGTGCTTGCCTCATTCAGGGAGGGAATGGGATCAGTGATCTTCAGTCCTGGAGTGGGAGTCCCGTAGGGATTCCAGCAAAAAGAGGTCCTTACTGTAACTAAACTCCAGAGACCCTCTGGCAGGGTGTTCACAGAGGAGACTCCACTAAAAATCAAAAAACCTGATAAGGCAGGGAGGCCTCAACAGGGAGGGAAAAATATACATCTTTACTGCTCTGCGTCTGACCTGAACTGATTCTTGCCACAATCTGCAAAATGACCGGGTTATAAAGCAAGGAGCAACCAACCAATCCCAGTTCTCCCTGATGGGCAGAGGGCGAGGGGGGTGGAAAGCTCATGAAGTGTTAACTAACTGGAATGGACACAAAGGGCTTTTAGTGCCAGAGGGGGGTCCTACCACACATGCAAGCTGCTATTTTATAAGAGACCTACACACGTATATTTATCAACGTGTTCACATAATTTTACACTTGCTACTTATCTTTCACAATTGATATCAGGCTCATTTATTGTTTACTGTTGGTTGAATGGGAGGACTGGGTGAACTGGGGGGAGTTCAGAATGAAGAACCGGGAGGGACTCGATGACCCGGAGAAGGACTGGGTGAACTGGTGGAGGTTTCAGCCAAACCTGTGATTTCAATTACGCACGGATGTTTTAAAATATACCAACTTCTGTGCGTAAATAGGATTTTACGTTGAGCAAGTCACAATTTTTTTCGTGTGTAAAATACACATTATGTATTTTTTTAAAATAGGTAGGAAAAGTCCATGATTTCAATCCCTCGCAGATATTCATGCATAAGGAAATATAATTGCATATGTTATGGGGTGGACATATGCAGATTTAATCATCTGTGCATGCCTATCATATGTGCGTATATGGGGCTGCATGGAGCTGTTTGAAAGTTATCCTCACTGGGAGGAGATCAAAGCACTGAAGAAACTAGGGTAGAGAAGAGGGCCCAGCACAGCATCCTAGGACACATCAAGCAATAATGGGATAATAGTGGAGGAGGATGCTATATTGAAAGTAGGATGGGAGAGAAAAGAATAGAACCAACATAAAATGAAATCCTGAAATCCAAGTGAGGACAGAGTGTCATGGATTAGATAGTGATCAAGAAGAAAGAGGATTAAGTAAAGGCCTTTGTCTTTGTGAAATGTTGTGGACAGACTGAAATGGATAAAAATTGGGTGCTATAGCAGCCTGGAATAGAAGGCGAGTACATTCAGATGATAGTGACCACCATATTGAAACCTTTAACACTGAAAGATTCACTCCTTGCCAACACAATATCACCTATCTCTTGACAGCGGTATCTATTTTTTATTGTGCCACTATTATGAATTGGCTATAGTTTTTGGAAATACTGTAAAGAAGACGTACGCCTATCCAGATTTTACATGCTGTGATCCTTACCTTAATAAAAGTTGCAAATGGCAAGGTTTTACTTCCAGTGGAGCTGATTTTTTTTTTTAATTTATTTTTCAACCCTGGGAATAGTTTGTTTGCATTCATTATGACATGCTTCTTCTCCATGGGATCCTCCAATCTCCAGCGGCTATTGCTGCTCTTAGAGTGCCTCCATCTATAATGACTGCATTCCACAGGCTCTCATCCTCAAGCTGATACTGCTTTTTAGGTCTCTTTACCTCCGTTTGCTAATGGTGCCTCTCCTTGAATCTCCCCACTTCAAACCACCACTACTTCTTCACATCCCCATCCAACTTCCAGTAGCTACAGCCTCTCTTTACCCCCCCCCCCCTCTCCTGAACCCGCAGCTGCTGCTTTTCTTTGGCTTTCTTCCTGATCTCCAGTAGCCACTGCAGCCTCTCATTGGCCCTTTCTTAACCCCTCAGTTGCTGAACATCTTTGGCTCTCCAAGCTCCAGTCACTGTTGATCCTCGTCCTCCTCACCATAGATCTTCAGCTGCCATTGTTCTTCAGTTCTTCCTCTCTACCTTCAGCCTCTGCTTCTTTTCAGCTTCCATCCTGACCTGTAGCTCCTGCCTCTCCTCGACAACTCACAGAGCATACAGGAAATTACTCTAAACTATAAAAAAAAAAACAACAAAAAAAACAAAAAACAGATTTCAAGGGAATAATGAAATTACATCTTTACACAATTGTGACTGTGATTTATTAATCGTTACTATAGGTTTTGACCCATTGAAAATATTGAGATATTTTCATAGATAAATACAGAGCAATTTCTGCACTGGACCATACTTTGATAAATCTGTTCCTCAGAATTTTAGGAAAATTCTGTTTATTCATCCACTGGGCATTCCTTCAAATTTTAAAAGGAAATTGAAAGAAATGCAGAAGTATCTGATCTTGGGATTGTTTGAAAGAGCGACTTGATTGGGCAGTCTTACATTTAGCGAAGAGAAAGTCATCTTGGGAAAGGGAATTTTCAAAGTGATTTACCGGGTAAAAAAAAAATGTTTTAGCCATGCAAATTGGCCATCTGAAAATTGCTCTCCTCAATGTGTGCAGTTCTGCAATGAATGTACCTGCAGGAGGAGGTATCATCAGGGGCAATGGTTCATTCGGGGGAGGAAAATAACACACATCTTATGTGCATTATTTTGACATCTTATGTGCATTATTTTTGATCAAAAAAAGTACCTGCAGAAAAGGCAAGCAACAAGTGGCTGTGGGCACTTTGTGCTGGTTGCAAGTTTCAAGGAAAAGTACACACAATACTTGTGCTCTGATGCAAAGTCCACAGGGTGAAAAAAAAAAAAGTACCCATGAACGTTATCCCATCACGGGCAGTTTGAAATTTCCCCCCGTTATCACTTGTAGTTGTTCATATGCAATATAAAGTCCGAATATGGATGTGTAGTAAATGGTTCCCATTGACTGCAGAATAAATGCATTGCATGTGTGTCCCCCAACACTCCCCCCCCCCCATCTAACTGCAGCATAAAGTTCACATGTAACCTTTTCAGCCTCACTTTCGTCTGCAATTTCTTTTCATCAGCTCATTTTCTCGACCTTGCAGCTACATTTTAGTATTGAGCCTTATGATCCTGTACCCGATTTCATTCATTTATCTGCTACATATTCACCCTCTGCTTCCTGGTGCTTTAAACATGGAAATCTTTAAGATCAAAGATATTGTACCTATGCCAACTTCTGTTTGAACTGCTATTGACTAACTACTGTGGGTTTTTATGCAGGTGCTTTATTCATTTATGTACTCTTTTTGCAATAAACACAGGAAGTTGTATTTTTTTCTTTTAACTTTTTACCACAGTTATTCAGAGATCATACTGAAATTAGGTTTGGCCTTTTTGTTGAAACTGAAACTTTCATCTGCTAATCTTTTACCACTGCTAAGATGAAGTGCAGCATCTCAATGGATTAACAGAAAAAGAAAACAAAATATATAAAAGAAATATTTACTTTTAAGTCAAATCACATTTTTTGAT
This sequence comes from Rhinatrema bivittatum, assembly GCF_901001135.1. Lineage (NCBI taxonomy): Eukaryota > Metazoa > Chordata > Amphibia > Gymnophiona > Rhinatrematidae > Rhinatrema > Rhinatrema bivittatum. The sequence goes on along the minus strand of NC_042616.1, from coordinate 98,385,502 downwards.
AATGCTACATGTATAGGCTGCATACTCAGCCGGGGCAGAGCTGGCAAGTGACAAAGGCAGAAGACTAACAACATTATTAAAGTAAATGCACAAGTCTCTCATCAGAACAACTCTCCACCATAGCTACAGTAATCTTGGTTCTAGGAAAGGAAACTCAAATCAGCCAAAGTGATTTTGGTCTATTGTCTGTTATTGCACTAAAATTCTGTTTATACCCAAGCCACAAAAAAACATCTCTCTTGTAATGTCTGTCTGCCTACTCTGTATCTCACACGGCAGCCTCATCCACTTTCCTTTTTATATTTTCCAACTGTATAATGGAACCTCTGTAAGTTAGGGGCCAGCATATATTTCATTTTGGCCTAATTTTTATATATTCCTATTTTATATAGACATTATTAGTAGTTAATATTTTTAGGTAGATCATATAATCTTTTTTTCTCCCATTTCTCTCTCTGAATTCTGCTGACTTCCAGCAGAAGTCCTGGTTTCCTCTGTCCAGCTGACCTTTCACTTTTTATTGACTGTTATCTTAAGTTCCCTATTACTTTTCTGTTCTGTGAGATAAGGAAGAGGGGAAAGGCTAGTTTTCATAAGGCAGATGGTTTACATAATAATCACAAACTGAACTGTTAATTAGCCAAAGGCTGGGAAACTGTCAGAAGTATATGTTAGTGGTCATCAACTCATCAGAGATGGACATTTGAAACTGCAAAAACTGCAAAAATAACTATTAGTCTTACAAAGTGCTGAATGTGTGACTTTTGTAAGTGGACATTGTTTCAAATCCGGGACATCGGAAACACCAGCTATCAGATGGCACGTAACCTCTGCAGAATTGTGAAAAGTTTTCAATATCTTGTATGAACAATGCTGGTATGATGTCATGGCAAGATTTCTGCTGATTGACTTGTAAAACTATAAGCAATTAGGAGGCAATTGCTGGCAGAACTGACTTTTAACACTTACTCATTCTTATATACTAATCAATTCATTTACACACAGCCAGCTGTGCATAGCTGCAAATTACTACAATACCAATGCAGTTAAATCCAACTGAAAGACAGATTCATAGTACTAGTAAAAGACTAACAATAATGTACATACAAATGCTACAGTATCCAGAATAGCAGCCTTTTCATCATTCGACAGAGAGAAAGAGAGACCCGCATGAGAGAACTTCAAGACTTTTGGGAAGAGACAGACAGCCACTGACAATTCCCAGTTTGTAGCTTATGGGTGAGAAATTTCCACGAAGGGTGGGATTTGTAAATGTTTTCCTATTTTAAAACAGGGCTGATCACACATTTAAAAGGCAATCACAATATTAAGGTATCAGAATATCAAATTTACCTTATAATTTTCAGAGATATGTTTGAATTCAAACTGGGAGTTGCTGAGAATATGGTTGTGAATTGTTGTGGCCAGTGACAAGATTTTTAAATCAAATTGGAGGTTGCTGAAAATTTGTCATAAAGATATGTTATGATATATCTTGTCTGCTATTATGAAATATATTTTGTTTATTGTTAGGAAATTTTATCAATAAATCTGGGTGAATTCTTATTTTTTGTGCTTAACAGTGTGGTTACTTTTGTTGTATTTGGTGTAGGGTGGGACCTTGTGATAAACAATGGAAGTTTATTAGGATAGTCTTTCACCAAAATGGCTGAGGTCAAGAGATTTGGGGGGCTGAATTTAAAGAAAATTCACCTGGGTTTCTTCCCTAGTAGTTTATACCTCCACCAAATTTCCTAGAAAGGGTGTGCAAGGGATGGGAACATCCCTCTCCCTTTGGATAGCAATCTGTAGAGTATACTCATTTTTTACCCTGCACAACATCCCATCTAAATCCTTACTCTGATCCCCCTACTAAAGACATGGGATAGTATTTACTTGCAAGCAACACAATGAGCTAAACCTGCACTTCAGCAAGTCCATCCACAAACAGTGCAAGTAAATGTATTAGTCCCAAAAGTTTTATCAACAAATTTTCATTTATTAAATTTTCATACTTATGACGGCAACTCCACTGGTTTCAAGAAAAGCAATTTTGCACAGAGGTCCCCCGACACGGACCCGTGTTTCGCCATGGCTGCGTTGGGAGGGACATGAAGTTTCCAAAAAACACTCTAAAAAGAAATTACATATAGGGACTAAGTAAGACAATGAACCAAACAGTCGACCAAAAAGCAATACAGAACATTTGACACATATCATACCTTCAAATTGATCCTTCTAACTTGACAGGGAGAGCGTCTAACCTAGGTTCAAACAGACCTTTAAACATGGCTGGCGCTTAGGGGATTGGTCACAAGACTCCAAAGAACCAATCAAAGCATCAGCTGGCCCTGAGACGCCAAAACACAGTTAGACAAACAAATGCCAATCGAGTTCCTTATTTAATCCAGATGGAATTACAGTATGTAATATGTGAATCCATCTCTGTTCTCTTCGACCCAGGTGTTCTTGGTAATCACCACCCCTTAATGGGCGAGTGACCACCTCCACCACGAAGAAGAAAAGATCAGAGATGGAGTGCGATAAATGTTCCCAGTGTTCTACAAGAGGCTCGTTCACCCGAGAGTTCCTAATATTAGAGCAGTGATCTGAGTTTTAACCATCCGTGTTGTTTTACAAACATAGAACAGGGGGCAAGGACACTTTATCACATAAACCACCCCTTTTGTCAAACAATCTGACTGTGCCCTCAAATAAATCATTCTCTTAGTTACAGGACTTTCAAAAGATGACAATGTATCAGTGTGACAGCATACAGTACAGTGTCCACACGGCCTATGGAGTCCGGGCTCACAGGGCTGACAGCCCTTAGACTTAAATTCAGTGTGGACTAACCTATCCCTCAGGTTTCTACCCCTGTGATACGTAAACCTCAATGGATCCAGAAACAGATTATGTAAGGACAACGCGTGCCAGTGTTTCTGAACTATGCCAGTCACAGCTCTACTTAAGGTGGAAAAAGGAAGTATACAATTATTGACTGCATCCAAAGTTTGAGTTTGGGGAAGAAACAGTAAGTCTTGATTCATGTAGAGGGCGCGTTTAAAAGCTTTTTTTATCACGTTGGCCGGGTACCTCCTCTCCACAAACCGGAGTGACATCTCCTTAGCTTGAAGCAAAAACTCAGAACGGGAGGAACATAACTGCCGCAGCCTTAGAAATTGACCGGTCGGAATGTTCGTCTTTAAAGTCCTTGGATGACAACTACTAGAAGCTAAAAGTGTGTTCCTATCCATATCCTTCCAAAACAGGGAGGTGAAAAACTTACCATCCTTTGATGAGATAGAAATATCAAGGAAAGCAATCCGTATTGGATCTATAAGAAAATTGAACTGTAAATTTGTATTGAGAGAGTTAAGCCAATCTATAAACATGTAGAACTGTATGTCAGTCCCAAGCCAAATAATGAAAACGTCGTCAATAAAACGCAACCAAGGTGAATGAATTTAAACCAATCTACTGGATATATATAGGTTTCTTCAAAATTAGACATATATAGGCATGCCAAACTGGGGGCCATGGTGGACCCCATGGCTGTAATTTGTTGATAAAAAGTGTCATTAAATCTAAAGAAATATTTGGTTAGCGCTATTTCTGCCAGCTTCACTAAAAAAGACGTAGAGACCCGATGGGGAGAGGGACGTGAGTTCAAAACCTCCTCAATTACTCCTAGGGCCTCATCTTGAGGGATATTGGAATAGAGCGAGATCACATCCAATGTGACATAGTAAAATGGATCAGATGGTACACATAAATCTTCCAAGATCAAAATCAAATGGGATGAGTCACGCACATAAGACTTAATCTTGGGCACAAAGGGCTTTAAAAATAGGTCCACGAATTTAGATAAAGGCTCCAATATGGATCCAATGCCCGAAACGATCGGGCGCCCAGGTGGTTTAATCAATGTTTTGGGAGGGTATAGAACACAGGGGTGATCGGATGTTGTACTGTCAAAAACCTACCCTCACGATTAGTTAACATGCGACTATCAACAGCTTGCTGTACCACAACCTTAATAAGATTTTGTAAATCCCCCGTGGGATCTCCGGACAAAGGTAAGTAGAATCTCATATTCATAATCCATTCTATCCTTGATCACTATCCCTCCCCCTTTATCCGCAGATTTGATAACAACATTGGAATCATGTTCAAGATCACTGATAGCCCTGCTTTCATTTTTCGTCAAATTATAAGGAACATAACTATTCTTTAACCAAAGAGTATGTACATCCATATTCACCAGACGTTCAAAAGCCAAAATTAAAGGATCTGTAGGTCCCGGAGGCATCCAACGGGATTTATTATATACCAAAGATCCATCTTGGATAGGTGGTGCATCTGCAAAAAATAATTTCAATTTTAAAGACCTAAAGAAACGATAAAGATGTACCTGCAGATCAAATAAATCACATTTCACATATGGTACAAAAGAAAGCCCCTTCTCTAACACTACATACTCATCCCTCGAAAGGGGACGAGATGACAGGTTAAATACTACTTGAAACTTTAATGCCAAGGGTCCACTTGTTGGCGGGTAGACCTGGTGATGCGTTGTGGTTGTTGAAAGTTCATACGACCCCGGGACCGGGAGCTCCGGTTGTCTCGTGGTGGTGGCTGCTGTCCCGAGTCCAAAAAAGACGCTGCTATAGAAGAGTATCGAGTAGAAGCCGGCGCCATATTTGCTATGGCAGATTCCATCACCGGTGCAGCGTCTGACCGAGTATGGCGTACCGGACCCCAAGACAACTCCTGATTAGTCAACTGAAGAATCCTGAGTGAAAATAACTTTCTTGGGTTGTTGACGGTTCTTGGCCATCCATTGGTAAACAAAGCCGGTTTTATAATCAGTCTCGTCTCTTATGAATTTCCTGAATTTCACTGCTTTTAACTCGCTCTTGAACTTAGTCAAATTTTCATGAAATTCACAGAGTTGATGGTCAAAAGCTTCAACCGGGGATGAGGTCTTAATGGTTTCAAGTTGGTCTGAAAGGTCCTTCTGTAAGGCACTCTGCAGTTGTTTGGTTGTCTCGATGATGAGAACCATAAGATCAAAGGAACATTTATTTAAGATTTGATTCCAACGAGTCACAAAAGAAGGATTGTCCATATGTAAACGTGGTTCTTTTTGAATGCGAAGCCCCCTCGGAATTCGTCTTACCGTACAGTACTCTATTAAAGTTGAGGTGTGAAGCTTTGCCCGAGTTAAATGTTTCTATAGGTTAATCACATCATTCCACGAAACTGTAGGGGCTTCCGCAATGGTCGATTCGGAAAAGAATGGCTTATCCATCAGAACTGCATTGAATTCATCATCTGTATAGCTGAAAGTCTGGTCATCGACTGTAGCCATTTAAACGCTCAGTTTAAAGGAAGAATCCAAGCAACACAATGAGCTAAACCTGCACTTCAGCAAGTCCATCCACAAACAGTGCAAGTAAATGTATTAGTCCCAAAAGTTTCATCAACAAATTTTCATTTATTAAATTTTCATACTTATGACAGCAACTCCACTGGTTTCAAGAAAAGCAATTTTGCACAGAGGTCCCCCGACACGGACCCATGTTTCGCTGTGGCTGCGTTGGGAGGGACATGAAGTTTCCAAAAAACACTCTAAAAAGAAAGATTCTTCCTTTAATGGCTCCCATGTGACCTTGCTTTGTGGGGTTGGGCTTCTTCGCTGTGGGATGCTCCTTCTTCCTGCCCCACTGGCCAATTGGAGGCTTCTTCCCATCTTCCTACTCACACTCGGGTCGATACAGTACAGTGCGCTCTGGTGGAGCGCAGTGTTAGCCCGCGTTTGGACGCGCGTTTTTGACACTCTAGCTTTACCCCTTATTCACCCCTTATTCAGCCTATGCAAAATAGGCTCAGTGCGCGTAACCCCCCTACGTGCGTAAATCCAGCTGGATTTACGCACATAGGGCTTTTAAAATCTGCCCCTAAGGTTTTTATAACAACCATTAAAGAGAGAAAAGCCTAACTTGACAGTCAGAGGCAAAGAATGTGAGAGAAAAATGGTGGAGAGGGGGGCTTAAGAGAGAATGGTAGGGACAGGCAAGCGTGAGGATGGATGGGCTGCAGGGGATGGGGAAAGAGAGGAGTGGGGTGGAGACTGCTGTGGATGAGCTGGTGTTTGGGAGAAGAATGATTGGTGGGACCTTGAGTGCTTCCTTAGCTTTTATTTTGATCACATGAGTCTTTCCAAGGTCTGTGTTACCTTCTCTGCTCTGGACATTTAAATATAGGCTGGTCAGTCACACCCACAACCTATTGTGGGGATGGGTTTTTTTTTTTTCTTTTTTTGCTAGGGGTGCTGTAATTTGTGTTGAGTTCAGCAACCACAATCATTTTCAAAAGTTGGCTCCCATGCTTGTAGCCATACAATCCAGTGCTAACTCAGGAAAATAAATGCATTTTTTATCTTAATAAATCTTTTTTCCATTCTATAAGTATCATGAATGCATCACGGCAGTCTTAACCTAATGAGTATAATAAATTGTGTGGCAATCAATACTAAAACTATACCTCAACTAGTGAAGCATCTATCTACAGTAGTTTAGTCTACATTCAACCTGTGTTGATAATAAATAAAAGTTTATTAAGCAAGAACCCCTCTTGAATACGATATTTAGTGTTACTAAATGCCCTGACTAGAATACATTATTGCTTTTATAAGCTAAAGTGTTCTAATAAGTTCTTTATTTGGATTATTTGATTTATATAGTACCTTGAAACAGTTTAGTTTGTGAAACAAGGCATTTATGGGGAATTAGCCTCCTGCAAATCATCCAATACTGCTTTTAAAGAAACTTAGCATTCTATTTAGTTTATAATTCCTATTAATAAAAAAAAAGCTACTGTAACTAAATGTCACTTTAAGACAATCATATGATGTTCTCTTTTCTGTAGTTAAGTTTGAATGTGACCCAGAGGACACAAAAGGACTTAGAAAATCTTTAATTTCATATTCCAAGCCAGTTAGTCCTATTTGTTTGCTTTGAATCACTCATTTCAATAAGGTGAAACCTTGTGTTAATCCCCTATTCATCAGTTGCCTGGGTGCGTGTGAAATGAATCATGTGGACAAAATAAACCACAGCCAGCCGCAATATTCCATTGTCCTTTAAGCTTCTTCAAGGGGCCTCTTCACAGGTACCAAAAAGACATTCTAGGTACTTCACATATTTTTGAGGATCCCTCCCTTTTTTCACATAGCACGTTACCCACTCACTGAAGAGAAGTAGAGAACAGGCATCAAATGAAGGAAAAGCTGAAGTAGGCCGAACTCATTTTCCACACAGAGAGAGATAATTGGCACTGCAGTAATTTGGGGGGGAAGGGCAGGGAGACTGAATTAAATGAATAAATCGTGACATGGGAAAAAAAAACCTGAAAGGGACAACACTTTCCTGGCTTACACATAATCATTACCTTGGGCAGCATTTTGCTTGGAGCCCAATTGATAAACAGGACAAAACTGTTTTTCACATTAATTGCTTTCAAACATTGTCCTGCTAAATGCCCAATTAAAAGGTAGAAGTGTGGACTTCTTTTTGCTTTTAATGGCCACATATTGGGAGGGGAAAAAATCAATGGTACAGTTTAGCCTTTTTTTCAACTAGGGATGTAGAATAAAAAGATGAATTGAAAAATGTTTGCTATCAGCTTGAGACTACAACAACTATCGGAAGAACAAAGTAACAGCTATGAAAAAGAAGAATGCTTAAAAGTACTGTCTGGCAAATACTGAAGTTTTGCACTTTCAAAACATATTTATGGATATGAAAGATATTCTTTGTTATAATGAGTAAGAATCCTATTCAGTAAGGCTTTTATTGCAATCATTAAAGAGAAAAAAGCCTGACTTGACATGACTCTTATGTTCCTTATTTGCAAAGCTTTCAGCCATAGGCAAAGAATGGGAGAAATATCTTGAAAATAGGGCCCAAGAATAGGAATTTATTTTTGTAATATAAGATGGGGAATACAATGCTATCCAAACAACTTATAAAGCAAAATAAGAAACTTTACACATCCTCTCAAATTTCACTATCAAGACATGTTCTTTTTAAATGTAACCACAACTGCACTCAAGCACCTGATTTTGAAAGAGGGAGAAGCTGACCAAAATATAATAAATATATAAGCTACAATCCCACAAAGTAAAAACTATATAATGGTGTAGGTACACAAGGTAATCTCATTCCATGGCAGACCTCATACGGGGCATACGTATCTAATGCCAATTCGCAGTAGTACGGCAGCAATATAATCATTGGTCTATTGCCCGATGTATATTTTTTTTAAAAAGTTTTTCTCATGCGTAAGTGAACGGTAGAATAGCCCATTGGCATATCACAAGATGTATAGCAAGTGAACAGTAGAGTAGCCCATTGGCATATCACAAGGTATATAGCATCGCAACTTTTTGCACTTATCTTTTCTGAAGCTTTGCCGGTTTTTTCAAGAAGTTAGCAGAGACATGGGCGTGAGGACATGCGCGGAGTCAAGCCCGACACGGACCGCGTTTCGGCTAAAAGCCTTCTTCAAGGGCCAACAATATCTGCAAGAAAACATCCTAAATGAACCAACCATTCAACGTAACTTAGAGCTATATTTATAAAAAATTTGTTAAGTAGCAGTGGTACGAACGTGAAATTAAGAGTAACAGCAGCATCGTTGACGATAGTCTTTTTTTCTCTGCTAGAGGGGACGTAAGCGCGCCATTTTTTAAATAATAATTAACCAATCAGAATGCATGCTCCGCCCAGGAAATGACGGGCACGGAGCTGAAAAAATCATACCAGGGAATACCATTCGATGGCTGCATTGAGGCCATCAGGATCTGTACACCGTAGTTGAAATATCCAGCGTTGTTCTCGTTGATTGAGAAGTTTCTGAAGGTCTCCCCCTCTCATAGTGGGAAAAATGCGGTCAATGACCCGCCATTTAAGATCCATAAACTGATGTTGATTGTCAAGGCAATGTTGTACAATAGGCGCATTGGTTTTACAAGTGTTGAGACAGCTCCGATGTTCAATTAATCGTGTTTTTATATTACGTTTGGTTCTTCCAACATAGATTTTATTACATGGACAGATGATAATATATATAACATGAGAAGTGGAACAGGTAGAATGAAAATAAGCGTCATGAATAGTGCCAGCGCTATCAGTCCATGAGGGGCCATCCAAAGATTGCACACACATTGAACATTTTCCACAAGCCCAGTGGCCAAAGGGTTCGTCAGAATCGGTGGAAGCACAAGTATGTCTCTGAGTATGAGTCAACAAGTCCCGTAGGTTTTTTCCTCTGCTAAAGGCAATTAAAGGAAAATCTTGAAAAACCTGATGAGTCTGCACGATATGCCAATGATCTCGTATAATCTTGACAACATCCTGTGCCCTAGAGGAGTATCGGAGTGTACACACCAGCGGAGGATCCAACCGGCCTTCAATAGGCTCTAACAATAGCCATTCTCGTTGTGCATTATATGCTCTTTTTAATGCCTTTTTAATCACAGTAGGGGGATACCCACGATGCAACAATCTAGATGCCAAGGCTTGTGCTTGAATATAAAACTCTGCCTTGTCAGTGCAGAGGCGACGGAGGCGCAAAAATTGGCCAATCGGGAGGCTCTTTTTTAAACTATAAGCATGAAAGCTTGAAAAATGGAGAAGAGTATTTCTGTCCGTAGGTTTTTTGTAAACAGTCGTGGTAAAATGATCATTATCCAGTGTAATCAAAATGTCCAAAAATGAGATAGAGACATGATTAAATTGCATAGAGAAAAAAAGATTGGGATCCAGGGTATTTAACCACTGTAAAAAAATATTTAAATGTGCTGCATCACTGTGCCAAAAAAAAAAAATGTCATCGATATAGCGGGGCCAACTTATATATGGCTAATTTTGAGGAACAGCTGTTATATCCTGCTCCGATATTTTCATATGTTTCAGACTGGACCCGCTATATCGATGACATTTTTTTTTTTTTTGGCACAGTGATGCAGCACATTTAAATATTTTTTTACAGTGGTTAAATACCCTGGATCCCAATCTTTTTTTCTCTATGCAATTTAATCATGTCTCTATCTCATTTTTGGACATTTTGATTACACTGGATAATGATCATTTTACCACGACTGTTTACAAAAAACCTACGGACAGAAATACTCTTCTCCATTTTTCAAGCTTTCATGCTTATAGTTTAAAAAAGAGCCTCCCGATTGGCCAATTTTTGCGCCTCCGTCGCCTCTGCACTGACAAGGCAGAGTTTTGTATTCAAGCACAAGCCTTGGCATCTAGATTGTTGCATCGTGGGTATCCCCCTACTGTGATTAAAAAGGCATTAAAAAGAGCATATAATGCACAACGAGAATGGCTATTGTTAGAGCCTATTGAAGGCCGGTTGGATCCTCCGCTGGTGTGTACACTCCGATACTCCTCTAGGGCACAGGATGTTGTCAAGATTATACGAGATCATTGGCATATCGTGCAGACTCATCAGGTTTTTCAAGATTTTCCTTTAATTGCCTTTAGCAGAGGAAAAAACCTACGGGACTTGTTGACTCATACTCAGAGACATACTTGTGCTTCCACCGATTCTGACGAACCCTTTGGCCACTGGGCTTGTGGAAAATGTTCAATGTGTGTGCAATCTTTGGATGGCCCCTCATGGACTGATAGCGCTGGCACTATTCATGACGCTTATTTTCATTCTACCTGTTCCACTTCTCATGTTATATATATTATCATCTGTCCATGTAATAAAATCTATGTTGGAAGAACCAAACGTAATATAAAAACACGATTAATTGAACATCGGAGCTGTCTCAACACTTGTAAAACCAATGCGCCTATTGTACAACATTGCCTTGACAATCAACATCAGTTTATGGATCTTAAATGGCGGGTCATTGACCGCATTTTTCCCACTATGAGAGGGGGAGACCTTCAGAAACTTCTCAATCAACGAGAACAACGCTGGATATTTCAACTACGGTGTACAGATCCTGATGGCCTCAATGCAGCCATCGAATGGTATTCCCTGGTATGATTTTTTCAGCTCCGTGCCCGTCATTTCCTGGGCGGAGCATGCATTCTGATTGGTTAATTATTATTTAAAAAATGGCGCGCTTACGTCCCCTCTAGCAGAGAAAAAAAGACTATCGTCAACGATGCTGCTGTTACTCTTAATTTCACGTTCGTACCACTGCTACTTAACAAATTTTTTATAAATATAGCTCTAAGTTACGTTGAATGGTTGGTTCATTTAGGATGTTTTCTTGCAGATATTGTTGGCCCTTGAAGAAGGCTTTTAGCCGAAACGCGGTCCGTGTCGGGCTTGACTCCGCGCATGTCCTCACGCCCATGTCTCTGCTAACTTCTTGAAAAAACCGGCAAAGCTTCAGAAAAGATAAGTGCAAAAAGTTGCGATGCTATATACCTTGTGATATGCCAATGGGCTACTCTACTGTTCACTTGCTATACATCTTGTGATATGCCAATGGGCTATTCTACCGTTCACTTACGCATGAGAAAAACTTTTTAAAAAAAATATACATCGGGCAATAGACCAATGATTATATTGCTGCCGTACTACTGCGAATTGGCATTAGATACGTATGCCCCGTATGAGGTCTGCCATGGAATGAGATTACCTTGTGTACCTACACCATTATATAGTTTTTACTTTGTGGGATTGTAGCTTATATATTTATTATACTTTTTAAATGTAATACATGATTTTCTTGCTCTTTCTCTGAGTGCATTTCAGAAAATTGAAGAAACCTGGGTTTCATGGTAGTGTAGGGTTTTGGATAGCCTAAATGTGTGGGCAATCATCGGTGTCTGTGGGTAAAATATCTTTCAATTCAGGAAATCTCTGTGTAGCCCTATATTCTGAATATGGTGCATATAAAATTTCAGCTCTAGATGCAGCTAGATAAACTTCCCTCACACAAATGTCTCCAGAATTTATCTGAATCATGAAACATTTTCTGTGCACTAAGGGGTACAGTTTGAATTGATACCAAGGACTTCTGCAATACAAAAGACTGTTCATGGTAGCATCCAAGAAGGATAAGGGATTCAAATATATTCTAGTGCAGCGATTCTCAACCAGTGTGTCGCGGCTCCCAGTGTCCCACTGCCCTGGTTGTGTTTCCCTTCTCCCTTTTTCCTGCCCCTGCGGGCCAATGGGAAGCCTCCCTTCTTCCTGCCCCCACTAGCCAATGGGAAGCCTCCTCCCTTCTTCCTGCTAGTCAGGCCGATTCAGCAAAAGTTGCCCGCTCTCCTGTGCACGCAATTCAGTATTTAAATGAGGGTCCGTGGTAAAAAGAGGCACTAGGGACATTAGCGCATCCCTAGCGCCTCTTTTTTGACAAGAGCGGCGGCTGTCAGCGGGTTTGACAGCCGACGCTCAATTTTTCCGGCATTGGTTCTCAAACCCGCTGACAGCCACGGGTTTGGAAACCGGACGCTGGCAAAATTGAGCGTCCGGTTTTCAACCCATGAGCTGCGGGCCAATTTAAAAAAAATTTTTTGAATTATTTTTAACTTTTGGGACCTCCGACTTAAAAAGCCACCTTTACTTACCCTTTCCAGCAACTCTTCTACTCGCCATGATATTAAGTCGGAGGGTTATTTATTTATTTATTTATTTATTATTTTTGTTATACCGAGTTTCATGATAGGGATCACATCAACCCGGTTTACAAATAACAATGTGTGCAAAGTATAGCGTAACGTAATAAATATTTCCAATACAAATTTGAACTTTAAATACAGAGAATCAATTAAAAGGTGTGAGAAAGTTACAATAAAACAGGGAAAATTAACTTGGGACTGGAAGAGGGGAGAGGTTAAACAATGCAATATTTACATTTAATACAATTAAAGTGATAGTGTAGCAGAGTAAGTAAATGAGCCTATTTGAATGAATGTTTTCCTGTACATTTTCCTGGTGCCGAGAGAAATTAACGCCTACCTTTGGGTAGGCGCTAATTTCTGGAAGTAAAATGTGCGGCTTGGCTGCACATTTTACTTACTGAATCGTGCGAGAATAACTAATAGGGCCATCAACATGCATTTGAATGAGGCTATTAGGCACCAAGGCCTCCAGCACAGTGGTTGTGCCGGGGGATTGTGCGCCGGCACTTGGCCGGTGCGCGCATCCTAATCCTGCCCAGAGGCATGTGCAACTCATGGAATAAAGGTTAGGGGGGTTAGGGAGGGCTGGGGGGCAGGTTAGGGAGGGAAAGAGAGGGGAAGGTGGGGGGGGGGGCAGAAGGAAAGTTCCCTCCGAGGCCACTCCAATTTCGGAGCGGCCTCAGAGGGAACAGGGAAAGCCATCGGGGCTCCCCTAGGGGTCGGTGCACGCAAGGTGCATAAGTGTACAGCCCCTTGCACACGCCGACCCCGGATTTTATAACATGCGTGCGGCTGCGTGCACATGTTATGAAATTGGGCTTAGATTTGTGCGTGCTGGGTTGTGCGCACAAATCTACGCCCGCGTGTAGGTATTAAAATCTGGCCCTTAGTGAACAGGGTCTTTACTCATTCAAACAAAAAATATCCTTCATATCCGTAAATGTTTCTTTTTTTATTTGCAGTATTTATAACCCAGCTATACCAAAGCCCCAGGTAATATACAAAAAACATGCGTTAATCAAATTAAAACATGACATCATCACAGAAGCAACAACAGATAAACAGAGGAAAAAATAAAATACAAAATTCCCAAATATAGGGGCCGATGCAATAAAGTTGCGTAGAAAGCGGGCACTGAACAGTCAGCACCCACTCTCTTAACGCACCCCAGGTGCCCCCAAGGGGGACGCCATGTAATATTTAAATTAGGGGGTTGCATAAGCAAGGAGGTGCTAGGGTCGCTTGCTCGATCCTAGCGCATCCTTTCTAACATGAACCCAGTCAGTTTTCATGACTGCTGTACACTGGTAAGGAAAACCAACACTGAGTTTAACGGCGTCGATTTTCCTTACCGGCGGAGGGCAGTTCACAACGATATTAAGTAGGAGGCAGTAGAGAACAGCAGTTTTTTCTGCTTTTCTGCACTTTTTTTTGATGCACACAGCTATTAACGCCTGCTCCTGGCAGGTGTTAATAGATGTCAGTTAAATGTGCGTTCCAGATGCACATTTTTTTTTTTGCATCGGGAATAAATACCTAATAGCCTCATTCACATGCATTTGCATGTGATGAACACTATTAGATTCTCTCCGCATTGGACGCACGTTGAATATGCGCTAATCCCCTTATTGCATTAGGGGATTGGTTAGCGCCTATTCTACCCGTGTCCGACTGCAGGTTAACAGTGCGCTCGGCTGAGCACACTGTATTGCATCAGTCCCTTTGTCAGTATACTATATTTTGGAAGTGCAAAACTCCAGTAGTAGCCAGATAGTACTTTAAACATTCTTCTTTTTCATAACTGTTCCTTTGATGATTGTTGTAGTCTCAAGCTCCTCACATTTTCTTAATCTCTTCTTTCTCCTCTCTTTTCTTATTCTCTTTTTCCCCTCTCCCGTCTTTACTCCTGCATTTTTTAAATTCTCCTTCTCCTCACGGGCATACTTTGATTTATATTTGGGGTCATGGTATATAACTCCTCTGCATGCTCTACTCTCAACTCCCCCTTAACTTGCTCTGCTCCCAACTTCTCCTTGACTCATCCTTCTCTGTTCCCCTCCCAGTTCCTCTTCCCATCCCTCCACTCCCAGCAGGTTTCTCCTCACCACTTCTTAGCCAGATCTATTCTTCTGCAGGTTTAATTCATTCATTTCTTCACTGTTCCTCCTCCTCCAATCATCAGTACGTTAGGCTTTCCTTCCCTGACAGACTCAGCACACCTCTTAATTTATGTTTTCCCTTCCTCCACACGTTTGGATCACTTTCATGCTTTGCCCCTCCTGAGCCCAGGAACTGCTCCCCATCCCTTTTAGCACTTTATTTATTTATTTGATGCTTTTATATACTGTTAGTCTGAAATAAATTCATAACGGTTTAAAGAGATAAAACATGATTAACTAAAATACTCATAAAAGAAAACAATCAATAAAGTAAAATAAATAATTACATCAGCAAATTAAAATGTTCCAATTTAATAATACAATATGAGATAAAATAAATAAAAGCAATAATATAATAAAACTAAGTCAAGAACATCCAAGCAATTAAAATTAAATAAAATAAAATGAAATAAAATTACAAGAAAAAAAACAAACTAAATAGGTCATGAGTTTCAAGAACATGACAAGGCTGCAAATTCATATGTTGTATGCCTTTTTAAAGACCTAGGTTTTTAATGATTTCTTGAAAGCTTTAAGATCTTTTTGTGTCCTGAGTTTGCATGGTAATCAATTCTCTAATATAGGTCTACTTCTTGAAAAGGCTCTTTCTCTTACTTCTGTTAAGTGAACCGATTGGACAGATGGTACTGATAGGAGTCCTTTATTGGCAGACCTAAGGTTTCTTTCTGGGCTGTGAAAGTGAAGTGAGGCATTAAGCCATTCAATGATATTATAATAGATGGATTTGTGAATTAAGCATAAAACTTTATATTCTATTCTATAACAGATAGGTAACCAGTGCAGATTGATGAATGTAGGATTTATGTGATCATATTTTTTTACCACCACAAAGAACTCTTGCAGTTGCAAAAGAACATAAGAAATTACCATGCTGGGTCAGACCAAGGGTCCATCAAGCCCAGCATCCTGTTTCCAACAGAGTCCAAACCAGGCCACAAGAACCTGGCAATTACCCAAACACTAAGAAGATCCCATGCTATTGATGCAATTAATAGCAGTGACTATTCCCATACAGGCCAATTCAGTAAAGTCAGCGGGAGAGTGGACGAACGCCCGCTCTCCTGGTGTGCGCACAGGCCACTTGCCTGTGCGCGCGATTCTCTATTTAATGAGGCCCGGCGGTAGAAACGGGCAAAAGGAGGTACTAGAGACACTAGCGTGTCCCTAGCGCCTCCTTTTAGCCCGGAGTGGCGGCTGTCAGCGGGTTTGACAGCCGATGCTCAATTTTGCCGGCATCGGTTCTCGAGCCTGCTGACAGCCACGGGCTCGTAAACCGGACGCCGGCAAAATTGAGCGTCCAGTTTTCGACCTGACAGCCGCCGGCCCATTTAAAATATTTTTTTCTTTTTTTCTTTACTTTTTTTACCCTTCGGGACCTCTGACTTAATATCGCCATGATATTAAGTCGGAGGTTGTACAGAAAAGCAGTTTTTACTGCTTTTCTGTGCACTTTCCTGGTGCCGGCAGAAACTAGCGCCTACCTTATTCAGTAAGGGGCGGAAAACGCACGTCCAACCCGCGGAACCTAATAGCGCCCTCAACATACATTTGCATGCATGCATTTGCATGTTGAGGGCGCTATTAGGTTCCGCGGGTTGGACGTGCGTTTTCCGCCACTTACTGAATAAGGGGAAAGGGAAAATGCGCGTCCAAGGGCCTGTAAGTAAACTTGATTAATATCCATTAATGGACTTCTCCTCCAAGAACTTATCCAAACCATTTTTGACGCCAGCTACACTAACTGCACTAACCACATCCTCTGGCAACAAATTCCAGAGCTTTATTGTGCTACTTGCTAACTTCATGGAATGCTCCCTAGTCCTTCTATTATTCGGAAGTCTAAATAACCAATTCACATCTACTCATTCAAGACCTCTCATGATCTTAAACACCTCTATCATATCCCACCTCAGCCATCTCTTCTCCAAGCTGAACAGCCCTAACCTCTTCAGCCTTTCCTCATAGGGGAGCTGTTCCATCCCCTTTATCATTTTGGTTGCCCTTCTGTGTACCTTCTCCATCGCAACTATATCTTTTTTGAGATGCGACGACCAGAATTGTACACTGTATTCAAGGTGCGGTCTCACCAAGGAGCGATATAGAGCCATTATGACATTTTCCATTTTATTAACCATTCCCTTCCTAATAATTCCTAACATTCTGTTTGCTTTTTTGACTGCTGCAGCACAATGAGCCAACGATTTTAAAGTATTAACCACTATGATGCCTAGATCTTTTTCCTGGGTGGTAGCTCCTAATATGGAACCTAACATCGTGTATCTACAGCAAAGGTTATTTTTCCCTATATGCAAGCCTGATGTTGTTTATCCTTTTACGAAAACAACCGTCTTCTAATCATTCACCTTCACTTTCAAAAATGTTGAAATTTTATTTATCAAAAAATGCTTTTTTTTAATCATTTTTGTATTTTTTATAAGATAATGTTCATTTATTTTCGACTCCAATCCTTTGAGACAAAGTATTTCGGCAGCGATCTCTTTAGCTTGGTTATAATCATAGCCCTACATGGCCAGTGTTTTGCAGTGAAGCTTTTCCTGAGAAGAAGAAAATTGAGACGCTGTGTCCATTTTGAAGCGGCAAACACTCTTATTTGAATTGTTGTCATATGCCCCTGAGGAAGCTTCATTGCTGACACCTTCACTTAGGCTATTAATAATGGGGTAGATTTTATAAACGTACGCATGCGCGTAATTTTCTTCGCGCACCAGGCGTGAACAAAAGTACGCCGGATTTTATAAGATACGCGCGTAGTCGCGCGTATCTTATAAAATCTGGGGTCGGCGCGTGCAAGGGGTTTGCGTGCACTGAGCCCTACACGCGCTGCCCGTTCCCTCCAAGGCCACTTCGAAATCGGAGCGGCCTCGGAGGGAACTTTCTCTCCACCCCCCCCCGCACCTTCCCCTCCCTTCCCTTACCTAACCCACCCCCCCAGCCCTATCTAAAAAAACCCCTACCGTTGTTGGCAGAGTTACGCCTGCCCAAAGCAGGTGTAACTCTACGTGCGCCAGTGGGCTGCTGGTGCACCATCACCCGACCCGGGGGCTGGTCCGGAGGCCTCGACCATGCCCCCGGGCTGGCGTCACGCCCCCAACATGCCTCTCGCCCCACCCTGAAATTCGCACCGCCCACCCAGTATGCCCCCGACACTCTCCCCTTGTGAAGCCCCGGGACTTACGCGCGTCCCGGGGCTTGTGCGCGCCGCTGAGCCTATTCAAAATAGGCTCGGCGCGCGCAGGGGTCTTTTAAAAGGGTTACGCGCATAACTTATGCGCGTAACCCTTTTAAAATCCGGCCCAATATTTATATCTATAGTTTCCCTCATTATTTATAGTTTACTGTGTGGGTTACTGTATTGACTCTCTTTGATAATAAGTTTGTGGTAATTGAAATCTCCCATTATTATTGCACTGCTAAATTGGTTAGCTTCCCTGATTTCTTTTAGCATTTCATCATCTGTCTGACTATTTTGTCCAGGTAGATGGTAGTATACTCCTATCATTATATTCTTTCCCAACACACATGGGATTTCTACCCATATAGATTCTACTGAGCATTTAGTCTCTTGTATGATCTTTATCCTGTTGGACTCTATACCCTCCCAGACATAAAGTGCCACAACCCCACCGAGTTGATCCTCCCTATCATTGCAATATAATTTGTGCCCTGATATAGCACTGTCCCATTGGCTATCCTCCTTCCACCAAGTTTCTGTGATGCCAATTATGTCAATATAATCATTTGTAGGGATGTGAATCGTGTCCTCGATCGTCTTAACGATCGATTTCGGCTGGGAGGGGGAGGGAATCGTATTGTTGCCGTTTGGGGGGGTAAAATATCGTGAAAAATCGTGAAAAATCTAAAAATCGAAAAATCGCAAAACCGGCACATTAAAACCCCCTAAAACCCACCCCCGACCCTTTAAATTAAATCCCCCACCCTCCCGAACCCCCCCCAAATGACTTAAATAACCTGCGGGTCCAGCGGCGGTCCGGAACGGCAGCGGTCCGGAACGGGCTCCTGCTCCTGAATCTTGTTGTCTTCAGCCGGCGCCATTTTCCAAAATGGCGCCGAAAAATGGCGGCGGCCATAGACGAACACGATTGGACGGCAGGAGGTCCTTCCGGACCCCCGCTGGACTTTTGGCAAGTCTCGTGGGGGTCAGGAGGCCCCCCACAAGCTGGCCAAAAGTTCCTGGAGGTCCAGCGGGGGTCAGGGAGCGATTTCCCGCCGCGAATCGTTTTCGTACGGAAAATGGCGCCGGCCATACGCGTATGGCCGGCGCCATTTTCCGTACGGAAAATGGCGCCGGCAGGAGATCGACTGCAGGAGGTCGTTCAGCGAGGGTTCCGGCGCCTCGCTGAACGACCTCCTGCAGTCGATCTCCTGCCGGCGCCATTTTCCGTACGAAAACGATTCGCGGCGGGAAATCGCTCCCTGACCCCCGCTGGACCTCCAGGAACTTTTGGCCAGCTTGTGGGGGGCCTCCTGACCCCCACGAGACTTACCAAAAGTCCAGCGGGGGTCCGGAAGGACCTCCTGCCGTCCAATCGTGTTCGTCTATGGCCGCCGCCATTTTTCAGCGCCATTTTGGAAAATGGCGCCGGCTGAAGACAACAAGATTCAGGAGCAGGAGCCCGTTCCGGACCGCTGCCGTTCCGGACCGCCGCTGGACCCGCAGGTTATTTAAGTCATTTGGGGGGGGGGTTCGGGAGGGTGGGGGATTTAATTTAAAGGGTCGGGGGTGGGTTTTAGGGGGTTTTAGTGTGCCGGCTCACGATTCTAACGATTTATAACGATAAATCATTAGAATCTCTATTGTATTGTGTTCCATAACGGTTTAAGACGATATTAAAATTATCGGACGATAATTTTAATCGTCCTAAAACATCTTACTTCTTAGACTTCTGGCATTGGCATACAGACATTTCAAAGTGTGTTTTTTGTTTGTATTAAAAACCTGCTTTTCAGTTGTTGGGGATAATTCAGAAAACATTAGCTTCGATGATTTTTTACATATAGGCACATGGACTATGTTTGCTTTTAATGGAACCTCTCTGTTGGGATGCCCTAACTCTCATGTTTCATTAGTTTCCTTCAAGGATACATTTCTCCGAACCATGCACTGCTGAGTGACTCTTGGTTTTTCCCCCTGTTCTAGATTAAAAGCTGCTTTATCTCCTTTTTGAACGTTAGTGCCAGCAGCTTGGATCCACTCTGGTTAAGGTGGAGCCCATCCTTTTGGAAAAGTCTCTCCTTTCCCCAAATGTTTCCCCAGTTCCTTACAAAGCTGAATCCCTCTTCCTTGCACCATCATCTCATCCATGCATTGAAACTCTGGAGCTCTGCCTGCCTCTGGGGACCTCAATGTGGAAAAGGAAGCATTTCAGAGAACCCACCCTGGAGGTTCTGGATTTCAGCTTCCTACCTAAAATCCTAAATTTGGCTTCCAGAACCTCTCTCCCACATTTTCCTATGTCGTTCGTGCCCACATGTACCATGACAACTGGCTCCTGCACAGCACTGTCTATAATTCTATCTAGGTGACGTATGAGGTCTGCCACCTTCGCACCAGGCAGGCAAGTTATCATGTCCTCACGTCCTTATGTCTACCAGCCATCCTGCTATCTACATTTCTAATAGTCGAATCACCAACTATGATGGCCGGCCTAACCCTTCTTTCCTGGGCAGGAGGCCTGGGAGACTTGTCCTCAGTGCGAGAGGACAATACATCACCTGGAGAGCAGGTCCTTGCTACAGGATCACTTCCTGCTATACCAGGGTGATGTTCTCGTACTGGGAGACCTTTCTGATCCAAGGCAGCACTGGGGCTGCCAGACTGGATTTGGGACTTGGCTACTATGTCCCTGAAGGTCTCATCAATGTACCTCTCTGTCTGCCTCATCTCCTCCAATTCTGCTACTCTAGCCTCCAGAGATTGGACTCGTTCCCTGAGAGCCAGGAGCTCTTTGCACTGAATGCACACATACAATCTCTCACCGACGGGTAAAAAAATCATACATGTGACACTCAATGCAAAAGACTGGAAAGCCCCCCTCTTGCTGCTGGCCTTCTGTCTTCATCTTAGTTTTATTGAGTTCCTAGTTAAGTTTAGGATACTAAGGGAGTTGGAATGAGAGTACTTTAAATTTACAGGTGAATTTACTAATTAATCAGCTAGTGTCCTACAAGGGGATGATTAAACTTTCAATAAGGGCTGGTACAATAGTATGATTTAGGTAAGACCCTGATTAATTGCTTTTTTGCAGGATCTCTAGTGGCGTAATGTAGGAAGATGGTAGACTAAATAGTAAAGAGTTACAATAGTTGAGTGTGGAGAAGATTAATGAT
This sequence comes from Rhinatrema bivittatum, assembly GCF_901001135.1. Taxonomy (NCBI): domain Eukaryota; kingdom Metazoa; phylum Chordata; class Amphibia; order Gymnophiona; family Rhinatrematidae; genus Rhinatrema; species Rhinatrema bivittatum. Next base: position 98,364,276 of record NC_042616.1, on the reverse strand, counting down.
TGTAAAATGGTTCGAAAGTTGTTGAGTTTGAGTAAAGGTTTAAGGCATTTGAGTACATGAAGTTTAAAGTATCCTTCCTTGATTTTGCGGTTTATGCCTCCCTTGAGGTTTAATTCATTGTCTATCAGAATTCCCAAATCTCTAACATGGGCTGCGGTGTCTATTTGCATAAAATTGGTCCTAAATTGGAAGTTTTTAACTAATGAAGCTTTTCTGCTCATAAGAAATTATTTCAGTTTTTTGATGATTGAGAATTAGATTCATGTGTGAAAGCAACTGTCTAATAGAGGAGAGATAGAGTTCAACTAATTTCAGATTTTCAGGCACTGAATCTCTGATGGGAATCAAGAACATCGTCTGCATATATAAAATGAGAAATACCTAATCCTGGCACTCACAGATTCCAGGCATCCTATGGGAGATACCAGGGGAATTTTTTTTTAATTCTTGATAATTCTTGACTATAGCCCCTGTCAATATTGGAGCTGTCAAAGGGCAGTAATTTTTAAGAGAGATTTTCAACCACCTTAGCCTCCTTCCTCTTTACCACCCTTCCAGTAAAATACAATATTTTACTCTGGCTGTGGAGGGGAAAAAATTTGTTACATTTTTTGGTTTGTTTTCAGGAGTTTTTTTCCCCACAAATTTTGTATTGTTTAATGTTTAATTTGTTTCTTTCACTTTAAAAAAACAAATCAAACATAAAAACAATTTAAAAAAATGAAATGAGGCCTCCCAAGGCCTCCTGTTGCATCACCCATCCCTCCCACTTGCAAAAATGCCCAGGCCTGATGCTGAAACCCAGCAAAATGGCAGCTTCTTCTGGGTCTGGGCTGAAGCCCTGGCATTGGGACCTGGCCTCTGGGTCAGGCTGAAGTGTGGGGCCTGGACCCAGACTTTGATCTATGGCAAAACCCAGGTGTCAGGACTCGGCCTCTGGGCCAGGCCGCATCATTGGGCTTGGGTCCAGATTTTGGTCTAGGCCAAAGCCCAGGCATCAGGGCCCAGCCTATGGACTGGGACCCAGTGTTGTACCTGGGCCTGTGCTCACCTCAAGTCTCAAGACCCAGCTACAGCTTCAGATTACCCGTTGGATCAGATAAGCAATTTTTCGGCGGGGGGGGGGGGGGGGGGGGGCCTGGGCTTTTCCTCAAGTCTTCGCCAAGGTCCTGGTGTCAGCCTAGGCATAGGCTGTGACCCCAGTGTCGCACTTGGGTCTAGGTCATGGTCCCTGCTTTGGGTAATAACCTAAGCCCTAAGCAAGACCCCAGGTTTGGGACTAGGTTTAAGCCACGGTGCCAGCCTCGGGCCTAGGTATAGGCCCAACTGGAAGTTTTAACTAAATTAAACAAATAAAATTAATTTAATTTGGGGGCCTCTCTATTCATTTCAGGGCCCCGAAATGAAACAAATTGGCCCTTATTCATTGTGGTTTGAAAATTTGGTTAAAATGAATGCACATCCCTAGTATTTACCCTGGTGATTGCAGGGATGGAAGAATCAGGCAGGTACCACCTGTCCCCCAGCTTGGTCCTATCCCAGCTAGCATAGAATCTTCACCAAACAAAATAATTTCCCAGTCTTTGTGTCTGTATTTTGAATGTATCCTCTATCTGCTTGCTCTTGGCTTTTTCTGAGTTTCCTTTCTGCCTTTTCGTTTCTTTTGTGATTTTCCTCTCATTTCTTTATCATTTCTGTTATTTTACTTCCATGTGTATATCTTTTTCTATCTGCCAGCTGTGTCTCCACAGCTCATTATTTTCTTTCACCTCCTCCTAGTTTCATCCCCTCCTGCTACTTCCTTCCCTCTCCTCCCCTTCACGCCTCTTCCCTCCACCATGATTCCCTTTCTTCTCACAATCCATCTCTTGGTTTACCTCCCCTGTCAGATCCTTTCCTCTTTGTCACAAACAGTATCTTTCCTAGTCTTCACCTCTCTCACCCTCTTAAATTCCCATTCTCTTTTCTCTCAGCGCATGACCCATGACTTATCTCTCAATCTCTCTTTCAGCTTTCTCGGCTTCTTTTCTAGCCCCTCTTATCCTCACAGCATGTCTACTCTTCTCCCTCTTCCATAGCTTCATTATCAGTCCCTTTCCCCTTATGGTTTCTCTCCTAGCCAGCATTCCCTTCCCACCTCACAACAGCTCTTTCAAAGCCTCTTTCCCCCCCCCCCCCACCTCCTATCATAGCTCCTCTGTCCCTCTGTCCCTCTTTCCCTTTCCCAGACCCTCTATGAGTGGCCCCTTCCATCTCCATTGCACCTCAGGAAGCCAGTCTGTCCTACACTGTCTGTCCTAAAATGACCCTTGCAGCTTATTGATTAGAGACTCCATAGCCAGCCAATAGGCTGCAGGAGGGATGGGAGCAGTAGTGGAGGAGAGATAAGCACTTACTGTCTGCCCTTCCCTGCAGCCCATTGGTCACACATTCCACAACCAGTCAATAGGGCTGCAGGGGGAGATGGGAGCAGAAGTAGGAATAGAAGAGAGAAGCTCTTCCTTCCTGTGTGCCCGGCAACCCTGCAGCATGGAGCTCTCAACTTCCATTTCACAGGCATGAAGGAGTCAATATCAGGAGTGCTCAAGCACCCACAGAGCTGGTGCATTTGGGCTACAAAGCTTCCATGCAGAGGCACAGCAAAAATAAAAACAAAAAATACATTCAATCTAAAAAATTAGCACAGCAGCACAAGAATTTGCAACAGTATTATGGCATGAAACGCCAGGTTAAAATAATTACATTGTTCAGTGACTATGCTTGCAGAGTGTAACACTTTTCTTCACATGAGAAATGTATAGATGTGGTCCTTCTTCACAAAAGTACAAGTAAGTAGTTGGAAACTAGAGTCTGGTTAGTCTGACCTTGTTGGTGAGTGGAATCACTGCTAAAACAGAAGATATTGTAGTTTCTGTAATCCAGTTGATTACAAGATCCAAGGCAGCATGGTTTTACCAGAGGTAGATCTTGTCAGACTAATCTATTTCTTTGACTCAGTGACCAGAGAGATCAGAGGAAAGTGCTAGACAGTCCCGGCGCCACCAGGTATGCAAACCACGCAATTGCACAGGGCGGCATACCTGGTGGGGCAGCATCGGGAGCAGGGAGAGGCCCATGCTGCCACCGGTGGACCCGATCCCACCAGCAGCAGAAGAAAAAGGCCCGTGTTGTCACTGGTGGACCCGATCCCATTGGCAGCAGAAGGAGGCCCGCTTTGCTGCTGGTGGACCCAATACCACCGGTGTCAGAAGAAAAGGAGGCCTGTGGTACCACCGGTGGACTCGATCCCACCAGCGGAAGAAGAAGCAGAGGCCCATGGTGCCACTGATGGACCAAATTCCACTGGTGGCAGAAGCAGGAGTCCACAGCAGAGGAAGCCCATCCTTCAGCTCCTCCTCCAGTGGTAGCTTCATGGTATTGAACACTCATGGTGTTAGAACTTCCTGTATTCTCTTGAGATGAAAATACAGGAAGTGCTAGCACCACGAGTTTTGAATTACCATGGTGCTAGCACAGGAAGAGGAGCTGCAGAATGGCTTTTTTCTGCAAAGAAACAGGCTGACAGCCTGGTCTATATGTGTGTGAATATGTATGGAAGGCTGCCTGGTATAGGTGTATGTGTGTGAATGGGAGGCTATCTGGGATGGGTGTGTGTGTATGTGTGTGTGTTTATGGGAGGCTGCCTGGGAATGGGGTGTGTGTGTGTGTGTGTGTGTGTGTGTGAGTCTGCCTGGAATGGGTGTGTGTGAATGGGAGGCTGCCCGGGATGGGTGTGTGTGTGAATAGGAGCCTGCCTGGTGTATGTGTATGTGTGTGTGAACATGCATGCATGGCAGCCTTCCTGGGATGAGCAGGAAGGCTGCCATGTGTGTTTGAGAATGGGAGCCTGCCTAGGATTTGGGTGGATGTGAATGGGAGCCTGCCTGGGGTATCTGCGTCTAAATGGAAGCTTGTCTGGGATATATGTGTGAATGTGTGTGTGTGTGTTTGAGTGAGAGAGAGAGAGAGAGAAAATGGGGGTGTGCAGGTAGATTCCAACCTGCCAGCAGCTGAAGTGAAGAAGAGGGCCTGGGGCTGCTGGTAGATCCTAACCAAAGAAGAGCTGGAGAAGAGACACATTTGAGTTTGTCTGAGAGGGCGTGCATGTGTGTTTGAGTTTGTGTGTGTGTGTGTATATATATATATAAGAAAGAGAGGAGAAAGTTTGTGCATCCCACTCCCACTACTCAATGACAATACCAGGCTGACTGGAAATCAAAAGCTCCCAGGTATGGATAGCGTGAATTTTTAAAATCCTTTTTAGTTTTATTTTTCAAGTTTTATTTGCTGTGTCTGTTTTGAAATATTTTATTGGTGTTTGGGACATTTTATTTTGATATTTTATTCATCAGCTTTTTTTGAAATATTAATATTAGTATGTTTTTAGTATTATGATTATATATTTATTTTATGTCTTGATTTTATTGTTTGATGTTTGAGGAATGGTGATGGTTCTGTTTTTTCATTGTTGTACTGCATGGAGAGTCTGGCTTCTTGTGGTTTCCAGTTCAGATTTTGTTTGCGTGTTTGTATTTCTACTTTATGGTTGCTCTGTTCTGTATTTGGTGAGGGTATGTTTATGTTCTGCATGTGTGACTGAGGTGAAGCATTTCTCTAATAGGAAGTGTATTTGGGCTTTCAGAGGGTCAAGCCCACACCCAACACACAATACAATAGGTCTAATAGCATATAGATTGCAAATGTCTTTTTTGCAGGGATTTCTGGTTGGCATCACTGCAGTACATGTAAATAGAATGTAAGTGATATTTTGATCTCAGAATACTATACTTTGATATTTTTCATGTAAAATATAAATGCATAACTCTTAACTGTTTATGTGGAATGGGGCGGTGGGGGGGGGGGCAATGCAAAGGTTCATCTGGGGTGAACCCTTGCATCAGCCATTGGGGGGGGGGGGGGGGGTGTCAGTTTTTAAAGTTTGTATCACTGAAGGGAGCTGGGCTTTTTTTTTTTTGTGGGCCCGGGGCAGAGAAAGAATGAATGGGGGGAGGGCAGCACAGTAATTGTTTACACAGGGCAGCAAAAAAACCTAGCCCCAGCCCTGGCGCTAGATGTTGTGTATTTGGATTTCAGTAAGATCTTTGATATGGTTCCACATAGACGACTTACTGTATAAACAAACCGAGCACCCTAGTATGAGCCCTAAAGTGATTTTGCAGAAGGACTATGAAGAAAAGTTTTGTTTTTTTTTCAGATCACACCAAAATCTGGAAAATAGTGGACAACCTGGAAAGTGTGGAAAACATGTGGAGGGATCTAGTGAAGCTTGGGGAATGGTATCCACTCTAATGGCTAGGACCAAATATAAAAAAAATGCAGGGTCATATATTTGTGTTGCAAAAACGGAAGGGTGAAATATGGTATGGGGAGTGAAGTTCTGTGCACAGTACAAGAGCGGAATCTGGAGGTGATTATACCTGATGATCTTAAGATGGCCAAACAGGTAGGGAAAGCAACAGCAAAAGCCAGAAGAATGCCATGGATGCATATGGAAAGGAATAGCCAGCAGGAAAAGGGAGGAGAGATTGTCTCTGGTGAAAACTTATTTGGGAGTACTGTGTATAATTCTTGAGACCGCATCTTCAAAAGGATATTAACTGATTAGAGTTGGTCCAGAAGGCAGCTTCTAAAATGGACAAAATTTTGTGCAGAAAGACTTAAAGATCTAAACATTTATTCCCTGGAGGAAATGAGAGAAAAGACAGATATGATATAGACATTTAAATACCTCCAAGAAATATATGTACAGGAGGCGTGACTCTTTCAGTAGAAAGGAGAATCTAGAATGAGGAGTTGTGGGATGGGGTGAAAAGGGATAGACTCAGGAATAATCTAAAGAAATATTTCTTTACAGAAAGGGTGGTGGACAGTTGGAACAGCCTTCCTGTAGAGGTGGGAGAGACAAAGACAAGAAGAGAATTCAAGAAACCATGGGACACGCACTGAGGATCTCAGCAAGGAAGGGACTATAAAGCTGAGCAGGAAATATGGATGTGTACACTGGATGGACTGTATGATCTTTTATCTGCATTCATGTTCTCTGTTTCTATAACAGAAATGCACTGCTTTAACTCATGTAGAGAGGATGTCCATTTTCTGCCCCTTAGAAATGTCCTATCCCCTCACAAGCATGCAGGACGTAACTCAGTGTGACAGGGGTCTCAACAGACGTTTGTCAGTCAGTGATGTCAGTGTCAGTGTGAAAGGAGGAGCACCACGCCCCACTGGGAGGGGTAAAGTAGAGATATAAAAACTCCTGTGCCCCACTGGACGCAGGAGTCAGTTGAGGACTGGAGGAATGCGGAAAGCTGAGAAGGTGTGAGAGGATTCCAAGCCCTGGAGTCCTGGTAATCTTAGAGCCCTCTCCCACTGAGAGGTTCCCAGGGTGAGTTAAGAGTTGAAGCAGAAGAGAGGAATTTCAGCGTGGAGGGTCCAGAGGAGAAAGAAGGTTTTTGCTATGTTTAGTGAACCAATGTTCTGGGAAGTGCCAAGGGAAAGGGCATTCTGCCTGGAAGGTGCTACACTACTAGCGCATTACTCAATTATACCAGTTTTGGATTCTGTATTTTGCCACCAGCTTTACAGCAAAAACTAATTTGAAGAACATATTGAGAGTAAAGAGTGATTTTTTTTTAGCTATAGATGTTTTGCAGAGGAGTCCCTGAGATTAAATAAAAATCTTATGGGCCTTAAAATCTTGGTTTTTGCCCCGTGTGCAGGGAAACTCATGATGGCCATGGGGCATTGCATGGTCCATAGCCCTCCCTGTTTGCTCCCCCTACTCAGGCCCAGACAGGACCAGAGCTACACTAATCTCCTTCATTGCTAAAAGAATGCAAAACAACTCATTCTTATTTATTTATTTATTTATTTATTTATAGATTTTTATATACCGTGGTACGTATAGATATACATCACCTCGGTTTACAGTGAAACAATAAATCAGCAACAGGCTTTACATTTAACAGAAAAACACAGTAGAACATTTTACAGCAACAAGCATTACAGTAATAACGGGTTTTAAGGGAAACATGCTAACTTCCTTAAATAAAACTAAAATAAATTAGTTCTAAAAAATTACGTAGTAGCTCTTTTAATTACGTAGTAATTTTTTAATTACTTTTTTAAATTAATCTTTTAATTATGTAATTTTTAAATTACGTAATTAATCTTTTAATTACGTAATTTTTTAATTAATCTTTTAATTACGTAGTAGCTCTTTTAATTAGTTCTAAAAAATTACGTAGTAGCTCTATTAAAATGACAATGCAGATTACAATAGACCTCATGAACTGTGTTATGCATGAAAAGCTGTCAACATTTCAAGAGGTGTAGTTAACTTTCCTTGAGAGAATAGGCAGGCTAAAGTGTCTGCTGATGGTCTTGAGCCCCACCTCCCCCCCAGTCCAACAATGGGGTAGGTAGCCCTGAGCATTCATCCACCCCAAAGACAGCATCTATCCCTGCAAGTACATACCTTTTCCTCTAGCAACCCCCCTCCCATCCAGAAAATTCCCCCCCTAGCAGCTTTTATACTCCCCCCCCTGTTAAATCCTGCACCCTGTTGAATATCCAAAAAGAACATTTCATTTTAACATAGTCTCGCTAACATATTTGGGAGGGGGGGGGGGGGGTTGAGGGGGACCATATTATTATCCATGCTAAAATGTTATTGCATAGTGCATGCAAAAATGACCTTAACAGGCACGCAACACTTTATTGCATTGGTCCCTTAATCTTCAGAACTGGAGCCAGTCGGTCTCAGGAAATTGAGATTGTTTTAACCTTATGGATAAGAATGAAAACATAAGAATTGATTTCTGCATATTTTACTAGAACCTCTCAGGGAACTGAAAGTTAATATGCAGGTTTCAAATCAATGGTGTTGAAGGTTGGTGATAATTGGTCATCTTTTGCTTGATATACTTAAATTCAGTTCAACAGAGAATAGTAACAATATAGAAGGTATAATGTCATGTATTAAAACAATAAAAACAGAGACTTTAGGGATTTCAACTCTGCAAGATTTTTCCATTATCTTAGTTTAATAAAAGTAATTGCTTTTCTACATTAACAATGTTATATGATCAGCTGTTTTTCTCCTGAAAATACTGCATCTGTAAACACAATATCTGTACAGATGATCACTAAACCTCAATAGTTTTAATTATTACAGATTTAAAACAAGTTGAATTCTTTAATTAATAAATATTTGTACCTGTGACCCCCAACTGGCCACTGTCAGAGACATGATGCTGGAACCAATAAAACCCTGGTTTGACCCAGCATAGCATTTCTTATGTTCTCTTGTTCACCAGTTTATGGTTTCACAGTTTTGCAGTAATTCAATCAAAATATGTGGAATGTGCTAAAGCTGAGCAAATGGCATGGATGTATAATGCAACTACAGCCTGTTCAAATGTTGTATCTGGGCACATATTGGCTACAAAAGAAGAGCTTCAGAATGGAAAAAGCAGAATTCATTTATTTCAGAAATACATTCTCAGTTCTAGCTGCATACGGTGGTAACCAGCTGCATTCAAAAGATTTGGCATAGGGTAGAGCACCCCATGGTCTTTTCTCCAATCAAAGCCTGTCTTTACATAAACATTTCTCATCGTGAGCTTACCAGTAGCGTAGCCCACCCATTTGGTCCCAGGACCACCCAATCGAAAGCGGCCTGTTAGAGCAATGCCGTTACAGGATCCTATCTCCACAACGGCAAAGAGGATCACCAGAGCAGCAAGACCATCACGGGCTCCCATTCCTGCGATGGCAAAGCTGTAGGCCAGAGCTGCAAGGCCATCACAGGATCCTATCCCCGTGCCCTCATCGCAGGGGCATAGCCATGGGTGGGCCTGGGTGGGCAGTTGCCCACCCAATTTGGACTCAGGCCTACCCAACCAAAAGAGGAAGGTTAGAACAAAATTGTCGCAGGATCCCATCCCCGTGCCCTCATTGTGATGAAGAGGAGAGCCAGAGCTGCAAGGCCAGGTTCGGCATGACCAGGTGTGCATGGCACACCCAGGGAGGTGGGGGGCTGCTGGCAGAGCCTAACCAGCAAGTGGCCAGTTGCCTTGGCTGCTGCCCTATGGCCTACCAATCTGGAGCACAGGATTTGATAAGAGAGGTAATGGTGGTGGAGCCACTTGGCAATAGTGATCATATTATGATCAAATTTGAATTAATGACTAGAAGGGGGACAGTAAGCAAATCCTTGGCTCTCATGCTAAACTTTCAAAAGGGAAACTTTGATAAAATGAGAAAAATAGTAGAATAAAACTGAAAGGAGCAGCTAAGAAGGTAAAAAGTGTGCAAAAAGCATGCTCATTGTTAAAAAATACCATCCTAGAAGCACAGTACAGATGTATTCCACACATTAAGAAAGGTGGAAAGAAGGCAAAATGTTCACTGGCATGTTTAAAGGGGAGGTGAAAGAAGATATTTTAGCCAAAAGATCTTCATTCAAAAATTGGAAGAAGGATCCAACAGAAGAAAATAGGATAATGCACAAGTGTTGGCAAGTTAAATATAAGACATTCATAAGACAGGCTAAGAGACAATTTGAAAAGAAGTTGGCTGTAGAGGCAAAAACTCACAGTAAAACTTTAAAAAATATATCCAAAGCAGAAAGCCTGTGAGGGAGGCAGTTGGACCGTTAGATGATTGAGTGGTTAAAGGGGCAATTAGACAAGATAAGGCCATCACGGAAAGATAAAATGATTGTTTTGCATCAGTGTTTACTGAAGAGGATGTTGGGGAGATACCTGTATCAGAGAATGTTTTCATGGGTAATGATTCAGATGGACTGAACCAAATCACGATGAACCTAGAAGATGAGGTAGGCCTGATTGACAAACTAAAGAGTAGTAAATCACCTGGACCAGATGGTATACACCCCAGGGTTCTGAAGGAACTAAAAAATGAAATTTCAGACCTATTAGTAAAAGTTTGTAACCTATCATTAAAATCATCCATTGTACCTGGACTGGAGGGTGGCTAATATAACCTCAATATTTAAAAAGGGCTCCAAGGGCGATCTGGGAAACTACAGATCGGTTAGCCTGACTTCAATGCCAGGAAAAATAGTGGAAAGTGTTCTAAATATCAAAATCACAGAACATATAGAAAGATATGGTTTAATGAAAAACATTCAGCATGGCTTTACTCAAGGCAAGTCTTGACTCACAAATCTGCTTCAATTTTTTGAAGGAGTTAATAAACATGTAGATCAAGGTGAACCGGTAGATGTAGTATATTTGGATTTTCAGAAGGCGTTTGACAAAGTTCCTCATGAGAGGCTTCTAGGAAAAGTAAAAAGTCATGGATGGCGATGTCCTTTTGTGGATTACAAACTGACTAAAGGATGGGAAACAGAGAGTAGGATTAAATGGACAGTTTTCTCAGTGGACGTGAGTGGGCAGTGGAGTGACTCAGGGATCTGTGTTGGGACCCATACTGTTCAATATATTTATAAATGATCTGGAAAGAAATCCGACAAGTGAGGTAATCAAATTTTCAGACGATACAAAATTGTTCAGAGTAGTTAAATCACAAGCAGATTGTGATAAATTGCAAGAAGACCTTCTGAGACTGGAAAATTGGGCATCCAAATGGCAGATGAAATTTAATGTGGATAAGTGCAAGGTGATGCATATAGGGAAAAATAACCCATGCTATAGTTACACAATGTTAGGTTCCATATTAGGAGCTACCACCCAAGAAAGAGATCTAGGCGTCATAGTGGATAACACATTGAAATCGTCTTTTCAGTGTGCTGCTGCAGTCAAAAAAGCAAACAGAATGTTGGGAATTATTAGGACGGGAATGGTGAATAAAACGGAAAATGTCATAATGCCTCTGTATCGCTCCATGGTGAGAACGCACCTTGAATACTGTGTACAATTCTGGTCGCCGCATCTCAAAAAAGATATAGTTGCGATGAAGAAGGTACAGAGAAGGGCGACCAAAATGATAAAGAGAATGGAACAGCTCCACTATGAGGAAAGACTAAAGAGGTTAGGACTTTTCAGCTTGGAGAAGAGACGGCTGAGGGGGGATATGATAGAGGTGTTTAAAACCATGAGAGGTCTAGAACAGGTAAATGTGAATCAGTTATTTACTCTTTCGGAAAACAGAAAGACTAGGGGGCACTCCATGAAGTTAGCATATAGCACATTTAAAACTAATTGGAGAAAGTTATTTTTCACTCAACGCACCAGTAAACTCTGGAATTTGTTGCCAGAGGATGTGGTTAGTGCAATTAGTGTAGCTGTGTTTAAAAAAGGATTGGATAAGTTCTTGTAGGAGAAGTCCATTACCTGCTATTAATTAAGTTGTCTTAGAAACTAGCCACTGCTATTACTAGCAACAGTAGCATGGAATGGACTTAGGTTTTGGGTACTTGCGAGGTTCTTATGGCCTGGATTGGCCACTGTTGAAACAGGATGCTGGGCTTGATGGACCCTTGGTCTGACCCAGTATGGTAAGTTCTTATGTTCTTAGTAAAAGAAAGAACTATCAGCCGAGCTTCTTCATATAATTGTAGGATATGGATATTTCCCAACTTTGCCCACTGTTGAAAAGTACTGGCATATTCTATACCTGGATAAAAACCACTGTTGCCCAGAAACGGCATCAGTAAAGACAGTTTGCACACAGAGCCCCCCCCCCCCCTCCCTGTTTCTTCAACCAATGCCAGCCCTGTATACAAGGGGATTTGAGGAGACCAATCTGCAAATTTCGTGATCTGTAGAATGGATTAAATACAATGGAGACCAAGGAAACTGGATATTGTCAATTAATCCAGGCTCACAAAAAGCAAACTTAGCAGAAATTCACTCTCCTATGAACCACAATTGACAGGCTACATTATAAAACATTCAATTAGGAAAGGCAATGCCCCCTGCCTCCTTGGCACCCATAAGTTTGGCCATACTTATCCTTGCCCTCTTACCATTCCAAATAAAATTTAGGAAAGAAGAGTGCAGCAAGTTAATATCCCATGCTGTAAACCAGTAGAGAAGCATCTGTAATTTGTAGAGAATTTTCAGCATTATCCCCATCTTCAAGAGTGTGCACCTACCAAAAAACAATAATAGAAGAGAGTGCCAGACTCTCAACTTTTCCTGAACATTTAAAATTGTGTCTCGTATGTTCAGCTCATACAAGGAAGTTAGGTCCCTAGGAATCCATACCTCCTAATATTTAATTTTTTTCTGGGGCCCAAGTGAGAGGAAAGGGACCCTTCCAAGATTCAACCAGTTTGGGATCTAATGCTAAAGTCTCAGACTTAGAAAAATTGATTTTCAAACCTGCTATAAGACAAAGATTATGGGTATGCTACTTCGTGAATGATCTACAAATAAAAGAATATCATCTGCGAACATAGCAATTTTCATCCGATGCTCACCAATGGTGAACCTCTCAAATACCTCATTCCATTTTAGTTGAATCACCAGAGGTTCTACTGCCAGAATAAATAACAGTAGAGAGAGGGGGCATCCCTGTGAAACCCCACAATACAAACCCAAAGGTAATGACAGGGAGCCATTAATGAGAATATGAGCACTAGGGTTGCTATATAAGGTTCAATGCCACCCCAATATCTGTCCCGAGAAGCTGTATTGAGTTAGCACCCAGAACATATAATCTCATGAAAGTGAATCAAAAGCTTTTCTGCGTCTAGGCTGAGAATAATTGCTTCTGATTTAGGTGTGTGAGAAAGTGCAGCAATTAATCTATGCACATTGTTAACACCATGATGGCCTTTCATGAAACCCATTTGGTCCATGTGAATCATTTGGAGAAGAAGTGTGTTTATTCTAGCTGCCAATACTACAATTAATATTTTCATATCTACGTTGATAAGGGAGATAGGACAGTATGATCCCACCTCCAGGGGATCCTTGTCCTTCTTAGGTAAGACAACAATAACCAATTGATTCATAGAGGGTGATAAGGCACCGGAGAACATAATCTCATTATAAAACTTAGCCAGCACAGGGAGTATTGGAAACCTTAAAATTTAATAGAATTCGGAGCCAAGGACATCAAACCCTGCAGCCTTCCTTAATTTCAAACCTTGAAGAACTGAAAATATCTCCCCATCACGAATGGGGGAATTAAGCTTGCTCTCCATTTCCTGAGAAATCTTGGGCCAAAGGAACTCTGAGAAAAAAAACTCCTGGGCAGCTATGTCCATTTCTTTATGTTGGTATAACCCCTCATAATACTCCAAAAACTGCGCCATAATATCAGGGAGCTAATGTTTATGATTTCCCATAATGTCTTTAATATCTACTATGTTGGATCTGGGACCATGAATACGCACTAAATTGGCTAAAAGCATGCTAGGTTTATTACCACAAGAGTAAAATTGGTATTGAAAGAATCTCAAAGGCTTTACTGCCCTCTGGTGCAAAAAATGGTTCAAGGCAGCACGCGCTTGGTCCGCTTTTAACGTAGATAACTCCAACAAAGCAGCCATATGCTGAGATTCAGCTGCCTTCAAAACCTTTGTCAATCTCAGAATATCAGCATTTCTAATTCCATTTAGTTTAGCCACAAAGGCAATGATATGACCACGGAGCACAGCCTTGCCAGCTTCCCAAAGCAAAGACGGGGAGGTGTCCAGGATGTATTAGTCTGTACATATTCTTCCCATTTTTCTTTTAAGTATTCATGGAAAGAGGCATCTAAATAGAGTTCAGGTTTCATCCGCCATGAGAAAGCTCCCCATTTCCATGGCCACCGAAACCAGAGCATAGTCAGAAAGATATTGAGCCAGTAGTAGCTTCCCATACAACAGAGAGCAAACCCTCAGACAGCAAGAGATAATCCAGCCTGGAATATGATTGTGAGGGTGAGAGTAAAAAGTGTAATCTTGCTCTCCAGGATATAGAACCTTCCAGATGTCTAACAGACCCAGCTCCCTGCACATATAGTTAACACCCAGCCTCTCATCCTGAGGTTCAGGGGCCTTAGCAGGTTTGCAATCGGGTTTTTTTTTTATCAGCAACAATGTTAAAGTCCCCCCCCCCCCCCCCCCCAATCACTATGTTATACTCTGGGAAAGAAAGCAAAATGCTCACCAAATTAGTAAAAAAATCTTGAGAGTACACGTTGGGTGCATAAATATTGCAGAGAACCATTTTGTGTTAATACAGGGTACCCACAACAATAACATATCTACCTTCTTGGTCATGGAGTTGTCATTCAATCTGAAATTGGAGTTGTTTATGTAAAAGGATTGCAGCACCACATTTCCTATTTGAAAAAGAGGAATAAATGCAATGGCCCACCCATTCACATTTTAATTTCTTATGCTCTTCATTGGACAGGTATGTTTCCTGCAAAAATACAATCTTTGAGTGTGAGGCCTTAAACATATTCAGCAATTTTTCCGCTTCACTGGAGAATGGATCCCATCAACATTTAGGGATATTATTTTAACCCTTGCCATAACTGAACAGGAAGAGAATAAAAACTGCAATGCCCTGTGCAAAGTGGGGCAAAAGAAAATCCAGCCTCCAGGGACCCCCCCCCCCCAGCCTAGGCCCCCAGAGTTTACCAGTCACATCAGAGCACCAGAGTGGGATCCGCAGAAAGAAATAGCACCTGGTTCTATACCCAAAGTCCCAAAAACACAACCCCCCTAGCCAATCATACCATCATTCATCCCCATTCATACTGCTTCTCATACCCCTGTACTCAAAACCAAAAACCTCCTCTTGCTCTTAAGGACCAAAACACTCTTCCAGGTCCTTAGTGCTTATACCATCCTCTAGGAAGAGTGGCCCATCACACATTCTCCCCTAGCAGATATAATAAAGGCATTGTTAAGGAGTGAAAGCCTTACACAAAAACAAAATAACCAAGTCAAAAACCCCTATTAAACATACAATCCCAGCATGAATTAAAAACAGAACTCTATGTATTAGCATCGAAAATATAGCTGATTGGTTACATTTAGGAGACCCAATAGTAATTTATTTTCCTGTTGTATTGGAAAATACTCTTAAATAAATGGCAGACTATAGGGTCAGAAACAGATACAATGCTAATGAACATCCTGCCGCAGAAAAGAAAAATAGTGAACATATCTGTTAGGCAGCAGTATGACTATACCAGCAGCCACATGTCACCATGGTCCCCAGTCTAAACTGCACTAGGGACTCCAAAGCAAATCACCACACTGCAGTTATAATGCTGAACCTTTCATCCAGCCTGTTCTTTACCCAAGGTGGACAGAAAAGAAGCAGCTTCCACCTTATTAGTAAAGAAAAAAGTTTTGTTGTTGTGGTGCACTTGGAGCTTAGCTGGGAACGGCAACACGAAACAAATCCTTCTATGGTGTAATTCTCAGCAGGCCACCATTTCCCTCCTTTGTGTAATCACTTGGGTGGAGAAGTCATTGAAGAGCAGGATCTTGTTTCCCTGAAACTCCACATGTGTACGCTGATGGAAGCACGCAAGAGCTTGACCTTATGAGACCAGTTTAATATGCGCGCTATGACAGGTCTAGGTTTACCGCCCCTGCATGCTGTAGCCCAGCTTGGTGGATATGCTCACATTGAAGGCAGTCATTTGGAAATTCCAGGCCTAGATGTTCTGGAAGCCATGTTTCTATGAAATCACACAGTTCCTCCTCTTGTAGCAATTCAGGTAAACCAATAATCTTTAAATTATTGCGCCGATTGCGGTTCTCCTGATCTTTGAGATGCTCAAGGAGTGTTGCATTTTTGTCAGCTAACTCAAGGACTTGGCACTCTGCTTCGATCAGCCGATCTTCCTTATTTATTTATTTATTTATTTCAAATTTTTATATACTGGCATTCGAGACAGCAGTCACATCATGCTGGTTCACATAAAACAGGGGTGCATAGAAAACATAACTATAACAAAGGTGCTGAAAAGGCAGTTACATATAACAGGGTGATAAGAACTTGGATGAGAAGGAAGAGAAAGGATAGGTTATTCCTGACAAAATATGTGTTGTTCCACCAAATCTAACTGCTTCGACTGCCCCCTAAGCTGCCTTTGATATTGTCCATGGCAGTCTGAATCTTAATAAGGTGATCATCTAAGGCAGCCAAGATTGTTAGATATTTGGAGAAGCACATCTTCCGAAATTGCCACCAGCATTTTTTTGCCCTTAGCTGCCATCGCCATTTTGGGATCACTGCACTTCTTATGTCTCCCAACTCATATCATTCTGCTGCTCATATCCCTATCCCAGCAGCGCTCAGGCAGAAAATTGCAATGGCATCTCGCGAAAAGGGTATTCTGCAACACATAGGGTAAGTGCGGGGCTAAAAGCACAAAGGAGCAAGGCTTACATGGGGGAGATGTACCAGAGCTCTATCACCCGACCTCCAGTTAGCCCTGCACTATAACCAGAAATATTTTCTCTTAAAGAATTAAAATGTTTGCGCCAGTTTTATTTTGATACCATTTTTCCTCTATATATATCAAAAATAGGTATGGTTAATATTTTAAAAAATCCTTTTAAATCTGATTAAGTTAAATATGTTCACGTCTTGTGCGTTTTGGTTATGGATTGAAGAGATGTTGCTCTTTTTTGTGTTTATAAGTATGATACTGCATTGAAGAAATTAAAGGACTATGGACAAAAGGAAATTGATATTCATTTTATAAAATGGAACATATGTTTTTTTTTCTGATGCTATTATAGCTTGAATTATTTTAGGGATGAATTGCAAAATGCATAAAGGTGGTCTATAAGGCATAATATCCAGACACTGGCCGCTTTGGAAAGTTAGCTAGATAAACTTATCTGGCTAACTATGGAGGGGTATTCAGTAATGCAGCTACATTATCAAATATAGGGAGTCATTCTCTAAGCCCATCACACGTGAAAAGTCCCTTTTTGCGTGCGATAGCTTGCCGGGGTCGGAGTTGGGGCAGCGAGGGGATGGACATGGCATTATCTTTGCTGGCAGCAATAAGATAAGGACCGTTATCGTTGCCAGTACCGCGCCCAATAGCGCTACCTTGGGTGCGAAAGCCGGCAGCGATAACACTGCAGTGGTGCGATCGCTGCCGGCTTTCGCAGGCCCCCCCCCCCTGCTCCTTGTTACTGCTGGATTCACCATTCTGTGCGAGAATGGAGAATCCAGGCCATAGCCGGCTATCTTACAGACAGCCAGATAACTTTATCTGGCTAACTTTAGGACAGCTCTTTGGCATGACCAGAGTTAACCAGATCAGTTAGATATCCGGATAACTCTAAATATTGGAATTAGCTGTATAACTTAAGTGGCTAATTTAACTCCTCCCAGAAACGACCCCAGAATGTCCCTACATTATCTGGCTAAATTTTAGCTGGATAATGAAATGTCCAGCTAAGGTTTAGCTGGATAAGTACCCAAAAAAATTCAAAAGTTGGCATTTAACCATATAACTTGTGAGTTGTCTAGCTAAATGCCTCTGAATATGGACCCCTAAATGAGTAAATTGTATTTAATTTTGTCATGAACTTAATCTACTACAATTATTATAATTTATGGTAAATGATATATTGAATGTAATATATATGTTGAAAAAGAATACAAGAACCTACAGGTGCAATAAGCAGGGTTGGTTGGCTCTTCCATTAGGTAAACCAGACAATCACTTAGATGGTCGAAATCTGGGGCAGGTAACAAAGAAGACTGCACTGGGAAAGGTGATGCTGGTTGGAGCAATAGGACTGGTAAAAGGATTAAAAAGAGCTTGACCAGAGGGATGTGAGTAAGTGGAAGGGTAAGAAGTTGTGGAGCAGAGAAAAAGGGAGTGGAGGAGGGCTGAGGGAGAGGGGATGGGATTGAGAGAGGGTGGGGAGTAACTGAGGGAAGGGGAGGGAGGTGAGAGTGAGGGGAGGGAGGCACTGGGAGACAGAGGGTGAGTAAGACTGAGTGGAGGGAAGGGGTGAGTGAACGAGGGGAAAGGGGAGTGAGGGAGAAAAAGTGTAGAAGGGTGCTGTGTTCGAAAATGGACTGAAAAAAAAATTTAATGTAGCCCGTTTTAACGGGCTTAACAGCTTGTAAGACATAAAGAAGGAATTAAAGTGCAATAAGACATTTATCTGCTAAGATGATATAAATTACATTATTTTAGTTACCTATATATGCTTATTGTAATACTAATGAAGAATAATGATTTGTTTAGGAACTCCATCCATATATACTAAAGCGTGATAAATAAGTGATGAATAGGGACTTTTGTTTTCATTTTTTATTTTATTTTCCCTGGGAATTTCAGTGTTTATTATAACCAACCAAACCAGAAAGTCTCCTTTTTTCCCCCAATGATTTTCTCCTGTTTTTCTTGGTGCAATAAAAAGTGATAAATTATTGAGGAAAATAAAATAAAAACTGAAAACGAAGGTCCCTAGTGATGAGGTATTTATTGTGGGAAATTTGTCACCTATAGAGTGAAGTTAATTGTAGATTGCAATAGGGAGAGAAGTCCCCACCAGGCAGGACAAATTCTTTCACTAAAGTAGAACCTCTCTTGGAGCCCTGGATTCAGCAGCAGTTGCAAATAGAGAAAAGAGACAGAGAAATAGGGGAAGGCATAGGAGAAATTGAGATGTTGAAAAGTGTGCAGGGGAGAAAAGAGAAAAAAAAGGAGCAAAATAACCCATGAACAGTAAGGAAGACAAAAAAATAGGCTTCAATAAGCACCACTGCACACAGGTAGACCACACAGGTAGACCAGGGTCATGATTTCTAGGTCACAGAGTAACCTTCAACTTTTCCTTAAAGGCACTAACCTGAATAGAGCATGACCTCACTTTTCTTGTCTTGATTGGAGTTGTTTTATTCTCACAATAATTCTGATAAGTGACCCATGATGAATGAAAAAAATAATCACACTTTATTTCTATTTTGAAAGATTTTAAATACCCATTAACACAGCATATATGGGAAGATCATGGAGCCAAAATGCATTGCGTTTATTTTCTTGGATTAGAAAATATTAATAGCTTTCTAGAAATGGAAACAAACTTAATAAAGTTTTGATGAGAGACACATTCTGGAATTATACTGGGGCAGATTTTCAAAGGGTTACGCGCGTAAATCCTGGAGGATTTACGCACATAGGAGGGTTATGTGCCGGGCCTATTTTCAAAAGGCTCGGAAGCCCCGGGATGCGTGTAAGTCCCGGGGCTTGAAAAAATGGGTGGTCTGGGGGCGGGGTGGGGGCGTGGTGTGACAGTCCGGGGGTGGGGCGGGGGCGTGAGATAAAGGTACGGGTTGTTTTTTTTTTTCGGGCTGGGGGGCAGGACAGGAAGGGGAAGGGAGGGGAAGGTGGGGAGAGGGGAAAAGGAAAGTTCCCTCCGAGGCCGCTCCGATTTCGGAGCGGCCTCAGAAGGAACGGGCGAAGCCAGCCGGTCTCCCTGAGGGCTTGGCGCACGCAAGGTGCACTATTGTGCACCCCCTTGTGCGCGCCGACCCCTGATTTTATAACATGCGTGCGGCTGTGCGTGCATGTTATAAAATTGGGCGTACATTTGTGCGCGCTGGGTTGCGTGCAGAAATGTATGCAGCACGCGTACCTTTTAAAATCTACCCCACTATGAGCAGCAGACTTCTCTGGACAAATCCTGCTGAATATTCAGATATAATTATCCTATAACATTACCCAGACATCAATATTCACAGAGCCAATGAGCAAGTAAGATGTCTGGGTAATGTTATAGGATAATTATATCTGAATATTCAGCAGGACTTGTCCAGAGTAGTCTGCTGCTGACTATACCTGGCTTAAAGTTGCATGCATAACTTTACCAGAATAAGTTTAAGACAGGTTTACATGTGTAACTTTAGCAGGAGAACACTCAATATTTACACTTGCCAGCTAAATTTAACCCAAACTAGGAATTCCTCCAGCACCACTTCTTTTTTTCATTTGGACAATTTTTGAGCGCATAATGATGAGTAGCGGGCACAAAATTTGTCTGCTCAGCAGGGGGAGATTATAATCAAATCTTGTTTTTTTTGTCCAGTCAACTCCAAAAGTTAGCAGAACAAAATGTTTGAGTAATTCAGTAAGTGGGAGTGTTATCCAGGCAAAGTTATTTTGATAACTTTGTGGCTGTGTGATCACAAGCTTAAAATAAATCCTGCTAAATCTGAGGCACTGTGGATTTCTTGACAGAGCTGATCTCTGCTGTCCTGCCTTGATATCTAGGATGTAATTTATCAAAATTCTCTCTCAAGTAGCTTATATTGTTGTTAGTTTGCTCTATTACCTGTGTTTCCTCTGTCAGCTAAGAAATAGTGTTGATAGGAAAGATCTCCAAGTCTTAATGTATATATAAATTGTATCTCAAGTCATATCAACTATTGTAATTCATTATATCAAGCTTGTACTTTAGGTTTGCTCAAGATTTCAACTTGTTTAGAATACATCTGCTACACTGCTTTTATTTGCAAAAGGTATGATCATGTGACTCTTTGCTTGAAAGAGATTCATTGGTTTGAGATTTTATGTATTGCTTTTAAATATGTTTGTCAGGGTAGTTCTTTTTACTTATCTGACTTGTTGATCCCTTATCATCCTACTCAGTGCCTCCTGTCTTCACAGATAGAGTTGATGTCTATCCCGCTATCAACAAAAATTAGTTATAAAGTCTCTTTTGCTGTGGAACAGTATACCTTTTGATTTGAGAGTGGAGAATGATTATTTGAAGTATGGAAAATGTTTCTTTTAATTAAGGGGTAGATTTTCAAATGCACGCCTGCGCGCGCATGTTATAAAATCGGGGGTCGGCGCACGCAAGCGGGGTGCACAATTGTGCACCTTGTGAGCGCCGAGCTGTGCTGCCTTCCCCCGTTCCCTCCCAGGCCGTTCCAAAATCAGAGCGGCCTCGGAGGGAAATTCCCTAACCCCCACCCTCCTACCTTCCCCTATCTCCCCCTCCCTTTCCCCCTACATTTTCCTTTTTCTTTCTTTTATTTCCAAACTTACTTCAGCCCTGTAAGTTGAGCGTGCCAGCCAACTGCTGTCGTGCAATCCCCGGCATAGCGGCAAATGGCCGCTGTACCGGGAGACTCTGATCCCGCCCCGCCCCCCAGACCACCCCTTTAGTAAAGCCCCGGGACTTAGACGCGTCCCGGGGCTTTACGCGAGTCGCCGGGCCTTTATAAAATAGGCTCGGCGCTTGTAACCCCCCCCCCCCATACACGCGTAAATCCTCTGGATTTAAGTGCGTAGGGCTTTTAAAATCCGTCCCTAAAGCTTTAGATGCTTAAATTCTATACTTCTATACATGTATCAGCAGTTATTGCTTAATGTGATTCCGTGCAATTTTTATTGCACTGCTTATTTTAATGATTTTCCAAATCATTAAAATAAGCAGTGCAATCAATAAAATATTAACTAAATTATTTTAGTTAATATTTAGGCATTTGACATTTATTGTGCTGATTTTTAAATATACCTATGTAAATAGCATTGATGTTTGGTTTAATTATTTTGCAGTTAGTAAAGTAAAGATATTTAGTAAAGTGGGAGAAAATGTGACGCACATATGGGTTTTTGTATATGCAGATCTATTCATGTTCAAACTTTCAGGATGAAGTTTTCTCCTCTTGGCACAGGTCTTTATATTATTTGGGTCCTGTTGAGCCATGTATGCATTTACGCTTATTACAAATGCATTTGAGGTTACAAGATTTGAAACCTACTAATATACTATTGATGGAAAATGAGTTAGTTGATTCTGTTCCTCTGAATGTTAGAGGTATATCATCGCCCATCAGGAGGAAACATATTCTACAATTTGCTAAGTGAGCCAAAGTTCTGATTTTAATGTTATAAGAAATGCACCTTACCAAAAAGGTAATAAAAAAAACCCCAGTAGCATGAAACTCACGAGAATCCAATATATCAAAATCTTGCTACAATAACGTAAGGGCTTAATTTTTATAGCGTGACCTCATATAGTGCTTAGGCTTATTAAAGCTTTCTTTGAAAAATAAGCCCGGAACAGCGCTAGGGCTTTATAATCATCAGTCACTGTATAAGCGGTTTATGTATGCTTTCTATTAAAACTATATCAATGTTCTTTAAGGATGCTTTATGCAAAAAGCTATCTCAACACTTGTCTGCAGTGAGTCCACTGTGGGGCGGATTTTAAAAGGCGCGCGAATAGCCTACTTTTGTTTGCGCTCCAGGCGCAAACAAAAGTACGCTGGATTTTAGTAGATACGCGCGGAGCCGCGCGTATCTGCTAAAAACCTGGATCGGCGCGCGCAAGGCTATCGATTTTGTATAGCCGGCGCGCGCCGAGCCGCGCAGCCTACCCCCGTTCCCTCCAAGGCCGCTCCGAAATCGGAGCGGCCTTGGAGGGAATCCTCTAACGCCCTCCCCTCACCTTCCCCTCCCTTCCTCTACCTAACCCACCCCCCCGGCCCTGTCTACACCCCCCCTTACCTTTCTCCGGGGATTTACGCCTCCCGCAGGGAGAAGTAAATCCCCGCGCGCAAGCGGGCCTCCTGCGCGCCGGGCCGCGACCTGGGGGCGGGTACGGAGGGCGTGGCCACGCCCCCGGACCGCCCCGGGCCGTAGCCACGCCCCCGTACCCGCCCCAAAACGCTGCCGACACGCCCCCGAAATGCCGCGACGACTGGGCCCGCCCCCGACACGCCCCCGACACGCCCCCCTCGGAGAACCCCGGGACTTACGCGAGTCCCGGGGCTCTGCGCGCGCCGGGAGGCCTATGTAAAATAGGCTTCCCGGCGCGCAGGGCCCTGCTCGCGTAAATCCGCCCGGTTTTCGGCGGATTTACGCGAGCAGGGCTCTGAAAATCCGCCCCTATATTAGCGAGCCTCTTATTATCCGTTGTTCATTGTCCAACATTGCAATGTTTCGGAGAGAGTGCTCCTACTTCAAGGAATCGAATTGCTGGAATTTTGGCGTCCTGATATGTGGACTGTTGTGAACTTATCTGCAATATATGAAGGTGTGTTAAAATGGCCCTTCAAATGAATTACTTTCCTGGCATCAATGAAACAGAAGACACTTACTTGGTCAGTATGTTGCTATGTGCTTACTGTTAAATCAAAGATTCTTCAGCGCGGCAAGCACAAATAATGTAAAATATGTTTCAGGCAAAGCATGTTAACCTTCAAAAAACATGCATAGAAGCTTGGCTTAAATACCGTCCCCATGTAACCAACCACTTACGTGTACCATCACGGTGCTGCGAGCTAACTGCTGCTTTAAGATGCCTCGGTAAATACTGACAAAGAATGCCTTCAGAGGCCATTTTTAAAGGGAACTCTGCCGCCAAAACTAGGAATTGATTGACATCTGGAAATGACATGTATTAAAATTAGACGAGGGTGTACCACTTTATTTTTTCATTTAAGCCTTTACGCTCTATAGATTGTAAGCGGTGAATCCACTGATTTTCTTTGTAATTGAGTGTACATGCACTGTCTCCTCCACGCCAATGTAACGCAATGTGTTCTAAAATAATCGAAATGAAATTTTTAAAGTGCTGTCCTTTTTCAATACAATGTTGCACAATAGGGGCTTTCACGTCTTTATTGTTGATTCGACTTCTATGTTCTATGAGCCTAATGTGAATCTTCCGTTTGGTGCGGCCCACATATATCTTTGGGCATGGGCACTGAAGCGCATAGATAACATCATCTGTCTTGCAAGTGACGTCATGTCTACTGACAGTTTTAAACCGCTACACGGATCTTGCCATACTGTGCCAACATGTGCTTGTGTGCAAACTGAACATTTGCCACACTGAGTTTGTCCTACCGTGATATTAGGATATTTATTTATTTGTATGCTTTTTTATACCGAAGTTTAGCGAATGGCCTTCACTCTGGTTTACAGGTATAACAATAGTTTACAGGTGTAAAAACAACAGGTATAACACTAGTTTACAAAAAAGATCAACATTTATATTCATAACTGTGGGAGATGGCGCAGGCCTTCACTCCGAAAAAAAAACAAAAAAACATAGGTTTATAAGAACAGACATGAGGATTAGAAAGTAACTGTGGGAGGTTTTAAAACAAGAGAAAAAATAAACTATCAAACTGTGTATGTTCATACAGCCGGGTATTGTCATGGTATTTAAGTTCTTGTTCTGAAAGTGCTGTCCTAACAATGTGTTGTCTGATGTTACTGCCTCTTGTGTAGGCAAACATCGGTGGATCTTGAAATATGTGATATGGGCTCAACACAAGCCAGTTTTTAAGAATTGCTTTTCAAATTTTTTGAGTCAGTTCTTTGTGCTGGAGTACACATATTAAATTTGGAACCAAAGGCTTTGCTTTGTATTGCAATAGCTGTTCTTGGTCTGAGTAGTTAGCTCTTTTAAATGCATGGTTGATTGTATAATTCGGGTAACCTTTTTCTTGGAATCTCTCTTTTAACAATACTGCTTGATCATGAAATCAATAGATATGGTTCAGGCATCATTAGAAGAACTACACCAGTCCATAGACAAATTTAAATCAGATATCCAATGCAATAAAGTCACCAAGTTCAAAAGAGACAAAAATGATTATGCT
Organism: Rhinatrema bivittatum; assembly: GCF_901001135.1. Taxonomy (NCBI): domain Eukaryota; kingdom Metazoa; phylum Chordata; class Amphibia; order Gymnophiona; family Rhinatrematidae; genus Rhinatrema; species Rhinatrema bivittatum. The sequence goes on along the minus strand of NC_042616.1, from coordinate 98,339,665 downwards.
AATTCCAATGTTTACCCATGGTTAAATAAACAAGAAGTTGATGTCACCAAACAACAAAAAGAGTCACTTTTGCTACATCTGATGATTCCTTGAGTGGGTCCAATGAGAAACAGAATAGCCGACCACAACGTTCATCTTTTTTAGACAGACACTGATATACACCCAAAACAGCCCAATCCTACAGCAAAAAAACAGGCAACCAACGGAATCAAGATGATGATTCACAATGTCACAAACCTTTCACTTGATCCCAACTACAAAGCAGTCATCAGTAATTAATTTGTTGAGTCATGTTTTGTCCAGAGAAGAAGAACAAATATTAGACAGAGGGCTGTCTTTTGTCCCCACCAATAGACATAATCCATTCACCTGTAGGAATGCATTACATAGGTTCTTCCATCTCCTTATGATTAAATTGTACTTTTCCACGTCATCAGATTACACGCAAGACATGTCTGTTGTCAAACCCAAATCCAGTTGGATCCAACCAGGACTAATTGATGATTAGATCAAGGCCTTTCAAACTTTAGTCCAACAAGATGTGGCCACAATTGAAGGAAACAATAATCGGACCTACTTCAATTTAACAAAGAAAATCAAGCATTGAGAACTTTAGCCAACAACAGAGATATCATTATCAAGCCGGTGGGCAAGGGGGGTGCAGTGATCATCATGAACCACAAAGATTACCAGGCAGAAATCCATCGACAATTAAACAATCAGGCTTTCTACATGGAACTCCAGTCTGATCCCACTCCGGTATTACAAGACAAAATACAAACATTATTACAACAGTCACAAACAAGGGTATTTTAACCATAAAAGAATACAATTGTTTGCAGGTGCCTTATCCATGAACTCCGGTGATATATGGGGTCCCTAAAATCCACAAAACATTACAGAACCCCCCCATGTAGACCTATTGTCTCCATTGGCGAAATTTGTGGATTTATTTCTTCAACCAGCTGTACGTCAAGCAACTTCCTATATACAAAATTCATTGGATATGTTGAGAAAACTTGCATCGATTAATCAGGTGTCCAATGATCCATTACTAGTAAGTCTGGATGTAGAATCACTGTACACTAATGTACCGCAACGCATCCCTTTAGATTTCATATCAGCACTAAGTTAGTGTTATTCAACAATTTTTTATGTTTGAACAAGAATATTTTTTACAAATTCATGGTGTAGCGATGGGGGTCTCCTTTTTAATTTATACTTTATTAAGATTTTAAACACACTTGTAAAAATCAAAAGAACACATTTTTGTATGCAAGGAAAAGGATAATAATACACTCTTACATTACTTATTGCATCAAAAATCTTAGTCCACATTACGGGAGGATAATTAAAGGCAAAAAACTATAGAAATCTGTAAATCAAATTTACAAATGGAGATTCTTCTTTACTTAGCAGACTATATCTCAATCTCTCTCACTTTTATCTTCCAGGAAGGATTCCAGGGGGATAGGGTCTTGGAAATAAATTTGTTCTTATGAAGAACGACAACACATTTACAGGGGAATTTTAAAAAGAACGTAGCTCCTAGAGATAAAACTCTGGGCTTCAATATCAGAAATTGTTTTCTTCTTATTTGCGTGTTCCGCAAAATAGGAAATCCTTATTCTTAAAATACTTTTGCATTATTAAACTTTTATCATTATCCCTACAGAGGGTAACCAAAAGTGTGGCTCTTTGTGGAATATCATCCACTGAAGATTCAAAAAAGAAGTTAAGTTAGGGGACTGCTGTTGGACCAGGCCCCTTCCACTTGGTTCCTTAATCTAGAATTCATAATATAATATATTTTTGACACAATTTTCTCATCTATGGTTGAGATTGACAAAACTTCTAATAGGTATTTTTTTAATAACTCAGTGGCAGATAGAAGTCCAGTAATAGGAAAATTCAAAATTCTTAGATTCTTTGCCCACTGTTTGTTTTCCAGATTTTCCATCTGTCTGTGAGTCACCAAACTATCTTTAATATGAGAGTTGTTAACAGCCTGTAAGGTCAAGACTTGTGCTATTGTTGTTTTACCCAAATTTTCTAATTGTTTTAAATGACCATCATGTTTTTCTAACACATTTTTAAATTCCATTGATGTTTTGTTATTCTGACTTATAGCATTTGATACCACTTTCTGAAGTTCTGTTATTGCCCTCCATACATCACCCAAGGTTATATTTTGAGGGTCTATGGGCTCTGGAACGTCCACCTGCAATCCAGGGCTCACCATATTCCCAGTTATTTCTTCCTCTCCATCCCCTAAGGGGGGAGAAGTTTCAAAAGTGGTTGTAGTATTCCCTACCACTTGTACACTACTTGGGGGTGCTGCACTTGGCTGGGACTATCTGAGGTGCCAGAAGAAAAAGAGATATCTGAAATTGAATCACGAGCAGATTGGTACACTCGTCTCATCAAATGTGCATCTATTGGACCCCTTACCACCTGTTTAGCCGGCGAGGAAGTCCAAAGTTTAGTCTTTCTTTTCTGCCCCATATAAATGAGAGAGAAACAGAAAATAAAAAGTCTTACCAAGGGGTGTACCCCTTTGGCGTGTGGCTTCAGCTGCGCACCGGTGGCTGCATGCCGCTCCTGTCCCGAATTTATCCTGTATTCCGGCTCCCCTGGATGACATCACTAGAGGAGCATGGCTACGGGGTGCTCTTGCTGTTCCCAGCTTGTAGATGTTTAAAACAAGCACCTTAGGCTTCGTCCCTTTAGCCTCTCCTCTCCTCTCAATGGAGAGGTATCTCCACACAAGAGTCCTCTGGTTTAGGCACCGCTCCTGTCCCGAATTTATCCTGTATTCCGGCTCCCCTGGATGGCATCACTAGAGGAGCATGGCTACGGGGTGCTCTTGCTGTTCCCAGCTTGTAGATGTTTAAAACAAGCACCTTAGGCTTCGTCCCTTTAGCCTCTCCTCTCCTCTCAATGGAGAGGTATCTCCACACAAGAGTCCTCTGGTTTAGGCACCGCTCCTGTCCTGAATTTATCCTGTATTCCGGCTCCCCTGGATGACATCACTAGAGGAGCATGGCTACGGGGTGCTCTCGCTGTTTCCAGCTTGTAGATGTTTAAAACAAGCACCTTAGGCTTCGCCCCTTTAGCCTCTCCTCTCCTCTCAACGGAGAGGTATCTCCACACAAGAGTCCTCCTGCGATGGTGTCTCCTTTAGCCCCAGATGTCGCTAATCCTTTTGTTACCAAATTTGAGGAAACCGTAGTCTATAAATCCCAATTTTTTGAATAGGTTGTACAGTGGTCATGATGCATAGATGATATATTTTTCATATGGACAGATACAGAAGTTCAGTTGAAATCATTTCACGTATGACTAAATCAATCCAATCTGCACTACACAAAGGGAACAGTTAGTATCCAATTTTGGTTCCACACAAGAGTAACTAATAACTGATCATAAGTTACCTATTATTACTCTTCGCTGTTAAAATTCTACTTTATTAATTAATTTAAACAATATTTGTAATTGAGAGACAAAGACCTCAGAACTGGTAAAAAAAAAAAGGTCTGAATGACCACTGATTTATAACCAGTAAGTTCAATCACTGGTCTTTATTGTCTCCTTTTTTTAATTTTTTTATAAAAGCATGATTGTTTCCCACTTCTCTCGGGAAATTTGACATCATATTCCCCTGAAGAAAAAATTGCTTTCTTGGAGGTGGTGGTAGGTTGATGATTATAACCAATTATATATTGGTGCGGAGTCACCTACACTATATATGAAACCTTCCACTCCCCCCACAAACATATTTTCAGTTTTTTTGAAAATCTTTACTGAAAAATAAACAGCTCCACAGAGTGTAGGTTGATTGAATAATCATTGAATCTATATAAAATAAAGTATTAAATAATTTATTGTAAAATATACTTTCGCAGCGATAGAGCAGCTTTTCGTTGCTCTAGATTTATTTTTTATTCTATTGGATCACTGTACACAGTGATGGGTGTTTTTGAGATTTATTTGGGTTTGTCACAATTATTTTCTTAGCCAGATTGTAATGATATTATATTATATCACAGCTTTACTTCCCCAGCAACTTATGCTATCAATGTAAGCCCGTAAACTTTGTATCTTTTGGCTTCCAGATAGAGTATATTAACGTGTTGTAGTTTCAGAAAATGTTTAAAACTGAAACCTGCCCGACATCATGAATGAAAGCACTTATCTTGAACTTGTTGCAATTTTTTCTTTTTTTAACAAGTCTGTGCTACATATCACCGCCAAAAGTACTTATCTGAAACATGTTATGGTTTTTCTCTTTTTATAAAAAATCTGTGCCACACATCACGGCCAATATTAACGTTTCGCCTAACGCTTCCTCAGGGCGGGTTGTTCCTCTCTCGGCCACAGACAGAAAAAACCTTCTTCGTTTTGAAAGCCATCACCCTCGTCGTTTTAAGGAGGGATTACCAGTTGGTCAATTTTTTCGAATTTGGCAGCTCTGTTCAGACAAAGAAGAATTTCATGATCAAGCAGTATTGTTAAAAGAGAGATTCCAAGAAAGAAGTTACCCGAATTATACAATCAACCATGCATTTAAAAGAGCTAAATACTCAGACCGAGAACAGCTATTGCAATACAAAGCAAAGCCTTTGGTTCCAAATTTAATATGTGTACTCCAACACACAAAACTGACTCAAAAAATTCAGAAAGCAATTCTTAAAAACTGGCATGTGTTGAGCCCACATCACATATTTCAAGATCCACCGATGTTTGCCTACACAAGAGGCAGTAACATCAGACAACACGTTGTTAGGGCAGCACTTTCAGAACAAGTTCCTAATGTCATGGTAGGACAAACTCAGTGTGGCAAATGTCCAGTTTGCACACAAGCACATGTTGGCACAGTATGGCAAGATCCATGTAGCGGTTTAAAAATTGTCAGTAGTCATGATGTCAATTGCGAGACAGATAATGTTATGTATGCGCTTCAGTGCCCATGCCAAAGATATATGTGGGCCGCACCAAACGGAAGATTCACATTAGGCTCATAGAAGCCAAATCAACAGTAAAGACATGAAAGCCCCTATTGTGCAACATTGTATTGAAAAAGGTCACCACTTTGAAGATTTCATTTGGATTATTTTAGAACACATTCCATTACATTGGCATGGAGGAGAGAGAGCATGTACACTCAATTACAAAGAAAATCAGTGGATTCACTGCTTACAATCTATAGAGCCTAAAGGCTTAAATGAATAAATAGAGTGGTACACCCTTGTCTAATTTTAATACATGTCATTTCCGGATGTCAATCAATTCGTGGGCGGCAGAGTTCCTTTTAAAAATGGTGGCCTCTGAAGGCGTTCTTTGAGAGTATTTACTGAGGCATCTTAAAGCAGCAGGTAGCTCACAGCACCTAATTGGTACAAGTAAGTGGTTGGTTACATGGGGACGATATTTAAGCCAATCTTCTGTGCATGTTTTTTGAAGGTTAACATGCTTTGCCTGAAACATATTTTATATTATTTGTGCTTTCAGCGCTGAAGAAGCTTTGATTTAACAGTAAGCACATAGCAATATACTGACCAAGTAAGTGTCTTCCGTTTCATTGATGCCAGGAAAGTAATTCATTTGAAGGGCCATTTTAACACACCTTCATATATTGCAGATAAGTTCATAACAGTCCACATATCAGGCCGCCAAAAATCCAGTAATTCAATTCCCTGAAGAAGGAGTAGACTCTCTGAAACATTGCAATGTTGGACAATGAACAACGGATAATAAGAGACTCGCTAATATAGTGGACTCACTGCAGATAAGTATTGAGATAGCTTTTTGCATAAAGCATCCTTAAAGAACATTGATATAGCTTTAATAGAAAGCATACATAAACTGCTTATAGAGTGACTGGTGATTATAAAGCCCTAGCGCTGTTCCGGGCTTATTTTTCAAAGAAAGCTTTAATAAGCCTAAGCACTATATGAGGTCACGCTATAAAAATTAAGCCCTTACGTTATTGTAGCAAGATTTTGATATATTGGTTCCTTACCAAAAAGGAACATGAGAAGTTGAAGGGTACGATGTGTGGAAGCAATCTATCATGCATCTTACAATTCAAGACGTAGAGGGGTCTGCATTTTGATAGCCAAAACCCTTCCTCTTCAGGTACACAGATCCTTCTCAGATCCTGAGGGTAGATATATCATACTTGATTATTCCTTATACAATGTTGTATTCATCCTTGTTAATGTATATGTTCCTAATTCAGAACACAGGGATTTCTATAAAAGATTGATTGACCAAATTGTATTGTATGGTTATGAGAAGATTTTGTAGGCGGGGACTGGAATAGCTTCCCTAATCCTGGACTAGATAAAACATCTCAGGCCAAAATGGGTGGTGTGGGTCTGGGCAGAGTGACAGATATAATGGAGATGATGGATCTGATAGACGTATGGAGGAGACAGCATCAGTGTGAGTGAGACTACACTTTCTATTCACCTCAAATTAATATGTATAGTAGAATTTACTACTTCGTGTGTAGGCCACATTTTTTTTCGAGCGTTAAGAAAAGTGCAATTTTGACATGCACAATATCGGACCATCACCCTGTTCATATCTTGATAGATATAGTGCCTCTTGGTCCCCGCCCTTTCACTTGGAGGTTAAATACTTTGTTGCTGGAGATAAGCATTTCCTGGCCTTGATGAAGGATGTGGTGACTAAGTTTAGTAAGTTTAATCCTGAGAAAGAATATACTTCTACCCTGCAGTGGGAAGCCTTTAAAGTTTTTTTGAGAGGTAAAATTATTAGTTTTGTGAGTCATGTTCAGAGGGCGCATCGGATAGAGGTAGAAAAATCGAGAGATAAGAAAGCTGAATTGGAGAGACAGCATAAAAAGGATTGCTAGTCAAACTTATAAATTGTTGGAGACAGCTCAGAAAGAGCTGGTCACTTTTGGAAATTGCTAAAATTAGCCATGCACTTTATTCTATACGTTGATTTTATAAGCATGGGGATAAGTCCAGGTCACTGTTGACTAGGATGGTGAGGCATAGGGCTGGTCGGCCTCATATTATAGAGCTCAAGATGCAAGTAGGTGGTCAGATGGCTGTTCCCAAGCAAATTGAGAGTATTTTTGTGCACTACTTCTCTGAAATCTATGCAGAGAGATAGATGATAAGGTGACTGATGATTTTCTGTCAGATTTAGGGCTACCATGGTTGAATGCAGTGTTAGGTTTGCCTATTTCTATGATGGAAATTCAAGATGCCATTAAACAGCTTCCTAGTGGTAAGTGTCCCGGCCCAGATGGGTTCCATGTGGATCTATATAAAAAACTTTGGGAGGAATTAGAACCTTTCTTATTTTCTTTGTTTCGTAGGGAAGGAGAGGGTGGTTCTAGGTTGGGTACTGGCTAATGCAGTTATAACCCTTATTAAGAGGGGAAAGATGCTGGTGAGTGTGGGTCTTATAGGCCTATATCTTTACTCAAATTCTGGTGAAGAATTTACAGTTGAGACTTGAATCAATTTTACGGAATTTAATACACAGTGGTCAAACTGATTTCAATAAGGGACAAGTGTCCACAGTTAACACTAGGAGGCTGTTTGATATACTGCATATGGCTAAAAAGGTGTGTAAACCTGCTTTAATTTTATCAATAGATGCTGAAAAAGCCTTTGATAGGCTACACTGAGGCGTTCTCTTTTGAGTATTGATACATGCGGGTGTGCCGGATAGATTTTTGAATTGGATCAGAATTATGTATGAGCAACCCAAGGCTCAGATGTTGATAAACGGTTTCTTTTCCCCTTTTATTTATTTTGTGTGAGGTATACATCAGGGGTGCCCCTTATCTCTCCTATTATTTGATTTGGCAATAGAACACTTTGCAGCAGCTGTGAGGCAAAATATTAATTTCCAAGTTATTCGACTAGGGGGAGGGAGCAGAAGATATGTTTGTGAGCTGATGATGCTCTCATTTATTTATTGGCTCCATCTAGCTCTGGACCACATCTGTTGGCTCTAATGGATTGGTATGGGGTATTATCGAGCTAAAAGGTTAATATTGCAAAATTGGAAATGTATCCGATAGATCTCAAAATGCCCATTCTGGAGTGTTTTAATGCTTTCCACAGGATTTTCAAAATTTGTATTCTAAAACTTTTTGTGACATAAAAGGCAATATTAAACAATGTCTTCAGAAACAGGGCGAGCTTTTGATTTCTTGGGCAGGTAGAATTTGTCTGCTCAAAATGAATATTCTGCCCAAGTTGATTGCTATACATATGTTCCCTGCAATATTCCAGCGCAGGTTTTTACAGATTTGCACAGCTGGATGGTAGATTTATTTGGCACTTTAGACTGGCTCATATTAAGCTTAGACATTTATGGCTTGATAAGTGGCAGGGGGGAGTAGCTTTGTCTAACCTTCAAATTTAGTATTGGGCAGTCAGGTTGGTTTGCTTGCAGCATTGGATTTATGATACTAGTGTTTCTTGGTTGGCACTGGAAAAGGAACAGGCAGATAGTATTGACTTGGCTATGCTGCCTCTCTGCATTGCTGTTGGATATGTAGGAGCAGCCCATTGTTAGCGCATACATTGCATGTAAGGAAGCAAATTCTTAAGTTCTTGAGCAAAACTTGTGATGAACTTTTACCTATTTCCCCTATTTATGGGAATTTAAATATCTTGAGCCATAGTTTCTCTCTAGTAATAAGAGACTGGAAGGATCATGGTCTGCTCACTGTAGCACATCTATGGTGGGAGGAGGGTCTGGAGACCTTTCAGATGCTAGTGGAAGACTTTGACATTAGTCCGATGGCCACACTCAATATTTACAAGCACAACACACCTTGTCTCATAAACGTTGCTTGGGGAGGGGGGTGCCATTAAGGCCATGAAATGGCTTTGAGAAATTCATCAGTGACCCAGATGCCCATTGGCATGGGGTAGACGATATATAAGGTCCTTCTTGAGGGTAAATTTGGGATACTCCGAAGTCACTCAATGATACCTGGAATGCAGACTTAAACACTACCTTAATGGCTAGAGACTGGAAATACATATGGTGGGCTGCATATCAAAGTTCAACATGTGCTAATTGAATTGCCTTGATGATTCGGCTTTTGCACAGAATGTATAGGACTCCTGTTTATTTGTGGTGGCAATGTCAAAGTGTCTGTTATTTTTGGTCTGGAATAACACAAGCGATTGCTGATATTCTTGGGTTTGCAGTGTCTGTTGGACCTGAAGTGGGGTTACTAAGTAGATGGTCAGGATCCGAGATACCAGTGAAGTTCCGGATTCTCGTGGCCCATTTATTGTTAGCTGCTAGGTTCACCATAGCCGCGATCTGGGAAACTAATCCCTCTCTGGAGAACTGGAGAAAACAAGCAAGAGTCATTGCTGACCTTGAACTGCTTAGGTATGAATTGCAAAATAAGCATTATAAATGTGTAATGGTGTGGGGGCCCTTCTTGGAATAGAATGCCTGACTGCTTCTGTAGTATACATGTGCTAATGTTAATTGATATTCCTCAGTATTTATGGAAGGGTCTTTCTAAACTCTGTGCTGTTTGTGCTATTTCATGTTTGCGCACTGGATAAAATGTTGTTAAATAAAGAGGTTTTTAAAAAAAAAAAAATAGGTATTTAGCAGAACTAACCTAGATAAGTATTCCTCTGAATATACCTGGATAAAGTTATCCAGATAACTTTAGATAAGATATATTTTCTAACCAGACTTGCTTGGCTAACTTTGTCCTGACAGCTTTGAATATCAGCATTGCCTGGGCAAAGTGAAACTGCAGCTGGGAACATCGCCCGTGCCTCTTCTTTTAATGCAGGTAAATTCTGTGCGGCCAATGAGTTGTCCAGAAAACATTTGGGGCCTCATTTTCTAAAGTATCGCAGGCCTGCGATACTTTAGGGAATGAGGGGCGGGGGGCCGAAACGGGGGGAGGGCCTGCGCTAGCCGGCAGCGATAGCACCGCGACGGTGTGATCGCTGCCAGTTTCGCACCCAATAGCGCCACCATAGAAGGTGTAGCTATTGGGCGTGAACTCGGACGCGAAAAGGGCCTTACCTTTTTGTCGACCGCGGCGTCTTCGTGGAGTCGGCCCCGGTGACGCCCCGACTCCTCCTCCTCCGGGGCCGACTCCGCCCCCCTTTTGGTATCGCGTGCGATCCGGGTGGAAAATGAGGCCCTTAGTCAGAAAGCAGGGGGAAATATTAAAATACTGGGTTTTGTCCAACTAACTTAAAAAATTAGCCAGACAAAATGTTTGAATATAGACCTCCTTGAGACTAATGGGATTATAGCAGAAAATGTACTTTTTTGCCTTATATTAATTAAATTAAATTTTGGATAGTTTTGATATTTGGGGATTTCATTAATGTTGAGTATATCCATTTTGAATTTTAGATATGTTGGGGTTGGCATGTAATGTTATAGCAGAATATTTAACAAATGTTTTTTAGAGGGATGTTAATTATTTGAATTGACTGTATAATTATTATACTATTTATACAGTTGGCCTCTTTGTGAGCACTAGACCCAGGGCCGGCGGAACCACTAGGCAAGTTAGGCCTGTGCCTAGGGCGCCGAGACTTAGGTGGCGCCGCGGCAGGCAGCAGAATTTTGAAAGGGCAAAAAGTGCCCTTTCAAAATTCTGCCAGCCTTCGACTCGCCTAGATGGAGGCCAAGCGCCGAGATTTAGGGTGCGCCGTGGCAGGCAGCCAGCTCCCGACTCGCCCTGCCACCCTGCAGCCCCGCCAGTGTCACCCTCCCAACACCCCCCTAGTGGTCCAGCAAAGGTCCCGGGAGCGATCTGCCGCTCCCGGGGCCTCGGCTGCCACTAAGCAAAATGGCGCCGGTTACCTTCAGCCCCTAACATGTGACAGGGGTCACCAATGGTACCGGTAGCCCCTGTCACATGGTAGGGGCTGAAGGCCACCGGCGCCATTTTGCTTAGTGGCAGCAGAGACCCCGGGAGTGGCAGATCGCTCACGGGTCCTCCGCTTGACCACTAGGGGGGGTGTCGGGAGGGTGACACTCGGGGGGAGGCAGGGCGAGTCGGGAGCTGGCTGCCTGCTTGCCTGCCGCGGCGCCCCCTAAGTCTTGGCGCCGATCTTCTTTCTGTGAGTGTGTGTGTATGTGAGAAAGGAATCTGCCAGTTTAAAAAAATGAAATATGATAATACATATAGCTGATCTTTTGAAAAGTTGGATGAAAGATAAAATTACTAAATTTTAAGCATCCCTCTTCTGGAAAATAAGATTTAACTTAAACTTAAAGAGACAAATACTAAAGCAAAAAAAATTAAAGTATTTAAAATGTTCATCTCAGCAAAATCACAAATTTAAGATACTGATGCCAGGTGGGGTTTGGGGTTTTTTTTTTAAGCATAATTTAAGCATAAAGACTAGAAAGAATCTGAAATGGTTTTGCTTTTTTTTTTTTTTTAAGCCTTTGGAATCTTCCCATTTAAAAGGGAAGCCGACTAAGGATGTCTTTCTGTTCCATATCTCCCACATGAATAATCATACGACTGATAGTTTGAAGAAAGACACTTGCTTTATTGCCTGGAAGCATAAAACAAGAGAAGCTGTACTGTGTGGGTGGCTGTCCCTTGGGAGGACAGAACCTGAAGGAAGGGTGTCATTTCGCCTTTTGATAGGAATGTGGTTTTCTTATTTAACGGTTGGGAGCATCACTTTCACTTTTAGTAAAAGTGGAAAATGCCTCAAGTCTGAAAGCAAGGTGCTTCTGTGAGAGTGTAATATGTATGTGAGACAGGGAGGGTGCTTCTGTATGTGTGTGCGGTGTATATGTGAGGCAGGGAGGGTGCTTGTGTGTGTCAATGTGTGTGCGCAAGAGAGATGGAGCATGTTTTTGGCTGGCTTGTGGCTGTGAAAGAGGGCATGTTTGTAAGTGAGATAGAGCATGTGTGTGATTGAAAACCTGTGTGTAAGTAAGAGAGAGCGAGAGCATGTGTGATTGAGAAAGACTGGCCAGAGAGTTGACGTGTGTATGTGTGAGAACGGCTGATCAGGGAGATGACTGGTGTGTGTGTGTGTGTGTGTGTGAGAGAGAGAGAGAGAAACTGGTTGGGGAGAGATTGGTGTGTGAGAGACAGAAACTGGTCCTGAGGGTGTGACTGGTATGTGTGTGAGAGAGAGAAGAGACTGGTTGTGGTCCCTAAGGAAGAGGTCTGTGAGGACAGCTTCAGCAGCTACTGCTGCTTCTGGTATGGCCTGCAAGGGAAAGGAGTAGGAGAACTGCTGGAGAGGATAAGTAAAGGTGGCTTTTTATGTTCATTTTTCTTGATTGACTACCATTTTAATTATTGGGTAGTATGTGATGTGTCTGCTGTTTGAAATATTTTATTGGTGTTTGGTAAAGCTTTCAAAATTTGCATGAGTCTTTAATTATTGGATATTCTATTCATCAGCTGTTTTGAAATTATTTTATTTGTATGATTTTATAATTATGATTAATGATTTATATATCTTTATTTTATTGATTTGTTTCACGAGGAATGGTGACATTTTTGTTTTTCCATTGTTACACTGTACAGAGTCTGGCGTGATGCTTTTTACAGTTCAGTTTTTGTCTGCACATATCTATTTATACTTTATGTGGCTTTATTCTGTATTTGGTGAGGGTTTGTGTTCTGCATGCAAAGACTGAGATGAAGCATTCTTTTAGCATGTGGTTTCTCTGTAGGGATCTGTAGTAGCTTGGCCTGTTCTGTTTTCCTGATAGGAGGTGTATTGATATTTTAGATTCTGGTGTAATATTTTTTGTATTCTTTTTCATAGGTAGGGTTGTTATTCTTTGAGTGTTGGCAGAATAGTACTGTGTTGATATGGGAGGACCATGCCGAAATATATCATAATAGGTATTTATTTATTTATTTAGAAACTTTTATATACCGGTATTAGTGGGGACATCATACCGGTTCACATAATAACTGAAAGCTTGGAAAATACATTTCAACAAGGAGAAAGAAACTGGGTGGGGGTAAACCAGAAGGCAGTAGGAAGGATAGAGAAAACAAGAAGGTCATAACTAGAGAAAAACAATTTACAAATTTACAATGAAAGTCTCCTTAGAATAAGGAGAGGGTGGTCATCTGAATGGGGGGGGGGGGGGGGGGTCTACGGAGGGGAAGTGCAAGAACTATTCTGTGTAGGCATGGTTGAACAGGAGAGTTTTTAGTTTCTTTTTGAATTTAATTGCACAAGGTTCAAGGCGCATGTGGACAGGTAGAGAATTCCAGAGAGCCGGGCCGGCAATGGAGATGGCACAGTCGCGGGTGGAGGAGAGATGAGCCATTTTCAGGGATTGGACATGTAGGGTGCCATTGTTGGTAGATCTGGTGGCTCGGGTGGACAGGGGGGCAGTGAAGGGGAGGTCGAGCCAGTTGGAGTTGTGGGTGTGGATGGACTTGTGTATTATGTTCAGGGTTTTGTAGTGTATACGGGACAGGATGGGGAGCCAATGTAGGTCCTTGAGGATGGGGGTAATATGGTCGTGTTTGCGTGTGTTAGTAATGAGTCTTGCAGTAGCATTTTGCAGAAGTTGAAGGGGTTTTATCGAAGACAGTGGGAGCCCTAAAAGGAGGGCATTACAGTAATCTATTTTGGAGGTGAGGGTAGCTTGAATCACTGTGCGGAGGTCATGGGTGTAGAGCAGGGGTCTGAGTTTCTTTAGAACATTAAGCTTGAAGAAGCCAGATTTGAGGATAGAATTGATGTGAGGTTTCATACTAAGATTGGGATCAAGGAGGATACCGAGGTCCCTAACGGAAGGTAGCGCTGGGAGGAGGTTAAGTTTAGGGTCATTAGGCAGGAGGTCAGGGGGATGCGAGGAGATGTGGAGGAGTTCTGTTTTGTTCGTGTTGAGTGCAAGCTGGAGGTTGGTGAGAAGGGCATTGATAGCTGCAAGGCACTTTTCCCAGTGCTCCAGGGCATCGGATATAGAGTTGTGAATGGGAATGATGATCTGAACATCATCAGCATAGAGGTAGAATTTGAGTTTAAGGTCGGAGAGGAGGTGGCAGAGGGGGGTGAGGTAAATATTGAAGAGGGTGGATGACAGGGATGAGCCTTGCGGAACTCCTTGTTGTAGGGGGTATGAGGCTGATAGGTTGTTTCCGATTTTAACAGAGAACTTTCTGTTAGAGAGATAGGATTTGAACCAGGCTAGAGCTATTCCCGAGATGCCGATGCTTTCTAGCCATGTCAGGAGGTGGTGGTGGCTGATGGTGTCAAAGGCCGCTGAAATATCGAGAAGGGCGAGGAGGTAGCTGTGGCCTTGTCCTAGTCCTCTGAGAAGATAGTCAGTAAGGGAGAGCAGTAAGGATTCAGTATTAAAGTGTTTCCTGAATCCAAAATGGCAAACATGGAGGATATCATGGTTTTCTAGGTAGTCCATAAGTTGTGAATTGACCACCTTTTCCATAAGTTTGGAGATAAAAGGTAGGTTGGAGATGGGGCGGACGTTGGAGGGGTCTTTCGGATCTAGGGAGAGTTTCTTGAGGAGGGGTTTGACAACAGCGTGTTTGAGGGGATCTGGGACTGTTCCATGGGTGATGGAGCAGTTGATGATATCTGCTATGGTGCTGGCTATGCTGTTGGGGATGGCTATTAGAGCTTTGGTGGGAATGGTGTCGATGGGGTGAGAGGCTGGCTTAAGTTTTCGAAGGAGGCCTATAATTTCTTTAGAAGAGGTGAGGTCAATTGTGGCCATTGAGGGTTGGGACGGGGAGGGGATGGAGGGTGGGTTAGTCGGGGGAGAAGAGTTGGAGGGGGAAAATCTAGAGAGTAGGTTGGAGATTTTGCTTTGGAAGTAGCTGGCCAGGTATGATGCCATATGAATTCCAAGATGCAAAGTTTTCTTGTTGGCATCACAACAGTGCATGAAATTATCACAACTAGTATATTAATTTTACCTCAGAATGTCATTTTTCATGTCAAATATGTTATAAATGCATAATTTAAAATTGTGTATGGGGAGGGGGCGCCAGACTGTAAGGTTTGCCTAGGTTGCCTAATACCCTTGCACCGGCCCTGACTAGACCTTTAAGAAAACAAGAGATTTTTAAATTGGTATCAGGGGTTACTTGATAATATTGCTGTGGCCACAACATGAGCTTGATTAAAGAACTGCATTTTATGATATTGATATCGGGCTCCCGTTTATGTAGGTTTTTGCCATGCTGTGGGAGCAAAGCTTTTGCATGCTTTTAGAAAATGTTCACAAGATAAGATATATAGGAGTAAAACTCAGGTGAAACAAGGAAAAAGTAGAGCAAATCATTCTGTTCACCACAGTTGCTAATGCTATTAGCAGAAATAATTTTAATCCATATTAAATCCAAAACATTTTTTTAGTTTATTTCTGCCTATGAGTTGGTCTCTTTCCATTTCTCAGTGTAGTAAAGCTCAGAGGCTTAAACATTAAGCATTTCACTCAGAAGCTATCAGAAAATAATATGGAAGAGCAATGCATAGCTTAAATCCCTTTCAAGCCCCTTACAGGTAAAGCCTTCTTAAATTGAGCTATTAATGAATAGAATATTTTGTGTATGCTGATGCTTCAATTATATAGCCTATGATTACAGAAAGCAATACCTAACAGAAGTCCTGTGAGTATTGTGCAATATATGTTCTGGAGGGCAACTAAGGAATCTTAATATTAATTTTCAACACAACTAATAATAAGGTTTTAAAATTGTTGACCCTTGTTACGACTGTCGCTGCCCGTCGTCTCCACTCTGCCCTCCTTACCTCTTTAGCGACTCCTCCCGTGGTTGATGGACGCCTGGCTGCTAGAGATGTGAATTGTGTGCCAGATCATCTTAATGATCAGATTCGGCTGGGGGGGGGGGGGGGGGGGGGAAATCTGATCGTTAAGAAATGTGAATTGGAATCGTTTCTGATTCCAATTCACATCGCTAATTTTTTTTTTAGGGAGGCCCGCGCCGCTAAAAAAAAAACCCACCCGACCCTTTAAATCGACCCCCCGAAAACCTTTTAAAATTACCTGGTGGTCCAGGGGGGCCTCGGGAGAGATCCAGGGGGGCCTCGGGGAGAGGAGAGATCCAGGGGGGCCTCGGGGAAAGATTTCCCGTTCCCAGGCATCAGCTGTTCTAAAAAAAAAATGGTGCCGATGCCCCTTTGCCCTTACCATGTGACAGGGTATCCGTGCCATTGGCCGGCCCCTGTCACATGGTAGGAGCACTGTATGGCCGGCACCATCTTTAAAGATGGCGCCGGCCATCTTTACTCATCAGCCCCTATCCAGTGCTCCTACCATGTGACAGGGGCCGGCCAATGGCACGGATACCCTGTCACATGGTAAGGGCAAAGGGGCATCGGCGCCATTTTTTTTTTTAGAACAGCTGATGCCTGGGAATGGGAAATCTCTCCCCGAGGCCCCCCTGTATCTCTCCCCGAGGCCCCCCGAGGCCCCCCTGGACCACCAGGTAATTTTAAAAGGTTTTTGGGGGGTCAGGAGGGGGGGTCGATTTAAAGGGTCGGGTGGGTTTTTTTTTTTATCGGGCCATCGGCGCCATTTTAATTAGTGGCAGCCAAAATGGCGCCGATGGCCCGAGAGCGGGAGATTGAGCTGGGACACCCCCCCCCCCACACTGGACACCAGGTGACAACATTTTGGGGGGGTTCGGGAGGGTGGGGGAGGGTAAGGAATTGGTTTTAAAAGGTCGGGGTGGGTTTAGGGGTTGTTTTGGTGTGACGGTTTTCCCGCCCTCCCCCAAATAATTCCCGTGCCCTATTTAACGATACAATACAAATGCCCCTGACGATAAATCGGGGCATTTGTATTGTATCGTGCACTCTAACGATTTAGAACGATTTTAAAATTATCTGACGATAATTTTAATCGTTCAAAAATGATTCACATCCCTAATATTTAGAGGCCCTCATTAGGAGTCTTCACTCTGAGGAGGAGAGAGAGATACAGGTAGAAATTGTGCAGAGACTCAAACCCTGGTTTTAGTCTGCCAGTATTTTTGGAAGGGGATTTTTCTGCCCAGCTTAGGATACCCCTGTCCACCTGGGAAGCCTTGCTTTTCCATGCCCTGGAGTGTGAGATCTTTTCCTGGTCCAATTACTGAGAGACACTTGCACACATAAAGAAAGTTGGAGAAGTGTGATAATAAGCTTTTTGTGCCAATCCTTCCCTGTTAAACTCTAAGGGATAGATTTTTTAAAAATGCGCGTTCACGTACTTTTGTTGGCGCACCAGTCGCAAACAAAAGTACGCTGGATTTTAGTAGATACGCGCGTAGCCGCACGTATCTGCTAAAATCCAGGATAGGCGCGCGCAAGGCTGCCGATTTTGGGCAGCCGGCGCGCGCCGAGCCGCGCAGCCTGCCTCCGTTCCCTCCGAGGCCGCTCCGAAATCGGAGCGGCCTCGGAGGGAACTCTCTTTCGCCCTCCCCTCACCTTCCCCTCCCTTCCTCTACCTAACCCACCCCCCCGGCCCTATCTAAACCCCCCCCTACCTTTGTCCGCGGATTTACGCCTCCCAGAGGGAGAAGTAAATCCGCGCGCGCCCGCGGGCCGCTGGCACGCCGAGACGCAACCCGGGGGCGGTTCCGGAGGGCGCGGCCACGCCGCCCCGGGCCGAAACCACACCCCCGGGCCCGCCCCCGAAACGCCGCGTCAATCGGCCCCGCCCCCGACACGCCCCCGACAAAAAACACCGGGACTTACGCGAGTCCCGGGGCTCTGCGCGCGCCGGCAGGTCTATGGAAAATAGGCGCGCCGGTGCGCAAGGCCCTGCTCGCGTAAATCCGGGCGGATTTACGCGAGCAGTGCGTTTAAAATCCGCCCCTATTTAGAAACTAAGCGGCTAGATAAATTAGCTGGATACACCTATCCAGCTAACTTAAATGGGATATTCAGCGGCACGGCCATGCTGCTGAATATTAGGGATGTGAATCATGTCCTCGATCGTCTTAACGATCGATTTCGGCTGGGAGGGGGAAGGAATCGTATTGTTGCCGTTTGGGGGGGTAAAATATCGTGAAAAATCGTGAAAAAATCGTGAAAAATCTAAAAATCTAAAAATCGCAAAACCGGCACATTAAAACCCCCTAAAACCCACCCCCGACCCTTTAAATTAAATCCCCCACCCTCCCGAACCCCCCCCCAAATGAGTTAAATAACCTGCGGGTCCAGCGGCGGTCCGGAACGGCAGCGGTCCGGAACGGGCTCCTGCTCCTGAATCTTGTTGTCTTCAGCCGGCGCCATTTTCCAAAATGTCGCCGAAAAATGGCGGCGGCCATAGACGAACACGATTGGACAGCAGGAGGTCCTTCCGGACCCCCGCTGGACTTTTGGCAAGTCTCGTGGGGGTCAGGAGGCCCCCCACAAGCTGGCCAAAAGTTCCTGGAGGTCCAGCGGGGGTCAGGGAGCGATTTCCCACCGCGAATCGTTTTCGTACGGAAAATGGCGCCGGCAGGAGATCGACTGCAGGAGGTCATTCAGCGAGGGTTCCGGCGCCTCGCTGAACAACCTCCTGCAGTCGATCTCCTGCCGGCGCCATTTTCCGTACGAAAACGATTCGCGGCGGGAAATCGCTCCCTGACCCCCGCTGGACCTCCAGGAACTTTTGGCCAGCTTGTGGGGGGCCTCCTGACCCCCACGAGACTTGCCAAAAGTCCAGCGGGGGTCCGGAAGGACCTCCTGCCGTCCAATCGTGTTCGTCTATGGCCGCTGCCATTTTTCGGCGCCATTTTGGAAAATGGCGCCGGCTGAAGACAACAAGATTCAGGAGCAGGAGCCCGTTCCGGACCGCTGCCGTTCTGGACCGCCGCTGGACCCGCAGGTTATTTAACTCATTTGGGGGGGGTTCGGGAGGGTGGGGGATTTAATTTAAAGGGTCGGGGGTGGGTTTTAGGGGGTTTTAGTGTGCCGGCTCACGATTCTAACGATTTATAACGATAAATCGTTAGAATCTCTATTGTATTGTGTTCCATAACGGTTTAAGACGATATTAAAATTATCGGACGATAATTTTAATCGTCCTAAAACGATTCACATCCCTACTGAATATACCCAGCTATCTTAAACGTTAGCTGGGTAAGTATATCCAGCTAACTTTAGACCTGCCTGCAGTGTGGCCAGGGTTAGGTAGTTAGGTTCACTAGTTAACTCCAAACATAGCATACATAAGAACATAAGAACATAAGAAATGCCATACTGGGTCAGATCAAGGGTTCATCAAGCTCAGTATCCTCTTTCCAACAGTGGTCAATCCAAGCCATAAGTACCTGGTAGGTACCCAAACATTAGATAGATCACAAGTTACTATTGCTTATTAATTACATAAAAGTTTATGGATTTATCCTCTAGGAACTTATCCAAACCTTTTTTAAACCCAGTTACATTAACTGCTGTAACCACATCCTCTAGCATTGAATTCCAGAACTTGACTATGCACGGTGAAAAAGAATTTTCTTTGATTTGTTTTAAATGAGCTACTTGCCCCCTGGTCCTTCTATTATCTGAGAGAGTAAATAACCAATTTACATTAACTTGTTCAAGTCCTTTCATGATTTTATGGACTTCTATCATATCTCCCCTCAGTTGTCTCTTCTCCAAACTGAACAGCCCTAACTTCTTTAGACTTTCCTCATAGGGCAGCCATTCTATGCCCCTTATCATTTTGGTCGCCCTTCTCTGCACTTTCTCCAGTGCAGCTATATCTTTTTTGAGATGCGGTGATCAGAATTGCACACAGTATTCAGGGTGAGGTCTCACCATGGAGCAATACAGAGGCATTATGACATCCTCCATTTTATTTTCCATTCCCTTCCTAGTAATTCCTAATATTATGTTTGCTTTTTTGATCGCCACAGCACCCTGGAATGCCTACTGCCCATCCCAGGATCACCTCTGATGCATCTGGCTAAATTCTAGCCTGATAAAGTTATCTGGCTAGAATTTAGCTGGATAATTTGTCAAATATTGTGGCTAAACCATTTAGACAAATAACTTTTCAATTAGCCTTCTAAATGGCTTCTGAATATCTGCCCCTAAGAATAGCTGAAGCTAAGGGAGATAAAATGAGTCATCCAAGGTCAAAAGGCAGTCACGGCATTTGAATCTTAGGTTTCCTGGTTTCTGAACCTTTGCTGTAATCCTAGGCTAGCCATCATTTAGTGTTTGTTTAGTAAATTAACATCAGTAATAGCATTGCTTCAGCTTTGTATTGCATTTCATTACTATTTCTCATAAGAAATTACTAGTGGAATATGCAATTGTGCATTATGCATGTAAAGCAGTTGAACAAAGTAGCTATAGAAGAACAGACATGTTATCTTTATATTTTGCTTCATTGATAACAGTGAAAAGTCACAGAGGAGTATCGAGTTACCACTTAATAAAGCTGTGTCAAACAATAAATGCTATAGAATCAGAATTGCACTGATTAACTGTAAGTGAAATAATTTCTTCATCTTATTCTTGAAAAATGAAGTAGTTATTTTTTTTTCTATTAAAGTGAGTGATTTTAAAAGTTATTGGAGTTGCAATGGGAAAGTTTAAATTATCTAACAAAATAAGCATTTGCCATTTTGGAAAAGTATTGCTAAACCAAACAAACAGCGCCACCAATGTACCAAAATTCAAATATATCACAAAACAGAGTATAATATATTTTTAACCAAATGAATAATATTTGTAAATAAATGGATTACATTTGTTGGTATTGTGTATGGTAAGATGAAATCCATCTATTTTGATTCCTCTGTAAAGACTCGTCTTCTACAGCCATATAGTACATGACAATATTCTATTTATATTCACTGTACATAGTATTTGATTGTCATTTAGATGGCTTAAGTACCTTTCCTTTCCCCTAAGGCTAGAATGAAGTTTTATTCCAAGAGTATCATTCAGTGCTGTTCCAAGGCCAGCACAAGTCATCCACAGCATTGACAGCCATTTTTCCCTCTTTGAGCTTGAATTTGTTACCTCCATGAAGTGCTTGAGCCCTGCTGTTCCCATCAGACAGCAGAATTGAAGACCATATAATACTGGTCTATAGCCAAAATGCTTCTGAAATTAATATTGTCAAACTTTACTAACTCTGGTTGATTGAGAATGAAAATGATGCTTAAAAGTGTTGATTGGCTTTTGTTTTCAAGATATGCTCTTGAGTCAGTATATACGACCTTTGACTTGGGAATTGCAGAGGATAGGTGAGTTGAGAAGGGAAAGGATCTCAAATGAAACTAGAAATGACAAACATACATCTTTGATTGAATCTATGAATACATTTATGACTGGGTTTGGATAGTGCCTTGCTTTTTAGTCACAAGGCCATGGCCAAAACTAAAGCAGCCTTCAAGTTACTTGGTGGTAAATTTCCAAGGCTAAGTGAAGCTAAGAAAAGGAAAGTGTCTTTGTTGGCCCTTGGATTTGTGACCTTCTTTGAGATGGTGCATTTAACCATGCATAGAGTGGCGAGGAAAAGATGGCGTGGAAAGTCTTCCAATTAAGGTAACAAATTTTCTTGGCAAAAACAAGGCAGACAACTACAAGAAGTTGGTGGAAAACCTCCTCAAAGCATATATAAGCATTGGCAGCAATATGTAACTAAAGATACATTTTTTGCATTCACATCTAGATTTCTAACCACCAAACTGTGGAGCAGTGAGCGATTTAATTTTTAAAGTGTTAAAAAAACAGGACAGGTGAAAAATTATGCAACCATAAATACAGGAAAAGACCTAAGGGCCGATTTTAAAAAGCATTTACACTCATAAAACTAGGTTTTACTCATGTAAATGCACGTTTCTCGAGTAAGTGGGCTTTTGAAAATTAATACAATATATGTCATTGAATGGTCCATAGGATTTGCTCATGTAAGTGCCCTTTACATGTGTAAATGGCTTTTGAAAATTGCTACAGTGGTAGTTACATTTACGTGCATAAATCCTTCTGAAGATTCACCTGTAAGGATACAATTTATGATTAAAACTCTACTATCTACGCCCTATCTACACAATAGACATAGACGTAAAATGTACAAACTTAAATATCATGGAAACAGTAGCCAATGAGCTGGTTTAATTGTCATACTTGAATTAATCAATAATAAATGGTACATTTTATCGCTGAAGCAAAGAACTTCTAAAACTTTCTTGTTAGATATAATTACCTTTGATACTAAATATGATGTAAGATTATGCAATCTCAAGAACCAGTCATTATTATTGTTTTTCTTGTTAGTATATATTATTTATTGTACTTATGTTTTAAAACAATAAATAAAGAATTCAAATAAAAAAAAAAGAACTTCTAAAACTTTGTATACCAGTGTTACCTGAGCCATCAATATGGTCAGAAAAATGGATTCTTGTTTTAAAAAATAAAAAAGTGACCTTTTTCTCCATATGCAAGATAATTTATTACACTATGGGCATAGATTTGTGCGCGCAACCCAGAAATCGGAGCGGCCTTGGAGGGAACTTTCCTTCCACCCTCCCACCTTCCCCTCCCTTCCCCTACCTAACCCGCCTCCCAGCCCTATCTAACCCCCCCTGACCTTTGTTGGCGAAGTTGCGCCTGCGGCCAAGTGCCGGCGCGCAAGCCCCTGGCGCGATCGCTGTGACAGAAGCCTCGGTCTCACCCCGCCCACTCCCCGCCCATTTTTTCAAGCCCCGGGACATACGCGCGTTCCGGGGCTTGTGCGCATCACCGGGCCTATGCAAAATAGGCTCGGCGCACGCAGGAGCAGGTTTTCGGGGTTACGCGCGTAATATATGCACGTAACCCTTTGAAAATCCACCCCTGTGAGAATCACAAACCTCAGTTATTTTCCTGATTAATGTACAATTGTTTGAAAAAGTGATCCAACTAACATCTTAAGCACGGCAGGGAGAATGTACATTTACAGGCAAACATTCAGCAGGCCAGTGAGCAAGGTGAGTTACTCGAGTAACTTTACTTGGAAATTCATCAGCACGTATCTGTATAATTCTGCCACTGAATACACATGGCTGAGGATAAAGCTATCTGCGAAACTGTACGCCCAGACTTGCCCACACTAACTGTAGCTAGGTAGCACTGAATATCAACATTCACTGGCAAAAATGTAGCCATAATCCTGGAATGCCCCCAGAACTAACTCTTCTAGTGCTGCTAAATTTTTTTCTGGGTAATGAATTGCCCAGACTAAATTCATACTGGAAACAGTATGGGGTAGATTTTAAAAGGTTGCGCATGGGCGTACATGTGCGCGCGCTACCCAGCGCGTGCACATGTACGCCCGATTTTATATCATGCGTGCGCAGACGCATGCATGTTATAAAATCTAGGGTCGGCGCCGCAAGGGGGTGCACAATTGTACATCTTGCTCGTGCTGAGCCGTGCTGCCTTCCTCCGTTCCTTCCCCACTAACCTAATCTTCCCACCCCTTCCCCTAAGCTTCCCCCCCTAGCCCTACTCTAACCCCCCAAATGTTTATCTTACGTTTTGCTCCTGCCTCTGGGTAGGAGAAAGTTGCGTGCGCCGGCAGCCTGCCGGCACATAATCCTCCGACACAGCGGCAATGGCCGCTCTGTGGGAGGCCTCCGGCCCTGCAAACGAAAAAAATGAAATGAATTTTGAATCAAAATTAATTTTTCCTTCTGCGCATCCCTATATGCCAGGCTCAACATACATTTGCAAGACATCTGTCTCTAAGGTTTCAGGTATACCATTGGTGTGCAGATAATTTCTGGGTAGATTGAAGAAATAAGCACGACAAGTCTCAAGGACTACCAGTGCATGATGGTTTTCATGCAATCCTTCTAGACACTCCATATAGAAAACTGGAAGCTCAGGAGGCAAAGGAAGTTCTAAAGCCTTCCCTGTGTGTTAAACCGGGGATTCTCAACCCAGTACTTGGGTCATACCTAGCCAATCAGGTTTTCTGGATATCCACAAAGAATATGCCTGAGATGGATTTGCAGTGCATGCTAATCTATCTCAGGCATATTTATTCTGGATATCCAGAACAACTCAGGCTAGATATGTCCTGAGGACAGAGTTTATTTATTTATTTACTTGAGTGTTTGATATACCATCATTGCATGTGAGAGAGTTGAGAAACCTTTTATTAAAGTACACAATGCATTCTCTGAACAATAACCAGGCATATCTGAACATGGCACAAAAAATATAATAAATCATTCCATGCACACACTTGGTGACTTATTCCTATATCAAATGCTCACCTTGCTTGCGGTGAGAGCAGAAGGTGTCTATTACACGGGTTGGCCACCCTCCCCGGTATCCGATCCCGCTTTCCTTTTGCCGCAGCGCAGCCAACAGGGTTCTGGGCTCCCTGGTCATGGCCAGAGCCTGCTGCCATCGCCCCACAGCTGGCCTGCCTCTCCTCCAGCCGACGGCTCGACAGGTTGCCCCGCACTGACTCTGCGCAGCCTGCAGGCCTTCCGATGCCGCCAGCGTCAACCAGCTCCCTAGACATGCACGTGCGCCATTTCTTTTGATTTGAAGCACCAGAGGCAGGTAAACCTCGTGGCCCTCTCGGATGACATCATATTGCAGGGACTATATAAGGATAGTCCCTGCACTCTGCCAGTGCCTTGGCAACAAGACACCTAGCTTCTGCAAGTCCCTTGCTCCACTGAGTTTCCTGAGTTTCCTGAGAGTTCTTGAGTTCCTGTCTCATCCTGTTCCTCTGACTGTCTCCTGTCTCAATCTTTGCCTGGACACAAACCATGAGTATTGTCGCCTGCATCGACCTTTGCATGGACACTGACCATGAGTATCGCCACCTGCCTCGACCCTTGCCTGGACGGCGACCACAGAGACCCCATGTAAGTCCAGCCAGCCCCAGTACCCAAGGGCTGGTAGTGGTGAAGCTCCAGTGGGGTCTCTGCTCTTCTCCAGTCTCACCTGCCAATGATGGGGGCTTATGAGGCTCCTCCCCACAGGTAGCAACAACTCCCCCTCGGTCCAAGGGTCCACGTCCAGAACAGATTGCCATGACCATGGATCCGGTGGAGGCTATTCCGGGTCTAGATTGGAAGATTCTGGAACAGCAGAGGATCCTGGAGACACTAGCGGTGTCCATGGAGCATCTCAGCGCCCACTTTGACTCTGTGGTACCAGCAGGTGCAAGTGCAACCCCACCCATGCCAAGTCTTCTAATGCTGGCACCATCCACATGCTCGGTCAATTCGCTTCCTGCTCATCCTCGTTATGCCTGGGATCTGCAGCTATGTCGGGGATTTCTTAACCAGTGTTCCATGACAATGCTATGAAGTCTACCTTCAGTCTGTCCTTACTTGAGGGTAAGGCTCTAGCCTGGGCTTCCCTCCTGTGGGAACGCTTGGATCCCATTCTCCAGGATTTCTCCTGATTTCTGGACCTTTTTCGAAGAACCAGGTCATTTTGCGGCTTCTGGATCTGAACTCCTGCAAATCCGCCAGGGCAGGTATTCCCTGGCAGATTATACAGTCAAATTTTGTATACTGGCTTCAGAACTCCATTGGGGAGAGGACTGCCTCTGGTCTATTTTTTTGGTTGGGCTAGCGCCCAGAATCAAGGATGAGTTGGCAGCCCATGAACTTCCGACCTCTCTGGATGTTCTTATCAAGTTAATAGGTAGGATCGACTGACGCTTGAAGGAGAGAGCCCACGAGCTACAGGGTTTGAGGAGGTGTTGGGCTGCTGTCAGCTGTCCCCGACATTCTTCTCCCGCCTCTCATCCACCTTCATCTCCTGAAAACAGATGGAAGAGCCCATGCAGTTGGGCCATGGTCACTTGTCTCAGGAGGAACATCAGAGGTGCCAACGGGCTGGGCTCTGCCTGTACTATGGAGAACCCAGTCATCTAATCGCTAGCTGCCCTGTCCGACTGGTAAACTCCTGGGCCTAGGACTCCCCAGGGGATTGATCCTAGGTCTGACCACACCTGTTTCCCATTAACACTGCTAGTAATGCTTTCTGTGGGAGGTCGTGACTTCTCCACCTTAGCCTTTGTAGACTCTGGAGCTGGTGAGAATTTCCTGATGCAAGATCTTGTGGAGCAGTTGTTAATTCCTACTCATTCTTGCCCAGTGCCATTGACTCTCTCCTCAATTCATGGGGACCCTCTCCAGGGAAGATCACACACACATCATCACTCTGCTGAAATTCCACATGAATCTGCACCACCTGGAACCTCTCACCTTTTATGTCATTCAGAAGCCCATCCATCCAGTGGTGCTCGGCATTCCATGGCTACAGCTACATAATCCCCAGTTTGACTGGTCCTTGCTACAGCTGACCCAATGGGGCCCTGGTTGCCAAAAACCTGCTTGAAGAATCCCACTGCTCTACCATGCTTTTCCACTACTCTGGTCGCTGATGGCCTACCTCCACTATACTCCCAGTTTGCAGACATGTTCTCCAAGAAGGCTGCAGACACGCTGCCCCCATTTGGGAGTACGACTGTTCCATCAATCTGGTGCTGGGTTCCACAACTCCTCGAGGATGGGTCTACCCCTTGTCCCTACCAGAGACCCGCGCCATGTCAGAATACATAGAGGAAAATCTACAAAAGGGTTTCATTCGATGGTCTTCCTCTTTGGCAGGGGCTGGCTTCTTCTTTGTCGGCAAGGACGGTACCCTCCGGCCATGTATTGATTACCGTGGCTTGAATGCAATCACAGTGAAGGAATAGTACCCGCTACCACTCATAGCCGAGCTGTATGACCACTGACCAGGGGCGAAAATAATCTCCAAGCCGGATCTCCATGGGGCCTACAATTTGGTCCGGATACATGAAGGTGACGAATGGAAAATGGCATTCAACACCAGAGGACGGCCACTACGAGTATCTGGTCATGTCATTTGAACTCTGTAAGGCCCCTGCCGTCTTCCAAAACCCGATGAATGAGATTTTCCGCAACCTCCTCTATGACTGCGTGGTCGTGTACTTAGATGATATCCTGGTATTTTCCAAGGATCTTCAGTCTCATCACCAGGATGTCGCCATAGTGCTACAACAGCTGTGGGAGAATCGCCTTATGCTAAATTAGAAAAATGCATATTAAAAAAGGAGGTCCTTCCTTTCCTCATCTACATGGTCTCTAACCAAGTTTTCCGTATGGACCCATCAAAACTTAAGATCATTCAGGACTGGCCACAACTCAGCGGCTTGCTGGCTCTCCAGAGGTTCCAGGGCTTCACGAATTATTACCGCAGCTTCATATGGAACTATTCCAAATTGGCCGCACCACTCACAGCCCTAACATGCAAGGGAGCCAATCCAAGCAATGGCCCACTGAGGCTGTGGTAGCTTTCCAAGCTCTCAAAGAGGCCTTTCTCCAGAAACCCTGTCTCTGACATCTGGATCTGAGACTTCCTTTCATGGTGGAAGTGGATACCTCGTTCGAAGGAATAGGAGCGGTACTCAGTCAGCAATATTCCTCAGGAACCTTGCACCCCTGCTCCTTCTTCTCCAAGAAGTTTTCATCGGCCGAGCAGAACTATGCCATTGGTGACAAGGAACTCCTAGTGATCAAACTTGCATTTGAAGAGTGGTGTCAGTGGCTCGAAGGAGCCCAACACCAAATTACCATCTATATGGACCACAAAAGCCTGGAGCATCTTCAGCAGGCTCAATGCCTCAACCCATGTCAGACTCGTTGGGCTCTCTTCTTTACTCGCTTTAACTTTGAGGTTCACTACAGACCTGCAGCCAAGAACCTCCGCACGGATGCTCTTTCCCACTCATTCAGCTCTGAGGTAGCTGCCGAGCCTTCACAACACATCATTGATCCAGCTTGAATCCTTCTCTCCGCCGCTTGGCCTGTCCCTCTGGGGAAAACAATGGGTTCCAAAAGATTCTGGAACAAGATTTTGTCAGCCGACAGGGTTCCAGGCTCCCTGGTCGTGGCCAGAGCCACCACCTTCACCCCACAGCCGACCTGCCTCTCCTCTGGCTGGTGGTGCAACAGGATGCCCCACGCTGACTCTGCGTGACCTGCAGACCATCCGATGATACAAGCGTTAACTGGCTCTCTAGGCGCACGTGCCCCAGTTCTTTTGATTTAAAAGACCAATGGTGGGTAAACCTCGTGGCCCTCTCAGATGACATCATATTGCAGGGACTATATAAGGATAGTCACCGCACTCTGCCAGTGCCTTGGCAAAAAGACTCCTAGCTTCTGCAAGTCCCTTGCTCCAGCAAGTTTCCTGAGTTTCCTGAGAGTTCCTGTCTCATCCTCGGACTAAATCCTGTCTCAATCTTTGCCTGGACACTGACCATGAGTGTCGCCGCCTGCCTCGGCCTTTGCCTGGACATGGACCACATGTATCGCCGCCTGCCTCGACTCTTGCCTGTTCATCGACCACAGAGACCTCATGTGTCCAGCCACCCCCGGTACCAGAAGGCTCAACCTAAGGGGAACGTGGGCTGGTAGTGGTGAAGCTCCAAAAGGGTCTCCGCTCTTCTCCAGCCTTGCCTGCCAATGGTGGGGACTTGTGGGTCTCCTCCCCACAGGTAGCAACAACTCCCCCTCGGTCCAAAGGTCCATGTTCAGAATAGTGTCTAACTGGATAACCTCTCCCACTGCAGCTTTTGATATGGTGCTGAGCACCAACCATACCACTGCAGTGAAGATGATTTGGTTCTCAGGCCTCTCCATAACGTCCTGGCCTGCTTCTTTTTGACCAGCCATCCCAGGTCCTTCCACTTGTGGCTCAGTTCATTCACACTCCTATTGTTGTGAAAAACTGAGTTCACCCTCTGGCAGATCTTCTTCCAGATTTCCTCCTGCCTGTAAGATCACACTCTCCTGCACTGAGGGTTATACTGGATATGCTGGACCTTTGTCACCTGTTTGACCACCTCCCTGGGCATGAAGTTGGGCTTGCTTACAAGTGCACCACTCCTTTGGGACATGGTGCAAGTAGGAAAAGCCTCTGGATACCTTCCCTTGTATACATATGTAAATAGCATGTAATAGCACATGTATGTGGGCATGTACTGCACGTGTAGATTTTACATGTGCATATAAAAAAACTGAAAGGAAAATTATGGGTATTCATAAATGCTCTCTTATATAAATGCATTTTACTTGCATACTGGTCACTCACCTAGGCAATCAGGTACTCATTAAGGTGCTAGATCTTGCTGAAGAGGGATAAGCATACAATGCACACTGTGCATGCTATTACAGGTCTTGCATACATCTTGGAGTTAATCATGATAATATGATTGCCTAGCTGAGAACCCAGGACAGAGTTGATGGTGCAATGAAACTTGCAGTATTCCAACATTACTACATGTTAGCTCTTTTAATATAAGATACCTAGGAAGGTGTGCTTGAAATATAATCATTACCTCTCTATAATTATGCTATTATGGCCTTGGCCTGATTCCCTCTGAACCTTTATTTCTTCACATCTACAAATGGACCATTCTTTTGCAAGTATCAGTATTCTACTCAGGTGTATGTGTCCTGTTCCCCTCCAGATTTCATGCCAACATTTTATAGAAAGATACTGCACTCTCCCATACTTTTGCCCTTTAATCAGTATCAATGTGAAAAAGCTGCTAATTACACTTCACATCAACCTCCAGGTGTGAAGCAGGATTACCTTCAATCAGTTCACTCTTCTAGTCCTTAGTATTTACCATAGATGGAAGAGGTTGAGGTGGAGTGACTGATTGCTCTCAGCTGGGAGCTTGGGTGTCAAGTCCTTCAAAAGCTCATACTTTTTCTATATGCTACAGACTTTGCAAAGGTAGGTCTCAGAGAGCAAAGGTGTGCTGTGTTCTTTAAAAAAGTGTCCTGTGATCTCTCTCTTGAATAGCAGGGGCTTTCCAATAAGGCTAGACCTTGTGATCATGTAGAGGACTAGGCAAGGTACAGCTCTTTAATCAGTCAACTGCTTTAAGACTGGTAGTCAGAGTCGGTGCGTTAGGCGAATTAGGCAGTCGCCTAGGGTGCCAACCATTAGGGGGCGGCAAAGAGCAGCCATGTGGGGCTGCGAACGGAACCCATCCCACTCATGGCCGAGAGACTCATGGGCTGCAAGAGGCACCCATCCTGCTTGTGGTCCAGAGAAGTACTAAATTAGCTGGATGTGAGCAGAGCACATCCTGCTTGCAGCGCCCATCCTGCTTGCAGCCAAGAAAAGCAAATACTCGGCAGGCCATGAGCGGTGTCTCAGTGAATGAGGACGGGGGGGGTTCGCAAGGTAGAAGGTTCACCTAGGGCACCTAATACCCTTGCTCCTGCCCTGCTGGTAGGCATTGCATCTCTTTAGAAACTGAACTATGGCATTTATTTTCTGTTACAGCTTAAGTCCATGGGACATAGAGGGTAATAAATAAAACCTTTTAGAATACTGTACATATTCTTCATACTCTTAACATGTTTGATGAGCACTGGTAAGAAAAGGGCAGCTGGATTATCAGAATGCTGGATCATTAAGGTGAAGAGGAGAAGGCTGATAGAGAGAGTGGGGATTTCTTAATAAGGCCTGCTCCTCTATACCTTGAAGACCAAGATCCTCCATCCTCTTCCCTCCACTACCCTCCTCTGTCTCTTTCCCCTTTCACCCTCATGTGTGAGTTCACCGCAGTACAGAAAGCAGTGCCTGGGATTATAGCCAGAGAGGCATGAAGATAACACACCCAGGAGTGGCTAAAGCAATGGGACAGATAGGCATTCACCAGCTCTTACATTTCTGACTAATGCTAAATCTATCCCTTTGTGGGTGCATTCTGTGCTTTGCAGTCTTCCTCTTCTGGTCCCAGCTATATAGGGTCAGAGCGTGAGGAAGGGGCAAGAAAATGGGAGGGCCTAAAGAAGAAAACCAGTTGGTTGAACTCTTAAGCCTGATAAGAGGTTGAGGAACAGCATTGCTGACCATTCCCCCACTAAGTAAGCCCTAGTAACTACTAAAGAAAGGATATCAACATACAAAGATTGAAAAAAATGTAAAAATTGACTTTAAAATTTTTAAACTTTTATGACTCTTTACAAAGAAAAACATAAAATAGGCAAACTAGGGAGCAGAACTATTTAAAAAATCAAAAACAGGACCAAGGAAGTAGGAAGGCCAGTATCAGCTAGGGATGTGCAGAGGGATGCCATACGTTGCATTCAGGATTCGTATTCATCGGGGGGGAAGATACGTTGCATTCGGCAAGGGGGGCCCCCAATACATACATGCGTTAATTCTTATTCTTTTCCCGGCTAAAATTGAATTAAGTACAAACCCCACCCTCCTGACCCCCACCAAGACTTACCAAAACTCCCTGGTGTCCAACGGGAAGTCCGGGAGCCATCTCCTGCACTCACACCCTTGGCTGCCAGTATTCAAAATGGCACCGATAGCCTTTGACCTTCTATGTCACAGGGACTACCGGTGCCATTGGTCAGCCCCTGTCACATGGTAGGAGCAATGGATGGCCAGCGCCATCTTGTGCTCCTACCATGTGACAGGGGCTGACCAATGGCACCGGTAGCCCTGTGACATAGTGAGGGCAAAGGCTATCGGCGCCATTTTGACATAGTGAGGGCAAAGGAGCACAAGATGGCGCCATTTTGACATGGTGAGGGCATGTCCCGAGGATGGAGCCAGCAGCCCACAGCCACCAGAGATGAGGGACCAGATGCTGGATCACTTTGAAAGGTGAGGGGGGTCGAGCCACGGTTTTGCCACAGCTGGTGGGTGTAACGGTACCCCCCTCTATGCCCCCCCCCCTTGGAAGTCTGGGTTTGCCCAGATGGGCACGATGAAACTGGAGGAGGAGTTTCTTATCCAGGGTGTTACAGGCTGGCTCCCACAAATTTTCTTCAGGGCCATAACCCTCCCAGGAAAGTAGGCATTCCAACCGGCGGCCCCTACGGCGGACATCAAGGACTTCATGGACCTTATAAGTGGTGTCAGTCTCCGCAACCAGCAGAGGAGGTGTAGGAGCCTTTCGTGAAGGCCAGGATAGGACCACAGGTTTTAGGAGTGATGCGTGAAACGTATTGTGGATTCCCAATATAGGCAGCAGCCGGAGTTGGTAGGTTACTAGTCTGACACGACGAATGATTGGAAAAGGTCCAATATACCTTGATGGAAACCTCTGAGAAGATACTGCACTTTCTGGCCAGGAAGGAACTCAAGAGCCAAGCATCGATATCTATCAGCAGATCTCTTGGTCCAGGAAGCGGCCTGGCGTAAGCGAAGATTCGTCTGGTTCCAAAGTGCCTTGAGAGCATCGGCAGTAGCTTGCACAGCAGGAGAAGGCACTGACGATGGTATGGGTAGCGGTAGTCATGGTTGTTTCCCGTAAATGATGGAAAAGGGCGATGTACCTGTGGCAGCGGCAATGTGGGAGTTGTGGGAGAACTCCGCCCAAGGAAGAAGCTCTGACCACAAATTGTCCTGATGATTGTTTATATATTTATTTATTTATTTATTTAAAATTTTTATATACCGGCATTCATGTTGCAAACACATCATGCTGGTTTACATATAACAGGGGTGTACAGTGAACAATTCAATAACCTATTTGTGTAGAAGGAAGCAGTTACAAATAACAAGGTAAAAGAACTGGGAGAAGAGAAGAAAAGGGAGAGAATAACATTAGGTATAGGTATTTACATTAGTAATAACATTTTTACATGTGGAAGTGGTAGAATCTGGCTGAATAGAATTAATCGGTGTCCGGGAAAGCTTTTTTAAACAGCCAGGTCTTAAGTCTCTTCCTGAAGGTTGGGAGGCTGGGCTCCTGTCTAAGGTCCGGTGGGATGGAGTTCCATAGAAGGGGGCCGGCTGTTGAAAAGGCCCGATCTCTCAAGGTAATGTGTTTGGTAGATCTGGCTGGGGGCACTTGAAGAGATCCTCTGAGTGTGTCTCTTGTTGGTCTGGCGGAGTTATAAATTTGGAATGGGAATTGTAAGTCGAGTGGGGTGTGTTGATGGATGGTTTTGTATATTATGGAAAGAGATTTGTAGAGGATTCTAAAGTGAACAGGCAACCAGTGGAGATCTTTTAGGATTGGAGATATATGGTCCCTCCTCCTGGAGTTTGTCAGTAATCTTGCCGCAGCGTTTTGTAACATCTGGAGGGGTCTAGTATAGGAGGAAGGTAGGCCCAGTAGGATAGAGTTACAGTAATCGATCTTAGAAAAAATGATAGCTTGTAGAATGGTTCTGAAGTCCTGAGTGTGGAAGAGTGGTCTAATTCTTTTCAGAACTTGGAGTTTGTGGAAACAGTCCTTGGTGGTTCTGTTGATGTAAGCTTTAAGGTTCATCCGGTTATCAATTAATACTCCTAGATCTCTCACCTGTGTAGTAGTTGGGATAGTTGGAGGATTAGAGATGGCATTGTTATCCGGGGAGATGAGAAGCAGTTCTGTTTTAGAGGAGTTTAAAACTAGGTTTAGGTTAGCCAGGAGATGTTTAATTTCGAAGAGACAGTTTTCCCAGTGAACCAATGTTTTTGTGTAAGATTCTTTAATGGGTATCACGATCTGGATGTCGTCGGCGTAGAGAAAATGTTTGAGGTTAAGGTTGGAGAGGAGTTGGCAGATAGGTAAAAGATAAATGTTAAAGAGTGTAGGTGACAGTGAGGAGCCCTGAGGGACTCCTATGGATGCGTCCATTCGTGAAGATTCTTTGTTCTGTATCTTAACCTTGAAGCCTCTGTTGGAGAGAAAAGATTTAAACCATGAGAGAGCGGTGCCTGAGATACCTATAGAAGCCAGAATGGAAGTGAGAATGGAATGATTGACCGTATCAAAGGCGGCTGATAGGTCCAGTAGAATTAAGAGGAAGGATTGGCCTTTGTCAAGGCCCATTAATATGAAGTCAGACATGGAGATGAGGAGGGATTCTGTGTTCAGTGATTTGCGAAATCCGTATTGTGATTGGAATAGGATTTTGTTTTCTTCTATGTATTCGGAGAGTTGAGTATTGACAACTTTTTCTAGAATCTTGGCTATGAATGGGAGATTGGCGATAGGACGGAAGTTGTTGGGGTCTTTAGGATCCAAGTTGGGTTTCTTGAGTAGAGGTTTGATGGAGGCCAATTTGAGGTCGTCAGGATATAGTCCTTGGGAGAGTGAGCAGTTTATGATGTCCGACAATGTTTTAGCGATGGAGTCAGGGATGGCCAGGAGCAGTTTGGTGGGGATAGTATCCAAAGGGTGGGAGGAAGGTTTCATTCTTCTTATAAGAGTTTGTATCTCTAAGATAGAGATGGGTTCAAGTGTTTCCAGACCATTGTTGTTGGGGGATGATTGTTGAAGAGACTGGTAAAGAGCAGGGTCGGTGGGATTAGAAGGCAGATGAGTTAGAAGGCTGTTGACTTTGTTGTGAAAATGAAGAGCAAGTTCTTCAGCTTTGGGTTGTGCTAGGTCGTTGGGAATCTCCTGTGGGATGATTTGGGTGAGATTGGAGACATAGGCAAAGAGGGCTTTTGCGTCGAAGATTAAGTGGTGAATCTTGGATGCATAGTAGTCCCTTTTGGATTTAGAGGTAGTTGACTTGTATTGATGGAGGGTGGCTTTGTAGATGGATCGTGTATTGGTGCTTGGGGATTTGCGCCAGTCGCTCTCTTTCTGTCTTAGATTTTGTTTTAGCTTTCAGTTCTTCCGTGAACCATGGTTGTCTTTTGGAGGCGTTTGGGAGTGATTTTTTGGTTGCTAGCGGACATAGCTTGTCGGCTATGGAATCTGTGATGGCTTTCCAAGAGTGGAGAGCTGTGTTCGGGTTTGAGAGATCAATGGATGGAAGTTGAGAGGCTAGGTGTGAGCTGAGGTCTTCTGTAGAGCAGGATCTTCTGTATGGGAAGGATGGTGAGGGCCCTTTGGAGGTGGAGGGTTTATTCAATGAGAATGCGGTTGAGATAAGTGAGTGATCAGACCAAGGGACCTTCTTGCTTTTGAGGCGTGAAGAATGTTTGATGCCAGGGTTAATAAAGATAAGATCCAGCGTGTGGCCTGCTTTGTGTGTGGGTTTGGTAACTAATTGATTGAAACCCAGGGCTGAGAGGGCTGAGAGAAAGGATTCACAGCTGGATGATGGGGTAGGGTTGTCCACATGCAGATTAAAATCTCCTAGGATAATTGCTGGAGGAAGGACTTCAAGGAGCGGGTTATACGCTCAGCTTTTCCATTGGCTTGAGGATGGTATGCTGTTGTTAAACTGATTTTATTATTATTATTTTTATTGTTAATTTTTATTATTATTATTATTATTATTATTATTATTATTGTTGTTGTTATAAAAATAAAAAAAATTCAATAAAAATTAAATTAAAAAAAAACCTGATTTTAATGCCAAACATTTTACAAAAGGCGCGCCAATATCTGGCAATGAATTGTGGGCCTCTGTCAGAAACAATGTCCTTGGGTAAGCCATGTAGTCGGAAGATGTGTCAAAAGAATAGGTGTGCCAATTCAGGTGCAGATGGTAGCCCTGTAGAGGAACAAAATGGGCCATTTTGGAGAATCTGTCAATTGTAACCCATATGACCATGTGGCCTTTAGATGGTGGTAAGTCCATGATGAAATCTGTGGAAAGATGTGCCCACAGTTCTTCGGGAGCTGGGAGTGGCTGGAGTAAACCCCAAGGTCACCTGACTGGGGGTTTCTGTTGAGCGCAGGTGCTGCAGGAATCAACATATGCTTTAGCATCAGACATCATAGTGGGCCACCAGAAGAACCACTGTAGCAGCGTTAAGGTTTGTGCTCACCCTGGGTGACCTGCAAACTTAGTCATGTGCCCACCGGAGGACTCTTTCATGGTGGTGACAGGGCACCACAGTTTTCCCCGTAGGAACAGGATGAGTAGCCGAAAGACAAATGCAGGCTGGGTCAATATTATGACAGGGTTCATCGGGTTTGTCTTCAGGTTCAAATGAATGAGACAGGGCATCTGCCCGGAGATTTTTCTCTGCTGGGAGGTAGCGAAGCTCGAAGTTAAATCTGGAAAAGAACAGAGTCCATCAGGCTTGACAGGTATTGAGATGTTGGGCTTGGCTCAAGTGTTCCAGGTTTTTATGATCTGTGTACATTTATGTTGGGCGCCCTCTAGCCATGGGAGCCATTCCTCCAAAGCCAGTTTGAAGGCGAGTAACTCGTGGTCTCCAATGCTGTAATTTTGTTCTGCAGCAGAGAATTTGCGTGAGTAGAAGGAACTCGGGACCATGGATCCAGAAGCAGAGCATTGGTTCAGGACTGCCCCTGCTCCAATCGCGGAGACATCTACCTCAACCAGGAAGGGGCGATTAGGGTCTGGATGATGGAGACAGGATCCAGTTAGGAAAGCCTCCTTGAGGCAATAAAAGGTGGAAATAGCCCCCCGGGGTCCAGTTTCGGGTGTCCTGACCTTTACGGTTAGTGCTGTAAGAGGAGCAGCCAACTTAGAGTAGTGTGGTATAAAGTGGCGGTAGTAATTCGTGAATCCTAGAAAACATTGAAGTGCCTTCAGGCCCACAGGTTCTGACCAGTCTTGGATTCCTTTTAGTTTCACAGGATCCATCGAGAATCCTTGTTGGGAGATTATGTACCCCAGAAAGGGCAAGCTGGATGTTTCAAACAGGCACTTGTCCAATTTCGCCAACAGATGGTTCTCCTGAAGATGTTGAAGTACAGTACGAACATCGGTATGGTGCATGGCCAGGTCCTTGGAGAAGATAAGAATGTCATCCAGGTACGCCACAACTTCAATGTATAATAGATCCCTGAAGATTTCATTAATCATTCACTGGAAAACTGTAGGTGCGTTACAAAGGCCGAAGGGCATCACTAAATATTCGTAATGTCCATCTCTGGTGTTGAAAGCAGTCCTCCAGGTCATCAGAGTGGATATGCACCAAGTTATAGGCTCAGCGTAAGTCTAACTTGGTGAAGATAGAAGATCCGTGTAGCCGATCAAACAATTCAGATATCAAGGGCAGAGGGTACTTGTCCTTGAGAGTGATCGTATTCAGACCATGGTAGTCGATATACAGTCTTAAAGATCCGTCCTTTTTCATGACGAAAAAGAACCTTGCATCAGCAGGGGAGGGAGAGGGGCGAATGAACCCCTTTGAAAGATTCTCCCGGATGTATTCCATCATGGCCATGGTCTTGGGAATCGACAGAGGATAGGTATGCCCTCGAGGGGGGGGGGGGGGCGTGGTTCCAGGCAGAAGATTTATGGAACAATCAAATTTCCGAAGAGGAGGTAGGAGGTCCGCCTTCTGCTTTGAGAACACGTCTTCAAAGTCTGTGTAGGGAACAGGGATGCCTGAGGAACTGGTCGCCAGAGGAACCACTGGTGAGGTGCCACTTTCTGAAGACAAGCCTGGTGACAGGCAGAGCCCCATTCTGTCAGCTGGAGAAATCCCCAATCGAATTGGGGAGAGTGACGTTGGAGCCAAGGTAGTCCCAGAACTACCGGGTGGATGGACTTCTTTAGAACCAAAAGTTCAATTTCTTCGGAGTGGAGAGTGCCAGTAAGAAGTCGAACTGGCTCTGTAGTTAAGGAGACTCAACCAGGTAACAGTTCTCCATAGATTGAAGCAATGCACATGGAAGTCTCAAGAGGACGGGTATTGATACCCAGGAGTTGAACCAGGGCTCTAAGGATAAAATTACCACCTGCTCTGGAATCCACTAGAGCAAGGACAGGAAACGATCAAGTGTCCCAGACTATAGTAACAGGCACTGATAATTGAGGGGCCGGGGACATTGCACCCAAGTTCAGAACCAACTGAACTTAGGCCGGGAAATTTCCCGGATGGACTGGGCAAGTCTGTAGATGATGGCCGGGTGCTCCACAGTATAGACACAGGCATGTTTGTCTCCGCCAGAGGCGCTCTTCCGGGGTCAGGCACTCACAACCCAACTGCATGGGTTTGTCGGTTTTGGCCACAGCAGAATTCCTACCAGTAGTAGGGTTGGTAGCAGGTGGCGAGTGGGAACGGACCCGAGAGGGTTTCTTGGGCATCCGATTCTCCCGGTGATGCTCTTGGAGACAGTGGTCAATTCGGCCTGTTAGATCGATAAGATCCTCGAGAGAGGAAGGGAGCTCTCATGCTACCAACTCATCCTTTAGTTGTGGGAAGAGCCCATCCAGGTAGATAGCTCGCAGGCAGTCCTCCTGCCAAGTGAGTTCAGACGCTAAAGTCCAGAATTCAATGGTGTAGTCGAAGAGGCTTCTTTGGCCTTGTCAAAGGTGTAGTAGACTAGTACTTGCCACGGCATGCCGCCCCAGATCATCAAAGGTTCGCTGGAACATGGTCACAAACTGAGACAGTTCCGTAGGAGTGAGTCCAATCGCTCCCACAAGGGAGAAGCCCATGCCAGCACCTTCCCTTCTAGGCGAGACAAGATGAAGGTGACCTTGGTTAATTCATTTTGAAAGATGGAGGGTTGAAGAGCAAACTGCATATAGCACTGGTTAATAAACCCTCTACACAGTATAGAGTCACCATTGAAATGAGGCAGGGCTGTCAGGGCCAGTAGGGCTCTGGAGGAGGAAATAGATGGCTGTGACAGAGAGGATGCCGTCGCTGGACCTGAGTTGCTAGACATGGCATCTAGCCGTGTATGCAGATGCTCGAGGGAAGAGGCCAGAGCTTCGAGAAACTGTTGCTGTTCTTGTACCTTTAGGGACAGGCCAGGAATAGCCTGGAGGGCATACGACTCTGCCGAGTCCATGGCCTTTGCAATCTGTTGCGCCAGAGGTGGACCCTTGGGCCGAGGTGAGGTTGACACTACCCGTAGGATGGATCCTACGGGTCCCCACCATCGGCAGGCAGAGAGGGTTGACGGGCAGAGGCCGGCTGGTGCTTCACAAATACCAGCCCTCGTTCCCTGTGGGATGAGCCTTTGGGTGCCAGGGCCAGCTGAACTTAGGAGGCCTCCATCAGTGGTCGACGATGGATGGATTGAGGTCAGCCCAGAGGCAGCAACTAGTATAGGCATCAGTCTGTACTGGACGAGGCGGAGTCCCGTAGACCTGGGCGCCAATAGGAACACAATCTGACAGAGGGTGCCCGAGCAAGAGTAGGCTGAAACCTGAGTGAACCATGTCCAGGACAAAGGCTGAAGAGGCGTCTTTATGCAAGCTGGGTTCAGGGCTGGCGGGAGACTGGAAGCAGTGGCAAGCAAGGCTGAGGTCTAGACGAGGAGAGAGTCAAAGGATGGTCAGATGAAGCAGTAGTCCAGGGCTGGAGAGAAGAAACGGCATGGTCAGGTGATGCATAGGTTCGAGGCAATCCAAAGGAGAGATGAAGGAACAGGAACAAGGAAACAGGAACGAAGGCAATCAGGATTGGGAACAAGGAACTGAAGAGGCAACGAGTACTCGACTAGCAAGAGGACCTGTTTCAAAGGCAATTTGAGAGAGCGGAGCCCGGGCTTATATACTGGAGCTCTGCCGATGTCATCATCCGGGGCTGCAGCCAGGTTCCCGCCGCAGGCCCTACATAAGGACTAGCTGTGCGCGTGCACGCACCTAGGGAGGGGTGTGGCGCTGGTCGGGATGGTGTCTCTCCACGGGCCATGCAGAGAGACCTGACGTGGAACATCAGGAACTGCAGCAGAGCCAGAGGCCCCAGGGGCGGCCCGAGGACGGAGCCGGCGGCCCACAGCCAACAGAGACGAGGGGCCAGATGCTGGATCACTTTGAAAGAGGTGAGGGGGGCCGAGTCTCGGTTCTGCCATGACCGGCGAGCATAACATTGTAGTGGAGAGAGATGGTTCACTCAGAGATCTGTGAAGAGCAAGTGCAGTAGTCTAAGTGGAAGATGATCAAATAATAGATAAGAGTTTTGCTAGTGTGTCCAGAAAGGAAGGGCTGGATTTTGATGGTGTGACCAGTTTTGTGAGGGAAATTAGCTTAGAGACGGTAACTTTCAGACTGCGCGTGGGTGCACACTGGCGCATGTGCGACGGCTCACACCCAGGGATGCGGCCATTTTATAACTTACATGTGTATATGGCACGCATGTTATAAAATGGTGCGTGGAGATGTGAGCTTCTACTTCATAAGTTGGCAGATTTTAAAAGGGACACTCGCCCATGCCATTGTCAGTTTACCATTTCATCCACCAGTTTGCCCAGTTAACAGCTAGGTCCTCCAAACTCCCCTGGTTTGATAGCCTACACTCTCCCACTTACCCCAGACCCTTTAAACCCCTTAGAAATGGCTTGATCCTTTTATTTTATAACTTACACATCATCCATAGCAAAAGTAAGGTTACACAGCAGGGGAATTCGGTGCATGCGGAGTGCATAAGAATTTTTACGCACATCTCTTGACTAGGCTCCGAAATACCCATGCCCCTGCCCAGACCACACCCTCACCCCACTCTTTTTTGGAAACTTTTCAGAAGTTCACGCAGTGGGTTTTACGTGCATATCTGGGTGCTTTTTAAAATATGGTCAGATCTCGCAAGCCCGACTTCTTCGTGCATCCCTTAATTGGTGTGCTCACCGGGATTTTAAAATTCATCTTTGAGGGTGGTAAAAATGCCAAATTATGCAATCAGACTTGCAACGAAATAAATTTTGGAGACCACAAATACAAATTACAGCTCTATTCAGATTATAGCATATGACTATACAGAAACATAGATAAATTTGCATTTACTAGGGATCTTTAGAGAGAAGATAAGTAAATAGAAAGTAAGGTTTTGCTATTTATTATTCACGAAAGCAATACATTAAGCCTTACTGGCTGTTGGCCAAACAGCTTCTTGTAGATCACAAGGGCGAGAAGGTTGGATGATTAGTCTACATCCATATTTTCTTCATGATTGTAATGATAGCAATCACTCCAAAGTTTCTCAGGGGTGTTGGTACTATTTTGAAACCAGGACCCGATGAGGCAAGATGACTGTGGATCACTCCTGCCCCACTGGAACTGCTATGACCCCTTATGGATGGGGAAAATTACTATAATTAATGCCTATGGGGTAGGGGCAGAAGTGAAGGCCTTTTTTTTTGTGATGGCGCTGAGGGGTGGCGGGAAATGTTTCTTTTCTATTTCTTTTTCTTTCAGTTTTATGTGTATTTTATCTGAACTAAAGAAAAACAAAACAAATATAAAATGATGATAAAATAAATTAGCTGGAACACATTTTTGTGTGTGCACATTCCTAATACAAAGGGAAAGATTTTAAAAAACATCTTTGAGTTAAAACTTCTGTCAACTTACAAGTGATTGAAGTGAAATTGCTTCTAAATATCTAACATCTAATGTCACAGAAAACTGCTATCAATTTGACAATAGAAAAACAGTGTTCTTTGTTCTTCAGAGCAAATATCCAGAAATCATCTTCTAAAACACTATCAACTAGGAGTGTGCTAGGGTAAAATATTTGTTTCACTTTTTGTTTCATTTTTTTTTTGGGGGGGGGGGGGCATGAATTTGTTTCCATTTAATGTTTATTTAGTTGCTTTAGTTTAAAAAAATGAAATAAACATTAAAAAAAAAATCCAAAAAGGGAAGTAAAAAAAGAAATGGGGACTTCTGAGGTCTCCTATCCCTACCACCCATCATTCCTCCTGTCCAGAAAAATGTCAGAGCCAGGATCCTCACCGGTCCTCACTTACTCGGTCCAGGGGGGATCCGCTGGCAAGGCTAATAGGCCAATGCTGCGATAGGCCAGCATACCCTCAGCCTATGCCCTACACAAGGTCCAGGCTTGGAGGCCTGGTCCCAACACCTCAGCCTAGGCCTACTGCTAGGACCCAGTCGAGAGGCCAGGTCCCGATAGCAGGCTTCAGATCCAGGCCCAGCACTGAGACCTGGCCCAGAGGCTGGGTCCCGATGCCTGAACTTCGACCCAGGCCCAGATCCAAGCCTGAGGCCAGGTCCGAATGCCAGGGTCTCTGCCTAGGGTCAGACCCAGGGATGGAGGCTGGAGCCTACTTTGAGTCTTCTTTCTTCAAGTGACACCTTCCGCTGGGGACCCGCCAGAGTAAATTAACTCCAGCATATCCTCCTTAACAGAAGGCACCATTTTTCTGTTCAACAGTGCTGTACAGCAAAATGGCACCCTCTGCTGAGAAGGATGCACCAGTTAATTTACTCCAGTATGTCCCCAGTGGATGGCATCATTTAAAGAAAGAAGAGTCTGAGGAGGCTGGGCTCCAGCCTGTGAGCATGGGCCTGATCCTGGGCCAAGGCCCTGGTGTTGGGGCCTGGGTCCTGCATCTTGCCTATGCCGAGGCCCGGGCATCAGAACCTGGGCCTCCATACCAGGCTCTGGTGGTGGGGCTGGGCATGGGCCAAGGCCTAGGCATCAGGATCCAGCCTCCAGACTGAGCCCAGTGTCTGACTTGGGCCTGGACATGGCGTCAGAACCTCGATGAATCAGGTAAGTGGCGGTCAGGAAATTTCCCGACTCCAGCAAAATATTTTGGGTGGCCAAGGCCTTTGCTTGGGTCTCGGCATTGGTCCCAAGTCTATGGTGAGACCCTGGCATCACACTTGGACATAGGACGTAGCCATACCTGGGAACATTTGATTTTCAGTCATCCTGAAATTGTCAAGGAATACTAGAATGGAGGTGGGGCAGCAGGGGAGGAGGAAATACAAAATCTTTCTCCTCTCTCTGTCATACACACACGCACACACACACACACACACACACACACACACTCCCCCTTCAGTCTCCCTCTTCCCTTCCCTCCCAGTCACTCACCCCCTTACTCCCACTCACCTTCCCTTTCCTCAGTCACTCACCTCTCACTTCCCTCTCAATCACTCACCCCCTTTCCCTTTCAGTCACTCACCTACCCACCCCTTCCCTCTCAGTCACTCACCTCCTTCCTTCCATTTATCCCTTCTATCACTCACCCTCCTCCACCTCTCTGGCGGCCACTGGTAGGGCCAGTGCTAGCATTTTTGCTGCCCTGGGGGAACAATTACTGTGCTGCTCCCCTTCTGGTTCCCTTTTTTTTTTAAACACAGAATATTGTTTTTCCCAGAACCAAAATACAGTAGAAACTGTCAATCTCATATTCTGTCATAGGACCCTTTCTCCACTGAAAAAATCCATGCTCCCTCTGGCAATGTAAACTAAAAATTGGCACTCCCCCTGAATTTCAATGTCAAAGTTGGGCAGGAGTCATCCACTAACCATTATGTAAAAATGGTTCTGGCTGGCTCCATAGCTGGCACCATTTTGTTGTACAGAAATGCATGCGCTGTTATGGTGTCACCTAGTAAACCTATACTGGTCAATTTTAAAAGCCCTATGAATGC
Source organism: Rhinatrema bivittatum (assembly GCF_901001135.1). NCBI lineage: Eukaryota > Metazoa > Chordata > Amphibia > Gymnophiona > Rhinatrematidae > Rhinatrema > Rhinatrema bivittatum. The sequence continues at coordinate 98,296,428 of NC_042616.1, read as the reverse complement.
CAAAGCCAGGAGATATGCACAGGACTCGGCCTGGTGCACGCTGTGTGGATTTTAAAATCCACGTGGGTACACACGTATCTCCCAGTATGCGCATAAACATCTCATCAAAAGGGGCGGGGCATGGGCATGGTCTGGGTGAGGTGTAGATGGGACATGAAATTCTGGGACTGCACCATGAAGTCAGTGTATAAGAGGTTATGCACACAAGCACATACCAGGGTCCCCTACTGCGTAAATTTACTTCTGTGTGTAAGTTGTGTAACAAAAAAAAAAAACCCGAGGCTAGTCAGTTGAGTTTTAAGGCTTGGGGCTAATAGGATAAAAGGGAGGCAAGTTAGCTAGGAAGTTTAAAAAGTCCTCTCCTTTACTGGGGAGAACTGGGAAAAAGGCCTATTCTTTTTCACTCAGCGCATAGTTAAGCTCTGGAATTCACTGCCAGAGGATGTGGTTACAGCAGTTAGTGTAACTGGGTTTAAAAAAGGTTTGGATAAGTTCCTAGAGGATAAATCCATAAACAGTTATGAATGTAATTAATAAGCAATAGTAGCTTGTGATCTAAGTAATGTTTGGGTACTTGCCAGGTACTTGTGACTTGGATGGCCACTTTTGGAAACGGGACACTGTGCTTGATGGACCCTTGGTCTGACCCAGTATGGTAATTCTTATGTTCTTAAGTTATTATACCCACTCAGGTTCCCATTCAAACACACACATACACGCACATAGGCAGGTTCCCATTCACATGCACACATCCAAGCAGGTTCCCACTAACACACACACATCCAGTCAGGTTCACATTCACTCGTTCATTCATTCATTCACATGCACATACCATCGGGAGCAGATAGGGGAGCCCATCCTGCTTCTCCTCTTTGCATGCCCATCCCTGTGCTATTCGAATCTCGTGGGGCTAGCACTTCCTCTATGCTGATCTCATGCATTGCGAGTAATGCTAGCTGCGAGTGGTTTGACTATCAAACACTGGCAGAGAGGAGCAGGAGAATGGGCTCTCTCCTTGCGGGTCTCCTCCTCTTCTCAGTCACCGGTGGAATGGGGTCCATCAGCAGCCTTGCAGCCCCCCCCCCTCTTCATTTTGACCACCGATGAGATGGGGAGCATCAGTGGCTTCGTGGCCCTCTTCCTCTTCTTGACCAATGTCGCCCCCTTCAGGTGTGCATGCCCAGCAGCACCAGGCCTGAATGCAGGCGTCTTCCACTTCTTCTGCCAGGCGGGATGTGATTCCTGGAGGCTGCAGGGTCTTTTCTTGGAAGGGGAGTATAGATCCCCTGCACCCCCAGGCACCCCCTACAGCATAGCGCCCGAGGGCCTTGGCTCCCCCCCTCCCCCCCCTTTGGTATGCCACTGGCACCCATAGTTTTCGGATGTTGGTTCGGAGACAAGGCAACTCCTGCAGAATTCCAGAATCTCCGGGCCAAATCCAGAGAATTCCCAGGTATGGCTGTGGCCCCTACTTTGGACCTCATCCTATTCCCTAGAAGAGGCCCCGGCCTCAGGTCCAGGCCTAGGCTTGATAGGAGATTTATTTTTAAAAACCATAACAAATAGGGTTTGTTTAATTTGGTGGCTCTCTCATTTCATTTTGGGGCCCCCACAAAAGAAATGAATTGGCCCTATTTGTTTCATTTTTTTGCATTTGGGTAAAATGATTGCACATCCCTTGTATCAGCAGCACATCCATAATGTTTCCAATTAAATAAAATGTCAGTTTTAAAAAAAAAAAAAAAAAAGCTGCTTCTTTATAATACACATTTCTGAAACCAACCACCCTTTCCATATTACCATTAATTCCAAGTCCTGGCTGCTGACTCAAGCTTGCAATGAGATTCAGTAGCTCAGAGTTTCTAAATCACAATCATGATATCATCTGTCATTCCTTCAGAGTGAAAGAGGAGGGCTAGTGCTGGGAATGAAAGCAGACTCCCGGGACTGCACTTTACATAATAAAATGTATTACACAATGCAGGATAAATAGCTGAGAGCATCAGAGGAGCTTAGACAGAAAGACAGCAAGGTTAAAAGAGAAGACATCGCCTCCGAAGGCACAGAGAATCGCAGGAGGCAGCTTTCAGCTGCTTGTGAGAAAAGAGATGTTCAGTTGCAAGGATAGGCTTTCACTTAGTACTCTGATTCTCCATAACTAGGTTAGTTTAGTTTATTTCTTTGACTATACATTTTCTTAGAATTTCACTGTGAATAAAAAATAAAAGAAATAAATATATCACAAACATTTAATGAGGTTAATTTTCAAAAGCATTTTCACCCGTAAAATGTAGTTTTATGCATGCAAATTGTCCATTTTGAGAATTACCCCAGGGTACTTGTAAACTATGCGCTGAACTGTTTTGCACGCACTTTTACCTGTACTGGAAAGAGATGTTTCCGGGGACAGAATAGAGGTGGGGAAAATCATTTAGGAGCATCTTTTGGATTTTTGAAGGTTCATGTGGACATTTAAACATTCTTTCTAGCAGGTATAAATGTGTCCACCTATACTGTGCTAAGGTACGCACAGTCTGCTTTGAGCATTAGGTACTAGGGGGCATTCCATGAAGTTAGCAAGTAGCACATTTAAGACTAATCAGAGAAAATTCTTTTTCACTCAACGCACAATAAAGCTCTGGAATTTGTTGCCAGAGGATGTGGTTAGTGCAGTTAGTGTAGCTGGGTTCAAAAAAGGTTTGGATAAGTTCTTGGAAGAGAAGTCCATTAACTGCTATTAATCAAGTTTACTTAGGGAATAGCCACTGCTATTAATTGCATCAGTAGCATGGGATCTTCTTAGTGTTTGGGTAATTGCCAGGTTCTTGTGGCCTGGTTTGGCCTCTGTTGGAAACAGGATGCTGGGCTTGATGGACCCTTGGTCTGACCCAGCATGGCAATTTCTTATGTTCTTATGTTCAGCCCCACGTGAGCTTTTATAAAATTATTAACAATAAATACCCAAAAGAGAGATTCTCAAGATCTGTAGAATGTAAAACTAATTCCACAGCTACTAACATATATCAAAAATACAATTCAAATGCGCTGCTCGCATTTTCAAAAGGGCCTGGCCAAGTGCATAAGTGGCGATACGTGCACAAGTGCCAGGCCATGAGAAGGAGGTGGGCCAAGGGGCATATTTTGGATGGGGAGGGTCGAGGCTGGATGGAGGCCCGTGGTCCTGAGGAAGCGAGCGCCAGCAGCCAGCCAGCATGCTTAAATTAATTCTGTTCCCGAGGAGAATGAAATAATAAAATAAAAAAATTCAGGCAAGGTAGGTTGGTTTTAAGGGGTGGGGAGGAGAGGGGAAGGGGAAAGAAGGATAGGCAGGGGTTTAAGAAAGTTCCCTCCCAGTCCGCTCCAATTAAAGAGCGGACTGGGAGAGGAACTGGGGAAGGTCCGATTGCGTCACCATGCGGACTTTGCAAAAATTCACCCCTCCTTGCGCGCACCGCCTGCACATACATGCGCGGATTATAAAATCCGGCGCACGTGTGCATGCAGCTAATGAATTTTATAACATGAGCGCGCTGGCACACGCATGTTATAAAATCGGCGCGTCCAGGTACGCACGCCGGGAATCACGCGCACATGGAAGCACGCGCGTATGTTTTAAAATCTACCCCAAAGTGTCTAAAATATAATATCAATTAAATCTTACATACATTTTTCTTTAAATACAATACTTTCCTGTTTAACCACACAAGGAGTTCCAATGTTCTCTATCCACCCCCACTATCTCAGAGAATGACTCCCCACAGTCCAATCGTGAGACAGCCACAAAGATTCTTGGCTAAAGGACATAAAAGTCTCCGTATAAAAGTTACTAATCTCATTGTAAAAAGCTACTAAGTTCATTGTACAATGTATAACGATACACAATGTTACAAAGCTCAACAAAAGTCACTGTAAAAAATTACTAACTTAATTGTAAAAAACTACTAAACCCACTATACAATGTGTAATGACACGTGGGGCAGATTTTCAAAGGGGAACGCTCATAAGATGCACACGTACCCCCCGAAAACCTGCCCCAACCTCCCCCTGCGCGCGCCGAGCCTATGTTGAATAGGCTTGGCGGAACGTGCAAGCCCCGGGCTGTGTGTAAATCCCAGGGCTTTGCCAGGGGGATGTGTCGGGGGGAGGCGTGTCGTGGGCGGCGCGACGTTCGGGGGCATTCCTGGGGTGTGGTGCCGGCACGGGGGCATTCTGGGGGCATGGCCACGGCCTCCGGACCAGCCCCTGGACCGGAACACGGCGCGCCGGCAGCTGGCCCGGTGCGCGGAAGTTACGCCTGCCTTGGGGTACCCGCGGCCGCGCTTTACTGTATCAGCCTGAAAGGTAGGGGGGGTTTGGGAAGGGAGGGGAAGGTGTGGGGGTGGAAGGAAAGTTCCCTCCGAGGCCGCTCCAATTTTGGAGCGGCCTCGGAGGGAATGGAGGCAGGCTGCGTGGCTCGGCGCGCCCAGGCTGCCAATTTTGTGCAGCCATGCGCGCGCCGACCCTGGATTTTAAAAAAGATGCACGGCTACGCACGTATCTATTAAAATCTGGCATACTTTTGTTTGCGCCGTCGCGCTAACAAAAGTACGCGTGGGCGCAGATTTTTTAAATCTACCCCATAATGTTACAAAATTCAACAAAACTCATTGTAAAAAGCTACTAATTTTATTGTACAAAGTTACTAAGTTCATTGTGCAATATATAATGATACATAATGTCACAAAGCCCAATAAGCTCGCAAAGCTCCAATACAAATCTGGAAGTCTAGATCGATAGACTCCTCTGCTACTCTGTAAACCGGTGTGATATGTACGATGAACACTGGTATAGAAAACAAATAAATAAAAATATATAAATAAATAAATATAGACTGATATTCTTCATATAAAAACAACTATCACATTGTTATACATACATGAAAATGCATAATAAATTACTTTATATACCTAAACTCGCCTCTAACACTCATGCACTCATACAAAACTCAGAAACCCGAAGAATGATCACAAATAATTCCTATAATACTACAGTTGTAAGGTCCTAATTATACTGCATAATTATCTTCTTCTTGACTTCCCCTTCACAAATGAATTGTATTTTTAATATATGTTAGTAGATGTGGAATTTTTTTACATTCTACAGATCTTGAGAATTTCTCTTTTGGGTATTTACTGTTGAGGTCTTTGAGAGATCAATTTTTTCCTTCTTTGTGCTAGTCACCAAAGCTGCTATAAAATTATCCTGCATAAATATTACAAAGTAAAACAGAATTAAAAGCAATAGAATACAGAATTTAAAATAGATAAAACAATAAAAATAAAAATAAAAAAATGCAGAAAATTCAATATAAACAGTTGGGTAAAAAACTGCCTTAAATAAGTGTCCAAACTGGGGAAATATATGGCTCAAGAGATAATTTAGAATCTAAATGCTTAGGTGGTGAGCCAGTCCAGGATACTTTTCCTAAACCTTAAATAGTTCTTTTCATGTCTGAAAGCAAGTGGAAGCATGTTCCAAAGAGATCGATCCTGATAACTAAAGGCTGTGAAACATATAGATTCGAGTCTAATCACTGCTGGTTTGGAAATAGCAAGTAGGTTCAATTGAGAAGAACGTAAGGGCCATGTATGTTGATAGGGAAGTAATAAATCTGATAAATATTTAAATCCTCCCTGTACAGAGATCTAAATACAATTGTCAGCATTTTAAATTTTACTCTAAAAGAAATGGGTAGCCAGTACAGTTTGGCCAATAATGGGATTATATGATCTTGTATTTTTGCCCCCAAAAGCAGTTTTGCTGTAATATTTTGTATTAATTGAATGTGCTTCAAAGAAACCACTCCAATGCCCTGACATAGAGCATTGCAGTAATCAAGGTGAGTCAAAATCTGTGAGAGAACAATCATTTCAAAATCCTTTCTCTGTGAAAGATGGCTGTTGATGTGTCTGACAAAGACAGATAAAATATGGTATGAACAATAGCAAAGATATGACTATGCATTGTGAGTTTATAATCTAGCTTATTTCCTAGACTGGATACTACTTCCTCAGGAGAGTGATTCACCCTGAAAGCAGAAGGATTATATGAGGACAATTTCCTCATAATAATCTATAATGCTTCTAATTTCAGAGGGTAAGTTTTAGCTCGTATGATGTTAACAATTGGGAAATAGCTCTCAAATATACAATAACACTATTTAGATCACTTATTTGTAATAGATCAGCATATGCAACCAGTTGGACATCATCTGCAAAAAAAAAAGTAACTTGTATCATGGATGCCAAGTGTGCCAGATGTAAGTTAAATAGAATCAAAGCCAAAATTGATCCCTGGGGGACAGAATACAGCAAAGGTCTTGTTGCAGAAATTCTAGAGTCCCAGCTGTCCTGAAAAATACAGCCCAAAATTATCAAATCCATTTCAAAATTGTACCATCAAATCCTAGATGAGATAGGCATTGAATCAGTATGGAATGACCAATCAAATCAAATACTGTGCTCATTTTTAGAAAAATAATGTGGACATCCTTCCCTCCATCAGCTTTGATTTGAATTCCTTTGGTCACTGCAAGCAGAACAGTTAACATGCCATGCCCTTGATGAAAGCCTGACTGTGTAGGATGAAGGACATTTATCTTTTCCAAATAATCTTGAACTTGCTGGTAGACTACTTTTTCTATCACCTTTGAAACAAAGGGTATATTGCTACCCTTAACAGAAGGCACAGGGGTAGGAAGTTGGGAGTGTAACCTGCACAGAGCAGCAGTTATCACCCTTAACAGAAGGCATGGGAAGGTAACCTGCACCAAGTGGGTTATCACCCAAGCAATTTACTGGGAAGACTGGATGGATCTTTTAGGTCTGCTGTCATTTACTATCTTACAAATGGGAGAGTAGGCCTACTCCAGACTAGTGTTAATTATGAAGCAAAGATATGGCAAGAGGCCAAATCTGCTTTTTCACTACATTGGAGGGAAGAGGATCTATAGGCAAGATAGAAGACCCAACAAACTGCAATACTTTCCCTAGACCTATCTCTCAAACTTTATACTGATTTTTAGCATTTGGGCAATAGGGAGGGACAAAATTTAGAAATTCTTTTTGGAATTTTAATATTTTCTTTTTGAAATGAACTGCAAAACTATCAGCTGTGAGATTATTGCCATTGTATTGTCTTGGGCAAATCTCCACCCTTCTCAACTGTCTGGTATAGTAGTCTATTTTTGCAGTTTTGGTTGCATTTTTATATCTAGCATAATAATACTTCCACAATTCTGGATTGAATTCGATTCTTGTTTATGTACCATTTCCTTTCAAAATATTGGAACTGTTTCTTTAGCATATTTAACCCTGGCCTTTACCACGGTACCCCAAGAGCTGAATTTATCAGATATCTAGAACAGCTGTTAAAACAGTATTCTGGATCCTAATTTGCAGATATGGGGAACTTTCTCTAAAATTATCAGAACAGTCCTGAAGACTATCCTCCTCCAACAAATCCATGTCAATATCATGGAGATTCCTAGTGATATGTGTTCTTTTTTAATTATTACATGATACTTCAAGATCTATGTTAACAAGTACCCAAGGAATGATCAAACCTGGACAAAGTTTACCCTTAAATGCCTTATTGAACTTTCCTACATCTTCCTTACTGTCTTTTACAGTACATATTCTGAGGCTCATATTGGACAAAACTAAACCAAAGTACATTATACTGTAAAAACTTATGACAAAGGATTTTTAATTAACATTTATTGTTATTTTATGCCTAAAAATGTAGAAATGTCAAGGTTTTTATTTAGGTAGGAAATTGCCTTTTTGAGACCATAATATCATACAAAACTCTAATAAACAGATTTAAAAATGTTTTATCCCTAGTCATTACAGCCTACTAAAACAAAAATTAAATGAAAAGCATGTATTATATCAACATATAATCTGCTTGTAATGTAATCTAATAACAGTCTTCCAACCTTTCATTTCTAGGACAAACTTTATGCAAACATTAAAGGATGCAAAATTATCAATCCAGGTGCTTCCTGTAGAATTGCAATTTCATCAGTCTGATCCTAGTAATTCAAACATGTTTAGAAAACTGCTCAACCGTCTATTTTATGTGAGACTAAAGAGACACAGAAAATATAAAGAACAATTTAAAGCAGACAATGCTTTGATAAACTCATCATTATACGTTCCTTTTAGGTTTCTTCTGAATGTGGTCCTCCACATAGATCTAGTGAGATTACTATTCTGACTTTAATTCTGTAGTCGCTGGAAGGATTGTCTGTTGAAACCTTACCAGAGGACAACAGGTCAAGTACAAAAGCAATTTTTTTTTACTTTTTAGACTAGACGATAGATTATATAAACAGTAAGGAAGATACATGCACACACTTTTTTGACAGTGTCAAGAAGTGATTGAGAGGTGAGGAAAAAGGCATGTGGATGTAGTGAGCTGATGTTGCATTGCATGTGGTAATTTTTATGCACATCTATTCAAAGTGGATGCATCTCAACTGGGCAGACTGGATGGACCATGTTGGTCTTTATCTGCTGTCATTTACTATGTTGTGTAAACACATACACACACACATGTCTGGACTATGATTCTCTCCTGCAGATACTCTTGATAACTAAGCATAACCAAGATTTTCATATACAGAAGCTGTTGTATATACCGTCTAGATTTGGGATTTGTTTCGACCGTGGATGTGTTTATTGTAATCCGCATTGGGCAGGATTCTCTTGGAAAGTGTAGACTAAACTGATTTACATAACATAAATAAATAAATAAATACTGACAAATCTAAGCTTAGTGACTTGTGATTTCTAGATTTGCAATGATTTCCAAACATGTCCGGCTGTAGTATCTTCCTATTGCCTATACTATCAATTCTATAGACCACTAGACATGCATAGTGCTGTACAGCTATATACAACAGACAATGTCAGCTCTTTGGAGCTTACGTTCTTGTTAGGATACAATGGGGGCAATTTTTGAAATAGTTTGAGCAACTGAAAAGTATACAGGTACTTTTACTGCGTATACTTGCAACTAATTTTCAAAGAAAAACTTCCTGCATAACTTTTCTTTGAAAATTAGCTAGTATAAAGTATGTGCACTAAAAGCATCACATACACTTACACTTGTTATTGTGAGAGATAGGGGAAGGGTATAATGGTTGGTATATGTAATTTTTAGAACATTTTATTTATACATACATTCAAGGCCAGTTTGCAAGGAAACACATAAGGAGTTCACAAAAGTATTAAGGAGCAAAACAGAAATCAAAGAAACATAGCAATGCAAATTCCATATTACATTAGTTCCCCTAGAGGTGAAGTGCCACAGAACTGGAAGTTGTAAGAAAAAAAACTAACATAAGAAATTGCCCAGCTGCATAAGCTACCAAAAATACCTCTATCTGGAAATATCCAGAAGTCAGGGCCACCGGCAGCCTTTTCATCCCTAGAGGGCTGCTTATTCTATAAAAAAAATCTTTCATCTGCTTAGGATCTAAGAAAAAGGCATGGCATCGGGTCGGTGCACAGACGCCACCTATAACCCGGCACTGCGCTTTTCAGCAATCTGGTGAATGGCAGCGCAGTGAGGGGGATGGGATCAGGGCTTCCTGGGGGTAGTCACTCTGCTGGAGAAGGTTGCATTCCTCAGTCCTCCCCACCGTCCCTTCAGCCAGTGAGGTGGGGACCTCATGGGGAGCATACAGCCAGCCATCCAGACGGTTTCACCCCTGTGGGAACAGGGCGGTGTTCAGCTGGGGGAGCCCAGCCGTGCAACTACCCTGCCTTTCTGTACAGCACAGCATTGGTGCACATGCTGGCTTGGAGGGCTACAGAGGCTGTACCTCCTTCTTGGCCTGGGTGGCCATACTCAGACCCTCCTGGTTTTTATCAGGGGCCCCAATTGCAAAGGGAACCTGGCATGGGGCAATGGGCTTCCAGATATGCTATGTGCCCGCAAGCCCAGAGCAGAGCTTGCCTGCATTGCAGGAGCCCACAGCAACAGTTCCCACACACCCAGGGGGATGTTCGTCCCCCAGCTGCTGACTGTGCTTCAGTACCTAGCGAGAGTGCTGGCCCTTTGGACTCACTGGACCTACGGAATGCCACCAATGCGGATTACACTCCAGCCCCTGAGGAACAGTCAGCAGCCTCTGTGTCTGTTGAAGGTGAGTCTAATATTGTTATTCCTGTGGCTGGGGTTGGGGAGACCTCTACTCAACTGCTGTGGGTAGAGGGAATAGCCATCAGCCAACCCCTTGCAGAGGGCAACAAGGTTGCTTGCCAGAAGCACAAAAGGAAAAGTAGGAGGCACTCCTGACACTCTGACTCGTCGGGCATCAGGAATTCCTCATCAGTATCCTCCTCTGATTCAAGTGGATCGTCAGTGGCAGAAGGATTGTGTTGAGTGCTCTCAACATTACAAAGCAGCTTTGACAGGGTGTCTCAAGTTCACTCAGGTGCTACATATACCGTAGCCAATATGTAGACATATTTAGTCTGATGGAAGGGCGTTCAAGGGGTACAGGTAGCAGGAACATAAGTTCCTACACGTCCCAAGAGGGTCTCAAGGACTATTAATAACTGGTTGTGGTCCTTTGCATAGTTAGCATCAATTGTTGGCCGAGCTGACCCCTCACAGCAGTTGGCAATATGATCCTACCTGGACACCAGTACTCACTCCATGTACGAGGGATTTGCTTAGTTGAACTATGACAAGCGATTCAGAGAGAGGACGGGGGACACCACATCTATATCCTGAGGCACTCACAACATCAAGTTGTGGCTGACCCACATGACAGTATGGAGCTCAGATACTCAAGCTACCAATCATTCCTTTTGGCCCCAGGGGGGATCCCAAGGTCAGAAATAAGAACATAAGAACATGCCATACTGGGTCAGACCAAGGGTCCATCAATCCTAGCATCCTGTTTTCAACAGTGGCCAATCCAGGCCATAAGAACCTGGCAAGTATCCAAAAACTAAGTCTATTCCATACTACTGTTGCTAGTGATAGCAGTGGCTATTTTCTAAGTCAGCTTAATTAATATCAGGTAATGGACTTCTCCTCTAAGAACTTATCCAATCCTTTTTTAAACACAGCTACACTAACTGCACTAACCACATCCTCCTTTGAGTGAAAAAGAACTTTCTCCGATTAGTTTTAAATGTGCCACATGCTAACTTCATGGAGTGCCTCCTAGTCTTTCTATTATCCAAAAGAGTAAATAACTGATTCACATTAACCCGCTCTAGACCCATCATATCCCCCCCTCAGCCGTCTCTTCTCCAAGCTGAAAAGTCCTAACCTCTTTAGTCTTTCCTCATAGGGGAGCTGTTGCATTCCCTTTATCATTTTGGTTGCCCTTCTCTGTACCTTCTCCATCGCAGTTATGTCTTTTTTGAGATGCAGCAACCAGAATTGTATACAGTATTCAAGGTGCAGTTTCACCATGGAGTGATACAGAGGCATTATGACATTTTCCGTCTTATTCACCATTCCCTTTCTAATAATTCCCAACATTCTGTTTGCTTTTTTGACTGCTGCAGCACACTGAACAGATGATTTCAATGTGTCATCCACTATGACGCCTAGATCTCTTTCTTGGGTGGTAGCTCCTAATATGGAACCTGACATTGTGTAACTATAGCGTGGGTTATTTTTCCCTATATGCATCACCTTGCACTTATCCACATTAAATTTCATCTGCCATTTCGATGCCCAATTTTCCAGTCTCACAAGGTCTTCCTGCAATTTATCACAATCTGCTTGTGATTTAACTACTCTGAACAATTTTGTATCATCTGCAAATTTGATTACCTCACTTGTCATATTTCTTTCCAGATCATTTATAAATATATTGAAAAGTACGGCTCTTGGCTGATTTCAATGGCTCAGTTGTGTGGCTGCCCCCACCAGTATCCAGCTTTGACCTAGAGCTGTTCTCCGATACCTTAGGAGGCATTGGCTTTGGCCTATACTGTCAAGGTAGCTGGTGCGTGGAGACATGACCAAATAATTGGGTAGATTTAGGGATCAGTTTGAATATCATCTTCCTGGAGCTGATCAAGATAGTGGTGGTGCTCCATATTTGGCATGAGTGGCTGGCGAACAGAAAAGTGATATTCTGGTGTGACAACCTAGTGGTTGTTCACATAATCAATTGGCAGTCTGCAAGATGCACTCCTGTTTCAGAGCTCCTGAGGCTAATGGTCTTGAAATGTTTGCAGATAAATGTGTTGGCGCGGGTGAGGCACATCCCTTGTCTTTGCAACAAGATTGCTGATTGTCTTTCTCGTTCTAAGTAGAAAGACTTCTGGAGGCTCGCTCTGGATGCTGAAGAGAAGTGGATGCTTGTTCCTGTATACCTCTGGAGCATTGGAGCCAGGACACACTCGACTTGCTGTGCCAGTTGATTGCACCATCTACCCGGCGAGCATACTTGATGGGATACAACCAAGTCTTGGATTTCCTGGAAGCCTCTGACCAGTCAAAGGACTTGAGCCTTTCACACAGGATGGTGGAATATATTGCGCAGGCTTAGCAGTGCAGCGCATCTCGAGGCACAATCCAGACCAATCTGGCAGGTTATGCCTTTTTTGCAAAGGCCCAAGGTTTTCTCAACCCAGTAAGGTGTGTCCTTGTGGGTTGGGCCAAATACAATCCACAAGTCCCTGATGCAAGCCACCTTATCCTGCATGATTACCTGCTTGCCCTATGGCACTGTTTGCCTTCTGTGGTAGTGGACCATTTCAAACTGGTCTTGTTCTGAGCCGCCTTATGCATTGCATTCTTTGCCGCATGTCACTTGAGAAAATTAGTTGCCGTGGCCATTTGTAGACATGACTGCTCCGGTCTTTAAGCTTGCGATGTTTCCATTGCCAATGGAAAACTGACTCTCCGGATATGGAGATCAAAGACTGACCAGCTCGGCCAGAGTGTATTAGTCACACTCGCTGAAGTACCAGGTCTGGTTACATGTTCCCTTGCCAATGCGGTGTGCTACGGGGCACTCAGGCCCTCCAGGGGGAATACAGTTTCTATTGCATGCCAACTCACTCCCTCTGAGCAAGTATCAATCCAATGCTATCCTTAAGCATGCCCTGGATGTGGCTGGGCTGAGTTTGGAAAAGTTCGGAACTCACTCTTTCCGAATCAGAGCAGCCTCCAGTGTGGCTGAATCTGAGTTGTTGGGTACCACCATCCAGCATATCAGCAAATAGTGCTCCCCAGCATATCTGTCCAATATTAGACAGATAAATGGATCCCCGGGTCTCGGTGCATGATCATCTCCCCTCCCTGCGGCAATTTCTTTTAACACTTTCTGTCTTTCAGTCCCCCACAGGTGACATCAGTTGATATGGATCACTGGACACTCGTTTGTGTTTTGGGTGGATCAGCACACAATGGAAAATACCATTGGCGGACAACTGGGCGTAGCGCCAATGAATGGGATAGTGCGATGGCTGGGTCATGTCCCCCTGCTGAGGCAGCAATTAACAAGATTTGTCCCTCCAGAGATATTAATCATACACCTCATAGGCAATGATTTGGGAACCATACCAGGGCGCCTGCTCCTGGACAATATGCGGAATGACATTGTGATGTCCTTAATGCCCTGCACCAGGCTCATTTGGTCAGAGATCATCCCCCATCACCAGTTCCTGAACTCACCACTCTGGGGACACTGGATGAAGAAATTAAACAAGCAGATTGGCAATTTCATCGAACAACGGGGTGGCTTGCACATGAGGCACTGTGACTGGCTAAGCATGGATTGCATGGAGCTGTTCTGCAATGATGGGGTGCATCTCTCAGATATGGGACAGGACCTGTTTTTGAACAATTTGAAGCATGCTATTCACAGGGTGATGTTGGGCTCCTAGTCACTGGCCACAATTGTGTTGTGGGAGGGTCCCGGATAAGCCATATGGCTATCCATACCCTATGGCGGGGGTACCCAAGCCAGGAAGGGGTCCACCAGTTGGAGGCAGTGCACAGCATGTGGTATGCCCTACTTCAATGTGATGGGGGCTGTCTGTCACCAGGCTCCACCGGCCCCGGAGAGATGGCAGACCAGATGCCCCCATTCTTTGATTGGGCAGTCATCTTGCTTGGGTGAGGCAGGTTATCAGGAATGCCCTGAAGATAATTATATCCTAGAAGGCAGGACCTTGATTGGCTGTGGTGGGCCCCAGGCAGGAGGTGGCATTCTGCCTGCACAGAAAGGGGGTGCTTTGACAGCTCTATGTATATCATGGTTCGGGTGCACAGCTGTTGTATATTTTTATTATTATTAATAAAACTGCGGCCAATTTTACCCCACATCTGATCTCTATGGTATTTTGGAATCTGTGAGTGTGTGCTGCTGTGACTTCCCCCTCCCACTTTAGTGACAAATGGTCATAGCTGCATGGGTTATATATTTTATATCTCCAAAGGTAATCAAACCTTTACATAGATATTTTGAAAACATTTGAACACCAGAAAACACAACAAATGATATAGAGCAATATATTCCTTACACCTTAGTTTCATATCCCTAGATGAATCAGGAAAAGCCCACATCTTAAATCACCAAAACTTTTGTTTATTACAAGAAAACAAACACATTATCATGTTTTTATCCTGCAAAAATACAAGTCACAAGCAAAATAGCTGTCTTAACGTCTTCAGTCACAGAACTTTCCAATGCACCTGTTAAATTTAAAGTATCCATTAGGGATGTTCAGGCCCCAAATTTTGTTTCAGTTTGTTTTTTCATTTTGGGAGTTTCTTTTTTTTTTTTTTTTTTTAGTTCATTTAATGTTTTTTGGCTCAGTTTGTTTTCCAAACCGAAAAAATGCACGAAATGGAAAAAACAAACAAAAGGAAACCAATTTACAAAAATGGGCCTCTTACAGCTCTGAAAACAAATCCTGACCCTCAAAATGACAACTGGGGATCAGGGCCTGCTTAATGGATCTCCCCTGGACCGACCCAAACCCACTCCCGGCCCAGAAAATGAATCCGGCCCAACCTGGGCCTCTCCAGAGCTGGAATGGTCCAGACTGGAACCGGCTTGCCCAGGCCATGCTTTCTGTTTAAATGTGCTAAGGCCAGGGAGCTCACACCCAGCCCCCACTTATTCTCTTTCCAGATCCTGAGTAAAAAAGGAGAGGAGCGATGCCCATAGTCACCTGCCTGGGTCCCGGTCTTTAAAAATGATGTCACTTTAGTGCCTTCCTCTGGTGCAGCGAGTGCCATTATAATGTACAGTGTATGGCTGTATGCTAAAATGGCACCTGCCATATTGGAGGAAGATACCAAAGTGACAAAATAGAGGGAGGGCCCCAAGCAGGCTCTAGGCAGACCCCATGCAAGCTCTGGGAAAAATAACCCTTGCTGTAGTTACACGATGTTAGGTTCCATTTTAGGAGCTACCACCCATGAAAAAGATCTAGGCATCATAGTGGATAATACTTTTAAATCGTCGGCTCAGTGTGCTGCAGCAGTCAAAAAAGCAAACAGAATGTCAGGAATTATTAGGAAGGGAATGGTTAATAAAACGGAAAATGTCATAATGCCTCTGTATTGCTCCATGGTGAGACCGCACCTTGAATACTGTGTACAATTCTGGTCGCTGCATCTCAAAAAAGATATAGTTGCGATGGAGAAGGTACAGAGAAGGGCAACCAAAATGATAAAGGGAATGGAACAGCTCCCCTATGAGGAAAGGCTGAAGAGGTTAGGGCTGTTCAACTTGGAGAAGAGGCGGCTGAGGGGGGATATGATAGAGGTCTTTAAGATCATGAGAGGTCTTGAATGAGTAGATGTGACTCGGTTATTTACACTTTTGAATAATAGAAGGACTAGGGGGCATTCCATGAAGTAGCAAGTAGCACATTTAAGACTAATCAGAGAAAATTCTTTTTCACTCAATGCACAATAAAGCTCTGGAATTTGTTGCCAGAGGATGTGGTTAGTGCAGTTAGTATAACTGTATTTAAAAAAGGATTGGATAAGTTCTTGGAGGAGAAGTCCATTAATGGCTATTAATCAAGTTTATTTAGGGAATAGCCACTACTATTAATTGCATCAGTAGCATGGGATCTTCTTAGTGTTTGGGTAATTGCCAGGTTCTTGTGGCCTGGTTTGGCCCTTGGAAACAGGATGCTGGGCTTGATGGACCCTTGGTCTGACCCAGCATGGCAATTTCTTATGTTCTTATGACCCCCAGATTTGTTTTGAGGATCAGGAATGAGTGTCAGAGAGTCTTGACAAGGCCCAGAAGACTCAAGCATTCAGTTTATGTTTTTCTGTGTGGGAAGGCCGTTAAAAAAAAAAAAAGCCATAAATATGAAAATACCTGAACATTTCTGGGTATTTTTGTAGAAGCCAATTTTTGGTTCATCCGTTTGTAATGGCCTCTTTCATTGTATTTTTTGCATTTGTTTCAAATGGATACATATCCCTACTAGCATATCACTTTGGGTGAACTAATACCAACATCTCCTGAAAATCTTCTCTTACCCTGAGGAAGATGATATGTTATTAAAAGGATGTATCCCTTCAGATGAAATATCTTAAGTCTCTTTCAGATATATTTTAAACTTATCTCCTGGAGATACCGTAAAAGAACAAGAAAAATTAATACATCTTAAATTAAGCGCATGGGCCTTATTTTTTTTATTGTCTCCATGTTCTTATGAAGTATCACAAAATCTTGAAGTAATGCAGTGTCTATGTTACCCCCTCTGGGGATAGGGAAATACATACAGTACCTGAATGTAAACTGATGTGATATCTCAGACCGAATGTTGGTATATAAGAAATAATAAATAATTTAATAATTAAATACATAAATAGATCTTTAACTTTATCTTCCACATGAGTTAATTGCTGTGAATGAGCCAACAACAATTGACAAGGTTTGTCTGATAATTCAACAAAGAGGAGTTTAAATCTTGTGGCAAATTAAATACTGACCTCTCCAAAATTGTAATGACTGCACAGATAGCATCCAGGTCTAATGCTGCTCATCCAATCACTAATTGAGTGTTTGGTGTTACCAGTCTGCTAGAATAATCCTGGTTCCTTACCTTTAAGTGTGCTCAAACAGGGGCGGTTCTATCATTAAACACTCCCACAGTGGCTACCTCAGCTTGCTGGGGACAGGTATTAATGATTTGCTCATGGGATTCCCACACCCCAAAGGCCAGAAGAAGAGCTTGCTGTAGCAATGCTGATGGATGATGCGTGTACATGGATCCCACACCTCACAGCCAGAATAAGAGCCCTGCAGTGGGACCAATGGATGACATACCCTTGGGGGTTCCCATACCCCAAAGGCTGGAAGAAAAGCCTCACAGCGGTGCTGACAGATGATGTGCCCATGGATTTCCCACACCCTACGGGTGGAAGAAGAGTCCGCGGCAGCACTGCTGATGACATCATGCTGGTGGGAATTCCACACCTCACTGGCAGAAAGAATAAGAAGAGCCAATGAGGGAGATGGGAGGGAGCTAAATGAGAGAGGAGGCAAGGCAAGCAAAGTGGGGGAGGGGGGGAAGAAATGGAAGGGATAGTGTTGAGAAGGGAAGAGAAGAGAAGTAGGGAGATGAATGACAAGGGAGGGAAGAGGATGTGTGAGTGAGAGGGAGTGAAGAGCCTGAGTGAGAAAGGAGGAAAGGGAAGGGGGAAGGGATGAGTGAGTAAAAGGGGAGGGGAGAGATGGGGGGGGGGGTGAGTGATAGGGCAGGGAAAGTAGTAAGTGATTGAGAGGGGAGGGAAGGGAAGGGCTTGAATGAAGTGATAGAGTGAGAGAGGTAGAGAGCAGGGGAGGGAAGGGGCTGTATGAGAGGAGAATAAAAGCAAGAGGGCTGAGTGAGAAAGGAGAAAAGATAATAAGAGTGTGAGCAAGAGGAGAGAAAAGGGAACTAAGTGTGAGTGAGTTGCAAGAGGAGGAAAAGAGGATAAAGGCTAGGAAGTAGCGAAGGAGCAAGAATGTATGGGGGTATGAATTAAAAGGATTACAAGGCTGCCTAGGGCGCTACAGTTTTGGGGGTGGCACAGCAGTGGCAGGAAAGTGATGATTGAGCCTCCTTATTCCTCCCGCCTTTGTGGGCCAGGAAGAGAAAATTGTGTCTTGTGGGTTTGCCCAGGTGGTAAGAATGAAGCGGTCATCATGGCCAGAAGTGGAAGCAGTGCTGGCACTTTGACCAAAAGAAAGGAGCAGGAGCTGCATCCAAAAAAGGAGGAGTCTCCTCAGCTCTGTGAACTGGTGGTGAAGGTGGATGCTGCTTGTGCATTCCAGAGAGGGAGAGAAGAGTGAATGTGTAGATGTCTGCTGATTTGAAATATTTATTATTTAATATTTTTCGAGAACAGTTTAAAATTATTTAAGTTTGAGAATTGAATGATTTTCTATTGGTCATTGTTTTGAAATATTTATTCTTTTGATTAGTATGATTTTACTGTTATGATTGATGAGTTATATTTCTTGATTTTATTATTATTTTATGAGGAATAGTGGTTTCTACTTTTCCATTCTTGCAGTTTCCAGTTCAGTTTTTGTCTGCATGTTTCTGTTTATTGTTGTTTTATTCTGTATTTGGTGAGGGTCTGTTTGTATTCTGCAAGTATGATTGAGGTGAGGTTTATGTGTAATTTCTGTAGGTGTATGTAGTTTCTGTGTAGTAATTTATAGCAGGTTAGCTTGTTCTCTTTTCCTAATAGCAGGCATTTGGTGTTTTAGAGCCTGATGTAATATTTTCAGTGTTGCCTTTTCTTAGGTAGGGTTGTTACAGTTTCCATACTGGCAGCTAGTGCTGAATTGTTATGGGAGATTTACTTAATTGTAATTCTGTCTATTCAAGACTTTCAGAGGGCCAAGCCCTCACCCAATAGGCTTAATACCACATGGGTCTTTTTTGCAGGTTTTTTTTTGGTTGGTACCACAGAAGGGCATGTAAAAACAATTTATATGTTTCTGTGATATTTTTACCTCAGAAAATTATGAGTGTCCTTTCTCGTGTAAAATCTGTTTTTATAAATGCATAACTTTTAATTGTGTATGGTGATGGCTGGGGTGGGGGAGAGGGCAAAAGGCTATAATGTTTGCCCACACAAGCTACCACCATTTACTCATCTCCTACTTCTCCAGGGGGAACATGTTGAGGAAAGGTGGGATAAGATTAAGGGAATCAACTTAATATGTGAGCCAGACAACCACAAAAGGAAACACATGAGAGGGATAATGCTCATATATTGCGACCACCATTTATTTTTAATTGGTTGGCCTAAATTTCATCATTGTCCTCCTCCATCCGTACACAAAAATTGTTTTGAAATTATTTTTTAAAGATTTTTGAATGCTTAGAAAACTCTCAGTGTATAAAGTTTAAAACAACACACTTCTGTAGTAACCAAATTTTAATGTCCATAAGCACTTATCTGAATCAACTTATCTGATAAGCTTTGAGAAACCCAACACAGGCCACATTTTGAAAATGCTGATTTCTTCCTCAGAGGAATAATCATCTTTTTCTGTTGCAACACCATTAAAAAACAGCTCTCAAAAGAATGTGTCTCTTTATATGTATGTCGGCTGCAAAACAGCTCTCAAAAGGTTGTATCTCTTCATATGTGCATCGGCTACAAAGGGAATGTGCAATAGTGGATGACTCTTATGATTTATTTCTCATTTAATTCCATATTTACTATCTTTCTGTTTTAACAGATTAAGGACCTCAAGAAGTAGACCCGGGAGCTCTTGCAAAATGAGGGAGACTGGCTACAGCAGCTGTATCTCAGGCAGGAGGCAGCCAGAGATAAGTATATCTAACACATATCTGCGTTTCATCATTGTAAATTTATGTGCAACTTACATCACATAGCCACCGCTGCCCAACTAGATGTTTCACCTCTGCCCAGGGTTGCATCTCTAATTTCCCATCCAGCCATATTTAGGGCACTTACACCCTACCGATAGACCTCCAATAAAGAGAATGGCTGCAAATACAAAAGTCAGGATCATTCTTAGTCTTTCAGAAAGGAAGACCTCAAGGTGCAGCCAGTGTCCAAAACATCGCTTGCTCTTGTCTACTGAGACTCTCACCACTATCAGAATGTTAACACTTTTCTCCCCCGCCCCTGCCAGATTATTTTCCCAACTGGCCTAATCATCAACACAGACACAAAGGAATCAGAGGCTGCTTAAACATAGAAACATAGAAATGATGGCAGAAAAGGACCAAATGGTCAATTCAGTCTGCCCAGCAAGCTTATGGTAGAACCTGCCACGTCGTGCAGGTCACCCCCATACTTATCAGTTTCCCAACAATCAGCCTTCCACAGGGCTGTGCAGCATGAATCTAACACTATGCTGTCACCAAGCTGTTCTTGCCAGCCTCATTTTATAAAACTGTTTAGGTTCAGCCTTGTAACCCATCATCACTGCTCAGCATCTCACATCTGCTTGCCATGGACTTTCCCCTAAATCAAAACCCCACTTATCCCAAGCTCATATCTTGTATCCACCTCCAGCCCCAACTGCCTTTTACAACACCTACTCATTTAACCTGCACAATCTTTCTCTTTTCAGCTCCCACCAGCTCCTTCTTGGAGGAGGAGGAAGAAGAGGAGGAGATGCAGGCTTCTCCTGATGTGGAAGCTGCCGCCCTGGCTACAGCAGCACCACCACCAGATGCTGGGCTCCTGCCAGCCCCCTACCAGAAACAAGATCTGAGCTTCTTGGGGCCAAACTGCCCCCTCTTCCCCCTTTTAGTTCCCCCCCCCCCCCTAGGGCCACCTCTCCATTTTCCCTGGGAGTTGAAGAGAAAAGTCCTGCTGCTGTCCTCCCATTGGAGGAGAAGGAAGGCCAGATTGCCGGTCAATGGCTTCATCCTCATGCTCTGGAACCACCCATATATCCAGTGCCAGAGCTTGCCTTTCAGGGAGCTCTCTCTGGAGAGGATGGATAAAAATGAGGCTGGTAAGTGGGTTGATCTCAGGGGGCTGACTGTACAGGTCGAGCAGCTGGTGCAGTCACAGCAGCGGCTCACAGCTGCTCTGAAGCTGCTGGCCATGCTGCCATGAACTGTGTATCCAGCCCACTAAGCCCAGAAGGATCTCTCCTCCTCAGGTTCCCGTGGTTCTTTTTTTTTTTTTGTAAATATTTTTCTCCTCTAGCATATCCTTTCCCCACTCCCCACTTTGTGAAAAATGAAAGCTTAAAAAAAGTTTGCATATAATTTAATATTTTTGCAAAAAGTTTTATATTTTCTTTAAATCCACTGAGTGCCAGTGTTCGATTTTTTTCTGCATGTAACTGCAATGCCACTTCTTACTATACCGCTTTTTAGGGTCTACTACTACTACTACATACCCACATAATGGTAATGTTCTGCAAAGTCATGTCAGTTCACCAACACAAAACCTTTCGAAACTTGCTTCCTTTTCCCATTGGGAAAGAGTGGAAGCTGCCAATGAACCGTACCTGTACCTTTTTTTGTTAGAACATTTCCAACAGGGGCCAAGCAACAACCAGGAGGTGTGGAGTAAGATGTTTGATCGGTTATCCTTCCCAAATCAGTTAGAGCAAGGAAGCACATCAATTGGCTTCTTTTGACAGCTCAATAGCCATGTTTCAAATGCTTTCCCAAACTCAAAATATCACACCAGCAGAGTTAACTGAAACTGTCTTCCTGAATGGGGTGCCTAATTTAATCTCACCGCCACCAAATGGAGTCTGTACAAGTCAGTAGTAGGGGTATATATTACTAACATTATAATGTACAAACAGATGCAACACAGTATTCATGAAAAGCTGACAAAATCTGGATTCATCAAACAGCTGCATACATCTACAACAGCATCACTGTCATTCCACTGAACTTTCTCTTCCTGACCCTAAACCCATCTGCAGATTTACTACTACAGCATGCTGTAAGGATTTGCAGTAGAAGCAAAGTCCCATGGCTCTGTTTTCTCTTCTGCTCATATTCCTCCTATGCAATATCTACCCCACGTTGGTCTTTGCTCCTTCAAATTCAACAATGTCTGTTCTTGCAGCAAATCCAAGTGCACTGGGCTCTGCATATTGGGAATGGAGCTATCAGAAGAGGTCTTTATAGCTATAGTAGCCACTTGGGGACAGCCTCACTGGGACTTGATGGTGACCTGAGGGAACACCAAATCTGAGAAATTCTACAGCCCAGTCCTTGAAAATAGCTCAAGATAGATAGATGCAGTGGTCCAACCATGGTCAGTGGATGAGCTGCTGTATGTGTTTCTGCCATGACTGATGATGGCAAGAATGTTCAGGAAGGTGGCAAACCATGACAGATGGGCATTTTAGTAGCACTAGACTGTCTGAGGTGCCCATGGTATGCAGACCTGGTAAGGCTGAGAAGGGCAAGGCCTCTCAGGTTCACTGGAAAGAGGGGACTCCTCCATCAAGGCCTGATAGTGATGGAGAATCCAGGACTTTATTGTCTTATGGCTTGGCTATTGAAAGGAAAAGACTGAGATGAAGAGGGTTCAATTTGTACCAGTTGAGATAGTCCACATGCAGGTTGTTCCATTCTTCTATGTGTTTCTCCATTAAGCCATTGAGGTGCACTTCTGCACAGCTCATCAGGATTCTTGTCTGCTTCTCCAGTTATGAGCTTTCTGTGGCCCCCTTGCCTGTTGACATATGCTACCACCATAGCACTGTCCAATTATACTCTCACGGCCTTCCCCTTCAGCCTGGGGAGAAAGCTATTAAGTACCAACCTGATTGCTCTTAACTCCAGGTGATTTATGGACCAGGTGGCTTCTACCTTTGACCACCTGCCCTGTGTCATCTGTCCTTCACAGTGGGCTCTCCCACAGCAGCTCCTAAGGTAATCCATCTTGGTAGTTCCAGACTTACTCCTTTGAACAGATTTGTGTCAATCGGCCACCATCAGAGGCTGACTCTGGCCTTCCTCTCTTTTCATGTCCTGGCTCTGTGGGGACCACTGAGTCAATAAAGCTCTTTGTATTGGGTGAATGTGGACCCTTGCCAATGGAACTAGATCTATTTCAGCTTCCATTGATTTTAACATCTGCAGGTAGTCCCTCGCTCTGGGTTTTCTAATACCATTAACTTTCTCACTTGGGACTGGAGCTTCAGGACTCTTTCTTGAGTCATAAAGACCTTCCCTGTTCCTGTGTTATAACTTGCTCCTGGATAGATCAAGGACTGGGAAGACTGCATCTGGCTCTTCACTTTGTTCACAATCCAGCCCAATGACTTCAAGAGTTGTTTCATTTTCAAGTGGACTGTCTGACCTCCTGCTTTGATTTGGCCCTGATGTCTAAATATGGATAGACCAGAATTCCTTCTTTTCTTAGCACCACAGCCACCACTATCATCACCTTGTGAAGGTACGAGGTGCTGTGGCCAGACCAAAGAGCATGTCCTTGAATGATAATAGCTCCTTAGGACTGCAAACATTAGGAAATGGCGCAGGCCATCCAGTGCTCCTACCATGTGACAGGGTCCGACCAATGGCACTGATACCCTGTCACATGGTAAGGGCAAAGGACCATGGGCGCCATTTTGATTAGTGGCAGCCGACGGCCCAGGAGCGGGAGATCACTCTCGGGACCCCCACTGGACCACCAGGTACCTGTAAAATGTTTCTGGGGGGGTCGGGAGGGTGGGGGAAGCAAAGAGATTAGTTTTAAAGGGTCGGGTGGGTTTTTTGTTTATCAGCTCGGGCGCAGCCAATAAACAAAACCGCGATCGGGCCTGATGGAAAAAACCCACATGTGAATCGGAACCGGAATCCGAACCGATTCCGGTTCCGATTCACATCTCTAGATCAGATGAGTTTGAATTTGAAGACTTTGTCATATAAACTTTAGCAAAAGTAGGCATAATTTCTGTAGGCATTTTCAAGGCCTCAGTTATATATTTCTTCAGCATATCCATTGGAGAAATTAAATTTGACTGGGGAAAATTTAAAATATGTAGATTTCAGCAACAAATGGAATTTTCAATATTCTCCAATTTTTGTAAGTGAGAAAAATCTGATTTAACCAACAAATCTAGGGTTTGCTGCAAACAAGAAACCTGAAGTTCCAAAGCTGAAATTTTATGCGTATGGGAAACTGATTCAGATTCAAGGGCTTGAAATCGACCAGCAAAGGTAGAGGTAACACCAAAGTGAGTCCAGGGTAATTACCGGAGGCCTTGGAATAACAGGGTGAAACAAAATAGGCTTCATACTTCGGTTTTCCTGTATGATATTCGACTCTCCAAGATCTTCATTATTCCCCTGTGGAGTTGAACAAAAATTTTAAAGGTGTGCTAATGTTATGTCAAGCTTAGTACATATGGCCCTATATGTGCAAATTCAAAATGGATTTTACACAAACATATTAATGGCAGGACTTCTGATTCATACAGTATGCTGGTGTTGTTGAGGTAAAAAACAGTGAAGAGAAACAAAAAAGTCCCTTGTAGGCTGTTCAATATTTCAAAGCCACATCAATGAAAGTTCATTAATGCTGTTTATTGAAAGCTGCACATATAGTTGCACGTTACTGAAAGAGAACTTGGTGTAATCAGGTTTGCAAGTAGCCTTTATAACAGGTGCATGCCCATTTGTGCATTTTGTTATGGGCATGAGAGTCAGTAAAACATAACTGATACCTTTTAAGCAACAGAATGACATTCAGACATCTGTTAACCTCTGAATTTACTCGATATTGTTATTTTAATGAAGATTGACAGTTCTAAGATTAATTGTACAATGTTATACTAGTTATTCCAGGGTGAAAGCTCTATAAATAAATTATGGATATGTTTTTAGAGCACTTTGCTGAGAACCAGCTTAGCAGAAAATATCACAAGCCTGTCAAATCATATTACAGTCTATGAGCTCTGATCTGTAGGGGAAGCTGATAAAATGTATTTTGCCATATGTTAAGTATATTTTCTTGAATTACTGATCAGTTGTAGGGCTACAAATCTATGTTTTTTCCTGCAATCAGTAAAATTATTGATATTCTTAATTTTATTTATCAAAGCATTAATAATACACTCATACATTACTATTATAATGCACATGGAGATAAAATGGAGAGACACAATGGCAGTCAGCACTCCTACATCATACCCACACGGTTCAAAAAAGGATTTCAGATTAGTTTTATTGTAGACTTTTACCAGCCTTCCTAATCCATGTGCTTTAACAAATCAGTCCTAGCTTCATTTTAACTCCTCCAAAGATATGGGGAAGGCTATCACTTCTCTCCCCTGGTTTGAGCTAGTAATACGATACTTTCAAACTAGTTATAGCCAGTTGATGTCTCACTCCACAGGATTCAAAGCTTCAGGTTCTGGCTGGGCATGTGAGTTTTTAGGTCCCCTGCTGCTTTTCTCTCCATTATAATGCCCTGTGTATGTGTGTGTGGGGGGAGGGGGAGTACAGAAAAAAATTGGGGTTTAGTTTGGATTTTCAGTTTCTTGCTTCATTTGGTTCATATCAGAAGCTCATTTGTTGCATTCATTTCCATTCAAGATTTGTGAAAATTGTTGACAGGCATTAGGAGCAGAGACAGCAACACCCCAAGGCACCAAAAGTGGCATAAACACCCCTAACGCACAAAGCGGGGCAAAGGGCATTGTGGTAACTTGGCAATAGTTGCTTGGGAAATAGCCAGAAGTAATAAGGAGGCAGATTCTGGATGTTTCCTTTATATGCAATTTATTTACAGTGAAAGAAAAGTCAAACAAAGAAATGCAGCTCACCTTAAGTTCAGGTAGTACATAGATATCAAACATAGCAGATCTTGGCATAGAATGGATTCCTGTCTGCTCCCTAGGGCCTCTCTAACCCTTCTTGGCCCTGCCTTTTTATGCTAGGCTAAAGGGATCCTTCCTGGGCCCAGAATCCCCTGTTGGTTAGGTCTTAAGGAGGACTGGACCAGATAGCTGTGGTTGGTCCCTTAAGGTGGTCTGAGGGAGTTTCCCATAGACTCCCTCACATACCCTCCCCCTCCGCTCAGATTTGCTGGGATGAGCATCTGCCTATATTAGGGACACCTCTCTGGACAGGAAAACCACATTGGCATTTTCCCTTCCTGCTCTATGTTGGATCTTATAGTTGAAGGACTGTAGGGCCAGGAATCATCTCATTACTCTTGAATTGGACTCCTTATTTCTAGTTATCCATAGGATTGGATTATGGTCCATTATGAGCATGCACTGCCATCCCATCAGGTAGTAGCAAAAGGCCTCTGTCCACTTGATTGCCAAAGTCTCCTTCTGAACTGTAGAATAATGCCTCTCCAAAGGTATCCGCTTCTGGCTAATATATGTCATAGTATGTTCTTGTAATCAAAACTCCAGAAGCAACTCCTTTCTTAATAATTACTCAACAAACAAAAACAAAACAGAGAGGGAATAGAATATAATCATATAAACCACAATTAAATGTGACAAAGAGACAATATCATATGTTGTTACTCAAGAATATTTAATCTGCTGTCTCTCGCCCCCAATGGGCCACAGGCAGTATTCAGCTTATGGAATTATATTCTATTCCCTCATAGTATGTTCTTGACCATCCTTCTCTTGGACTAAGATTGCCACAGAAGTAGGCTTGGGAGCATCAGTCTGCACCATGAAGAGTGTGGTGAAGTTTGGACTTATCAGGACCAGTTTAGAGAAAATTTCCTCTTTCAGAGCCCTGAAGGCCTTCTCTGCTTCAGAAAACCACTGTACCTTCTCTGATGCTTTCTTTACTCACAGCCTTGTGAGGGGCTCTGCCTTCTCAGAATAATTGAGGATAAAAATTCTGTAGTATCCTTAAAGCCTAGGTATGCTCTTACTTTCATTTTTGTTTGCAGAACTGTCACCCAGGTGATCACCTCAATCTTCCAGGTCTGTGGATGAATCTTGCCCTTCCCCAGAGTGTAGCCAAGATACTGGACTACTTGCCCTCCCAGCAAGCATTTTTAGGGGTTAGCTGTTACTTCTGCTTTCCTCAGACTGGTTAGCATTGTCTGGAGTTGGTTTAAATGCGTCTTCCAATCTGGGCTGTACACCACAATGTCATTCCAGTAGGCAGCTGCATACCCTTGATATGAGCGAAGCAAGCAGTTGAAATGTTGCGGGGGCATCATGGAGGAGGATGATGAACTGGAAAAGTCCACCTAGTGTCGAGAGCTCAATCTTCTCTTTCGCCGTTGGTGTGAGAAGCACCTGCCAATACCCTTCTGAAAGGTTCAGGGTAGAGATTAATTGGGCTGATCCCAGACACTTAATCAGTTCATCCACTCAAAGCATCATGTTCGTGTTGAGTTTTGAGACCTCGTTGACATTTTTAAAGTCAATGCAGAACCTTATGCTCCCATCTGGCTTCAGCACCAACACTATGAGTGAGGATCACTATTAGACTCCTCTACAATCCCGAGCCAGAGCATCTCCTTCACTTCAGTATCAATGACATGGTGCCTGACTTCAGGAATCTGATAGGGTCATTGCTGTACCACAATTCCAGGAGGTGTAATTCCCTACTGCACCAGGTGGGTATGACTGGGCAAGTTCAAGATCTCCTTGTTTTGCTCTACCAGCTGCGTTTAGTCAGCTGTCTGTGTAATGGACAGTTGTTCTCCAAAAAGAACCTGGGTTCGGTCCAAGTCTGACCTCTGGACCAAACTCTCCCTCTTGTACAACTCTGCACTCCTATACAACCCACTTATTCAGGAGGTTTACGCGGTAGATTTGAGTTTTCATTGGTTTATCTGACTGGGCTAGTTTGTCATCCATGGGCCCTGTTTTCTCCAAAACTTCATAGGGTCCTTGCCAACAAGTTATCAACTTGCTTTCTGAATTTAGGAGGAGTACAAGGACGTGATCCCCAAGCTGGAATACTATTTGGACTGTAGGAAGATTGTAGCCTTGGGCTTGGGTAGCCTGAGCCTTCTCTAGGTACAGGCAGGCCACATCCCCAGCCTTTTTTAGGAAATCCTGCACTTGGAGAATGTAATCAATGAGGTTATGCCCAGGGTTCCTTTCATCTTCCCAAGTCTTGCAAGCTATGTTGTCCAAGATTCCTCTCAGTCTCTTCCTATACAGCAACTCAAAAGGAGAAAACTCCATCAACCTCTGTGGCACTTCACAGATTGCAAACAGCACACAGGGTAGCAACGCATCCCAATTCTTGCTGTCTTCATCCACAAATTTCCTCAACATTTGTTTGAGCATCTAATTGAAGCGATCGACGAGGCCATTGGTCTGTGGATGTCACAATGAAGTAAGCAGAGTTTTTACCTTGAGCAAGTTGCACAGTTATTTCATTTCTTGGACACAAACAGAGTTCCCTGATGAGTCAGAATCTCTTTTAGATCTTTTTATTTGGATTTAGCTGTCACTAATAATCTTTGTTTAGATATTAATATTGGGGCATAAAATTGCTGTGTTTAGATACTAATATTGCTGTGGAATCATTTCAAGGAAAGGACAAAAATTCCAGAGCAAGTCCTGCTTGTAACTAGATTGGGGGCTGGGGGCTGCTGACTCAGAGCCATAAGGGGATAATCAGAGGCAATCAGATCCTTTGTGGGCTGTGCTCAGCCAGGAGACAGGAAGTACTAAAGCTTCTAGTCTGACTAAATACATAATTGGCAACAACATAAATTAGTAAATTGGTAATTCCTTAGGTGTTATCCATCAAATAAATTTACCAAAATGAGGACTATCCAATGTAACTATTGTGGAGGGAATGTAACTATTGTGGAGGGAAATCATCTGGAAACTTAGGGCTTGCCCCATTTGTTCAGAACTCTCTTCCTTGAAAAAGGAGCTGGCTGAAGTTAAAGCTGAATTAGCTGCAATAAAGAAAGTTTTACCCACTTTACATTATTCAGGAATTAATTCCCAATTACCACAGAAAAACAAAAAGTCAAGGTAGGATAAGATCTGTGACCCACAAACACCCGTTCTTGACAGCTGTGCAGCCCACAAGTCTACCCCCCCCCCCCTCACACAAGGCATTAAGGAACTAAAAAAAAACAGGATTACAGCGGGCTCTGGTAGAATTAGACCTGTAATGCAGAGACACACACTGTATCAAGTGACACAAGTACAAAACGCCTTCTCTGTATTAAATACAGAAGAAGTTCTTGAGAAAGAGATTAAAGTGTTATCTGAAAAGAAAGAAGAAACCCAATGCATACACAAATTCATATTACAATCAGTAACCAAAGGAAAAAGCTCATTGTACTGGGTGACTCTGTCATCAGAGGCACTAATCCGGGAACTCTCAGTGAGGGAAACACTACAGTTAAAAGCCTCCCAGGATCATTGGCCGGCAGAAATGCTATTCAAATAGTCAATGTGATCAAAGAAGAAAGCAAAGACTTTAAAGTTGATATTATCATCCATCTGGGAACCAATGATCTTGCTGGAAATAACATCCAAGTGGTACAGAGAGATTTCCAGTCTCTAGCGAAGCAGATTAGTCACATGGCGAAAACCATTGCCTTTTCAGAAGTGTTCCGGTTCATGGAAAGGAGAAGGAACGGCTAAGCCATATTAATAACTTCAATGTATGGCTGAAATCCTGGTGTAAGGAACAAAGTTTTGGATTTATTGGGGGCTGGGGCCATGTATGGAACAATAGAAAGCTCTTTGTCATACTTTCATTTTCTAGCCAGACTTTTTCATAATTTAGTTACATCTGTCTGTGGCAGGAAAGAGGATCCTAAGAGATAAATTCAAATCCTATGTCATAAGGCATTTAAACTAGATGCTGGGGGTGGCAGTAAGAAATTAGAATGTCACCCCCCCAAACACAAATGCTAAGGAAAAGGGTGATGTGGATAACAAAACTCTACTAAATAAGCCACAAAATGATTCCAGGAAAAGCAGCAACCTGAACGAGAAAAGCTAGAAAGCTATGAGCACAAATGCTCGTAGTTTGGGCAATAAAATCCCAGATCTGCAAGCGCTAATGATGGAGGCGGACTTGGATGTTGTTGCTGTCACGGAGACGTGGTTCAAGGAATCTCATGATTGGGATATGGCAATGCCGAGCTATAACTTGTTAAGGAAGGGCAGAGAGGACAGGAAAGGGGAAGGAGTGGCTCTTTATGTCAGAAACAATATCCAAGCATCTGAGCTGCAAGGAAGATGGGGCAAAGAAGAAGCACTATGGGCAGACCTAAAAAAAGATGATGGGGCATCCATTTTTATTGGAGTGGTTTACAGGCCTCCAAATCAAAAGGAAGAGCTTGACAGAGATCTGGTTGAAGACAGCCAAAAGATGGGAAAGAAGGGAGAAGTGGTGATTGTTGTAGACTTTAATCTGCTGGATGTAGACTGGAGAATCCCTTCTGCAGAATCTAACAATAGAGAGATGGTGGATGCTCTGCAAGGGTCTCTGTGCAAAGAAATGGTAATGGAATCCACGATGGAGGGAGCTATACTCGATTTAGTGCTCACTAATGGAGATAATGTCTCTAATGTCCAGGTGGGTGCCCATCTCAGCACCAGTGATCATCAAACGGTATGGTTTCATATCAAAAATAGGATACGGAGAAGAAGCACGAAGACCCAAGTTTTGCAGTTCAAAAACACGGACTTTGATGAAATGGGGAAGTACCTGGAGGAAGAACTAGTAGGCTAGGAGAATGAGAGAGATGTGGAACAACAATGGATCAAAATAAAAGGAGCAATTACCAAGGCAACTAATCTATATGTTAGAAAAGTAAAGAAAAGAAAATGAAAAATGAAACCTATCTGGTTCTCAAAGGAGGTAGTTGACAAAATAAAAGCTAAAAGAACAGCATTCAAGAAATATTAAGGATCCCAAAGGGAGGAGCACAAAGAAGAATAACTGGTGGAACTGAGAGAGATGAAGAATGTAATCAAGATGGCAAAAAGTCAAGCGGAGGAAAGGATAGCCAAAGAGGTAAAGTGAGGTGACAAAACATTTTTCAGATACATCAGAGAAAGGAGAAAAGTTCAAAGTGGTATAGTGAAATTGAAAGGTGAAAAAGATCAATGTGTGGAAAGAGACGAAGATATGGCAGAAATATTAGATGAATACTTCAGTTCAGTGTTCACTAAAGAGGACCCTGGAGAAGGACCGTCGCTAGTTAACAAGAAACTGGAGGGGAGTAGATGTAACTCCATTTACAGTAGAGAATGTATGGGAAGAGCTAGGGAAACTGAAAGTGGACAAAGCCATGGGGCCTGATGAGGTTCATCCAAGAATACTGAGGGGGCTCAGAGATGTGCTGGTGGGTCCGCTGTGTGACCTCTTCAATAGATCCCTAGAAACGGGAGTGGTGCCGAATGATTGGAGAAGAGTAGTGGTGGTTCTGCTTCACAAGAGTGGGAGCAGAGAGGAGGCTGGAAACTACAGGCCAGTTAGCCTCACCTTGGTGGTGGGAAAAGTAATGGAGTCGCTGCTGAAAGAAAGAATAGTAAACTATCTACAGTCAGAAGAATTGCTGGACCAGAGGCAGCATGGATTAACCGGGGGAAGGTCCTGTCAGATAAATCTGATTGACTTTTTTGACTGGGTGACTAGGGAATTAGAATGAGGAAGAGCGCTCGATGTCATCTACTTGGATTTCAGCAAAACGTTTGATACGGTAGCGCACAGGAGGCTTGTGAATAAAATGAGAAGCTTAGGAGTGAGTGCCGAGGTGGTGGCCTGGATTGTAAACTGGTTGACGGACAGAAGACAATGTGTGATGGTAAATGGAACTTCCTCTGAAGAGAGAGCGGTGATAAGCGGAGTGCCACACGGATCGGTGTTGGGACCGGTCCTGTTCAATATCTTTGTGAGCGACATTGCGGATGGGATAGAAGGTACAATTTCTCTTTTTGCGGATGACACTAAGATCTGCAACAGAGTAGACACGCCGGAAGGAGTGGAGAGAATGAGACGGGATTTAAGGAAGCTGGAAGAGTGGTTGAAGATATGGCAGCTGAGATTCAATGCCAAGAAGTGCAAAGTCATGCATATGGGGTGTGGAAATCTGAAAGAACTGTATTTGATGGGGGGTGAAGGGCTGATGTGCACGGATCAGGAGAGAGACCTTGGGGTAATAGTGTCTAACAATCTGAAGTCGGCGAAACAATGTGACAAGGCGATAGTTAAAACCAGAAGAATGCTGGGCTACATAGAGAGAGGAATATCGAGTAAGAAAAGGAAAGTGATTATTCCCTTGTACAGGTCTTTGGTGAGGCCTCACCTGGAGTACTGTGCTCATTTCTGGAGACCGTATCTCCAAAGGGACAGAGACAGGATGGAGGCGGTCCAGAGAAGGGCGACCAAAAAGGTGGATGGTCTTCATCGAATGACTTATGAGGAGAGATTGAAGAATCTAAATATGTACACCCTGGAGGAAAGGAGGAGCAGGGGTGATATGATACAGACTTTCAGATACTTGAAAGGTTTTAATGATCCAAAGTCAACGACAAACATTTTCCGTTGAAAAAAAATCAGCAGAACCAGGGGTCATGATTTAAAACTCCAGGGAGGAAGACTCAGAACCAATGTCAGGAAGTATTTCTTCACAGAGAGAGTAGTGGATGCCTGGAATGCCCTTCCGGAGGAAGTGGTGAAAACCAAAACTGTGAAGGATTTCAAAGGGGCGTGGGATAAACACTGTGGATCCATAAAGTCTAGAGGATGTGAATGAAGAGAAGAGGCATAGGGGGGCTTGCGGGAACAATAGCTACTACCTGGTGATTAATACCCTTATTCAATAAACATACCCATGGTTAATTTGACTCCAACATTGCTCTATGCCTCAATGGCAGGAGGAAATGTGGAAAAAAGGATTTGCATTCCCAAAAAAGCGGGGGAGTAGCTTGCTTGTTGCGGCGGTTACTACCCCAAATCAATTAAGCCTGATACTTCACTTTCAATGCATATCCAGCGTAGCTCTCTGCTTCAACATCAGCAGGGAATGAAGAGAGAGGATTTACATTCAGACAACATCCAACAAGGACTGAATTGCATAGTCTGGGTAAACAAATAGGCATGGGTGTAGCTTGCTTGTTACGGTGGTTACTTCCCCAAATCAATTAAGCCTGATACTTAACTTGGAATACATATCCAGCACAGCTCACTGCTTCAACGGCAGGGGGGATGAAGAAAACAGGATTTATATTCAGACAACAACCAACAAGGACTGAATTGCACAGGCTGGGTGTTATGGTTAAGCGGTGTTTGGGTGGATTCTTGGGTACTGAGGAAGATGACCATGCCCACGGGGAGGAGCCCCATGGGGGGCCACAGTACTGGGCTAAACGCAGACGCACAAACACAGAGTTAGTTCTTTTATTAAACAGCTTGAAGTATACCACCAGAGGTGGCAGTAGTGAGGTAGTCTGGATGTAGCAGTCTCAGGACCCTCAGCAGAGGGAACCCTTCTCATCTCGTTGGTACAGGGGAATTTCGGTACAGGTTTCCCAGCAAGGCAGCGCTGTGGATGAGATAGACTGAGCGTTAGATTACTCACTAGATGGTTGCTGTTAGTATGCGTTTCCCCCAGGATAGAAGAAGTTGGTAGCGGCACCGAGGCAGGGAGAGCAGGCCCATGAGGAGCTAGTACCTGATCCCTGAGAGGTACCTGAAATAAAGCAGAGGGCCCCCAAGGAGCGGGTACCCAGGTTAGCAATACCCTGAAGCGCAGAGAGAGAGAGCTTTCAGTGGCAGCACGGAAGCAGCAGAGTAGCTTAGACTGGCCAAAACCAATCTTTTGCTAACTCAACGAGCTAGCAACAAAGTGCAGGCTATATACCCGGATGGCGTGATGTCAGTAGAGGGGAACGCCCCTGAGGTTCGCACCAATGCTGGAATAAAGATGTGGGTGGCGTGCGCGCGAGCACCCTAGAGGCCCTTGGGAGGAGCATGGCGGGAGGCAGCACCATAGCAGTTCCAGGGATGCCAGAGAGGTTGGCTTGTAGACGTGGCGGCAGCCATTTTCCCAAGAGAAGCGGGAGGAGTCATGAACAAAGTGAGGCAAACGGGGCGAAGCCGTCTAGCACCGATGGATGCAACACTGGGTAAACAAATAAGCATGGGAGTAGCTTGCTTATTGCGGCGGTTACTACCCCTAACCAATTAAGCTTGACACTTCACTTAGATGCAGCTCCAGCTCTGCTCTCTACATCAATGGTGGGGGTGGAAGGTAACTAGAACCAAAAAGTTACTAATAAGGGCCAAGAGTAACAGATAAGTATGAGAAAAAATAAGTGTGGAAGCTTGGTGGACAGACTGGATGGACCGTTTGGTCTTCTTCTGCCGACATTTCTATGTTTCTATGTCATGAAAAAATCTCCATTATAGCGGTCGCCACCATCGAGGTCTTCATTTTTGTAGCAGTACCGCCTTTGGATATCTTGTGGCATAGTCCAGAATGATGAAAATGTACTTATTCCCTTGCGTAGATCTCTTTAGTGGCCCCACAAGATCCATGCCCACCCTTTCAACAGAGTCTTGATTATGGGCATTGGTATGAGAGGAGCCACCCATACGGTGGCAGACTTTGTGAGTTGACAGGTAGGGCAGGACTGACTATACAGCTGGACCTATTTATGTAGAGCCAGTCAATAGAATTGT
Organism: Rhinatrema bivittatum; assembly: GCF_901001135.1. Classification (NCBI taxonomy): domain Eukaryota; kingdom Metazoa; phylum Chordata; class Amphibia; order Gymnophiona; family Rhinatrematidae; genus Rhinatrema; species Rhinatrema bivittatum. The sequence continues at coordinate 98,261,794 of NC_042616.1, read as the reverse complement.
GCCAATATTTTCTCCTTGGTTTTTCCCTCCAAAAGCTGACCCTCCTCCCTGGCTGGGTACTAGTTGCATGACATTCTGATGATACAGTTTGGGAACTAGGAATTGTTCCATTAATTACTCCTCCCCACTTCCCTTTGTGACTCCATAAAGTAGATCTCCTTTCATCACAAAATAAGGAGGAATAGGGTCTATAAACTGTGCTCCAGAGACTACCTTTCCATCCACCCTCTGTACATGCTCCTGGGCCCATTTAAAGGTCTCATCCTCCCTCTGGGCCCACCTAAATCTCCCCAGGTTACCTCCTTTTTCCAACTCAAAGGGGCCAGATAAGACATTCTGGGTGAGTGGCTGTTCTTCCCCTGACTCTGATCCCTCCTCCCTGGCTGTCTCTAAATTAGCAGCATAAGGGTATTTTTTTCCTAATGGCACTGCCTCCAGGACTTAAGAGTCTTGGAGTCTTTATAGTGATCTGGATCATAAGAACATAAGAAGTTGCCAAGCTGGGTCAGACCAAGGGTCCATCAAACCCAGCATCCTGTTTCCAACAGAGTCCAAACAAGGCCACAAGAACCTGGCAAGTACCCAAACACCAAGAAGATCCTATGCTTCTGATGCAATTAATAGCAGTGGCTATTACCTAAGTAAACTTGATTAATAGCAGTTAATGGACTTCTCCTCCAAGAACTTATCCAAACCTTTTTTGAACCTAGCTACACTAACTGCACTAACCACATCATCTGGCAACAAATTCTAGAGCTTAATTGTGCGTTGAGTGAAAAAGAATTTTCTCCGATTAATCTTAAATGTGCTTTCCAAGGGAAAGAGTTCTAGAAAGTCCAATTCTTCATTGTTGTGGCTGGACAGACCCATTGTGAGCTGGTTTATTTATTTATTTATTTATTTATTTATTTATTTATTTATTTAAGGTTTTTATATACCGGCAATCATGAGCACATATCTTGCTGGTTTACATGAAACGGGAGTGCATTAAATACATCAACTAGAACTGTGGTGATCGAAGGAGCAGTTACAAATAACAAGGGTAGCAGAACTTGGATAAGAAGGAAGAGATAGGAAAGAATAAACGGTTGAACGGTATACAAATAAATTAAATGCTATGTAAAAATGGCATGATTAATGGCTGAATATTTGAAGTCCTTGGTTTGTATCTATGACGTGATATTAGATTGTGTCTGGGAAAGCTTGCTTGAATAACCAAGTCTTAAGTCCTTTCCTGAAAGTTAAGAGGCAAGGTTCCAGTCTGAGATCTGTGGGAATGGAATTCCACAGAGAAGGGCCAGCAGTGGAGGTGGCACGATCTCTTAGAGTGATGTGTTTGGTCATTTTCGCAGGAGGAACTTTGAGGGCGCCTCGGTAGACATTTCTGGTAGGTCTTGTCGAGTTGTATACTTGGAGGGGGATTTGTAGATCGAGGGAGATGCGTTGATGAATAGTTTTGAAGATGACACAAATGGCTTTGTACATGATACGGAAGTGGACGGGTAGCCAATGTAACTCATTCAGAATGGGGGATATGTGGTCTCTCTTTCTTGCGCCTGTTAGTAATCGAGCTGCTGAATTTTGAACCATCTGTAGTGGTTTGGAGTAGGAAGAGGGCAGACCTAGCAATAGGGAATTGCAGTAGTCTAATTTTGCAAAAATGACTGCTTGGATGATCGTTCTGAAGTCTTGGGCATGGAAAAGAGGTCTTATCCTCTTCAGAACCTGGAGTTTATAGAAGCAGTCTTTGGTTGTTTTGTTGATATGGGCCTTGAAGTTTAGCCGGTTGTCTATTATCACTCCTAAGTCTCGAACTTGTGTGGTGGGTAAGTTGGTGGGAAGAGTAGTGTTGGAGATGTTGGTTTCCGGAGAAATGAGAAGGATTTCTGTCTTAGAAGAGTTTAAGATGAGGTGTAGGTTGTTTAGTAGTTGTTTGATTTTCAGGTGGCATGATTCCCAGTAGTCAAGAGTTTCAGAATATGTATCTTTGATGGGGATGATGATTTGGATATTGTCTGCATAAAGGAAGTACTTTAGATTGAGGTTGGTGAGAAGTTGGCAGAGAGGAAGAAGATAGATGTTAAATAGGGTCGGAGATAATGAAGAACCTTGAGGGACTCCTATGACAGAGTCAAATCTAGAGGATTCCTTGTTTTGGATTTTAACTTTGTAACCTCTGTTATTGAGAAAGGTTTTGAACCAGGATAGGACGGTGCCGCTGATTCCTATAGACGAGAGTTGGTTTAGGAGGATGGCGTGGTTGACCGTGTCGAACGCTGCTGAGAGGTCTAACAAGATCAATAGGAATGAGTTTCCTTTGTCAAGGCCCATTAAGATATAATCTGTCAACGAGGAGAGGAGGGATTCTGTGCCTCGATTTTTTCTGAAGCCGTGTTGTGGGGTGAAGAGAAGATTGTTGTCTTCGATGAAATCTGAGAGTTGAGAGTTCACTAGTTTTTCCATGATCTTGGCGATGAATGGGAGGTTAGCTATGGGGCGGAAGTTGTTGGGTTCCTTCGGGTCAAGGTTAGGTTTCTTTAAGAGCGGTGAGATTGAGGCCATTTTGAGGTCATCAGGGCAGATTCCTTGGGCTAGAGAGCAGTTGATGATATTTGTCAAAGATGTGGCTATTGTGTCTGGAATAGATAGAAGTAATTTGGAGGGGATGTGGTCTGCAGGATGAGATGAAGGTTTCATTTTTCTCAGGATGGCTTGTATCTCAGTGGAGGCTACAGGTTCAAAGGTGTTTAAGCTGGCATTTTTGTGTGCAGGTTGTTGATATGTCTGGAGGGCTGCTGTGTCGGGAGGCAGTTGTGTTAGGAGATTGGAAATTTTATTTTGGAAAAACTGAGCGAGTTCTTCGGCTTTGGACTGAGCCATATTGCCGGGGATTTCTCGCGGTATGGTTTGAGTGAGGCTGGAGACATAGGCGAAGAGGGCTTTAGCGTCAAAGACCAGGTTGTGAATCTTGGATGCGTAAAAATCTTTTTTTGATTTTGAGGTGAGGGATTTGTACTGGTAAAGTGTGGATTTGTATGATGAGATGGTGGTGTCGCAAGGGGTTTTACGCCAGGTCGCTTCTTTTTTTCTTAAAGTTTGTTTAAGTTTTCTGAGTTCGTTGGTGAACCAAGGTTGTCTGTTGGCTGCATTGGTGTGAGATTTTTTTGTAATTGAAGGACAGAGCTTGTTGGCTATATTTTCTGTTATGTTGTTCCATGAACGAATGGCAGCGTTAGGGTCGGATAAGTCTAATAGGGGGAGCTGGGAGACTAATTGGGTGTTGAGGTCTTCTGGAGAACATCGCTTTTTGTAATGGAATGAAGGTGAGGGGATGTTAGGAGTGTTGGTTTCTTCCAGTGCGAAAGAGGTGGAAATAAGAGAGTGGTCTGACCAAGGGACCTTTTTGTTCTTCAAGTTGTACGTGTTCGTAATCCCTTTGTTGAAGAAAATCAAGTCCAGGGTGTGACCCGCTTTGTGTGTGGGTTCATTGACTATTTGTTGGAATCCCATGGCAGATAGGGCTGTGAGGAGGGTTATACAGCTGTTGGATGGTGAGGGGTTGTCAATATGTAGATTGAAGTCTCCTAAGATGATTGCTGGAGAATCCAGGTTGATGAGCAAGGTGGAGATTTCAAGGATAGGGGAGACATTGGATTCTAGGAACCCTGGGGGGGCGTAGACAAGAAGGATTTGAAGATGTTGTGAGGTGAAGAAGCCGACTTCCAGTTTTGAGTTAGAGCTGAATGGATGTTGGGAGAAGTTCAGACTTTTTTTGGTAGCCAAAAGGATTCCACCTCCTCTTTTTTTCAGTCTCGGGAGTGAGAAGACGTCATAGGTATGTGTAGGTAGTTGGTTTATTAACGCTGTATCTGAGGGCTTGAGCCATGTTTCAGTTACTCCACAAATATCTGGCTTGGCGTCGTTGAGATAATCATTAAAGATTATCTCAACGGTTCCAGAGGATTTTAAAGTTTGGACAGTCCCGTCCAATGACCATGGAGTAGGGTAGCCAAGGAAGAACTACCACCTCAATTTTGTTTTGGATGACTGGAGACTTCAATTGTACCCGGCTTATTGGATACGTCCGTAGTCCCTGTGTATGCTACTCTGTATGCTACTCTGTCATAGTCAACCTGGATACACTTCACTAACTGTTGCAACCGTCCCTTCCCAATGGCTTCAATCCACCTACCTTTCTTTCTTTGCACCTCTTCTCGCTATGGATGGACGCCTGGCTGCCACGGCGACTGCCCGCCGTCCTCTCCGGCGTCCCTGGACTGGCTTGGGCGCTGCCTCTCACCATGCTCCGCTGGTACCTTAGGGCGCACGCACCGCGCGGCCCTCACTCTTATTTCCTACTTGGCACGAACCTCAGGGACGTCCCCCTGTGATGACGTCACGCTGCCCGGATATTTAAAGCCTACGTTGTTTGCTAGCCTTTGAGTTAGCGGGGGGATTCTTATGGATGGGATTTGCTCTCCCATCCCAGCTACTCTACCTCTCCAATTTTCCATTGGGCTCTTAACGGGGTACCTACTCCTCAGGGGTCTCACTTGCTTTTCAGGTCACTATCAGGAAACTGGTACTCGCTCCTCGAGGGCCCATGTTCCCTGACTCGCTGCCTGCTCTTACCTTCTCTTCTGCCCAGAGGGATTCGCTATCTTCAACACCAGTGAGTACTACCATCTTCACCTCAGAGCTGTTCCCTGGAACCAGGTACTCGCTCCTCAAGGGCCTGCCTCCGTTTCAGCCCTCCGTTTAGTGCCATCTCCTACGTGGAACCGCTGTGTGAGTACATTACCTTCAAGCCTCCCAGCTCTCAGGGATCAGGTACTTGCTCCTCGAGGGTCTGCTCTCCCTATCCTGGGGTTCTCCATACTGGGGCTTTGTGCATATTCCACTGTACTCATTATTCTCAGTTCCTTCCACTACAGCACTGCTACCGGAGGAGTCGCTGTTCCAGCGCCTGAGGGATACTAACCCAGCTGGGCTACTTCTGCTGCTCACCACTTCCACCTCTGGTGCCTTTACCACATTGTCTAATAAAAGATCAATCTCTGTGTTTGTGTGTCCTAAGCTGAGCCTGACCTGTGGCCCCTCACGGGACTTTCCCCCATGGGTCTGGTCAGCTGCCACCTTGTCCAAGGGTCCACCCTAACCTCACTAATTATAACACTAACTCTCTTCAAATGAGCATTTTTACACTCCCAGAGACCACTAATGCTTGGTTTGGAATGTCAGATAGATCAACTGCAATCACAAAAGTAGAGACTTCCTGGCTGGGGACATCCACAAACTTACAAAAGTGTGGGGCCACGGCATTAACATCCATGTGTTTATCTTCCCTAAGGGGAACAGTCCATGGCAATATGGCCCTTTCTCCACGGCTGAAACGTAGCAGTCCAGCTGAGGATTGCGGTTGAGTTGAAAAGTCTGACTGGACCTGTACTACTGGTTGCCAGGGTTTCTAGCTCCATTGTTTTCTACCCAGACCGAGTGGCTTCTCTGTGAACCATGGTGAATCAGGCATAGTCTGAACCTGATAATAGGCCTCCGCTACTTCCGGCGCTTTTTCAACTGTGAGGTTTGGGTGTTGACAGACCCACTGCCACATAGGCCGTTCTAGGCTGTCTAGGAACTATTCCAGCAGAACCGCTTTGGCTACTTCCACCCCTGTCTTTTCTTCTGGGTGCAGTCACTTCCAAGTTACATCTTTAATTCTGTGGAATAGGTTCCTTGGGTTTTCTCCAACCTGCAGAACTCCCCACTGAAATCGCTGTCAGTAGGCTTCTGGGTTGAATCTCGCTCTCTCTAGAATGGCGGCCTTGACCTCCTGGTATGTGGTCCTCCCTTCTGGATTGGCAGTTTGAAAGGCTTCTTGACTACTCCCAGTAAGTAGATCCTGCCAATCATGCTGAGCGTTCAAAGTTTTTAAGGAATCTATCAGAGTCTTTTCATGGGATCATCTTAAGTACTGTTGGTTTCATGGAACGTGGACTGGTTATGACAATTTTCACAACTTGTGCTAAATGGGTTAGCACTGTATGCTGTTGCATCACCTGCTCTCACAGTGCTTGCTGCTGATCAATATGCATTTGCAGAGCGTCCTGTAATTGTTGCTGCCCTATAGCAAGAACCTGGATCACTTACTCCATCTTTCTTGCTTATCGAGCCATTTTCAAACTAGGTGTCTCTCTGGGGAAAGAAAAGGGGAACCCCCCCAAAAAAACTCAAACTTGCTGGCCTGTTCGGCCCTTATTCACTGCTTGACCCCTGACTACACAGGCAGGGTATTATGACCACGCCGTAGGTTTTGGACCCTTGGTCTGAGCCAGGATTGTCACCACCTGGGCATCAGGAGGCGAGGCCGATGGATGACAGGGGCCGAAGGTAAAAGCTTCACCAATACCAACCCCATTCCAATAGTATCTCTGGAGGAGCACCAGAGTCCGTGACTCGCAATACGCGAGTCATGGGCCCAGTGGTGGACTTTATTCCAGAGTCTGAGAGCTACTAAGGTCTTCCCCAGTGGGACAGACGTTGTGGCGGCCAAGAGAATTCTAGCGGGCTCCATGATATGTCAAGGGGGTTCCGGTTTGTCTTCAACTTTGAAGGATCGAGAAAGGGCATCTGCTCACAGGTTTTTACAAGCAGGTCGATAGCAGAGCATGAAATCAAACCGCATGAATAAAAGGGCCCATCGCGCTTGTCACGGATTAAGGCGTTGACCTCGATGTAAATATTTCAAATTTTTATGGTCCGTGTAAATGGAAATTTGGGGTTGGGCCCCCTCCAGCCATGGGCGCCATTCCTCAAAGGCCATTTTGATGGCTAGCAGCTCCTTGTTGCCGATGGTGTAATTCCGTTCTGCTGGAGAGAACCGTTGAGAGAAGAAGGAGCATGGGTGAAGTGTATTGGTAGTGGAGTACTGACTTAGGATGGCTCCTACCCCTTCGGAGGAGACGTCAACCGATAATGAAAGGCCGCCTGGGATCGGGATTGCGGAGGCAAGGTTCACGGAGGAATGTGGCTTTTAGATTGAGAAAGACCGTAACCGTTTCAGGAGACCACAGTTTGGGGTTAGCCCTTTTACGCGTGAGAATGGTAAGTGGGGCTGCCAAGGTGGAGTAGTTATGGATAAAGGATCTGTAGTAATTAGAAAATCCTAAAAACCTTTGTAGCGGGCGTAGACTTGTGGGCTGAGGGCAATCTTGGATAGCTTTGATCTTCTCAGGATCCATGAGAAACCCCTGACTAGACACTATGTATTTCAGGAAGGGCACCATCCTCTTTTCAAACAAGAATTTCTCAAGCTTAGCATAGAGTTGTTTCTCATGCAGCTGCTGCAAGACCCGAGCCACATCCTTGCAGTGCGATTGCAGGTCTGGAAAAGACCAATATGTCGTCCAAGTAATCACAACACAGTCATATAGCATGTCTCAAAATACCTTGTTCATCATATTCTGGAAGACGGCGGAGGCATTACAGAGTCCGAAGGGCATCACGAGGTATTCGTAATGCCCGTCCTGGGTGTTAAACACTGACTTCCATTCATCACCTGCTTTAATGTGAATCAGTTGTACGTGCCCTGAGATTAGTTTTGAGAATATCTTGGCTCCCTGGAGCCGGTCAAAGAGCTCAGAGATAAGCGGCAGAGAGTAGCGGTCCTTGAGGATTATGGAGTTTAGGCCACGGTAGTCGATACATGGCTGGAGGCTGCCATCCTGCTGAGGATGTAGAATGGCGTATGAAACCCTTGTTGAGATTTTCGCGGATGTACTCTGTAATGGCTCTAGTCTCATCAGGGGATAATAGGTAGGTGCGACCATGGGGGGCTCCGAATCGGGCAGCAGGTTGATGGCACAATTGAAAGTGTGATGAGGAGGCAGCGTATCTGCAGCATCTTTGGAGAATATGTCAGCAAAGGCGGCATACTGAGGCGGTAGGCCAGGTAACCGGGTAGTCACATAGAGGCGTGACTAGTTCTAGACACCTGGAGTGGCATGCGGTGCCCCAAATGGAAAGCTGCATCGTAGACCAGTCGAAACTGGGGGAGTGTTTCCGAAGACAAGGTAGCCCTTGGACTATCGGGTGTATGGCACAGTCCAGAACAGGGAAGGAGAGAAGCTCTACATGAAGTGCCCCATTCTGGATTGTGAGCGGGTCGGTGGACAAAGTTACCCAATCAAGCAAGGGAACCCCTTGGATAGAGGAGAGCACCAGAGACACAGGTGAATGGTTAACAGGGATGCGGAGGTGTTCTACGAGTTGTTGCATAAAGAAATTGCCTCCAGCCCCCGAGTCCACCAAGGCTAATGTGTGGAAATTTTGGTTTCCCACTGTGAGGGATATAGGCAAGGTGAGTGGAGGAGAAGGCGAAGTGAGACCTAGGACGAGTCCTCCAGTGGGACCTAGGTCTGAGAGTTTCCTGGCCTTACTGGACAAGTGGTTAAGAGGTGGCCTGCCTCCCCGCAATAGAGGCAGAGGCTGGACTGCCAACGTCGAAGCCGTTCTTTAGTAGAGAGCTTCCCTCGGCCCAGTTGCATGGGTTTTTCGACGGATGCCCCGGAAGCAGAGGTGGGCTCGATGGGTGAAGGTGAATGCCGAGGGCGCTGCTGGGATGAGGCCTGTCTCTTGGAGCACTGTACTTCGCAGCAAAATACTTGAAGGCGCCGGTCAATAATTCCCATCAGGTCAGGTCTAAGGAGCCTGGCAAATCGTGTGCTGCGAGTTCATCCTTTATCTAGGGGCTTAGACCTTCAAGGAAGATAGCCCTTAGGCAACTGGTGTCCCAGCGGAGTTGGGAAGAGAGGGTCTGGAACTGAATAACATAATCGGACAGGGGTCAGGAACCCTGGCACAAGTGGAGCAAGGTGAATCTAATGACCGTTTGCCTCGCGGGGTCATCAAAGACCGTGCAGAAGAAGGACAAGAAGCTAGGCAAGTACTGTAGTACTGGATTGTGTGCTCCCATAGTGGTGATGCCCAGGCCAGCACTCTCCTATCCAGAAGGGAGAGGATATAGGTGGTTTTGGCTATGTCTTCCGGAAAAAGGGCAGGTTGAGGGCAAAAGTGCACATTGCACTGATTCAAAAAGCTGCGGAACATCTGGGGATCTCCTCAGTAGTGCGGAGGTGCAGGCAAAGGGAACACCGGCCGATGAACTGGCAAGGGAGCCGCCGGGGCGGCCTTGGAGGGTCCAGAGTTGAGGCGGAGACTTAGATTTTCTACTGCTGAGGTCAGGATGGCCAAAGCCTTTTGTTGTTCCACGATTTTTTGGGCCAGGCCCGGAATGGCCTGAATTGCAGAAGCCTCTGCCAGGTCCATGGACTTGGAAACCTGTTATGACCACACCGTAGGTTGTGGACCCTTGACTTGAGCCACCTGGGCGGAAGATCCACTGCAGGTTCCCAGTGTCGGGAGGCGAGGCCGACAGACGACAGGGGCCGAAGGTAGAAGCTTCACCAATACCAACCTCATTCCCCGCAGGTTGAGCCCTTGAGTTCTGGGGGTCGGCTGGGCTTAGGTGGGCCCCTGTGATGAAGCTCTGATGAGACGATCTGGAGCAGGCAGGAGGTGTGTGGTCTGATCCAAAATCCAGGGCAGGCGGCAAACAAGAGGCGTGGTCCAATCTGAAATCCAGGGCAGGCGGCAAACAAGAGGCATGGTCCAATCTGAAATTCAGGGCAGGCGGCAAACAAGAGGTGTGAAGTCCAGTCTGAAGTCAAAGCCAGGAAGATCTGTCTGAGGGAGGAGAAGGAGCTGGAACCAGGCAGGGAGACAGGAGCAGGTACGAGGAAGGCAGGAACCAGAACACGGGACACAAGAACAGGAACTCAGGAAGCAGGAACGCTGAAGCAAGCACAGCACCAGAAACGAAGCCAAGCAGACCTGTAGCCAAGTTGAAGTATGACTGGGAAAGCCTCCTTAAATAGCAGGTGAGTCCTGACATCAGCTAGGGGCCGGGCTTGGTTTTCCCGCCGTGGCCCCTTTAAGAGGCGGGATCTCGATGCGCGCACGAGCTAGGGGACGCCCGGAGGAATCGGGGTCGACGGCGTTTGAGCTCTGTGCAGAGCAGGATGGCCCAGGGAGTGGCGGCAGTGGCTTGCCACCGCAGCACAGCACCCAGGAGAGGCCTGAACCAGCGGACTGCGGGTAAGGGAAGGTGCCCGCGGCCCATTAGTGCCAGCGACACTAACACAGGGTTAGTCCCCTTGGCCTGTTGTGCGAAGGCTGGTTGGGTGCTGTTCTCATTCTGTGGAACACTGTCCCTTATAACATCCATGTTGAAATTTCCTACTTAAGATACAGGAAAAAACTTAAATCTTGGCCATTTAAACAGGTTTTTCCAGCTTGATAAATGATTAAATGGTGCTGCATTGCTCTAAGCAATCTGGCATCCTGTGTGAAGTAATATTGGTATCCCCTTGGATGGCAGTTCCAACATAGCACTCCCTCCTTTGGCAGTGGTAGTGGCTCAGTCACAGTATACCCATCTCTTCCCCACCCACACTCTCCTCAGCTTCAGTATTACCTGTGCCCTGCTCTCTTTTTCCCCTGCCTACAGCACCTAGCATCCACCTTTTTTCACCCTCCTTTCCTGCCCAGCAGCACCACCCCTGCTTCCTTCCTCCTTCTAGCAGGTGGATCCTTTAGCTATCACCAGAAAAAAAAAGCCTTCCTGCTTCTGCACAGTGTTCCTGAGTCTCCTACCAGCAGATATGATGTGGGACGTTGCAGGAGGGAGGGGAAAGTAGTAACCCCTTGAGCATGGCATCCTGTGCAGCCACATAGTTTACATACCCTTAAAGCTGGCCCTTTATTTTATAGCTTATTTCATGGTTTGCATTCTGCTCTACTTCACCAGGGTAAGTTTTCCAACTGCTGTTCTATAGTAAAAGTCCAGTACTTATCTTTGCAATGCTAGTATTGCTCATGAATCAGCTGCTTCAGGGCATTACTTCACAGCGGTCATCTTGACATTTTTTATGTGGACTACCTTCCATCTATGCTTCAACAGCCATCTTTTTTTCTACAAAGAAAAAGAGCGCCAGTTTTTAACTGCCCTCTATTGTTTTCAGATCCACCAATCACTAACTGGAATTTTAACATATGATCCATCTGGACCAATCACAAATTCAGCTCTCCTGCCTTTCGCCATATACTATTTCCTATAGCCCCATTCAACTTCTCTCCATTTTTATGCATACAAGTCCAACTAATCAGCAAGTGATATGTTCAGTTAATCAGATGTTAACTTTTCCTGGCCAATCTTTCTTGTCCTTTTGGCATTCTAGCAATACAGGTGTTGCAAATGTGACAGACCCTCCCAGTCTGGCCACTAGATGTCACTGTCTCTGTATTATAACACTCTAGTAAGGAGCCATCCATACCCTTAGTCCCTCCTCCCTGGAAAGTCTGGATTGGATGCCTGAACATTATTTAGGCTACTCAATCAAAGTCAGAGGAACTTGGCAAAATATCATGCCCACACTTTATTGTTCACATAATTTTTGAACAGTATTTACATCACACTACTATGTGACCACATTACCTTCATACACATTTTATTTAAAAACACACTGCATTCATACATTACCCTTCATTCACACCACTCATACCATTCATACCAAATATCACTTAGAACATAATCCCATACACCTAGCATAGCTAGTTTTCCATAATAATGACCCAGGTAATACCTCACCACATACATATAATGTATACAGTGAACATTTTGATATATCAATCACATGATAACCCACACATTGCACAATGAAATGTAATTCATTGCTCAAAGTTCATTGCTCGATGTTCTATGTAACGCCATAGCCGCGACTCTTCTGTTTAAATGGAAACCGATATGATTTGATATTTTGTTCAAGAATGTCGGTATAGAAAAATTCTAAATAAATAAATAAATAAATAAATAATTCAAAAGAATATACATCTACTTTATACACTTGGTTCTTCCATTAAATTCCAATCCTTTACATTTAATGTTGTATGCTTAAATGTGCTTAATCCTGTTGTCATTGAACATTTTACTGTCCCTTCTATATGTCTCCACTGCCAACAAGAGCCTTATTTCACCCTCAGAACAGGGCTTCTTCAGGGAAATACAGTGCTAATATGGATCATCAAACTTTCATCAGACTGTCATCAGATGATGTATTTCTTCATACTATTCATGGAGCAGCAACGAATTTTCATAGAAGTGCTTTAATTCTGCATGTGGTCTAATCCATAGCAGTGATATCTATAAACAACAACAAGTAACGTGCTATTATCAAGCAACCATAACTCATCTTCCCAAAGTGTTAAACCTTCTTATATATACTAACACCATTCACATGGACAATACCAGCTTAATGTCATCTTGGGTGGGCAGATCTCACAGCCAACGTATTTCTTCATCAAGATGTTGCCTTTCATGGGATTTATGACCAAGTCACAAGTATATCACATATTGGTTCCTTATATAGCTTTATATGGCTTTATATGATCCCATATCTGTAACAAATATATACTGGAAATTAACTCCTATCCACATATCTCTATCATATTCTTAATACAAACCCTAACATCAGACCTGAACGTCTCCATATTAATTTACTCGATACAAATGCTAACATCAGACCTGAAAGTTTCCATATTAATTCAATAATGTCTAAGATACTCAATCTGAACCTGTGTACAGCTCACTGAACTTCACGGTCACAAACTGATTCTTTTATCCAGTTAACCACTCAATATATATACACTGCAACCAGACCCGGAAACCCAATACTTACTCAGGACAACCTTCAAACATTCTCCCACCGGACCATGCGAATCCCGAATGGCTGGAGTGGATAATTTACTGACGCCACTCCGGGCTTATTTGAATGAGATATAACCAATCATGCAGCACGCTCTTTCATGCACACGTGCAAGCCCCTACATCCTGGACATTTACTATTCAATCAACTTTATCAAACTTGAACACTATATTGCCATCACCTTAACACATCCGGGAACCGGCTCACTTGATGGTCATCTCTATAACGCATTGGGTCCCGCCACAATTACAGTCATGAATCCATCCATACACCCAAGAACTTCTTTCTAACATCCACTTACCCATCCAGTTGATTAACATAGTTTAATCACAAATCCCTTTCATTCATACATTATACTAATGTTTAAACTAACCCTGTGCCCAGAAAACCTACCGTCCCTTAATCACAGCATCTCGGTACAGAGAACTTATAAATACACCAATTACTTCTACCAATTTACCCATATGCAATGGTAACATGGAATAGACTTAGTTTTTGGGTACTTGCCAGGTTCTTATGGCCTGGATTGGCCACTGTTGGAAACAGGATGCTGGGCTTGATGGACCCTTGGTCTGACCCAGTATGGCATTTTCTTATGTTCTTATGTTCTTATTACAATAAGTATGTATCCTTTAATTATGCAAATCTTTACATATTCAAACAGACTGAGAGTCAAACCCCGGCACCTCTCTATTGCCTCCAGTCATAAATTTACATAGCCTCCAATATATGAGAATTATTATTAAGCTGAATACTAACCAAACATTCCTGATCAATAAATTTATACCTTATCCTATTATGTTCCACAAAACGCCTCCCATTCCACCATCTCATTGAGTCCCCTGGGGGAAACTGTTTTTCATTGGTATATATATGTTTGCTCTATCCTTCTCAATGCTGCATTGATCTCACCTTGTTGCTGTATATGGCACTGCTGGATAACAAAATACTGGAGATGCTCAACAGTATGATTTGCATCATGCCAATGCGCTACCAAAGGGGCTCCAATTTTCTGGGTTCTCAGCCTACTTTTATGTTCAGTAATGCGCTGCCTGATCTGTCTCTTAGTGTGTCCTATATACAGGAGACCACATGGACATATGATGGCATAAATGAGCATGCTAGAGCTGCATGTGAATCTTTCCCTAATAATGAATGGATACTTCCTATCCGGTACCTTAAAAGATTTTATTTCCAACACGTTATTGCATATAGAGAGCACTCTCCACATTTGAATTGGCCCCAGGTTACTTCCTCCTCCATTGTACCCCTATAAGTCAACATGGTCTTGAGATTAATCCCCTTTTAATAGCAAAAATAGGTGGTTCATTGAACCCTGGTAACCCATTCAAAATGTTCTAGTGCTTAAGTATACTCTGTTTAATGAAATGAGACTTAGACGAAAAAGGAAGTGTGCATATTGGTCTAGTTGTCCGATTACGAGGGCTCAATTGCAAAAGGTTATATCTATCTGCATATAATGATCTCTTATAGGCTCGCTTTATACATTTCTTTGGGATATCCTCTCTCACTAAACTTAAGCATGAGTGTATTAGCACATTTTTTATATTCAGTAACAGAGGAACAGATGTGTCTATATTGTAAGAATTGACTAACGGGTATGCTCTCTTTTAAATTAATAGGGTGGGAACTCTGAAAATGAAGTATTGTATTTTTATCTGTGGGTTTCACATATACAGTCGTAGAGATTTTTCCATTATTTAAACTGACATGCATGTCTAGATATGGTAATCGGGTTAAACTAAACTGTACAGTAAATTTGAGGTTAGAGTCACAGGAATTCAAGTACTCTTCAAAGTTCATCAACTCCTCACCATTACCCTTCCAAATCCAAAAAAGGTCATCAATGTACCTCTTATAAAAGCATACTTGATGAAAATATCTAGATGTATATAGATATCTCTCTTCATACATGCTGACATATAAGCAAGCAACTGAAGGAGCTAGGGGCGAGCCCATGGGAATACCCTTGATCTGATTAAATCATTTACTCTGAATATGAAAGTAAAATTTGGAAATTACAATCTCTGCAAGTTGGTTAATGATGTCTCTTTTTAATGCTTTAATGTCTAGCTTGGTTAAAGACATATTAATAATATTTAAAGCCTCCTGCTGAGGGATATTCATATACAGAGATGTAATATCTGCTGTAACAAGTCTACTATTACATCCTACATTATCCAGATGTTCAATCATAGTGATAAATGCGGTGGTATCTCTGACATAGGATGTAATATCCTTAACTAAAGGTTGCAACATATTATCAATAAATTTGGCTGCATTTTCAAACACTGATCCTCTCCCAGAGACAATCGGCCTCCCTGGTGGTTTCAATAAGTATTTGTGTATTTTGGGAGCAAAATATATATAAGGGGTACTAAATGTTTCTACCCACAAGAACCTCTCCTCTGTATGAGTTATGCTCCCATGTTGTTTAGCATATTTGACAATGTCATTAATGCATCTCATGATGTCCTGACCTGGGTCTTTCTCTATATATTTCTCTATATATAACCAAGACTAACAAAAGAGAACACATCTCACCCATTTTAAAAAGCCTACACTGGCTTCCCGTCAAATTCAGAATACTCTTCAAAGTGCTCTCATCAATCCACAAGGCACTACATAACATTGCCCCACTCGAGCTCAAAATACCTCTCCAACTCCACACCTCCACTAGACCAGTGAGACAAGCCTACAGAAACAACCTTCAGATTCCACCGATGAAGTCAGCATTAAGCAAAAGAGCCTTCTCTACAGCCGGTCCCAAACTCTGGAATGCTCTCCCGTCAGACCTCAAATCAGTGCAATGCCCTACTACATTTAAAAAAAGACTAAAGACCTGGTTATTCAACCAAGCTTTCTCATAATCATCAATCTGCGGAACTTTCCCTGCCAAGGATCCCTTCTTTGGTAACCAGTAGAGAACTATATAAATCATCTCTAGTTCTCTCTAGTACCCCCAAAGAACTATCAGGTCATCTATGAATCCTTGGCAGTCTAAAAATCAAATACCCAGCCTTACAATCAAATCCTTGGCAGTCTAAAAATCAAATACCCAGTCTTAAAAATCAAATACCCAGCCTTATACCTATCACCTATTTCCTTAGCCAACATTTGGCTCCGTAGCATTTACGTTATGTTATTAACCCCATATATCTGTATCCAAGTTCCTGCTACCTGTTCATTGTAAGACATTAACTTGTCAATGTTTCTGTTTAGAATGTAAACCGAATTGATCAGTAACTCTGTTATTGGAAAGTCGGTATATAAAAGTGCTAAATAAATAAATAAATAAATATATTGATAAAATTCTGTATTATTTAACTGCGACCAAGCCTCTGAATCATAATCTACAGTGTTCATAATTACCAAGGTGCCCCCCTTATCAGCTCCTTTAATAACTATATTTGAATCCTCACATAGTTGTTGAATAGATTTTCTTTCCTCACTGGATATATTATATTTAATCCATTCATGTTGGGCTTCCATCACATCCACCTCCCTTGTGACTACAGATTCAAATGCTAAAATTAATGGATTGGGGGGGTTCTGTGGGTAACCATCCGGTTGACTTCACCAGCTTATTCCCAATATATCCCTCTTCTTGAGGACCAAAATAATCCCTGAGTCTTAACCTCCTAAAACATCTCTGTAACTCGATACGGGTTGAAAAACTATCGTGTTTCCTCACCGGTACAAAAGATAAACCCTTATTCAACAAATCCAAGGTAACATTTCCAAACTGTTTAGAAGACAAATTAACCACGTTATCAGATTGCTCGATATTTAAGACACCCTGAGAATCTCCCATATTATCTCCGAAAATTATACGGTTCCCTATATCCATAGGACTTTCTTGTTTTGAAATTCTGATCACCCCTTGCTCCCCTTCCTCTTGTTATAAATCCCTCTTTTATAGGGCAATGTTCCTCATGATGTTGTGCATCTGACATGTTAAACCGGACCTGTCTAGCATTCTCTATATCTGGAATATTCTTATCCTCATCGGAGGACTCCTCCGATGAGGATGAGAAATCTCCCTTGTTCTTATATTTGTTATTCTTCTTAGTTTCCATCCAGGAATACACGTAGCCACTAGTATAGTCTTTCTCATCCCGTTGGAATTTACTGAGTTTACTTTTCTTGATATCATTACAATAATTTCCCAGTTGTTTTTGATGTTCACGTAATTGCAACTCAAACGCCTATATAGAGAAATTTGTTTGCAACTTCAGTGCTTCCCTTTCTATTTCTTTATTTATATCTTCTAACTGTGTTTTTATTGTGGACACAATGAGAATCATAAGGTCATGACTATATTTGTTTAATATGGCATTCCAACAATTAACAAATGCTTCATCTTCAGCAAATAAATGGGGCTCTTTAAAAATTCTTAAACCCCTTGGTATTCTATTAGCATGGCAATACTCAGCCAAAGTTGCTGCATGAAATTCCATCTGGATGACTTTCCTTTTACCTTTAATAAAAGTATTCCAATCCCCCTCACTTTCCCCAACTGGTGTTTCAAAAAGTCTAAATCCTGCTAGGATGTCAGCTGAAGCTTGGTCTGAATAACTATGAATATTCTCCATATTTATGATATAACAATAACATCATAACAATATTTCATCAATATTAAATTGCTGGTATGTCCCCTAACTAACGCACATCAGGGTAACTTCAGCAGGTCAAAAATACACATGTATACCCTCTGATATGTAAATATGCTACTCAATCAAAGTCAGAGGAACTCGGCAAAATATCATGCCCACACTTTATTGTTTACATAATTTTTGAACAGCATTTACATCTCACTACTATGTGACCACATTACCTTCATACACATTTTATTTAAAAACACACTGCATTCATACATTACCCTTCATTCAAACCTCTCATACCATTCATTCCAAATATCACTTAAAACATAATCCGATACACCTAGCATAGATAGTTTTCCATAATAATGGCCCAGGTAATACCTCACCACATATATATAATGTATACAGTGAACATTTTGATATATCAATCACATGATAACCCACACATTGCACAATGAAATGTAATTCAAAAGAATATACATCTACTTTATACACTTGGTTCTTCCATTAAATTCCAATCCTTTACATTTAATGTTGTATGCTTAAATGTGCTTAATCCTGTTGTCATTGAACATTTTACTGTCCCTTCTATATGTCTCCATTTCCAACGAGAGCCTCATTTCACCCTTAGAACAGGGCTTCTTGAGGGAAATACAGTGCCAATATGGATCATCAAACTTTCATCAGACTGTCACCAGACGATGTATTTCTTCATACTATTCATGGATCAGCAACGAATTTTCATAGAAGTGCTTTAATACTGCATGTGGTCTAATCCATAACAGTGATATCTATAAACAACAAGTAACGTGCTATTATCAAGCAAATGTAAATGTCCAGGATGTAGGGGCTTGCACTTGTGCGTGAAAGAACGTGCTGCATGATTGGTTATATCTCATTCAAATAAGCCTGGAATGGCGTCGGTAAATTATCCAGCTATTCGGGATTCGCATGGTCCAGTGGGAGAATGTTTGAAGGTTGTCCTGAGTAAGTATTGGGTTTCCGGGTCTGGTTGCAGTGTATATATATTGAGTGGTTAACTGGATAAAAGAATCAGTTTGTAACCATGAAGTTCAGTGAGCTGTGCACGGATTCAGATTGAGTATCTCAGACATTATTGAATTAATATGGAAACTTTCAGGTCTGATGTTAGCGTTTGTATCGAGTAAATTAATATGGAGACGTTCAGGTCTGATGTTAGGGTTTGTATTAAGAATATGATAGGGATATGTGGATAGGGGTTAATTTCCAGTATATATTTGTTACAGATATGGGATCATATAAAGCCATATAAAGCTATATAAGGAACCAATATGTGATATACTTGTGACTTGGTCATAAATCCCGTGAAAGGCAACATCTTAATGAAGAAATACGTTGGCTGTGAGATCTGCCCACCCAAGATGACATTAAGCTGGTATTGTCCATGTGAATGGTGTTAGTATATATAAGAAGTTTTAACACTTTGGGAAGATGAGTTATGGTTGCTTGATAATAGCACGTTACTTGTTGTTTTTTATAGATATCACTGCTATGGATTAGACCACATGCAGTATTAAAGCACTTCTATGAAAATTCGTTGCTGCTCCATGAATAGTATGAAGAAATACATCATCTGATGACAGTCTGATGAAAGTTTGATGATCCATATTAGCACTGTATTTCCCTGAAGAAGCCCTGTTCTGAAGGTGAAACAAGGCTCTCGTTGGAAGTGGAGACATATAGAAGGGACAGTAAAATGTTCAATGACAACAGGATTAAGCACATTTAAGCATACAACATTAAATGTAAAGGATTGGAATTTAATGGAAGAACCAAGGGCTGGATTTTAAAAGGGTTACTCGCATAAGGTACGCGTGTAACTCTTTTAAAACTCCCCTGCACGCGCCGAGCCATTTTGCATAGGCTCGGCGGTGCGCGCAAGCTCCAGGACACGCGTATGTCCTGGGGCTTGCAAAAAGGGATGTTCGGGGGCATGGCTAGGGGGTGTGGTATTGGCTCGGGGACGTGTTCGGGGGCATGTGGGTGGTCCGGGGGCATGGCCGAGGGCCCCGACACAGCGGTCTGTGTCGGTGCCTGCCACGCCAGAAGACAGCTGGCACGCGTAAGTTACTACTGCCCAGAGGCAGTAGTAATTTTTGGAATAAAGGTGGGGGGGGGGGGGTTTAGATAGGGTCGGGAGGGTGGGTTAGGTAGGGGAAGGGAGGGGAAGGTGCGGGGGGTGGAAAGAAAGTTCCCTCCGAGGCCGCTCTGATGTGTATGAAGGTAATGTGGTCACATAGTAGTGAGATGTAAATGCTGTTCAAAAATTATGTAAACAATAAAGTGTGGGCATGATATGTTGCTGAGTTCCTCTGACTTTGATTGAGTAGCATATTTACATATCAGAGGGTATACATGTGTATTTTTGAACAGTATTTAGGACAGACATTTTAGAACACATTGGGCTAAGTTTGAGGTAGCTTTCAAGGAGTGAAGATGTATGTTTTCCACACTTTGGTGGAGCCTCTCAGCTTCACCCTAAGGAATTTATTTTAGAAGTGACACCTCCCAGTGTACTCCCTGCCTGAGGGTCCTTCTTATAATTTACACAGAGATAGACTTTTAAGCCTCACCCCTTTTAGGGGCAAAAGGGTTCTTTCACCAGGGGACCAAAGATCTGTGAGCCTACTCTAAACCCTAGGTGGGCAAGCACCAGTGATGGAGAGACTGTGAAGGCAGAAGAGATATCCAGTTAAGCTTTAAAGTATTTTTTTGATTTTAGAAGAGTGGGAAAGTTTTGTATCCCCCTTCCCCACTGGGATTTCAGAGTGGAGAGCTTGCCTGATCCCACTAACTTTTCTCCAAGAGAAGTTCCCCAGAAAGATCAAAGAATAAGGATGAAAGAATCATTAAAGAAGGAAGAATAAGACCCCCATCTGGATCTCTAAGAACATAAGAACATAAGAAATTGCCATGCTAGGTAGACCAACGGTCCATCAAGCCCAGCATTCTGTTTCCAACAGAGGCCAAATCAGGCCACAAGAACCTGGCAATTACCCAAACACCAAGATCCAGTAATAGCAGAGGCCATTCCCCAAGTCTGCTTGATTAATAGCAGTTAATGGACTTCTACAAGAACTTATCCAAACCTTTTTTAAACCCAGCTACACTAACTGCACTAACCAAATCCTCCGGCAACAAATTCCAGAGCTTAATTGTGTGTTGAATGAAAAATAATTTTCTACGATTAGTCTTAAATGTGCTACTTGCCAACTTCATGGAGTGCCCCCTAGTCCTTCTATTATCTGAAAGTGTAAATAACCAATTCACAATTACTCATTCTAGACCTCTCATGATTTTAAACACCTTTATCATATCCCCCCTCAGCCGTCTCTTCTCCAAGCAGAACAGCGCTAACCTCTTCAGTCTTTCCTCATATGGGAACTGTTCTATCCCCTTTATCATTTTGGTTGTACCTTCCCCATTGCAACTATATCTTTTTTGAGATGAGGCGACCAGAATTTTACATAGCATTCAGGGTGCGGTCTCACCATGGAGTGATACAGAGGCGTTATGACATTTTCCATTTTATTAACCATTACCTTCCTAATAGTTCCTAACATTCTGTTTGCTTTTTTGACTGCTGCAGCACACTGAGCCGACGATTTCAAAGTATTATCCACTATGATGTCTAGATCTTTTTCCTGGGTGGTAGCTCCTAATATGGAACCTAACATCGTGTAATTACAGCAAGGGTTATTTTTCCCTATTTGTAACACCTTGCACTTGTCCACATTAAATTTCATCTGCCATTTGGATGCCCAATCTACCAGTCTCAGAAGGTCTTCCTGCAATTTATCACAATCTGCTTGTGATTTAACTACTCTGAACAATTTTGTATCATCTGCAAATTTGATAACCTCACTCACTGTATTCCTTTCCAGATCATTTATATATATATTGAAAAGCACCGGTCCAAATACAGCTCCCTGAGGCACTCCAATGTTTACCCTTTTCCACTGGGAAAATTGGCCATTTAATCCTTCTCTGTGTTTCCTGTCTTTTAACCAGTTTGTAATCCACAAAAGGACATCACCTCCTATCCCATGACTTTTCAGTTTAAAGTTTAAAAAGTAAAATACCACACTAGTGTCTCACTCACTGCTGTGCCAGCTTACTTGTTGGTGCTGGACATGTACTTGCAGCTTGACTGAGCATGGCTGATGGTTATAAATCACCAGTAGCGCTAGTATAATTTCTTGTTAAGGGATAGCTCGCTCCTATAGTGCTACTAGCCAGTGATTGGTTGGCAAGAGATTTTAATACCAGGCAGGAACCATGGCATATATATATATAAGAGATTTAGCCAAACATGGAAAAAGGAGGGCAACCAATTAAATGGATGGAAGACGGACTGCAGGTCAGTTTTCTCACCCCAGTCTAGGGTGTGATCTACTTAGTTATTTCAGAAAAATGTAGTTTTCTAGGTTTGGCCTGTCCTCCTTTTGGGAGCTGTTGGAGCATGTGCTGCACAGAAAGTACACAAGAGCCACACAGGTAGCCAATGGGCTTCTTTTGAAAAAATCCCCTGGGCTGATATTTTCCTACAATCTGGTCCTGCTCAGTTGACACTCTCTGCCCAGTCTTGTATTATGGCAGTACTGAAAGCCACAGGATTAAGCAAAGGTTTGTAGAGTAATGCTTATGTCAAATACATTAAAGCAACTCTAGTCCTATTTTTATTTTCAAATTCTAGGGCTTTTTTTGTTTTATGAGTTCTTTTTATATATAATTACATGATGTATTCTTCATTGGCATAATAAGGGGGCAGTGAAGAGCTGTGTGGAATGCACAAGCTCTCTGTATTCTATGTCCTCTTGATAAAATATAAACAATACTGATATGTAAAGCTACGTAAATATGTGCTTTCTTGCCTTACCTCTCTCCTTTAATGAAATACAATGGGTATGGGCACACTCCAATGCCTTTTCTCTTGTGAACTAAATGGTGCCATTGCAAACTTGCATATTTTCACAAGGCAAGATCAATTATAGGCTGCAGCAATCCTCGTAAACAATTATTTGATAAAATTATGAATGAGTCAATTTCTAACTCCCACATGCAGTACAATGTAATCAGTATTTTTGTTCAGATGCTTCAAATGCTTAAACAATACATCACAAAAACATGTATTGAAATACATTTAGAGATTTAAATAAATAAAAACTTATGATTTTCCTAAAATAAATGGTAACTAGTCTTGAAGACAGTTATTCACACAAAAAAAAACATCAATTACTGAAAATCCATAGAACAGGGAAAAGTAACACCTTTAATTATTCTTACTGATGTGTTGTAGGCTAAGAGAGTTCTTCCCTCTCATGCATACCTTCTGCCTGAGATTTCACTCTAGTTTTAAGTATTGTGGTTGCTATGTTAGTCCACTTGCATTTACATAGACATAGCTCATTAATATTTTGCTAGCATTAAAGGATGTTTTTCTGTATTATTTGCAATGTTTAAGCAGGTGTTTCCGATAATGTGTTTTAATATGAACTTAACACGTTAGGTGACAAATTTGCCATTTAATATGTGTTAACACATTAATGCATGTTAGTAAATAGGCCCTATAGATTTCATTTTCTGATGGTTTCTTTTCCTGTTTCCTATGGAGTAGTTGTCCATACGTGCCAGAGAGCATAACGAGGCAGTGTGATGGCTGAGGTATGTACAAGTATAGTTTCTTGCCCTTAGTTCGCACTGATATCAAATCATAAACATGCTCTGCCTACTTCTTCTGTCCTATTTCAGATGTTGGTACTATCAGGAGAGTGATGACTTTGCAGATCCAAAAAAGGTTAAATGAAACTCCCATACATTATAATGAATCTGCAAACGTAATACGTGCCAAAGAGCAAGAAACAAATGAATAAGCCACCTACAGTAAGCTAGCTTTATTTGGCTCCTCCAAGATATACTGCCTTTTTCAAATACAGGATACACATATTTTTATTCTCCTGACTCAGCAAATAACTTTTCGCTGGAAATTTCTCCAGAGCAGGAGTAAATCAAGCCCAACATGAATAAAATAGAAGTTGTAGGGTGTCTGCTAGAAGCAATGCACAGCAGCATGTTTCTATTTACTTCCCCTCATCTTGCACTCAACAGCCCATAGGGTAGGAAGAGCTGGGGAGTACAGGTGACAATGGCAATGGCAGCGGAGGCATGGATGGCCACTTCTGTGTCTCCTTCCCCACTGAAACTGCTCTGGGATCAGAAATGGGGAGTGGAAGCAGTAGTGATATTGGTGGTTGTAGCAATGGTGCTGGCACAAACTCCGACAGCTCAGCCCGCTCTTCTTCTGGTTTCCCACTCACTAAAATGCAAGGTACAACATGCACGAATGCTTCGTTAATGGTCTGCAGTCTTTCATGCACACACAATGATGCATAAGGGCAGACAAAGGCAGACAAAAAACAAAAAGATCTTTTCTTTCTTTCTTTTTTTTTATAATTTAAAGTTTTATTTATTTTCCATAATAAGATCCATCTTACAAACAGTATGGGACATGAGGCGTCATTAAGATGGGATCAACAATACACTTTTCTTTCTAATATTAATTTAAAAAGAAATAAAGTTTGGAAATTGAAATAAAAATAAAATTATTGAACATAAAATTGGATATGAATAAATGCTGCAATATAGTTGTTAAGGCAAAAGGTGCTATAACTTGCCTTGAACCAGGGTCTGCTCATTTTAAAACCATTATGCTATGCTGTGTATAGAGCAACAGAATCAATCTGAGGAGTCCAAGCTCAGCCTACAGATAGCCTGGTGTATGGCCTGGTCCCAGATGATCTGGATTGGTCATCAGGAGACTCAAAAGGCATATTGGGACTCCTGGAAGGGGTTCATGTCATTTAGATGGCCAAGTGACAGCATGGGATCCCAGTAGAAGATCCATTAATTTTTAGTTCTATGTATTCTGATGTTATAAGATGTTAACGGCTTGAAGCTCGGTGCTAATCCTGTAAATAAAAGTTGTGTATCAGAGACTGGCTATAATTGTCCATGAAGAGGACTCACTGTGGAAACTGAACTGGACTGGATAAGCTTTGCTCTATCTGTGAATGTTTGCAACCTTGATTGAAGTTACCTGTTGATTTATAATTGCAGTACATCTTAAATTGAGGGATGTTTATGTTATTGCCTTTATTAATAAACCAGCATGACACACCATTCCTATCACGGTTTGTCCTGCAAAGGCTTCCAACCTGACAATAGAAATATTGTGCATAAAAAAATTCAGATCTCCAATAAAGGTGTGAGAAATAAAGAAATACCAAGAAATGGAAACTCCACCTGAAAATTCATAAACAGCATACAATAACAAATAGAGACCTCATGCAATTATAATCTCATAAATCTGTGTTATGCTAGTATTGCATTACTCACACACATTATTTTAATCACCGGTCAGTCCAAAATGGATTCTGTACTTGTTTTATATTTAAATCAATGTTATATTTTAAATATGCCTATAAAAATGAGAACTTATCTCAAATAAGAGGCTTGTCATATATCTTCAGCATCAGAGAAAATTTAAATAGTGGCATCTAAAAGTAAATGCTAGTCGATGATAGCTTAGTGAAAATACTCTATATAAAGAACCCAACCCAGGTTGTGTTTCAATGTACTGGAACATCTGCATCAGGGCACCTCCTATTAAGAATATAACCTCAAACATCTACCTAGTCTGTCAGCTGTCTTTTACTATTGCCATGGCATGACTGGTGCTTCTTTTGTTGCTAGGGAGCTAATCTGGAAGCATATGCTTCCAGCATATCACTTCTAGGGAGTTACAATGGAAGCCTATGCTTCCAATATGAGGGTCTCTAGTCTTTATGTAACATGTAAGTTGATTTTGTATGTGGAATGATTTGGACAGGTCACCTCTTTGTGGTATTGTTTTGCTAAGTTCAATATTCAAAACAATTTAGATTGATACTGTAAGTTATCCATCTAAATGGCAAGTTTTGATTATTCCCCTTTCTTATCCAGCTAAAAGTTAACAGGATAAGTCATTATCCAGCTAAGACTTAGCTGATTAAGAAAAGGGCATGTTGGAGGCAATTTGATGTGGGGTTGAGTTAGCCGACTAATTTATCTAGGTAATTCCTTTATTTGGAGTTAGCTGAATAAGTTATTCTGCTAACTCAAGACGGGCCTACTAGCATATCTGAAGTTATCCAGCCTGTGTGGCCAGATAACTTTAGTCTTATCCATCTATATTCAAAAGAATATAGCTGGATAAGTTGTGCTGCAGCATTAAACATAAGACGCTTGAACACCAGGAGAATATTAACTTCTTCTCCAATACCAAAAACATCTTAGATGTCCTGAATTTAATTTTCAGTGGCTCTTTTTCTCCCTATGGCTAAAGCATGTATTTTATATTTTTTTTCCTCATCTTTTCCCATTATTTTCTCTCTTCCCCTAATTTAATTTCTTTTTGGTTTACTGTGAGAACAATTAATGATACTGTTGTATTTATTTTTTTATTTCTTTTGTAATGTTTGCAATTTGATTTTGATACATCCTCTATATAATTCTAGTACAAAATATGTATTTGCTTTGTTAACATTTAAAATTCATAAATAAAAAGTTAAAAAAGAAATAAGAAGCTCACGGGCCTAGTGGTCCAAATGATAGCTCGCCCCTAAACAATGGCAAACAGCCCTACCCGGCTGAGCATCCCCACACCACAAAGCCCTTTAAAAAGATTGAAATAAATTAAAGAAGAAGGAAAATGGATACTGGTTCAAGAACTGAACCATAACTTAATAGTATAGGTCTTAATGGTGGGTTGCAAAGTGCTTTATGTATCTTAGGTACACCATATAATACAGGAATTCTCAAGCTATCGACATTTAAAAATTGGAATTCTTTATTCATTAGAAAACAGGATTCATCAGGCAATACCAACCTCTCAATACATGAAACCAACTCAAGTGTTGGATATGACAACAGCAATTTATATTTTTTTGGATTGGATAATTGCCTCTGCATCTCCGTGCAATATTGAAAGTGATCCTAGACAATGATACCACCACCTTTATCCACCGGTTTAATTACTATGTGGCTAAGGCTTGTAATGCTTTTTTTTGATCTGCACTCAAATTGTAAAAAGTTTTTGTTCATTGGTTATTATTATCCAGTTTGAATATTGACCTCCATGAGATTCCCTAACATGGAAAGCAGACTTTTCTTTCTTAGACAGTGAGAGATAGGATTCTCTCTGGCTCATGTCGTGGTTTTTACTGAACCAGACCACCTGAATGACTTGTGGTTTCCATTCCCTGTGATCTTGAAAATGTGGATTATTTTCAGATCAGAAACCTCCAAATCCCCCTTTGATCAAAGGAATTTTGTTCTTTGTTTTACATTGTGTTCATCTAAACAATAATGTAGCCTGCTATTTTAGTATAACCAGGATGGTTCAGGGTTATTAGATCTGACTGGCTTTAGGGTTTTTAACAATCATGGTTGAACAGAGGGTGTAGTGTATCAGTGAGGTGACTAGATCTGCTGAATGGTTGACCAGATCCCTCTACGGATAGAAAACATCACTTATAAATTTAGATACTACTTTTCTTCCTTCCTCAATCCAGCTAAGAAATGATGAAATGAGTAGCAGACCATCCAAGTAGGGTGATTCCATAAGCAATTCAATTTATTTACAGGAGAAGGTGTTGTTTTTTTAAGCTCTCATCCACAGAAAATTCACAAACAAATCTTTCTTTCTTCTTGAGCTACAGCATGATGACAACACACAGATTACCACCAAAGTGTCTCTTCTTTTTGGACATGGTTAAATTACAGACTCATAAGCATTTCCTGGGTCACTACAGCTGGTAGCTGAGTCCTTGCTTATTTGAGCTGACTTGTTGCATAAAAAAATAACACTGGGGAACAATTTTTAACATAATTCCTGTTGTGTTCGATTTTTCAGCTGTTTTAGACTTAAATAGGCATGCTGATTTCAAAACTGCAGTTAATTTTCTTCTATCATGTCAAGTTTTTTCTCTATAGCCTATCTTAGGCTGGGTCTCATGAGGCAATTTGTTAAAGCTTTTCCAACTGAAGGAGACTGTTTCAAGCATCTCATTTTGGCATTTCCCTAGCCCAGAGCTTTCCAAAGTGTGTGTCGCGACACTTTGGTGTGTCGCCTGAGGTGTGCCGGTGTGTCGCGCAAGCCCGGTGCACGTGACACACCGGCAAGTGGGAGCCAATGCGGCCGCCGGTGGAGCTCATCCCACCGGCGGCTGAGCAGCGAAGAATCGTTGTGCTGTGTGCCGCAGACACACAGCCGGAAGATCGGTAAGGCCGGGGGGAGTTCACGTCACCACAGCCCGAAGAAAAAGGGCACGTCTAAACATGCAGGTGCTCCGTCTCCTTCCTGCCCACGCGGCCCCGGAAGAAAAATGTTGCTGGAGCCGCACGGGCAGGAAGGAGATGAAGCAGCCGTGTGCAGAAGAGGAGCCGCGTTGTTGCAGTGGGCGAGAAGAGGCCCGGTAGCAGGCCCCTACCGCGGATCGGATCGGCCCGAGAAGATCAGAGTCGCCGCGATCGGCCCGAGAAGATCAGGGCCGCTGCAGAGCCGATCCTGCAGCGACCCGTGAAGAGGAGGCCCAGAGGTAAGAGAGAGGCTGAGGGCCCGTAGAGTGCGTGTATTAGCTGAGTTGAGAGATTGGGTGCCTGTATGAGCTGAGCTGAGTTGAGAGATTGGGTGCCTGTATGAGCTGAATTGAGAGATTGTGTGCGTGTATGAGATGAGTTGAGAGATTGGGTGTGGGAGTGAGGATCTCAATGTTTGCAGAGACAGCATGTGAGAGCCTGTGTGTGTGTGAGAGAGAGACAACATGTGACAGTGAGAGCCTGTGCATGAGCAAGACAGCATGTGGGAGTGAGAGAGAGCCTGGGTGTGTGAGAGTCAGACAGCATGTGCAAGAGAGAGACTGTGTATGAATGATTGTATGAGAGAGAGAGCATGTGAGAGTGAGAGCCTGTGTGTGTGTGTGAGAGAGAGAAAGCATGTGAGAATGAGAACCTGACTGTATGTTTGAGGGAAGAAGATAGATGGAGAGAAAAGAAATAGAAAAAAAGACAATATGAAATGAATTGGCAAAAAAATAAGAAAGGAGAGGTGGAACAAAAAAGCCTGGGACCAACCAATTAGAAAACTAAGATCAGACAGCAAAGGTTAAATAAATAAATAAATAAATAAATAAATTACTTTTTACTGATTGGCACATGTAATCTTTGTTAATGTCAAGAGTAGCACTTTCTCTATGCGGATCTCACAATGTACGAGATCAACATAGAGGAACTAGAAACCCACAGGGCCTGCACAGAGGAGGCAGCAGAATGGGCTTCAGTGCCAATAGCAGCAATCAGCGCCTCCCCAATAGCCATGCGGCATCAGTGGCAGCAGAGGAATGAGAGAGGCTCCGAGGTTGCTGGCAAAAGAAAGAGAGGGGGTCTGCCTTTAGTGTGTGCATGTGTATGAATGGGTGCCTGCCTGGGGGTGTATGTGTGTGAATGGATGGGTGCCTGCCTGGGGGATGGTGAGGGGGTGGTGTGAAAATGAATGGGAGCCTGCCTGGGGGTCAGTTTTAGTGTGTGAGAATGACTGGGAGCTTGCCTGGGTGTGTGTGTTTGTGTGAGAATGATTGGGAACTTGCCTGGGTGTGTGTGTTTGTGTGTATGTGAGGGAGCCAGAGAGAGTGTGTATGAGAAAATCCAGGGGAGTAAGAGTTTGTGTGTGGGGTGTGTGTGGAGTGGGAGAGAGTGTCTTAG
The DNA here is from genome assembly GCF_901001135.1 of Rhinatrema bivittatum. Taxonomy (NCBI): domain Eukaryota; kingdom Metazoa; phylum Chordata; class Amphibia; order Gymnophiona; family Rhinatrematidae; genus Rhinatrema; species Rhinatrema bivittatum. The sequence goes on along the minus strand of NC_042616.1, from coordinate 98,232,507 downwards.
AGCCTGAGAGTGTGTCAGTGTCTGTGAGAGCGAGAGGTTATGGTGGGTATAAGAGCATGAATGTGTATGTATGTGACAGTGTATGTGTGAGAGAGAATGGACATGTGAGTCTGTGTGAGAGAGGATAACCTCTGGGAAATTGTAAAAAATGTATATGATTTTAATGAATAGAAATTCTATTTATCAGTAGTTTTAAAATATTCTTTTTTTAGTATGGTTTTACTATTATAACTGATGCTTTATGTTTCTTGATTTTGTTTGTTTTATGAGGAATGGTGGTTCTGTTTTTCCATTGTTAATACACAGAGTCTGGCTTCTTGGAGTTTCCATTTCAGTTTTTGTCTAATTTGTGCTCCTTTATTTTGTATTCTGTATTTGGTGAGGATCTGTCTCTGCTCTGTGTGTGTGACCATGATGAGAGATTCTGCTAGCATAGGGATCTATAGCAATCGGGTTTGTTTTGTTTCCTCAATAGGTGGTGTATTGGTATTCTAGGACCCAGTGTAATATTTACCCATGCTTTTTTCACAGGTAGGGTTATTGTTGTTTGAGTCCTTGGTGTTATTACTGTTATGTTACAATGGGATTGCAGTATAGATTTTGAGTGTCTTTTTTGCGAGGTTTTATTTTAGTTCACAATGTGCCTGGCAGTGGAAGGTGTTTGTGCTGCTGTTACTGTGAGGTGACACCAGCATTTGAAAATATCTTTTAGTATGATGAGCTGTAAGGGAAACATCCAAGCTCCATTGTTTGGGGGAATTTCAGTGGATGCACAGAGTTACAGAACTGGAGGTGCAGGATTTATATTGACATTCTGTCCCTTCCTATAAATTCCAGATTTCACTCTCATAGCCATATAGAATTAGTTGAATGAGGCTATCAAATAATTATATAGTGTGAAACTGGCCAGCTTTTTAAAATTATGCAGAAGACCCTTTGGACTTTTTTATTAACACCAAATATTCAAAAGCTGTGTTCATCCCATCAAGCTCATATATCTCATTAAAGAGGTAAATTGAATAACACAATAACTTTGTTTTATTATTGTTACTCATAAATTATAACAATAACATTAATCTTGGAATATTATATATTTTTAATATAAATGAAAGGTTTTCACAAGATATGTTGTGCCGTGAAACATTTTATTATGTATATATTTAAGGAAACATACATAAATTGTCAAAATACATTTTGTTCATTTAACCTTTAACCTCCGGTTTGCTTGTAGATTAATTACTGTGTCCCGAAATTATGTTTGTCTAAAAAGTGTGTCACCAACATGAAAAGTTTGGAAAGCTCTGTTCTAAACAGTTAAGTATACAACAATCCACAACTCTGAAGAACAAGGTGCTTATGCAGGGTAGCAAGATTAATACCTTTTTGACAGAATTTAATAAAATGGTTTTATTATATTTAATTTTGCTCATAAAATATCTCTCAGTGGGACACTTTTTTTTTTTTACTTACATAAACATTATTGCTTTTAAACAATTAAATTCATATCTTCTGACACAAAGAATTTATTATGTTGCCTTGTTGGGACTGATTTTTATAGGACTGTATAGGAATTAACTTTCAGTTAATTTGGGCATCGAACTATTTTTGACAGGTCTGGTCTTTTTTTGACTTAAGCTAATTGTACAATTCTGTGTTAGTTCTCTTACTTTAAGAAAATGGTGTATCATGTCTAACTCTTTTTTTAATATTGGTAATACAAACTTTCACTTTTAGAGAATTTCACAGTCCAGGACTGTAGTGTTAACCTTTGCCTTTAATCTAAAAAATTCACTGACAAGGCAGAGCATATCAGATAATGATCTCAGGTCAGTAAAAATGGGGAGAAAAAGTAACATGCCATTTATTTATGTCCAGTCTTATTTATTAATTTTTATAAGCAGAATTCAGCAATCCATCATTTGCTTTAACACACTGGGTCTAAACATTACTATCACAATCCTACTTAATTGATCAAATGATCTTTCTAATTTTTTTCTGACTATAAATAAAGAGGATAATTTTACAACAGCCCAGATAGACTTGAAGTCTGCATGTAGAAAGTATATGCAGACTTCAACCTGTAAGGGTCCATTGCCACTCTTCCAGCTTACAGATGGCACTGTGAGCTGCTTCGACTTTCTATCCAGTCCTCCCAGCTCTGTGCCCCTTGCTTCCCTCTGGCAGCCATCTTGCTTCCTGTATAGACTTGTACTTATACTGAGGCAGTCTCATCAGTCAGTTGCCAGATTTTGGTCCTATATTCCGGTCCTCGTACTCTTGGTTGGTTTCAGTATTCAAAAGACTTTTTCATCTCCAGATTTTATGCTCTGTGCTCCTTTCTGTTCTCTTTCCTTGGTTCTGGGATCATGGATACTAGAGATGGGCATTCATGTTTCCTGAATTAGGCTCAGAGGAACTGATTTGTTTTTCGTGTTAGTGCTCACTTCTGGGAGTTAGTGCATGCTAACTTTGACCCATTAGTGCGCACTATTGGGAGTTAGCGTGCACTAACTACTGATAGTATGCACTAAAACAAAAATCTGGGCCCCTCGGAAAAAAAACCCCGAACCACGGGAAAAATAACATTTCCTGCGGGGGGCCCCGAAACAAAAATGGGAGACAATAGGGCTTAACGATGCACATCTCTAATGGATACCTAGTTTTCCTGCTCCTTGCTTCATTCCAGGTTCTCTCATTTTTCATGCCTTGCCGGCTACCAGTTCTTGAGGGCTCAGCCTGAAGGAAAGTTGGCTGGCATAGTCAGAAGACCTTCTATCATCAGTGGCCTGGATTTGACTCTTTTGACATTAGGCTGCCCATTTCTGGGACAACCCACGGATGACAATTGTCACATCAAGGTCTGGCCAATATGAACCCTGCTGAGCTGGCCATGTGTTTGGCAGCCTAAGGTACGCTTCTTGGAGAACTCAATCAATTCTTGGGAGAGCTGAACCAATGTCTGGTAAGCCTGCAGGAACATGTTAATGCACTTGCCTGAAGTCTTTTACCTGCCATAGTAAGTGCCTCCTTTCACTCTCGCAGCTGCATAAGGAGCCCTGGTTGGAAAGCTCCCTGCACTTATCTGGAGATCTAAAAGCCTGATAGTGCTTTCTGAATCAATGCTTTATAGTCTTTACCCTGTAGGCCTCCCATTTTCCAGACCATAAGTCAAGAAAGTCATACATAATATCACTATTGACTGGGAGGCTCTGGCCTGGGCCTCCCCACTCTGGAAAAAACAGGACCCCTTAATTTCTGACTGTGAACCTTTTGTCATGATATTTAAAAACTTTTGTCATGACCCACACTGCTTGATTTCTCCTTCTATCTCCCTTCTTGACATGAAGCAAGGGACCCATATCATGGGAGAGTAAGCTGTGGAGTTCCTTAGGGTTATGACAGAGAGAAGTTGGAACAATGAGATCCTTGTCACAGCTTTCTGGAATGGATTAGCGGATCGAATCAAGGATGAACTGACTTACTGGAAGCTGCCTTTGGATTTGGATGCCTTGATCCTTTTGAATCTACACCTGGACACCTGTATTCATGAATGACAATTAGAACTCCAGCCTTCTTCCGAGAGCCTTCAGCCCCATGCTGTCCATGTGCTAACCCTATTTCAGAGGTTCCCAACCTGTGGTCTGCGGTCCATAATAGGGGTCTGCAAAACCTGCACCAAGAAGAATCCTGATAGGTTGTCATTGGACTCCATCCCACAGTGGCCAAAGAGTGAAGGAAGTCAGACAGACTGCCGGCACACTTCATCTTTCTGGTGGCAGAAGAAGGAAGAGGCCACTGAGCTTCCGGGGCATCCCATCTTGCCAGTGGTAGAAGGAAGAGGACTGCCAGCCCACTGGTGCACCCCATCTCACCAGCGGCAGAATGATGAAGCAGGCCATGGGGCAACTGGAACACTGAGTGAGGAGGAGGCCCAGGATTTGTGTGTATGAGAGAGAGCCTGTGTGAATGAGAGAATATGAGTTTGTGTGTGTGAATGTGAGAGAGAGAGAGAGAGAGCATGTGTGGGTTTGAAAGCATGAGCATGTGTGTATGAGAGAGGGAGCTTGTGAGTGTGAGAGTATATGTGTTTGAGAGAGAGGGAATGTATGTATTTGAGAGCATGTATGATTGACAGGGAGCATGTGGGAGGGAATGTGGTGAGGGCATGTGTGCATGAGAGGGAGCATGTGAAAGAAAGACAACACGTGAGTATGTGGGAGAGGAAGCATATGGGTGTGAGCGAGCATGTGTGTATGAGCGAGAGGGAGCATGTGTGCGTATCAGAGAGAGAGAGCATGTGAGTGTGAGAGAAGGAGCATGTATGTGTGCATGAAAGCATGTGTGTATGAAAGATAGTATGTGTGAGAGCATGTATGTATATGAGAAAGGAAGCGAGTGTGTGTGTTTGTGTGTGTGTGTGTGTGTAAGAAAGAGAGGGAGGATTTGTCTGTCTTTGAGAGTCTGAGACACAGGAAGGGAGTGTGTGTTTGTCAGAGAGAAAGCATGAGTGTAAGAGAGAAAGGAAGCTTATGTTTGAGAGCATGTGTGTACAAGAGTGAGGACGCATGTGTGTGAGAGAGGATTTGTATGTGAGAATTAACGTGTACATGTGTATGAAAGAAAGGAGAAAGTCTGTGCACCCTCATCTGCGCCCTTACTAATCCACAGCAATCTTATGGTGACTGTAAATCTAAAGTTCCCAGGTATGCAGAGTGAGGAATTTTAAAATCCTTATTAATTTTAATTGTTGACTATTATTTGATGTGTCTAATATTTTTTAAATATTTTATTGTTGTTTGGGAAATTTAAAAATAATTTATATAAGTTTTAAATTATTGGATGTGGTATATGTCCATTGTTTTGAAATATTATTTTTATTAGTATGGTATTACTATTATTGCTATTTTATATTTCTTAATAGTATTTGATGTTTTATGAGGAACAGTGATGTTTCTGTTTTTCCACTGTTGCCAAACATACAGAGTCTGGCTTTTTGAGGTTGCTAGTTCAGTTTTGTCTGCATGTTTGTATTTCTACTTTTGGTCTCTGTATTTTGTATTCATGTTCTTCATGTGACTGAGGTGAGAAATTTCGCTAGCATGTAGTTTCTATATAGGGATCTATAGCAGCCTGACTTGTTCTGTTTTCCTAATTGGAGGTGTATTGGTGTTTTAGGGTCCAATGTAATATTTGCAGCGTTACCTTTTCATAGATAAAGTGGTTACTCTTTTATAGTCTGGGAGTTAGGATGTTATGGTATAGCAGATTTCCTATAGATTCTGTATGCATTTTTTACAGAATTTTGTGTTATACAATATCCCTCGTAGTGGAGGGAGTTTGTTTTGCTGTTACTGAGGTGACAACTGAATTTGAATATTATTTTTCTGTGGTGAGTGGTAAGGGGAATGTTCTTGTTATGCTCTGCATTCATTGTTGAAGGAGTTTCTGTGAACGCAGGGTATTGTAGAACATGAAGTGCAAGTTTTATTTTTGGATTTGTCACACTCCTATATGGAAGAATTTTTGATGGATGCCCTTGAATAATGTTAGTGGTAGTTTTACTAGATGATTGAAACTGGTCAGGTATTTCTTTGTTACTTAGAAGGTTATTCTGTCTAGAGATGCAATTGACATGTATGACCAGCACCTTGTGATAACAGTGCAAAATGTTTGTAGCAGTGCCTCTTGCTTTATGAGCTGGGATCTTGTCTCTGCATATATGGATTCTGGTGACACACCCAGGTGTAGAGAGAGCCATTGTACCCCTGCCAAGATTATATTAACAGGGTGATTTCCCTGTCCTGGGTGTTTTTCTTCAAAATAATAATTATAATTTAAAAGAAATACCCTGATTTGTGTGTGTGTATGTTGGGGGGGGGGGGGGGGGGGTTTGAGAGGGAAATATGTTCATCAAACTGTCCACATTTCCCTTTTAGTGATGTGAACCTGTCTCAAACATCCCTTTTTTTTTTGGGGGGGGGGGGGGGGGGGGAGCAAGCGAAGGAGAAGGGAGGAGGGACTTGACCCTCCCTGAGGTGCCAACCGGACTGCTGTGAGAGTGAAATCTGAAGCAGGCAAAGCCTGATTGTCTTTACCTGCATCCAGCTGCTACGGGAGAGATCGTGCAGGCAAGCCAAAGCCCAGCTGAGTGACATCAGCTGAGGACCCCTTCTGACTATAAAATCGGCGGAAGGGCGGCGCCCCACTGCCGCCAGCGCGTGGCTTGGACCGGCTTAGACCGGAATAGGCCGGGGGCCGGCAAATCTCTTTGCAGTGTTATCTTCATGGGGAAAAAACGGAAGGCGAGAGTTATTACTACCTCCTCACCAGTGCAACTACAACGCACAGGCCCTATGGACCAACACGTTTTAAGGGTGTTGGAAATGCCAAGAGAGGACAGTGTGGGAGATATGTCCTTAATCTCCCTCAGTCCTGGCGAAGGACATACTCCACCACCACAACCGAAGGTGTTAACATCTCCTGGAACATCATGTGAACTGGTAGGACTAACCCAGGGAGGTACAGCTGTAGATAGCCAGTCTGTACCTCACCGGGATTGTAGTGTTATTGCTTCTAGTAGTAATGTTATGCTATTAAATCCTCCAATTCACATAGAGAGTAATATTAGTCCGGTGATTGTACCAGATAATGTTACTATGGCGGATCTTGGTAGGATGATATCTAAACTTGATAATAATGTGATTAAAATGAATGAATCGTTGGTGGCAGCTATTAATATTAATAGGGGTTTAATCAATGAACAAGAAAAAAAGGTGGATAAACATGAAAAAGATATAACAACTATGATGAATAAGATCCAATTAATCCAGAACTCTGAGAATGTTTTTATAAAGGATAGTCTTATGATGCATAAGGAGGTTGAATATGTAGAAAATTTATTTAGATCTAGGAACATGAGAATATTAAATTTCCCGATTACTCACTTATTATCTCCATGGGAGATGTTTAAGAAATTTTTGAAGGAAATATTGCAATATCAAGATGAAGAAATACCTAAAGTTTCAAAAATTTATTATTTGGAAAAAAAACCAGCTAGTAATACTGGTTGTCAGAAGGAAAATGGAGAGCTTCCATCTTCTCCAGGAGTTTCGACCTTCTTGGAAGAATCGTTAGATATTATAAATAAAAGGGCTACCCTTTTTATAGCTTTTGTAGCGGAGCAAGACAAGGAAAATCTATTCAAAAGGTTCTTTAGATCTAAAAATTTCCTATTCTGCGGCCATAAGCTGCAGATGTTTCCTGATGTGGCTAGGGCCACACAACTTAGAAGAAAATATTTTCTATCTTTGAAAGCACGCGTACTAGCAATAGGCGCAACCTTTTTTCTGAAGTTCCCCTGTTTATGCTGTATTAATTATAAAGGGAAGAGATTTGGATTTTTGGACCCTACACATTTAGAAACCTTTTTGATAGATAAAACTCAAGTGGAAGTATCAGGAGAGTATGTTCAGTAAAAATAATACACCTCCCTCCTCTTTAAATAATGTTTACTTGTATGATTAAAATAAAGAAAAAATTTTTGCTTCTTTTTTAGTTAAAATTGATGAATATTCTGGTAATTTCTATTTGAATCTCCCCCAATTATGGAATATGTACCAGCAGTAATACTGTTATTGTGTTAATTTCTATATTGGTTACAGTGTTGTGGAACATATTTTCCTGTTTTCAAGATGTAAGTCATTTGTGAAAAATTAATAAAGATTAAATATAAAAAAAAAACCATCCCTTTTTTGCCCCTTCTCCACCTGTCTCACTCTCCATCTTTGCCCCACAGTCCATCCCAACCAGTCTCCCTCTCACTCCTCCAGTCCTTCCTCACAAGTCTCTTTCTCTCACCCTCCACCAGTCCAGCCCCACCAGTTGCTCTCTTTCTCACCCTCCACCAGTCTAGCTCTACCAACTTCTCTCTCACTCCCTCTACCAGTTCAGCCCTGCTAGTCACTTTCTCTCCCCATCACCAGTCCAGCCCCACCAGTTTCTCCCTCTCTCTTTCACTCCACCCATCCAGCCCCTCCAGTCACTCTCTCTCTCCCTCCTCCAGATCATCCCTATCAGCCTAACCCCATCAGTCACTCTCCTCCAGTCTCTCTCTCCCTCCACTAATTTGTCTCTCTCTCTCTCTCCCTCTACCAGTCTATCTCCACCAGTCTGTCTCTTTATCCCACCCCGCTACTCTCTCTCTCCAGTCCATTCCCTCTGATCACTCTAAATCCAAACACATCAAGCTGTGTGGCTGCCTGTAGTTACACTACATAAGTTACTGAATATGAGTACATTCTTGCACATTTTTGGCTGTGCTTTGTAATTATTATTATTATTATTATTATTATTAATAACTGCTTTGCAATTATATGTATTCAGTTTATTTAATAGGTTTTTTTTTAACATTAAAAGTGAGTCTGGTGTGTACATAATTATTTATTATTACATTATTAACTTTTCTATATACTGCACATAACTTCAGATAAATATGAAAGAGAAGCCGGTGGGGGTCCGCAATAATTTTGGAGATTGAAAAGGGGTCCATGCTTCCAAAAAGGCTGGGAATGTCTACCCTATTTCATGACTCGATGCGCCTATGGAATTGAGCCGATTAGCACTCGCATTTCCCAAAAGGAAAAAGACTGTAGGAAGTGACCGGGGCTTTGGCTTTATTTCCACTATCAATTGGAGTGCCTCAGGATTCTGTCCTGGGACCTCTCCTCTTCTCATAATATACCAATTCCCTTGGCGCTCTGATGTCCTCTCATGAATTTCTACACCAGAAATTTCACCAGTCACGGATCTCAGCCTGCTTGCCTGACATTGCTGCCTGGATGATTTGCCACCACCTTAAACTCAAAATGGCCAAGGCAAAGCTCGATATCTTTCCCCCCAGCCCCCTTCCCCTCTTCCTTCTTTCTCTTTTTCTGCGGTTAACAAGGTCTTCATCCCAGTCCCATAGGCTTGATACTTTGGAGTCCTCTTTGGCTCCTCTCTCTCCTTCTCTACACACATCCAAAACTCTGCTAAAAATGAGCCGTTTCTTTCTTTATAACATTGCCAAAATCCATCTTCTCCTTTCTGAACATACTACCAGAACCCTTATCCACACTCTCATTTCCTCTGTGAGATGACCAAGCAACTTTTTTTTAGAATGGAGACACAGGCACTCAGGGCTCCAGCTTTTCTTCATGCAATATAAACTTTATTTCTTCCATTCAGTCATCAAGCACAATATTAGACTGCCTGTCCTCTACTAGCAGCGTACTCATACATAGACATTTAATAGATGGACTACCTTCTTCTAGCAGTGTACTTCACAAACTTTAATGCAGAACTGTATACAAGAGCACCTCGTCTGAAGATGCTGGAACCTGGCTAGGCTCAGTCTCTTATCCTGCCCCTCAGGGTCCCGCCCACAGAGCTCTCTTTCTATATTTATTTATTTTATTTATTTAAAATCTTTTCTATTCTGTCGTTAAGTTAAATACCATCACAACGGTTTACATACAGGCACGTTAATTAAAGTAGTTAAATGTGTACGGTAGTACATTCTAACAAGTGCCAATAAGGTTCGGTTACATTATGTCATAATAAATCTTAGAATTGAAGGTGGACCAGGCATCTTACCTGGTCCCACACAGGTTAAGAAGGGTTAGTAAGGCCACTCCTTCACACTTCTACTTAGACTATTGCAACCTGCTCTTCACAGGTCTCCCAGCAAGCCAGCTCTCTTCACTGCAATCTGTCCTAAATTCAGCTGCACGACTTTTCTTTCATCAAAATCGTTATCCTCACATAAGCCCTCTTTTAAAACCACTGTATTGGCTCTCTATCCACTCCCACATACAGTTCAAGCTCCTCTTTGTTACCTACAAATGCCTTAATTCTGCAGCATCTCACTACCTCTCCTCTCTTTTCTGTCTCTACACCCCTCCTCATACTCTCTGCTCATCAGACAAGTCACTCCTATCGCTATACTTCTCCTCCCATGCCAGTTCCCGACTCCGTGCTTTCCACCTGGCTGTGCATGTGCTTGGAACAGTCTTCCTGAACTGTTGTGTCAGGCTCCCTCTTTTGCCATATTTAAATCCCATCTAAAGACCTATGTGAAAGCACTTTTAAATTTTATACCTGATTGTCTAATTTTAGGCTTGTTAAATAACTTTTTTCTTTGTAACCATTTCTTGTTTTATGAAATATCCCATCTTTTGTCCTGTATGTTTGTCTTATTAGATTGTAAGCTCTATTGAGCGTGGACTGCCTTTTTGTACATTTGTATAGTACTTTGTATGTCATAGTGCTATAGAAATGTTAAGTAGTAGAAATTGCAGTATTAATATTAGTATTATGCTGACTCAGGTCTGGTCAACGATCATCTCCGGCCTCACAGGAACAGATCCCTTTGTACCATGTTGATGTGTCCCTCGATCATGTGGCCCAGCATCTCTCAGTCTCAGACTCCTTGCATTGGCCATCAGGATCAGTGGTGATGCTTGCCCTTATCAACTCTGCAGCAGTGAGTAATTTCATTAGGCTGTATTTTGTCTGCCTGCCCAGAATATCTATCCAACTCAATCCTGTACCAGTCTCAGTTGTAGCTATTAATGGTCAGTCCTTGAACCAAGGAGTGGTGCAATGGATCACAGTGGTCTTGAATCTTCTAATGGGTATATGGCATTCTAAAACCATTTTATTCTGGGTCCTTGAATTGCCTTCCTGTATTGTTCTTCTGGGGTTACTATGGCTTCAGTTACATAATGCACCCATTGACTGACATTCAGGACAGATTCTCTTTTGGTTCCCTTCTTGCTTCTCTTCTTGTGTTCTGGACCCAAGGCCTCTATAGTGGAAATATCCCCGGGCCTTCCAACACAGTACTATGCATTCACAGATGTTTTTAGTCAAAAGCAAGCAGAGACGCTCCTGAGTCATCAGGAGTATGATTGTGTCATTGACCTGCTTCCTGGAACCATGCTGCCAAGTGGCTGGACATACCCTTTGTCAGGCCCAGAAATTAAGGCAATGTCCAAATGTATTCAAGAAAATCTGGCTCATGGCTTCATTCGACTGTCAAAGACTTCTGCTGGTACAGGATTCTTTTTCTAAAAAAGAAGGATGGATCCCTTATGCTCTGTAGTGATTACCGGGCCTTTATAATAGCACATTTAAGGATCATTATGTCCTGCTGGTAATCCCTGAATTCTCTGACAGACTTCAGGGTGCCTAGATTTTTATCAAGTTGAACTTGTGGGGGGCTTATAACCTCATTCAGGTACAACAGGAGAATGAGTGGAAGACTGCCTTCAGGGATGGGCATTATGAGTATACGGTCATCCCTTTGAATTTTGTAATGCTCCTGCATAGTCCAAGCTTTTGGCAATGATATTTTTAAGACCTTCACGCTCAGTATGTAGTAGAGGTCCTTTCTCATCTTCACCAATACCAGCTTTTCACTAGGTTAGAGAAATATGTGTTTGAACAAAATCAAGTCCACTTCTTGGGATATATAATCCTGGCTCAAGGGGTTATAATGGAACAGAGTAAGGTAATCACAATTCTAAACTGGCCAATACCTTTGGCTCTAAATGCACCCTAAAGCTTTCTGGGCCTTGCTAACTATTATTGATGCTTCATTCAAAACTTCTCCAAAGTAGTGGCTACACTTACTGCCCATACATGTAAGGGCATGCCAAATAATTCTTGGATCTGCAAGATCAGTGGGCCTTCAAAAAAATGATGCAACTCTTATCCTGCAACACCCTGATCCAGCCCAGTCTTTTTCCTTAGAAGTAGATGATTCTGAGGTTGGCACAGGTACAGTCTTCTCTCAAAGACTTGATCTGGATTCTTGCCTCCATCTGTATGGTTACCTTTCCCAAAAGTTCTCTCCTGAGGAATGCAACTATGATGTGGGAAACCAAGAATCCCTTGCCATTAAATGGGCCTTGGAAGAGTGAAGACACCTGCTGGAAGGAACCACCTTTAAAATTACAATCTTTATGGATCACAAAAATGTATTTTATATTGAGGCTGCAAAACATTTTAACTCCCAGAAAGTTTGGTGGGTCCTTTTCCTCATTAATTTTCAGTTTGCTACCTCCTATCATCCTGGCTTGAAGAATGTTAAAGCCGATTCATTGTCATGACAGTTTTCCCCTAAGGACAAGGACTGTTGCACCTTGTGATAAAGGCCCCATTATACCAGCCTCCAGGAACATCGCAAACATAGTCAAGAATGATCTGATGGGGAATCCTTGGTCCAGGAGCCTCAGGTAGGGGTTTCTATTGGACATACATTTGCTCCAGACACTTGCTAACCAGAAATTTTCAAATGAGGACCTAATTCCAAACTCTCCAGGCTTCTAGGGATTAGGAATACTTTTGAACTGATTTCCAAGGTTTTTGGTGGCCTTAAGAATATAAGAAATTGCCATGCTGGGTCAGCCCAAGGGTCCATCAAGCCCAGCATCCTGTTTCCAACAGAGGCCAAACCAGGCCACAAGAACCTGGCAATTACCCAAACACCAAGAAGATCCCATGTTACTGATGCAATTAACCTCAGTGGCTATTCCCTAAATAAACTTGATTAGTAGCAGTTAATGGACTTCTCCTCCAAGATCATGAGAGGTCTTGAACAAGTGGATATGAATTGTTTATTTACACTTTCGAATAATAGAAGGATTAGGGGAAATTCCATGAAGTTAGCAAGTAGCACATTTAAGATTAATCGGAGAAAATTATTTTTCACTCAATGCACATTAAAGCTCTGGAATTTGTTACCAGAGGATGTGGTTAGTGCAGTTAGTGTAGCTGGGTTCAAAAAAGGTTTGGATAAGTTCTTGGAGGAGAAGTCCATTAACGGCTATTAATCAAATTTATTTAGTGAATAGCCACTGCTATTAATTGCATCAGTAGCATGGGATCTTCTTAATGTTTGAGTAATTGCCAGGTTCTTGTGGCCTGGTTTGGCCTTTGTTGGAAACAGAATGCTGGGCTTGATGGACCCTTGGTCTGACCCAGCATGGCAATTTCTTATGTTCTTATGTCCATTTACATGGAATCCCGACCAATACTGTATCAGATCAAGGTCCCCAATTTGATTCCAGATTCTGCTCATTAGAATGATTGGGCCATATTGCTTCCTTGGGCTGAGTTTGGTCGCAACAATCATGTTATCGAATTTATGGGGGTTTCTCTATTCTTCATAGTTTATGACCAACACCTTATTTTTTTACCTCCTGCTGCTCTGGCTACTTGAAATTCCAGTGACTGATGACTTAATGCAACACTTACAAAAAACCTGGGTTCAGGTGCACAATAATTTGGAGAAAATCAAGACCCAACAGAAGAAATTTTCTGACCATCATCGTAGATGTGAACATCAGTTTCAGGTCAGTTTTAAGTCTGGCTGTCCACAAAGAATCTATGACTGAAGTTACCCTGTGCTAAGTTCAGTCTCAAGTACATAGGGCCATATGCCATTATTGAGAAAATCAACCCTGTAATCATGTACTTTCAGCTTCACAACACTCTTATGATCCAATACTCATTTCACATCTCCTTGTTGAAGTCAGCCACACAATATCCTTGCAATAGGCACGGAATGCCTCTGGATCTGGTTTTGTTGAATTCAAGGTTCAGGAGATTCTGCACTCTAGAATGTCCTATAACCGATATAGTACTTGATCCATTGGAAGGGGGTATGGCCCTGATCAAAGATCTTGGGTTGATGCACTGGCTTCCCTGTACCTCGTCTTTTGAAGAAATTTCTTGCAAAGCATCACAAGGGGTCATCTGGAGGCCATCCCTGAAGGGGGAGGGAGATACTGTACAGATCCATTTCCAAATTCTCCTCTAGCCTGCAGGTGGGACTGTGAGCTACTTAGATTATCAAACCAGACCTGTGCCCCTCACTTCCCTCCAGCAGTCATCTTGTTTCTTGCCCAGGCTTGTATCTATATTGAGACACTCTCATCAGTAAGTTACCAGAGCTTGGTTCTACCTGCTGATCTTTGTACTCTGGCTATGTTCCTGTATCCAGAAGACTTCTTTGTCTCCAGATTCTACACTCAATGCTGCTGCCTATTCTCCTTCATGAGTTTCTGCATTCCTAGATACCTGTTGTTTTTTTTTCCAGCTCCTTGCTCCATGCCAGTCCTCTTGCTCCTTGTTCATTTTGGGGCTACTCCCATTTCTTATGGCCCACCGGCCACTAATACCTAAAGGCTCAACCTGAAGGGAGGGTGTCTGGCATAGGCAGAAGGCCTCCTATTGTTAATGGCCTAGATTTGACTTTTCTGATGCTAGGCCACTCGTTTCTGGGGCAATCTATGGAAAACAACCATCATACAGCCCAGATTTTCAAAGCATAGTTTACCTGCCCCAACTCCATCTCCTGAAATGCCTCTTTCAAATACAAGTGAAATCATTTTCCCATATAGTTTTGTGTGAACAAACACCAGGGCAATTTTTAAAAAGCACATTTATGTGCATAAAACGGTGTTTTACAGGGAAAATGCTTTTAAAAATCTGACCAAAAAAGATATACATTGAAAGACTTTATTATGAATTCTACCTGAAAAGAGCCCTAATCAGGGAATATACTTTATGCTGTTTCATAAACATCAAAAGTATGCACATATTTCTGGTTTCACACACCTATATTTACCAGCACAAAAAAGGAGCAGTCTAGGGGAATTCTGAGGCAGGGTCAAGAAGTAGCGTATAAGAGATTTACACAATTACATTAGCCAACTTATCCATTCACTTTTACATCTGCTAATTGATTTAGGTAAGTGAAATTGGACTTGTCTGTTGTCTGATATTTTTAAGTGGGAGGGCTGGGTGAACTGGGATGGAGTTCAAGGTGAAGTAATAGGGGTCTAGGAGAACTGGAGATGGACTGAGTGAACATAATGACACACTAGTGATTTCAAATAGGTGCGCATATTTTAAAATATGCCTTTTTCCTTCTTCAAATTAGGGTTTTATGAGTATATGTTATATTTTTTCCTCATACAAAATATACATGTCAATGTTTATAAAATAAGTGGAGAAAGTATGTCCTTTCCTCACATTGGAAATCTGACATACTCATGAACTTTCAGAACAGAATTACACAGTATTTTATAAAGCTGTGCAACTCCCACTGCACATTTTATAAAATACTAGGATAAATCTCCACACATTCACTTGCATGCACAAATGCTCTACCAGGAATAGTTTTGAAAGTTATCCTTTGAGAAAGGAGGAGTAGCATAATGCTTGGGACAGCAGGCTGCAAACCAGGGAAGCCACAGTTCAAATCCTGCTGTCACTCCTTTTGACCTTGGACAAGTCACTTGACCCTTCATTGTCCTAAGTACAAACTTAGGGGGTCATATATTTCATCATGTACATGCTACTGACATGTATAACCAATTTTACACATATAACCACCATGGAACCCTTTGAAAATCACCCTCTTTATCTATAACCAAGTTCTGCATGCCATGGGTTGGACAAAATAATAGTGCACATGATGCATGCTATTAATGAAATTATTCTAAATTATAAATGAAATGTAAAAACTTTAAAATTTGCATGTATTCCCCTAGCTTTGAGTACAAAGATTAAATGTTTTATTTTTAATAATTTTGGATTAAAATAATAATTGTATTTGGTTTTCCTAGAAGGGTTTCCCTAGAAACTATACATCATGTACTGTTCTTTTTTTTTTTTTTTTTTACCAAGAACATAAAAGATCTACAGTTTCCACTAGAAAATGTTTTTAAAATGGAATTTTACAGTGCTACTAAGGTTTAATTGGAACTCTGAATCCTCCGTTTCAGACATTATAATCTCCTTTTTGTTTGTGAATCCATGATCATGCTGAGGTCTGATTAACCCCATGTGTATATAACAATGTTTATCAATGGAATGAATGTTTGACTCTCTTGGAAAACCACTGATGTATTCCAGAAGCTTATTTTAAAAACCTGCCAGACTGCTGCGAACCCCAAGCCCTCAACAGAGGCGGAAAACAAGTTGGATTGGTGCACTGAGGCTTTGGAGACTGGAAGCGAGGGTCCTTAATACTCTCTACCCCCTTACTCTCTTGTTGTTTTTTGTTTTTAATTTACCTGAGCTCCACCCATCCCAACCGAGTACTGCTCTGGTCTCCAGCTACAGCCGGGAACCAGCTACCGGACCAAGGCACTCAATCCACTAGCCTTTCAGCTGGAACTCTCATCAGCTAATTCCATGCTGGGGGAGGGACTGAATGGATATCACCCAATGAGAAACCCGACTGAGGGAGGGACCTTTTGGCATCACCTCAGGAGAGCGGTGCTTATAGTTTCATTTAATTTCTTCATTTCTCCTTTATCTCTTTTTCTTTCTTTTTTTTTTTTTCAAAGCAATCCCCCAGTATGGAGATGCACATTCACCATCTGCTGGAGACGGAAGATACTGGCAGGCTGATGTCACTGCAGGAGTATATATACTGTGATGTTAGCTTTGCGCTGTCTCCATCTGCTGGTAGAGGTGCATAACTCTCTGGCTCTGGATTCATCTGTCTGAACACTAAAAAACTGGCAATATTCTTTCAATATTGCCAGTTGTTAAAGTCATCAAGGAACATGTTCATGGATAACTTTACATTTCCTCCTTCCCATGTCTACCCATAGACAAATAACTTATTCAACTAACTCCAAATGTCAGATTTTGCCAAATAAGTTATAAAAATGGGAAAACATCAGTGGAAACAAAATTTCAGTTTTTCCCCTGATTTGTCTCAAATTTTTGTTCATTATAAACATGAAATATTCCATGGAAAAATAAAATAAAAACTGAAAATGAAGGTTCCTAGTTTTAAATTATCCACACATAAAGTACTATAATATTTCAGTTTTCCTCTATAAATATCTTTGATTCTTGAATTATTACTAAGTAGTCTAAAGGTCAGACTTAATGCAGACTTTCAGTAAATTACACTACCTCAATTGCACTTTCAATATATCTCAATCATAATCCTTCTAGGGAAAATGCCATTCCAACTTCTAATCCATTTCATATGCTATTTAGTTTTATACTCAGGTCCACTCAAGGCTGGAATTTAGCAAATGGCTCAATTAGTAATGACTTTCAGATGTTAATTTTAAATTATTCCTGTAAAATAAATGAATTTGCAATTTTATTTTCTTAAACTCTTAAAGGATTCTTATTTTTTCCATAGAGTGATTGTTATAACTTTGGAATTTTTAGGTAGAAAAGAAACATATTAAATAAAAAAATGTAAAACCATAGGGGCGGATTTTAAAAGGCCAATGCGCGTAAATCCTTCCAGATTTATGCGCGCAGGGCCCTCGAGTGCCGGCGTGTGTAAAGCCCCGGGACGTGCATAAGTCCCGGGGCTTTCGAAAAGGGGAGGGAGGGGGCGTGTCGCGGCATTTCGGGGGCGGGCCCGGGGGCGTGGCGCCGGCCCGGGGACGTGGTCGAGGCCTCCGGACCAGCCCCCAGGACCGGAGGATGGAGCGGGGCTGCCGGCCGACACGCGCAAAGGTAGGGGGGGGGGTTTAGATAGGGCCGGGGGGGTGGGTTAGGTAGGGGAAGGGAGGGGAAGGTGGGGGGAGGGCGAAGAAAAGTTCCCTCCGAGGCCACTCCGAAATTGGAGCGGCCTCGGAGGGAACAGGCAGGCTGCGCTGGGCTCGGCGCGCGCAGGTTGCACAAATGTGCACCCCCTTGCACGCGCCGACCCCGGATTTTATAAGATGCACGCGGCTACGCGCGTATCTTATAAAATCCAGTGTACTTTTGTTCGCGCCTGCTGCGCGAACAAAAGTACACGCTCGCGCAAGTATTTAAAATCTGCCCCATATTGTACAAGAATTAGAATGGAATAAAAAATGCCATGAACATCCAACTGATAGGAAAGTAACATATTCCTGGATTGCATTGTTGTAACAAATATTTAGGTGACCTTGAATTTCCTTTTTCTGGATTGAAAGAGACTAAAAAGAAAATGTATCAAGAGTTTCCCTTAGGGCTCAATTCAGTCAAATTTATGACTTTACAGCAGAAAGACATTTGGTGACTTCAGCATATAAAAGTAAGCACACTTTAAATGTTTAACAAATGTGACTCAGTGGTCCTGTATTTCTTAAGAAAAGTGAATAATCTCCTTTATGTAATACATTATCTAATTCATACAAAATGCTTGACCCGTGTTATCTTTTTTTCTAATGTGTAGAGTCATTCTCCTGATATTTATCAGCATCTAGAATTAGGTAGAAGAAGCCCACTGAGCTTGCTTCCATTATGATGTCAACTCAGACTAAGAATCCAAAAATGCCAACACTTCAGTCACTGCAATGCCTTATTTAACTATACTATAAAAAAAACTAAAGTGATTCCACTGCATATAAATCAATGGTGAAAAACAACGCACAATAAAGCTCTGGAATTTGTTGCCAGAGGATGTGGTTAGTGCAGTTAGTGTAGCTGGGTTCAAAAAAGGTTTGGATAAGTTCTTGGAGGAGAAGTCCATTAATGGCTATTAATCAAGTTTACTTAGGGAATAGCCACTGTTATTAATTGCATCAGTAGCATGGGATATTGTTGGTGTTTGGGTAATTGCCAGGTTCTTGTGGCCTGGTTTGGCCTCTGTTGGAAACAGGATGCTGGGCTTGATGGACCCTTGGTCTGACCCAGCATGGGAATTTCTTATGTTCTTATAAAAATAAATTATAAATAGAAATTTTCCATTATCGGAGGAGGGAAAGGGGAACAAATTGGAAAGAAGTTAGAGAAGACTCAAATGAATACAGAAATCCAAAAAAAGAAAAATAAAGATGGCAATTTTTTAATTGTCACCTTAGGGGCAAAGTCCAGAAATACTTTGTAAGCACAGACATTGTACCTAACTTTCAAGAGGAAACAATGCACATACTTTCCCTTTGAAACTTGCCAAAGGTGCAAAATACCTGCAGAATTCTGCACCAGCTATTTTGTGAGTTCAATTTCAATAGAAAATAATGCACGTGGATATGAAAATACAGTCTATGCATGGGATTTTTCTAATCCTGCCCAAAATGTACCACTTGAAATATTTCCTCTCAATTCAGGTAAAGGGAGATGTGCTATAGAATCCCACAGATACATTTACCTGGATTGAGTGAGAACAATTTCCAGATGTACAATTTACCTGGGTAAGGCCTGGATTTATCAAAATGCACTAAATACTAGGGGTGTGCATTCGGATTGACCGCATTAGTAAAACGCTACTCATATTTTTTTTTAACTTAAAAAATTGATTCGACATAAACGATCGGATTTCCCACATATCCAACATAGATATGTTGGATATGTGGGAAATCGCGATTGTTGAGCCAAAATAAAAATATAAACCCCCTCACCCTCCTTAATCCCCCCCCCCCCCCAACTTACCACAACTCCCTGGTGATGGAGCGAGGAGTGAGGACGCCATTTCTGCAATCCTTGGCGAGAAGCATGTGACGTCGGCGGCACGTCGAGTGACGCCGGCGTCACGTGATTCCCGGCTCGTTCGCGCCGGACGGCTCGTTCGGCCCAAAAAGAACTTTTGGCCAGCCGGGAATCACGTGACGCCGGCGTCACTCGACGTGCCGCCGACGTCACATGCTTCTCGCCAAGGATTGCAGAAATGACGTCCTCACTCCTCGCTCGATCACCAGGGAGTTGTGGTAAGTCTGGGGGGGGGGATTAAGGAGGGTGAGGGGGTTTAAATTTTTTTTTGCACATATGTACATATACCCAACTCATTGGATTTTTTTTATGTCCATATTGGCCGCAAGTGGGACCCCCTTTCGGACATAAGAAATATGAACATAAAATTTTGCTCTGCACATCCCTGCTAAATACTGCATGTGATAGAAAAAGGGGTGTGTTTTATGGTAATAGGCAGTTTATTGCAATTTGTGCTAACACCCAGGGGGCAGATTCTAAATACTTGCGCGAGCGCGTACTTTTGTTCGCGCAGCAGGCACGAACAAAAGTACGCTGAATTTTATAAGATACGCACGTAGCCGCACGTATCTTATCAAATCCGGGGTCGGCGCACGCAAGGGGGTGCACATTTGTGCAACCTGCGCGCGCCGAACCCAGCGCAACCTGCCTGTTCCCTCCGAGGCCGCTCCGATTTCGGAGCGGCCTCGGAGGGAACTTTTCTTCGTCCTCCCCCCACCTTCCCCTCCCTTCCCCTACCTAACCCACCCCCTTGGCCCTATTAAACCCCCCCCCTACCTTTGTCGGCGCATCTGCCGGCAGCCCCGCTCCGTCCTCCGGTCCTGTGGGCTGGTCCAGAGGCCTCGACCACGCCCCTGGGCCGGCGCCACGCCCCCGGGCCCGCCCCCGAAACGCCACGGCACGCCCCCGAAACTCCACGTCGTTTCGGGAATGCCCCCGGACATGCCCCCTCCCTCCCCTTTTCGAAAGCCCCGGGACTTACGCGCGTCCCGGGGCTTTACGCGCGCCGGCGGCCTATGCAAAATAGGTGCGCAGGCGCGCGCGGGCCTTTTAAAATCCGCCCCTAAGTGAAGAGCTAAGTTACCACAAATTGTGATAACCTCCAAGGCTGCATGAGAGAGAGAGAGAGAGAGAGAGAGAGAGAGAGAGGGAGGGAGGGAGGGAGGCCCACCTAGTAACTCGAGGTGAGGTTTAGTTATTAGTGTACGGGGTTAGGGGCCACTTTGACATTCAATGTGAGACGTACAAACAGAACAGTGCTCTCTTGTGAACATTTGATGACCCTCAGAGTGAGGAAACTCACCCAAAGATGAGATTTGTGCAATGTTCTCTCAACCTAGCTTGATGGGCGTTCTACCTGGGTAACATCAAGCTAGGTTGAGAGAACATTCAATTCAAAGTGTTGTGTACTCTACACAAAGTAACTTATGGAGACCAAAGAGACTGGTTAAAGGCACCCCACAAAGAACCCTCAGATCTGCAAATAAAGGCCTTTTAATTATCCCATTTGTAATTTCTGCCCAGTTAAGTCATGATAGAGAAAGAGCCATTTCGCTAACCGGTCCGAAGCTATGGAAGGCGTTACCCACTGAAATAAGATTGCAATCTGATTTTAAAACTTTTAAAAGAAAACTTAAAAACATGGTTATGTAGCATAGCTTATAAGGAAGGTGAATGAGGGTATCCCAAATACACCCATCTTCTTCCTCTTCTGATTTTTTCACAATCATTTTTCTGTTTATTTGACGTCATAATACTTTTATGTGCTTTTATGCTAGAATTTTGGTATTTTATCCTTTGTCTATTAACTCTAAATTTTTTTAATTTTTACTAAGGTGCTTAATGCTTCATATTTTGTACCTTTTATCCTCTTATATATTATTATTAAGTCTGACTCCTTTTAGTTTTATGTAATCCTGTACTTTACTCTGTTAAATATGTAAACTGTTGTGATGGCATGTCTGAACGACGGTATAGAAAATTTGATAAATAAATAAAATAAGCTGAAATAGCTCCCTATCTCTTCGGTTCCTGAACCAATTGCTCCATGAAGCAGTTATTTATTCCATCCAGAAACTTTACATCTCTAGCAGGTAAATAGTAATTTTTCCTTTATTAGCATACAGACTGGTGCACCCAGAAACAGTGAGATGTACCAAAGCTACTCCTGAACAAGTGGGAGGCTGCCCGCAGTACAATCAACACCACACATGCAAAGGTTGTGTCCTCCCAGGCCTGCACATCTAGGCAGTAAAGCCAGGAAGAGTTATATAAGGAGGACCACGTCGCAATTTGTCATATGTCTACCTCTACCCATGACACTGCCTGTGCCCTAGTGGAATGAGTCCTAATCTGACTCGGTAATGGCTGCTCAGCATCCACTAACATGGCTGTGACTACCTCCTTAATCCAGCAGGCTAAAATAGCCCACGACACCGACTCACCCTGTTTACTCCCCCCATGGAAAACAAACAGGCCATCCGACCTGCAGAGAGGTTTTGAAACCTTCAAATACCTCAAGATGTACCTCTTGACACCCAAGGGCTGTAACAGGTGATATTCTTCTGCATATCTTTTCCTGTCCAGTGATGGCAAGGAAATTTGCTGATTCAAGTGAAAATCCAAGATCACTTTGGCAAAAATGAAGGAACAGTACACAGCTGTATCTTCCCTGGAGTCACCCATAGAAAAGGCTGCTGACAAGTCAAGGCTTGCAGTTTGTAAATCCTACGCACTGAAAAACAATTGCCACATGGTCAGTATCCTCAATGAAAGGCTACAGATTGGTAAAAAAGAGGGGCCCTCCAAAAACTCCAAAACTAGATTAAGACTCCACAAAGGCATCGGCATCCGCAAGGGAGGACAAAGATGCTTCACTCCTTTTAAGAAGTGGGGCATATCTGGCCATTCACCTGACCTTGAAAACAGGCAAGAGCCAACCTTTTAGTCAGTTCATCCTGCAAAAATTCCAAAATGAACGGGATATTTTTTTTTTCCAAAATTATTTTTATTGGCAGGGTGGCAATCACTGCAGCAGAATATCCATGCTTCTACAATCGAGCCCTCTCAAGGGCCATACCATAAGACAAAACTGAGTCAAATATTCATGAAGAACAGACCCCTGATTAAGCAGATTCCTGTGGGTCAGAAATCAGAGTCCACCAGAAGCCTCAGAAAATCTGCATACTAAGGTCTTCTGGGCCAATCTGGTGCCACCAGAAGCATCATCCCCATGTGATTCTCAATCCTCTGAATCATTCTGCCCAACCTGGGCCATGGAGGAAAGGCATATAGTAGTTTGCCCTCTGGCCTCTCCAGCATGAGGGCATCGATGCCCAAGGACCTTTGATCTCTCCTGTGCCTGAAGAAGCGAGGAACCTTTGCATTGCAAGAAGTCACCAGCAAGTTCAGAAATGGGTACACCTCGTTTAACAATTCCCATTCTCCTGGATCCAGACTCTGTCTGCTGAGAAATTCGGCTCTTACATTGTCTTTTCCTGCAATGTGTGAGGCAGAGATTTCCTGAAGATGCACTTCTACCCATTCCATAAGTTGGGCTTTTTCCTGCGACACTTGCTGGCTCTTGGTTCTTCCCTGGCAATTGATGAAAGCCTCTGTCATTGCATTGTCCAACATTATCCAGACCTCTCAACCCTGCAATCGGTCACCAAATCACAAGCATGCCAACCAGATGGCACAGGCTTCCAACTGATTTATGCTCCAGAGAAACTTTTCTGCACTCCAGCGCCCTTGCACTGTCAGTTTCTGACAGTGAGCTCCCCAACCCTGGAGGCTCACATCTGTCATGAATAATAGCCAGTCCAGTGACTTTAGGGAAGCTCCCTTTCTTAGATGATCTGCTTGCAACCACCATTGGCAACACCTCTAGTTCACTGCCATCAATCCAAGTATCTGTAGATAAGCCCACACTGTCAGATGTATTCAGTTCATCAGTAGATGCACCTGTGCCATCAGCTTCTGAATACAGCCCTTCAGCATGAACACCCTGCCCTGCTTCATGTCAAGCCAAATACCAAGATACTCGAAAGAGTATGATGGCTGAAGATTACTCTCGGCTAGGTTCACCACCCAACCTAACCTTGCAAGAAGGACATCACTTTGCTTCAGACCTGAAGGCTCTCTCCCAGTCTCATGGCCCGAATCAGCCAGTTGTCTAAGGATGGATGTACCAGAATCCCATACTTTCTCAGCTCTGCCATCACCACCACCACCACCACCACCACCATAACTTTGGAAAAAGTTCTGGGCATGGTGCCCAAACCAAAAGGCAGCACTTGAAACTGATAATGATGCTCCAAAACCACGAAACGTAGACAATGTTGGTGCTCTAACTGGATGGGTCTATGAAAGTACGCCTCAGACAAGTCCAGAGACATCAGAAATTCCCCCAACTGTATTGCCATTATCACTGAGTGCAAGGTTTCCATGCAAAAAATGAGTCACCCGCAAATATCGATTGGCCCCCTTGAGATCCAGGATGGGACAAAAAGAGCCTTCCTTCTTGGGCACAATGAAATAAATGGAAAATTGGCCCATATTTTTTGAAACATGGGCACTGGAACCATAGCTCACAGGCTGAGGAGTGTTGACAACGTACACTCCACTGCCTGTCTCTTCTGCAGAGAGGTGCAGGGAGACACAATGAAAACGTTCCGAGGAACATTGTAAAACTCCAGCACATAGTCATTTCTTATCACCTCCAGAACCCATTGGTCTGAAGTGATCTCGACGCACCTCCAATAAAAGAGAAAGAAGCAACCCCCTATCTCCTTATCCTGGGGGTGGGTTAGCACACCATCATTAAGAGGCTCGGGGGGGACGCCACTACCTGAACATGTGCCTATCTGGCCTGCCTGGGGTGAAAGAACTGAGTCCTATCCAAAGGTCAAGCCCTCTGAAAGGCCACTCCTCTGTAGGGTTGAAAAAGTCTGAACCCCCTGTTATGCACTAACAAAAACCATTAGCTTTTGTTACTTTTCGCTACTTTTTTGTTAGCTTTTGTTAGTGCACACTAATGGGAGTTAGTGTGCACTAACTCCCATTAGTGCACACTAATGGGAGTTAGTGCACTTGATCCACGGGAAAACAAGATTTTCCCACGGTCACACGAACCCGAAAGTGAAAACGATCAGGTACCCGATGCACATCTCTATCTGGAACCTTATCAGAGAGAGCCACAGCAGATCTTGGGGAACTCCAATGCTTACCCACAGCACCAAGCATGCGGGAATCCAGAGCCTGTGATTCTGACCTGTTAAGACTGACCAGGGCCAAGGACTGTGCTTGAAGGACTACAGTCCTTGAAAATATTCTACCCAAGAAAAGGCAGCAGGATCCATGCCAAAACCAGGGGGCATCAAACCAGTGCCCACTGAACTACCTTTCCCCACTGACGAATCAGCTAGGGAAGCTCCAATATCAGGTGACACCTCTGGTATCTCTTTTTCCATTCCTGCACCAGGCTGGGAAGAACTGGGCTTAGTAAAATCAGATGGAGGCAATTCTCCCTGAGCCTCCAAACAGCACTGACACAAATTAAAGGGAACACCAAGCTGGGATGCCCGAATATGACAAGCAACACAAAGGGCAAGGCACTTACGCTTCTTTGCTATGGGCACCATCAGTCTGACAATATGCCTTAACAGGCATCTGACAAAAGCAGTGCCAAGCTGAGTTTACGCTGCAAAAACTAGGCGCCCAAAATTTAGGCATCCAAAAATTAGGTGCTCAACACTGTGCTTTGATAAGCGCACAAACTGAGCTTCTACCAGGATGCATCAGATAGTGCTCATAAATAAGTGTGTGCATGTGTGTGAGCACCCAACTGAGCACACTGGTAGGCATGCCTATGCACCTAACTAGGTCCCCAACTAGGCTTACAATTAGGCTCAAAACTAGGTACACAACCTGAACGTACAACCAGATTCCCAACTGGATGCTCAACCAGGTGCACAAGCACGAACCAACACAACTGAAGAGGGCAGTCTTATGCTCAGGAAAATGCACAAAAATGGCGCCATGGCCTACCACACTGCAAACAAGACAAGCATGAGAGCAGGGCCTAGCCAAAAGGCTGCTCAACCCACCAAACTGCCCATGTTCCCTAAGCTCCCCTGGAGGTGGAAATGGTTCAGCGCGCTGAGCAAGGAGACTGGGGGGAAAGAGGAATCCCTGCTTAACTCCCTTTCTTCTCTATTTCTTTTTTTTTTTTATTTCCCTTTACCCGAGGTCAGCCCATCCTGGCTGAGTACAAGTTCGATCTCTGGCTACAGGGGGAGAGGGCAAGGACCTTCTGTTATGTTCCACACCCGTGGCCGTCTGCAGGCGCGCCCCCTACCTGACCGCGACGGCGAACCGCCGCGGCAAGCATCAGGAGGAGAGCCGTGATCCGGTGACGTTGTTCCCGTGCATCGGCGCGGGCCCCCGGGGTGACCGCCATGCTGGGAGCCGTCCCGGCTCCTCCCAAACAGCATCAAACAGCTTCTCCCCTGCAGCCGGAATCCAAGATGGCCGCCGCCATCTTAGGCGCGAGGCCGTGCCTCCTCACTAGATTTAAAGGGACCTGATCCCTTTAACTACTTCCAGCTGTCTTCAATGAGCCAGAGCAGAGGAAGTATAAAAAGAGGCTTCCTCTGCTCATTCCTTGACTTGGCAACGTCCTTCGTTCGTCAGGTCTGCTTGTTTCGGTGAGTCTTCCTGTGCTTTGGATCCGTTCATGTCTTGTCTTGGTGTTCCTGGTTCCTGACTTCAGATCGGCTAGCAGTGATTCCTGGTATTGACTTCGGATTGACAAGCGGTGATTCTCTGGTGTGTGACTTCGGACTGGCAAGTGGTGATCCCTCGGTGTGTGACCTCGGACTGGTGAGCGGCATCCCTCTGGCACTTGACCTTGGACTCCTTCTTGACCATCGTCTTCAAGGGTCCACCTAAGTCCCAGCGGCCCGGGTCCCTACGGGCTCCTCCCGGGGGGACCGTGGGCCTCCAGGGGTGAAGCTCCTGTCAGCCCTTGCACCGAGTTCCTTGACCTCTCAAAGGTCCACCTAAGTCCCAGCGGTCTGAGTCCCTACAGGCTCCTCCTGGGGGACCACAGACTTCCAGTGGCAAAGACACAGCTCCCCTCTTCTCGTCTCAGGGTCCGCCTCCACAGTTGCCTCAGTCTCCAGTGCCGAGGGTCAGCTGGTCATGTCTGCCTCGCCACCCGGCGTGAGAACCTACGGATCTTCTCCTAAGGTATACCAAGGGTTCACAAGCCAAGCATAACATAGATAGACCTCTTCTGGAGACAATGTATCCTAAGAATGGTAACTCTACTTTGTGAAATAAGCATTTCTCTTGTTTGGCATATAATTTATTCTCTCGGAGATGCTGGAGTACTTGCCGCACATGGTCCTGGTGTTGTTCCTCCGTTCTTGGAAAAATTAGTATATTGTCCAGTACATGGGAATAAAGGAGATCTTGGAAGACATCGTTAATCATGGCTTGAAATATGGCTGGGGCATTGCAAAGCCTGAATGGCATTACCAGATACTCATAATGTCCATCACATGTGTTAAAAGCTATTTTCCATTCGTATCCCTCTCGAATTCAGATTAAGATGTAGGCTCCTCTTTATTCAAGTTTAGTAAAAATCTGTGCCCCTTTAACTCGATCAAATAGTTCAGAAATAAGTGGAATCGGGTACCGGTTCTTCTTGGTAATGTTATTTAATCCTCTGTAATCAATGCATGGTCACAGAGACCCATCTTTTTTCTTGACAAAAAAGAACCTGGATCCAGCTGGAGAGGAGGATGGTCTGATGAATCCCCTAGCCAAATTCTCCTGGATATACTATGTCATGGTTTCGGACTCAGGCTCTGAAAGAGTATAAACTCTCCCTCTGGGAGGAGATGTTATGGTTTTGAGGTGTTGGAGTGGATTCTTGGGTACTGCGGTGATGACCACTCCCACGGGGAGGAGCCCCGTGAGTAATCACAGTACTAAGCTAGACTCGAGACACGCAAACACACAAGATTTGTCTTTATTATACAGCCGAATGATACCACCAGAGGTGGCAGTAGCGAGGTGATCCAGTAGTAGCAGTCCAGGGGCCCTCGGCAGAGGAGTCTCGTCCCACAAACGTAGATGTTAGCAGCACACAGTAGTATAGGGAGTTCCAGGTGCAGGTTATTTATTTATTTTATTTATTTATTGTTTTTGTTATACCGAGTTTCATGATAGGCATCACATCAACCCGGTTTACAAATAACAAGGAGTGTAAAGCATAACGTAACGTAAAAAACAATATTTTCAATAAGAACCTTGAACTTTAAATACAGTGAATCAGAAAAAGGGAGAGGGAAAGTTACAAAAAACAAGGAAAATAAACTTGGGATGGAAGGGGAGAAATTGAACAGCACAATATTTACATTTCAGCCTATTGATACATTAGAATAGCAAGAGAAAAAATAAGACTATGAAACGGTACATAGGTAATCAAATGAATAAATATGACAGTTGTGAATGGTAATAGTATGATAAATATTCAGCAGGAATTAGTGAGAGAGGGTTTGAGGATGGTTGATTCGTGTTTACATTCCATTATTGCATACGAGTTAGTGCTAGTGAGAGGAGGTTTTATTCAAGGCTTGGAAATGCTTTTTTGAAAAGCCAAGTTTTTAGTCTTTTCCTAAATGTTAAAGAGCATGGCTCTTGTCTCAAATCAGGTGGGATCGAGTTCCAGAGAGCTGGACCTGCTGATGAGAAGGCTCTGAGACTCAAGGATTTATGTTGGTAGGTTTAGGCCTTTGGAATTTGGAGTGACTCTTTGTAGTGTTCCCTGATAGGCCTGGCGGAGGTGAATTTTTTAAGTGGTATTTGTAGGTCAAGTTGCGTGTGTTGGTTGATAGTTTTGTATATGATGTTAATGGTTTTGTACATGATTCTATAGTGGATCGGAAGCCAATGGAGGTTTTTGAGAATAAGTGAAATGTGGTCAATTTTCCTGGAATTTGTAAGGACTCTGGCTGCAGAGTTCTGAACCATTTGTAAAGGTTTGGTGTAAGAAGCTGGGAGGCCTAATAGTAATGAGTTGCAATAATCTAGTTTGGAAAAGATTATTGCTTGCAAGATTGTTCTGAAGTCCTGAGTGTGAAACAGCGGTTTTATTCTTTTCAGGATATGTAATTTGTAGAAGCAATCTTTGGTGGTTTGGTTAATGAATGTTTTGAGGTTGAGATGATTGTCTAGGATGGCTCCTAAGTCTCTTACGTGGGTTGTTTGAAGGAGTGTGGGTGGTTTAGGAAGTGTGTTATTGTTTTCCTGTGATATGAGCAGGAATTCTGTTTTCGAAGCATTGAGTACAAGGTTTAGACTGTTGAGGAGAAGTTTAATTTCTAATAGGCAACTGTCCCAGTATTCCATTGTTTTTGAGATTGATTCTTTTATAGGGATTACGATCTGTACGTCGTCTGCAAAAAGGAAATGTTTCAGGCTTAATTTTGTTAGTAGTTGGCAGAGTGGTAGCAGGTAGACATTGAAAAGGGTGGGTGAAAGTGATGATCCTTGCGGCACTCCTCTATTAGAAGGGTGGTATTGGGATTCTTTATTATGAATTTTGACTCTGTATCCTCTGTTTTCTAGAAATGTTTTGAACCAGTTTAGTGTGGCACCTGTTAAACCAATGTTTGCCAGCTGTTTTAGAAGAAGGGCGTGGTTGACGGTGTCAAAGGCCGCCGAGAAGTCAAGGAGGATTAGAAAATATGCTTGGCCTTTATCAATACCAGAGAGTAGGTAGTCCATGAGTGAAATTAGTAGCGTTTCGGTGCTTGCGGCTTTGCGAAAACCATATTGGTTTGGGGACAGAATACTGTGGTCCTCTAGGTAGTTGGATAGTTGGGTGTTTACCAGTTT
Source organism: Rhinatrema bivittatum (assembly GCF_901001135.1). Lineage (NCBI taxonomy): Eukaryota > Metazoa > Chordata > Amphibia > Gymnophiona > Rhinatrematidae > Rhinatrema > Rhinatrema bivittatum. Next base: position 98,203,110 of record NC_042616.1, on the reverse strand, counting down.
TTCCATGATTTTAGCTATAAATGGTAGGTTGGAAATAGGGCGGAAGTTGTTGGGATCACATGCATTTAGATTTGGTTTTTTTAGCAGTGGCTTGATTGAGGCAGTTTTTAGGTCATCTGGGTAGATGCCATGTGATAAGGAGCAGTTTATAATATCTGCTAGGGTTTTTGCTATTGTGTCCGGGATAAGAAGAAGCATTTTGGTAGGGATTTGATCAAATGGGTGTGATGACGGTTTCATTCTTTTTAATACATTTTGTATCTCTGTGATTGTGATGGGTTCAAAGGCATTAAGCTGGATGTCTTTATTTTGGGGAAGATATGTGTTATCTGGAGACGTAGTGTTTGGAATCAGCTGATTAAGGAGATCCGATATTTTTTTGTTAAAATGAAGAGCCAATTTGTCTGCTTTAGTCTGGGCTTGTTCGGGTGGTATATCTGGAGTGATAGGTTTAGTGAGGCTGGAAACGAAGGCGAATAGAGCTTTTGAGTCAAAGCTGAGATGATGAACCTTTCGGGCATAGTAGTCTCTTTTGATTTTCAACGTGGTACTTTTGTAAAGATGGAGTGATCGTTTGTAATCAGAGAGTGAGGCTGGTGAAGGGGCTTTGCGCCATTTTCTTTCTTTTTGCCGAAGTAATTGTTTGAGTTTTCGTAGTTCATCATTATACCAAGGTTGACGTTTGGATGTATTAGCAGACCTTGTTTTGGTTGTCAGTGGGCAGAGAGTGTTTGCTATAGATTTTGTTATTTTGGACCAGGATTGGAGGGCAGCGTTAGGGGTAGATACTTCAATGAGTGGTAGATCCGAGGTTAGAGCTTTACTTAGATGTTCCGAGTTGCAAGGTTTTCTGTATAGGAAAGAGGGTCTTGAGTTGAGTTTGGAGTCTGATCGAGGTAAGGAAAAACTGGTGGAGATTAGAGAATGATCTGACCATGGGACTTTTTTGCAATTTGGTTGTTTTGTAAGAGAAATACCAGTGTTTGTAAAGAGTAGATCGAGCGTGTGGCCTGCTTTGTGGGTGGGTTTATTGATTTGTTGTCTGAATCCCATCGCTGACAGTGCGGTGAGGAGGGCTTCACAGTTTGTAGAGAGGGGAACTTTGTCAACATGTAAATTGAAGTCACCCAGGATTATAGCAGGGGAGTCAAGATTGAGATGCAGAGTTATGGTTTCGATGATAGGAGAGGAGTCTGACTCTAGTAAGCCTGGCGGGGCGTAGACTAGCAGGATTTGGAGTTGTTCTGATTTGAACAATCCTAGTTCTAGTTTAGTTACTGTACTGATGGGGTGGTGTGAGAACCTTAAGGATTTTTTTGCAGCTAGGAAGATACCCCCTCCTCTTTTTTTTTGTCTTGGGATGGAGAAGAAATCTTAAGTCTGCGTTGGTAATTGGTTAATGAGTGTGATGTCCGTGGATTTGAGCCATGTTTCTGTTATGGCGCAAACGTCTGGTGTTGTGTCCTGCAGTATGTCGTTGAGTATAAGAGTTTTGTTGGTGAGAGATTGGGCGTTGAATAGGATTATGGTGAATAGGGTGAGGCCTAGTAACTGTGTAGTGGGGGAAATCATGATTGGGATGAGTGATTTGTAGGTGCGTGGTCGGTAGTACATTATTGTTCAGGTTGGATCGGTGCTGGATGAGTGCTACCGGAGCTTGGATGTGCTGCTAGAGACTGGATGTGTGCTTCTGTAGCCTGGATGAGTGCTGCTAGAGATTGGATGCGTGCCGCAGGAGACTGGATGCGTGCCGCAGGAGACTGGATGCGTGCTGCTGGATGAGTGCCTCTGGGGACTGGATGAGTGCTGCTGGATGAGTGCCTCTGGAGACTGGATGAGTGCTGCAGGAGACTGGATGAGTGCTGCAGGAGACTGGATGAGTGCTGCTGGATGAGTGCCTCTGGAGACTGGATGAGTGCTGCAGGAGACTGGATGAGTGCTGCTGGATGAGTGCCTCTGGGGACTGGATGAGTGCTGAGCTGTAGATGAGTCAGACTGACAAAGGTTAGATTACTCACTAAGTTGGTAGCTGTATAGATGGAGATCCCGACAGACAGAAGTAGTTGGTTTGCAGGCACCAAGGCAGAGAGAGCAGGCCCTTGAGGAGCGAGTACCTGGTATCCCAGATAGGAACCTGAAAGAAAGCAAAGGGCCCCCGAGGAGCGGGTACCAAGGTTAGATGAATAACCCCGAAGGGCAGAGAGAGCTTCCAGCAGCAGCATGGAAGTGACAGAGTAGCTTAAACTGGAGGCATTCCAATCCTTGCTAACTCGAGTTGTTAGCAAATGAAGGGCAGGCTAAATACCCGGATGGCGTGACGTCACTCGAGGGGGATGCTCCCGAGGTTCCCGCCATGACGTGGATAAAGACGTGGGTGGCGTGCACTCATGCACCCTAGGAGTCTCTCAGGAGAAACATGGTGGATAGCCTAGCCATTGCCATTCCGGGGACGCCAGAGAGAGTGGCATGAAGACGTGGCAGTAGCCATCTTCGCAAGGCTAAAGGAGAGAGCAGGAAGAAAGGTGAGGCACAGAGGTCGAAGCCAACTGAAACCGATGGACGCAACAGGAGACTGACTGGGAAGTAGATCTGTTCCACAATCATAGGGCCGGTGGGGTGGTAATGTCTCTGCTTGCTGCTGGCTTATTACATTTTTGAACTCGTTGTACTGATGTGGTATGCCAGAGCACTTTATCATACAACTGATCTGGCAAGGTTTAACTTGTATTAAGCAATTTTGATGACAGTACCGGCTCCAACTGGCTAACTGCAGGGATGCCCAATCCAAACAGACCTAGGATCACTTGATTAACTGAGGAAGGGAGTACATAGAACTGAATGGATTCCTGGTGCAGCACTCCTGAATTCATTTTAACTGGTTTAGTGATATGGGATATTTGGATCCCCAAGGGTGCCCCAACATGATGAAATGGAGAGTGGAGTTTTTAATGGTTCGGTGGGAATGTGATGAAGCTGGACTAGGTTTTTCTCTATGAAATTTCCAGCCACCCCAGAATCTAAGAAGGAGATGAACAGGCTCTTTTCCTGGGGATACAGTAACCGGGATTAATATTTGTGAAGAGACCCAGGGAGGCCTCTCCTACCTGGCCTAGGTCCAAGAGTTTTCCGACTTGTTAGGGCATCTATTCACAAAATGTCCTGTTCCAGCACAGTATAGACAGAGATTATTTAATATTCTATGCTGCCACTCCTCAGGTGAGAGTCGACACCGGTCTATTTGCATGGGTTCTTCAAGACTAGGCTGAGGTTCCAAGGACTTGGGTGTCTCAAGTGGCCGTTGAAATGTGGGTGCTAAGTGAAAGGGTTGTCAGACAGTTGCACATTCCCGAGCCCTCTCCTGGAATCGTAGGTCCAAGCAAATTGCCAAGCGTATCAGTTCCTCCAGGGATTCAGATGGTTACCGGAATGCTAACTCATCCTTTATGGGTTCAGACAATCCCTGGCGAAAGATAGCAGTAAGACTATCCTCACCCCAACAAAGTTCAGCCGCCAAAGTCCGGAATTGAATGGCATAATCCCCCGCCAAACGGGAACCCTGCTGGATGAAGTAGGGCGGAGGCTGCCAAAGTCGAACATCCTGGCTCATCGAAGATAAGGTGGAAATCTTTCAAAAATTGGTCCAGATTATTCAAAATGGAATAGTCTCTCTGCCATAATAGGGATGCCCAGGCTAAGTCTGGACCTTCCAGTAAGGACAAAATAAAGGTGACTTTAGTCTTGTCTGAGAGAAATAGTGAGACATGGAGTAAAAAATGCATGCAGCACTGATTTATGAAGCCCCGACACAGCAGAGGAGCTCCATTAGAATGAGGTGGAGGTGGAAGACGTAAGATGGCAGATGGCGGTGTGGTGGCAGGAGGAGTCCCAGGTAGAGCCAATGCCAAGGCATCCATGCAAGCGGCTAAACGTTCCAGAACTCCTGTCACCTGATCAAGTACTCCTTGTTGTTGTTGGATCTGGGAGGCTAATCCGGGAATGTAAGGCAGTCAGATCTACAGGCTCCATGGCCCCAGCTAACTGTTACGGATCTGATAGTGGAACCAAAGTAGAGGACTGCCTTACCTTATCCTGTAAGATGATCAGGGTTGATATTGGACACAGGAGGATGAGCACCCAGGCAGCTCCAGATGATCCAATCCAAGAGGCCGATGAGCAAGTCCAGGTTACACTCCCGATTGGGGCAGGCAGCAAGCAACAAGTCCGAGAGACAGTCTGGGTCGGGGCAGGCAGCAGACAAATGTTCCAGGGCAAACTAATCCGAGAGGCAGGCAGCAAGGCAAACAGGTCCAAGAAGCAATCCGGGTCAGGACAAGCAGCAGACAAGATTCCAGGCAGGAAAATTCACCTAAGCTCCAGCACAAGCAAGCCTGTAGCCGAGGCAATGCTGTGCTGGAGAGATCTCTTTAAATACCAGATTTTCCTGCGCTACCGCAGGAACTTTCCGCTGGGCCGCTGCCGACAAAAGGGGGCAGAGTCAAGCTATGAGTTGCGCGGTGCCACGCTGCACCGAGCGATGCAATCGAGCTGCACATTGCGGGAGCCTGCTGGAGCTTTGCTGAATGGTAACAGTACCTCCCCCGCAAGGCCCCCTTGGTGGGATGGGGCTAGAGGCGCCCAGTACAGCGGTCATTTGCCGCTGTGCCGGGTGATCGCGTGCCAGCAGAGTGCCGGCACATGCAACTTGCTACAGCTCCTTTGCAGAAGCAAAAAGTAAGGTAAAAAAATGGAGGGGACCTATGATAGGGATAGGGAGCGGGTAGGATAGGGGAAGGGGAAGGGAGGTTAGGGTAGGGGGTAGGGAAGTTCCCTCTCAGTCCGTTCCTTAATTGGAACGGACTGGGAGGGAACTGAGGAAGCTGGACGATGCGTCACTGTGCAATTATGGCCTATGCTTGCCCCCCCTTGCGTGCGCCACCTGTGAGTTTATAACATGCACACACCGGCGCGCGCATGTTATAAAATTGCGCGGCCATGTGTACTTGATGGGTAGTACAGGCTCATAGATACGCGCGCGTTCTTTTTTAAAATCTACGCCTTAGTGAATCAGGCAGTTAGCTGGAAAAGTGATGATATTCGGACTTGTCTGGTTAAGTTAACCAGATAAGTTAGACCTGCTCAATAGCAGCTAAAAATAACCAAAGCACTGCAGTGGGAAAGAGGGATTATTTTAAAGGGGCAATAGCTACAAGGAAGACCCAATCTTATACATTCATGCAATTCACTAGAGTTCATGAGAAACACATTCTGTTGAATTATCATATATAATTGATAATTTTTCATCTATCTGTCACACTTTTTGGGTGCTTCTAGATAGAATCAAGGGCGGAAATTTAGCATACATATGAAGATCGCTTGTTATAGACTGGAAAATCCCAAACTCTTGGAAACATAGAATGGCCTGGAGTGCTGGGTGTTTTTTCTCTCCATTATTTTCCCATCAGCTCTAACAAATAAGAATTTGAAAGTTCTAAGAGATAGACCAATGAATAGGAGAGCTCTTAGCCCAATCACAGCTGCCAGAAATAGGCAAAGAAAATTGAATGTAAAAACAACAAAGAAATACAGAAGAGAAGAACAACAAAGAAATATGGAAATACACAGAATTGCAACTGCAAATGAAGAGCGTAGAAAAGAACAGCAGAGAAACATGGAAACATATCATATTGTTAGGGAACAATATTTAGGATTTGATGATAAGTCAATTCCTGGAATTGAAATTGTAGTTGATTAGTGCAATTTGTGAGAGCAGACTAGTTATTATCTAACTCTGAAAAATCCTGTGTTTTTTTTTTGCAAGGCACTATGAATAATTTAATGGCTACAGTGTTGTTAAAAAATTAGAATTTGTACAGCAGAAGTAGCAACTAAGCTAAATTAGCAAGAAAAATTTGAGGAGCTTATTTAAAGTACCATTTGGCACAATAATAAGCCTAGTACAAGAACAACAAATTTTGAATTATACATTTACTGGACTTTTATCACTTATGACCTTCATTACTATGTAATCCAATCCAATTCTTATCTACCTTGATTACTATGTAATTTAAATTGTATATTTAGTTTTTCTTCTTATTGACTATTACTTAAAGTTGCTTAAATGTTCATTGTTCCATGTAAGGCCGTCTGGCAAGTTTTTGTTCTTTGTAAACCGGTTTGATTTGCATCTAATGTAGGAAGATCGGTATAAAAAAACAAAAAATAAATAAATAAATAAATAATACAATTAAAAAAAAAAAAAAAGACAATAGGTTAATCAACATTTAGGTGAGTGAGGCAAATTTAGAGGGTGATGAAATTATTAATTATTGAAATGCAGAAACTTTGAGGCTTACAGCAGTCACCAGCTGACCTTGTGTCCAAAACCCTTCAGCCCCCCCCCCACCAAGGAAGATACAGTGACACTCATTATTTGAGAAAGAATCATCTTCACAGTGAGCTGCATGGCCACAGCGTACATTAAAAGCAATAACAATATTAAAAAAGCAAAGTGATACATTCCAACCTTTCATGTAAGAATGCCTGAAGGTGGCCTAGCCCTATCCCAGAGCACACAGCGCCACTCTATAACTTTTTCACAATGCCATATTTTGTATACTATGTACTTTCTGTTGTAGGATTAGCCATTGAACCAGCTCTCAAAAGATCCACTGAGACTTATCTGTAAAAATTTGCCCCATTCCTTTTCATTGTAACATCACCTCATCACTGTGACTTCTGCTGATGCCAAGTTCAGTAGTCCTTCAGGGATGCCTCACACCACCCTCAGAAGACTGGGAGTGATATATGACTTCTCTGTGTAAAGTAGTTCAGGCAGGAGAAAGTGCCCAACTAAAAGCTGAGGATTTGACTTCCCACCCTGCAATTGCTGCACACCATTTTACTAATTATGAAGGAGGCCACTCCTCAGGTGGGAGTCGACACCGGTCAATTTTGCATGGGCTCTTCAAGACTAGGCTGAGGTTCCAAGGACTTGGGTGTCTCAAGTGGCCGTTGAAATGTGGGTGCTAAGCAAAAGGGTTGTCGGACAGTCCTTACCCAAAGGTGCGGATTTTCAGGGCCCTGCTCGCCTAAATCCGCCCAAAACCGGGCGGATTTAGGCGAGCAGGGCCCTGCGCGCCGGTGAGCCTATTTTACATAGGCTCACCGGCGCGCGCAGAGCCCCAGGACTCGCGTAAGTCCCGGGGTTCTCCGAGGGGGGCGTGTCGGGGGCGTGTCGGGGGCGGGCCCGGTCGTCGCGGCGTTTCGGGGGCGTGTCGGCAGCGTTTTGGGGGCGGGTATGGGGGCGTGGCTACGGCCCGGGGAGGTCCAGGGGCGTGGCCGCGCCCTCTGTACCCGCCCCCAGGTCGCGGCCCGGCACGCAGGAGGCCCGCTGGTGCACGGGGATTTACTTCTCCCTCCGGGAGGCGTAAATCCCCGGAGAAAGGTAAGGGGGGGGTGTAGACAGGGCCGGGTGGGTGGGTTAGATAGAGGAAGGGAGGGGAAGATGAGGGGAGGGCGTTAGAGGATTCCCTCCAAGGCCGCTCCGATTTCGGAGCGGCCTTGGAGGGAACGGGGGTAGGCAGCGCAGCTCGGTGCGCGCCGGCTATACAGAATTCATAGCCTTGTGCGCGCCGATCCAGGATTTTAGTGGATACGTGCGGCTCCGCGCGTATCTACTAAAATCCAGCGTACTTTTGCTGGCGCCTGATGCGCCAGCAAAAGTACGCCTATTCGCGTTTTTTGAAAATCTACCCCAAAATGTCCATCTTTGCTGCATGTCCATGTTGTGGCCTTCTCCTTGTCTTTGCCTAGGTTGCTGTAAACTACTAAAGAAGTGCTCACTTTCAGGCACAGACAGATAAGAAGCACCAATGTTTAAATACAAAGGTTTCCTAACAATAACAGAATATAAAGTGTAATTTTTAACCATTTTCCTGTTTAATTATTACAGCACAAGTAAAGAGAGCTGAACATAACACTGAACTTAGCAGAAGTCCATTCTCTCACTGAACAAAAAGACATACATTATAAACATTATTCTATGAAGTTAATGAATTGTATATATTATTATATTTTTCTCTTACTTTACATGCGTAAAAATTGTCATTTCCTTCCTGAGTTGTTTGTTGGAAGGGGCCTTTTATCATTAGTTTCTCCAGTTATTGACCATTAGAAGGGGTGGATTGCCCTAGCAGGGGATCAGGCCTCCCCCGGTGGGCCGGTCGCTCCCATCACGTGATTTTTATTTTTTGACTTCCCAGCCAAAGAGAAGAAGAGGGTCTGCTAGCGCTGCGGCCCGAAGAGAAACATGAGGGGCCACAGCAGAACCATCCTGCCACAGCCGGAAGACAGCCATGCGGGGCTGGAAGAGAGGCCTGCAAGGCCGCTGCAGAGGCCATCCTGGCCGGCAACAGCTGAAGAATGGAAGAGGGGCTGCAGGCCCCGCCGGAGCCCAAGCAGAAGGGGCCGTGAGCTGCCACCAGAGCCCAAGCCAGCGGTGGCTGAAGAAAGGAAGAGGGGCCATGAGCCGCTGTCAGAGTCCAAGCTGGCAGCGGCTGAAAAAAGTGAAGGCAAGCCCGTGTCGCAGCCAGAACCTGGGAGTGTGACGTTGCTTCCAGCCACCGCCGGAGACCAGGCCGGCGGGGGCTGAAGAAAAGAAGACCAGTCCGGCAGGGGCCAAAGAAAAGAAGACAGGCGCTGCCAGCCACCGCCGGAAACATGAAGACCGGCGTTGCCAGCTGCCACCGGAGGAAACATGAAGACCAACGCTGCCAGCTGCCGCTGGACACATGAAGACCGGCGCTGCTAGCCGCCGCCGGAGCCCAGGCCGGCGGGGCTGAAGAAATGAAGACCGGCGCTGCTAGCCACTGCTGGAGACCAGGCAATGGGCCGAAGACGAGCTGTTCAGCTGGGGGCCTTTGTGTGTGTGTGTGTGTGTGTGTGTGTGTGTGTGTGTGTATTTGAGATTGGAAGGGTGCTTTTCTGTGTGTGTGGTATGTATGTGAGACAGGGAGGGTGCTTCTGTGTGTGTGTAGCATGTATGTGAGACAGGGAGGGTGCTTCTGTGTGTGTGGCATGTATGTGAGACAGGGAGGGTGCTTCTGTGTATATGTGGCATGTATGTGAGGCAGGGAGGGTGCTTCTGTGTGTGTGGCAGGGAGGGTACTTCTGTGTGTGTGTGTGTGTGTGTGTGTGTGTGGTGTGAAACAGGGAGGGTGCTTCTGCATGTGTCAATGTGCGAGAGAGAGATGGAGCATGTTTTTGGCTGGCTGTGGCTGTGAGAGAGGGGGCATGTGTGTGATTGAAAGCCTGTGTGTAAGAGAGAGCGAGAGCATTGTGTGATTGAGAGAGACTGGCCAGAGAGGTGACATGTGTACATGTGAGAAAGACTGATTAGGGAGATGACTGGTATGTGTGTGCTTGTGTGTGTGAGAGAGAAGAGAGACTGGTTGGGGAGATGATTGGTGTGTGAGAGACAGAAACTGGTCCTGAGGGTATGACTGATGTGTGTATGTGTGAGAGAGAGAAGAGAATGGTTGTGGTCCCTAAGGAGGAGGACCATGAGGACAGCTACTGCTGCTTCTGGTGTGGCCTGCAAGGAAAAGGAGTAGGGGAACTGCTGGATAGGGTAAGTAAAGGTGGCTTTTTAAGTTCATTTTTCTTGATTGACTACCATTTTAATTATTGGGTAGTATGTGATGTGTCTGCTGTTTTGAATTATTTTATTGGTGTTTGGTAAAGCTTTCAAAATTTGCATGAGACTTTAATTATTGGATATTTTATTCAACAGCTGTTTTGAAATTATTTTATTAGTATGATTTTGCTATTATGATTAATGATTTATATATTTTGATTTTATTGATTTGTTTCATGAGGAATGGTGAAATTTTTGTTTTTCCATTGTTACACTGTAAAGAGTCTGGCGTGATGCGTTTTACAGTTCAGTTTTTGTCTGCACATTTCTATTTATACTTTATGTGCCTTTATTCTGTATATGGCGAGGGTTTGTGTTCTGCATGCAAAGACTGAGATGAAGCATTCTTTTAGCATGTGGTTTCTCTGTAGGGATCTGTAGTAGCTTGGCCTGTTCTGTTTTTCTGAAAGGAGGTGTATTGATATTTTAGATTCTGGTGTAATATTTGTGGTATTCTTTTTCATAGGTAGGGTTGTTATTCTTTGAGTGTTGGCATATAGTACTGTGTTGATATGGGAAGACCATGCCAAAACATATCACAATAGGTATGATGCCATATGAATTCCAAGATGCAAAGTTTTCTTGTTGGCATCACAACAGTGCATGAAATTATCACAACAACTAGTATATTAATTTTACATCAGAATGAAATTTTTATGTAAAATATGTTGTTATAAATGCATAATTTAAAATTGTGTATGGGGAGGGGGCGCCAGGCTGTAAGGTTTGCCTAGGGTGCCTAATACCCTTGCACCAGCCCTGGGTACAATTCATGTGTGTGTTGGGTGCGAGTATGTGTGTGCATATGTCTGAGGCAGCCTGCTTGTGCTTGTGAGTGAGAAAGGGAGGAAGGAGAAAATCTGTGCACCCCTCTCCCCAGCTAATTCACTACAATCATGAGATGACTAGAAATCAAACATTCCCAGGTATGGAAAGCAGGGGACTTTTTAAAATTATTGCTAGGTTTCATTATTGGATGTCTTTTGCTGTCTCCCAAACACCAAAAATACTTGTCAGAACAGTAAATTTAAAAAAATATATGAATTTAAACTTATTGGATGTTCTATTCATCTGCTATTTTTAAGTATTTGTTCTTTTGTTTATCATGCTTTTACTATTATGTTTTGTATTTCTTGGTTTTATTTGTTTTGTGAAGAATAGTTTTTGTTTTTCACATACAGTATCTAGCTTTTTATGGTTTCCAGTTCAATTTTGTGTATATATTTCTATTTAAACTTTTATGGTCCATTTATTCTGTTTTTGTCTGTGTTCAGCCTGTGTCAAACTGAGGTGAGGTATTCTAAGAACATAAGAACATAGGAACATGTCATACTGGATCAGACCAAGGGTCCATCAATCCCAGCATCCTGTTTCCAACAGTGGCCAATTCAGGCCATAAGAACCTGGCAAGTACCCAAAAACTAAGTCTATTCCATGTTACTGTTGCTAGAATAGCAGTGGCTATTTTCTAAGTCAACTTAATTATTGCAGGTAATGGACTTCTCCTCCAAGAACTTATCCAATCCTTTTTTAAACACAGCTATACTAACTGCACTAACCACATCCTCTGGCAACAAATTCCAGAGTTTAATTGTGCGTTGAGTGAAAAAGAACTTTCTCCGATTAATTTTAAATGTGCCACATGCTAACTTCATGGAGTGCCCCTAGTCTTTCTAATATCTGAAAGAGTAAATAACTGATTCACATCTACCCGTTCTAGACCTCTCATGATTTTAAACACCTCTATCATATCCCCCCTCAGCCGTCTCTTCTCCAAGCTGAAAAGTCCTAACCTCTTTAGTCTTTCCTCATAGGGGAGCTGTTCCATTCCCCTTATAATTTTGGTCGCCCTTCTCTGTACCTTCTCCATCGCAACTATATCTTTTTTGAGATGCGGCAACCAGAATTGTACACAGTATTCAAGGTGTGGACTCACCATGGAACGATACAGAGGCGTTATGACATTTTCCGTTTTATTCACCATTCCATTTCTAACAATTCCCATCATTCGTTTGCTTTTTTGACTGCCACAGCACACTGAACCAACGATTTCAATGTGTTATCCACTATGATGCCTAGATCTATTTCTTGGGTGGTAGCACCTAATATGGAACCTAACATTGTGTAACTATAGCATGGGTTATTTTTCCCTATATGCATCACCTTGCACTTATCCACTTTAAATTTCATCTGCCATTTTGATGCCCAATTTTCCAGTCTCACAAGGTCTTCCTGCAATTTATCACAATCTGCTTGTGATTTAACTACTCTGAACAATTTTGTATCATCTGCAAATTTGATTATCTCACTCGTCGTATTTCTTTCCAGATCATTTATAAATATATTGAAAAGTAAGGGTCCCAATACAGATCCCTGAGGCACTCCACTGCCCACTCCCTTCCACTGAGAAAATTGTCCATTTAATCCTGCTCTCTGTTTCCTGTCTTTTAGCCAGTTTGTAATCCACGAAAGGGCATCTGTTAGGGTGTAGTTTCTGTCTAGGAATATTTAGAAAGCAGCTTGGCTTGTGTTTTCCTAATAAGAGTGTATTGAAAGCTTTAGGGCTTTGTGTAATATTTGCAGTGTTGCCTTTTCAAGAGTAGGTTTGTTACCTGATGCATATTACAATAGCCATAATACCATATGAGTTACAATTTTTTTTCACTTTTTCAGGGTTTTCTAGTTAGCACCATAGCAGTGCATGTAAAGATAGTAATCATGTTGATATATTTACTTCATAAGATGGTACTTTGAATGTCCTTTTTGTCATGCAAAATCTTATTTCAAATACATAATTTCTAATTGTGTATGTGTTTGGGGTGCAAGGCTGTAAGGTTTGCCTAGGATGCCTAATACCCTAGCAGCAGCCCTGGCTATACTGGCTCCATGTGGGAGAGCAGAATTCCCTCTGCAGCTGTGCTGACACGGGTAGGCTCTCCCTAGCCTCAGCTGCAGCAGGGATGCATATAGTCTTGACATGGCTTAATTTTCTTTGTCTTAAATCCTAGAGGAAGTAGGCAGTAGGGATCACTTCTGATCCCCCTCCCTAGCAGTAGGTAGGCAGAGCAGAGCCTAGGGAATTATAATCGCAGCAGACTGTACGGGACTGGGGGAAGCCCGGAGAAGTGGAGGCAAGCAGCTGGAACAGAGAAGGAGGGTGGGGGTGAGCCAGAAGGAGGTTCCTGTGCGGCGTTGGTGAGGAGGAGGCTGGGCTGAGCTGTGAGAGGGGGGCCGCTGGCTGTGGATCTAAGGAGTCTTCTGGAGAGTGAGGGTGCCAGGAAGGGGTGAAAATGAGAAAGGGAGGAAGGGCTAGCAACAAGCATCAACTTTTACATAATGATGCAGCAGTGCTGGGGCCAGGAGGACCCCTCACTGAGACAAAAAGAAGCCGCACAACAGCAAATGTCTGTGTGTATTTGAACCACTGGCTGGCAGTGTGGTTGTCTCACTACTCGGCAACTGGTTCAAGAGCAGATTGGCTGGCAAAGACTAACTCTAGACCAGGAATCCAGAATATGAGAGATGTATCCAGAACTGGAGGGGGAGGGGGGAACCAATATCCTTGATAGGAGGGGGGACTGCAGCTCCGTTTTCTCACCCCCGGTAAATCTTCCAGCATAGGTAAATACAAAAGCAAGTGGGTAACATGGGTGGGTAGCAAGGACATTTCTACAATGGTGGGGAGAGAGCACACTGGGCAGTATAAAAAATAGCAATGGATTGCTGATCCCATTCCCCTACCCTCCTGACCCATATCGTGCAGCCATCAGCTCAGATCTCCCTCCCTCTAGGATTCTTCCCCTCCACTCTGACTCAAGGAAGGCAGAGGAGATGAGCAGCACCATCAGGGGAACATTGACACTAGCAGTCATTTCACTTCACAGTTGCTGGCTGGGTTACCAGCAATTTGGCCATGTTGTGACCTAGCTTGGCCATGTATCCCTGGGAATATAAAGATAAAGGAAGTTGGTTCTAAAGAAAATGCATTTAATAGGGAATGGATGAAGAAAGAGGAGGCAGTAGAACTCCACAATATGAATGAAATGCTTGAAAGAAGAAATAAGGAGACACTGAAGACTGAAATCAGAAAGGACCATATGGTGGCCAAAGATGGTGAGATAAACTACATTTTGGCTGAAGCAATCCAAAGGAAGTAGACCAAAGGCTGGAAGAATGAACAACAGAAGTCCTCTCTGGAGATAACTAATACTCATATAAGTGAAGTTGAGATGTTTAGTCTGAGAAAAGTTGTCTGGTGATGTGAAGCAATTTTGCATTGCAGAGAGATAGACACACCTGAGGCGGGTATGGAAGTGCAAAAACACTGCTGATGTTGGGTTTTTGTTTATACACCATTGGGTTATTTTCTGGCAATACAATTTTAACGGATACATTTTGAAATAAACAAGGACCTTTCAAGTGCAGAAGCACTGACAGCGTAAGGTAGCACAGTCATATATGTATATTTGTAAGGTCCTTACTAACTCCTTTTGGTTGTCTGAACTCAGTGCTAATTTAGGAATGAGACACCTGGAGTACAGATCCCCCCTTGCAGACTGCTATACTGGTAATGATTCTATTATAAACAGCAGAGCCTGCTGTAGCCAGTATGAATTTTTAGTTTCATTTTGGAGAAGGCAGGAGCATTTTGTTTAAGTTCCTATTTCTTTCTCCATTTCCTTATTTTGGTTGGGGAAGATTTTTAGCCAATCATCCTCCATTTCATGGGCTGCTAGTACTGGTCCTATTTTTGCTCTTGTCCCTCCAGGGCTGGTGCTAGCAGTTTTGCTGCCCCGTGCAAACAGTTACTGTGCTGCCCCCCCATTCCACTCCAGCCCCTGCCCTGCTCCACTGTTCGGGTTTTATTAACACAGAATTGTTGCTGTTTTCCAAATAACCGACACGCAATAGAAAATATCAGTCTCATGCTCTGTCCCAGGCCCCCTTTCCCCACTTAAAAAAAAACCCCTGCTTCTTCCAGGGATCCAAACTTTCAAAGCTGACACACTCCAGGAACATATCTTACCCCATACGCAGGTCCAAAATTCCTAAATTGGGCAGGAGAGATCCCCAGGTGCTCTTGCCCCACCTACTGGTATGTAAAAATGCCACTGGCTGGTCCCTGTAGCCAGTACCATTTTGTTGCACAGAAAAGCATGCACTGCTGTGGTTTTCACCCTGGGACACAGGACACTGCCAGGTAAAATCAGAATTTAACATGGACCTCAGGTACCGTGGGAAGGGATCCATTCACTGTAGGATTCTCCAGCCCCTTGGGATAATTATCTCTCCTTACCATGGAGGATACGCATGTTCCAAGTCCCTGTCTGGATAGACATTTCCACAGACACACCCAGTCACATGGAAATCTGGGACCACTGGAACTATCTGGACACTTTGGGCCTGATTTTAAAAAGCATTTACTCGAGTAAAAACCAGGTTTACTGGAGTAAATTCACTTTACTTGAGTAAGTGGGTTTTTGAAAATTGCTACAATATATGCCATTGACTAGTCTATAGGATTTACTCACATAAGTGCACTTTACTTGAGTAAATGGCTTTTGAAAATTGCTACAATAGTAGCTACATTTACGCATGTAACTCCTTTTGAAAATTACCCCCTTTATGTTTTGCATATCTTGATTCTATTATAAGGAATTACAGTAAGCTATAATTTGAACACCCTTCCAGTAAGTCCTGCCTGGTTTCTCAGCCTACCTGCCCCCAAGAGCCATAGTAAGACACCACAAGGGAAAACACTACTGCCTGGGCCAAGAAGGATAGCCTTTATGTCTACAGAAAGGACACACACACCTTGAGGGACTCAGGAAAGGGGAATGAGAAGTATGAGGAGAGCCCCGGTTATAAATTCTTTTATCACCCTTCAGGATATGTGCCATCTGTCAAGAAAGGGTTTCACCTGCAACAAAAAAAAAACAAAACACTTGGAACACATATGGTAATAGGCCTATTGTAATACATGTTAAGTGTGGGTTTGGCCCTTGAATAAACCGAATGAAAACAATATAGTAAATTTCCCATATCAAAACAGTATTAACTTCAAGCATTCAAATAGGAACTACTCTAGCTATGAAAAGGCAACACTACAAATATTACATCAGGCCCTAAAAAACATCTTATTAAGAAAGAAGAACAAACCAGGCTGCTATAAATCCCTAAACTGCAATGACATGCTAGCAGAATACATCACCTCGGTCACAGATACAGAACACAGGCATACACTCACCAATTACAGAATAAAGTATAAATAGAAACATATAGACAGAAATAGAACTGGAAATTGCAAAAAGCTAGACTCTGTATGCAATGCAGCAATGGAAAAACAGAAACATCACCAGTCCCATAAATCAAACAATAAAATCAATAAATATAAATCAATCTCAAGAAACCATACTAATAAAAAGAATATTTCCAAAAAGCTGATAAACAAAATAACACTCAATAATTAAGAACAAATATAAAAATATTAAAAATTTTCCAAACAACAATAAAATATTTCAAAATAGAATAGACAAATGCCCAGTAATAAAAAAACTAAAAATAAGGATGGAAAAATCCCCCATACCTGAAAACTTTTCATTTCCAGTCACCCTGAGCTTGTCATGGATTACTGGAGGTGGCACAAACTTTCACCACACACACACACACAAACACAAAACCCAGGCTGCCATTCCTACATACATACACACACAAACACACCAAAATCAAGGATGCAATTCACAGACACACACACACACACACACACACACAAATTCCAGGCTTCCATTCATATACACACAATCCAGGCAACCATTCACACACACACATAAACTAAATCCAAGCTGCCATTCATGCACGCACACACACACACACACACACACACACACAATCTAGGCTACCATTCACACACACACAACCCAGGTAGGTAGGCATGCTGGCATTTCTCACCCCCCCCCCCCCCACCGTGTTTGATACGAAGACACCCCGGCACTGTACTTCTTTTCTTTTTCATCTTACCAGGCTCCCACTGTTGCTCAGAGCCTTCTGTTGCTACTTCTGCACTTTTTCTTTTTGGTGGCCCCATACAATTCAAGTGCTTCCAGTGGTCCCTGGCCTGAAACAATTAGACATTTCATCTTCTGATGCAGAAACTGGCTGTATATGAAAAAAAAATGTTGCTAGGAGGGTTCAGTGTCTCCTACGTTTCAGCAGGAAGTGATCATTGAAATCCAATCAAAAAAAAAAAAAAAGATACTGGCTTCCATTACTGACACCACAGGGGAGGAGGTGGTGGAGTGAGCAAGCACAGTATCCAACCTCTGCTCTTGTTGGTTCTGCACCAGACCATTGGGATTTGGGAGGACAACTTCACACCAACTCTACCCATTCCTGCTGCGCCCCCTTCCCCCCCCCCCCCCAGGTATTCCACCCTGTGCAATTGCATGGTACACACACCTATTTGTACCGGGCCTGTGCCCCTCTGAATTCCTTCAGCTGGGTCATTGAGAACCACAACCACAGACCTGTGGAGGAGCCTGGAACATTTACTCAGTGATCCTGTAGATGGAGGGAGGAGACATATCACCGAGTAAATGTGATACTTCACCAAAATATCTTCGTGAAGTATCACGAAGATATTTTTGGAAGAGGAGTTTCAAGATGCTACCCAACCACCAAAAGTGTTAAAGAGATTTTGTAGAAGCTGCAGAAATCTATTTAAGACTTCTAAAGTAAGGCATGATAAAATTGGGATTTGAGTTGGGATAACGAATAGCTATTGAACCTAAATAGACCACCCTAAGGCTGGGAGGAAACTGAAAAGTTACCCTTTGCAATTGGGAAAGCATATTGAAGACAAACTACTTGAAATGACTCAGAGTCACAGATTTATAGAGAAAACATTTATTTGATGCAAAGAGTTATTTACCAATTGCACCTGTTTCTGATGTCAATTTGTACTTGAATCTACCTCCATAAATTTATGTTGGAGCTATCTAATGTAGTAAGTGACAGTGACACAGCACCCAGGGCCTTGGAGAGTAATTTAGTTTAGTTTAATTTATTTAAAGTTATACCTCATATGTCATAAGAATATCAAAGTGGTTTACAATCTGGAACAGAATGGGTTTATAAAAGATAAGAGATTGAGAGGATATTCTATATGCCTCAAATGAATGGACTCCCAGGGAGGGATTTCAGTCCATGAGTTACACACAGGGTTTTTCCTCTTAGTTGGATTATTAGGTTTATTCAGCCTGTAGGGTACTATACTTCTTTTTTCTATTGTTGGGAACCCAAGGATATGTATTCAGAAATAAAAGAGTGAGATGCTATTTTTGTGAAATCCATATGTAGAAGGCAAGAAAATAAAACTGACCTCTCTTTCCTCTAGACTAGGAGCAGAAGAAGAAGCTGGAGAAACAGCATAACCTGTATAGCACGATTAGACAGGTGTGACAATAAATGGAAACTGAGGATTCAAAATTATTGAAACATAGAAACATAGAAATGACGGCAGAAGAAGACCAAACGGCCCATCCAGTCTGCCCA
The DNA here is from genome assembly GCF_901001135.1 of Rhinatrema bivittatum. Taxonomy (NCBI): domain Eukaryota; kingdom Metazoa; phylum Chordata; class Amphibia; order Gymnophiona; family Rhinatrematidae; genus Rhinatrema; species Rhinatrema bivittatum. The sequence goes on along the minus strand of NC_042616.1, from coordinate 98,184,866 downwards.
GCAAGCTTCACATTTTTTTCTCATACTTATCTGTTTCTCTTAGCTCTTTGGTTCTATTTCCCTTCCACCCCCACCATTAATGTAGAGAGCAGTGATGGAGCTGCAACCAAGTGAAATATCAAGCTTGATTAGTTAGGGGTAGTAGGGATGTGCAGAGCAAAATTTTATGTTCATATTTTTTATGTCCGAAAGGGGGTCCCACTTGCGGCCAATATGGACATAAAAAAAATCCAATGAGTTGGGTATATGTACATATGTGCAAAAAAAAAATTTAAACCCCCTCACCCTCCTTAATCCCCCCCCCAGACTTACCACAACTCCCTGGTGATCGAGCGAGGAGTGAGGACGTCATTTCTGCAATCCTTGGCGAGAAGCATGTGACGTCGGTGGCACGTCGAGTGACGCGGCGTCACGTGATTCCCGGCTCGTTCGCGCCGGACAGCTCGTTCGGCCCAAAAAGAACTTTTGGCCAGCTTGGGGGGGCCTCCTGACCCCCCCAAGCTGGCCAAAAGTTCTTTTTGGGCCGAACGAGCCGTCCGGCGCGAACTCGCCGGGAATCACGTGGCGCCGCATCACTCAGACGCGACATCACGTGATTCCCGGCAAGTTCGCGCCGGATGGCTCGTTCGGCCCAAAAAGAACTTTTGGCCAGCTTGAGGGGGTCAGGAGGCCCCCCCCAAGCTGGCCAAAAGTTCTTTTTGGGCCGAACGAGCCGTCCGGCGCGAACTTGCCGGGAATCACGTGACGTCGGCGTCACGTGATTCCCGGCTCGTTCGCGCCGGACGGCTCGTTCGGCCCAAAAAGAACTTTTGGCCAGCTTGGGGGGGCCTCCTGACCCCCCCAAGCTGGCCAAAAGTTCTTTTTGGGCCGAACGAGCCGTCCGGCGCGAACGAGCCGGGAATCACGTGACGCCGGCGTCACTCGACGTGCCGCCGTCACATGCTTCTCGCCAAGGATTGCAGAAATGGCGTCCTCACTCCTCGCTCCATCACCAGGGAGTTGTGGTAAGTCGGGGGGGGGGGATTAAGGAGGGTGAGGGGGTTTATATTTTTATTTTGGCTCAACAATCGCGATTTCCCACATATCGAACATATCTATGTTCGATATGTGGGAAATCCGATCGTTTATGTCGAATCAATTTTTTAAGTAAAAAAAAAATATGAGTTGCGTTTTACTAATGCGGTCAATCCGAATGCACACCCCTAAGGGGTAGTAGGGGAAGTAACCGCCGCAATAAGCAAGCTACACCCATGCTTATTTGTTTTACCCAGACTGTGTTATTCAGTCTGGGTATTGAGAGATTTGTTTCTATTTTTTCCAAAGAAATTTTAACCTTTACATCCAAAATTATCACTAGAAATACCAGAGTAGACAGAGTAAATTAGATATAAAGGAGATGCAATAATAACAATCAGAATACACTCTATTTAAACAATCTTCTATGTACCCTAACTAGGAAAGAGAAACAAGTACTAAGAGATAGTCACATATAACTTTAGGTCTAATTCAGTGGTTCCCAAATCTGACCTATTGATCGAGCCACCAGTTGGATTTTCAGGATATCCACAATGAATATGCATGAGATAAACCTTCATACACTGGGTCTCTGATGTTTGCTGATATATTTCATAAATATTCATTGTAAATATCCCAAAAGCATGACTGGCTATGGGATCAATAGGACAGGTTTGGGAAGTCCTGTCCTATTTAACACATATTTTCTCTCGTATTTTGTGCCTACTACGGCAGACATCCATAATCAACACAGCCTTTTGTTTGCAAGGTATGCTTTACAATTAATTTACTTACCCAGACATGGCGATAAGATTTTTTTTTCAACAGCTGCTTCAACTCTGTGGCAGTGGATTTCCTACACATTCATCTCTTCATTATTATAAAATTTCTAATCAAGAGCCCTTTGTGAACATAATTCTGAAAAACAATTCCAAAACTAATAAGCCTTTCAATTAAATTGTAACAAACAATGTTGGTCTGGTATGAAATTAGACCAGCAATTGATGTAATAGTTTGTAATAGGAATTCATTTTTTTTCACAGTTGCACTAAACATAATGCATTCATCTGAAGAGGGTTATCTTTAGACTCAGCTTGGTTTAGTTTTTATTGAATTATAAAGGTGTGGATGGAATGAATATTTCCTCCAGCTCTTCAATGCATTCAGTTTTTAAGTTTAAAGCAGAAACTTCTGTCAGAAAATATTTTTTAAAAAATGTTAACTAAAACAATAAAGATGTGGGAAACATGTTTGTGTTTAAACTAAAATACTTATTATGCGAAAGAAACCTGTATTTAATGTTTAGAGGAATCTGCTGTTGCTAGTGCCGCAGTACTTTAATAAAACAGAAAAGGCTAATTACTAGACATGCATAATGCAAGGGTGTGGTAATGACTAGACTAAGAGTGGAAAATAAATAAGTTGCTGTACTTCTAGAATGTGTACTGACATGATACACAGTTATGCTTTTATTCATGCCATACACAGAACCCATTAAACATGGGATCCAAATTCAACGCTAGGAGGTGAATATTCAGTAGCGCAGAAAACGGACAATTTTTACACTTAAAGTTAGCTGGATAAATCATCACAGATATTCAGTGGAGTTCTGTCGATTAGACGCTCCATAGAATATAGAAACATAAAAAGATAGAAATGTGATAGCAAAAAAAGACCGTGTGGACTATTTAATCTGCCCGACTAATTTGGTTTTACAATTCCCATCACTCCCTCAGAGATCCCCTGTGTTTATCTTGAGGTCCATTTTCATCTGGGGTGCGGCTCGGCTAGTTAGCCAGATAAATATATTCGGCTATATTCACACCACTGAATATACCCAGCTATCTTACTGTTAGCTAGTTATGTCTAACTGGCTATCTTTAAGACAGCCCTACGGGCCAACCAGAGTTAGCCATATTGGTTAAGCGGCTAACTCCGAATATCAGAGTTAACTGCATAACTTATGCGGCTAACTCTGGGGCGCCCCCGGAAAGCCCCATTCTTATCCGGCTAAATACTATTTGGGCAAGGGCTATATATAGTTGGGTAAGCCATTTAGACAGATAACTATTATGTTATCCATCTAAATGACTTTTGAATATCGACCTCCTTATGTTTTCATGAATTCTAATACTGTTTTTGTCTCTACTATCTCAACTGGGAGGCTGTTTCATGCATCCACTACTCCCTCTAAAAATATTTCCTGAGTCTTCTCCCTTTCATCTTCATCCCTTGTTCTCTCATTCTAGAGCCTTCTTTCCTTTGAAAGAGGCTCGCCTCCTATACATTGAAACCTTGGAGATATTTAAATGTCTCTATCATCTCTTCCCTATCTCATCTTTCCTCTAGGTATACATATTTAGATCCTTAAGCTTTAGAATGAAGGCCACAGACCATTTTAGCAGTCACCCTCTGGACTGACTCCAACTGGTTTATATCCTTTTGAAGGGGTGGTCTCCAGAATTGAACACAGTCTTCAAATGAGGTCTCACCAGGGGCCTAGACAGGGGCAGTATCACCTCCTTCTGCTGATCATTCCTCTCCCTGTGCAGCCAAGCATCTTTCTAGATTTTGCAGTCACTTTATCCACCTGTTTGGTCACCTTAAGATCATCAGATAAAATCACCCCCGGATCCTGTTCTTCTTTCATGCTTAGAAGAATTTCATCATCAATACGCTACATCTCCATTTGGATTTTGCAGCTTAAATGCATAACTCTGAATTTTTTAACATTAAATCTTAGCTGCTAGAGCCTAGACAATTTCTCGAGATTTGCTAGATCCTGCCTCATATTTTCCACACCTTTCTGGCTGTTGCAGATTTTGGTATATTCAGCAAAAAGGCAAACTTTTCCTAAAACTCCTTCCACAATGTCGCTCATGAAAATGTTGAAAAGAATCAGTCCAAGGACTGTTGCTAGTAATGCCCTGCTCCTTGAAGTGAATCCCATTTACTACTACTCATTCCTTCCACTGAACCAGTTTCTAACCCAGTCTAGGACCCATACCAAGGGTGCTCATCTTATTTATAAGCAGCCTATGCAGGCCTTACTTAAATCCAAATACACTTTTGTAATGGGATTAACATCTCCTTCCAGTTTGATCCCCAGGGGAAGGGAAAAGACAGAAAGAGGCAGCAAAGGAAATCCAACTCCCATTCCTTAAATGTGAAATCAGGGGCTGGGCCAGGGAGCAGGCAGAAAGTGAGACCATGTCCACTTGCTGTCAACGTGGGCATAGTGGGTTCGCCTGCCAGGTGGCATCAATCATGCTACAGCCAAGGGCTCACACTCCGTGACAGCAGAAAAGTAACTAATCCAAGTCAGGAGAACTCGACAGCAGTAAAAAGACTGGGAAGATACCTGAAAGGGACAATGAACTTAAAACTTAGTCTTTGGACCTAACTGGGTAGATTAGAAGGAAGATTAGGAGGAGACTTGCATAGGCTTTATAATCTACAGGTCCTAGTTGCCTATAGATTTTAAAGGAATCCCTTCACTTGACAAATAATTTATTCTGTGAAGTAGGCAGTAATACTAGGATTGAGTCTCCTTACCAGGTTCCTTTATTATAACGTCAACCAAGCCTTCTAGGCTTTCAATAGATTTTCTCAGTGAAACAAGCTGTACAGCTTAGCCATTTTCACAAATGGAGTACATAGTCCAGTATCCCTTACCAGTCTGGTTCTACCCCTTCCCATACCTCTTTCATAGCAAGAATAGTAACATAATAATGATGGCAGAAAAAGACCGAATTGTTCATTAGGTCTGCCCAGAAAGTTTGTTATGGTACTAACTGCCGCTCCGTGCAGGTTACCCCCAAGTTTCTGTTAACAGTAGTAACTACTGCTCTGCATGGGTTAATCCCAAGCCTTATGTTAAGGGTAGTAATATTTACAATGAAAACCAAGCAACTGTCAAACCCATAGCAAAATAACTGCTAGCAACATTTTTACAGGGTGGGAAGTCTTCATGATAATTCAGACAATGCTGCTTGAACATGCTTTACCTTTGGATTTGGCCATAGAAGCAGTCCTGTGCTTTTTCCCTAATGTCTATGTATCAGTACCCTGGACAGTAAAAGTTGGGGCCCAGTGTTGGCTGTCCTCCATATCCAATTCCCCCTTTTCCCCCTGCCATCAAAGCGGAAATCATGTTGTAATTGCGACAAAAGCATCAAGGCTAATTGGTTAAGGGTAGTAATCTCCATGCCTTTAGTTAAGGGTAGTAACTGCTGTTCCATTCTGGTTACCTCTAAGCATCCTTTTCTTCATTTCCAATTTCTAGTGTTAAGGAATCCACAGTGTTTATCCCATCCCCTCTTCCAGAAGGGCATTCCAGGCATTCACCACTCTTTTCGTGAAGAAATATTTCAGCCTCTTCTCATACGTTTTCCGATACAGGCTCCACACCACTTTGTTCACCCTTCTCTGGACCACCTCCATCCTGTCTCTATCCTTTTTGAGATACAGGCTACAGAACTGAACACAATACACCAGGTGAGGCATCTCCAAGTATCTGTACAAGGGACAAGGTCTAGGCTTCACTTATACCAGTCCTATTCCCCTCAGGTTGAGCCCTTGGGCTCCAGGGGCCAGCAGGTCTTAAGTGAGGGTCCCATAGAGCGGACAGACAGAGTCGGGTAGCAGGCCAAGTTGGGAACAGGGAGCATGCAAGCAGTGTGGAAATCCAGGCAGAGGTTAGAGCAGGCAGAGATCATGTAGCATCAAGGTCCAAGCAGAGGGCAGGGCAGGCAGAGATCAGGCAGCATAGTCAGCATCCAAGGCTGAGGTTAGAACCTGAAATCAGGTAGAGATGGACAAGATATGGACAGAAGGCAGGACTGGAGCTAAGTGGGATACAAGGAATGGGACACAGCAGGGGAACAAGGCAGAGACTGGGGCAAGGTTGGATCAAGACACAGCAGGAACAAGTAAAGCAAGGCAAGGCGGGCACAGCATTTAAATACCCAGCCATGTGATGTCATCATTGGGTGCCAACAATGATGTTTCCTGCTGCAGGGTCCTTAACTAGCAGCACTCCTAGGAGGGTCCAGAGGAGGAGCAGCATGGTCGCATCCTGGCCACATCAGAGGCATTTCCAGGTAGTGGCATCAAGGGTGAGTGCGGCCGGTCACGGGGCCATCCCACAGCCAGCCAGATGTTACATCTGCTAAGTAGACTCACAGCATTGGCTATGTTGGATTTGGATATTGTTGCAATATAGAGAAGTTTACCTTTTGCTATCCTGTAATGATTATTATTGGTAAGACTTTTTTGTCTTCCATCTCATTTTTGGTAGCCTATTTCCATGGGAGTTCTAGTTTCATTGGCTTCAGACAAACCCAGAAAAACTACAAGATCTTTGATGTTTTGTCTTTGGTTCAGCAAATAATGTCCATCTATATCCTTTTGTATCTCAGTCTCTAGATAGTAACTTATATTTCCTGGCACTTTTACTTCCTCTTCTTTTTTTAACCAAACTATGATCTCTGAACTGTTTTTTCATAGCATACAATCAGGACATCTACATAACACAAAATGTACATCCATCTTCCATTTTTATGTCTAGAATAAAGACATGGGTCAGTTTCTCCTTGCTTGAATCCCATGCTTCTCAACTTGTGAGCCCAATGCTTACTCAGCTTGCTTTAGGCCATATATGGATTTCTGTAGTTTACACACCAGTCTCTTTTTGCTTGATTCTTCAAATCCTGGTGGCTGAAACAAATACAATTCTTCTTTAAGCTCACCATGTAGAAAACCAGTTTTTATGTCAAGATGTTCCACTTGCACATTTTTACTTGCTGCCACACTAAGCAGGATTCTTATCATTGTGTGTTTCATAACTGGTGCAAATGTTTCATCAAAGTCAATACCTTATTTTTTTTTTAAAGCTTTTGGCTACCAATCTTGGCTTGTATCTTTGCATATTTCCTTTTGCATGATGCTTTGTTTTAAAAATTCAATGGCATCCTACAGCTTGCCTGCCTCTAGGCAATTTACCATTGTCCATGTCTTATTTTTATGAAGTATCTCTATTTCTTCTTTTCTGCATGTCTCCATTTTTCTGTCTCAATAGGAGGCATATTTTCAATGTCTCACCATGAAGTCAGGTAAGACACATCTTATTCTTAAATTGTGCAGCAAAAGTGGTGAATTTCCTTTATTTTATCTTTTAGATCTCCTTAGTTTTGGCTCTGGTTCTGTAAGTGCTACAACTCCTTATGTCTGATTATTATTGTCATAATCCTCAGGTTCCGACACTTTGAAGTTATCTGTTTGAGGAAAAACATCATCAATATCTGCATCTTCTTATTCTTATAGGTCATTATTACTGGAAGCTGTGCATGTGTTACGACTGTCGCTGCCCGACGTCTCCACTCCGCCCTCCTTACCTTTCGGCGACTCCTCCTGCGGTTGACGGACATTTGGCTGCCGCGGCGTCTGCCTGCCATCCCTTCCGGTGTCCCCAGTCTGGCTTGGGCGCTGCCTCCCGCCATGCTGTCCAGTTGCCTTAGGGCGCACACGCCATGCGGCCCTGCTTCAAGTACCTTCTTTGGCACGAACCTCAGGGGTGTCCCCCTGTGATGATGACATGCATCCCGGATACAAATAGCCTACGTGATTGCTAGCCGTTGAGTTAGCAAAGGTTTCCTAATGGATGGGATTCGCTCTCCATACCTAGCTGCTCTGCCTCCACTATTGGACTACTCTATTTGGGTTACCCGCTCCTCGGGTGCCTCTCTTTCTTCTCTTTCAGGTCGCTGTCTGGAACCAGTACTCACTCCTCGAGGGCCCATGTTCCTGGACTTGCTACCTGGAAGTCTCTTCAGCCTGGAAGACACTGCTGCCTATACCATCAGTGAGTTAACATCTACTTCTCTCACAGTTGTTCCCTGGAACCAGGTACTCGCTCCTCGAGGGCCTGCCTTTACTTCAGATCCTGTGCTCCATACCGAGAGACCGCTGTGTGAGTACTCAACCAAGGAGGCTCTATTCCAGAACCCTGCATATATTGCTTGTACTCACGATCTCAGTTTCTCTCCACTATAGCACAGCCATTGTGGGATCACTGTTCCAGAGCCTGAGGGACTACAAGCCCAGCCAGGCTACATTCCTGTTCACTACCGCCACCTCTGGTGGCTCCTCAATACTGTTTAATAAAAGATCTAACTGTGTGTGTGTCCTAAAGCTGAGCCTGACCTGTGGCCCCTCACGGGACTTCCCCCCATGGGCGTGGTCAGCAGCCACAGAGTCCAGGGGTCCACCCAAATCCTTACAAACAATAACAGATTGCTAACTCCATGGATCTGGCACAGCTCAATGCCCTGCAGGCCATTCCGGGCCTGGCTCTATGCATTTCCGAGCAGCAAGACGCATTGGAGAAACTCGCTTCAGCGTTTCATCAGCTGCACACAGAGAAGACCCAAGGCGCTAATTCCAGCAATGAAAGTCAGTTACATGAAGTAACTTGAAAGACTGCTGTACTGCTGGCTGCTCCAGTTCGTTTCTCGGGAGAGATTCAGAAGACCAGGGGCTTTTTAAACCAGTGCTGCATGCATTTTGCACTACAGCCTTCTCAGTTCCCTACAGCTTTTTCCAAGACTACTTACATTCTATCTTATCTTGATGGAAGGGCCTTGTCTTGGGCCTTTACAGTGTGGGAATGCAAGGATCCTATTTTTCAGGACATAGATGGATTTCTGGACTTATTTAAATCTGTTTTCAATGATCCTGCTCGAGTTACCGTTGCCGGTTCTGCATTGGTGGACCTGAAGCAAGGCAACTGACCACTGACTGATTTTGCGATAGAGTATAAGACTCTTGCTGCAGAACTCTGCTGGGACCCGAAATGCCTGAAGACCCTCTTCTTCAGAGGCCTGGATTCTCGCGAAACATCTAACTCGCTGGATGAACTAGTGGCTTTGGCTACTAGGATCGATCACCGGCTTCGTGATAAGGTGAAGGAGCTCCGGCTTACTAGAGGGTCTGGTCTGAAAGAGGCCAGTGCTAAACTTGCACCTCGGATGGTTCAAGTAATTCCTACTGCCAGTGAAGATGAACCGATGCAACTTGGTAGTGGACATTTGACTTGCAAAGAGAGAAGACTTCGGAAAAGGCCTGGCCTATGCATGTACTGTGGTCAGTCTGGTCACGATGTTCCTACATGCCTAATTCGTCCGGGAAATGGACGGGTCTAAGTCCTGCAGGAGGACTGTTCTTAGGCCTCACTACGCCCTCTCCTCCACTCTCTTTCCCAGTTTCCTTGATCTGCGGACCGTCTACATTTCAAAATCTTGCCCTGGTGGATTCAGGGGCAGGAAGCAACTTTATTCTTCGACGCCTAGTGGAACATCTGAGGATTCCCCTCATTAGCTTGAAGGTTCCACTACTACTATCCTCCATCCATGGAGAGCCTTTTCCGGGTTACGTGACCTGCCAAACTGTACCAGTTATTCTCTGCACCGGAGCTCTCCATAGGGAATCAATTTCCTTCTTTGTGTTAGAGAAGGCCATGCACCCTATCGTCCTGGGGTTACCCTGGTTGCAATCACACCAACCCCAATTTGACTGGGCATCCTTGGAACTCTCCCGCTGGGGCCCAGATTGTCATGGGAAGTGCCTTAAGGAGATTGCTCCTGACATCTGCATGCTTACGACTCCAGCGATGCCGGGACTGCCACCCCAATACGCATCCTTTAGTGATGTGTTTTCCAAAGAAGCTGCTGACATCCTTCCTCCGCACAGGTCCTATGACTGTGCCATAAGACTGAAACCCAATACTGAGCCTCCTAAAGGATGTGTCTATCCTCTCTCAGCAATTGAGAACAAGGCGATGTCCGAAAACATTGAGGAGAATTTACAGAAGGGGTTTATCAGACCATCGAAGTCTCCAGCCGGTGCAGGCTTCTTCTTTGTGGGGAAGAAGGACAGTACCCCATGTCCTTGTATCGATTACCGAGGTCTGAACGAGATCACGATTAAAGACTGCTACACCCTGCCTTTAATCTAGGAGCTGTTGACCGGCTTCAAGGGGCCAAAATATTCTCAAAACTCGACCTGAAGGGGGCCTACAACTTAGTTCGCATTTGTAGTGGCGACGAATGGAAAACAGCCTTCAACACTTGAAACGGCCACTTCGAGTACTTAGTGATGCCCTTCGCCCTGTGCAACACACCCACCATATTTGAAAACATGATGAACAACATCCTGCGGGACCTGTTATACAAGAGTGTCATGGTATACCTGGATGATATCCTGATCTTTTCCCAGGATTTGCCCACTCATCTCGAGAATGTCAAACAAGTACTCCGCCGACTCCGCCGACTCCGTGAACAACGGCTCTACGCCAAACTCTCCAAGTGCAAATTTCACAAAGACTCAGTGCCTTTTCTTGGCTATATCATGTCTAAAGATGGCTTCTAGATGGACCTTCAAAAACCTGAGTGTATCAAAAATTGATCTCACCCTACCAGCCTGAAGGCCCTGAGATGATTGCTGTGGTTCACCAACTATTATAGACGCTTTATAAAGAATTACTCTTCTTTAACCATACCCTTGACCGCCATGGCCTGAAAGGGTGCCAACTCTTCAAAATGGTCTGCAGAGGCCATTTCCACATTTGAGAAACTGAAGACTGCCTTTTCCATGGAACCATGCGTGTGGCATCCTGACCCCTACAAGCCCTTTATCATTGATGCTTCAGATGTCGGCGTGGGGGCTGTACTGAGCCAGACAGGAGACTCTAAAGCCTTATGTCCCTGCTCCTTCTTCTCATGACATAGAAACATAGAAACATAGAAATGACGGCAGAAGAAGACCAAACGGCCCATCGAGTCTGCCCAGCAAGCTACGCACCCTATCCATTTTTTTTCCCTTTTTCTCTCTCCCACCTGTTACTATTGGCTTCCAGTACCTTCCAGCCCTAATTCCCCTCCACCCAATTTAGAGAGCAGCTTTGAATCTGCATCCAAGTGACATCCAGCTCAATTGGGGGAGAATGACGATTCTCCCCGGTAGAGAAGAACTATGGGATCGGTGATAAAGAGCTCTTGGCAATAAAGCTTGCTTTTGAGGAATGGCGGCCTTGGCTCGAAGGCGCTCAACATCAAATAACCGTATTCACGGACCACAAAAATCTAGAGTATCTCCGCCATGCACAATGTCTTAACCACAGACAAGCCAGATGGTCCTTATTTTTTAATCATTTTGACTTTGAGCTTAAGTATCGCCTCGGAGACAGAAATAGCAGAGCTGATGCCTTGTCACCCTCCTTTCTCTCGGAGGATGTGTCTGAAGAACCTCAGCACATAATTGACCTGAAGAAAGTCATCTTGGCGACTACACATTCTGTGCCCGCTGATAAGGCCATCGTACCTGTTATGGCCGCCGGCCACGGCAAACCACGACCGGGGCCAACCGTTATGGCCACCAGCCGTGGCAGTCCGCGGCCGGGACCGGTAACTCACCCGCGACATCGGGGGGACCCGGAGGCTCCTAATGGAGCAGGGAGCTCCCTCAGACGTTCTTCACGCGGCCTCGGTAGCTGCCCGGGCCAGCCGCAGAGCCCAGCGGGGCTGAGATGACTCCTCCTCCTTCCTGGCTGCTTAGAGCCGTGCATGCGGCTGAAGAATAGATTTAAAGGGGCCACAACAGGAAATGTCGTGGCTCCCTTCTGAAGCTGCTTCCTCTTTTCGGGTATTTAAGGCAAGGTCTGCCTCTCAGACCTTGCCTTGGTATTGAGGCTCAGTTCCTGGTTTCCTGTTTGGTGTTCTGGATCCGCTTCTCGTCCCGCTTCTGCTCTTCTCCCCGTTGGATTGATTCTTTGGCTCCTGACCTTTGGACTGGTGTTGGTGACTTCTCTGGCTTTGACGTGGACTGGCTCTGGACCCTTCTCCCTCTTGTTCCTGGATTGGCTTCGGACCATTCTCCCGTCTGCTCCTGGACCGGCTCTTGACCTCTCTCAGGACTTCAACCCTTGGATTGGACTGGGACCATTCTTCAAACCTACTCCCCGACCTCTTACGACCTGATGGAGGCGCCAGCCGTCTGGAACCACGACCTGCAGGAGGCGCCTGCATCCAGACCATCTTCATTCTTCAGGGAGTCTCCTAAGTCCCAGCGGCCATGCCCCTACGGGCTCCTCCTGGGGGGGTCACGAGCTTCCAGGGTGAAGTCTTCAGCTCTACCTCTCCAACAGGCCTTGCCATCCGACGGTAGAGGCTGACAAGGGTTAACTCCCCTCTCGGCACCGCTGACTCTACTTTGGAACAGGGGTCCACTCTCCAAATCGTAACAGAATACCAAGGCCATGGACCCGGCAGAGGCCACAGCTCATCAGGCCATTCCGGGGTTGGCCCAGAAGGTCTTGGAGCAGCAACGAATACTAGAATCCATGGCGGCTTCCTTAGAACATCAAAACGCCCGGCTAGATTCCATAGCCACAGCTCAAGCCATGCCGCCACCACTACCCTCGGTGGTGCAGAATAATCCTCGGTCTGTGATTCCACTACCGACTCCTCCATGTTACGCCGGAGATCCTCGCCTGTGCCAGGGATTTCTCGACCAGTGCAGCATGCACTTTCATCTTCAAACTTCCATCTTTCCAGATGATCTCACCAAAACTACCTATATCCTATCCTTGTTGGAGGGTAAGCCCTAGCCTGGGCTTCTCCTTTCTGGTGTCGGTCAGATCCGATCCTACAAAACCTGCCTAAATTCCTGGAACTATTTCAAGCGGTGTTTGACAACCCCGGGAAACAAGTGGTCGCAGGTTCCAAGATTTTACAACTTCGGCAAGGTGGTCGACACTGGCCGACTATACTATTGAATTCAGAACTTTGGCATCCGAGCTCCACTGGGAGGAGAGCTACCTCTAGTCTATATTCTTGGAGGGCCTGTCGCCTAGAATAAAAGATGAAATGGCGGCCCGAGAGTTACCACAATCCTTGGATGCCATCGTGGACTTGGTCACCCGAATTGATCGACGACTACAGGAAAGAGCGCGGGAGGGATCAAGCACAAGAAGGCACGTAGCAGGTGCCACGCCTTCCCGTTCCGCTCCTGTCTCCCACACGACACCTATATCAGAAGGAACCATGGAGGAACCTATGCAATTGGGGCAAGGTCCCCTTTCTCCAGAAGAACGGCAGAGACGCCGCAAGGCAGGCCTGTGTCTATACTGCGGTGGAGCGGGTCATCTCATTGCCCATTGTCCTACACTTCCGGAAAACTCCAATGCCTAGGCTCTATTGGGGGAGTAACCCTAGGCATCACCTCTCCAGCTCCCCCGCTGACCCTACAGGTCACCCTGGAATTCGAAGAGCACCGGTTCTCCACTCTGGCTTTAGTGGACTCTGGAGCGGGTGGGAATTTTATTCTACAAGATCTGGTAGATCAACTACACATTCCCACTTGCTTATGTCCAAAGCCGTTAATTGTATCCTCCATCCATGGAGATCCCCTGCCTGGCAGGATAACTCATCATACAGTTCCGATGGCATGTCACATATCACCGAATCATACCGAGAAGATTTCTTTTTATATCATCCAAAGAGCAATCCATCCTATAGTTCTTGGCATTCCATGGTTGCAACTACACAATCCCCAGTTCGACTGGACTTCGTTAAAACTCATCCACTGGGGATCGAAATGCCTAGAGTCCTGCATTCACGGATCAAGTTCCTCCAGCAGCTTCATCTGTACCTCTCAGCTGGAAGGTCTACCATCACAGTATAAGCAGTTTTCGGACGTTTTTTCCAAAAAGGCTGCGGACATTTTACCTCCACATCGAGAATTCAATTGTAGCATCAACTTGATCCCAGGGTCCACTCCGCCTCGGGTTAGGGTCTATCCATTGCCTGCTTTGGAGACTCGTGCTATGACGGAATATATCCAGGACAACTTGCAGAAAGGATTCATCAGGCGCTCTAAGTCTCCGGCCGGGGCCGGCTTTTTCTTTGTTGGGAAGAAAGATGGGACTCTGCATCCATGTATTGACTACCGTGGGCTTAATGCCATTACCATCAAGGACCGGTATCCATTACCTCTCATAGCAGAACTTTTCGATCGTCTGCAGGGAGCCAAGTTATTCTCGAAATTAGATCTTCGAGGAGCGTATAATCTTGTCAGGATTTGAGAGGGCGATGAGTGGAAGACGGCATTCAACACCAGGGATGGACATTATGAATATCTAGTCATGCCTTTTGGGTTAACTAACGCTCCAGCTGTATTCCAGCATTTCATTAATGAGATATTCCAAGACCTGCTCTATGTCTGTGTTGTAGTCTATCTGGATGACATTTTGATTTTTTCACCCAATTTACAGACACATAGACAACATGTTGTTCTGGTGTTACAATGTTTACGGGAAAATCAACTCTATGCGAAGCTCGAAAAATGCATCTTTGAGCAAGAATCCCTATCATTCTTGGGGTATATTATTTCTAAGCAAGGATTTCAGATGGATCCATCTAAATTAAAATGTATCCAAGAATGGCCCCAACCTAATGGATTATGTGCGTTGCAGCGCTTCCTGGGGTTTGCTAACTACTATCATAGTTTTATTCGGAACTTCTCCAAGTTAGCGGCACCTCTCACGGCCCTTACCCGCAAAGGGGCTAATATTAGGGCTTGGCCTCCAGAAGCTGAAGAAGTGTTCCGGGCGCTTAAGAGATCATTTCTCAAGAAGCTGTGCCTTCGGCATCCTGATCCCAGACGTCCGTTTGTAGTCGAGGTGGATGCCTCCGCTGAAGGAGTAGGGGCCGTCCTAAGTCAGAATGACTCCACTAGAACGTCTCATCCTTGTTCATATTACTCTAGGAAATTTTCATCAGCTGAACGGAATTACTCTATCGGCGACAAAGAAATCCTTGCCATCAAATTGGCATTTGAAGAGTGGCGACAGTGGCTGGAGGGAACCCAGCACCGTATCACTGTTTACACAGATCAGAAAAACTTGGTTTACCTCCAACAGTCCCAACGTCTGAATCCACGCCAAGCTCGATGGGCACTGTTCTTTACACGCTTTAATTTCGAATTATGTTACCGACCTGCTAACAAGAATATTAAGGCAGATGCCCTGTCTCGATCTTTCTCTGCGGAGGATATCGAAGAACCTATCCAACACATTATAGACCCCGCCTGCATCAATTTGGCCGCAACCTTCACAGTTCCACCTGGTAAAACGGTGGTACCCAAGAGACTCCGTAATAAAGTGTTGGCCTGGGGACATGACTCTCAGCTAGCAGGGCACCCTGGTCGAGCCCGGATTCAGACACTTCTTCAGCAGTACTATTGGTGGCCGGGAATGTGCAAGGACATAAAAGCTTATGTGGCCTCCTGTCCTACTTGTGCTCAACATAAAGTTCCCCCAGGGAAAGCACAGGGATTGTTACAACCATTACCTGTGCCTTCAAAACCATGGACACACATCTCCACAGATTTCATCGTGGAACTTCCGCCCTCAGAGGGCAATACTGTTATATGGGTGGTTGTGGACCGGTTTTCTAAAATGGCCCACTTTATTCCCTCACCCTCCCTCCCATCTGCTCCTCAGTTGGCTCAATTATTTATGCGCCATATCTTCCGACTTCATGGCCTGCCACAGCACATTGTTTCTGACCGCGGCCCCCAGTTCACAGCAAGTTATTGGCGCAATCTCTGTAAAAAATGTCACATTTCTTTGGACTTCACCACTGCATTTCACCCACAAGCCAATGGACAGCTGCTTCCTCTTTTTGGGTATTTAAGGCAAGGTCTGCCTCTCAGACCTTGCCTTGGTATTGAGGCTCAGTTCCTGGTTTCCTGTTTGGTGTTCTGGATCCACTTCTCATCCCGCTTCTGCTCTTCTCCCTGTTGGATTGATTCTTTGGCTCCTGACCTTTGGACTGGTGTTGGTGACTTCTCTGGCTTTGACGTGGACTGGCTCTGGACCCTTCTCCCTCTTGTTCCTGGATTGGCTTCGGACCATTCTCCCGTCTGCTCCTGGACCGGCTCTCGACCTCTCTCCGGACTTCGACCCTTGGATTGGACTGGGACCATTCTTCAAACCTACTCCCCGACCTCTTAGACCTGATGGAGGTGCCGGCTGTCTGGAAACCACGACCTGCAGGAGGCGCCTGCATCCAGACCATCTTTATTCTTCAGGGAGTCTCCTAAGTCCCAGCGGCCGTGCCCCTACGAGCTCCTCCTGGGGGGGTCACAAGCTTCCAGGGTGAAGTCTTCAGCTCTATCTCTCCAACAGGCCTTGCCATCCAACGGTAGAGGCCGACAAGGGTTAACTCCCCTCTCGGCAGCGCTGACTCTACTTCGGAACAGGGGTCCACTCTCCAAATCATAACAGTACCTAAACACTTCAGGAAGAAAGTGCTCTTTTGGCGCATGATTCCAAGCTGGCTGGCCATCCTGGTCAACGCCATACCCTGCTCAAAATCCAGAAGTTATATTGGTGGCCTACAATCAAGAAGGATACCCTATCCTATGTGGCATCCTGTACCAACTGTGCCAAGAATAAACCTGCTTCTGGCCAACCTTGGGGTTTGCTGCAACCATTGCCAGTTCCGGAGCAGCCCTGGTCACATATCGCTACTGATTTTGTAGTCGTATTACCCCCTTCCGGAGGAATGAATACCATCTGGTTAACAGTAGATCGCTTCAGCAAATGGCCCATTTTGTGGCGCTGCCTGGCTTACCTTCAGCCTTGGAGCTTGCGAAGCTCACATTCAATACGTGTGTAACTGTATTTTATTCTATATTACTTTATTTTATCTTCATCCACGTTAAAATAAAGTGACACTTATAAAGTTAGTATTACTTTTATTTCTGAAAAAAATAAAAAAACTCCAAACAATATTGTATCACATTCCAATTATTTTATTATAAAAAACTATGTACCGAACCGATATGGCACTTGTGTAAATTAATGTCTCAGCATCCCTATCTTTATGTGCCCACTGTAAACCGTTGTGACGGAATCTACTTAACGACGGTATAGAAAAGTCTTAAATAAATAAAATAAATAAATATCGCACATTTATCGCCTTCACGGCTTACCAAGACACATTGTCTCAGACTGAGGATCTCAATTCACGGCAAGATTTTGGAGGGCCTTGTGCAAGTTATTAGACATCTCTCTAGACTACACTTCAGCCTATCATCCGCAATCAAATGGCCAAGCAGAACAGATGAATAGAACTTTAAAACAGTTCATTCGTGCATACTGGACATTTATTGTTTCAGTTGCCGTCAGAATAACTGGGCCGAACTGTTACCATGGACTGAATTCGCCATCAACTCTCATCCAGCAACATCAACTGGATCAACACCTTTTGAAGTGGTATATGGATACTCTCCAACACCGCCACTTTCACTGAAGCTCTCAGTGATGTCCCGAGCAGCTCAAGCTACTGCTGATGAAATCCATAATCTGTGGACTCAGATGAAAGACATGCTAAACAAAGCGAGTCACCGCGCTAAGAAGTTCTATGATGCTCACTATTCTCAAGTGCCTGTCTTCAAACCTGGAGATAAAGTCTGGTTATCTACCAAAAATCTCAGACTGAAGTTACCATCCATTTTGTGCACTCCTCGCTACATTGGACCATTTCCAATCCTCTGATGTATTGGCAACATCACCTACAGTCTGAAGCTACCACCTGGACTCAACATCCACAACGCTTTCACATTTCACTCTTGAAACCGCTCATTCTCAGTGAATTATCTTCCAAAACTCAGGAATCACCTGATATCAACGCAGAAGATGACCTAGAATTCAAGGTTGAAGAGATTCTTGATGTCCAAAGGCTGAGGCAAAACATTTGAATACCTTCTTTCTTGGGAAGGTTTCAGCCCTGAAGAAAACTCTTGGGAGCCTCAGGCTAACATTCTTGATAAAGAGATGCTCCGTCAATTTCATCTCGCACATCCTTCTAAACCTAAACCTGGTACCCGAAGAGGAGACCGCCCTTTGAAGGGGGGTACTGTTATGACTGTCGCTGCCCGACATCTCCACTCCACCCTCCTTACCTCTCTGGCGACTCCTCCTGTGGTTGACGGACATTTGGCTGCCGCGGCGTCTGCCTGCCGTCTCTTCTGGTGTCCCCGATCTGGCTTGGGCGCTGCCTCCCACCATGCTGTCCAGTTGCCTTTTACAGCAGAGCCATTGTGGAATCACTGTTCCAGAGCCTGAGGGACCACAAGCCCAGCCGGGCTACATTCCTGCTCACTACCACCACCTCTGGTGGCTCCTCAATACTGTTTAATAAAAGATCTAACTGTGTGTGTGTTCTAAAGCTGATCCTGACCTATGGCCCCTTTGAGACTTCCCCCCATGGGTGTGGTCAGCAGCCACAGTCCAGGGGTCCACCCAAATCCTTACAAACAATAACAGCATGTCTCTGCTTGCATGTCAGCATCATCAGCCTCTTGCTTGGAAGCCCCTTCTTGCTTTATTACTGATTAGAGTCAGTGCTACTTGTTGATCTTGCTTTTCTTATTTCAGATTCAAAGCTTAGTGATTCATCCTGGTTCATCTTTTATTTTTCATCAAAATGTGACATACTGCATGTTTTTACTTATTTTGTTTTAAGATCTAGGATTCTATAAAATTTAGTTCCTATTGCATATCTCTGCATGATTCCCAATTCGCACCTGCATTGCAGTTTACTTTTATTTTCTTTGGGAATATATACATAAACTTTGCAGCCAAATACTCTCAGATGAAATAAATTAGGCTTATAGCCATTCCACAGGTCATAAGGTATTTTAGCTACATCATTGGCTGGTAGACAATTCTGTAAAAAGGTGGCAGCATTGATTGCTTCACCCCAAAAGTTATCCGATAACAGTGCAACCAACAGTAGACATATGGCCATATTTAGCATGCTCTGATTCTCTCTTGTCTGTCGATTCTGTTCAGGGATGTCAATTAAAGTCTTTTCATACTTTATATCTTTTTCTCTTAGAAATTCCTCTATTTATTGCTGCAGAATTTCCCTCTGGTTTCATTTCCATATCTCTTAATTTTTCTCTGAAATTTATTTTCAACATAAGTAATTTGTAAATTTTTCAAAACTTCACTTTTATTTTACAACAAACAGTTCATTTGTTTTTATTGCTTTTAGCAAATTCTCATCATCTCTTTCTATTATACCATCATAGTTCTTGAGCTAGATCTCACAACCTTTTTCCATCATGTAATAAACACTAGACAATTCCCATCTAGTTCAGGAGTCCAATAAGCATCCATAAACTGAACAGCACTAACTTCCTCCTCATCAATCAAGCATCTTACTTGGATTGTTTCCTTTCCAAGAGTTGAAACATACCTGCCATTTGTTAGGCAAATTTCTGTTATGTAGGATTTGTCTAAACAAGTGAATGTAATTTTATTTCACACATATTGTTATGAGGCACGTGAATCAATGTAAATTTTCTGCTTGCTACCTTCATCTGGGCTGTTTGCTATCTTTAACAATCATTTGTCTGCCAACATCATTACTTAAATTTTCTTTTCGACCTATGCTCCTGCCTTATTGCAGTTTGGAGGCTTCTCCTCTCCCTTCTCTGCTTTGAAGTTTTGGTTTTCTGCTAGTAGAAACAGTTTTAGCAATGTATTTGTTTAATTTGCAATGCCTTTTCAAATGACCTTTCTTCTTGCATAGATAATTCATCACATCTTTTATTTCTGCTTTAAAGATATGTTTTATAAATTACCTTTTCTGCTTTTGAAGCTGAATACATGTTTGATGATGGCCTATTGCATATTTTATAGACATCTAGGGTGCAATCTAAGCAAGCCCAAAGTGCTTGCATAAATCTTTGATAGTGGGTGAAGAACAAATTACTTTATGAGCCCATCTGGCAAATTAACTTCATTATTTTTAAGTCTTTTGCACTGATATAAACATCGACACATGTGTATTCAGGTTCCCCGCTTCTGTTAGCTTTATGTTTATCATACTTTTGAAAATTATAGACGTGGAAATGATAGACACCAGTGCAAATTTATTTATTTATTATTTATTTATTTTAGCTAAAACACTTTTATTCCACCTATAGTGGCAATGCTATACTAAGTGGATTACAAAAACACATACGGCATTATTGTAAAACAAATAATAAACAATTAGCAATAAAAATTATATAAAAGCCTCTCTAAATAAAATTCACTTAACAGTTTTATGAAACAGTTTGAAATCAGTGAGTTCCCTTAACTCCTCAGGCAAATCATTCTAAAAAACAACACCCCTAAAAGAAAGAACCCGTGATCTTCAGTCATGTAAATGAACATCCTTAGCCAAAGGCAAATCTAAAAGTTTCTTATCAACTGAACACAGTATTCATTTTGGAACATACTCCTTAAACAGATTTACTAAAACGTTAGGGCCATATCACGAGTTAATTTAAACATAAGAGTTAAGATCTTAAACTTGACCCATTGTTCAACAGTCAACCAATGAAGCTGACGTAACAATTTTGTCAAATGGACATATCTGGAGACATTCAATACCAACCTAGCAGCTGAATTCTGAAAGAGCTATAACGCATGCAGTCTATTTTTGGGAATTCCAAGGTGCAGAGAAATGCCATAGTCCAGAAATGTCATAACAAATGTTTGAACTAACATATGAAAATCAGCCTGATCAATTAAAGATCTAAGATGTCTTAGTGGCTTCAATGTAAAATATCCTGAAGAAAGAACAAATTCAATTGTTTTCTCCATGATAATAATGGATCAAAAAAGAATTCCAAATTCTTAACTTGATCAGAATATTCAAGATTAACATCAACAATAGAAATGTTAGGCAATCCTTCAGGCCGTGGTTTTCTCAAAACCCATAGAACTTAAGTTTTTCCAAATTAAGAACAAGAGCATTCTCAAAAAGCCAGTTATTAACAAAAGTATATCATATATACTTGTGTATATGTCAATCTCATGTATAAGTCGAGGGTATTTTTTTGAGCCCCAAAATTAAGAAATGTCTTTGACCCAAGGATAAGTGGAGGGTAAAGTCTAGGAGGGCTTATGAGGATGACAATAAACTTGTGGTTGCTCAGGTGATTCCTCCCTCCTCCTCTGCTAGGGTCCCAGTGGCATGTTTTGAACAACATGGTTCTAAGTGCACCAATCAGACCCTAGCTTCGGATGTCCATGATGACAAGCGTGTAGGGCCGGCCATCCTTACTGCAAGTCAGGGCTTCCTTAAGGCCCCAATGCTAATCTCTCCATTTTTTTTTATTGCATCAGCAGCGGTGACAGTAAGATTGGGGACTTACCAGATTACAGGTCGAAGGGGGATTTGGAGGTGGCAGGACATCAGGCTGATCAGCTATCGGCGGAGGCAGGAGCAATAAGATCAGGCCTAGCAGTAGTAAGCAAGCAGTCTGGAACGGAGGAAGACACCGCTGGCAGCGATGGTGATTGCTAATATGACTTACCGCTGCTGGCCAGCTGATTCCTCCCATGATCTCTGTCTCCTTCAGTCCCGAGTCTTCCCTCGGCAATGAGCAGAAGTATCAAGTTCAGAGGCAGCAATGCCGGCAAGACCACAATGCCGCTGTTCCACATCGGAACCCTCCTTCTTGACGGCATTTACCTTTCTCTCCTTTGGTGCCTTCTCTCTACTCCTGCAACTTCCCTTTTTACAGCAAGCAGTGGCAGCAGAAACAGAAGCAGCATCTTCAATTACCGGCATTAATGTGAATTGACCTGAGGCTAAGGCAACTGTGATTTTAAGGATTGATTTTTTGGCCAAAATGTTTTTACTTATACATGAGTATATATGGTAAGTTGTTTGCCAATCAGAACCAACCTCAAAATTCAATTGGATGTCATCTGCAAAGACCCTAAAAAAACACCAAATGAATCTAACAATTTACATAACAGTTGCAAATAAAGATTAAATAAAGTGGGAGAGCAATAATAAAAGCGCCATATCAGTATAGAGAAATGAATGTATAGCAGATAAGAACTTATAGGAGAAATAAGTTTCGATGATCCTTCGTTGGACATCATTCCCTTGTACAGTGTCGTCCGCCTCAGCAGCCGGTTCCACAGGTGGCTCTGGTGGCAAGTTTTCTGCTACCTCTGCATCCACACCAAATCGCTGACAAATGTTGTGTAGCATGCAGCAGGCAACAATGATGTTCGCCACCTTTTCTGCACTATACTGCAGGGCTCCCCCAGAGTGATCCAGACATCGGAATCATCCTTTCAGAACTCCAAAAGTCCGCTCGATAACGTTTCTGGTGCTGCCAGACAAATTGTTAGAAAAAAACTGAAAGGAGCAGCTACAAAAGTAAAAAATGTCCAAGAGGCGTGGTCATTGTTAAAAAATACCATTCTAGAAGCACAGCCCAGATGTATTCCACACATTAAGAAAGGTGGAAAGAAGGCAAAACGATTACCGGCATGGTTAAAAGGGGAGGTGAAAGAAGCTATTTTAGCCAAAAGATCTTCATTCAAAAATTGGAAGAAGGATCCAACAGAAGAAAATAGGATAATGCATAAATGTTGGCAAGTTAAATGTAAGGTATTGATAAGACAGGCTAAGAGAGAATTTGAAAAGAAGTTGGCCATAGAGGCAAAAACTCACAGTAAAAACTTTTTTAAATATATCCGAAGCAGAAAGCCTATGAGGGAATCAGTTGGACAGTTAGATGATCGAGGGGTTAAAGGGGCACTTAGAGAAGATAAGGCCATCGCGGAAAGATTAAATGATTTCTTTGCTTCTGTATTTACTGAAGAGGATGTTGGGGAGGTACCCGTACTAGAGAAGGTTTTTAAGGGTAATGATTCAGATGGACTGAATCAAATCACGGTGAACCTAGAAGATGTGGTAGACCTGATTGACAAACTAAACAGTAGTAAATCACCTGGACCGGATGGTATACACCCCAGAGTTCTGAAGGAACTAAAAAATGAAATTTCAGACCTATTAGTAAAAATTTGTAACCTATCATTAAAATCATCCATTGTACCTGAAGACTGGAGGATAGCTAATGTAACCCCAATATTAAAAAAGGGCTCCAGGGGCAATCCGGGAAACTACAGACTGGTTAACCTGACTTCAGTGCCAGGAAAAATACTGGAAAGTGTTCTAAACATCAAAATCACAGAACATATAGAAAGACATGGTTTAATGGAACAAAGTCAGCATGGCTTTACTCAAGGCAAGTCTTGCATCACAATCTGCTTCACTTTTTTGAAGGAGTTAATAAACATGTGGATGAAAGTGTACCGGTAGATGTAGTATACTTGGATTTTTAGAAGGCATTTGACAAAGTTCCTCATGAGAGGCTTCTAGGAAAAGTAAAAAGTCATGGGATAGGTGGCGATGTCCTTTCGTGGATTGCAAACTGGTTAAAAGACAGGAAACAGAGAGTAGGATTAAATGCACAATTTTCTCAGTGGAAGGGAGTGGACACTGGAGTGCCTCAGGGATCTGTTTTGGGACCCTTACTTTTCAATATATTTATAAATCATCTGGAAAGAAATATGACGAGTGAGATAATCAGATTTGCAGATGATATAAAATTGTTCAGAGTAGTTAAATCACAAGCAGATTGTGATAAATTGCACGAAGATCTTGTGAGACTGGAAAATTGGGCATCGAAATGGCAGATGAAATTTAATGTGGATAAGTGCAAGGTGATGCATATAGGGAAAAGTAACCCATGCTATAGTTACACAATGTTAGGTTCCATATTAGGTGCTTCAACCCAAGAAAGAGATCTAGGCGTCATAGTGGATAACATATTGAAATCGTCGGTTCAGTGTGCTGCGGCAGTCAAAAAAGCAAACAGACTGTTGGGAATTAGAAAGGGAATGCTGAATAAAACGGAAAATGTCATAATGCCTCTGTATCGCTCCATGGTGAGACCACACCTTGAATACTGTGTACAATTCTGGTCACCGCATTTCAAAAAAGATATAATTGCGATGGAGAAGGTACAGAGAAGGGTGACCAAAATGATAAAGGGAATGGAACAGCTCCCCTATGAGGAAAGACTAAAGAGGTTAGGACTTTTCAGCTTGCAGAAGAGACGGCTGAGGGGGGATATGATAAAGGTGTTTAAAATCATGAGAGGTCTAGAACGGGTAGATGTGAATTGGTTATTTACTCTTTCGGATAATAGAAAGACTAGGCGGCACTCCATGACGTTAGCATGTGGCACATTTAAAACTAATCAGAGAAAGTTCTTTTTTACTCAAAGCACAATTAAACTCTGGAATTTGTTGCCAGGGGATGTGGTTAGTGCAGTTAGTATAGCTGTGTTTAAAAAAGGATTGGATAAGTTCTTGGAGGAGAAGTCCATTTCCTGCTATTAATTAATTTGATTTAGAAAATAGCGACTGCTATTACTAGTAATGGTAACATGGAATAGACTTAGTTTTTGGGTACTTGCCAGGTTCTTTTGGCCTGGATTGGCCACTGTTGGAAACAGGATGCTGGGCTTGATGGACCCTTGGTCTGCCCCAGTATGGCATGTTCTTATGTTCCTACCATTAAATAAATAAATACCTGGCATCTTTTGATTTCCAAGAGATTGTTGTGGATTTGGGCAAAAGGGGCCACACAATCTTTAATCTTCTCTCTCTCTCCTTCAGCCTTCAGACACATAGATAATCTCTCTCTCATATATATGCAGGGTCTCACACACACATTCAGGTTCTCTCTGTTTCTCATACATAATTGTCAGGCTCACTCATGCAGATTCTCTCCCTCATACACATTCAAAGGCTCTCATGCACACATGCGGGCACACTTTATCTATCTCATCCACATACAGCTCTCAAACACATGCAGGTGCTCTCTCATACACATGTAGTCTCACTCTCTCATACACACTCAGTTGCTTTCTTTCATACACATGCAGGTATTCTCACGCACATATGCAGGTCTCTCTCTCTCTCTCATACACACATGTCGGCTCTCACTCCCTCATGCACACATTCAGGTGCTCTCTCTCTCTCATGTATATATAGAGGTGCTCTCATGCACGTATGCAGGTTTTCTCTCTGTGATATACAAACACAGACTCTCTCTCTCTCTCTCTCTCTCACACACACATGCAGGTTCTCACTCACTCATTCACATACGTAGGTGCTCTCTCAGACACATTCAGCTGCTATCTCATACATATGCAGGTGCTCTCTCTTATGCACACATGCAAGCTCTCTTTCTCTTATACAAACACACACACATGTACCCCTTTTAGGTGTCCTCCTTTCTTCTGGGCCTTGGCCGTACCCATGATGTGCCTTATTTAGTGCCAGAGGGGAGATGGGAGGAGATGGCCCTGCTACCACCAGATGCATCCTTCTACCAACCCCAGGCCATAGACCTTTCTGCTGGCTGCTGCGGATTGGGCTCCATCTTGGCCACACTGAGACCTGTCTTGGGCCACGATGAGTTGGGTTCCATCCAGCCCCACCAAAGGCCTTGTCCCATGGCAATCTCTCTCAGCAGGAGCTGAGAGGAAGACCATGTGACTAGTGCACCTGGCCCACTGGGAGATGCCTGATCCCACAATAAGCTAATCCACCCTTGGGCTTGGCTAAATGCATCTATGCTTACAAACTGTTACAGTACAAGGAAGGCTACTCACTGGGTGTCTGGGCCCATAATCCAATGTTGGAGGCTATGGTTTAACCTTTGTATTCAAATTAAGTAGTCCAGCAGAAAGAATGGACACAATTAAGTTCCAAAAACAGTTTAGTATTTATTTGAGAAACAAAACATTCATGCAAAGTAATAATGCCTACTCTGTTTAGAAGCTGCAGCACAGATGCTGGGCAGATCAAAGTGAAAACTGAAAGCAGACATCAGGGAGAGAGAGAGAAAGAAACAAGGTGAATCTTATGCCTTGACCAATCATAAGCAGTATGTGCTAAACTGAGAAAGAGGGGAAAATATTATCTTATTTTACATAACTGTGTATTAATTCAATATATACCAACATCATACCGGTATGATGTATGCATACTAATACCGGTATATAAAAGTTTTTAAATAAAAATTTAAACATACATAAGAACTTTCATTCCCTTTTAGGAGTTAATGTTCCCAACAGGTGCCAGGCTCAGCCTAGGCTTAGGCCTTGTAGGTATGCCTAGGTCTTGGCATCTGGCTCAGAATTAAAATTGGTCCAGCTTGAACATAGGCCTGAATGCTGGGCCTGAGCATTTTTTTTAATGCTCCAAATATGGCAATACCTAAAAATTTGGAGTATTTTTTGTTGGAGGATGTTTTCAGTTTGTTTTATTTGTAACAAACTAAAAATGGTCTCATTTGTTGCATTTTGGCCTTTGTAAAAAAAAAATAAAAAATGAATACATAGCCCTAATGTCCAGTTAGTTGTACCAGCAGGTTATGATTCAGTTGTTATTATGGAACAGTTAAATAAAGATATGAAAACCCTCTATGAATGGATATTGGATAGTTGTTTAATTCTGAGCACTATAAAATGGGGGTAATGTTTCTATATGGAGACAGATTTTTAGCCATACTTTCAGTCTCCCTGAAGATGTGTGATGTGTGGGAAAGATAAGGAATGTTGTGGTCCAGGTGGATGCTTGGTGGGATTTTGATTCCTATATTTCTGAGGTGATTAAAAATGCTTTTTAAAAATTCAGGCAGGTGAGAAGTTGCATCTGATGTTAAATAGATTGACTTTTCAAATAGTAATTCTTGTTAGACTTTTATAACTGTTTATTTGTTGATATTCCTAATAGAAGTATTTGGCACTTTCAGGTAAATGCAGGACATGGCTGCTAGAACCATCTTCATATGTTCTTACAGAGATAGTGCCACTCTTTTGTTGTGCCGTTTATATCAGTTACTTATGCAAAAATGAGTGAAAATTAAATTGATGATGCTACTTTTTCAAATATTCAAGTGGACTGGATAGGATATTTAAGGAAGTAGTCAAATTGGTGTAATCCAAGATGTCATTTATGTTTATCTCAAGCTGCGGTGTTATAGATAGTATAGCTTCCAATTATATAATTTAAAACTACTATGAGTCTTCAAATAGTCTAGGTGTTCAAACATTCAAAATTCAGGCAAAGGACTATATAACAATCAACAGGCTCTCTAGATATGACATAGGTTCTACCAAGAACAATCAAACTGTGACTTGTTAGAAATCCCACATGTCAAATACTGGTTTTTAAGCATCCGACATTTGGCACAGCACTGTGTTTCGAGATTAGAACTTATCTCTGCATCAGGGAATCATCCAACTGCAGCTCAAATATTAATTTGCCTTCCCAAAAGAACAACTCGCAGGTTATGAAGATCACCATCTTTCCTTAAAGCTGCTTCCTTTGCTGTTGACTTTAAATGCCTTTGAAAAAGGAAAAGGAAATGATGTCAAGTGTAGGATGCTTGGATGAAACAATATCAATAAAATCAAATCATAACATGTTCCAAAATGCATAGAACCACAAACAAGAAAATCATAGGGAAACTCCAAATGTCATCATAAAAAAGTAGCCCAGTCAATCTCAGCATTGAGACCATTGGGGCCCACTATACAAAGTTTAAAAGTCCATTCTTGTTCCCTCCATAGTAACATCTGTCCTGATTGACACCTCACCAGAACTGAGGAATGTGATCACTGATTACCAATGTAGCTGAAACAGTGAGCAAATTGCAAACAATGATTCACCATTGGTGCTTCAACTTTTCTTGTGTTTATACGATTGTGTTCTGTCAAGCAAGTACGGATCATCCTTATTGTAATGTAATACAAACCACAAGGACTTTTGATCAGCAATTTGTATGATGGTGAAAATGTAACATAAATCCAGACTTTGTCAGAAAAGTTGTTAGATTTTAAATAGGGTATAGAGTGTGAGTTTGGGTGTCTCAGCGTCATATGTACAATTTGCATTGACATCCTTTTGTGTACTCTTCTATCTTAGGTTTATCCAGCTAACCTTAGGACAGGTATTTAGCTATGTTATCCAATTATGACCTAGATTCAAGAATAGCACCCACGATAAAAAGGATACCACATTTTGTGGCTGAGAGAGAGAGAAAGAGCCTCTAGGAAGGCACACATTTTAGTCAACTTTTTATACCATTGTAAGAGGGACAATTAGTAACTTGGGGTGAGGTTTTAGTGGTGGCCTAGATTATTTTTTGGGGGGGGCAGGTTTACATGCACAGTCAGAGGTACGAACAGCACAGTATACATCAGTGACGATTTGATGTGATTTGGAGTGATGAAAGGTACACAAAGATGAGATTTGTACATTGTACTCTCAACCTAGCTTGATAACAGCTAGGTAGAGAGTGCATCAAGTTACTTGTTTGTGCAAGTAAAGTCCCATTAGTAGTTTTCCTATTTACGGACTTCGTGTGCACTAATGGGACTTTACTTGCACAAACAAGTAATTAAGGAGACAGCCAATAGGAATGCAGAACTATACCTCTAGCTAATGAACTGCTCCCCAATTGAAACTTTTTAACTTATTGGTAACATTTTTTGTTAGTGCGTGCTAACATGCAGTTAGTGCGCCCTAATTCTATTAGGGCGCACTAACTCCGAAATTAGGAAAACTAGGTAGTGTGCACTAATGGGACTTAATGCACACTAACATCTATTTAGTGCGCACCAAAGTCCCATTAGTGTGCAGTAAGCCCGAAATTAGGAAAACTAGTTAGTGTATACTAACTCCGAAGTTAGGGAAACCCGAAATAAATACCTCCCAAACCATTTTAAAAATGAAATTTAACAGATAACGACCCGACATGAAAACCACATGAAAAAAGTGTGCATCCCTACTTCTTTGTATCTCCTGGTAGTGCACTTTACTGGGATCCCTTGCTTTAGATGGGATTTTTAACACCTCAGTATCTTTCTGGATGAAAGACTTCCCTCTTCCAAAGGTTTGGTATCAAGGGTTATCAGCTCTATATGGACAAAAATATTAGTTAAACCAAAAAAAAGGGAAAAATGAAGCAGGAAGCAGGAAGGGTGGATTAACACTTCCTTGCATCCAAACAGAAGAGATAGTTCAAAAGACAATTAATGCAGACATTTTCTTCCTCTGTATGAGGTCAG
The DNA here is from genome assembly GCF_901001135.1 of Rhinatrema bivittatum. Lineage (NCBI taxonomy): Eukaryota > Metazoa > Chordata > Amphibia > Gymnophiona > Rhinatrematidae > Rhinatrema > Rhinatrema bivittatum. The sequence continues at coordinate 98,155,775 of NC_042616.1, read as the reverse complement.
TCAGAACTATACTCTGAAGGTCTTCCTTATCCCAAATCCAGTTTAGAATACAGGGTTGCAGTAATCCACTGCAACCAGGGGGATTGGCTTTCACAGGGGGTTTTAAAAAATTGTCTTAAAAGAGTCCAAAGCAATTCTTAAAAGGCTGGATAGTCAAGTCTACGGAAGGCTGATTCTTAAATGGGAGCTCTTCCTTACTCTTGTCCCATAAATTAGGAAAATTTAAAGCAGGAGACAGAGAGCAACCTACTTCGTTGAAAAGGTAATTAAAAATCCATGAGGACAGACTGACATGTGGGACGATAAACAGCCAGGACACACCATCTGCCTGTTCCCACATGGGGGAACAAAACCCAAAACTCTCTCACTTATTTCTTCATCAAACCTCCTTAGCTTAATGGTACACTCCTTTAGTAAAGAGAAACCAAAGGTCCCTTACATCTATGATTTGGTAAAACAAGCAAGATATCGGGAATTAACTTTTAATCAGCCATGGTAACTGTCCCAAAACTCCAGCAGATGGGCTCATAGATATACAGTATGTGTGACTATGTAAATAGTTTAGCCATATAACAATCAGGGTCAATTTCTACAATTTCACACAAGGCAATGTGCACCCAGCCATCTCTCTTGGGCATGCGAAAGAATATTTAAATGAAGAGTCGCGCTGCCAAGGAGGCTCGAGGGACAAATGGGCACCCCTAGCCTCTCCTTGGCAGCAGGCGCTCATGAAAGGTGGCTGTCTGTGGGTTTGGAAAATGGATGCTCAGAGGATGTACAGTTTTTTTGGGCTGCTCAGAAATTAGCGCCTGCACTGGGCAGACATTAATTTCTGAGCATAAAAATGTGCGGGTCGGGCACACATTTTTTTTTTTGGATCTGGGGAGAATAGCTAATAGCCTCATGAACATGCATGTGCATGTGATGAGCGCTATTAGTTTCATGGGGTCTTGGATGCACGTTTTGGACACGCTTATCCCCTTATGGTATAAGGGGTTGTGGTTGCGCGTCCAAAACCCACGTCCAACCGTTGGTTAAACAGTGCGCTTGGCCTGATTGTGCGGTTCCAGTGTATTTTTCGGCCCTTACAGCACTCACAGAAAACAAATATACCTCTCCCAGGGAAAAGAATTGTAAAAGTCATCCCTGTCACTCCAGGCCCTGAAAGATAAGTCTTTACCCCCACCAACAAAGAATCTCGGCCCTGAGAGCCTTGTGAAAGAGCTAGCCAGGAGTGGTTCCAGCCCCAAAGAGAAATTATAATCTTTTATGGGCCCCCCCCCCCATCGGAGTGCAGTCAGCTTCCCAGGATGGGGGTTACATATATATGCTGTATTTTTTTGTTTATTGACCTTCATTTCTGCACATAAGGATGGGGAAGACTGACTTTCATTTACTTTAAAACAGTGAACCTGCTATATAAGCCGGGGAAGGCTTTGATTTAGCCTGGATCAACCTAGACACTTCCGACTCTAATCTGAAGCAGCTGAGGTGAGCCCTGATTTCAGCCTCAGCTTGAAACTAGACATGTGCAAAACTGCTTGCAGCAACACCAGAACCGGAATGGTCACACTTGTGAATTATTCATGAAAAAAATATCATCCTTTGTTTACATTTTTCACCTCAAATTCACAGAAGCATTTTATCAATGGTCTAATGCTATGAAATTTATATGCATTCAAATCTGCCTTCAACTTTACATTGTTTATACAAGAACACACTAAGACTTGGTTTTCAAATATCCAGTGGTTTCATCACTGGAAAATAGAAATTCTCCCACTTCTGCTGCTTCTGCTACTGCCTGCTCATCCTTTTTCAGCTATTAACTGTGTCCTAGTCTGTGAAAAACATGTCATGCTGTCAGACCCTGGGCATTGAATAATCTCACTTCCTTTTATGGTTTTAAAATCTCTTGACCCAGTTCACGTGTGCTTATTATCCTTCCTGGTGCAGGATCAGAGCTGACCATGAAAATCTGACTCTCCATGAAAGCCAGAACACAGTCTGCTCAGCATAGATGTCCTAATCTAAACTGAAAAGGCGTAATCCAAACTAGAACCTGAAGCTGGATTGTAGTAGGCTCACTTATGCCACCTCCGCTTCATTCCTATGGAAAGATTTAATACTTGATTTGCACACATTAATAGGGAAATTGAAACTGATTTTTATGCAGTGCTTTAAATTTATAAATAATTCACAAATACTAGTGTCACTGGTAAACTTGCTGAAAAGTATGGATGTGTAAACAAAAAATACATAAAAGTATTCAATTCTAGGTTTAAATTATATTCTTATTCTCATTTTCTCTTTACTACTGTATTTTTTTATTTTTATCTCTCTGTCTTTCTCTTTGTAGACATTGGAGAAGGCCTGTTTCCACACTTTTATTTCATAACTGAGACTTTGTCTTCAAATATTTTAAAGAAGTAGAATATTCATGATTTTGCAGTGTGATTTTTTTTTTTTTTTACTCAAAAGTCTGTGCATATTAAATAAAACAATTTAAATTCTGGTTCAAATACAGCTGCAGCAATTCTTATAACCCACACAGCTGTTATGAGCCTTGGCAGTAATCCATTTCTTATGTGTTCTGTCATGCCTTTTTCAATATTGTCTTCCTGACACATAAAGAACATCTTTAACAGGCTGAAAAAAAAAAAACATTTGGATTCAGATACAACCTTAACTAGAAAGCAAAAAATTTTACTGTCTTAACAATTGTACTTTTTTCCATTAACAAAATTAATCCTTATACCTAGCACTTGTACAGAATAAGATATTCTCAATCCTTCCTTTTCAGACACGTCATCATTGAATGACAATATTATTCTGTAGGCAGCAGGGACACTGGTTTTCAGAAGGTAGTCAGAATCAGCTTCCTTAAGATTTGCTTGAGAAATCATCAAAGAGACAAGCCTGACATATTTGCAGACATGTCGGTTATGTGTTGGCATTTTACAGATTTTCCTGCAGATCTTCAGTGTAAGTGGCTGGTGCCGTGGATGATCTGGAGTTGGCTGTGCTTGCCACCAGGAGAAATACTCATACTTGGGTATAAGTATAAAATTGCAGCGTTTCTTAGAATTGGGGGCAAATTGACGCAAATGGCGGTTGGTTCATGAAAAGATCGGTGAACGGGGGGATGGGGCCTAGTGGGGTTTGCTGATCGAAAAAACATGTGAGACATCTGCTCTCTGAAGAACAAGATAAAGAGGAGTAAACCCTGCAAGTAAAATCATTGTTTCTCCAAGATACTTATCCTATGAGATAACCATTATGGTCAGTGGTAAATCAAGTAAAACAAAAGCTGCTTGGTATTGTCACAGTGTCAAAAAGGTTCAAACAGGACACTCTGTCACCACAAAAGTGGTTGCTGGCAAGGTAACAGAGACTGAAACCTTCCGTACCGTGATCATGAAGGCAATACACGTCCTAGAAGTACTAATGACAGACAGGGCCAGCTCTAGACTAACCGGCACTTCGTGTAAAAACTGAAATGGGCCCCCTCCCCTCCATCTTCCCGGTGAAAAATGCTGGCTTCAATCACAGCGCCTCCTAGAGCCTCTTCAGAGATCTCTCCTACCGCCACCCCCAATCCCTACCCAATCTTCCCACCCTAGACAAAGCTGGTGCCATTATACTGGCCCTCTGTTTCTCCCTTCCCACCAGATTAGATCAGAAAACACCAATTAAGTCTGGTGTATATACAGAATGAGAAAGAACCCCAATATAAACCCTGCACCTTGAGTTCAGCAAACATAGCCTGCATCTACAGAAATTCTTCCAACAATGGCTTCAAAGCAGATCTAGGAGGATCCCACTTCAATTCATCAACCAAAAAAAAAAAATAATTCACATCTTGGTGTCTTTTTAGTAACAGTAACAAATACTTTCCCTAGCAGGCACTTTGTAATGCAGCATGCAACCCTGCATAAACATCACTTGGAACCTATTCTTCAAACCTGCCATACCAAGATAGCACTAACTAGGGATGTGCAGAAGGAAAACATTTGTTTCGATTCAGTTTTTGTTTCACCGGGACCCAGATTCGTTGCATGAGTTTCATAGGGGGAAAACCAATTCGTTGATTACTTTTATTCATTTTCTGTTTTCCCGTTAAAGTCAATGGGAGAAGTATTTGCAGCCTATTTTTGCCTGCAAAATTGGGGTTTTCTATCAATTCTGATGAAACTTCTGGGGAGCAATCATTAAAATGAGAAAAGAGCTCCAAGGTATTTAGACTGTGGCAAAGTGGCACCAAAAAGGCATGAATAGCCTAAGGTACTGTAAAGGGGCAAAGGGGTACTAGGAGTGGCAAGAGTGCTTTAACAGAGGTGCAAAGCAGCAGCGAGACTGTCAAAAACACATCACAACTTCAAAAGAGAGCACCTATAAGTTTCATGAACCCTCGAAGGCAGCACGACAGGCAAAGTGGCAAGAAAAGTGGCATCAACATCATATAGCACAATGAAGGGGGAACATAGCAAGCAGAAAGAGTGTCAGAAAAAAACCACAAGGCGCCGATCAAGGAACAAAGCAGCAGAAAGACTAGCACCAACACACTGAGGAACCATGAGAGTGGCAAGAACACCACAAGGAGTAGAGTGAATCATCTGGTGTATGGCAGCAAGGCAGAGTGGCAGAAAGTTGATAGGGGCAAGACAGGCTGGCAGAGCTAAGGTAGTTAGGTCCCTGTGGTTTTGATAGGGGCAAGACAGGATGGCCCCGGGGAGAGTTCCCTTTCCTTTCTGCAAGAAAGTGCTCCCTAGAATGGGTTCGCCCCTAGAGTGGGGTGTTTCCGTTGGTGTCTAGTGAGCTCTCGCTGGTCTTTTATAATCTAGTGGACGTAGCAGATATACAAACGAGAATTTTGAAGGCCGAGGCAGAGGAGGTTTCCATGTGATAGTAGAAAGACTAGGGGGCACTCCATGAAGTTAGCATGGGGGACATTTAAAACTAATCGGAGAAAATTCTTTTTTACTCAGCGCACAATTAAACTCTGGAATTTGTTACCAGAGGATGTGGTTAGTGCAGTTAGTATAGCTGTGTTTAAAAAAGGATTGGATAAGTTCTTGGAGGAGAAGTCCATTACCTGCTATTAAGTTCACTCAGAGAATAACCACTGCCACTGGAATAGACTTAGTTTTTGGGTACTTGCCAGGTTCTTATGGCCTGGATTGGCCACTGTTGGAAACAGGATGCTGGGCTTGATGGACCCTTGGTCTGACCCAGTATGGCATTTTCTTATGTTCTTATGTTCTTATGAACAGCGGTTCAAATGGGTCAGCTACACCAGGGGAGATTTCCCTTTCCTTTGCACAGGAAAGGGCTCCCTAGAATGGGTTGTTGGCCCCTAGAGTGGAGCACGAGCCTTCAAGCATGGCGAGTCGACGTGGAGGAAGTTTCCATGTGACCAGCAGTTCAACATGGGTAAACGGGTGCTAAGATATAGGCTGGCTAAACCCAGGGAGAGTTCCCTTTCCTTTGCGCAGAAAAGGGCTCCCTGAAATGGGTTGGCCCCTAGAGTGGAGCACGAGCCTTCAAGCGTGGCATGGAGGAGGTTTCCATGTGAACAGCTATCTTTCAGATCAACATAAGTCCAAAAAGGGCTACTTAGACAGACAAGTATCTCTTTTCAGACTTATCTGGCTAAGTAGTGCCTGCTGCTAGTTACCTGGATAAATTAAAATATAGTTGGATAAGTGACGCTGCTTAGCCGGATAACTTCACATTTGTCCTTCTAAGTAGCAGAAAAAGAACTACTTACAGTACTTAGGTGGATAAATTGGAATTTAGCCGGATATGTGCACAAATGATATACCTGCATATCTGGGCTTCAGATTTTAAAGGCATATGTGAGCAGATGTTACTTGCATTTTTTAGACACTTTATCCCCCTGTAACCCTTACCTGGGGTGCTTAGTCCCAAAGGCACACAATCATATTTATAACCTCTGGGGCTGCTCTGGCTAGCTGACTCCTTCCCAGCTTGACTCTTGATCCCTAGGGAGGGATTCTTTCTATGGGGGGAGACTCTCTCTACAGCCCAGACAATGAGAAAAAAACTTTAATGCGTCCCTTGTGTGTTGTGGTAGCTGTGGCAACCCCGGGAGGGAGATGCTGCAAAAGAACAGGCAGAACCAGGATCTGGGGGTTAAATAATAATTTACTGTTTAATTTAAGGCAAAAAAAGAAGTCCATCTTTAAGTACTTGTGCAGTTAAAGTTGATTTCTGTCCAGTCAGAGTGTTTCACTGTGGGTAGGTGTCCTTTTATTTCAGCAAACTGGTCAAGCTTCCCATGTGGATGTAAATTGTGCACTAAAGCTCTCCCAGCTGCTTAACTGGGATTCCTAGATCAGGGGTCTCCTCCTAGCATAGCAAAAATCCCACCTTACAGTCCAGCGTCTTCCCAAAGACCCAGCCCTGTGTTCCGGTCCCTTACTTGTGCTGGAGATCTGGATGGGGGGACTCCTTGACTGTAACTTGATTCCTTTAGATCTTCTGAACGGTGACTCTTCGGGTTGAGAAGTCTTAGGATGGGAACCTGCTGACTCAGCCAGGCTCCCAGTGAGGAGGGATGGCCAAAAATCCTCCTCAGAACAGAAGAGAAATGCTTTCTTCCACAAAAACCTTTCTAGACTGGACTTCTGCTGTCACAGGTGCTTGCCACATTCATGGGGGGGAATGGGCCCCCGGGTCTTCAGCCTCTGCACTCTGGGTACAATCTGAGAGGATGACCTTCATCAGAGGAACAGAGTGAAATGCAGCCCCTTCTGTGGTAGATTTCTTCCAGCCTTCACGCCCCTCACACAGCCAAGCCTGCCTCATTCAGGGAACGAATGGGCTCACCGGTCTTCAGTCACGGAGTGCAAGTTCCAAAAAGATTCAGGCCAAAAATATATTCTTACTGTAATTAAATACATAGCATCCACTGGCAGGTTGTGCACAGCGAATTCCCCTCCAAAAAGGGAAACTGGTGAGGCAGGGAGGCCTCATCCAGGAGGGAAAATTCTCTACTACTTGTCTCTCTGGTGTCTGCTCTGCACTGACTCTAGGAAGATATTTCGGCTAAAATAGATTCTTTTACCTCACCTTTAAACCATACCTGCAATTGTTTGGCCTTCCTTCCATCTTTCTTAATGAGTGAAATACTTCTGGACTGCACTTCGAAGATGGTATTTTTTACAATGTCCATGCCTATTGTACACTCTTAACCTTTGTAGCTGCACCTTTCAGTTTTTTCTATTTTTCTAATTTTAACAAAGTTTCCCTTTTGAAAGTTTAGTATTAGAGTGGTGGATTTACTTATTATCCCCCCTCCAGTTATTAATTCAAATTTGATCTTTTATGATCACTTTGCCAACTGGCCCTATCACCGTTATCTCTCTCACCAAATCCTGTGAAGCACTAAGAATTAGATCTAAAATAGCTCCCTCTCTCATCACTTCCTGAATCAATTGCTCCATAAAACTGTTATATATTCCACCCAGGAACTTTATCTCTCTAGCATGTCCTGATGTTACATTTACCCAGTCAATATTGGGTAAATGTAACATGAACTAGATGATAATTACGTGTGTAATGCGATGTACTCCAATGATCCCCAACTAGTAACGAAATATACCTTTGTTAATGTACATCGCATTACACAGGAAATTATTATCCAGTTCATGATGATCCGGTAGGAGTATTATTAAAGATATTAAAGGTATTAAATATTGATTTAATCATAAATAGGAACCAGTGGAGCTTCAGACAAGTTGAAATGAATGATGTCTTGACAAATAACTGAAAATAGGGAATGCTGAACAAAAAATTGTGAGATCAAGTAGGTAAAATTATATATCCTTATGTAGGGAAGGGGAGAAAAATGAGAGGGGGGGATAACAATTTATTATGTTTTGTAGAAAATACTGGGATGAAAACTGATATGTGGAGACAAGAAGAACATTGATTATAATCTGGAAAGATCATATGGTGAAACAGTTGACAGCAATAGTGAAGTCTCAAGATAAGAAGTACTAGAGTGATATGGACAACATCAGAAAAAATATAATATGACATTCTAGTATTTACAATAATGTAATAAGGTGATCCTGAAATTGTAATCATTGTATTGGAACATCTACATTAACCCCTGAGGAAGCTCTGAGAGAGCGAAGTGATTAGGATCCTATATTGTTGGGTATTGGGTATGTATTTGGGTATTGGGTATGTATTTTAATATAGTATGAATGATGAGTGTGAATGTGGCGGATTATTAGGGGTTTTAACAATTTGGTGGTGTATTATTTAATACATATGAAAAAATTGTTTGTATAAGCCAAGTATGAATAAAGGTTTGAAATAATATTAAATAATTTCCTTTATGTTGGTGGATTCAATATGTATTAGGAAACTCAGTTCCTTCTTTGTTGTTATAAATGTAACATGTAACAAGCACAACCACTTTTTGAGTGTTTTTTGAAATGAGGATATCAAAGATCTTGTGTGAGGAAGGCTTTTCTGTGCGAGAAATTAACTCATTGAGAATGTTTTTTCCACAGAATAAAGATCTTGGTGTGCATGCGTTTTGCCTTTTTCCCCTGAGGCATGACTGAGTCACTCGTTGATATTTAAAAACTGGCAGATTCTGCAAATACATGAGGTTTTCAAAGAACATTTATTACTTTTACCCGGGCCACTAACCTACGAGATCCTCTGGTACATTTGGACTTTGCATTTTCTGTGCAGAATGACTATTCCTGGTCAGGTTCCCATTAACATAGAAAAATAGAAATGACGGCAAGCTCCCACACTTATTTTCCCATACTTATCTGTTCACCAACCACCAAGTTCAGGGCCCTTGTTGGTAACTGTTTGATTCAAATTTCCTGCCATCCCCTGCCATAGAAGCAGAGAGTAATGATGGAGTTGCATCAAAGGTGAGCGTAAGGCTTATTGGTTAAGGGTAGTAACTGCCGCATCAAGCAAGTTACCCTGATGGTTGTTTACCCAAACTGCACAGATCAATGCCTTGTTGGATGTTGTCTGAATGTAAATCCTGTTTTCCACATTTCCCCCTGCTGTTGAAGCAGAGAGCAATGCTGTATATGCATTGAAAGTGATGTTATCAGGCTTAACTGGTTTAGGGCAGTAACCACTGTAATAAGCAAGCTACCTCCATGCTTATTTGTTTACCCAGATTATGAAGTTCAGTCCTTGTGGTTGTTATCTGAATGCAAATCCTCTTTTCCGCATTTCCCATTGCCGTTGAAGCAGAGAGCAATGTTGGAGTTACATTAATCATGCGAAGGCTTATTGAATAAGGGTATTAATCACCAGGTAGTAGCCTCTACTCCAGTAATCCATCCCCATGGCTCTTCTCTTCATTCCCATCCTCTAGCCTTTATGGATCCACAGTGTTTATCCCATGCCCCTTTGAAATCCTTCATAGTTTTAGTCTTCACCACTTCCTCCAGAAGGGCATTCCAGGCATCCACCACCCTCTCCGTGAAGAAATACTTCCTGACATTGGTTCTGAGTCTTCCTCCCTGGAGCTTCAAATCGTGACTCCTAGTTCTACTGATTTTTTTCTAACCCTTGTAAAAGTTGTTCAGTATGTGCTACATCTATAAATGTTTCTAGATCTCTTACAGTGTCTTTTGGATACAGAATTCTGCTTATACACATGACAACATGTTTATCTAAGATGGTGGTTTACCTGATCGAATTTCTTTGTCATTTGCTTTACATTGGGAAGACCAAACACACATTAAAAACACTATGACAAACCCGTCATAGTAAGCCTTTAGTTACTTATTGTGTTAAGTTTAATCATTCTTTTGAAGATCTTTGTTTCTGTGCAATTGACCAATTACAAGAGAATTGTCATGGTGGTAATTTTGATATACAACTGTTAATTCTAGAGCAATGATAGATATACAAATTACAAACTGTGATACCTAACATACTTAATGCTGAGTTCGATCTAAGTGATTTCCTTGGGTGAACTTATCTGATTCTAATGCCTTTGTCTCTGGTTACAGGGCATCCCTGATGACGTCAAATGTGCTGACGTATCTTGATGTTATAAAGATGCCTATGTCTACTTCGGCATCTCCAACATTCCAAAAAAGTTTTGAGATGCCAAGTCACACATTTTGAATGGTAAAAATAATTGGTTTCAGACTATTACATGTTTGATTTAATCTGTTGTTCTGTTATATTTATAGGCAACAGTCAAATTGCTCTCTAAATTGTCATTTTGCCTCTGATGAAGCAGTCTCTGCAAAACATTGGCCTTGTTGGGATCTCTTTCAGGCATTGAATGTGACTGTTGTCATTTCTTTTATCTGCAACGCAAAAAAATTATTTTAAAAAAAGTTCTGGTTGATACAGTGAATGATTGAGAAGTCTTGTCGATCTGCATTCAGCTAGCAGATACAATGACAGGCTTGCTGACACCTTTGTGATATCAATATTTAGGCTTTCTGATTTCCTTATTATAGTTTCTGGTTTCCCTTTGGATTTTCTGTTGGTAATTGAAATCTCCCATTATTACTGCACTACCAATTTGGTTAGCTTCCCTGGTGTTTCTTAGCATTTCATCGTCCTTCTCATCATTTTCGCCAGGTGGATGGTAGTATATGCCTATTGATATGCTCTTCCCCAACACACATAGGATTTGTACCTATAAAGATTTTATTGTGAATTTAATCTCTTGCAGGATCTTTATCTGTTGGACTCTATGCCACCCCAGACATAAAGCACCCTCCCCACCACCACCACCACCAAATTGCTCATTCCTATTATTGCGATATAATTTGTACCCCGGTATAGCACTATGCCATTGGTTATCCTCCTTCCACTATATCTCTGAGATACCAATTAAGTCTATCTCATCATTCTCAGCTATACATTATAACTCTCCCATCTTACTTCTTAGATTTCTGGCATTGGCATACAGACATTTCAAAGTATGATTTTTGTATGTATTAACAGCCTGCTCTTCAGTTTGCAGGGATAATTTGGATTCTTACAGGCACATGGACTACTTTTGCTTTTATTGGAAAGTCTCTGTTAGGTTGGCCTAACTTTGCTGCTTCATTAGTACCTATGGAAGATACCTCCCTCCGAATCATGTGCTGCTGAACAACTGTCGGCTTTCCCCTTTATCCTAATTTAAAAGCTGCTCTATCTCCTATTTAAAGGTTAGCACCAGCAGCCTGGATCCACCCTGGTTAAGTTGGAGCCTGTGCCTTCAGAAAAGACTCTCTTCTCCAAAAAGTTCCCCAGTTCCTTAAAAAACTGATCCCTCTTCCTTGCACCATCGTCTCATTCATGCATTGAGACTCCGAAGCTCTGCCTCCCTCTGGGGACCTGCGCGTGGAACAGGGAACATTCCAGAGAATGCTACCCTGGAGGTTCTGGATTTCAGTTTTCTGTCTAAGAGCCTAAATTTGGCTTCCAGAACCTCCCTCCCACATTTCCCTATGATGCTGGTGCCCACATGTACCACAACAGCCAGCTTCTCCCCAGCACTGTCTAAAATCCTATCTAGGTGAAACGTGAGGTCTGCCATGTTCGCATCAGGCAGATATGTTATCAGGCAATCCTCACATCCACCAACCTCCTAGCTCTCTACATTCCTAATAATTGAATCACTACCTTTTAAGACTGACTTAACCCTTCCCTCTTGGGCAGTAGCCCTGGGGACACAGCCTTGGTGTGAGAGGACAATACATCACCTGGGGAGCAGGTCCTTGTTTCAGGATCACCTCCTGCTGCACCAGGTTGATGCTCTCTAACCAGGAGACCTTCCACCTCCAAGGCAGCATGAGGACTGCCAGACTGGAGTTGGGAGTTGCCTGCTATGTCCCTGAAGATATCATATATATGTCTGCCTCAGCTCCTGCTTTACTTTTGCATGTAAAATATACATGCATATAATTTAAAAATAGGTAGGAAAAGTACATGTGTTCAATGCATTCATATGCATGATTTCAATGCAGTGCATGTATTTACATGTAAGCCTGCATATGTTGCAGGGTAAAGATACACATATTAATAAAACATGCGTATATCATACGCACAGGTTATAAAATGTTTGCATATATCTGCCTTAGGTTATATACGCAATTATTTAAAAAATTATCCCACCTATGTACTGCCAAAATAATAAATATGAGAAAATAGAAAAATAGAAAAAATAGAATTAGCTATTCTTTTTTAATATGCATGCTTACAATTTGTTTCATTGATGGAAGCAGAAGGACTAAAGAGATACTTTATTTGGCAGTATTTCTATTCTACTTTTCAGTAGTCATTATTTTTCAATTTTTCTATCTTTTATTCAACACTGACAAGTTAATTTTTAAATCTATCATGGAATGTGACTTTGATTAATTTGATTTTGTTAACCAGATTTTAGGTTTCCAATAGTTCCTATTTTTATACAATCCAGTCAAGAAAATTATTATACTGAAATGAATGGAGCAGGATGCCAGGCTTGGCCTGATTTTCTTTTCTCTTTATTTCTTTCTGCATATTTTAAACAGCAGAACAAAATTACACCAGTCTGCTTATTTTTGCAGATTGGTGGATGATAAGGCCAACATGCACACCAAGGATATCTAAAGCAACAGATAAAAGAGCTCGAGGTTTTTAAAAAACATTATTGTAACTCTCCTTTCGCCGGGGTCACCTTTGATGGATGCAGGGGTTGGAAAAGACTTTTCTGCAGCCACGGAATGAGGATTTAGTCCAGTGGAGAACAGCAAAACTGTAAGGCCTAAAAAAATAAAAAATAGAAACTCACACTAAAGAAAGTTTATTCCAAAGCAAAGTGATAATTTATTAAAAGTCCAAAAAGTAAAATTCAAATAAATAGCAGGTAGATAGAAGTCCAAGAAATGACAAGAAAAAAAAAACTTTACCAGACTCTGCACAGTTCTAGAGACTCCAAAAGAAACTCACATTTCTTTCACCATTACTTTAGGTACAAACCTGGGCCTGGATTTATCAAAATCCACTAAATATCGCATGTGATAGAAAAAGGGGTGTGTTTTATGGTAATAGGCAGTTTATGCTAATACCTATGTGAAGTGCTAAGTTACTGCAAATTGTGATAACTTTTTCACACTTTGAGATAAGTGCCAGAATTGTGGCATTTCCTACATACAACCACTGGGGGGACCCTGTTTACTATGAGAGAGAGAGAGAGAGAGAGACTAGCCAGAGGTATTTATATCTCAATGGGAGGCCCACCTAGTAACTCGAGATGAGGTTTAGGTATTAGTGTAGGGGTTAGGGGCCACTTTGACATTCAAAGTGAGATGTACAAACAGTGCTCTCGTGAAGATTTGATGACCTTCGGAGTGAGAAAACTCACTCAAAGATGAGATTTGTGCAATGTTCTCTCAACCTAGCTTGATGTTACCCAGGTAGAGAGTCCATCAAGCTAGGTTGAGAGAACATTGCACAAATCTCATCTTTGGGTGAGTTCCCTCACTCTGAAGGTCATCAAATCTTCACAAGAGAGCACTTTTCTGTTCGTACGTCTACTTTGAATGTCAAAGCAGCCTCTAACCTCTACACTACTACCTAAACCTCACCTCAAGTTACTAGGTGGGCCTCCCATAGAGATATAAATACCTGTCTAGTGTGAGGGTGCTATGGGTTAGTGCTTTCTCTCTCTCTCTCTCTCTCTCTCAAACCCAGCCCACTCCTTATCCTTTTCAGATTTGCATCACACCATACCTTATGGTGCTATCACATGCGTTAAAGGCCTATTAGGGTCCTATTTACTAAAGATTTTCTCCCTTTTTAAGGTGAATTTTAAAAGCTGGGCACACGCCAAAATCAGGAGAAGTGTGTGCATGTAGGACATGCATGCGTCCATTGAATTTTAAAAACTGCTTACATACATACGCATTTCTCAATATTGCAAATATCTCACTTAGAATGAAAAAGGGGGTGTGGTGTGAGCGGGAGTTGGGCATTCTGGGCGGAGCCAAGAGACATGCAAGCAAGTACTTATATGCATGAATGTGCGCCCAGATCCAGTGCTGTGTAACTTTACTTCTACTATGGAGGAGGTGTAAGCTAAAAAAAAAACCAAAACAGGAATCCCTGAGCATTTTAAGGGGTCAGGGTAACTGGGGTGAGTATAGGTTAAAAAATTAGGGGGTGAATAGGACCTAGCTCTAGACTGGGCAAACTGGTGGATGAACTGGTAAAACTGATTATGATGTGGATGTGTACCTGTTATAAATTCCCCCGCTTGCATGGTTCATTCCTGGGTATGCACGGTTGTGCAAAAGAGGATGCACACATACGCGCACCCAGGCTATTTTATAACATACGCTTTTAAGTGCACACACGTATATGTGCACTCGCTCACTCCTTTGAAAGTTACCCATTGCCTATGGGAAAAATACTTAGCAAATAGGCCCCTTAGACTGTACAAAACCTCTGAGGATAGGGAAATGCCTACAGTACCTGAATATAATCCACTTTGAAGTGCCAAAACCAGAATATAAATAAAATAAATAAAAACATTTGACTAAGCCTAAGATCTCTGGATAAAGCTCTTTTTTAATTTTTATTTTATGCATTTCAAAGTTATAACAACAAGTATTCTAATGTATACAGATAAAGAAATACAAATGAAACAGGCAATATAATTTGATATAATCAAATAATAACAACATTATCTGTTTATTCTCTAGGCAAATCCAGGAGAAATTGATTATAAATGAACATATTTAAAGGAAACAAAAAAGAGCCAAGGGGATTAATACAGATCCTCTCTCTTAGTAATCAGAGATAAGAGCCAGAATCTACATTTTGCTCTTAGCCAATTTCTGTGTTAAAGGGGTGAGATTCCAAAAAAGCCTGTAGTTGGAGTATCTCAAAAAAGACATATTTATGTTCCAAATACTGTATTTCACATCTGCATGGGAACCTTAACATAAATCTAGCTCCCCTAGCGAGAACTTCTGATTTTAATCTCAGGAATTCCTTCCTTCTCAATTGGGTCGCTCTTGCCAGATCTGGGTATATCCAAATCTGTTGCCCATGGAATTTCTCTAGCCAATGTCTGAGAAATAGTCGTAATACAGCATCTCTCTCAGTTGAAAATAGGGAAGAAACAAATAACTTGGCTCTTACCGATATATCTGTATCTATTGAGGTTTCTAGTATCTCAGACAGGTTCATAGAAACCTCTGGCTGCAAATTTCCCACTTGATTCCCTATTCCTGCTCTTGAAGGTAAATAATAAACATTTGCAAGAGGTGGTATAGAATTGATTAGGCATTTTCAGTATATGTTGTAAATATTCCTTGAACATTTCCTTTGCAGGTATTAACTTCTGCAAGGGAAAATTCAAAACCCTCAAGTTAGGGTATTTCAGGGAATTCTCTATAAATTCTAGTTTCTTTACATTAAATAGCTCGGTCTTAACAAAATATTTCTGAAGAGATTCCACCTTTTCTAATTGCTCATTACAAGTTCTCAATTTATGGTTACACAAAAAAGCAGAATTTTCCAAATCAAGTACTCTTTGTTGAAAATTTGAGTTTGTTTGCGTCAGATTTATAATCGCCAATTCTAAAGTATCCAAGGTATTCTCTGATGATTTTTGAGACAAAAATACCTCCAGCTTAGGCCCGGAGTTCCCCACACCCTCCACAGCTTGGTCTTTACTCCTCGAACCATCCTTAGGTAGAATATTCAAATTTTCAGGACCCTCTTCAACCACGAGAGGGCCTGTCAAATTCTTTAAAGTTGTAATTGGCAGGGAGAGAGTACTAGAAGCGCCAGGACTTAAAGAGATGGCTTCGGCCTATGGCATCGCTTCTCGCTCTGAGGCGGCTTCCATTGCGGCCCTTTCCTCTGGCGTCATGCCAGCTGATGCCATAAAGAAGGAAGATATCTGAGGCTGAGATGATAATGGGAGACGACGTCATTGCCTCCCTTATCCGAGCCTTCCTCTTAGTGTGTGGCATAATGTATATAAGAAATAGAAAAGTCACTTATAGGAAATAACAGATCAGAGATCTCCTTCTTTATATATATCTCTGAAGGGAGAATTTTAATCTTATTTCTCCTGGGATGTAGAATTGAGGAGAGAATCAAAAAGTAATCTACTTACAATAGTTGTAAAATTCTTTCAATTCATGGGTGTTCCGAGTCGAGGAGGATCCAACAAAGCCACACGCTGCAGGAGGGGCTGATTTAAGGCTTTACGGTCCCTCCTCGATGACGTCACTGGCGCGACCGTGTCTCTGTCGGGGCCGGGATTACGTCTCACCCCTGGTAAGCACAAACAACTAGGAAATGGTGTAATAGGAATCTGGTTCAGTCTCTCAGTCTCTCTTCTCTCCTCTCCCCCCTTCTCTCCTCTCCCCTAAAGCTCTTTTTTTCAGCTATCAATGAAGGTCTTGTATTCTCCTCCAGACCCACAGAAGAACATAGATAAAGTTATCCAAATAAGCTTAAGCCAACTGTGTGGGCAAACTTGTCCATACAAATTCAGCTGGTTAATGCCCAATATGGTGCTATCCTGTTAAGTATGTTAACCTGCCATTGTTTTGCCTCCACCCCCACCCCCTTTTTTGTCTAAATAACTTTGTTAAAAGGCCAAATTTATATGGATAAAAGCTAATTTTATCCACATAAAACTTTTGAATATGAACCTCAATATGATTGTTAGGGATGTGCATTCATTTAAAATTAAACTGCAAAACATAACGAATAAGGCTAATTTGTTTCATTCAGGGGGCTCCGAAACAAATCAGGGCCCCCCGAATGAAACAAATCTTATTTGTTTGTTTTGTTGTAAACTAATGATTCAGGCCTAAGTCTAGCCCTGAAGCCGAGACCTTGACTAGGGCATAGACTGAAGCCCAAAGTATGGACCACGGCTCATGCCCAAGCGTGACGCCAATGCCTTGGCCTAGACCTGAAGCCTGGGCCTCACCTAGGGATAGACTGAGCCCAAAGCAGGGGCCATGGCCTAGGCCTAAGCATGATGCCAGGGTCTCAGCAGAGGCACAAGCAGAAGTCGGGGCTTCAGCCGAGACCCCCCAAAATTAAACAACTACAAAATAAAATGTACCTTATCCGTCAGGTATCCAACGAAGGCTAGGTCACAATGCCAGAGCATAGGCCCAGAGCCAGGCCCAATGCCAACCTAAAGGCTGGGTTCCAAAGCCAGGGCCTCGGCCTGGACCCAGACCTGAACCCAGGTCCAATGCCATGACCTGACCCAGAGGCTGGGTCCCAACACCAGTGCCTTAGCCTAGGCCAGGGCCCGTACCAAGAGTCGACACTGCAACCTGGCCTTGAACGCCATGTCCTGATGCCGGGGCATCGGCCTGAACCTAGGCTCAATGCCACAACCTGGCCCCAAAACCTGGGCCTCGCCCTAGGCTGTGGCCTTGCCCCAGGCCCAATGCCATGACCCAGCTTGAAGGCCAGGTCTCGAAGCTGGGGCCTCGGCCCGGACCCAGGCCTGATGCTATGACTGACCCGGAGCCCCGTTCCTGATGCCAGAGTCTCATCCCAGACCCAGGCCCAACACCGCAACTCAACCTAGGCCTGGACCCAGGCCCAAAGCAGGGGCCTCATCCAGGAGGCCAGGTCCTAATGCCTGGGCCTTGGCTAAGTTGGGTCCAGTCCTCATAGCCCAGGCCTCAAAGCCTCTTCTTTGTCCTTTGCTTTCTTCAGCACTTGCAAGCCAAATGACGCTGTCTTCTGGAGTCATGCCAAAGTTAATTAACAAAACTGCAAAATGCAATAAATAAGGCTAATTCGTTTCATTTGTTGGTTTCGTTTTATACTAATGATTCAGGCCTAGGTCTAGGCCCAAAGCCTGGGCCTCACCTAGGGCATAGACTTTGGCCCAAAGCAGGACCCACACCCTAGGCCCGAGCATGATGTTGGGGTCTCAGCAGAGGAATGGGATGATGCCAGTGCCTCGCCCGAGATCCCTAAAAATTAAACAACAAAAAAAAACTTACCTAGGCTGGGGCCCAAGCCCAGTCCCATCACTGCAACCTGACCCAGAAGCTGGGTCCTAACGTCAGGGCCTCAGCCCAGATACAGGCCTGATGCCTTGACCTGACCTGGAGACCAGGTTCTGAGTCCAGGGTCTTGGCCTAGGCCAGGTCCCAGACTCAGGCCCAATGCTGCAACCTGACCAGAGGCCAGGTCCCAATACTGGGGCATCCACCCGGACCCAGACCTGACACCACGAGACAGCCTAGAGGCTGGGCTCCAATGCCTGGGCCTCAGCCTAGGCCGGGGGACAAACCAGGCCCAATGCCACGACCTGGCCTGGAGGCACAACCCCCAGTGGACAGCATCATTTCACTTGCAAGTGCCGAAGAAAAAAGATGATGATGAAGAGACTCCGAGGCCTGGGCACCAAGGCCTGGGCCTGACACTCAGCCATAACCAAGGCATAACAACATTAGAATATAAGAACATAAGAAATTGCCATACGGAGTCAGACCAAGGGTCTATCAAGCCCAACATCCTGTTTCCAACAGTGGCCAATCCAGGCCATAAGAACCTGGCAAGACCCAAAAACTAAGTCTATCTCATGCTACTGATGCTAGTAATAGCAGTGGTTATTTTTTAAGTCAACTTAATTAATATCAGGTAATGGACTTCTCCTCCAAGAACGTATCCAAAACTTTTTTAAAACCACCTACACTAACTGCACTAACCACATCCCCTGGTAACAAATTCCAGAGTTTAATTGTGCGTTGAGTGAAAAAGAATTTTTTCCAATTAGTTTTAAATGTGCTACATGCTAAGTTCATGGAGTGCCCCCTAGTCCTTATTATCTGAAAGAGTAAGTAACTGATTCGCATTTACCCATTCTAGACCTCTCATGCTTTTAAAGACCTCTATCATATTCCCCCTCACCCGTCTCTTTTCCAGACCTGGTCTCTGGGTTGGGTTGCAGCTTTTGTCCCGGCGCCGTGAGCTGTGAGCTGGTTTCCAGGTTGGGTCATGGTGTTTGGCTTGGGTCTGGACCGAGGCCCTGGTGTAAGGACCCAACCTCAGGACCAGGTCACGATGTCAGGTCTGGGTTCGGGCACTGGCCTAGGCAAAGCCCCGGTGTCAGGACCAGCCTCTAGGTTCTGTCATAGCATCTGACTTGGGTCTGGGCCAAGGCCCTTGCATTGGGACCAAGCCTCTGGCTCACACCGAAGCCTCGGCCTTGAGCAGGCTGAGGTCACAGTGATCTACTGTGCCCAAGGCCAGAGTATGTGGTTAGTGCAGTTAGTGTAGCTGGGTTCAAAAAATGTTTGGATAAGTTCTTGGAGGAGAAGTCCATTAATGGCTATTAATCAAGTTTACTTAGGGAATAGCCACTGCTATAAATTGTATCAGTAGCATGGGATCTTCTTAGTGTTTGGGTAATTGTCAGGTTCTTGTGGCCTGGTTTTGGCCTCCTTTGGAAACAGGATGCTGGGCTTGATGGACCCTTGTTCTGACCCAGCATGGCAATTTCTTATGTTCTTATGTTCTTAAGGCCTATGCAAGGCCAAAGCCTCCAGATCCTCACCAGACCAGATAAGTGGGGGCTGGGGGTGATCCAGGCCCTGGCATTTTTTTCGGGCAGGCAGGTGGGAGCAGGTAGGAACACCAAGAGGAGAGCATCACCTTGCTGGTGGCTGAAAGGAATCAGTAAGTTTTGCTTGGGAAATTTTGGGGAAATTTTTTTTAAAGTGTTGGGGAGAAGTAAACTATTGGGGTATATTATTTAGTGTGTTTGTGTGTTTTTGTTTTTAATAGTCAGTAAGGCAGCTAATAAACAAACGCTAGTGTGTTTATTTCTAAATAGCCTGTCAGTAAGGCAGCAAATAAGCAGTTAGTGTGTTGGTATATTTAAAAAAAAAAAAAAAAAAAAAAAAGGTAGCCAGAAGCTAGAAATAAGCTAGGAGCAGTGTATACCTAAGTAAAAAGGTTGAAAAGTTCAGTTACTCACCTTGGAAAGGTGTAAAGGTTAGGGATATGAATCGAGCTTCGGACGATTGAAAATATCGTCGATATTTTCAAAATCGTCAGAAATCGGGGGCTCCCCCGAAACGATAGGAAAACCCCACAATATTGATCGTGGGGGTTCTCTTATCATTTTGGGGGAGGGAGGGAAAAACAGCACACAAAAATAATCCCTAACCCACCCCAACCCTTTAAAACTAATCCCTTTGCTTCCCCCACCCTCCTGGTCCCCCCAAAAACATTTTACAGGTACCTGGTGGTCCAGTGGGGGTCCCGGGAGCGATCTCCCACTCCCGGGCCGTCGGCTGCCACTAATCAAAATGGTGCCGATGGCCCTTTGCCCTTACCATGTGACAGGGTATCCGTGCCATTGGCTGGCCCGTCACATGGTAGGAGCACTGGATGGCCTGCGCCATTTTTAAAGATGGCGCCGGCCATCCAGTGCTCCCTCCATGTGACAGGGGCCGGCCCCCTTGCAAGTCATGGCTGTGAATGGTGCGAAGCCAAGGAATCTCTGGAGAGCCTTGAGGCCCATAGGTTGAGGCCAATCAGACCCGGGGAGGACAATGGAACGGTGCAGGATGTAAGTAGATGCAGTTGCTGCCGTCTGCAACCGATGGGCAGTTTCAACTTCCAAAGTGATGGCCACTGCAATGGTAGAAGTGGAGCTGAAGTTTCTGCTGCTGACCGAGATCTCTCTAAGTCCGGGAGTGCCAGCTACACCATCTCCTCCCCAGTTTGGCCATGAGGATGCGTCAGATCAACCGGGGGAACTGCATGAAGTCCCGAGCACATCGAGAATCCGGCTAGAAGAGGCTGAGTCCTTCATTCCGCGAAATGCGGGAGATGAGGTCGCAGCCGGGACATGTAGGATGCCCGAGATGGAAGACTTTGTTGGTGATGTTACTCTTCCTTTGACCTTAGTAAAGGTTGTTTCTGATGGCTCGAGTGGAGTAGTGCCCAGTGGAGAGGTCATCAAAGCCCAGGTTGGTAAATTTCATCTTATAAGACCTCCTGTTATAACATTGGATGCTCTCTGGAATGTATTGTTTAATTTGGAATCATTGATTACTGGTTTAACCTCATTAGTTATGGACACTAATAAATGTTTCCAGGATAGCTCTAATAAAATACTGGTGCAAGAGTCAAAGATACTGAAGCTGGAGTTTTGCTTGAATACAATGGAAAAGGTACAGCAACAACTAGTACAATTTGAAATAATTTCTTCTAAGAAGATTGAGAACATTGAGAATGGAATGCACTCACTTAATTTGAGCGTTCTTAATTTTCTTATAATAAAGAAAATTACTCTGACAGAACTATTTTGGAACTACATCTCTCAGACTCTCAAGGTTCCAAGCTCATTAATGCCTGTAACAACTATGGAATACTTTTTGCCTCAAGTTCAACCTGATGATCACTCCTGGAATGATCACTCCTGGAATCGTCATTAGATTTAACTAATTTTCTTCAATATTCTTCAACAATGGAGATTAAACATTGTGGAACCTTATTGGTGACCTTCGCGTTTCCTGCAGATCATGATATTGCCTTGCATTTTTTTCCTGCACAATCAGCTTAATCGATCTCTGCTGTTTTATGGTCAGAAGCTGTGGATGTACCCTGATTTAACCAGGGTCACACAACTTCGCTGAAAGAAGTTTCTTACCTTATGTCCCTGGAGCATACAGTCTAGTTGAGACAAACACACCCGACAAACAAGAATCTACAGGGAATATATCAATTATAGAGAAGTGGTTGGGTTTGAAAGCCACCTAAAAAAGATGTTGGTTTTCTTTAACTGTATTTGAATATGGCCAGAGAAGGAGCAAGATGCACTGAGTCAAGAAGTCTGTTTCAGGCCTATGGACCAACAAGGTAGAAAGTATGTAGTCAGAAGATGGCAATGGAGGAGAAAGGCACAGATATGAGTGACTTGCCCAGAGAACACAAGGAAGGGTTTTGGGAGAGAGAACGCAGGTAATTTATGAAATGCTGTTCTCCCATTTTATGTCTATGGCAAAAAAAAACAAAAAAAAACACCTTTTAAATTGGGCCACTAGAATTGAACCCTTAATGATGGTTTTACTATTCATAAAATTCAAATAAGTGTCTATTCAATCATTTTTATGGAAAAATTTATCAAACTTGAAGGCAGACTAGAAAGGTTTGAAGCATTGAGCATTGCTGAAACAGATCACAAAAAATACATACAGTATAGCAGAATGCTCAAACAAAATTATGCATGCTTATTTCTCCAGATTTTGCCACAATGAATTATAGCATTGTATGTAATTATCTATGACATAGGAGCTACTCTTGGTGGTACTGTATATATGATCAGGGCAATTATAACACTTCCAAAGGCAAAACAAAATGCAGCATGCTTTATTTATAATTTGGGGGATTTTTTAAATCATAACTCTTTCATTATAAAATGCCTTAAGCCCCAGACATAGCAATCAAATAATGTAATATCCTATATCATTTAAGAAGTACCTTCTGTATTGAAAAAAGAGATGTTATCAAAGATCTTAAGTTTAAATTGTGTACATTGCAGGAGTGCGCTGCTGTGACACATTTGTCTAGCAACAGTAGCTTAGCAAGGAATTTGATAACTGTGAGTAATTTTATAGCTCTTTCTAAATGAACTGTTGTTGATATTGGAGTTTTTAATTATCTCTTTAGAACAGGTTTAATGAATCTAAAGCACTATTCACAATTTCTAGAGAGAAATACAAGGATTACCTTTAAAGGGCTATAAAGTAACAATTAGGGGTAAATTTTCAAAACATTTACACATGTAAAATTGGAAGTTACACACATAAGTAGCAATTTTACGAGGACCCGAGGCACACGTGTACTGGCATTGCCATGTATAAATGTGAAAGAAAAAGAAAAGAGAGGCAGTTCAGGATTCAGAGCTTTGGACGTCTGTGCACAAGTTGCTATTTTGAAAGCAGAATGCATGCATTCATTACCAAGCTTGACCGGATGATTTTATACCTGCTAATAGGGAAGATTTTTGTCAGTAGCTGTGTAAGACAGCACATATGCCCCTAACCTGTTGCATCTAAAGCTAAAGCAATATTTTATAAATTGTGTGGTGGGAGCTGCACCGTGTAAAATACAACAGCATATTTCTGCTTAGAAAGTACGTGCATGTTTTCGTAGTCATGCATATTTGTAATGCAGCAAAACTCATACTTTCTTTGTCCATTGCATAAAAGTATACACATATATTTTATGCACATAATGGTAACTTGTGGAAGTTTATATCACTGAGCTATATGCGAGGCATGTATTTTATATAGAATGAACATATTCCACTTATAAAAATATTGACTTCTGCATGCATTGACAATCATCAGTTCGCTGACACCTTCCCCAGTTCATCCAGATCTCCACCAGTTCATTCAGACCCTCTAGCACTTCATCCTTATCCCCCATCAGACCTTCCACCAAAAAAAACTGCAGATAAACGACAAGTGCAATTTCATTTCTGTATCTTAATTAGCAGTTGCAAAAGCATATTGGTAATATATGCACGTATACTGCTTACAAACTAGCAATTTGTGAACTTCCGAACCCCACCCCATAACTCTCCTAAACTTCCCACTGTTAGTATCTGAATACCTTGCACTCTTGTAAAAAGCTACTTAGGAGCATTACTTTCAATTTTACACATGTAAAGCATTTTGAAAATGTACTCCTAAATTGCAGAAGTGAAATTGCACTTGCCTTTTGTCTGTAGTTTTTGGGTGGTGGGTCTGTATCAAGTAGTGGGGGGATCAGCGTGAGGTGCTGTATGGTCTGGGTGAATTAGTGGAAGTGTCTGCAAATTGGTGATTGCAAGGTCATGCACAAGTGTTTTCATAAGCAAAATACACACATTCTTTATAAAATACATGTCTCTGTGTATAATGTTACAATTATTATGCATGTAAAATATATGTGTGTATTTTTTAAAAATGGGTAGAGAAAATATGCGTTTTCCTGCATTACAAATATCCACAAGTAATGAACAATACGTGCCTACTTTCGGGGTAGAGATACGTCATAAACTGTGCAGCTCGCCACACACAGTTCATAAAATATGCTGTAATTTTAAATGCACCAACTTGCATACACATGTGCTGAATTATGCAGACTATTAAAAATTACTTTCCTTATGTCTAAGGGATCAAATCACTCCCAGAGTGAGGGCCTCCACCTGAAGGACAGCAAATGAATATCAGTTTTCTCAAATATCTATTGCCATAAAGGGGATATTCAGGTGCCATCCGTGTTAATTCTGAACACTAAAAAAATGATTTGGATGGGCCCAAAACAAGACATTTGGGATACATAAAAGACAAACATGGCCTTTACTTTCTATTGTCAGGCTGCTCTCTAATTCAAGCTTTTCCCACAAGGGGCTATTCTGCAACTTGAAGTGCATTCACCTCTGTGAGGTCTCTACCCCAAATAGACTTATTTCAGCTTAGAGCAGGAGGAAGATTGGATGGCCTCCCTTTCAGTTGCATAGCTAACATTATCTCTTGTGGAGGGAAACATTTCATTTTTCTTTTATTCTATTTGAATCCATTGGAATGGAATTATGAGAAACGTCCAAGAAAAGAAATTGGGAACAGCTCAGTTATGGAGACATTTCATACCTCACCACAGCACAATTTGCTTCATTTACAAATATCCCAGGCATTCACTAAGCATTTACATTCGCGCCCCCCCCAGTCTACTCCAAGCATTAACACATCATCATCTTTACATTCACTTTCACATATCTATCCTATTAGCACCTACTGCACAGTGCACACACTTGCTCACACTCCATCTCACAGACCATCGTTCACATTCTCATTAAATCTATTAGCTAAAATATCCAATATGCATTTTAAAATATATATTTTATTTTTTAAATTGTTTCCCTGTTCCAGGAAATGAGGGTGGCAGTGACTCAGGAGCTCTTGTAGGCGATGTTGGAAGATCTTTGACCAGCTCCATGGGGGTCTCTACATCCTCTACTTGCTGCACCTGAAGACTGGTCAGGGCAAGGCTTAACGAAAGAAAGAAAAAGGAGTCAAGAAACCTAATAGAAAACACATAAAGCAGCAGGTACAAAGCCGTAAAGAGGGTAGCACATAAAATTATACCTTCAACAGGGTCCATATCATCCCCCTGCAAAACATGCAGCAGCTGCTGACTAGAAAACTGCTGCATGCTCTGGAAAGCCAAGAGAAAAAAGAAGATGTGGGGAAAAGTCTGATACAATGAGGTAACAGTCACATACGTCAACATGTGAAACGAATGGCAAAGCAGGATGCAAAAACGAGAACAGACATTGGGGCATAATGCAATAAAGTTTAGCATGCAAGCTAAGACCATTTTATATACACATACTATGCAATAATATCTTATTGTACATGTTAAGCCAAGCTCAGAAGACATTAGCGTATGCAAGCTAAAATTAGTATGTCCGTGCATATAACTGAAGGAAGTTAAATGTAAATGAGGCTTTAGCCTGTGTACAATAAACAGCATGCTATGCTTTTCTTCATATGCTATTTAGATAATTTTTGCTATGTCTTAAAAGTTAACACTTTCTTTGGACCAGGTTTTAACTTTTTAGTATGACACTATTGAAAGGGATAAGTTATCAGCAACTACTGTACACTGCATGATGTAGAAAGCACGGTCAGAAGGCACAGTCAGGCTAATGCAATATCGACGAGCTTTAAACGGGTGCTCATGATTGAGTGCCCACTCTCTTAACGCACGCTGATCCACCTCTCCCAAGCACTCGATTTAATATTTAAATGGACTGTCACGGTAAAAAGGAGGTGCTAAGGAAAATTGTGTGTCCCAGCGTCTTCTCAGCATCGGGCTCCCAGGAGAGGTGGCTGTCAGTGAGGGTTTGGAAAACAGATGCTCCATTTCAAGAGCGTCCATTTTCTTAACTTGTTCACAGCCACAGGTTAGGAAAACAGACGATCATTAATTGAGCATCCATTTTTTCCTAACCTGACTGCTGGTGACATTTATTTATTTATTTTCCCAGTTCTCTTTTTTTTGGTTCCTCAGACTTAATATCGCCACAATATTAAGTCAGAAGAACTACAGAAAAGCAGTATTTTCTGCTTTTCTGAACTTTTGGGGCTCTTCAAGAATTAACGCTTGCTCCAAGGCAAGTGTTAGTTTTTGTTACTAAAAATGTGTGCGTCAGGTGTACTTTTTTTTTTTGCATTGGGGGTTATAGCTAATAGCCTCATCAACATGAATTAACATGTGATAAGCGCTACTAGCTACAAAGCTGGTTTGGATGTGCGTTTTGGATGCTCTAATCCCCTTATTACATGAGGGGTTTTGGACGCGCGACCAAAATACGCATCCAAGTGCGTGTAAAGCCATGAGCTTGGCCAAGCGCACTATATTGCATTGGCCTGAGTGATTTTACTGTCCTTCATAAAAGACTATTACATAAGTTATTATCAAATAGCATGATTGTGATGATAATTGTTGGCTTTGATGGCTTTTTGGATTTGGGAGGGACTACTTTCCTTTCACACCACTTGCTAAGATCATAGTATAGTCAAGCTATGAGATGAAGATGGTTTCTTAACTTTTTTCTAGAGATTGATAAGCTGGGGATTAACATTCTGACACCCAACCCCACTCGGGATATGATAATGTAGTGTTTCCCAACCCTTTCCTAGAGACACACCTAACCAGTTGGGTTTTCAGGATATCCATAATGAATATGCATGAGAAAAATTATGCATACACTGGAGACCTAGGTTATGGAAATCTATCTCATTCATATTCATTGAGCCAATCTTGAAATCCCAACTGGAGAGGGTTGGGAAACCCAGATGTATTGGTCATTACCAAAGCAGGAAGAGTAAACCTCTTCCTTAAAACAAACAAAAAAAAAATCCTTTGTTGTGGTTTCCATCCACCATTGCAGTCATTCTGTTTTGACCCAGGTCAGTGATCTGGGAAACAAGGGCTTTTTTGAGTTCCCCAATTATTTTTTTTTGTTTGACTGCAGAACTCTTTTCAGAGAGAGATTTGAGGCTCTCCTGGACTATGTAGCCCCAGCTAATGCTGTAGTGGTGTCCTCCTCCAATATCTTTCAATTGCCTACACAAGGCACCACTGGAGCAGAGGCTGACCCTGGCATCATCACTAAAGGATGCCATCAGATGCCAGTGCTCTCTGTAGTCAGCACTGGCAGATTTTTCTTCTTGGCATCAATGAGATGGATATGCTAGAGCTACCAAAACACCATCTTTTTCCTACTTACAGACATTTCTGGCTGAATGTGATATGAAAGTATAGGCCCGGCATCATCCTGGAGGTATGTGCAGTGCAGTCTCCAGGGTAATGTCATCACCTTACTGCTCCAATTGAAATTAACATAGCAACATAGTAGATGGCAGCAGAAAAAGATCGATTGACCTACGCAGTCTGTTCAAATATTCCTGTGCACGCTACCAACCTCCTTATCCAAGACAGTTTCTGTTGTCTTCTTTCTTTGTACTTCATCCTTGTGGGTAGCTGAGCATGCAAGATCCTCTATTTTGTTCATATACAAACCCTTCCCCTCCTTTCCTTAACTGGTTACAAATACAATCAGCCACCAGCATCGCTGTTGCCCGAACATCCAGCTTCTTGGATCCCCAAGGCTCTACCAGCCTGGCTACATGAGCACTTGTGTTTCCACTGGGACTTCTGTTTATAGACCCAAATGGTAATTCTTCTGTTCTCTCTTCACTTTTTTGCAACTATTTATTTATTTATTTATTTATTTTTAATTTTTATATACCGATGTTCCTGTAAAGAATACATATCGCACCGGTTTACAAGGAACTGAACAGACGCCTCCAGGGTGGAAATACATTAAAACAGTCGCCTCAAGGCAGAATACATTAACACAAGTATACAGGAAAACTATTAAAAGAGAACTTTCATAAACTCAATTAAATGTAACTGTGAACCATAAATCAGGAACCATAAATCAGGAACATATGTACAGAGGTAGGTATATCGTCTGTCGCTTCACCAGATTTTAGCTCTCAGGGAAAGCTTGAGTGAATAGCCAAGTCTTTAGCTTCTTTTTGAATGTCGGAAGGCATGGTTCTTGGCGGAGGTCCGGTGGGAGCAGGTTCCAAAGATGGGGACCTGCAGTGGACAGAGCTCGTTTCCTCAATGAGGTTTTTGTTGGCTGGGTGTGAAGCATGTTCTGGTATGAACTTCTGATCGGTCTATTGGAGACGTGTTGCTGTAGTTGGAAGGATAGGTTGAGGGGGGAGATGTTGTGAAGAGCCTTGTGAATCATCATGAGGGATTTAAATTGTATCCTAAATTTTATAGGCAGCCAGTGAAGATTTTGGAGGATAGGGGTGATGTGATCCCATTTTTTGGTGTTAGTGAGAATTCTGGCTGTCGCGTTCTGGACCATCTGAAGTGGTTTGATGGTGTTGGCTGGCAGGCCCAGGAGGAGTGAGTTGCAATAGTCCAGTTTAGGGAGGATGATCGATTGTAGTACCAAGCGGAAGTCTTGGAAGTGTAGAAGAGGTTTTAATTTTTTTAAGACTTGCAATTTGAAGAAGCAGTCTTTGGTAGTATTGTTTATGAACTTGGTGAAGTTGAGTTGGTTGTCCAGAAGTACACCAAGATCTCTTACTTGTGGTGTGTGGTCGATTGATGTGAAGGAGAGTTGGGTGGAACTAGTTGGGTTGAATAGAGAGCACTTGTTTGGAGCTATTATGAGGATTTCAGTTTTGCTAGTATTTAGCACGAGGTTGAGGCTTGTTAGCATGTTTTTGATTTCCGAAAGGCAGCTGTTCCAGTAAGACCACATTTTGTGGAGGGATTCCATTATTGGGATGAGGATCTGAATGTCATCCGCGTATAGGAAGTGTGTTAGCTTGAGGTTAGATAGTAGATGGCAGAGTGGAAGGAGATAAATATTGAATAGTGTTGGTGAAAGGGATGATCCTTGAGGTACCCCCAGCTTTGATCTGATAGGGAGTGATTCTTTGTTGTTAATCCTGACCTTGTATTGTCTGTTTTCAAGGAAAGATTTGAACCAGTTGAGCGCTGAACCTGTTATACCAATATCTGCTAGACGCTGAATGAGGCAGGTATGGTTCACAGTGTCGAACGCTGAGGAGAGGTCCAGTAAGACGAGAAGGAAAGGTTGACCATTTTCCAGGTTGATGAGGATGTTATCAGAAAGCGAGGCTAGTAGAGATTCAGTGTTCAGTGACTTTCGAAATCCGAATTGATTGGAGGTTAGAATGACATTCTCTTCTAGGAATTCGGATAGTTGTCTG
The DNA here is from genome assembly GCF_901001135.1 of Rhinatrema bivittatum. NCBI lineage: Eukaryota > Metazoa > Chordata > Amphibia > Gymnophiona > Rhinatrematidae > Rhinatrema > Rhinatrema bivittatum. Next base: position 98,126,433 of record NC_042616.1, on the reverse strand, counting down.
TTTACTACCTTCTCCATGATTTTTGCAATCATTGGGAGGTTGGCAATTGGTCTGAAGTTAGCTGGGTCAGTGGGTGGAAGGTTAGGTTTTTTAAGGAGAGGCTTGAGAATAGCAAGCTTGAGTTGGTCAGGGACTTGACCTTGGGAGAGCGAGCAGTTTATGATGTCTGCTATCGGTTTAGCGATGATGTTAGGAATGGAGAACAGTAGATTGGATGGGATGTGGTCAAGTGGGTGGGATGAGGGCTTCATCTTCCTAAGGATGTTTTCAATTTCTAAGGCGGACGTCTGCTCAAGGGAAGCCATCGAAGCTGTAGTTGCTTTATATTGCATGTGGGTTGGGTGAGAGTGTTGTGTGCTGGTAGTGGGAGGGTAGTTCTAACTAACGAGTCTCTGTGCTTGCTGCTTATGCCACATTTTCTTGAAGTCAATTCCATTTCTGCTCGCTTCACTGACAATAAGTCCCATATGTCACCCTTACTTTTATTCAGTTTTGCAGCAGGGAACCAAGATTTGAGGAAAAGAGAACTGAGCATGCTCAGTTTAGCATGCACAAAATATTTAGCTTTGACAACACTAAATAATATGCTTACATTATTTAACAATTGCATTTTTAGGTTAATATACTCATTAATAACATGGATACTCTATCATGAAAATGCTCTACAATCCATATGCTAAAATTTATTGCATAGTCCATAAAGCGGCATTTTAATGTGAATATTTACATTTTTTAACAACTTACACACTAAGAATTTTTTAGCATCAGTTTTATTGCATATTTTAAGAAAGAACGAAGACAAGTAACCTGAAAAACACTATGTTTATATTTAAAAACATGTTATAAATTTATATTTTGGCTGATGTTCAAGGCTCTAGGCAATTTACAAAAAACAATAAGACATACATAATAATAAAAGCATAAAATACCATAATAAAAGCAAACACAAGAAGAAACATTTTTTAAATGAGATATAACTAGACAACAGGTATAAATTATAAGCACATAGCAGGTAGACAAATAAACCAAAAACTGCCTTAAACTAAAATTATGACTACCCATATGCCAATTAAAACAGATAAGCCTAGGTCCACCCAAGACTGCGCCAGCTAAGCGGAAGGCGTGAGCTCGGCTCCATTTGACTTTTTTCCTACTGCTTTACCTTTGTGCAATGCCGCATTCCGCATGCAAAAGATGGGCGAAGGAAACAGCCAACCCCGCGGTTCCTCCGGGTTCCATACCTTTGGGGCCGATGGGCATGCACGTACTGCGGAGGGCAGTGTTGGGTGATCTGTCCTTGGAGAGAGGGGCTGAGAAGTTTCGGCTGCCTTGTCTGTGGACTCTCTTACATCTTTGTCTCCAATAGACAGACAAGCTCCGGCAAACCCGGCTGTCACCAGAGACCGAGGTCTCCTGTCGGCGGGGACGCCAGATGAAATGGGCTGTTCCTTTGCTGAGACAGGGTTGGGAGATGCCAGGATCTCAGGAGAGAGAATCGTTGGAGGCCCTGTTGAGGGCCTGGCCAGTCAGCTTACTGGGGAGTGTGAGACGCTGGAGGAACTTTCTCAAGGCAACAGTTATATACTTTTGAGAGAAATTGCTGCCCCAACCCTGGTAAGACCTTCAAATATTACCTTGGAAAATACATGGAATGCAATAACCAACTTAGGAAATTCTATTACTCAACAATTTAATCCTATTATACAAAGAGTAAATTTAATAAAGAATACTGTCTCTTGCTTGAAACAGTTTAAAAAGAAAACTCAAGAAGATGTGGTAAAGATTCTGAAGGAGTCCCAGCAGATTGTTCAAGAGCATTGGATTAATAAAAATTCTTTGTTACAACTAAAGATTGAAAATATGGAGAATACAATTCGTAGTAGAAATCTACGCTTCGTGAACTTTCTTTAACTCCCTCAGATGGGAGCTAAAGAAATGTTCAAGAAATATTTGATTGACATTTTAAAATTCCTGAGGAAGCTGTTCCCCTTACTTCCAAGATCTTTTATATACCACCTTATAAGACATCAGAACAAGATAAGCCAGGAATGGATATTCTTTCTCCTAATTTGGATATTTCTACTTTATTAGAAACATCAGATACAGCCTTAGTGCAGCTCGTTACTATGGTTGTTACTTTTGTTTTTGAAGCTGATTGGAATGGGTTCTTCACCTTTTTTTTAAATAACGATTGCAACCTTTCCTCCAGATGAAGATTAGAATCTATCCTAATGTATTTCGTCAAACCCAGAAAAAAAGACGGCAGTTTCTTCTAATACGTCTGAGAGTATTACAGATTAGTGGAACATTTATTCTAAAATTTCCATGCAAATGCATAGTAAAATATAAGGATTTAAGATATAAATTTCTTGTTCCTTTTCAACTCTCTACTTTCTTATATGATAAACCTATTCTTTCAAATTCTGAAGCTGAGTCTCTTCTTCCTGACTCTCCTTTAGTAGGCTGATATCTGTCTTATAAAGTAATATCTGCGATCACTTAGCCATACAAAATTTTCTTTTTTATTGTATGGTTTTCAATTTTCCTTACCATCGGGCGATCTTTTTTGTGGACTTAATACAACCTGTTATAAACATTTAAATGTTTTGTTCTAATGATATTTCTTTTTTTCATATATTTACCAAGCTCTATTTCTTTTTCAAGATATATGTCTTGTAATATCTATGAAAAGTTAATAAACAGAGAATTAAAAAAACAAACTAGATAAGCCTTTAAAGAAGTCTTAAACTGTTTAGAACAAGTAGTCAGCCTCATCTCAGTCAGTAAAGGGTTACGTAATTTGGGTGTAGCTACCAAGAAAGCCCTTTCTTGACTCTCATCAAGGTGAGCCACTTTAAATGATGGCACATCGAGTAGCTCCTTATGTAATAAATGGAGAGAACTGGTGGGGACGTATATTCTCAGAAGGGCATATGCCTGTGGAAATGAATCAAGCCTTAATATATTAAAGACCAAAACTGCAACTTTGTAAAGGACATGCTGTTGTGACTGTCGAAATCCGGAAGTGGATCCTTGGGCCGATCGGCGTGAGAGGACAGTCGGGAGGCAGAACACACACTGGAAGAGCTGGAACTTCACCTGGAAACCCGTGACCCCTCCAGAGGAGCTGTGGGAGCCCGGGTTGCTAGGACTTAGGAGTCTTCGCCCTGGAAGCCCGAGGTTCCCCCAGGAGGAGCCCGTAGGGACCCGGACCGCTGGGAGAAGGGAACGAAGAACCAAGGAGCGGAGACACGAACTGGGGTCAAGGCAGGCAGCAGGCAGGCAGAGATGAAGTCACGGACCGGAGTCAAGGCAGGCAGCTGGCAGGCGGAAATGAAGTCACAGACCGGAGTCAAGGCAGGCAACAGGCAGGCAGAAAGGAAGTCACAGACCGGAGTCAAGACAGGCAGCAGGCAGGCAGAAAGGAAGTCACGGACTGGAGTCAGGGCAGGCAGCAGACAGGCAGAATCGGAAGTCAGACAGGCCGAGGTCAGAAGTCAGTCAGGCAGGCAGGCAGAGTCCAGAGAAGCAGGCAGGCAGGCACGAGTCAGAAGTCAGGCAGAATCCAAGAATGAGCAGGCAGAAGTCAGGAACCAGACGAGCAGGAACGGCAACTAGAACTCAAAGAGTGACCACGTTGCAAGGGCAAAGTGAGGAGCGCCGGCGCTTGTTTAAATCCCCCGCCAGCGTCTGACGTCACTAGGGGGCGTTTCTGCACATCTGGGTGCTGAACGCTCAAGAAGCCGTCCTACGCACGCGCGCGTTCCCCTGCAAAGGGGAGGAGTCTTCGGCGGCGTCTCCCTCGTGGAGACGCCGCTGCCATGCGGCTCGGGTGGCCTGGAATCCGGCATTATGCGGCGTTTGCAAGGAAGGTAAGGACCCGGTCACTAAGCTAGTGACCGGGATCGTAATAGTACCCCCCCTCTTACGCCCCCTCCGCAGAGGACCGGGCTTTCCGGGATTGTCCAGGTGATATTGAGACAGTAGAGATTTGTCTAATATGTTCCGTGCAGGCTCCCACGAATCCTCCTCGGGACCACAGCTCTCCCAGGCCAGTAAATACTCCCATCGGCGATTGTGAAAGCGCACATCCCGTATCTCCTGTACCTGGTAAACAGGTTCTTCTGATGACGTGGCTGAGATTGCATCAGGAGCAAGCCGATGGAAACGGGAGAACACTACAGGTTTCAGCAGTGACACATGGAACACGTTGTGGATGCGTAAGGATGAGGGAAGGCGGAGCCTGTAGGAAACCAGGCCTATCCGTTCAGCCACCGGAAAAGGACCACAAAATCTGGGGGCTAACTTGCGGGAACGGCCCGGAAAATGGAGGTTCTTCATACTCAGCCATACCTTAGTACCGGGCAATAAGTCTGGTGCGGGGCGTCGGTGTCGATTCGCACCCCTTCGTGCCCTTTCTGCTGCTGTAGTGAGTCGGTGTTGCAGGGTTCTCCATAGCCGATGAAGTTGGGTGGCTACCGTCTGGGCCGACGGTGAAAGGACATCCACAGGCACTGGAACAGGTGATCTGAGGTGATGACCGAAGACCGTCTGGAACGGAGACTGACCCGTAACTGAATGCGTGTGATTATTGTAGGCGAATTCGGCCCAGGGCAGAAGGGAGACCCAATTATCTCTTTTTTCAGAAATGAAGCTGCGAAGATATGTCTTGAGGGAGTGATTCATCCGCTCCGTCTGCCCATTACTCTGGGGGTGAAACGCGGTGGATAAATTTAATTGTACTCCAAACTTCTTGCAAAGAGCACGCCAGTAGCGGGCCGTAAACTGGGGTCCTCGATCAGAGACAATGCTTTGCGGAAGACCATGAGCCCGAAAGATGTGTTGCGTAAATAGTAGTGCCAGCTCAGGCGCTGATGGAAGCTTGGGCAAGGGTACCAAGTGAACCATCTTAGAGAACCGGTCCACAGTGACCCAGATCACCGAGTTCCCTTCAGATGGAGGCAAGTCCATCACAAAGTCCGTGGCGATGTGAGTCCAAGGCTTGGTGGGAATTGGCAAGGGTTGTAAGAGTCCCCACGGTCATCCCCCGAGAGGTTACTGTCTGGCACATACTGGACAGGATGTAACATATTCTTGCACATCTTGTCGTACACGGGGCCACCAGTAATATTGATTCAATAAGCTTAATGTTCTCTCCCGGCCGGCGTGGCCCCCCGTGAGAGAGTCATGAGCCCATTCTAGTACTTTTCTACGGTCACATCGAGAGACTACCACTCTACCTTGAGAGGACACACTGGTACTGGCTAGAAAGATTCTAGCCGGATTGATGATATACTGAGGAGGATCCTCTTTTTCCTCGAAGATGGTATTCCGAGATAAGGCATCGGCCCGTACATTCTTCGAAGCAGGTCGGTATTTGAGAATGAAGTCAAAACGACTAAAGAACAATGACCATCGAGCTTATCTGGGGTTAAGGCGTTGAGCCTGCGAGAGAAACTCCAAATTCTTATGATCAGTATACACAGTGACCTGATGTTGAGCTCCTTCAAGCCACTGCCTCCATTCTTCAAAAGCCAATTTGATGGCTAAGAGTTCCTTATTGCCTATCCCGTAATTGTTTTCAGCAGGAGTAAATTTCTTGGAGAAGTAGGATCATGGTAGCAGTCTCCCGGTGTTGGAGTACTGAGAAAGTACGGCTCCTACGGCCACACTAGAAGCGTCTACTTCCACAATGAAGGGACGCAATGGATCCGGGTGGTGCAAACAGGTCTCCAATAGAAAAGCCTCTTTCAAATCCTGAATTTGCAACTGAAGCTCCAAAAAATACTTTCTAGCAGCTTAAGGAAAAAAGATCATGAAATACATTAATCCTTTGTCCATAAAAGAGATTCTTAAGATTAATTTCAGTACCAGATTTATATGAAACTCTGTAAGAACGTAAGAACATAAGAACATGCCATACTGTGTCAGACCAGTATCCTGTTTCCAACAGTGGCCAATCCAGGCCATAAGTACCTGGCGAGTACCTAAACATTAGACACATCACAAGCTACTATTGCTTATTAATTAATAGCAGTTTATGGAGTTTTCCTCTAGGAACTTATTCAAACCTTTTTTAAACCCATTTACATTAACTGATGTAACCACATCCTCTGGCAATGAATTCCAGAGCTTAACTGTGCACTGAGTGAAAAAGAATTTTCTTCGATTTGTTTTAAACGAGCTGACTTCATTGAGTGCCCCCAGGTCAGGGCTGGTGCAAGGGAAGTAGGCAACTGACAACCCCCTGCCCCTGGTGGTTCCCCCCCCCTCCCCCGGTCATGCCGATAATCCCCCACCCTCAGTAACACCCCCACAATCATACCGACACCACCCTGCCCCCCCTGGTCGCAGCCACAACTCCTTCCTCTTGGTTTTTTGGGCTGCTCACAGCCCCACATGGCTCACAGCCCCCAAATGGTCGGCACCCTAGGCCCAGGCCTAGCTTGCCTAGTGCTTCTGCTGGCCCTGCCCCTGGTCCTTCTATTATCTGAGAGAGTAAATAACTGCGTTACATTAACTTGTTCAAGTCTTTTCATGATTTGGTAGACCTCTATCATATCCCCCCTCAGTCTCTCTTCTCCAAACTGAACAGCCCTAACTTCTTTATCCTTTCCTCGGGCAGCCATTCTATGCCCCTTATCATTTTGGTTGCCCTTCTCTGCACTTTCTCCAGTGCAGCTATATCTTTTTTGAGATGCGGTGACCAGAATTGTACCCAGTATTCAAGGTATGGTCTTTCCATGGAGCGATACAGAGACATTATGACAACTATCCTTTTATTTGCCATTCTCTTCCTAAAAATTCCTAACATTCTGTTTGCTTTTTTGATCGCCATAGCACACTGAGCCAAAGCAGAGGAATCACCTCTGAGCTCTGGGATTTCCTTTAGCCCCAAAGGCAAATGGTGACATTAGTGTTTCTCTGAATGCCACTTCTGAGATAATTCCAAAAACTCCTATTCTATCCACTGGAGACAGCACCTCTGGAATGCCTTCCAGTGGATTTTCCTTGAATTTCATTTTGGGAACAAAAACTTTGCACAAAGGTGGAATAGCCTCAGACAAGCCTTTTAAATTCTCAAGGAAATATTTCTTCAGCATTATCATAAAGCAAACATAAGAACTACCAAACCAGATCAGACCAATGGTTCATCAAGCCCAGTATCACTGTTATGAACTCTGCCCACGGGTTTCCCCGCGAGCAGGCACACTCACCCCATGCTGCTTTCTTTGCCGGCGCAGCAGGACGCCGAAATCGGCCTGCCCACGCAGCCCGGAGGCCGCCCTGGAGTCTCCTCTTCACCGCGGCCGGAGCTGCGGCCTTTTCTGCCTCCCCAAAGGGCTGGGACCGCCCCCGAAGTGGGCTCCATCTTTGCGGCGCTAGGCCACAAACCCCGGTGCCATCCGGCGCCTGGAGCCACCCCTGGGGCTCCCCGCAGTGGCTTGAGCCGCTGCCAATGTCAGGGCCTGCTCCTCGGGCCCTGCCCTGCTTCTTTGACGTCTGCCGCGATTACGTTGGTGCAGGCCGCTGTCCGCGGTCCTGCACAGCTCCTACACTCTCCTTAGGCACTGGCACGCACCTCTCTTCAGAATTTAAAGGGCCAGACACAGGAAGTGTCCTGGCCCCATCTCTGTGACTGTTTCCTGTACCAGCCCTATAAAGGGCTGCTCCATGAATCCATTCTTTGCCTTGCATCGTGGTGACTTTGCTCTGGAGGCTCCTGCCTGCCAGAGCTTGTGTAAAGTCTTCTACTCTTCGTGGAGCTCCTCGTCTTGTCCGTTGTATCTTGTCAAATCTTCGTGCCTGAGGTCCTCGTCCAGGTGTCCTGGTGTCTTCATGATCTTTGTCCTGGTGTTCCTGCCTTCCTGGATGTTCATTCCTACGTCTCGTCTTCAACGCTTTCGAGCCTTCTGGTACTGGTAGGCCGGGGGTACCTCGGATGATGTGTGCCTGAGTGGACTAGCCTGCTGGTGAACGTCTGTCCTGTGCTCCTGAGCCGTCATGTCCCGCCAGCCATTGTGGAGCTCCGGGCGACTTATGGCTCCGTCGTCGTAGTTCTGCCGTGACTGGACTCCTTCCTGCATCTGTCCCATTCTTCTCGTGGTCCGTGACCAGCCTCTTGGGGCTGTGTAGGGCATGTAGTGGACAGGGAGGTCCGCCACCAGCCCATTGGGTGCGCCCGTGAAGGTGGGCTGAGTAGGGTGCCCTGAGAGACAATGCAAATGTCTTCCCAGCCATAGTCTAGTTCCAAGTGTCTCGTCTGCGATGCCGTCTGCATCAATCCCAAGTCTTGCCATGGATGCCGTCTGCATCAACCCAGTCTCGTCATGGATGCCGTAGCATCAACCCAGTGTCTTGTCTGCGATGCCGTTGCATCGATCCTGGTGTCACGTCTTCATAGTCCTGGTGTCATGTCTTCAACCCAAGTCCTCGTGCCATGTGATGCCGTCGCATCAATCCAAGTCTTCGTGCCATGTGATGCCGTTGCATCAATCTTCATAGTCTTCTCTTCGTGTCAAGGTTCATCTGCCCTCAACCTCAGGCCAGGCCTGCTGCTCCATGCTGCTCGCAGCAGGCCGAAAGGGCTCGGAATGGTCGGAGGACCATTCAACTTCCAACATCCTTGGATGTTGGCCTTGGGAGCTTGCCGGCCTGGCGGAGGGTAGACCGTCAGCCATGTGGAGCCACCGTCAACCCTTGGCTCGGCCTTGAAGGTCTGGGTCGGGCTGAGGCCCATGGGTACACTAAACTCCCCCGTTCTCAACAATCCTGTTTCCAACAGTAGCCAATCTAGGTCAAAAGTACCTGGCAGAAACCCAAATAGTAGACATATGCCATGCTGCTTATGCCCAGGGATAAGGAGTGGCTTTCCCGGGTCCCCAAGACTACCTGGTTAATAGCAGTTTATGGAATTTTCCTTCAGGACCTTATCCAACCTTTTTTAAACCTAGTTTTGTTAAATGCCTTTACCACATTCTCGGCAACTAATTCTAGAGCTTAATTTGCATTGAGTGCAAACATATTTTCTCTGATTTCTTTTAAATGTGCTACTTAGTAACTTCATGTCTTTTTATTCTTTGAATTAATTCTAAGAAAATTAGTAAATTGCAAGTTCTTATATCTATAGCTAGTGTCTAAAGATTCCAACTTTTTTCTGAGGTAAGTATTGTCCTTAATCAATATTTGTTGCTTGAAGTACAGAGATTTGAGAGCAATATTGCCCCAAATTTAATGAATGGTCTTAGAAAAGTGAATGTTAAAATTCAAATTTAGTAGAAGCAGCCACAGAAAACTTACATAACTGTATAACACATACTGCCAAGATGCTCTCAGCTCAGATTATCATTGTCTATCAGCTTTCCTAGAATGACCGATGTGGCTACTGATGCCCTTCCTCTATCCTCCGTACTAGGTACTTGCACTAAAATCAATGCTGGGAGCCTGGCCTAGAGCCTTCCTACTTCTCTGCTGCTCATAGCCACAGCATCTTTGGACCATTCACCATATTCTTTGGTCCCAGCTGAATGGTTCTGTTTCTGAGCAATTGCTGTCATTTGTGGTCAAGGCTCTCTCCACTGTGGCTTTTGGCTGGGCCTCAGTCCAACTGCCTAACTCTTTTGACCAATTGGACCCAGGGAAGCAGCAGAGACTTCTTGTTAGTGGAGGAAACCTTCAGGAACTGGCAAAGGAGTCTTAACCTCGGGGGTGAGAGAAATCCCAGAGCTCGGAGGGGGATTCTTCTGCGTTGGCCAGAAGCATCCCTCCAAAAGCTCCTTCAGGTAGCCACAGAGAAATACAAGGGCCTGATAAGAGCCATCAGAGATTCGAAAGGGTAGGATTTCCCCTTACACTTTTTTTTTTTTGCCCATTTTAGAAGAAGGAAAAAGAATAGAGTAAGAAAAAAAGAAAATAGGGCAGGAGTCTCATGGAGACCTTGCAGCAGCTACAGTACAACTGACACAATATTGCTTCCCCCTTTAAGAATCCCTAAGTTTATTTTTATGAAAATAATAAGCAGTTGAAAAATTAGTACATTTGTGTTTGTCACGGTCGGCCTCAAGGGCCTTGCATACTTTCTACGTTGAAGGCCTTACATTCTGTTGCGGCCTCGAGGCCTTGCGTTGTTTAGTGTGCCCTAGGGCCTCAGCCCGACCCCAGGCGCACCCAGGGCCGACCTGAGGGTTGGCAGCATATTCCAGTGTGGCTGGCGGGCTGACCCTCTGCCAGGCCTGCAAGCTCCCGAGGCCAACATCCGAGAATGTTGGAAGTTGAATGGTCCTCTGACCATTCCGAGCCCTTTCGGACCTGCTGCGAACAGCATGGAGCAGCAGGCCTGGCCTGAGGTAGAGGGCAGTCGAGGACCTTGACACGAAGACAGGACATTGATAGATCAGTGTTGTAACAGGGTACAGGTTCTGGAACCAGGCAGGAACTGTAGCAAGACTCGAGTACTGGAACCAGGCAGGAACTGTAGCAAGACTCGGGATACGAAGACATCACACTTGGGCAGAAGGACAGTTGCACAGTCTCTCAAGGCACCCTACTCAGCCCACCCGCGAGACTGAGTCGCGGACCATCCTGTCCCACTGCGTGCCCTACACAGCCCGAAGGCTGGTCACGGACCACGAGGAGAGCGGGACATGCGCAGGGAAGATCCAGGCGAGGAGGAACTCCGATGTCGGGGTCAATGGCATCCGAAGCTCCGACGGCTGATGGGAACGGAAGCTCCAAAGTGCAGGGAGAGATCCCACCTGTTGGCCACTCCTAGGCCCAACAGGTCAGAAGGCCAGGAGCACATACAAAGATGCAGGGAAGAACATCCAGGAAGACAGGACATCGGGATATAGAAGATCAAGGCAGGACATCAGGATCCCTGGATGGAACATCTGAACGGGACATCTGGACAGGAAGGCCTCCGGGCCGCGTGAGCAAAGGACAGGCCGCGGCTCCAGCCGCGTGGGAGGCACGACGACGGCGTCCTGCCGCATTGGGTGAAGAAGGGCAGAGTCGCGGTAAGTCTGCTCATGGGAGGGGGCCCGTGGGCAGCGGGTCACAACAGTGTTGTCATAAAATTATACAATCTTACTAAAAGTTATAACCGCCACAAATTTCTTCTTTTCTACCACCAAGTTTCTCATTTTCCTAACTTACTTTTTTATTATTTACATTTATTTTTCAGTGCTTGTCAGTTTAGAATGATAAGGGTGCTATGGCTTTGAGATACCCATATGTTATATATACAGTTGACCAACTGTGTGACTCTGAGCTTCTGAGCCATTTTATCACTTTACAGAAATACAGTTTTACAGTTCAAGAAAGCCCAGGACAAGCAGAGAAGATCTATAGTTGCAAGAAAGTTAAGGTGCAGCTAGAGAGATCAATTGGGGCTGTAGATTGAAACAGGAAAGGAAAATGGCTAGACTATATGGACTTTGTGGTCCTCAACTGCTATTGTGTTCCATGTTTTCATTGATTTGTTAACTCGTTCTCTTTTCCACATCTTTTGAATCAGATGGAGAAATGCAGAAAACATGCCAAAGTTTTGGATAAGCCTGTGCATGTCTAAATAACACAAACATCATATTTAATTACACTCAGATGCACTAAAATCATATAGCAGAGGCAGCAGTATTATTGGAATCGAATTACTTATCAACAGAAAACTGTGAAGGAAAGCAGCAAGTTGATGGCAAATTATTAAACTATGGGGCTGATGCAATAAATATGCGCAGAAAGCGGGCACTGAGTAGTCAGCGCTCACTTTCTTAACTCGCCCCAGGCACGTTCCCAAGGGGGGGAACCATGCAACATTTAAATTAGGGGGTCGCTAACGAGAACCCAGTTGGCGTCGGTGGTCCGCCGGTTAGGAAAACCGACGCCGAGTTTATCAGCGTCGGTTTTCCTAAATGCCGCATAGCCAGGGCCTTCAGGAAATGGATGCTTGTCATTCGAGTGTCTGTTTCCTGCACCCGACTGCCAGTGTTTTTTTTTTCTAGTTTTTTAACTTTATTTAATTTTTTTCCTCCTACTTAATATTGCAACGATATTAAGTAGGAGGCAGTACCGAAGGAGCAGGCTGAGTGCTCAATGTGCGTTCTAGACTCACATTTGTTTTTTGGATCTGGAGTGAATTAAATAAACATACACATGCTTACTGTGACTCCAACATCGCTCTAAGCTTCAACAGCAAGAGGAAATGTGGAAAAAAGGATTCGCACTCACAAAGAGGGGAGTAGCTGGCTTGTTACGGCGGTTACTACCCCAAATCAAATAAGCCTGATACTTCACTTTCAATGCATATACAGCATAGTTCTCTGCTTCAACGGCAGGGGAGAAGAAAAACTGATACTTCACACATCCAGCAGAGCTCTCTGCTTCAACGGCAGGGGAGAAGAAAAGAGGGTTCGCACTCACAAAGCGGGGAGTAGCTGGCTTGTTACGGCGGTTACTACCCCAAACCAAATGTGCCTGATACTTCACTTTCGATGCATATCCAGAATGGCTCTCTGCTTCAACAGCATGGGAGAAGACTGATACTTCACGCATAACCAGCATAGCTCTCTGCTTCAACGGCAGGGGAGAAAAAAAAAGAAAACTGATACTTCACGCATATCCAGCATAGCTCCCTGCTTCAACGGCAGGGGAGAAGAAAAACAACCAATAAGGGCTGTATAACATAGTCTGGGTAAAACAAATAAGCATGGGTGTAGCTTGCTTATTGGCAGGGGAGAAGCTTGCTTATTGGCAGGGGAGAAGAAAAACAACCGATAAGGGCTGTATAACATAGTCTGGGTAAAACAAATAAGCATGGGTGTAGCTTGCTTATTGCGGCGGCTACTACCCCTAACTAATCAAGCTAGATATTTCACTTGGATGCAGCTCCATCACTGCTCTCTACATTAAAGGTGGGGGTGGAAGGGAAATAGAACCAAGAGCTAAGAGAAACAGATAAGTATGAGAGAAAAAATGTGTGAAGCTTGCTGGGCAGACTGGATGGGCCATTTGGTCTTCTTCTGCCGTCATTTCTATGTTTCTATGTTTCTATGTAATGCTAATTGCCTCAATCACATGCATTTGCATGTGATTAGTGCTATTAGACTCACTCCACATCAGACGCGTGTTGAATAGGCGCTAATTCCCTTATTGCATTAGGGGATTCATTAGCGCCTATTCATCCTGCATCCCACTGCGGGTTATACATCAACCCCTGGGTTTGTATACAGGAGGGTAATTTTCTAAGACATTTCTGCAGCTAAAACAGTGTTGCAGCCACGGAAATGGCCTGCAACAAAATTACCCGCCTGATATGTGGGTAAGCTTAGGCCCACATATCCTGTATGCACGTAAGTTTGTCCAAAGGGATCAGATGTGTTCCCCGAGGTAGCGTTACCCAGAGTTTGCACTTTTGTTCATGCTTTTGCCTTTTTAAAAGTATATTTTTAAGTACAGTAATTTTATGAATGCAATTTGTAAACCACTGAGTATCATAGATTGTGCAGGTATACAATTTTAACCAAATAAATACATTTCCTTGAAAACATTTTGGGCACAAATTAGCAGGTGTATATGTGTGCGGGGAGGTTTGGTAGGGTAATTTTCAAAGAGAAATTATGTGCCTACTTTCCCTTTGAAAACTGGTTTAATTTATGTGTGTACTTGATTGAAAATGTATGCTGGCTGTTACAAAATTACCCCTATAAATTGAATGCTGCCTCTTTATCAAGGCATGAGCTGAAACAGAAAGCTGACTGTGACAGTGACATCTGCTTGACATATTGTAAAAAATATCTGACAAGTCTCTAAAACTAAGCCCTATGTCAGCAAGTGTTTCATGGCTATGCAAGCAGAACATGCTGGCTGGGTTCTCAACTCCCGTCAACAAGACAGCATGGCAACAGAAAGAGGAAGTAATGGAGAAGTCCCCAATCCCCGCCAATATGACAGGAAGTCTCCCAACCACAGCCAGCAGAAGAGAAGTCCTGTGAGGTGAGAGAGTCATCTGTTAAGTGAAGGGAGGGGAGTGGAGAGGAAAGGGTGAGTGGAGGGGTGGGAAGGAAAAGAAGATGACGGATGTGATGAAGAAAAGTAGTGAGAGGAGGGGAAGGAATATGAGTGAAAGGAGAAAGGGGGTGAGAAGAAAGGGGAAGAAGTGTGGGTGAAAGGATGGGGAGGGGTTGTGAGTGGAATAGAGGGGGTGAGAGGCAGGGAAGGAAGTGTGAATGAGAGGAGCAGAGAGCAGAGAGAGAGGAGGAAGGGGTGTGAGAGGTTTAGAAGCGTGAGAGGTTTAGAGGGATTGTGAATGAGAGGCATACACAGAGACCGAGAAGAAAGGGAGGGAATCAGGAGGAGGTGGAGGAGAGGGGTAAGAAAAGGGAGCAAAGAAGAAAGCAAGAGTGTATGGAGGGATGTGAGTGGAATGAGTGTGCCTACTTGCCATTCACCTCCCCACCCACTACACTCCCATTAGGGGACAAATGTAGATGGTGAGGAAGATGGTAGGGTTTCCAGGTGTATAGCAAGTTTGCCAGCTTCTTAGGAATAGTTTTACTGACACCCTATCTGCCATAGCTTTGTGGAAACCCTGCCACCTGCCTGCTTTCCCTTTCAAATTATCAAAGGGCCAACCTTCACTCTGCCTGCTCCTGACCCTCTCGGTGATTTGAAATGCTGCAAGAGGCCCTTTGTTTAAAAAGGTTTGGGCTACTTTGAAGCTAGGCAGGTCCTGGATGGATCAGTAGGGGACTATGGATATGTGGTTACCTGACAATTGGATGGGAAGCAGGGAGGCATCTGTCTTTATCTGACAACTGGGCAGGAGGTAGAGTGATCTTTCATTCAATGCCACTGAACAGCTAATTAGCATGAGGCTGCTCAGTTCTCTCTCATCACTTTTCTTCCTTTCTTGAAGTCTACAAAGAAGGCTAGAATATGGGGCTGTCTGTCAGTGTTAAGGTGAGGAGCAGGAGATAAATTGAACCCTAAGTGAAGAGACTGAAGGAGAAATGAGAGTTCAAAGAGAGGTCTGAGGGTAGGTGAGTGAGTGAGTGTGATTCTGCCTGTAAGTCTTAGTCTTCTGAGTCACAAGGATTCTTGAAAGAGATCAGTGAGAGGATATGTTTGGGAATAGAATGGAATGTGAAAGTGCCGAATGACTATGCATGTGTGTGTGCATGGACATGAAAGGGAAGCAAAAGGTGAGAGCAGGAAAAGTAGTGATGAGGAGAGGAAAAGGGGTTGGAGTATCAGGAGGAGCATGGAGAGGATCAAGGAAGAAGGCCTATTATAGTGCAGGAGGGAGAGGCAGAGAAGGTGGAAGTAGTGATTGGGCAGGGGCATAGGTAGAGCTCTCAGGCCAGAGGAATGAATGAGAGACCTCTGATATCTCAAATCAGGTCCATTAGATACCCAGCTATAGGAATGAAGAAGATCACAGCAGGGGGAGGAAGGGATGTGAGAAGGGAAAGAGAGGAAATGAAAGGAGGTAGGGATTCTTCAAAGCATGCACTTTCTATGTATGCCAAGGTGGTAGAACATGTCAACAAGGAAAATATGCTAAAGGAGGATGATCCAGAGGAGGTGGAGGAGATGGAAGAGGAGCTGGAGGCTGGGCCACAAACTCTAGTGCAAGGGGCATGATAATGACTATGTCAACAGATGTGACAATAAGAAAATGATTGAATTCTGAAGCAGGGTGTGTGTATATGTGTGTCATTGGATCTCAATGGGACTAACTGGGTGTGTGTGTATTTATTTATTTATTTATTTAGAGGTTTTTATATACCGCAGTACGTAAAAAGATACATCACCGCGGTTTACAATTAACAAAAATTAGCAACAGGCTTTACAGATAACAGGTATATACGATAACCGGCAGTACAGATAGTAAACTATAAATTAATATAATGTTTTACAAACAACTAAAATGATTTCGTACGAAACTAAAAACCATTTATGAACTAATACAACAACTTTAGAGCATAATATTCAATAATAGAGCTGGTAGAAGCCACAGGACGTAAATTGAACAAAGGAATATTCTATTATTTTGAAACTAATTGAAGTATCCTGATCATGGATAGAGCGGGAGAACAGAGGGAGGATTAAATTTTGGGGGAAAAATATAGGGTCGTTGGGACAAGGAGCAGGGAGTTAAAGTGGGTAGAATATTAATTGTCAATTCGGATTAATCAGATATCATAGTGTGAAGGCTTGTTCAAACAACCACGTTTTCAGTCCTTGCTTGAATTTTTATGGCAGTGTTCCAGACGCAGGTCAGTGGGCATCTTGTTCCATAAGTTAATTCCAGCTATGGAGAAAGCGCGGTCTCTAGTGGTAACGTGTTTGATATGTTTCATTGGTGCAGATGCTAGTTTAGCTTGATGGATATTTCTTATTGGTCTCTTGCAGGTACGAAAAACGAAATGCTCCGAGAACCATAGCATCTCTTGGTTATGGACCGACTTATGAATAAGGGAGAGAACTTTAAAGATAATCCTAGAAGCTACAGGCAGCCAATGCAGGAACATGAGAGCAGGTGTAATGTGATCATGGTGGCGGGTATTAGTGATTAATCGTGCTGCAGCGTTCTGTAGCATCTGTAATGGTAGAATAGAGTTTTTAGGGAGACCTAAAAGTAAAGCGTTACAATAGTCAATTTTTGGCAGTATGGTGGCTTGCAACACAGTCCGGAAGTCTTGTGGATGTAGTAGGGGTTTTATTCTTTTTAGAGTGTGAAGTTTGAAAAAACCATTTTTGATAGTGGTCGAGATGAATTTCTTTAAGGAAAAATGATTGTCGATTATGACGCCAAGACTGCGGACATGCTGTAGTTGGGGAAGAACTGAAGTTGTGAGATGGGAAGAGTTAGAGAAAATGTTATTGTGTGGCGTGATGACAATGAGTTCAGTTTTGGACGTGTTTATTGCTAGGAAGTTTTCTGTGAGAATCTTTTTTATTTCAGCCAGGGCTGCTTCCCAAGTTTTCAGTGCATTAGAGAGGGAATCGTTGATAGGAATGAGAATCTGAACGTCATCAGCATATATGAAATGACGGAGATTCAGTTTTGCTAGGAGTCGACAGAGAGGGGATAGGTAAATGTTGAACAGAGTTGATGAAAGCGAAGAACCTTGTGGTACACCTTGTAGAAGATTTCTGGGTTTAGATATTTGGGATCCTAACTTGACACTGTATGTCCTGTCTTTCAGGAAAGATTGGATCCAGAATAACGCAGTGCCAGTGATGCCGATTTGAGAGAGGAGGGTCAAGAGGATATTATGATTCACCGTATCAAATGCCGAGGAAATATCAAGAAGGGCAAGAATGTATGATTGACCAGAATCTAGTGTTTTTAGAATAGAGTCTGAAAGGGATACTAGAAGCGTTTCCATGCTATGGTTCTTACGGAATCCATATTGTGACAGGGAGAGTAATCGGTTATCATCTAGATAATCAGTGAGTTGTTTGTTGATTACTTTCTCTATGATTTTTGATAAGAAAGGAAGGTTTGAGACTGGACGATAATTGGCGGGTTCAGATGGATCCAGATCTGGTTTTTTGAGCGTGGGCTTTATTATTGCATGCTTGAGTTGTGTAGGGAAAATACCAGTCGCTTCAATTTCTGATGCAGTCGTGTTTTCAAAATTATAGAGAGATGGAGAGGTGATCATTGTGCTTGTAGGTAGCAGCGATGCCTGAGGATGATATGTAGAAAAGCGCGCCATGATATTAGAAACCTTGTCATAGAAGTATGTAGCTAGTTTCTCACATTTATTTTTATCGTCATTTTCTGGTTTGCTATTTGATGGTGGGGTAATAATGTTAGCAACATATTGGAATAATGCACGTGGGTTGAACTGGTACTGATGAATCTTAGATGTGTAGTAGTTTTTCTTTGCTTCATCAGTTGTTTTATGATACTTATGGAGTAGAGATTTGAATTTTTGAAGATATGTTGGATCTTGGTTTTTACGCCATATCTTTTCCAGTTTACGGAGTTCGCGCTTCATCATTCTAAGATCCGATATATACCATGGTTTTTTATCTTTTATATCAGAGCTGATTTCTTTCGTTAGTAGAGGACACAGTCGATTAGAAATGCAGCTGGTGAGTTTATGCCATGAGGTACAAGCCGTATTGGCATCTGAGAGATCTAATTTATGGAGGTCTTCTGTTAGAGCTTCGATAATATCATCTGTTTGGCATTTTTTTTTAATTCAATGGTTCTTTTCTTTGATTGTGTTGTATGGGGGTTACAGTTAATGGAGCAGCGCGAGTCTACTCGGAAGTGGTCTGACCATGGTATAGGTGTGCATTGGGGTTGGTCAGGGAGTACGAGAGAGTTCGTGAAGATAACGTCCAGAGTATGGCCAGCCTTGTGTGTTGGGCCTGATACAATTTGTTTAAATCCGATGGCATTAAGGGTAGCGAGAGTGGCATCACATGCAGGTGTTGGTGGGGAACGGTCAAAATGGAGGTTTAAGTTTCCAAGTATGATGGCTGGTATGTTGATGTCAATATTTTTTGTAATGTATTCCGTAAGAATTGAAGGATTTTTTTCCAATATGCCAGGGGGTGCATAAATTAGGCAAATTTGAAGGCTTTTTGATTTAAAGAGACCAATTTCTATCTTATGAGGAGGAGTGGTGTGTTGCAGTGCGAGGTTGAACTTCTTTTTTGCTGCTAGGAGAAGTCCCCCTCCTTTCTTTTTAGGTCTCGGAATGGAGAACAAATCATATACATCTGATGGTAGTTGATTTATTACGGCAACGTCGGTGCTCTTGAACCATGTTTCCGTGATGGCGCATATGTCAGGAGATTCATTGTTGAGTATGTCACTTAAAAGTGTAGCTTTTTTTAGTAAAGATTGTGTGTTCAGTAGCATAATAGAAAAAGTCATTAATCCTATCATTTGAGTGATGGGTGACGTCATTATAGGGATGAGGGTTTTGTAATATGTATTGATATTCCTTGTGCTCATTATATTAGTGGTGAAGTTTGAGTATTTAAGCACTGGAATGTGGGAGTATATCATAGTAATTGTGTTAGGTCTAGTGATAATTCAAATACTGAGGCGTCAGTGTTTAGTGGAGGATAAAATGAGGTTGCTTGAATGCTGGTTGTGTCTAATTATGGAGTTGCTTGAATGCTGAGTGCTGGTTGTTGGTAGTCTGAGGTTGTTTGAATGCTGAGTGCTGGTTGTTGGTAGACTGAGGTCGTTTGAATGCTGAGTGCTGGTTGTTGGTAGTCTGAGGTCGTTTGAATGCTGAGTGCTGGTTGTTAGTAGTCTGAGGTCGTTTGAATGCTGAGTGCTGGTTGTTGGTAGTCTGAGGTCGTTTGACTGCTGAGTGCTGGTTGTTGGTAGTCTGAGGTCGTTTGAATGCTGAGTGCTGGTTGTTGGTAGACTGAGGTCGTTTGAATGCTGAGTGCTGGACGATAATCTATCTGCTAGTATGACTCTGCTAAGGTGCGCACGAAGGGGCACGCGCGCGACGCCAGGCGCGCGACGCCTTGAGCCGGTTGCCCTTTAAATGGCTTTGGGGAGCCGGTCGTGACGTCGGGGCTTCCGGGGAAGGGCTTGCCTGGCTGCGCGGTTCGCTTTCAAAATTTAGCGATACTTTTTTATTTTATTTAATTCCCTTGCCTGTTTCTGCCTCGGTGGCCTCGCGGGTGCCTTGTCTCGGGTCCACCTCGGGTCACTGGTACTGAATTAGGCTAACTGGATAGTGTCATTGGAACTGACTGGGGCTATCAGAGGAATATGTGAGTGGTGGTGAAGTGATGTTCAACATAGGTATTACAAACTTATGGATACTCGGGGCACAATGCTTAAGAAGGAAGAGAGAACAGAGGAGGAGGTGTTACATCTTAGAGTATACAGGATCAGGGAACAGTTTTTGAATCTGTTCGAGGAGCTACGCTTGTGCAGGTTCAGGGTCAACAAGGAAACCATATGCCAGCAGTTAGAGCAGAACCTATGCCCTTCCACTCAGAGGCCACTCCTTGCCAATGTACCTCAATGTCAATACACTTCTGGCCTTAATGCCACTGATACCTTCCAGATACCTCTAGGGGTCACGGTTGGAATAAGTCAGTCAGTCACTTCCATATATATAGATACGTTTCTGGCTGTATTTCTCAAGAAAACACAACTGTATATTCCATCAGATCAGACAGCAACTACAATTAAGACTGAGTTCTATCTGTTGGTTGGGATATCAATTGCACTCGCATCCCTATAAGGCCATCTGCAGGTGACGAGGCCATCCTCCACAACCACATGGGCTTTCACCGCCCCAATATGTAGGTGGTCTGCATTACCAAGGGAATCATCATGGATATAGTTTCCAGGTTTCTGGGATCCTGTCATGATACCTACATCCTCTCTCAGTCAGGAATTTATGACTGCTTCCAGAATGGTATCTTCAATGGGAGTTGGCTTTTAAATAGGTACATTGGTCTCATTAAAATGTACAGCAAGTAACTTCTTCCCATTTCTCTCCCTCTGTCTCTAGGTGGTCTTGCCACTTAGGCCCAGGATAGCTGTTTCAGCCTGTATCAGGGGATAGCCTCACTGCTTACCATCTTGGACTATCTCATTCTCCTTTTTTCTGCCTTTTATCCTACAGGTGATAGAGGATGTCAATGCCAAACATTGCTCAGAATCCCACTGACATACACACAGATAATACAACAGGGCTACCAGCAGACCAGGGCAGTCATGAAGAGAAATTGTTGCCTACTCAAAACATATTTCTACTGCCTGGACAAAGGTCTGTGACATCCTTCTAGTCTATTACATGCTTCATAATCTGGCCAAATCCAAAGTCTGCCTCCAGAGGGTGATGATGCTTATCTTATAATACCCAATGATGAAAAGGAGGAGGAAGGAAGAATATGGCCTGAGTGAGAAGGGATTGTAGGAAATAGACTCACCAGCAGGCAATAGAGGGAAGGTATACTCTGTTACTAAGAAATTTTCAAAGGTGAAGGTGCATTTACTAACATATGAAAGGTGATATTTGTGCATAGCAAGACATTTATTTTTTTTATGTCCTCCTCTTTTGGGAGGGAGTCCTCAGTTACCTTAGATTGCCCAAGTCCGGTG
Organism: Rhinatrema bivittatum; assembly: GCF_901001135.1. NCBI lineage: Eukaryota > Metazoa > Chordata > Amphibia > Gymnophiona > Rhinatrematidae > Rhinatrema > Rhinatrema bivittatum. Next base: position 98,105,327 of record NC_042616.1, on the reverse strand, counting down.
CTTCTGCAAAAATTTGTGCAGTCATTTCTGTCAGTGCCTTCACAGGCCATGGACACAGAAGGTAATGGCAAGAGAAGAAGGGCATCAGAGGCAAAAGGGGCTCCTGAGACCTGACATTTGGAGTGCCAGAGTATAAAACCTGGCAGAACTAACATGACTTATCTTTTCAGATGGTTTGCAAAATGAGGCCATCCCCATGTCAGCAAAGACAGATGGAGGAGCCTGTGTCCCTGGAGGGTGGGGAGAGACTTCCTCTGAGGTGGTAGAGAAGTTTGGAGGAAGAGACATCCCTTGAGGTGGTAGAGCGTTAGGAGGAGGAAACTTAGCAGGTGATGGTGGACACACAGAGGGAGCCTCCCACCGAACTGGTGGATCTACAGCTGGTGGAGGAACAAAACCATGGGGGTGGTGGTAGAAATATTTGAAGAGGTTGCATTCAGGGGCCCTGTGGCTGCCAGGGAGTATTCCATGCTGACTGTTACTAAGATGGAAGCATCCTCTCAATCATCTCCCTCCAAACAGAACTCATAAACTGCAATTCCTCTTACAGTACCCAGCCAACATCCTGAAGCACCTATCCTATACCCTGCACTCTTTAAGCAGCACTTCCTTGAGGACCTGTATGTAAGGCTTTATGCCTACAAGCAAGTCGGCCCTGCTATCATTTTGGACCAGCATGCAATTCTCAACTCTCAGAATGAAAGCTGCATCTTCATCAGTTCTAGAAGAAAATCTGGCCTCTTTTTCTGCCTTCCCTCCTCATCAACATCTTGTCCTAAGACAGTCATGGTGAACTCCAGTCTTCGAGTGCCACAAACAAGGCAAGTTTCAGGATATCCAAAAATGAATATGCATTGTGTATGTACAGTATACATATTTAAATATTTACAGGTAGAATATATTCTAAAATGCAGATAGGATCTGCAGTTATGGGCTTTGTCTCGCTGTCAGCCTTCTATGGTTCATGCTTGTAGGTTTACAAAAACAGCATATAATAGGTACTCAAGGATGTTCTGGACTTCATGATCTCCCTGGCAAGAAAGTCCTCCTCCCTTGACTGGAAGTTAGGATGGCTAAACAAAGGTCCCTTTTCTCTAGGTATAATGCAGTTAGGAAGATAGGCTATGAGATCTGTACTTAAATACCCTTATCTGTAGAGAATGTTAGCATAATTACATGTATATAAGGGCAGGGTTTGTGCAGAAAAAAATGTACATGAATACTTTTATAAAATACATAGTAAATTTTAGCACAGAACCTGTATGCATGTACATTTATATGATGAATGCATGTACAGTGCCTTTTTTAGTGATATACATGTATGATTTTCTTATATGTGTACATAGATTTGGCTAATATGCTAAATATTGGGTATAAGAAATCCAAGGATTATGTGGATGATGAACTCATTTTCTGAAGCCTTTTCTTATCTTTTATTGGCCTTAACTCTTCATCTCTATAGATGGTCCTTCACCACAATTACTGAAGGAGCCCTGCATATTAAAAAACTAGAGTATTATTTTCTTTGCTATATCTACATACCTACATACTCCATTTCATGTTAATTATGTCTGGAATTTAAGCAGCTGAGGAACTGACAGTTCTCACTCAAATTCTGAAGGGTTGCTTTGTGTAGATCCTTCTCCATTATAAGGGGTGCAATTGGGTGAGGGAACAAGGTAATGGTAACATCTACGAGTCCCTGATAGTTCGCAGCTGGAATTTTTAATGAAAAAGCATTCAAATACTCCTTTTACCTACATGTTTTGCAGAAGACAGGGGCCCAGGTGGAGCCATTATACTGACCCAGTTGACCTCTATTGACATGCAGAGTTCCAGAGATTTTAGTGTTGACACAGTGATGAAAGGATTTCCAGCTAAATGCTGAGAACCTTGTGATGGATAGCAGGCCCCTACCAGAGAAGAGAGCCAGTGTAAGCAGAGAGAAGGAGAGGAGTGGGCTGCAGTTACATCAGCCACCTGTTGAACTCCAAGTTGGTTATCATCAGCATAAGGCCAAGGCTAAATTCTGCCATTCTATATTACTTTCATTGACATAGCAAGTTTTGGGGAAACAGGGGTGGATGATTAGAATCTGATGCTTCTATTGAAAACAGCAACTACCTGCACATCTATATATATCGGGGATTAAAACCTACACAAATATTTTCTCACTGATCATTTTGGGATTTTGTAGATAGGTTTTTGCTTATCCTATACCTCCCCAGCTTTTGGACCATCCTTTTTTTTGGATGAGTTTTAGTGTTATAAATTACCATTAAGCAAGTGCAGTATTCAGAGGGAAGGCCAGACTGCAAAGAGCAGAAGGTTCGGTAGTACAAGGAGAGGGTTAGGAGACCATTCCAGGATCTCACAATTCAGAGGAGTTTAAGAGAAGACTGAATAGGTCATCAAGTGAAGATGTTTTTGAAGATAAGATTTTGTTGAAAAGATTGAAGTGATTTTTGGCTAGTTTGGATCAGCTCCTGACTGAGAGGGTGGATCCCCTGGAAGGAAAGGCTGAATCTCTGTTTTTGCATCTTGCACCCAGTTAACAGCAAAGTAGAAGACAGATTGAAATTTTTGGTGTTTTTGAGAAGTTTGAGAAATTCTACCTATCAGGCCGAAACAGTACAGTTCGCTCCCATGGAGTGCACTGTTAGCCGACATTTGGACGCACGTTTTTGATGCGCTAGCTTTACCCCTTATTCAGTAAGCTGTAATAGAGCATCCACAACGCGCGTCCAACCCCCCCGAACATAATAGTGCCCGCAACATGCAAATGCATGTTGATGGCCCTATTAGGTATTCCCGTGCAATTCAGTAAGTAAAATGTGCAGCCAAGCTGCACATTTTACTTTCAGAAATTAGCGCCTACCCAAAGGTGGGTGTTAATTTCTCCGGGCACCGGGAAAGTGCACAGAAAAGCAGTAAAAACTGCTTTTCTGTGCACCCTCCGACTTAATATCATGGTGATATTAAGTCGGAGGTCCCGAAAGTTACAAAAAGTTTTTTAAAAAAATTGAAATCGGCCCGCGGCTCGCGGGTTGAAAACCGGAAGCTCAATTTTGCCGGCGTCCGGTTTCTGAGCCTGTGGCTGTCAGCGGGCTCGAGAACCGACGCCGGCAAAATTGAGCGTCGGCTGTCAAACCCGCTGACAGCCGCTGCTCCTGTCTAAAAAGAGGTGCTAGGAACGTGCTAGTGTCCCTAGTGCCTCTTTTTGCCGTGGGCCTTAATTTAAATAAATTAATTTAGTTAATCACGCGCACAGGAGAGTGGCCTGTGCACGCGCCGGGAGAGCGGGCGTTCACCCGCTCTCCCGCGACTTTTACTGTATCGGCCCGTATGTTTGAAGCTGTTGTGTTGTGGCCATTACAGTTAAGAACATTCAGGAGAGTTAGGTCTATTTAGAATGCTGACCCAAAAAATCTGGAGGTAATAGATGAGTGGAGGATAGAGGTTATAAGAAACGGCTGCTTGTGCATGTCTATCTACTGGCAGGCCAGCATATGAGTGTGAGAATGTGCAGTAGGCTGTCCTTAAAGACATTGGGATGACATGTTATGTAGCATACAAAAAGTAATTAATATCACATTTTCATCAAAAATATATTTTAAATTTTTTTTACAAACTTGTTAAAAAAGGGGGTAGGGTGGAAACATCTAGGGACATAACTATTTACATAAATAAAAGTACCCAGGAACCTCAGAATCACAGATCCTGATTGGCTTTAGGGGGTTGAGAACTGTGGTGATCACCTCATTCCCACTAGCTAATGAGCAGCTGTGAGGCTCTCTTGAGCCTGCATGAGATGCTCCATCACAGCTAGCAGCCTCCACTCATAGCTCACCAAACACTTCTCCCATCCTTTACACTGTTGACCCCATTGCTGCTAGATTCTGGGCCTCTGGACTTGGAGCAGGTGGTCCAACTTCAGAGCCAGCCTATGCAGCTAAAGGGTGCAAGCCGGATTTGGGGGCTTGCTGTCCTGTGAGATGCCCACCTTCCTTTCCCAGCAATGGACAGGTATCCTCAGGACATGCATTCTCAGATACTGGAGGAAAAATGGAAGGATGCCCTATGGGGGTGGGCAGAGGAAGGGGAGGCTGATCAGCCATAGGGGGGAGGTTCCGGCTGCTTTGCCACTGCAGGTGTTGCTACTTAGCAACTGCAGCCTGCACTGCAGCTGAAGCAGTAGGAGGGGTCGGGTCAAGCTCTGTTTTATCCTCCTCATCTGAGAAGAATTTGGTGTTATCTGTAGAAGGATAAAAAGTGTGTGGCAAGCCATCAGCTGGTGTGCATAGAGATGTGGTGTGCAGCATCATGCAAACTGTTAGTGTGTATTCCATTAATGGGAGTGGTGGAGGCAATGAGATATCATTCTAGCTGTGGGATACTCATCTGCTATAGGGGGTTGCAAGGCCATATGTAGGTTCCCTCTGAAACGTAAGCTTTTTACAATGATTCTTAATAGCATGGTACCTATCTAGTGATAATGGCTCTGAGGTAGGCCCAATGACAGGGAAGTATATTTTGGAGTTTGCCTTGGATTCCAACCCATCAGTGACCATGATGCTGCTAAAAGGCATAGCATCCTTATGGCAGGGAGGCATAGAGATTCCCGGTAATGGTATTTTGAGTTGGTGATAACACCCTTCTTACTTCTATAGTTAGTCTGTGAGTTCAATAAACGTAGAGCTTCATGATATGGCAGGCCATGTCCCAGGTGTTATGCTGTGCCCACCATACTGTTGGATGAATATCTATGGGTTCTAGAAGGATGTAGCCTTATATGCATGAGGATTATTTCCAGCTGTAGGCTGAGGCAGGGTATTGTTGAATGGCAGGGCAATAGTGGGGTCAATGATGGTACAGCAAACAGACTATGTTGACATCTCCTTGCTGGGCATTTTGGAAATATAGAGTAACTGTAGCCTCCTCCTGCTGGTACAGAGCTGCTGCAACTATTTCACATCCAGGTGGAGTAGCTCCCAGGCCTTCTTGATGTCCTCAGTCTATATAGATGAGAATTTAGAATAAAAGGTTCTTAGTTGATTATTGCTGGTTCTGTGGTCTCCTCAATGGCATGTTTTCAGTTATGGCAAACAAATAATCTGGCTATAATGATTACCATCACCACAGAGAAATCTAATATAATACAAAAAAGGGTTAAATCTATCACTCTAAGCAAATAGCTTAACATACATATCAAAAATACATTTAATATATCATTTGTCAAAAACAATTTTAATATTTTATTACAATCAAAAACATTGCTGAACAATTCTTATGTACAAATAATGCTGTATTATATGAACTTCAATTAGCCATATATTTATATACAAAAGATTGTATTTATATGGGTATCATTACCCATCAATTAGCCATCCCATCAATAAAATCATAAAACTAACATTCTCTCAAAAATACATTCACAAACTGGCTCAAGGGACCCCACACATACATCACACATCAAACATTCATTAAAAACCTAATCTCACAATGTCACAAAAATTGAAAAAACATCACAACATTAAATCACTTCAAATACATTTTTAAACAGCTTCAAATAGACCTATTCATAGAAACGCCAACATTGGGTGATATTCAGGGGCTTCCATGATCACGTTTTGCTCATGAATCATCAAACCAACTTCTAGATTCAAGTTGGTATCCCAATATTTCTCCCCAAGGAGAAATATTGGGATACCAATATTGGGATATGTGTTCAAAGCAGTAAACTGATTAACCTATGCTGATATCCTGACAGGGGTCCAGGTTTTACCTCATTCAAAAGGATGCGTCATCATAAATCACAACCTTCCTAATTTCCACAGCACCGCAAGAGCCATCTCAATGCGTCTCTAAAGCTGGAGACCATTTTTTTCACAAATAGTTAAACCTCATCATTTCAATGCCCAGCTTTTCTCAGCATCAGCACATGCCTAATAACATTTTAATGCTAAGAGGTATAATCTTGGCTGCCCTTTGCCCTGTGCCACCAACCCTGTAGCTTTCCTGGTGCTATAACAGCATTGGTACTGCTCTGTTAGGAATTGTGGACCCTTGGCCTGAGGTGGTGTTGGTTCTCTCTGTGGGGGTTGAGCCCCACAGGTCCCCACCGTCGGCAGGCGAGGCCGGCCAGGAAGAAGAAGCCAACAGGAACTTCGCCAGTACCAGCCCACATTCCCCACAGGTTGAGCCCCTGGATGCCGGGGCCGGCTGGTCTTAGGTGGGCCTCTGCGTGGCTGGTCCCAGAGAAGCAGCCAAATGAGACAGGGAGAACCAGGGAGGTCAAGTCCGGTCCGAGGTCGAGGGCAGGTGACAAGAAGTGAGGGTCAAGCCCAGTCCGAGGTAGTGGTGCCTTTGAGGAAAGAGTGAAGCAGGCACTGTGGAGCAGGGGCACTGAAGCAGGCTCTATGGATCTGGAGTGCTGAAGCAGGATCCCGTGGAGTAGGAACGCTGAGGCAGGCTCCATGGAGCAGGAGTGCTGAAGTAGGATCCTGTGGAGAAGGAGCACTGAAGTAGGATCCTGTGGAGAAGCTGAGGCAGGCTCCATGGAGCAGGAGCGCTGAAGTAGGATCCTGTGGAGAAGGAGTGCTGAGGCAGGCTCCGTAGAGCAGGAGCGCTGCAGCAGGATCTCGTGGAGCAGGAACACTGAGCCAGGCTCCGTGGAGTAGGAGTGCAGTAGCAAGATCCCATGGAGTAGGATCGCTGAGGCAGGCTCCGTGGAGCAGGAGCGCAGTAGCAGGATCCCATGGAGTAAGAGTGCTGAGGCAGGCTCTGCAGAGCAGGAGCACTGAAGCAAGATCCCGTGGCATAGGAGTGCTGAGGCCGGCTCTGTGGAGCAGGACTGCTGTAGCAGGATCTCTTGGAGTAGAAGCGCTGAGGCCGGCTCCGTGGAGCAGCAGCACTGAAGCAGGATCCCGCGGAGTAAGAGCACTGAAGCATGATTCCATGGAACAGGATGCTGAAGCAGGAACCCGTAGAGCAGGAACAGCAGGTCAGGAATGCTAAGGCAGAACCACCGAAGCAGGAACCAGGGAACTCATTGCCAAGTCAGTTAGTTGGGGAGAGAGGCCATCCTTAAATAGCCAGGGGGTCTGATGTCATCACCTGGGGACAGTTCTGAGCTTCCCACCGTTGGCTCTTTAAAAGGAGGGCTGGCAGCACGCGCTTAGGGAGGGCCCAAGTCAGAGCACTGGTTGGCAGCATCCTGGCCGCCATGTGTCCCGGAGCCGTGGTGGAATACGGTGGCAGTGGCTGGCTGCGGACGCAAGAGCACCAGGAGCTAGAAAGAGAGTGAAGCACGGGTTGCTGCGGCCGGTGGGTGTAACATGTCCTCTGAAGCTCCTTGCAGGTCTGTTCTTCTCCAACAGCTGTGGCTTTGAGGCTACACATAGCCCCACTGTGCCCATTTGTAAGGATGCCCCTTAACACATGAAAACTTTTCTCATGCTTGTGTGCAAAACTGCATGCAGAGTGCAAGAGCCTACACCAAGTTCATGTGGTTTTGTGCATCCACCCTAGTTGTCTATCTTTTTTTGACCCCCTAAAGGTACTTAAGTCCCAGAAGTAGGAAGCTCCATGATTGAAATATCTTCACAGGCCCTGCCAGGCCTGCCTTATCATCCAGGCATTCCTCTGGATACCTTAGATGGGGAACAGTATGTCCTTATTCTGCACAATCTGGAATGCCAGCCTGATGACCTCTCTGGCTGAGAAGTTGGGCTGTCTTGCTGGGATGGAGTGGGAGCCATTTTGAAATGAGCCTGTCCCAGCAAAACCGGAAGTCGCGTGCATGTGAAAGAGTATGTGCGTACTAAATTTTCTAAATACATGCTAAATTTTGCACATAATTTAAAATACGTGCATATTTTAGGTGGTGGAAGTAAGTGTCTTTTAAAACCTTCACAACTGGATCCATGCGGGTTCTAAAATACTAAAGCAAATCCCTTGGTCTGGACTATGAATTACCCCATGCTTGGGTGGTAGTACCACATGAGAAATTATATTTTCTAATATGATTTATCTTCAGGTTTGTAGCTTGAGTGGGGGATGAGACTTTGTCCCGGTCACCCTCATACCGTAATTCTGTGACCTTCCCAAACAAACTCTCACTTGTGGCACCACAGACCAGATAAAAATCATCACATCAGAATAAAACAGTAATTAACCTTTTTACTAATATTACGTAGGTAGACAGTAAATCCAACTAGAACATTAAATAGGAAAAGTGCAATAGTGAAGCATAATATAAATCTGAAGTTTTCTTATTTTAAATAAAGCAATGCAAAAATAACACTGAATATAGTCAGAGCAACCAACATACTCAAATGGCTAGTAAAAAAAAAAAGGAATGCTAATGCTAATAGAGAAAGGTTAGGAGGAAAAGCAGTGTAGTACACAGCTTTCAAAAATTGTCTTTACCCCTGCATATTCCAAAAGGGGGTGGGGACAGATACACCCCAAGTTCACCAGTTTGTAAATGATGCATCCTGTCCCAATGGAAAAAAAAACAATCAAGAAAATGAAGAAGTCCTGCTTGATAGAACTGGCTAGATAGAACTGGCTAGATAACAAACCAAATAGATGAGCACTGCAGTGTATAGAAGGTCTCTCTCTCCTTGGGAACTTCCCCAAATGGTTTACTTGGTATTTGGTTTCAGTCTCTTACAGTTTTTCTTTCCCAGGATCTGCCAACAAGGGTTTATGCTTGACTTCAGCTGAAAGGCTGAAGCAGTTCAGATGGGATACTGAATTTGTGATAAAAGGCAAGGAAATAAACCTTTTCCCTCTTCTGCTAAGATACTTTCTGTGCAAAATTTAGATTACTTAACTCATTCTCTTAGGAGGGTGATCCATCCATGTGTTCTAGGCCTGGATTTCTCTGGAAAGGAAGTATCGCAGTCTCTCAGCCCCTGGTTCCTCTGTCCTTTGTTGGGATTTTACATGTAGCTCAGCTATGAAGCAAGAAAACTGTCTGTCTCTCTATTTCCTCAAAACTCAGACTTCTGTCTCTCCCTCTTGATAATTAGTTCTTCAGGAGAAGAACTGATTGCAGAGCTACCAGATATACTCTTCTCTTCCTGGCTCTTGGCTCCAACCCCTGGCTATCCCCACCCCTCACACACAGACAGAGCCAGGCTGGTCTCCCAGCATTCCTTTGGCTTTTTTCCTCTGCTGGCTATGTAGTGCTATTCTCTGGGCAGGCTAAACAGTACAGCCCTTTTCTCAACTTGTTAACACTGTGAGTACTAGATGCTTGTTCTTGCAGAATATTTGTCCTTGACAGGAGAGCACACAGGGGTTTTTGATGTATTTTTATATTTATTCAACTTGGCTGTGGCAGCTTGCAGTCTCTGCAGGGTTGAAAACTCTTTTTTTGCAGGTCCAAAATACATCACTCAGATCCAGACAGAGCTCAATCAACATTGTAAGGCTCCAACAAATCATAAGCCTGTGGAGGCAGGAACCTGGTTTATAGTAGCTTGCTACACATATATCAATCACACAGCTATGTTTGAAAGTTAGGCTCCCTGTGTGTAGCATGGTATTCTGAGAGAACACTAAACAGTCTTAGCATGCATTCTAAGCTTTAGTAAATGAGCCCAATAGTAAGTTATTCTCTGTAGTTTTTGTAAATTATATACGGTGTTAATTTATTTTGTAGAGCCCTTACTCAGTCTGCATTTAATTATTTATACATTTTTGCTCTCTGGGAGGTCAAAATCCATCTAAATGACAAGTTTTGGTATATTCAGCCCCTTATCCAGCTAAAGTTTAGCCAGATATGTTACTATCCAGCTAAAATCTAGCTGAATAAAAATAAGGCATTCCAGGAGCATAAATGGGAGGAGCTACTTATCTGGTTAACTTACCCCTAGACTTATCATTTTGCTATAAAATTGTGAAAAATAGTGCCTGTGATAAACAAGGGGCAAGGTTAGGGTAATTTTCCTGATACTGCATAGCTATTTTATTGCAATGCATGTTAAATTTACCTCATCTGCAATATTTTCACATCACAAGCTGAGGAGTGCCCAGTAGGGATGTGAATCGGGTGATCGATCGTCTTAACGATCGATTTTGGCTGGGGGGGAGGGAAATCTGATCGTCATGGTTTTTGGTTTTTTTTAAATCGTAAAAAATCGTAAATCGGGGGAGGGCGGGAAAACCGGCACCCTAAAACCCACCCTGACCCTTTAAAATAAATCCCCCACCCTCCCGAAGCCCCCCAAAATGTTTTAAATTACCTGGGGTCCAGTGGGGGGTCCCGGCGCGATCTCCCGCTCTCGGGAGATCGCGGTTCTATTAACCATTCCTTTCCTAATAATTCCTAACATTCTGTTTGCTTTTTTGACTGCTGCAGCACATTGAGCCGATGATTTCAAATTATTATCCACTATGATGCCTAGATCTTTTTCCCGGGTGGTAGCTCCTAATATGGAACCTAACATCATGTAACTACAGCAAGGGTTATTTTCCCTATATGCCACACCTTGCACTTGTCCACATTAAATTTCATCTGCCATTTGGATGCCCAATCTTCCAGTCTTGCAAGGTCCTCCTGTAATGTATGACAATCCTATGTGATTTAACTACTCTGAAAAATTTTGTATCATCCGCAAATTTGATAACCTCGCTTGTCATATTCCTTTCCAGATCATGTATAAATATATTGAAAAGCACCGGTCCAAGTACAGATCCTTGAGGCACTCCACTGTTTACCCTTTTCCACTGAGAAAATTTAATCCTATTCTCTGTTTCCTGTCTTTTAACCAGTTTGTAATCCATGAAAGGACATCGCCTCCTATCCCATGACTTTTTAGTTTTCTTAGAAGCCTCTCATAAGGGGCTTTGTCAAACACCTTCTGAAAATCCAAATACACTACATCTACTGGTTCACCTTTATCCACATGTTTATTAACCCCTTCAAAAAAATGAAGCAGATTTGTTAGGCAAGACTTCAAATGGGTAAATCCATGTTGACAGTGTTCCATTAAACCATGTCTTTCTATATGCTCTACAATTTTGATCTTTAGAATAGTTTCCACTATATTCCTGGCACTGAAGTCAGGCCACTCTCAGTCTCCAGGTACAATGGATGATTTTAATGATAGGTTACAAATTTTAACTAATAGATCAGAAATTTCATTTTTGAGTTCTTTCAGTACTCTAGGATGCAATCCATCTGGTCCCGGTGATTTGCTATTCTTTAGTTTTTCAATCTGGCCTACTACATCTTCCAGGTTCACAGTGATTTAGTTCAGTTTGTGTGACTCATCACCCTTGAAAACCATCTCCGGAACTAGTATCTCCCCAACATCCTCATTAGAAAACACGGAAGCAAAGAATTCCTTATCTTCCCTAAGAGCCCCTTTATCCCCTTGGTCATCTAACTGTCCAACTGACTCCCTCACAGGTTTCTTGCTTCGGATATATTTTTAAAAGTTTTTATTATGAGTTTTTGCCTCTATGGCCAACCTAATTTCAAATTTTCTCCTTGCCTGTATTATCAATGTTTTACACTTAACTTGACAATGCTTATGCTTTATCCTATTTTCTTCAGATGGATCCTTCTTCCAATTTTTGAAGGATTTTTTTGGCTAAAATAGCCTCTTTCACCTCACCTTTTAACCATGCCGGTATTTGTTTTGCCTTCCTTCCATCTTTCTTAATGCATGGAATACACCTGGACTGTGTTACATTTACCCAATCAATATTGGGGTAATTGAAATTTCCCATTATTATTGCACTGCCAAATTGGTTAGCTTCCCTGATTTCTCTTAGCATTTCATCATCTGTCTGACCATTTTGTCCAGGTGGACTGTAGTATACTCCTATCACTATACTCTTACCCAGCACACATGGGATTTCTTTCTACCCATATAGATTCTACTGAGCAATTAGTCTCTTGTAAGATCTTTATCCTGTTGGACTCTGTACCCTCCCGGAGATAAAGTGCCACACCCCCACCAAGTTGATCCTCCCTATCATTGCGATATAATTTGTACCCTGATATAGCACTGTCTCTTTGTTGCATTTGGCAGACTGTGGGCCATTCCTGTGGCCCGCCACCCTTACCTACAGGCAGGGCCCAGCCGCACAACCTCCCAACACTGTGTCTCCCCTGCTGCTCACAACAGCCCCTGAATGGCACCCTCCACTGAACGTGGCAGGAAACCACGCTGCACCTCTATAGCCAGCCTTTCTCTGGTGCATCAGGATGTTGCAGGAACATCGGGGCCTGGACCGCCTTCCAGGAAGAATTCCTCTCCTGCCTTCCTAGGTGTGCATGCGGCCGATTCCCCCATATTTAAAGGTCTGGTGGTGAGATCGGCCCGGTGGTGCCCTCTGATGACATCACAAGTGGGTCCCCATATAAGGCTTTTCCAGATGGTACTCCAGTGCCTCGGCAATAGGTCGACTCCTTCTGGAGAAGTGCTTTGCCAGCATTCCTGCATCTTGGCTCCTGCTTCCTTTCTCCATTGTTGTGTTCCTGAGTCCGTGTCTTCTGCTCTTGGTTCCTGCTGTCTGGTTTGTCTCTGTATTTCCTCATCTGTGGTCATTCTTCTTCCCTTCTGTCTTCAGTGTTTCCTTGTGTTCCTGTAGTCTCTCATCTTCCTCATCTTTGATTGAATTCTGTTTGCCTCCAGTCTCTGTCTCATCCAGACACCACTGTCAGTCACCTGTCCAGATTGTGGTCTAACCCATCTGCGTTTCCCATTGTGATGGCCTGCCTCATCTACCAGGCTTTGGATCTTCACCACTACAGAGACCTGCACCTAAGTCAAGCTGGCCCCGGGACCTTAGGGCTCAACCTAAGGGGAACGAGGGCTGGTATTGGTGAAGCTCCAGTTGGGCCTCTGCACCAGCCAGCTCTACCTGGTGATGGTGGGGACAATCAGGACTCCTCCCTGCAGGCTTCACCAACCCCACCTCATCTCAGAGTCTTCTTCTGCAACAGATTTCCAAGCCCATAGACCTGGCGGAGGCCGCCTTCCTTCAGGTCATTCCGGGCTTGGCCCACAAGATTCAGGAACAACAGCTCTTCCTCGAGATTCTGGAAGATTCCATAAAACATCTCAATGCTCAGCTGGAGTCTATGGCAGTTCCCGCTGCACCGCTGCCACCAACGGTACTTCCAACCACCATAGTGGCTCCAAGTTACCCCTCTATTCCTCTGTCTGCACCTCCCTATTACGTCAGAGATCCAAAACAATGTTGAGGCTTTACTAATCAGTGCTCCATACACTTCTCACTCCAGCCAGCTCTCTTCCTGGAAGAAGCTACCAAGATCACTGTCATTCTTGCCCGTCTCAATGGCAAGGCCCTAGCATGAGCATCACCATTCTGGGAATGTTATGACATGATTACCAAGATCTCCAGCAATTCATTTCCTCCTTCAAAAAGGTCTTTGATGACCCTGGCTAACAGGCTACATCCAGCATGGATCTCCTCCACTTATGTCAGGGAAACCAGTCCCTAATGGATTATGCAATAGAATCCGGACCTTAGCTATGGAGCTCAATTGGAAGGAGTTCTGCTTGTGCCCCATCTTCCTTGAGGGGCTCTCATCTTGAATCAAGGATGAGCTGGTAGCTCGGGACCTCCCGGAGTCGTTGGAGGGTCTCATTGACCTGGCCAGCAAGATCTACCACTGCCTCCAGGAGTGTAACCTGGAGCTCCATCCGCCTCAAAGGCCCATTCCCACTCACTACCACCTTTATCACCACCCATTTTGAACCCATCTACAGTGGGGCACATGGAGGAACCTATGCAGCTGGGACAAGGACGCCTGTCTCCAGAGAAATGCCTATGGCATCTTCATTCGGGACAGTGCCTTTATTGTGGCAGTCTGGGGCATCGTATAGCACAGTGCCCGATCAGACTGGGAAACTTTCAAGCCTAAGGTCCAGTGGGGGGATGACCCTAGGCTTCATGACTCAGGCTTCCCAATTGACGCTTCCTGTAACCATCTCCATGATTGATCTGAGTTTCTCCGTCCTAGCCCTCATGGACTCCGACACTGAGGGGAATTTCCTTATGAAGGCCTTGGTGGACCATTTGTACATTTCAACCATCCCCAAGAAGATTCCACTAGTAATTTTCTCCATTCACGGAGATCAGTTACCCAGTAGAGTTACACTTACTATGGTACTGGTGACCCTGAGCATTGGCACTCTACAAGTCGAACAGATCATAATGCAAGTCATTGATAAAGCAATTCATCTCATGGTTCTGGGGCTACCTTGGCTTCAAGTGCATTCTCCATATTCAATTGGACCTCCCTGCAGCTTTCCAAATGGGGCCCCAACTACCACAACTCTTGTTTAGGAAAAGTGGAGATTCTGCCATTCCTTCCCATGCCATCATGGTGGCTGGCATTCCCCCACCATATGCCGACTTGTCAGACATCTTCTCTAAGAAGAGGGCAGAAACTCTACCCCCTTTATTTATTTATTTTAAAATTTTTCTATACCGTCGTTGTTAAATACCATCACAACAGTTTACAGAAGGGCACGATAAAGAGAGATATGGGTGGTATAGATTACAAATTACTTGTGTGCCATCATAGTACAGTAACAATGTAAAATAATAAACTAGGTTAATAAACCTGATTGTTAGGAACAAATTAGGCAGTTTGATTTTAACATTAATATGCTTATGTAGGTTACTAAAAACTTCTAGCTTGGTGCATCCTTATCGCTCAACTATTTTTCTCCTTTTCTTTAACTTTATAAAATGATTGTTTAAAAAGCCAGGTTTTATACGGAGTTTAACTACTCAATCGAGCTATTTCCCAACGCCAAGCCACCATGTGGAAGGGTATATCCATTGCCTCTCCCAGAGATAAAGGCAATGTCAGAGTACATCTGTAAAAATTTTGAAAAGTGGTTTATCCTTCCCTCCATATCTTCAGCCAGTGCAAGATTCTTCTTCATCTCCAAAAAAGATGGGATACTCCACCCTTGCATCAATTATCGGGGCTTCAATGTGGTTACCAAAAAGGACCGATATCCACTGCCCTTAATCTCAGAATTGTTCAATCAACTGCAAGGGGTGAGAATTTTTAATAAATTGGACCTCTGAAGGGCTTATAATCTGGTCCAAATCCATGCCACCGACAAATGAAAGAGGGCCTTCAACACATGGGATGGGCATTACGAGTACCTCATGATGCCATTCAGATTGTGTAATGCCCCAGCAGTGATCCAAAAGATGATGGACGAGATCTTCAGAGACCTCCTTTACACCTGTGTTGTGGTGTACCTGATGACATCCTCATTTTTTCTAAGGATCTCATCTCTCATCACCATGTTGTCCTCCGAGTACTCCAGTGCCTCCGTAACAATCAATTACATGCAAATTGGAGAAGTATCTTTGAGAAAGAGAACCTTCTCTTCCTAGGGTACATTGTCTCCAGTAAAAGCTTTACCATGGATCCAGACAAACTGAAGCGGGTTGCGGGCCCTACAAAGGTTCCTGGGCTTCGCTAGATATTGCAGACATTTCATTGCTAACTTCTCCAAGATCGCACTCCTCTCACTACCCTCATGTGAAAAGGGGCTAACACCAAGATATGGTCACCAGAGGCCATAACTGCTTTTCAAGACCTAAAAGGCACCTAAAAGAGCCGGGGTCTCGGGCCAACATGAGGGCGAACTCCATCTCCCAGCCTTCCAGCCGCCTCCTGCTGAGGAAGAGAGGGATGCCATCCACAACATCATATCCGCTACGGGAGAGCCCAGACCTTCTTAAGGCAGTCACTAGGTACCTCACGCCTGGTGTCACACATCGAAGGAGTGCGACAAAGGGGCCTGCCCTTTTGTGCACCCCTTCGTGTCGCCCTCTATTTGCCATCCAACCACCCTCATTCCGCTCCCTCCCCACAATCTCTCCACTCCCTCTTCCTACATACAACACTCCTGAAATATATTTTATCTCCTCATCTTACCCCCTCTCTTGACCCTATCCCTTCTCCCTAACTACAGAAACCATCCACCAGCTGCACCCTCAATCTCCCCCTCCCACCTCTTTACTTACCCCATTATACAATCTATTCCTTCCCTCTACAGAAAAATACCCTCCTGTACAGTCCTCAGATCCCCCTCCAGAATAAATCAGCCTAAACATCCACCCGCCCCCAACCTCGATGCTCTGAGTCTCTATTTTACACTATCCCCTGCTCCTTCCAAATACACCCCATTCAAACATTCACCCCTCCAGCCTCTCAGCATCTCTCCTCTAGCCTCTAAGCCTCCTACCACACCTTTCTTACTCCTTCCAACCAACTATGTCAGCCTACCCCATCCCCATCCTCAAGCACCACACACACCGACACACCACACTCATCGTCATCAAGCCCACAGCACACCTCAAATCCCTCATACCCATCATGATCTCCCCACTCATGCAATTCCTTGGCCTCACTGCCTTATCCGCATTCTCTTCAATGAACAATCCCTAGGTAAAAAGGTCCCTATACTCAATGACCTTCTCCTAGACTGCAAACCAGACATCTGTGCCATCACAGAAACCTGGATGAAACACTCGGATACAGTCTTTTTAAACCAGCTCTCCACCCACTCATACAACCTCTTCTCTATCCCAAGACCCAAAAAAAGAGGCGGAGGCCTTCTCCTCGCAGCCAAAAAACAACTCAAATTAAGAATCATAAAAACTGACACCCCTCCCAGATTTGAAATTGCTCTATTCAAGTCCCAGGACCTGCAAATCTGCTTAATATACGCCTCCCCCCCCCCCCCCCCCCCGGCCTACTAGAACACAACCCATCACCCCTCATAGAATTTATAATAGACAACCTGAATATCAACATCCCAACTATCATCCTAGGAGACTTTAATCTTCATGTAAATGCCACTCCCCTTTTTGCTTCCTGTGAATCCATTCTAAACTCCCTCACCGCAATAGGCTTCAAACAACTAATCACCACTCCCACACATAAGGCAGGACATTCGCTTGACCTTATC
Organism: Rhinatrema bivittatum; assembly: GCF_901001135.1. Lineage (NCBI taxonomy): Eukaryota > Metazoa > Chordata > Amphibia > Gymnophiona > Rhinatrematidae > Rhinatrema > Rhinatrema bivittatum. Next base: position 98,088,330 of record NC_042616.1, on the reverse strand, counting down.
TTCATAAATGAAGGTATTCAATCCCCTAATCCACCCTCCTGCTCACCTGTCCCATGGTCTGACCACTCCCTCCTAAAAGCACTCCTATCCATGAAGCATTCTCCCTCTCCTCCCCCCAAACACAACACCACCATTCACTTTAGGAAACCCTGCAAAAATGATGAATTATCCACTGCCATCAACAACTCCCTCCACCATCTAGTTCTAACAAACCCCAACTTAGCTTTATCTACTTAGAATAGCCTTACAATCAACATCGCTAATAAACTCTGCCCTCTTTCATCCAAACAAATTAATCACTCACACCATTCCAAAAAACCCTGGTTCACCCCCGAACTAATAAAACTGAAACATGACCTAAGACTAAAAGAAAGACAATGGCGCAAAGACCCTCCGCCCCCCTCCCCACGGCTGGCCTCATACAAATCCGCACTACCCATTTATCGAACCACCATCCTCAAAACAAAGCGCGACCACTACGCAGCTAAAATCCATAACTACCAATACAACCCAAAAGCCCTATTCACATTTGTAGCTGCCCTAACTAAAACCCTTCCCCTCCCCTCTACCGATGAGGATACTAAACTCAAATGTGAAAAACTCGCCTGCTTCTTCCATGATAAAATTGCAAACATACTGCTACGCTTCCCTACTCCCACCGCCCTCCCGGACCCACCCATCATTAACCACAACACCATCCTAGACTCCCTTGACACTACATCCACCTCAGAAATCGAAACCCTACTAATGAAACAAAACCCTCCACACACCCCTCCAACACCATTCCCTCCAAATCTCTCTTATCTATCCCCAGCACCATTGCCAAACCCATAGCTGAAATAATAAACTGATCCCTTACATGTGGCAAAGTCCCTCTATCCTTAAAGCAGGCAGTAGTAAAACCCATCTTAAAAAAACCTAACCTTGACCCCACTGACTCTTCCAACTATCAGCCCATATCCAACCTTCCCCTCATTGCCAAAATCATGAAAAAAATCGTCAACACCCAACTCACAGACTACCTAGAAAGCCACAACATTTTATTTGCCTCACAATTCGGTTTCTGTAAGTTCTTTAGTACGGAAACCCTCCTACTTACCCTCACAGACACCATCCTCAAAGGACTAGACAATGGCCACGCCTACATTCTCGCCTTACTAGACATCTCCACTGCCTTCGATACCATTAACAACAACATCCTAATCAACTGCTTCAAAGAGATTGGCATCTCTGGGACAGCTCTACTTTGGTTCAATTCCTATCTTGAAGACAGACACTACACAGTGAAAATCGGAAACAACGAATCCTCTCCAATCCAACTTAACCATGGCATTCCCCACCCTCTTCAACATATACCTTCTCCCCCTCTGCCAACTCCTTTCAGACCTAGGCCTCCCCCACTTCATCTATGCGGCGATGTCAAAATCCTAATTCCCATCCAAGAATCCATCTCCAAGTCCCTCCAGACTTGTGAAAACTGCCTCAATGAAATAAACCGCCTCCTCACCTCCCTCCACCTTCCCCTCAACACAGCAAAAACTGAACTCATCATAATCTCCACTCACAATAACACAGCGCTCCCACCCTCCATCAGCCCCCCCCCCCCCCCTTGACCTCCTTCCAGCAAAATGCTCGTAACCTTGGCGTAATCATTGATAACAAATTGAACGTAAAAGCATTTATCAACGCAACCCTAAAAGACTGCTTCTTCAAACTTCACGTCCTCAAGAAACTGAAACCCCTCCTTCACTTACACAATTTCCGCACAGTTCTTCAAGCTACCATATTCTCAAAAATCGACTACTGTAACTCCTTACTCCTAGGCCTCCCCACATCTACCCTTAAACCCCTCCAAATGCTGCAAAACACCGCCGCCAGAATACTAACCAACACCCACAAAACAGAACACATCACACCAATCCTCAAAGAGCTCCACTGGCTCCCTATAGCTTCCCATATCCTTTAAAAGACTCTCTCCATTATACATAAAACCATTCACAACAGTAACATTCAATGACTCAACGACAGCCTGCGCCTCTCAATTCCTAATCGCCCTACCAGGACAGCATACCTTGCAACCCTACACACACCCCCTCCTATGTCCGCCTCAACACTACTAAAGAGCAGGCCCTCTCGATTGCTGGTCCCACTGGATCAACATGCCACCAGACCTCTGACTAGAGCCATCCACCCACCAATTCAGAAAGAAGTTAAAAACCTGGCTCTTTAAACAAGCATTCCCTGATTAAGATTATTCCCCCCTACATTTCATATTTCCCCCCTCTCTCTGTATGTTCCAATAATGTTATGTTTATTCTCTGACATTGTCCTTTATTACTCATTATATATACTCATGTAATTTATTTACCTTCTCAGTGCTCTGCTAACATTCCCTCTTCCATTATTTTATTATTCCTGAATAATGATCTTTTGTACCCCTTCACCCCCCATCCCCCAGATGCTCTAAATATGTATATATTTTACCTGCTCCTTCCATCTTTATCTCCTCCCCTAACCTCCACCCTCTCCCCCCCCCCAAGTTTCTTTTCCCACACCCTCCACCTCTTTCATGTTCTTTGTTATCAATAACATGTTACTCCCTTTCCAAGTTTTGATCATCCTGTTCTGTGTATTATGTTCAGGTTACTTGTAAATCGATATAATGTACCAACGAATACCGGTCTAAAAAAGCCTTTAAATAAAATGTAATAAATAAGTTACCAAGTGACCACCAACCACCTAGCACATGATCATTTCAGATCACATATTTAAATAATTCATATGTGTGTTCCAAAAAAAAAAAAAAAGTTAGACTGTGAAGAATTCTGGTTTCTCCAGGACCAATAAAGTCACTAGTGCCCTGCTCTATAAAATGTTAGATTAAAAACAAAGTACTTGGGCTTTGTTCAAAAATTGCTAGCAATGCGATTTTTTTTCTACTAGCTATCATACCGTTATATCTTTGAAAAGTTTGCCAAACTATCAAATAGTTTTCCTCATACCGTATATATCTAAAATGTCTTTGATCATGCGATTAAGTCAGATTTCCATCGTAAGTATTTATTTGTACTATGTAACTAATGCATTCATGTGTCATATGTAGAGCGCTGTCTCCAGGCAAGAAACTGTCTTTGGTTTGTTTTGTTTTTTTTAATCAAAATACAGTGGCAAGTGTAGACTGCTAGTGAATCTTGTATTACTTATTGTTCTAACATATTTAGGAACATTCAGATTGTCTGTATGCTTAAGTACTGAAAGTCTACATCAGTTGAAGATGTCCTTGTATGAGCTTTTAACATTTGACGGGATACTCAGTGTGTCCCCATAAGAATATCAATGCTGTATTTTTTTCTCATTTTAAAGGGTCAAACTTTTTACAAAAGTGTATTTATGTCTTAGCCTAGTTTCCATAACATATTCCAGAGCATTGTGAATATGCTGCATGCCCTTGCTAATGTAAGGGTCTGTCATATGTGATGGCAAAAAATAAAAAGTATAAACTTTTCTCCACTCCCGGAAGTGCTCTTTTCCCTATCTGCTGCAGTGTTAGCATACATACTTCTACTTACACTGATTGTGGGCCATGATCAGAATGCAGTTTTAAACTCATAAGCTCATTTTCACCAGGGTGAAACATAAAGAAAATGGTTATCTTTGAATCCACGAGAAAATCATTTTTATTGAATTTCATCTTCAATTAAAGTTCTTGAGGCATAGTTTCTGGTGGGATACCAAGGGGTAGATTTTAGAAAAGTACGCCCGCTCGTACTTTTGTTCGCGCACCAGGCGCAAACAAAAGTACGCCAGATTTTATAAGAAACGCACATTTGTGCACCTTGCGCGCGCCGAGCCCTGCTCGCGCTGCCCGTTCCCTCCAAGGCCGCTCCGAAATCGGAGCGGCCTTGGAGGGAACTTTCCTTCGGCCTCCCCCCCACCTTCCCCTACCTAACCCACCCCCCCAGCCCTATCTACACTCCCCCCCCACCTTTATTGCGAAAGTTACGCCTGCCCCAGGCAGGCGTAACTCGCAGGCGCTGGTCGGCCGCTGCCGCACGATTCCCCAGCCCGGGAGCGATTTCGGAGGCTTCGGCCACACCCCCGAAACACCCCCGGGCCAGAAACAGGCCCCCGGAATGCCCCGAACGTCACGCCATCCCCCAACACACACCCCGACACACATCCCCCGACACGCCGCCTAGCAAAGCCCCGGGACTTATGCGCATCCCGGGGCTTGCACGCGCCGGCGAGCCTATGCAAAATAGGCTCGGCGCGCGCAGGGGGGGGGTTTTAAAGGGTTACGCGCATAACTTATGCGCGTAACCCTTTTAAAATCTACCCCCAAAAGTATACCCTAACTAGTGAATTTTCAGAGTTTATGCGTGTAAATGTAACATACTTTTCTAATAATTTTCAAAAGCCATTTTACCTGCGTTAAGTGAACTTAACATGGGTAAATCCTATGAACAATTCAATGACATATAGGGGCGGATTTTCAAAGGGTTACGCGCGTAAATCCTCAGGATTTACGTGCGTAACCGCTCCAGCGCATCACCGGGCCTATTTTGCATAGGCCCGGTGATGCGCGCATGTCCCGTGGCTTTGTGAGAGGGGCGGGGTGGGGCGGGGTGGGACCGAGGCCTCCAGCACAGCGGTCATGCTGGGGGATTGCGCGACGGCACTCGGTCGGCACGCGCAACCTACGCCTGGCTGGAGGCAGCGTAAATAACAAAATAAAGGTGGGGGGAGGATTTAGGTAGAGCTGGGGGGCAGGTTAGATAGGGGAAAGGAGGGGAAAGTGGGGGGGGGGGCAGAAGGAAAGTTCCCTCCGAGGCTGCTCTGATTTCGGAGCGGCCTCGGAAGGAACAGGGAAAGCCAGAGGGGCTCCCCTAGGGCTCGGCACGCAAGGTGCACAAGTGTGCACCCTCTTGCGCGCACCGACCCCGGATTTTATAACATGCACGCGGCTGCGCGCGCATGTTATAAAATCGGGCGTACATGTGTTCTCGCCAGGTTGCGCGCACAAATCTACTCCCACACGTATGTCTTAAAATCCAGCCTATATTGTAGCAATTTTCAAAACCCTACATATATATATGGGTACAGTGTATATATAACTATAAAATACTAGGAATGTGCAATTATTTTTTCCAAATTAAGCAATGTCAGTGAAATTACTTAATTTGGAATGGTTCAGGAAAATTGAAAAACGATTGATTTTTTCCAAAATTTCTGAAAAAAATTCATTTTTGAGTTAGCACGCGCTAACTCCCGATAGTGCGCACTAACACGAAAATTGGGGCCCCCCCAAAAAAAAAACCCCGAACCACGGGAAAAATGAAATTCCCGTGGGAGGGCCCCGAAACGAAGCCCAACACGAAATGTTTACCCAAAGCACATCTCTATAAAATACAGTTTAGGGAGGATAATTTTAAAACAAGCATGCGTGCGCCAGTATACGTGACTATGTTGGTGCGAGCATACATATGCATGAATTGCATACTGTTCATGCAAGTGTACACACATTATATAAAATATACCTATTTGTGCATATGTGTGCTCCTAATTGTAAGCATTTTCATGAGGAAATGTTATTCGCATATTTTCCTTAGCTCTTGGCTTTTAAACACATAAGTCAGCACATTTTTTTAACATTCGCATTTACCAATTAGCTTACCAGTTAGCTTACTGGTTTACCCTGTCGATCTCTAGGCAATCTAGACTCCCCCACCTCCTTGATTATTCAGCCTGCACTTCCCCTGGTTTACCCTGACCCTTCACATTGTCAGTATTTGGCTATGAAGAATTATATTCTGACTTACACCTGATAAATGGCAAAAGTAAATATGCGCAGATAACAGCCGTATGTGCACCACATGTGCAGGCTATAAAATCACAACTTATATGGGGAAAGGTTTGCCACGCCCTGGGTCATCCCTGACCAGATGCTAGCCTTCCCTTTTTTTATGAGTGCATATTTATTCATGCAGCAGTACTTGCACGTGTATGTGTATGATTTATAAAATAGCACTAGCTCAAACATGCACTATTTGCATATGCATCTGCTATTTTGTGTGCATTCATCACTTTTAAAATTCAACGTTTAGCAAGTAAATGCTTTTAAAAATCAGGCCCTAAGAAAACAAAATCAGTCATTAAATGTTTCTAAAAAGGTAGTGCAAATATGTTTTTTGGAGCAAATCAGACAGAGTGACCAATACACAAATTCTGCAGATTATATATAGCGATAGCAATTCAGTTAAAATGGGTTTCCTGTTTTCTAAATATTTGTCACAGGTTTTTTTTCAGTGTCATTTGGAATATTCTGCAGTGAAAATGATCAGAGATGAAACATTTCTTGAAATAAATTCAGTTATATAATTAACTTTTCATAGCATTTCTCCAGTACTTAGAACTTGCCTTCATGTAAATGTGATAAAATTGGCAAATAAATAAACGAAGAACCTGTAACATCCACAGAAAACAACATAGAGTAATATATTTATTTTACTTTTTCATTAATGATTTCTTAGCTGTCTTTTTGAATAAGATTCACAAACGTTGGTGTACATTTATTTATTTATTTATTAGCTTTTTTTTATACCGACATTCGTGGGTACATCATGCCGGTTTACATATAACTGTAGGAGGAAAATACAAAATACCAAGGTAAGGGGAGGGGAGCACCTAGGAGGAAAAAAGGAATGAGCAAAGAGAGAGAAAAAAAAGGACAGATGGAAAAAAAATATAGGAACAGTACCTGGCGGAGCATGAGGTACAGAGATGGGAAAACCATCCATTAAGCACTATTAGGCAGATTTTCAAAGGCTACATGCGTAACATACGTGTGTAACCTGAGGAAATCTGCCCCTGCGCGTGCTGAGCCTATTTTGCATAGGCTTGGCGGCGCGCGCAAGGCCCGGGACGCGCGTATGTCCCGGGGCTTGCAAAAAGGGGTGGTTCGGGGGCGTGGCCAGGGGACGTGGTATCGGCTCGGGACGTGTTCGGGGGCATGGTGGCGGTCCGGGGAGGTCCGGGGGTGTGGCCAAGTGCCCCAACACAGCGGCCTGTGTCGGGGCCTGCCGCGCCAGCAGACATTCGGCGCGTGCAAGTTACAACTGCCCAGAGACAGGCGTAACTTCCTGGATAAAGGTTAGGAGGGGGATTTAGGTAGGGCTGGGGAATGGGTTAGATAGGGGAAGGGAGGGGAAGGGAGGGGAAGGTGGGGGGAGATAGAAGGAAAGTGCCCTCCGAGGCCGCTCTGATTTCGGAGCGGCCTCGGAGGGAACGGGCAGCGCGCGCAGGGCTCGGCGTGCGTAAGGTGCACAAATGTGCACCCCCTTGCGCGTGCCGACCCCAGATTTTAAAAGATACGTGCGGCTATGCGCATATCTATTGAAATCCGGCGTACTTTTGTTTGCGCCTGGTACGCGAACAAAAGTACGCGCTCGCGCTTTTTTTTTAAATGTACCCCTATGTATAACATTGCAAATTATACATTCAAAAGGCACTACATACAACCTTGCAAATATTGTAATCAAGAAAAGTAAGGGGTCTAAGGGCTGGGTAACAGGGTAACAGGTTAAATCATGCATAGGCATTAAGAATGTGCATGAATTTGAAAAAAAAAATGTGTAAAACAGAATGAATGATCCATTTCCATTCATTTTAAAAAGGCCAAAACTGATGGAAAAAAAAACCAAAAATGTGCATTTTCACTTGTTTTCAGAAAATAAAATAGTACCCTCCAGAATGCCTATTTAGTATGCACATAAAAGAAGATGCAAACTGTGTTCCACATGTACTTAGAGGTGAAAATTATCCCCTTTATTTCTGCTTCAGTCATAAAATAATTAGTTAAATTTAGTTATGCTTTTCGAGTTAACATACGCTATGGGCTGGATTTTAAGAGGTACGTGCGGGGGTACATTTGTGTGTGCAACCCGGCGTGCACAAATGTACGCCCGATTTTATAACATACGCACCTTGCGTGCCGAGCCCTAGGGGAGCCGCGATGGCTTTCCCCATTCCCTCCGAGGCCGCTCCAAAATCGGAGGGGCCTTGGAGGGAACTTTCCTTCTGCCCCCCACCTTCCCCTCCCTTCCCCTCCCTAACCCGCCCCCCAGCCCTACCTAAACCCCCCCCTCATCTTTGTTTTACAAATTGCGCCTGCCTCTAGGCAGGCGTAGGTTGCGCGCGCTGGCCAAGTGCCGGTGCGCGATCCCCTGGCCTAGCGGCCCTACAAAGGCCTCTGTCCACGCCAAGCCCCGGACAGCCCATGCCCCGCCCATGCCCCGCCCCTTTTTTCAAGCCCCGGGACATACACGTGTTCCGTTTTGCGCGCATTACGGGCCTATGCAAAATAGGCTCGGTGCGCGTAACTCCCCTGCGTGCGTAAATCCTGCTGGATTTACGTGCGTAGGGCTTTTAAAATCTGCCTCTATTTCTTTAACAAAAAAAGTAGTCCTTTATCATCTGATTTGCAGTTCCTTATTTTAAACAGGTACTATATATCTATTAAAATTAACTGACAATTAAAGAAACAATTATTGCAGATCACATGAGATCACTTCAGCTGAGCTATGAGCTCAGATTTATATTGGTGCTCAGCACGCAGGTTTGTTAAGCTCATTCTAAGAAAAAACAGGTTTAAGTTATGTTTGCATCTCAAAAATCTGCATGTATCGGCACTTGTACTTCATGTAGATATACTTATATTGATTATTGTGGACAGTAATGCAATACTTTTTGCTCATAATCTGTAGAGAGGAAAGACTCTAATCCTTTAGCAGTCTTGTATTTCAAGATCATTTTTAAGAAAAAAAGAATAGCTGAAAATCCAAGTTTAAAATGCATTTAATTTGATGCAATGCCCCAACCTTCATTTGTTTTGAACTGAGACAAGATCCCTGGCCTGAAAAAAAACAATGAAATAAAGACAAAGTAACATTGCTCACAGATTGGAAGAAGATTGGATGTGATGTGTCATGATTTCATTCAAGTTTGGATTGTGTTCCACATGATAGTCACATAATATTTCTGATAATAAACTAGTAAAATATGATCTGACTCAGATGATTGTATGCAGGGTTTATAATTGAGTTAAAAAACATACTCCAAGAGTTCATTGTTAACGTGAGAGAATAAAACAGGAAGGATTTTACAGGAGACAGTTCCAGGACTGGTACTGCCCAATATTTCAGCGTTAGTATGCTACAACAGAAATTATAATGTCCATATTCAGCTGCTGTATGGCTCAGTTAGTTATCTGGATAAACTTATTTGGCTTCTATAGCCTACATATATTCAGTGACATGGTTGCACTACTGCATATATCTGGCTATCTTAAAGTTAACATAAGTTTATCTGGCTAAATTTAGGGCAGGTGTTTGGGCTGACCAGAGTTATCCAGATAAGTTATCTACTCCCAGTTATGCGCCTGGAACATCCCTGACTTATCTGGCCAAAGTTTAGCAAGATAAAAAGTCAGCCAGCTAGAATTTAGCTAGATAAGTATCCAAATATTAATTTATCTGGGTAACTTCTGAGTCATCTGGCTAAATGCTTCTGAATATGGACCTCTAGAGGCCAATACTGAGATACTATTTACCTAGATAAGTAAGACTTCCTCAGCTAAGTGGTGGCCTGCTGGCCACTGAATATCCAGTTATATTCAGCGGCTACCACTTAGCTGGATAAGTCACTTAGGGGGTCATTTACCAAGCAGATCACACGCGATAAGGGACGTTTCGCACACGAAAAGTCCCTTATTGCGTGCAATACCAAGATGGGGGTGGAGTCAGGGCGGAGTCAGTCCCAGAAGAGAAGAAGTCAGGGCAGCACCGGGGCTGACGCTGCGAAGACTTCGCCAATAGCAAAAGGTAAGCTTGTTTATCGCTGTCAGTTTTGCACTGAATAACTACGTCGAATAACTACGGTGCGAACACTGCCGGCTATCGCAGGACCGCCCCCCCGTTTTCCCCCCCGCCCCCGTTACCACGGGATTCACTATGCCTTACGGCATTAGTAAATCCAGCCCTTATCTATCTAAGTAGATTGCCAGATAGTCAATGGGCGGATTGGGGTGGCACTACTTATCTGCTTAACTTAATCAGATAAGTACCAATATTCACACTTATCCAGTTAAGTTAATCAAATATTTAAACCTGCTATAGCTGTGTGTGTGTGTGTGTGTGTGTACATTACATTTTCAAATATACAAACACTAGCCCCAGCGTAGCCACCCACCCAAATAGCAGGTGCAAAGTATGCAGGTGCTCAAAGATGGAAACTTTGAAACAGCCACGTTGGCGCACATGTACGCATGTTTGCCGGCTTGCATCCAGCGACGCGTCCATTTTATAAAATACACGCATATATGCGAGTATGGTATAAAATAGGCTGAACACGTGCACATGTGTGTACAATTTTAAGTGGGCCTGCGCATGCAAGCGCAAATGACGCTTCTGCCACATAAGTGGAGGGATTTTAGTAGACATGAGTGCTGGCATAATTACCATTTTTTCCAAGTTTATTCCCTAGTTCACCCAGGCATGGGATAGGACCTCCTAACTACCCAGGTTTAATAGCTTTTCTTTCTCCCATTAGCACCGACCCTTAAAAACCTGCTGACATGTCTAGATTTTTTTATTTTATGACTTATACTCTATCCATACCCCGACGCGCACTTGTCCACATAAGTATTTATGCGCTGGTTTCATTGAGAAATCCAAAAACACTCATGTCCCACCCAGCCCACACTCATTTCCTGCTCCTTTTTTTTTTAAAAAAAGTATTTGTGCGCATAGCAGGTGATAGGCTTTTTAAAATCTACCTTTTAAAATCCGTTTGGTGCACACCAATCCAACTCGTGCGTTTATCTTCCAATTTTGGTGTGCACCAAGTTTTTAAAATTCACCTTTTAGTACATATCCTTTACAGATGCTAATTTTCAAAACAAAATAATGTCCTGTTTTCTTTTTGAAAATTGGCTGTAATATGTGACCTATTCAAAATTACCCTCAGCTACCCCCTCCCCTTCCCAGTGCATAAATAAGAAATAGAGAAAAATTAACAAGGCAGAAGAAATAATATAGGAAAGGATCTGAACTATGAATTCTATTTGAGATAAAGATGTAGAACTTTTATAATGGAACTAACTTTTGCAGGAATATTACATGCAAGATATTCTACACAACAATATGAAGGCAATTGTTTGGATACTGGGCTTGATATTAAGAAGAAAATGGCTAGGTAAGTTAGCCAGATAAAACTTATCCATCGACTTACATGGCATATTCAGCAGTATGGCCATGCTGCTCAGTATCCCAGTATTTGGCGCTACCAAGCTAATAAGTTATTTCCAGCTAAGTTAGACCTACTCTATGGCAGGTCTAACTTATCCAATTAACTTAACCAGATAAGTCCGAATATTGCTGCTTATCTTTCCAAGATAGCTGGATAAATAGCATTTCCCCAATCCGCAAAATGCCCTCCCATTAGATTTCTGGCTGACTATGTTGCCAGATATTCAGCTGCCACCACTTAGCCAGATAGATTGTTTCTTATCCGGATAAGTAGTACTGAATATCGGCTTCACTGTATCTAAATTTTGCCTTCACATTTCAATATGGATGTGGAAACATTTGAAAAGATCCAGTGGAATAAAAGAAAAATTCTGAGATGAATATATGACCTATGAGCAAAAGTTGAGAGTTGGGTTTATTTAGCCTGCAAAGAAAGACTAAGGGGTTGACTTGCTAGTAGGTATCTGCATTTGTTTGAAACAAATGGGTAAAATATAATGAATGTGCTCATATTTGCTCCATTTTTGGCCCCTGAAACAAATGGAGGGGTCCCACAAATTAAATAATCTTCATCCCATTCATGTTTTCCATTCATTTCTATGGCCCTTTGAAGTCTATGGCTGTGTATTGCTGAGAAAACAAATAAATGGTAACCATAGCAAATAGCTCTTGCCTGTGTGACCTCACCGCCTTGTCAGAGCCAGAGCAGGGAAAGTTGGCAAGGAGACTAGCCAGATGATCAACTATGGTGCAGCATATTTTTAAAGTCTATAGCAGCTATCTGGGTCAAGAGATACCAATGTAGGGTAAACACCAGTGACCCTAAACAGGATGTGCATCATGAACTTGAGGCCTACTGCTATGCACATAGACTGAGTAAAAAGTGCAGGCCTAAAGCAAAGCAAACATGGAGTTTCCAGCCAAGAGATGATTCTGACAATTTTATATGAGATATTTGTCACATAGAGGAGAAAAAACTTTGTTTCTTCATATCAGAGAGTATTCATCACCTTCCTATGTGAGAGAAGAACCTTGCACACCAGAACTGTGAAATATGTTCTTGGTAAAAATGTTGTATCCAGTTATGAAATGGATATTATTCTAGAACCTGCTTTGCTAATGAACTCTCTGAACTTCATTAACCCCTATGGGAATATTCCTATGCATCAGGTCTCAGACAACATCATTTTCATCCCACCAGTCCTGTGTCTATTGGAGGTGGTGACATCCAGTTAAGATCAATGTTGGATCTTATGGAAGTGAATATTCAATTAGGTTTGACTTGGAAAAAGGGGACTCTGAGTAATCCATATGGACTTTGATGTCAGACATTATCTGAATGGACATTACCTGAAAGATGCTTTCCTAAGGGTTTTTGCCCAGGGCTTTCTTTACAGACTACCTGAAAGCTTGGTTTTGAGATCTTTGCTGCCAGAACTGACTGTACAGGTCATTACAACTGTGACTTGTAAGCTAAGACTGAGTTCCTACTCAGCACAGTTGCTCCAGTAACATGAAAGCAATTGTGTTGCCAATTATTCTTTTGAAAGACTTTTGGCCAATTATTATATGAGACGTCTGTGAGACTTTTTGTGTTTTATCTGTCATCCACTAAAAGGGCTTTGCTGGATTAGCCTGTGGTGTCGAAACAAATCCCTGGACTTGTGCAGTACTTTGGAGGGTGGGAACACTGTCTTAATTACCTTTCAGCTGGGCTAATCAATGTGGCAATTGTGTAATTCTATGTGTAGACTTAGCAAAAATGTTATAAGTTCTGATTACCATTTACTACACTGCCTTGTACTGTGAAACTGAAACTGTAACAAACTAAACTGAAACCAAAGAAAGAAAAGAAATATCTGTACCATTTTAAATCTTGTTTTATCTTATGCTGCTAATAAAGGGGGTCATTTATCAAAGGCTTATCGCACGCGATACTGCCGTATCGCGTGCAATAAGCCTCTATTGCATGCGAAAAGGGCCTTTTCGCATGCGATAGAATGCAAATTAGGGGAGGGGATGAGCCGGGGCGGGGAGGGGCGGAGTCGGTGGTTTCTTCGCTGCTGGCGATAATGTTACTAACATTATCGTCGGCAGTAGCGCACCGAATAGCACCACCATTCACGGTGGCGCTATTCGGTGTGAAAGCTGGCAGCCGACGCACTGCCATGGTGCAAAGGCTGCGGGCTTTCGCAGGCCTGCCCCCCCTTCGCCCCCACCCCCGTTTTCACAGGATTCATCTTCTGAGAGGAATGATGAATCCAGGCCAAAGTGACTACCTCACAAAAGTGTCTGTATCTGCTTCCTAAAACTAAAGAATTTGTATCATAAGGTTACCAGATTAAATTATAGTAATCAAATGTAAGATATCCACACCACATACTCCAACCCACTCCCACTATAAAATCTGAACATATACAAGAAGCTCTTTAGTTCTTCTCTAGAACTAGAAGCACTCACAGGGTTTTTAAAATGCTTACAAACTTTGGGATTTGGCACTAGTAAAGAGCTGCTTCGGCTCTTCTTTGTGCTGCAATGATCTCACACATTCACTGTGCCAAAAAGAGAAGTATTGCACTGCTTTGATTTTGATTTTTATCTTTACTGGGGAAAGGTCAGGGTGAGAAATAATGTAGAGATTGCAGATGTGCCAGTGTTAGTGATTCTTTTGTCTCTGGAGACCAGTAAAGTGAGCAGTGTATTCTCAGAGACTGAAGAGAGGAGTTTTACCAGGCTGTCAGTCTTTTTTGTCTATTAGTGTATCACTTTTTTTTTGTATGTGAAGTCAGTCAGCATTACTGAACATAGCACAACTCATATACCCTGTATGTATGTGTGTTTGTGTGTATATATGTGTATATAAGACACAGTTCTATATACAGTGAGTGGTACTATGAATGGAGGAACAGTTACAGTATCAATAAATTGATTTGTAATATCCAAACTGTCAGTAGCAGGTACACTTCAACAAATTATATTATGTCAAGAAAAGATAGAGGCAGGGTTGGCAACTTTGGCAGAGGCAGAAATAAAAGAGGTAGCCTTGCACCTAAATTAAAATGGGACTTTTTTAGATCCAGAATGTCAGGAGAGAAAGGCAGCTCAATGAAATTTGGAGAGCATGTGCCACTGTAACCTGTTCTTCTTCCTCTTGTTTTGGACCAGAGGTAAAAGATGGGAGAGTCTTCCAAGTCTCACATTAACAGGGCAAGGATAGTAGAAGTGCAACACTCTACTATCCTTGCAGTGTGCTTCTCTTTGGTTCCTGCTTCTGAGGCAATTAAGGCAGTATTCGCATCAACTGATTCTGAAGAAAAATCTTATCTGGGATTCTCTGAAACAGAAGATATTGAAGAGCTACTAGCCAAAGAATATTTTGGAAGTTTAGTCAGCCTCCAGTGAGGTGATGGGGGAGAGATATGATACTGATGATGTTGAGATCAACCCCCAGGAAGAGGAGGCAGCACAAGTAGAGAGTGTGAGTAATATCCCTCAAGGCTACTTCAACTCCTGTGCTAGCATCATCCTCTAAAGATGTGGAGAGAATATCGTGGAAGAAATCCTTGATCTGGAGGCAACTTAAAGTGAAAAGGACATGTGTTTTGCTCAGTGTATTCACCGCAAGAAGACTATCAGTCAAGGGAAGAAAGGGGAGCATCTGAAAAAACTGGTAAGAAGCATCACCTTCAGAAGCAAGCACCTGCTAGCATTGATATCAGGGGGAGAGTGACAGTACTAGCCTGGGGACCCCTTCTGCGACAGATTTTTTAAATAGTGTTCTCTCCTATAATCACTGGTCTCAATGGCTATATACAAATAGTGATTCATGTGCCAGAATATGCAAAAATCTGAATAATACATGCTTCAAAGTATAAATATTGAATTATATATCCAGAAGTATTTATATTTTTGAAGGATCTATTCAGTGATCAAGCAGTAGTTTGTAAAAGATCCAAACATCTGATGTGGTCAATGTTTCAAAATTCATCTGTCTCAGGGACCAGCTCTCTCTCAACACTCTGAAACCTGTTCTGGCCATTAGGCATCCATGAATTCAAATAAATATACATTTTTCATTTTTCAGAATCTCATTGAATGTTTTCTGGATTTGATTTTGCAGTATTTTTTGCCTCTTTTTTTTTTTTTTAGTGATTTGACCTTTTATTTCTACTTCAGACATAAAATAATAGTTGGTTAAATGCTTTGATATATTTAGAAATGCTTTTCAGGTTAACTCATGCTAGTTCCTTAACAAAAAATGTAATCCTTTACCATCTGTTTTGTAATCCCTTAGTTTAAGCAGGTACTACATTTCTATTAAAATTAAGCTAATTGACAATTAAAGAAACAATTGTTGTAGACCTCATGAGATCACCTCAGCTAAGCTGCGAACACTTTCTTTTGATGAGGGAATTTTACATTGGTGCTCAGTGTGCAAGTTTGTCATACTTGCTCTAAGTTAAAACATTGACTATGTCTGCATAAAAAAATGAATCCTATTTATAAATACTGCTTCATATGTCCTGAAAATAAGAGTCAACACAAATCCTCAGTGATAAGTAGGTTTACTGTAGTCCATCTTAGAAAATACTATATCATGAATTGTGTAAGTTATTAGACAAGAGATGTAGGTACATGCACTTTAAGAATTTTGAAACCTGGAAAGTATATGGTATTTTTTTGACTGTGCAGTATAAAAAAATTAGGTATTGCTCTCCTAGGGCTATTTATACTCTATAACATGCTTAACCTTGTTTTATGTTCTTCCTCATTCTATGTCGATGTCATCATAGCAAAGTCCCTGTACTGAACAAGGGACCACTTCATTATGACATGATCAAAGGATGTGCAAACACAAAACCGCAAGCAGTTAATATTACTACAATATATAAATAGCCCAGGGAGATCAGCAGCTTAAGTAAGTCTGAAATCATTGCAGGCAAACCTAATTCCAATGAGCTGTCTGCTGCAACAAAATGGTGCTTTTCCTTTTCTTCTGAATTATTGCTGTTGAACTAAGAGGTCATAACTCTCAATGTGAGCTTAAGGTATACAGAGGTTGCTGCATAAATACTCCACTATCTCTTTAGACTGGTTGATATTAGGAGTGCTTTAACTATTGCTGCTATTTGAAGTATTATGTCTTTGAAAATCCAGGTTTGATATTAGGGGTCAACGAGTGATTCCAGTTTGTCAAGTGAGATGGAGCTAGACACTTTGGGTGAGCCACCATTCTACCATCCCAAACATTTGCTGGCCCTGGCCCACCTCCCTCATCTCCACTCCCAATTTCTCTTTTTACATTCAGACTACAGAAGTGTTAGAATGAATGAGCTCAGGCTCCTAGACCCCATGACTCTCACTCTTCTTTCCTTTCTGAATAGAAAACATTTAGAGGAGAAAGAGGGCTCAGGTACTCTGTTCTTTTGCTGCTTGTTCTTTATTTATTTATTTATTTATCTAATTTATATACCGTCTGACAAATAATCAAGACGGTGTACATAGCGGTCGTATGATATACATCAAACATTTCAGTCAGTTAAGCCTCTTTAAAAACATTTAAACACATTAAAATAAACTATAATAAGATACATTGTAAATAGTAAAACGACCTTAAGATACGATAACAATTTAGAGTAGTAAGTAATAATATAAAATCTAATATTAACTTTAAAAAATAACAAGAAATAGCACACATTTAATATCAATAAAATATAAACATAGAATAACATAAAATAATGTAACATAACCGTCATGAACACACATTTAGTTAAATATGATATGCCTATATTGCAACACTAATTATTTCTTTTATTAGTCTTATTGTAGAAGGTAATTCAACTGAACTGTCGGTTAAATGATTAATGGTTGGGTATTGGTTAAATTATAGGCCTGTTTGAACAGTAGTGTTTTTAAGCTTTTCTTAAATATTTTTATGTCTTTCTGCATTCTAAGTTCAAGGGGTAAAGTGTTCTATATCTTTGCACCTGCTATGGAGATTGCGCGTTCTCTAACTTCAGAAAGATGGGCAGATCTAATGGATGGAATCACGAGTAGTCCTTTATTCTTCTTGCATCAGTGACTATTCCTCCATACCTCAACTATGAGACCTGCTCCTTTTGTTACTGTTGACATTAGAGTCTGTTCCTTCCATCAGTGCAGTCCAATGATGGGAAGGAGAAATGGAAGGAGCTGCAAGAATGAGATGAAAGAAGCCTGGTGGAGCTTGAGGAGACTGAAAAAAGCTGGTGGACTGAGGAGGTGAGGCAGATGAAAATGGAGAGAAAATTGAGGAAAATGCCAGACAAAAGAGAAAGGAGGTGGGGTGGGGGAGGAATCAAGCAGGTGTTGAGGGCCTGGGGAGGAATGGAAGGTGGTTAGAGCTGCAAAAAGATAGATGGAAGTTGAGCTGGAACCTGGTGGATGGGGACAGATGACAGTAGAGTGAGATGGTGGAAGAAACAATAAAAGGTATAGCAGTTTGACTTTTACTTAAATTGCATGTGCAAGGTTTGTATTGTGGCACTGTTTTATTTTTGTTAGCTCTAGTTAGCTCTAGTCCGGGTTTCAGATGATGTATTACAGAGTTAACGACCCCCACCATGGAGTTGAGGGCATCTTCCCCTGCTGGAGAAAAAGAGAGAGGAGCTCTGTTTTCTACTGGGGAAAATATCAATGAGCCCTCCTGACCCACGACAACAGCTGATGGCTTCTCCATCTGGTGACGCCCACGGTGCTGAGGCCCTGAGAGGAGACTTGATCGATCAGCCTCAGCTGGAAGGAGCTGACGGTGTTGTTCCAGAATGGGTATTGCCCTTTGTTCCAACCCAGAGTCTGAAGGTCCCCACGGAGAATGTTGGAGGAAGCGGGGATGCTCTCCCGGAGACATCTAGTGAGAGTGTTTGTACTCTGGGAAGTGGAATAACAGTGCTTTCACCCCAGGAGATTATGAGACCGGCTGTTGTTACCCTGGAATCCCTTTGGGACTTAATAGCAGGTATGTCCTTAACCTTGAGAGCTCAATGATATTTTCTCAGGAGAAAACAGAGCTCCTCTCTCTGTTTCTCCAGCAGGGGAAGACGCCCTCAACTCCATGGTGGGGGTCGTGAACTTGGTAATATGTGTCATTAAAATTGGATACGGTAGCCCAAGATCATCAACGAATTTTGCAAGAGCATTTGTCTTCTATTAAGAAATTGGAAGAAAATGTAAAAAGCTTGAAAGCCACTATTGCTGTAATTATTCGGGAGCGCCTGGCATCTGTAAGGAGACTGGAATTTTTGGAAAATTCTCTGCATCATTTGAATTTGCGGCTGCTTAATTTCCCAAAAGTCCTTGGCAAACTGCCTCTTCTCACTCTAAAGAAATATCTAGTTGAGATATTAAAGATTCCTGCGGATATGGTTCCA
This sequence comes from Rhinatrema bivittatum, assembly GCF_901001135.1. NCBI lineage: Eukaryota > Metazoa > Chordata > Amphibia > Gymnophiona > Rhinatrematidae > Rhinatrema > Rhinatrema bivittatum. Next base: position 98,069,618 of record NC_042616.1, on the reverse strand, counting down.
GTCACTAAGTAAATAGGGGCAGATTTTAAAATCCCTACGTGCGCTGAGCCTATTTTGCATAGGCCCAGCGACGCGTGCAAAGCCCTGGGACGTGTGTATGTCCCGGGGCTTGAAAGAAGGGGGTGGGGCGGGGGCGGTCCGGGGGCATGGCCAGAGGCTTCCGTAGGGTCGCTAGGCCGGGGGATCGCGCGCCGGCACTAGGCCGGCACATGCAACCTACGCCTGCCCAGAGGCAGGCGCAACTTGCAAAATAAAGGTTAGGGGTTTTTTTTAGGTAAGGCTGGGGGGCGGGTTGGGTAGGGGAAGGGAGGGGAGGGGAAGGTGGGGGGGGGGGCGGAATGAAAGTTCCCTCCAAGGCCTTCCAAGTTCTCTCCAAGGCCGCTCCGATTTTGGAGCGGCCTTGGAGGCAACGGAGAAATCCATCGGGGCTCCCCTAGGGCTCGGCGCACGCAAGGTGCACTAGTGTGCACCCCCTTGCACGCGCCGACCCCAGATTTTATAACATGCGCGCGGCTGTGCAGTACCCATGCAAATGCATAGTTAGGCTACAAAATAACACCTATATTTATTTTAGCCCTGAACAGTTGCTGGAGTAGTTGTACCTGCTATGAATCTTGGTATTACTGGGTCATGATTGGAAGTAAATGTGGGGATGTTCTCATGCTGCAGTTTTCTTTTATTATAAAGTTTATTGATCTCCTCATGGTTATTTTCTTTCTCTATCCTCCTCCCCAGATTACCTCTATGATGGAAAGAGTGTAACATGATATAGTAATAGATAATTGTATGAAAATAAGTTGTCTTAAATTGTACTCTCTGAAAATTTCTTTAACAAAGTATTACTTTGTGGTTGTAATAAATAAGATTAATATAGAAAGAATTAAAAAAAAAAAAGCTGAGGACAGGATACAGATTTTGAGGAGACACAGAAGTGGAAAGATACACAGCCTGCATTGGAGAAGTTACACACAGAAGCAGGACACCCACATTCTGAATATTTATATAAGGATGAGAGTATTTTTTGCGCGTCTCGTCCGAGCTAGGCCCACACCCGGGCCTGTTCACCTTGCTTCTGCGCTGTCGGGCCCCGAGCCGTCCTCTCCCGCTGCTGCTGCTGCCAGTGCCTCCCGTCCTCGGAGCTCTGCAGCGGCGTCTCCCAGGCCCTCAACTTCGGGCCTAGCTCCACGCCGGGGCGAGGTGTCCACTGCCGGCCCTGATCCTAGGCGTGTGTGCGTAGACCGCTCGGCTCTTTAAAGGGCCAAGGGTGGGAACCAGCTCCACGGCGCAACCCGATGACATCACCTACACTCCGTATAAAAGCGAGGCCCTGTTCCCCAGAACCTCGACTTGGCAATCGGGTCGACACCATGGTGTTCTAAGTTTGCCTAACTCCATGTTCCAGCATTTCCTTGTTCCAGTGTCTCCTTGTTCCAGTATCTCCGTGTGTTCCTGCATCCTTTCTCAGGTAGTACCTCTATGGACTGACCTCTGGTACTGGCCTCTGCCTGCCTGACCATTCTCTCGTCTGCTGCCTGGAACTGACCCTCGCTTGCCTTGACTATGCTCGGACTGACCTTGGTATTGACCCCTGCTTTGGCTGACCACTTCTGGACTGATACTCTGGCTCTGACCCTTGCGCTTCACTCGGACACTCTCTCCTGGCCTACTGTGACTACCAGACTAACCTGCTGGGAATCCACCTGTGGCTTCCACTTGACTAGACCCACAGGTGCTGCCTGCCTCGCCCGGAGAACTTTCCTGAACTGTGACCTCCCTGAGGTTTCCGGAGCTTCCAGTTCAGATCTAGTCCATCCTATCTGCGTCAGCCACACATACTTGCTCGTGGTGGGCACACCCCTCCGCTGTCTCACCGAGAGACCTTCTGAGGCCCACCTAAGTCTAGGTGGTCTGGGTACTCGACTCAACCTGCAGAAACCCCGGACTGTTATTGGCGAAGCTCCAGCTAGCCTCTGTCTCCTCGTGTGCTCTGCCTCTGGGTTTCAGGCGCTCTCTGGGTCCGACCAGAGGGCCGTACCAATCCTGCACCAGGCCAAAGGTCCACCTCCAGTGCAACAGTATTAGAGCAGAAGGATATTATGATCAGCTCAGGGCAAATATTTCAATCTGGGTTTATTTACTCACCTTTCCAAAAACATCTTCAGTGGAAGTTGCAATTCAGGGACAGTAGATAGGTCCCTAGCCTAGAGAGAACACACAATTTAAATTCCCAGTTACAAGGAGCATCAATGGGAATCTTGGGATTTGAACACTGGCTTTCTGCCCACTGCTCTCACCTTTAGGCCAGAGGTGGCCAACTCTGGTTCTTGAACCACACGCTGCCTGGTTCTCAGCATAAACACAACGAATAAGCATGAAAGAGATTTGCATGCACTGCCTCCATTTATGCTGGTATATCTCATGCATATTCATGGGGGATATCCTGAGAGCCAGACATGTTTGTGGCTCTTGAGGACAAAATGGTCACTCCTGCATTCATATATTCCTCCATTCCCACTTTCAATTTGTAATTTGTTTTATTAAAGATACTCAAAATGTTTGAATTTCATTACAACTCCCCATCATATGCATAAAGGATTCAAATTTGGTTTCATATCTCTGGCATCAACCTCTTCCATTGTTACCTGTCTAAAATAATTTTTGTGGCAACACATATACCCAGTGTACAAACATGCAGAGCAATAATCCCATGGCCCAAGGTTTATTTGCACCCATGAGCCTACATTAATTTTTCAGAGGAAACCTCCTCATAGAGATTCCCTTTGAAAATTCGGGTAGCAGGCACACTGTGCATACTTGTGTACCCCCATACTTTGCACTGCATGGCAGTAGGTACATGCAAGAAATCACCATGTGGTGATTTGAAAATTAAATCACCTTGTGTACCCCTGACCTAAAACCATCTCTTTTCCTCCTGCATAATTTTACCCACAATGGGGGAAGGGCTATGTGTATGTGCACAATATTCAAGCTGTGTTTTTATGCAGGCAAACCCTCATTTGTCCACATACAGTCTTTTGTTTATTGCCCTCTTAGAGTGCAGTTGTTTATATCTGACATTTATTTATATAATTCTTATCCTGTCTAGAATTTGTAGTCATTTGGCTGATGCTATTTCACTATCAAAGTCTTTTTGCCACGTGGCTCAAAGCTGTGGCACATTTTATTTAATACATTTTTATATATTTGTGACACCATGCTAGTATAGAACTCATTCTTGATGACCCATATTGCAATTTATCTTGGTTCAAGTTTAAGAATTCCATTGACATGAATATACTTTTTTCTGATTCACATTTTCAAGATCAGTCTTGAGTAGTTTGTTTTGACAATTTTTCCATTTCTATTTTGCACCAAGGCTAGCTTCCATTTAGCATTTTGCTATTTGGTTTTCACTTTCATTATTGCCTTGGCTCAAGACCAATCTGTCTGTTATCAAATAAGCTTTTTCCATTAGCATGAAATCAATTTTCTTCTTCATGTTTCCATCTGGGCTCCTCTAAGTTAACCTTCTTGAATCATGCTGCATGAAAAATGTGCTTGCCATTTGGAAACCCTTGATTCTTGCAAATTCAGTCTCTCACCTTCTAGCTTTTTAAAACTACACATGTCTTTAGGATTTTTCTTTCAGTTGTCTTCTTTAATAAATGGGGATACCAGCAAGCTGTGCCTTTCCTAGCCTGGAAGCCTGTGAAACAACATGGGTGCAAGAAGATCTATTAAGCATGAAGCTATTTAAGCTTACCTGAAACTAGTAGAAGTTCACCAGTACCTCCCACCTAAGCTTCACAGACTCTTTGTTAGTTGTTTCCAGGGCTTTTGCTGGAGGGAATGGTGTGGTGTAGATTGTTTAGCACACTTTCCTGGTTTGAAGGTAAGTAGACATATTTTGTTGCATTTAAATAAACAAAAGCTGTGTAGGAACGGGTATTAATGTAGGCTATTTTTTATTTCTTTTTTAAAAGGCCCTTTAAGAGTAGGGATAGTTTAGCCTTTGTTCTTCTATGAGTAGCTATTGGTGTGGTAAGGCTAACCTGGGAGACTGTTCATAAAAACATCAGGAAGCTGTAATATAGCCATGTGTTTACATTGTTCTCAGGTGCATTTCCATTTCAATTTATAGTCCCACGCACCCCAATGGACAATTTCTCATAAAGACACATAAGAAACAGGGGCAGGCTTTGCTGCAGTTTCTTCTCACGTAGACAAAGTAGCCATATTGCTCTTTTCAAGCAGCTAGACTTCTACAAAGGGGTCAAGGGGTAGTTAGCAAAGAAATGTTTTGAAAAGCCATATAGATTTATGAGATGAATATTCAATGGTGCAGCGAGTGAGAAGGTAGCCAGTTAAAGTTAACTGGCTAACTTAGGGGGTCATTTTCTAAAGGGATTGCAAGCGAAAAGGGACTTTTCGCGTGCGATAGCTAAGTCGGGGTGGAGTCCGCACCGGAAGGGGAGGAGTCGGGGCGGTGTCGGGGCGGACTCCGTGACGACTTCGCTGATGTCGGAAAGGTAGGACACTTTATCGCTGCCAGTAGCGTGCCCAATAGCACCACCTTTCACAGTGGCGCTATTGGGTGCAAAAGCCAGCAGCGATAGCACCACGGAGGTGCGATCGCTGCCGGCTTTCGCAGGCCCACCCCCCGCTTCGCCTCCCCCCGCCCCCCATTACCGCTGGATTCTCTAAGGTCTAAGACCTTAGAAAATCCAGGCTTTAGTCAGGATATTCAGCAGGACTTAAATGGGTAAGTCTCCTGCTGAATATATTCTGCTGTTACCCAGATAAATTTATCCGTATAAATTTGCCTCACCGAGCTTTTCAATATCGAAAGATAATTCCATCTCATCACTTACCCTAAAAAAAGGTGTTGGCTGAATCCCCCAAAAATGGCCTGCTGGGTGGAATACTAAGTGCAATAGATCTGACAGGTCCTGGCAATTTATTTATTTATTTATTTATTTATTTAGCTTTTTTTATATACCGGCATTCATGAACAAGTCACATCATGCCGGTTCACATAGAACAAGGGGTGCAATGAACAGTAGAACTAAACTTGTGCAAGGGGGGAAGCAGTTACAAAAAACAGGGGTAAATAACATGGAATGAGCAGAAGGGGGAAAGTGGGGTGTAACAGGAACTGTAAGGGAAATATAAATAAATTTAATAATTTCACTCCAGGTGAAAAGATCAATGATAGCTCTATTCACTGGCAGCTGTAACAGCATTAGCTGAGTAAATTTAAGCCAAACTTCTGGAATGCTCCCTCCCTACCTCTTTGTATCTGTCTAAGGGCCTGATTCATCAAGGTATTTTCTCATAGACATAGAATGGAACAAAAGCTTTAGTGAATCAGGAAGTAAGTTTTAGCTGGCCAATGACTTACCTGATTAAAACTTAGTTGCTCATTGGGGCAAACATAGCCAGACAAATCCTTTTGATTATCAACATCTAAGCTACAAGCTAATCAATGCTTATTGTCTTCTACATCCCAAAGAAGAATTTGATTTTTTAAAAATATTTTAAGGTACCTTTTAATATATTAATCTACTTATATTTATTAATTTAGTAGCATTTATATACCATCTTTCTGCATGCAATCAAGGCAGGTTACATTGCTAAAGAGTAAACATAAAAACACACAAATAAGTCAAATAGAAACAAGCCACAAAATATACTTTATTGGGAACATAATCCCAACACACTCTACGCTGATCCCTCACAACCTCTGATCATACTTCTTCAATAGTTATTTTTCACTACCAAATCTTATCTATTAAATAACCAGTTTTCAAGGAGCATCTAAAGGCCATTAGAGAATCTGCCAATCTCCCATGGTAATCCATTCTGCAATTGGGGAATGGCCAGGCAAAAAAGGTTTTCTCCAAACTAGCTGATTCTACTGTTCTGCTCAGGGGTGGACCCCTGTCCTGTGGCAGTACAGGGACTGGCTACAGGGGATGGAGCATGGAGGGAGACAGAGGCAGAGTAGATCTTCACCAATGGAAGCCCGAGGTCCCCCCGGGAGAAGCCCATAGGGACCCAGGCCGCTGGGACTTAGGTGGGCCTCGCAGGGTCTCCTGGGAGAGTCAGAGTCCGGCGTGCCCACAGACACAGGAAGAGCGCTATCGGGTTCGAGACTGGAAACAGGTTAGAGGAGAGTGAACCAGAATAGAGTTGGTGAGGACAAGGCTAGGGACAGAGCCAGAATCAAGCAAGGTCAGGCGAGAAAGGTCAAAGTCCAAGAATCAGTCCAAGGAGTAGTCAACGAAGCAAGGGTCAAGATACAGAGGTCAGGCAAGGTCGAAGAGCAGGCAGAGGTCTTTGGCAGGCAGGCAGATGAGTCAGGAACAGACTGAGGTCTTTGGCAGGAGGCAGGCAGGCAGGAAGATCAGGAACAAGCTGAGGTCTTTGGCAGGCGGCAAGCAGGCAGGCAAGTCAGGAACAAGCTGAGATCTTTGGCAGACGGCAGGCAGGCAGGTCAGGAACAAGCTGAGGTCTATACCAGTAAGTCAGTCTGAGGTAAGACAGGGAGATGAACAACGAACACAGGAACAAGCAGGCAAGTCAGGAACAGGTACAAACAGGTACGAGCAGGAACAAGCAGGAACGGAACTGGAACAGAAGGATCCTGGAACGAGACTAGGAACAAGCAGGCAGGAACAAACGCAGAGGCAATCTAGCAAACAAGCCGACCCGATTGCCAAAGCAAGGAAGTGAGGCCAGGAACTTCCTTATAACATGTGATCAATCAGGGTACGCCACGGAACTAGGCCACGCCCTGGGACCTACATCGGGGCTGTTGGTCCGTGTGCGTGCGCGAAGGGGCGTGGCTAGCTGCAGAGGCACTGAGGCCTGGCGTGAGGCCCGGCATGCGACTGAAGTTCCGGCGACCGCTGCCGCAGGACGCCCGGGCCTAGCTGGACTTGCAAGGGCCGCGAGGCAGACAGGATAAGGGCCTGCTGTGTGACCCTGAAGGTGAGCGGTCCCATGCACGGAACGACCGCGGGTGGGGCACGTAACAGTACCCCCCCCCTTCTAGGCCTCCCCCTACACGGCTGAGGTTTCTCAGGATTCTGTCTATAGAAGGTCTTCAGGAGATCCTTGTCAAGGATATTCTGAGAGGATTCTCAAGAATTCTCCTCAGCCCCATAGCCCTCCCAAGCGAGGAGATACTCCCATTTACCTCGATGTCGTCGGACGTCCAAAACGTCTTTTACCTGCAGAGAAGTATCGGGTTCTGCCAAGATCTGAGGAGCTGGAGGGTCTTTGTGAGAGGGCCAGGATAGTACAAGAGGCTTCAGCAAGGACACGTGGAACGTGTTGTGAATACCCATGGACCGGGGAAGCTGGAACTGATAAGAAACAGCCCCCATTCTCCTGAGGATTGGAAATGGACCGATGTACTTCGGGGTCAGCCAATGGGATGGAAGTTGGAGACGAATATGGTGGTCACTCAGCCAAACTTTCTGGCCAGGTCAGAAGAGTGGAGCAGGTCGTCGATGGAGATTTGAAGTGCGTTTAGCGTGCTCAGCGGCCTGCGAGAGACGTTCTCTTACTTTAGTCCATACTTGGAGAATGGCTTAAGCCATAGATTGTGCTGCAAGAAATGGAACTGAAACAGGAACAGGAAGAAGCAGACGGGGCTGCCTTCTAAACACCACTGAAAAGGGAGACACATTGATGGCTGCCGCGAGATGCGTATTATGTGACAGCTCGGCCCAAGGGAGGAGGTCTGACCAATCATTCTGTTGGTCATTGACGTTTGAGTGTAGGAACGGTTTCAAGGTCTGATTCGTTCTCTTGGTCTGCCCATTGGCCTGAGGGTGATAGGCCGAGGTATAGCTCAAAGAAATACTGAATTTCTGACATAGGGAACAACAATACTTGGCGGCAAACTGTGGTCCCCAATCATAGACAATCTCCTTGGGGAGCCCATGAATTCAGAAGATATTCCTCAGGAAATGTTTTGCGAGTTCTGGGACTGAAGGGAGACCCGGTAATGGAATGAAATGTCCCATCTTTGAGAAGCGGTCGATTACGACCCAAATCACTGTATTACCATGTGATGGAGGGAGATCCGTGATGAAATCTATTGAAATACTGGACCAGGGCTCCGTGGGTACTGGGGGGAGTGGCTATAGCAAGCCCCAGGGCTTCCCTGTGGGTGGCTTTTCTTGTACACAGATGGGGCAAGAGTCCACGTAACTCCGTGAGTCCTGTACCATGGTGGGCCACCAATAATGCCGGTGAAGCATCTCTAGTGTCCTGGCACGGCCAGGGTGGCCTGCTAGTTTTGAGTCATGGGCCCATTTTAAGACCCGTTCTCAGAGTCGGTGAGGAACAGCAGTCTTCCCGACTGGAAGCGTGGTGGTTGCTGCTAGGGATATACAGGCAGGATCAATGATATAACTAGGAACTTCTGAGAGGTCTTTGGGTTCAAAGGATCGAGACAGCGCGTCAGCTCGCTGATTTTTTTAACCAGGACGGAAACAGAGATTAAAGTCGAAACTCTCAAAAAACAAGGCCCAGCGGGCCTGCCAGGGATTTAGGAGCTGGGCCTCCTTGAGATGCTCTAAGTTCTTATGATCTGTGAATATAGTGAATTTGTACTGCGCCCTTTCCGACCAGGGGCGCCATTCCTGAAGGGCTAACTTCACTGCCAGCAGTTCACGATCACCGACTGTGTAGCGTTGTTCTGTGGGGGTGAACTTGTGTGAATAGAAGGAACAGGGAGTTGCTTTACCTGTGGATGAGTACTGGCTTAAGTCAGCCCCTGCTCCAATAGCTAAGGCATCTACTTTGACTATGAATGGTCATTTGGGATCCAGGTGATGGAGACCTGGACCAGAGCTGAAGGCATCCTTGAGCCTCTGAAAGGCCGCAATGGCTTTTGGTGTCCGGACTTGAGTGTTGGCCCCTTCTTAGTCATCAATGTAAGTGTGGCAACAATGGTAGAGTAATTAGCAATGAAGCTTCGATAATAGTTGGTAAAGCCCAGAAACCATTGTAAGGCTCGAAGCCCAATGGCTGAGGCCAGTCACAAATTCCTTGGACCTTCTCGGGGTCCATGGAAAACCCAAGGTCAGATATTATGTATCCTAGGAAGGGTAAACGATAGAGGTGAGTTTTGTTTTTCTGGGTCGGGTTTCAGTTCGGGTGCTTCGTGGGAAAACTCGTTTTCCCATGGATTGTTTTTCGTCAAAAACAAAGCTGAAACCCGAACCCAAAACCAGAAAAATGAATAACAAAAAAAAATCTGAATCAGAAAAAAAACCCACCTCAACCCTTCAAATTTACTTTATTACAACCCACCCACCCCCACCACCACCACCACCATCCTGATCCCTCCCCAAGACTTACTAAAAGCCTGGTGGTCCAGCAGGGTCCCGCGAGCAATCTCTCCCTCCGGGCCGTTGGGCTGTTGGCGAACCACGAATCAAAATGGCGCTGATGGCCCTTTGCTCTTACAATGTCACAGGGGCTATCGGTGCCATTGGTCGGCCCCTGTCACATGGTAGGAGCAATGGATGGCCAGCGCCATATTGTGCTCCTTCTTGCTCCATTTGTCAAAAGTCCCTGGTGGTCCAGCGGGGGTCCTGGAGCGATCTCCTGCAGTCACGCCGTCGCCTGCCAGTTTTCAAAGTGGCACCGATAGCCTTTGCCCTTACTATGTCACAGGGGCTACCGGTGCCATTGGTTGGTCCCTTTGACATCGTAAGGGCAAAGGGCCTTCGGCAACATTTTGATTCACAGCAAGCCCGACAGCCCAATGGCCCAGAGGGAGAGATCGCTTGCGGGACCCCGCTGGACCATCAGGGCTTTTAGTAAGTCTTGGGGAGGAATTGTGATGGTGGGGGATTGTAATACAGTAAATTTGAAAGGTTGGGGTGGGTTTTGTTTTTTTTTTTAAATAAATGTGCCCCTCCCCCCACCCCCACACTAACCCGAAAAACGAATTTTCCCCGAAGTTCAGGGAAAATCCGTTTCGTGGTTCACATCCCCTGAACCACAACAAATTAGGAAATTTCGTTGAAATTGCCTTATTCGTGATAAACGAATGCACATCTCTAGTAAACGAGTGCGTTCAAATAAACACTGTTCTAGTTTAGTGTAGAGGTGATTCTCTCGTAATCGTTGAAGGACAGTACAAACATGCTCATGGTGACTTTTGATGTCCTTGGAGAATATGAGAATGTCGTCAAGGTAGATGACAACAAACTTGTACAGGAGGTCCCTGAAGATCTCATTCATGAGACACTGAAAGACAGCTGGGGCATTACGTAGCCCAAAGGGCATGACCACATATTCATAATGACCATTAGAGATGTGAATCGTGTCCTCGATCGTCTTAACGATCGATTTCGGCTGGGAGGGGGAGGGAATTGTATTGTTGCCGTTTGGGTGTGTAAAGTATCGTGAAAATCATTAAAATCGTGAGCCGGCACACTAAAACCCCCTAAAACCCACCCCCGACCCTTTAAATTAAATCCCCCACCCTCCCGAACCCCCCCCAAATGCCTTAAATTACCTGGGGGTCCAGCGGCACACTAAAACACGGCACACTAAAACCCCCTAAAACCCACCCCGACCCTTTAAATTAAATCCCCCACCCTCCCGAACCCCCCCCGCAAATGCCTTAAATTACCTGGGGGTCCGTAGCGGCAGTCCGTAGCTTAAATTACCTCCGTAGCCTTAAATTACCTCCGTAGCGGCGGTCCGTAGCTAAATCGGGGGAAGGGGGAGAGCAGGAAAACCGGCACACTTAATCGTGTAGTCTTCAGCCGGCGCCATTTTGCAAAATGGCCGCCGCAAAATGGCGGCGGCCATAGACCAAAATGATTCGACGCAGGAGGTCGTTCCGGACCCCCGCTGGACTTTTGGCAAGTCTTGTGGGGGTCAGGAGGCCCCCCCCAAGCTGGCCAAAAGTTCCTGGGGGTCCAGCGTCATAGTGAGGGCAAAGGCGATCGGCGCCATTTTGAGTATTGGTATGGGACGGCGATTTTGAGTCTCAAAATGGTGCCGATCGCCGTCATAGTGAGGGCAAAGGCGATCGGTGCCATTTTGAGTATTGGCATCGGACGGCGATTTTGAGTCTCAAAATGGCACCGATCGCTGTCATAGTGAGGGCAAAGGCGATCGGCGCCATTTTGAGTACTGGCATCGGATGGCCGGCGTTCAAGGAGGTCGCTCCCGGACCCCCGCTGGACTTTTGGCAAGTCTTGTGCGGGTCAGGAGGCCCCCCCCCAAGCTGGCCAAAAGTCCCTGTGGGTCCAACGGGGGTCCCGGAGCGACCTGCCGTCCGATGCCAGGACTCAAAATGGCGCCGATAGCCTTTGCCCATACTATGTCACAGGGGCTACCGGTGCTATTGGTCAGCCCCTGTCACATGGTAGGAGCACAAGATGGCGCCGATGACCATGTGACAGGGGCTGACCAATGGCACCGGTAGCCCCTGTGACAAAGGCTATCGGCGCCATGATGAAACTAAGACCGAGGGTGTGAGTGAGTTCCCGGACCCCACCGCTGGACCACCAGGGAGTTTTGGTAAGTAAGGGTGGGGGGTTGTAGTTAATTTTAATTTTAGCTGGGACAATAATTTAACTCGCCGTAGTAACGTATTTATAGATCGACAACTTATGGAATTCTCCATACTTCCGCATGAAACGGAATTGACCCCCCACGAATACGTATCACGTACGCAACGAAAACTTTTTCCCTGCACATCCCTAGTAGATGCTGCTTTTTGTGGCTCCGTGGGCTGTGCTCATTCTGACTGCTGAGGCGGGGTGGGAAGCCGATGCAGCTCCAAGGGCTGTACTTCTTCAGACTGCGAGGGCGGGTAAGAGGCCGACATTTGTTTTTTTGACTCGCAACTCTCGGTCTCCCTAAATGCAGTGGAGGAGGCTGATGCTGCTTGGCAGAGTGTGTTCCTGACTTCCAGGGGTGAGAGGCCGATGCTGCTTCTTGCAGCTCCGCAGGCCCTTTTACACTTAACCTGGCACAGGCGAGAGGCAGTGTTGGTGATTTTTTTTTTCATAATTTGGAGGCTGCTGCCACTCCCTCCCCAGAATCCAGAAGTTGGTGCAGTAGCTCTTCTCCCCTCTGGCAGCTGAGCTTTGGAGATGCCAAAACTCTAGGGGTGTGCATTTGTTTGCAACGTATTGGCAATCCACAACGTAAATGCCATATTTGTTGTATTCGTGAGGGTCACGAAATATATGGCAAACCCCCACGAAAACAACGTATCACTAATGAATAAACCCCCACCCTCCTGACCTCCCCAAGACTTGCCAAAAGTCCCTGGTGGTCCAGCAGGGGTCCTGGAGCGATCTCCTGCACTCGGGCTGTCGGCTGCCAGTATTGAAAATGGCGCAGATAAATAGTCTTTGCCCTTACTATGTCACAGGGGCTACCGGTGCCATTTTTTGGCCCCTGTCACATGGTAGGAGCAATGGACGGCCGGCGCCATCTTGTGCTCCTACCATGTGACAGGGGCCGACCAATGGCACCGGTAGCCCCTGTGACATAGTAAGGGCAAAGGCTATCGGTGCCATTTTGAATACTGGCAGCCAACGTCCCGAGTGCAGGAGATCACTCCAGGACCCCCACTGGAACACCAGGGACTTTTGGAAAGTCTTGGGGGGTCAGGAGGGTGGGGGGTTGTAGTTAATTAAATTTAAAGGGTTGGGATGGGAGTTTTTTTGGGAAACAAATACATATGTAACTAATGAACAGATCGAGGTCCCCCGAGAATGGATGCAACGGATTTGGGTCCCAACGAATACGAATACTGAATGGGATGAATCCGACCCTGCTGCACATCCCTACAAACCTCTATCAGTACAGGGGAGGTCAGCGGATTGTCTATCAAATTTTGAAAGTGATGGCGTCTCTTGTGGATGGTGCCCATATTGGCCATAGACTAGCTATGGCTCTGATTTCAGAACTGAGTCATTTTGCCCCAGTAATGGGGTGGCCCAGGCCAGAGTTTTCTTGTAAAGTGAGCTAATAACAAAGCCCATTCTGAATGAATCCAAATGATATTGTTGCAGATGTGGACACTTAGGCCGAGGGGGAGTTGGCGCTACCTGCAGAGAGGAGCCTCCCAGGTTCCCACCATCGGCAGGCGAAGCTGATAGAAGCAGAAGCCCAACTGGAGCTTTGCCAATACCAGCCCACATTCCTCTTAGGTTGCGCCCTCGGGTGCCGGGGCCAGCTCATCTTAGGTGTGGGCCTCTGTGGAGGTGATCCATCTGGATGAAGTCATTGCAGGTCAGCACAGAGAAGAAAGCGGCATCAGGGCAAGCAGTTGTCAGGACAGGCAGCAGTCAACAGGGTCAGGTTCAGGCTGTGTTCGGGGCTAGGCAATGTTCTCAGAGTCATGGGCAGGCACCGTTCAGTCAGAAGCGGAAGCAGGCAGTGGTCAGGAGCAAACAGAGGTAAAGCAGCGTTACGCTCCAATCTCAGGTCAAGTCAGAGGTCCAATCCAAAGAAACAAGGACCGAGGAGGGGGAAGGAGAATGAAGGACCACCAGGCAAGATGAGACACTGAAGACAGATGAAGGAAAAGCAGACCACAAGGATACAAACTGAGGAGATGACCAGACTGCCAAGGAACCAAGAAGAAGACACAGGAACACAGGAACAATACACAGTGGAAATCAAGAAGCAGGAACCAAGAAAGCAGGCAAAGCACTTCTCCAGGAAGAGTGACCATATGCCAAGGCAAGAAAGGCAAGGCAAGGCAAGAAAGCTTGCTGCTGATGTCATTTTAGTGCCCGATTGGTGTTTTCCCATGGTGGGCCCTTTAAGAGGGATGTCATCAGTGTTCACACACCCTTAGGAGGGGCATGAGGCAGGAGCAGCATCGGCGGCAAGGCTGGTGCAATGACCTGTCACACAACCAAGGGAAGTCAGCCTGGCAGTGGGGAGAGCAGCAGGGAAGGCAGGCTGAGTGCCGCACACCCATGGGGAGGCCTCCCCTGGTTACAAAGCCGCGTCTCCAGGGTCCAAAGCTGGAGGTAAGAGCAGCAGTCTGCAGGCCCTTCCCGCGGACCACCAATCACAACAGACATGTATGCAGTTACTTGCAGAACCAGAGTTTGCACTGATGAAGGAACCCAAGGAATTCCTTCCTTATATTGTCAAATCTCTCAGGAAGCAGTATACATAGTTCTGGAAATGGCTGACTGGCAGGGCCAGTTGGTCACCTTGACTGGGCTTAGATACATTGTGGGTATCCATCTTTTACTGGAGGCAATGAAGCTAGACCTGCATTGCTTGAACTGCCTCTATTAAATTTTTCAAAATGTTGGAAGCCCTGGCTGTGTGTTCTATTTTGTCCTAGCCTCTGGCTTGGGCTGGTCTAAGTTATCAGGAATTCTTCTTGCAAGGGCTAATTGTACTCTATAAGGGTAGTGTATCTGGAGAGGCTAGAGTTCAAAGGTCATGGTAGAGCCCAGATGTTGATTAGGAGCCAGATAACAAATGGACAGGAATTGGAGTTACTGAAAGATGACTGAAACAGGAACAGAACTCTCTGATAGACAACTGGAACAGGAACAGAAGTCACTAAAATGATAGGAACAGGAATAGGAACAAAGGCCAGACAAACAGAGTTTCTATGGGGTGAACTCCAAGGAGACTGTTAGACTAGCAAAGTTGTGTCTTTCTGGAGCTCCATAAATCCTTGTCACAACTGGGGAGACATATGTACAACCCTTGGATGGGCAAATATGGGTAAATGTCCCCAAGGGCACATAAAAATATAATGGACCTGTTGTGACTGCTGGCTGCAGTGGTCCATGACCGGGACCGTCCACTCACCCACATGGGCGGGCCGTTCCTGAAGTGCCTGCAGGAGCAAGCAGCCGTCCCTGATGCTCTCTTCGTGGCCGTTCCAGCCGCCACTGAACTTGGCCGCGTCTTCGGCCTGCCTTCCCCCCGCCAGGCCTTCCTAGAGCCGCATGTGCGGCTGTTCGCTGAATTTAAAGGGGCCACGACAGGAAATAGTCATGGCCTGTCCCTGGGGACTCCTCCTTCCAGATTACTATTTAAGGCAAGATCTGCTCCTCAGACCTTGCCTTGGTTTCTTGGCTCCTGGTTCCGAGTTGTTCCTGAGTTCTTGATCCTGAGTTCCTGTTCCTGTTTCCTGTGCTCTGCTGCCTGCCCCTCCTCTGACCTGCTTCTGTCTTCCTGCCCAGTGCCAGCTCCCGCTTCTTTTCTCCTTAGACAGATCTTCTGGCTTCTGACCCTTGGACTGGCTTCCGACCATTCTTGTGGCTTCTGACTCCTGGACCGGCTTCCAACCTCCCTCAGGCTTCCGACCTTGGACTGTACATCAACCTTTCTCCTGTCTTCATGGGGGTCCACCTAAGTCCAGCTGACCCCATGCCCCCAAGGGCTTAACTCGGGGGGAACGGGGCTGGTATTGGTGAAGCACCAGCCAGTCCATGCATCAGTACAGCCTCGCCTTCTCATGTTAGGGACCTGTGAGGGTCTTCTCTCTCAGGTAGCGCCAACTCCTTCAGACAAAGGATCCACCTCTCAGAATCATAACAGGACCTTAGTTGCAAACAATTCTCCAAGGATAGCATTTACCTCTGAATGATGTAGGGCTCCCTGTGGGGGGGAGGGGGGGGAGCATAACTTCAAGGCCCTTTTGCATTGGATAAAGTACACAGACCTTTTCCAGTACTTGTAAACAGCACTGATAATCTCCAAAGTCTATAGCAGCAATAATCACACTGAGAAGCAATGTGATTTCCAACTTTTTACTGATAGTTGATAAATTGACTGAAGATTCTTTACAGCACTTAGATGTTAAATAAATTTGATAAAAATAATGAAGGAAAAAGATTAATAAATTAGTGACCTCATTCTAAGTCTTTGAATTTATGGAAGCCAATTCCTTAGCAATTTATCTCCTTCTCCTTTTCAATTACTCAGAGTGAAGAAAGTGTAATCTTTCTTCCAACTCTCAAATGTATCTGAAGCTTCTCCCCATGTAGACTGGTTAGAATTTAATCCCAAATAATACTTAACAAAACACAGGGAGATGCATATTCAGAAGTATGTAGCTGGTTAATTGAGAAGTTAGCCAGCTAAATGAATATATGGGAACTTATCCAGCTAGAATTTAGCCAGTTAAGTTAGGAGCATTCCAGGGGGTGTAACTGGAAAGAGTTGAGTTAGCCGGCTAATGTTAACCGGCTAACTCCAATATTCAGTGTTAGCCAGTTAACATAGCTGGCGAAGTCTAGTCAGACCGAAAAGCTGTCCTAAAGATAATCAGTTGAAGTTAGCCAGCTAACCTTAAGATAGCCGGCTATATTGAAGGTGGCTGCATTATTGAATATTCCTCTAAAGTTATCTGGCTATCTGCTGTCTGAATTATGTCTGAATATGGACCTCAAAAGTCCCAATTTTCATACCTCTCCTGCAGTCTTCTTAAATATCTTATATCTCCTTCTGGAAGCACTGGGTTGGCACTTTCTTCCCAAATGTAGGACACTTGGTCATGAAAAAGGAAAAAAAACTCTTGAACAATACCTTCAACTCCTTCTCTTCGGTAATGGATGGAAATCCATTCCTCACAGGTAAATTCTCTGCTCTTCAGGGCCTTCCTAGGTGAACCCTCTTCCTCCAAATGAATGGAAACTGGGACCCTGGGACCAAGGGCACCCGGTCCTAAAAGGAACAAAACCACAAAACCTTCTGACTCAAAAGGGGGAAACAAAGAAGAAACAGGAAGGATGGAAAAAACGTCCTTATCTCCCAAAATGAGAGGATAGATACTGAGGAAAAACAACTCCAGATGGAAACTCCTCTGCATCGGGTCACAGATCTATCCATTAGAGGTGAGATAGAAAGCAGCAGGCCTCCCCGACCCCTTAATCTAACCTTACACAAGGACTCCCCAAAATCCTCCGTGAAGGGGTAACAAGGCTGTCACAGAAAAGGTCCTTCTGACTCCTATGGCCCCAGCTCTTCCTTTCTGTGGATATTTGAAATGGACACTTCCGACCTAGTGACAAATCTTATGGCTGCAGCTGGTGATGGCTTACCCAGTCTTTGCTTCCCATATGTTAGCAAAACTGTGTCTCATAAAATGAATATTTTTTTCTTAAGATTATGATTATAAACAGGGGCAGCTTGGCCTATCGGGGCTTCGGGTATGCCCCGGTGGACTGGTCGGGGCAGTCACGTGACACTGGTGTTGATTGCAGCGGCCCCCATGCCTGAGGAGCTGCTGTGATTAACACCTGGCCCACAGCAGTTGTTCTGGTGGAGCAGGAGCCTCAACCGAGGCTCTTTCCTCATTTATATTTTGTTTTTGTTTGTTTTCTTTGCATTTCTTGTGGCTGCAGCCATGGTTTCAGAGGCCTATGCTTCTTTTACTTTGTCTCTGCAGCTGCAGCCGCGGCTCTATGGGCCTGTATTTTTTTTTTTTTTTGGTCTTTGCCCCCGCAGCATCGCTGATCGCAGTGGGACTGGTCCCCCCCCCCCTCCTCTGACTACTGCGACAGTGAAAACACTCCCATAATCTTCCTTAACCCGACCTCGTCTCTCTTTGCCAAGGATGGCAGCCAGCAGACATCCTTCTGCTGCTTCACCACGGCTGAACACCTCTCACTGATTTCTGCCGATGCCTCCTTATAATGAGGCTGTGGCAAAAATAACCTCACCCCCTGTACTGGGTATGCCTATCTCTTCCCAGACCAGGGCCATCCTGCCTGACCATCAATAGAAACATAGAAACATAGAAATGACGGCAGAAGAAGACCAAACGGCCCATCCAGTCTGCCCAGCAAGCTTCGCACTTTTTTTTTTCTCATACTTATCTGTCACTCTTGGCTCTTAGTAACCCTTTGGTTCTATTTCCCTTTCACCCCCACCATTAATGCAAAGAGCAGTGTTGGAGCTGCATCTAAGTGAAATATCTAGCTTAATTAGTTAGGGGTAGTAACCGCCGCAATAAGCAAGCTACTCCCATGCTTATTTGTTTACCCAGACTATGTGATTCAGTCCTTGTTGGTTGTTGTCTGTATATAGATCCACTTTTCTTCATTCCCCCTGCCGTTGAAGCAGAGAGCTATGCTGGATATGCACGAAGTTTCAGACTTTCTCCCCTGCCGTTGAAGCAGAGAGCTATGCTGGATATGCACGTAGTAGACTTTCTCCCCTGCCGTTGAAGCAGAGAGCTATGCTGGATATGCACGAAGTATCAGACTTTCTCCCCTGCCGTTGAAGCAGAGAGCTATGCTGGATATGCACGAGTATCAGACTTTCTCCCCTGCCGTTGAAGCAGAGAGCTATGCTGGTTATGCATTGAAAGTGAAGTATCAGACGTTTGGTTTGGGGTAGTAACCGCCATTACAAGCAGGCTACTCCCCAATTTTTGTGAATGCAAATCTTTTTCCACATTTCCTCTTGCCGTTGAAGCTTAGAGCAATGTTGGAGTCGCATTAACCGTGTGTATGTTTATTGAATAAGGGTATTATCTCCAGGTAGTAGCCATCATTCCCACGAGCCACCCACTCTTCATTCATGTCCTCTAGACTTTATGGACCCACAGTGTTTATCCCATGCCCCTTTGAAATCCTTCACAGTTCTGGTCTTCACCACTTCCTCCGGAAGAGCATTCCAGGCATCCACCACCCTCTCCGTAAAGAAATACTTCCTGACATTAGTTCTGAGTCTTCCTCCCTGGAGCTTCAAATCATGACCCCTGGTTCTGCTGATTTTTTTCCGACAGAAAATGTTTGTTGTTGTCTTTGGATCGTTAAAACCTTTCAAGTATCTGAAAGTCTGTATCATATCACCTCTGCTCCTCCTTTCCTCCAGGCTGTACATATTTAGATTCTTAAGTCTCTACTCATAAGTCATTCGATGAAGACCTTCCACCTTTTTGGTCACCCTTCTCTGGACCACCTCCATCTTGTCTCTGTCTCTTTGGAGAAGAGAGAGAGAGAGTGGGAGTGTGCAAGAGAACCGGCAAGTGTGCGTAGGTGTCAGCTGGTGAAAAGAAGCACATGTGTGCGCGGTGCAGCAGATCTAAGGGAGCGTGTGTGTGTGTGTGTGTGTATGTATATGTCAGTGGGAGTGAAGGAAGTATCAGTGGGTGCAAGGGAGCGTGTGTGTATGTGTGTGCAGGTGTCAGTGGGCACAAGGGAGCGTATGTGTATAGGTATCACTGGGTATGAGGGAGCGTGTATCAGCAAGTACAAGGGAGTGTATGTGCGTGTCAGCATGTGTGTGAAGGAAGAGAAAGTTTGTGCACACCCTCACCCCCACTAATCCAGAATAATCTCAGGGTGATTGAAAAGTATAGTAAAAAGGAATTTTAAAAATCTTATTGTTATTAATCTGATGTGTCTGCTGTTTTAAAATATTTTAATGGTTTGGGGGAAATTTTTAAAAGTTTTATAAGAGTTTAATTATTGGATGTTCAGCTGTTTTGTAATATTTATCCTTTTTATTTGTATAGTTTTAATATTGCTGATTTATATTTCTTGATATTTTATAAGGAATGATAATGTTTCTCTTTTTCCATTGTTGCACTGCATACAGGATCTAGTTTGTTGCGGTTTCCAATTAATTTTTTGTCTGCACATTTCTATTTATACTTTATGGTCTCTTTATTCTGTATTTGGTGAGAGTTGATCTGTGTTCTGTATGTGTGACAGAGGTGAGGTGGTCTGCTAGCATGTAGCTTCTATGTAGAGATCTATAGCAGCTTAGCTTGTTCTGGTGTTTTAGAGCCTGGTGTAATATTTGAGTATTGCCATTTCATAGTGTTACGAACATGCCCAGTGAGCCCAGGGAAGGGCGTAGAGCCGCGTTCGCTTACTCCTGAGAGAGAGTGAGCAATTGGGCCCCAAGATGGCTCAGGGAGGAGCCCCAAGACACACCCCAAGGGAGGTGAGCAAGTACAGGCATGGGCGTAGCAAGAACACAGGAGGAGGATGAAGTGGGTCAACCCTCTGTTGAGCCAACATGTACAAGTGTGGACAAATGGAGGCAGAGGGCCGGAAACACTGAGGCAAGGTACCGGACTAGGAGATTCCAGACCCTAGAGAGTAAAAGTGTCAGAGTACATAGGGGAACGAGGTCTTCTGGAACTTGGACAAGAAGAGGACTCCTGGGCAGGACGAGACGAAACTCTCAAAGACGTGGAGACTTGGACGAAACTCTTGAGGATTTGGACAAAATGATACTCTTGAGGACGTGGAAGAGTGCTGTCCCTCAGGGCACCCTACATAGTCCAACATGGACTGAGGAACTGAAGCAGGGCCTTTATATAGGGCAGGACCAGGAAGAGCCCTGAAGACATCATCTGGAGGGCACAGGAGTGCTTCCTGTCTCTGGCCCTTTAAGAAGGGAAGAAATCCACATGGCCAGCCCCTAGAGGGAGCCCTGAAGGAAGATGGGTGGAGCTGAGGCCTGCAGCAGCGACCTGGAGGAGGGAGAAGGCCAGCGGCAGTTCCTGCCGCTGAAGAGGAGCTGCGCTGGGGCAGGGTCTTGCCCTGAAGAAGAAGAGACAGGAGCGGTGGCTCCCTGCCACAAAAAGGGAGTCCAGCAGCAGCACACGGGCTGCGAAGGAGGAGGGAATCCCAGCGAGGGGATTCCCCCGCGGGAGGAGTCGGCGACGCGGCTCCAGCCGCGCAGGAGATGAGAGCGATGGTGACTCCAGGCTACGTAGGTGAAGGGAGGTGCAGCTCGGTGGCAGTCTGGGCCTCGGAGGAAGCAGCAGCGTTGGCCCGGCACCGGGAAAAGGTGAGGGACTGCCCGCAGGGTTAGGTCCGAGGGCAGGGGCGTAACACATAGGTAGAGTTGTCACTGTTAGAGTGCTGGCTGTTATTGCAGTTTTTGTATTGGAGTTTTACTACATTTTAATTGTAATTCAGTTTACACAAGGTTTTCTGACAGCCAAACCCATACCTACTATGTATTATAATAGACAATGCAATATGGGATCCAAGTGTCTCTTTTTTATTTTGCAGGGTTGAGGATGAGCAGGAGTGGAGTGGCCAATTGGGGGATCAAGCATCCCCTAGTGCATTGATTCACAACCCTCTCCTGAAAGCACACCTCTAGCCAGTCAGGTTTTTAGGATTTTAACAATGAATAAACATGAGATAGATTTACATATCCTGGGTTGCCAATGTATACAAATCTATTTATGGATATTCTAAAAACCCGACTGGTTAAGTGTGCCTCCAGGAGAGGGTTAGGAAACACTACCTTAGTGGGGCTAGTGAGCCACTGATCCTGGTTGTGGCTGCACTGGTCCGTGTGCTGTGGGAGACAAGGCAATCCAGGTCTACCTCCCTTAAAGTTGTAAGGGTTCACAAGCCAGCAGTATTGGAATCACCTTTGACCCATGAGCCCCTGCACCTATAAGGGGGTGAATTTGGAGGGGTGTGCCATGCTGCTTTCAAATAAGGGTTACCATAAGCCGGTGTAACCCTGCCCAAGGTTTCTACAGAGAAGATTGAGACAGACCTCTGATTTTTTGTCTTTTGAAACTAGACACTGTTTTGGTTTTTACAACAAATTCTTTTCTTTTTGGAACTACAATGTAGATGTGGACCCTTTGTTTAGATAAATCTCCCCTTGGGCCTCCCAGAAAATATCTGGTCCCCATTGGATGAATCCTGAGTGTTGTGGAGCTATTCCAGGGCTGCAGAGGTATCACTCACCACTTCTGCGTTCTCTTTAGGAGACTCGTGGGAGAAGCGGGTTGCACCAGCACCATTGCTCTAATCTTCATAGGCAGAAAATCCACATATAGTTTAATTTTTAGACAGTGCAGCTTGCAGCTGTTTGAAAATGTGGAATTAATTTTAAGTGGCTTCTTAAAGTAGATGCCCTATTGAAAATGATCTTTCACACAATCGTTCAAGTCCTTGAACAATAATTGAAAAGAGTATAAGAAAATCTTCCTAACACGATTAGAACAATAACCAAGAACAATACATAAAGACTGTAACTTTTAAACAGGCGCACATGTATGTGTGTACCTTGGCCCATGCCTAGGGACATGGCCATTTTATAGCATATGTGCATATATGTGTTAGGGATGTGCATTTGTTTGCAACAAAATAATAAATAAAGATAGTTCCTATTTCGTTGCATTTCAGGGGGCTGACAAAACGAAAGGAAAACCCACGAAATTTCGTGTGGTTTTCCTATTGTTTTTTTGGGGGGGAGAAAGGGCACATTTAAAAAAGAAAACCCAAACCCACCCCTTCAAATTTAATTAATTACAAACCCCGTACATTCCGACCCCCCCAAGACTTACCGATAGTCATTGGTGGTCCAGCGGGGGTCCCGGGAGCAATCTCCCCCTCTCAGGCCGTCGGTTGCCTGTAATCAAAATGGCACTGGTGGCCCTTTGCATTACCATGTGACAGGGGCCACTGGTGCCATTGGTCAGCCCCTGTCACATGGTAGGAGCAATGGATTGCCCATGCCTAAAATGGCCCATGCCTAAAATGGCGTGGGCCATCCATTGCTCCTACCATGTGACAGGGGCCGACCAATGGCACCTGTAGCCCCTGTCACATGGTAAGGGCAAAGGGCCACCGGCGCCATTTTGATTACTGGCAGCCGACAGCCCGAGAGGGGGAGATCGCTCCCGGGACCCCCGCTAGACCACCAGGGATTTTGATGTCTTGGGGGGGTGGGCAAGTCTTCGGGGGGTCAGGACGGTGGGGGTTTGTAATTAATTAAATTTGAAGGGTTGGGAGTGGGTTTGGGGGAGGGGTTTTCGGGGTTAGTGTGCACTAACCCCGAAATTCGGGGTGGCTGAAAAAAACTCAGCCCGAACCACAGGAAAACGAAATTTCCTACGGTGAGCCGATAGCGAAGGCCGAACCAAAAGGTTCGGCCAAATCACATCTTTAATATGCGTGCATGTTATAAATAGCCTGAGCACATACAAATGTGCATGCAGTTTTAAGTGGATGTGCACCTATGTGCACAAATGCCGCTTCTGTCGTGTGAGCGGGGTGATTTTAATAGACACGTTTGCTGACGCCATTACAAGTTTTCCCAGTTTGTTCCCAGTTCACCTAGATAAGGGATAGGATTTCCAAACCCCACTTGTTTAAAAGCCTCCCTTGTTAGCCCAGACCCTTACAAGCCTGCTGATCTGTCTATCTTTATTTTATTATTTTCACGTCCTCCATAGTAGAAGTCAAGTTACTCAGCAGGGGACCCTGGCATTTGCCCTGTGCCCTGCTGAGTCAGTATTTACGCACTGATTTGAAGTTGAAATCCAGGAGCACCTATGCCCCGCCCAAACCACGACCACACCCTGCCCCTTTTTTGGAACCTTTCATTTGTGCATGCATCGGAGAGATACGCACGCCCTCGGGCGGCTTTTTAAATCGGCTTGGCGTGCACCGGCCCAACAAATTTGCATAGCTCCTGGATTTGGCACATGTTAGGCCTTTACAATTCAGCTTACATAGAATAAGCGAGAACTTGTCCATCTTAATAATTTCATGAATACACGAAGATTTTATCATTCTTTTAAGAATCAAACTCTTATGGCCCAAGGCTTATCATATCAAACCTTATTTTCCCAAATGTTGTATTACTTATGTGATAAATCATATACTAGACTGTAAAGCAGGGTTTGGCTACACGGGTCCTGGAGTGCTGCAAACAAGTCTGGTTTTCAGGATATCTACAATGAATGTGCATGAGATTTTTTGTACACAGTGGAAGCACTGCAGTGCATGCAGCTATTTCTCATTCACATACATTGTGGATGTTCTGGAAATCAGACTGTTTATGGAACTCAAAGACCAGAATTGCCTCCACGTGCTGCAACCTATGAAGTGCCATATCGATGGATTACATTTTTTTTTATGTAAAATGTTTTGGGTTCCCATTTTGAAGAGTTAGATTATAGAAGTATATGAATCTAGTAGAATTCTAAAATTATGAAGACTTCCACCTTTATAAGTGTTGTTTTGAATGCCTCCTACTTTTGCACAATACTTTTTCTGGCAATTTCCATCAGCTTTCTTTAATTCATGTTATATTCCTACGTAGTTTATTGCCAAGATTTTCTCTGACAATATTGCTACTTTATCCTTAGGTTTTTTTTTCAGAAAATACTGTGAAACTGTAGACCCTGGATGTTTATCAGCTACTAACTTATTTATCATACCTGGCTCATTTCTGAGGACAAACCTAAACAAACCATGTTAGAATATTATACCGGTACTTGTTGTTTAGGAATATATCCCATCTGTAGGATTGTCACAGCTGTTAAGCTAGTTAGTCATCATCCTCATCAAAGCACTTTTTTAACCTGTTAAGAACGAGACTCTAATGGAGTTTTTATTTTTTTAACTACTGCATATTCATTCATATTTCTGAGTACATCTTCTTCTTTTGCCTAAGGTGTTACAGCTGTTTCCTATGACTGCATTTTCATCTTTTCTATTAGTGACTTCAAATTTTGCTAAAGTAGCCAAAACACGTAAGCAATTTCTTTTAATATTTTCACTCCCCACATAAGCACACCTTCCCTCCCATCTTATATTTTCCATAAACCCTATATTGTAATATTTAATCATTGTTTGATTTGGACTGGCTGCTGAGATTCAAATTATTGCAAAATTCTTTGTGTACATCAATTTTCCAGTGTGCTATAAATGACCTTTAAATAATCTATGTGTAACATCAAATAAGTTTCTAAATGTGATACAAGCAAAATTACATTTCCAAACAGAAGAGCTCTATAAACTACATAATAAAGAGCATATCAACAATGCAAAGGCAATAACAAATATAAAAACCAGAATATACAAATGAAATACATAAAAAAAAATTTAAAAAAAATATAGATCTGATCCCTAAATAATACTATTTAGGAAAAATGAATATGAATGTCAGCTAATCAGCAGTAAATTCCAAAACTTACTGACAATAAAATCCTGATTGAACTTCATAGCTGAATCGACAAATGTGAAATCTTGCAATAGGATTGCTACAGTGTATCATGATTTTACCATCCTCAGAGCTTATTGCTTACTTTTAAAAAAGATATGTATTTTTAACTTGGTTTAATGTCTAGTATATAGTGCAGCTCATCATATTAAATTTTCAATTAATCTGAGTTAGTCCTATAAATCTATAGAGCAATGAATTTAGATCTAAAAATGAGCTTTTTACACAGATTTTTTAGAACTATATTTCAATCTATCATTATCCAAACAGCAGCTAAGAAACATGAAGAAACTGAAGTGTTTTTTAGTCCAGAAAATGTTATGAATACATGACAGATAGAAAGCTTTAGATTCATAACTTTCCTTTGGACATTTTGAGGTCGATATTCAGGGCCATTTAGCCAGCTAAATGGCACTGTTTCAAAATTCGGCCACATTTGGTGTCTGCCATTTAGCTGGATAACAATTTATCCATCTAAATAGTTATCTGGATAAGTAGGGGGGTGGGACAGGGAGTTCCAGGGTGGAACTGCTTATCCAGCTAACTTACTCCTGGATGCACAATGTTGCTATGTTTTTTCATGTGAGTGGTCTCACTATCTCAGGGGGTTGTCGCCGTGATAGTGGGGCCCCTCCCCTGAAAAAAATATAACGACTCAATGGTGGGTTCTTTTTTCTTGCGGCCAAACCCCACAAAGCAAAAGAATATGCATAGTGGCCCTTTAATGTGATGGCAGCCTCAACGTCAAGGGGCCACCATTGCTGATGGCCCCTGAAAAAAAATCCCGGCAGAGAGGTAAGGTTGAGCGGGGCTCAGGGCTGACCCCCAGCTGAACCCAATGCTATCATTCAAGGCAGCTTCGAATCCCCCCAAGAGTTTAAAAATGAAAAAAAATTAACATGCACGGCGATGGCCCCAGCCTCCCCCAAAGCCATCTAATAAATATTTTGAACTGCTCCTGGACCCCCTCCCCATACTCCTTCTATCAACCCCTCGTCCATTACAAAAGAATATTGAGCTGCTCCCCATCCCCCATTCCCAGACCTGCCCCAGTCCATCAAATAATAATCTAGACCAGGCCCCGGCTCCCCCTTCCCATATCCCCCCCCCCAGTCCATCAAATTAAAATCTAGACCAGGTCCCGGCTCCCTTCCCATACCCACCCCCTCCCTGAAAGGTTAAATAGAAAAACAGGGGCCCACCTCCCTCTTCAGCCCCCCCAACACTGACCCCCCCCCCCCAAACCTTAAAAAGGATCCTGGGTCGAGGCAGGGTGCACCCAGCCCATTTGGAGCCAATTTTCCCTAAACCTTACCCCAGTCATATGGCTGGGGTAAGGATGACGTCATTTAGGGAAATTATCCCACCAAATCTCTACCTACACAAGTTACACGTGCTCAAACACATTTTTTGTGTAAATTTTATATGCATACTTTTAAATTTTAAAACGTATCACGGTAACTTTTAAACAGGCATGCGCTCGCTGGCCCGCACCCAGGGACGTGACTATTTTATAACATGCGCGTGTACATGCGCGCATATTTTAAAATAGCCTGACAGTGCACACGTGTGCACGATTTTAAGTGGACGCGTGCCTATTTGAGCAAATGCCGCTTCTACCGTGTAAGTGCAGGGATTTTTAAAGATATGCCCACCGACACCATTACCAGTTTTACCAGTTCCCAGTTTGCCCAGGTAAGGAATAGGACATCCAACACCCCCCCTCCCCCGTTTACTAGCCTTCCTTCTACGCTGTTAGCTCCGACCTTAAAACTCTACCAATCTGTCTATTAATCTTTATTTTATAACTTGCACATCATCTATAGCAGAAGCAAAATTATGCGGGGGACCCCGGCGCACGCCTTTGCACGTAAGTATTTGCACGCTAGTTTAAAGTTAAAATACAGGAATGCCATGCCCTGCCCAGACCATCCCTTGCCCTGCCCCTTTTTTGAACTTTTCATTTGTGCACATAGTGGCAAGTATGCGGGTATCCAAGCAGCTTTTAAAATACAGTCAGCGCGGGCCGGCCCAAAATATTCACGTATCCCCTAATTGATGCATGCCTCGGCTTTTAAAATTCACCTTTCTGTGCGTTAGTCTAAATTACTTTCAAACCTCGCCTTAAGAACACCTTTGCTCAGACCAGGTAAATTTACCATGAACATGACATTTGCATGTAAGTTTATCTGCATATGGGTAGACGATTTTGTAAAAGATCATTTCTTTGCATAAAATACTCTCTTACCCACAGACGGCCTTTTGAAAATTACTGTCCATGCAGTTAATTTTAAGACTGCCTGTATGGGTGTAAAGCCTGTGGGTAGTTTTTACCTGCAGACTTTATTCTAATTTTTAAAGTGAACGTATCCTCTAGTGGATCAGGGAAAATAGCAACAGGGTGGTCACTCAGTTCAATGGATTAGGATGTTGCTGTCCAGAATCAGGAAAAGAGGGGAGGGGTCTCCATTGATAATGCCATCTGTTGGTGCTTGAAGCACATATCTACAGAGAGTTCTGCAACCAAGTTATGGAAATTCACCTCACTATCTCCAACTCTGGAACCTCTACAGGGAGCGGGCTTTACACCTAGAGCTCAGATCCTGTTTCTCTATCCTTACCTGAGAACATTCTTCCCCTGTGGCAAGTGTCATCATCCTTGTCAACCATTTCCATGATGGGAAATGGGTCACTGGCCCAGCCTCTGCCTGTAGAGATCAAAGATCAGTCTCATCCCAGTTAAATGGATCTGATCTATAAATTATATACAGTGCCTCTCAAATGTGGAACAAAACGATATAGCTTAGTTTGGACTACACTATCGAAATGGCCTATTTACATGATGAAGTTTATAAAAGAAAACAGAAACTTGTGGTTGTGGGAGGTGGTAGATCAGAAATTGACAAAGAATGCCACCAACCCTCAATTTATATGAAACTACATCAAGGAAGTAGAGAAGAGGATGGCTGCAAGGAGCAGAGGGAAGCAGCAGCAAGAAAGAAGCAAAGGGAAACTCCACAACCACCTATCTGAAGGAGGTCTCTGGACCTCCAGGGCTCTCCACCTAAAAGCCCACTCCACCAGTTGATGTCACCATCTGCAGCCATCCCTTTAAACCAAGCTGCATTACATGTGGCCAGCAGGCCAAGGAGCAGGGGGAAGCAGTAGCAGAAGAGGAGCAGAGGAAGACCCAAATTCCACATCCAAGGGGCAACTCCTCCTGCCCCCTCATGATCACCAATCTAAGGGAGGATGTCAGAGCTCCAGAGCTATTTGGGGCTCCAGAGCTCTTCACCAATAAACTCGCCCTGTCATCACCATCTGTAGCCAGGCCTTTTAGGGTCCACCTTAGGCAAACCCTCCTGCTGGCAGATCAAACACCCTTCATGCACAATTTTGTGCCTGACCATCAACACTGCTTGAAATAGACCCAACCCTACCATGTAAATTCTGCTGACCTCCCAACAGTAAGTATCCCTAAGCTGTGATGTCCTGCACCTCCTGAACAAATGACCACTCCACTACACTCTATTAACCCCCCCTCCCCACTCAGGTAACCACTAAACATTCCTCTTTTCAACTATGCTACAAAACTCTCCTAATGTGCTGAATCTCCTGGATGAAAAATACTTTGCACTAAATCCAAAGAGACTCACACAGAAGAGATAGAGGTCAGTTGACACAAACTACCCCCATTATGTGCTTTAAGAAATCCATCTTAATTATTGAGGTGATATAAAACAGGAGACAAGCCCACCTCCCAAAGCTAAACTGTACAAAGCAGCTTAACCCCTTCACCCTCCAGCCCACCAAACCATTGCTCTATGGTTTGGCTTACTCAACGCATGATCTGCAAACAGCAATGTTCACCATATCTCTAACCTGATTGAGGAATTTGAGCTAAATATCCTATGCCTCACAGATATCTGGATAGACGAAGATGACACAATCACACTTGCACAACTCTGCTCAACCAGGATACCAAATCCACCATACTCACCAACTCTTAGGCAGAGGTGACGGAGTTGTTACCATACCTCATCACTCTCTAGTGCTCAACTTACTGGCAACCAGTAAGTTGAGCACTAGAGAGGTACTAGTTGAGTACTTGCCAGGTTCTTAGGGCCTGGATTGGCCACTGTTGGAAACAGGATACTGGGCTTGATGGACCCTTGGTCTGACCCAGTATGGCATTTTCTTATGTTCTTATGTTCTAACCAAACTGGCATATCTGACTGCCTTATATTAAAATTTCAGAATGTTGAAGGACCCAACTTAGTACTCATTTAGTGCACCCTAGGGAATCAGCTAGACTCCTTTCTCAATCTTTCAGAATTCATATGTAATCTTGCTACCTCTATCTGCAAACTACTGGTCCTAGGAGACTTCAGCTATCAAACTGAGATCCCACCAAAAGATAACACCATCAGTTTCTAATGCAATATGGAAGATCTTGGGCTCACACAACTAATAAAAGCTCCCACTCACAAGTGCTTTCACTCTCTAGACTTGATATTCAACTCTCCCAGATTGGAGACGGATCCCTAGATCAATATAGTTTGATCCTATCCCCTGATTCAATCATCTTCTAGTACAAGTTACCTTCCCATTCTCAATTCAAAACCAACATGCTCCTATACCAAAATCCACTAACAGAAAATTCTCCTCTATAACCACTGATAGACTAATCAAGCTGCTACCAAAAGCTGTTACCAGAAGCTTTCAGTGACTCACAATCAGCAGAACAGCTAGTGCAACAATGGAACAATGAATTCACCTCAGTCATTGAAACCTTAGCCACCCTCAGACCCATTCCTACTAGAACCTCCAAAAACTCCCTGGTTTCACAAAGGTCTACTTCTACTCAAGTAACAACCCCAGCAACTCGGAATGACATGGAGAAAACAAAAAACTGAAACTAACTCACAAATCTGCAAGGAAAAAATCTTTCAAAGGATTATTTGCTCCACCTCCTTATCACACCAAATACCACTCAAATACATCTATGACTTAGAACCCAGCCCCATCGTTTGCCACCATAAAAATGCTATGTTAACCCAAGCTCCTTACCTCCCCCATTAAAAAATGTAATAATCAAACCCATCTTAAAGAAACCAGACTCTGACCCAAAAATAGTCAACACCTATTGATCTGTCTGCAGCCTCCATTTCCTATCAAAAATAGTGGAAAAAAAAGTCTACTTCCAACTTCTAGACTACTTGGAAGAGTACAAAATCCTTTATCCTCATCAATCAGGATTCCAAAAAGGCCACAGAACAGACTCCATTTTACTATCCATTACAAACAGCATCCACATGAATGCCGATCAAGTTAGTGACTCCCTTATAATCTTACTGGATCTCTCCACTGCCTTTGACACTGTTGATTACCAACTTCTGCTGCAATGACTTAAGGATATTGGCATAAAAGACATGGTCCTGAAATCATTTCAATATTTTCCTCAATAATTCAATATTTCCTCAATAATAGAACACAGACCATAGTCTGGAAAAACAAAATATCCATATCCAAAGATCTCAGCTGTGGAGTACCCCAGCATTCAATGTTTTTCCCCTGTCCTCTTCAATGTTTAAATTCACCCAATCTCTGACCTCATCCAATCCTTTCAAACTGAATGCCACCTATATACAGATGACATCCAGCTCTATCAAAATAGGATCAGACCAAACGTCCTCCATTGACAAACTTAATCACTATCTTACAGCAGTAACACTATGGCTCCATAATTTCAAACTCAAACTCAACCCATCCAAATCTGAGATATTCTAGCTAAGCCAACAAAGACATACATTAATATCCCTGTCCATCCTTTCAGGTTCTCCCCTAGAACCTAAGGACTCAGTAGAGAAAATTGAAAAAAAAAAAGGACTGAGTAAGAAGCTTGGGATTAAATTTCAATCATAATCTTACAATGGAAACTCATATTTCAAAGGTGCTAAGGGCTTCCTTTATGCACTTGTGTCATTTCCATGAACTTCAGAAGTACAGAAATTGGAAAGGATTTGAATAAAATTCCATTTTTGGGATGATAAACTGAATTGGCGTAAATTTGAAAACAGATATATGTTTGAGGTTAGGCATGTGAAAAAAATGTTTTTGAAAGATAAGATAGAGAAATCCGATAATAAACCACAAGAAAATTTTAGGATTACCCGGTCTTTGTTGGGGGAAAATTGTCTTCATAGATTTGAGATCCCAGATATGATAAATGGGGATAGTTTTGTTAGCTATTGGTGTAAACAAATTCAGGAGAGTCGAGGCCAGACTGGGCAAATGTCGAAAATCAAAGATGTGGTTGTAAGTGAGTTCGATGATAACATGGATAGAGGGGAAATGTTACAATTTGAATGGGTGGGTATTCTTGAATTACAGAATATGTTGCAAAATTGAAAAGTTACTACATGTGAGCTGCACCCCTGCCCATCGTTACTGATTAAATCATTACCAGAATATTTTTTACCTAGATTGCAGCTGATGGTTAATGTGTCCCTAGAGGAGGGTTATCTGCTTTGAAACAGTCTGTGTTGTCTTCGATTTTCAAACGGGCGTCTTTGGATAATTCTAGTTGTGCTAGTTAGTGTCCTATTTCTAATTGTCTTTTTTTAGTTAAAGTATTGGAAAAGGTTGGTTGCTCACAGTTGTCAAGTTATTTGGAGGAGGTGAGGGGGTTGGATAGATGTCTTTCAAACCACACCAACATTGAAATATAGAGATAGGAGAATACATGTGTTTGTGATCTTGTTAGATTTGTCAAGTGCTTTCGACCTGGTTGACCATGATTTGCTTTTGGAATGGTATAAACAATTAGGTTTAGGTGGTAAGGTTGAGGATTGGTTATCTTTTTTGGCAGGATGCTCCTCTGTGGTATATGTGTGACGGTTTTTTTGTAAAAGCCATATAGATTAGATTGTGGAGTTCTGCAAGGATCCCCTTTGTCCCCTCTGTTATTCAATCTTTTCCTGCAACCATTAGGTTTGCTTATTCGAGATGTGGGATTTGAAGGCTTTATTTATGCTGATGACGTGCAGTTATTGTTTCTGGTAGAAGACAAATTGTCGGTTACTTTGAAAAGAATTACTAGTGGGTTAAAGAAAATCTTGGAGTGGTTTGAGTCTCAAAAGCTAACAGAATGGCTGTGTATAGGAAAAGAGGTAGTACTTAAGGAATTAAAGAGTTTGAGGACAAGGGACGCAGTCATTGAAAGAAGCCAGAAGGTAAGGAATCTAGGAGTGTTAATAGATGAGGCTCTGACTATGGATTTTTACATTAGTTTAATGGTTCAGAAAGCTTGGTTTCAACTTACACAATTAAGAATGCTTAGAACTTTTTTAGAGGTCCCTGTTTTCAGATTGGTGGTTCAGGCATTAGTTTGCTCAGTATTAGACAACTGTAATGTGGTATTGGTGGG
Source organism: Rhinatrema bivittatum (assembly GCF_901001135.1). Classification (NCBI taxonomy): domain Eukaryota; kingdom Metazoa; phylum Chordata; class Amphibia; order Gymnophiona; family Rhinatrematidae; genus Rhinatrema; species Rhinatrema bivittatum. The sequence continues at coordinate 98,037,199 of NC_042616.1, read as the reverse complement.
TCTTCCCAAAAAGGTTTACAACATCTACAGGTGGTATAGAATATTGTAGCATGTTTGATCTTCGGTCTCCCACGTAGGGCAAGTGTGACAGCTTTATTAAGATGCCTTCACTGGTTACCCATTAAAAAGTAGGTTAATTTCAAACTAATGACTTTGATGTTTAAGGCATTAAATGGAGGGGGTGCAGACTATTTACAAGAAAAGATTAATGGTTATGTTCCTACCCGTAATCTCCTCTCAAAATCAGTGGCATTGGTGTTGGTCCCATTGAGACAAGATATATGCAAAGCATGAAATAGGAAAAAGATGTTTTCAGTTAGTGTTCCGGAGTTGTGGAATTCGGCTCCATTGGAGGTGAGGATCGAACAGAATTTCCTTAATTTTAGAAAAAAAGATAAAGGCCTGGCTTTTTCCATCTTAGCCCGGGCAAATTTTAAATTAAGAATAGCATAGATAGATGGGGCTTAAAGTATATAGATTAGGCCATTTGAGTATTATGTATTTTATTGTATTTTTGTTTATGAATATGTATACATTGATTGATTTTATTATAAACCACTCTGGCAGATCTGGTACCTGATGAGCGGTATATAAGAAATGAGAAATAAATAAAAATAAATGAGAAACTAATTTGACAATGACAATCTTGCCATAATGATCCATGCTTAGTCTACTGTTGCTTCCTTTTCCATGGCATCTCATACTATTATGGATTTATTTATTAATGTATTTTATTTGGGATGTGCATTTGTTTGAAACAAATGGGTAAAATGCAACAAATGAGATCATTTTCATTTCATTTGTGGACTGACAAGATGAATGGAAGGTGCCCACAAATTTAATAAAAAATTTAGTTTCATTTGTTTATTTCCCATTGAAGTCCAAGTACCATCTTGGGGTCTTAATGCACTTTGCCTAGCTGCCATGCCCCTGACACTAAACCTTAGTGGTTTGTTGCCAATCTGCCTAGCTACTATTTCCCTGTTGTACCACCATGTGTTGTGTCTGTCGGTCTCAGACAGCTTTGACCTCTGTGCCTCACCTTTCTCTCTGCTCTCCCCGGTAGCCTTGGGAAGATGGCTACCCCCGCGTCTGCATGCTGCTCTCTCCGGCATCCCTGGAATGGCAATGTCAAGGCTATACGCCATGTTTCTCCTGAGGGACTCCTAGGGTGCGTGCGTGCACGCCACCCACGTTTTTATCCACATCATGGTGGGAACCTCGAAGGCGTCCCCCTCGAGTTACGTCACGCCATCTGGGTATTTAGCCTGCCCTTTGTTTGCTAGCAAATCGAGTTAGCAAGGGTTGGAATGCCTCTGGTCTGAGCTACTCTGCCGCTTCCGTGCTGCCGCTGGAAGCTCTCTCTGCCCTTCGGGGTATTCTCTAACATGGGTACCCGCTCCTTGGGGGCCCTTTGCTTTCTTTCAGGTGCCTCTGGGATACCAGGTACTCGCTCCTCAAGGGCCTGCTCTCCCTGCCTTGGTGCCTGTAATCCAACTACTTCTGCCTGCTGGGACCTCCATCTATACAGCTACCAACTTAGTGAGTAATCTAACTTTGTCAGTCTGTTTCATCTACAGCTCAGCACTGGGAACCTGCATCCGGAACTCCCTATACTATCATGTGCTGCTACATCTACTATTGTGAGACGGATCTCCTCTGCCGAGGGCCCCTGGACTGCTACTACTGGATCACCTCACTACTGCCACCTCTGGTGATATCATTCAGCTGTATAATAGAAGACAAATCTCTGTGTTTGCGTGTCTCGAGTCTAGCCTAGTACTGTGGTTCCTCACGGGGCTCCTCCCCGTGGGAGTGGCCATCACCACAGTACCCAAAAATCCACTCCAACACCTCAAAACCATAACACCATGGGGGTCTTGCTACCACTCTGCATAGCTGTCATGCCCCTAATGATTATGAGGGAAGACAAGGAGATCGGTGAATATAAAGGATATTTATATAAAGGACATTTATATACACCGATCTCCATTTCTTCACTGCTATATAGCCAACTGGATCGGCTTCTGATTTGTTTTCTGGGTCCATCCCTAATGATTATGATACACCTTAAGGATTTTTTACGCTACTCTGCCTAGCTGTCATGCCCCTTATGCTACACTTTGGGGGTCTTGCTGACACCCTGTCTAGCTGCCATGCCTCTGAGGTACCTCCTTGGGGTCTTACTATCACTCTGCAATGCTGCCATGTCCCTTATGCTACACACGGGGCTCATGCTGTCATTCGGCCTAGCTACAATACTCCTGATACACAACCTTGGGGGTCTTTTTGTCATTCTGCTTTGTTTCCATGTCCCTGACCCTATACCTTGGGGGACTTGCTGCCACTCTGTATAGCTCCCATGTCTTGAAGTACCACCTTAGGGTCTTGCTACCACTCAGCCTGGCTGCCCTAATCCAGACTTTATATCTTGGAGGTCTAGCTGCTACTTTGCCTTGCTACCATACCCTAGATGCATCATCTTTGGTATTCTTGCCACTGCAGATAGCTGCTTTTCACTTCTCATAGTTGAGCGATAAGGATGCACCAAGCTAGAAGTTTTTTAGTAACCTACATAAGCATATTAATGTTAAAATCAAACTGCCTAATTTGTTCCTAACAATCAGGTTTAACTTACACACCTAGTTTATTTTAAATTGTTACTGTACTATGATGGCACATGAGTAATTTGTAATCTATACCACCCATATTTCTCTTTATCGTGCCTTTCTGTAAACCGTTGTGATGGTATTTAACTTAACGACGGTATAGAAAAAATTTTTAAATAAATAAATAAATAAATAAATCTTGGAGTCTTCAAGCCATTCTTTGTGCTGCCTTGTTCCTATCTCAGTGCCTGGGTTTTTTTAATACCACTTTAATGTCACCTCTTTATGGTGCCTTAGGATGTTCAAGCCATTCTTGGTGTCAATTTTCCCCTTTGTACTGCCTTTGGATGTTCATACCACTCTTATCAGCTCCATCTTTTGAAATTTTGGTGTTTTGTTGACACTCTTAGTGCTGCTTTGCTCCTCTAATATTGCTTTGGAGAACTCCTGCCAGAGTCAGTACCATTTTATACCTGTTCATTGCCAGGAGATACTTGCATGAGGTGGACCAGCATGCGCCAAGTGAATTTTAAAAGCTCCCCAAGTATGTGCATAATTTACGCTACATGCACAAATGAAAAGTTCCGAAAAAGGGTGGAGTGTGGGTGTGGTTTGGGCAAGGCATGGGCATGGGCATTCCTGGATTTCACATTGAAATTAGAGCAGGCTGGGGTTCTCTACCATGTAACTCTAATTCTGCTATGGATGTCATGCAAGCTATAAAATAAAGTTAACTAGATAGATAGGCGGGGTTTTAAGGGTCGAGGTTAATAGGAAAGCATGGAGACTATTAAACTAGGGAGGGGAGGGGGAGTTTGGAAGTCCTAGTCCTTACCTGGGTGAACTGGGAATGAACTGGTAAAACTGGTAATGGCATTGGTTCATGTGTCTTTTAAAATCCTCTACTTACACAGTAGAAATGGCATTTGCACACATAGGTGCAAGTCACTTAAAATTGCACATAGAATTTATTTATTTATTTATGTATTTATTTGAGATTTTTCTATACCGGCATTCGCGATGGGAATCGCATCATGCCGGGGTTTTTTGTGAATATTTTGTGAATATTTTATAACATGCATGCATATATGTGCGTATGTTATAAAATGGATGCGTTCTTAGGTGCAGGCCGAAGAATGTGAACACATGTGTGTTCCCAAGACCTGTTTAAAAGTTACCGTCCCTGTGTGTATATCATGATATAAGAGTCCTACTTTACTTTCACATATGAAAATATACATGCGTACATTTTTAAAATAGATAGGGAAAAAAGTAAGCATATTCAATGCATTGAAATACTCATTTTCAATGCATTACATATATTCACTTGTAAGCCTAGATATGGGCTGGATTTTAAAAGCCCTGCATGCGTAAATCCGGCCGAATTTACGTGCGCAGGGCACTCGCGCGCCGGCAGCCTATTTTGCATAGGCTGCCGGCGCACGCATAGCCTCGGGATGCACATAAGTCCCGGGGCTTCGTAAAAGGGGCGGGAGTGGGAGTGTCCAGGGTCAGGGGCGGTTCGGGGCGGGTCCCGGGGTGTGGCGCCGGCCCGGGGGTGTGGTCGAGGCCTCCGGACCAGCCCCCGGGTCGGGTGATGGCGCGCCAGCAGCCCGCTGGCATGCGTAGATTTACACCTGCTTTCGGCAGGCGTAAATCTGCCAACAAAGGTAGGGGGGGTTTAGATAGGGCCGGGAGGGGGGGGGGTTAGGGGAAGGGAGGGGAAGGGAGGGGAAGGTGAGGGGAGGTGGAAGGAAAGTTCCCTCCGAGGCCGCTCCGATTTCGGAGCGGCCTCAGAGGGAACAGGCAGCGCGCGCCGGGCTCGACTCGCAGGTTGCACAAATGTGCACCCCCTTGCACGTGCCGACCCCGGATTTTATAAGATACGCGCAGCTACGCGCTTATCTTATAAAATCCAGTGTACTTTTGTTCCCGCCTGGTGCACGAACAAAAGTACACGCGCGCGTAAATTTATAAAATCTACCCCTATGTGCATATGTTGAGGGGTATATGTGTATTTTATAAAACACATGCATATCGTACACACAGGTTATAAAATACTATGGTAAAACTATGCATGGCCATATGCACATGTATATGCCTCTGCATACATTTGTTTGAAAGTTATCCTCTAAGTGTGGAGAAATGCTGTAAAAGTGTTTTTCTGAGTTTGAGAGTCTATTTTTATCTTTTTTGGTGTTGCAGTACTCTTTGACATCTGAAGAATGAAACAGCATATGCTGTCTGAGATAATTACCCTCCACGGGCAGTGATCTATTATCCACAATCTCATTTTTGTGTTTTGGGGTCTAGGTTTGTGTTTTCAGCACACATCCCTGGGTATGACCAATCTGATATACAGTACGTCTAACCCAAATCTCTATCTTGCTAGATGGAGTGGATTCTTATGAGTATCCAGGGAATACCTAGTAGTGACAATCAGAACTCCTACTTTTTTTTCTCCATTTGTGAAGTAATTTCTGCCCAGTCCTTCTATCAAGACTGGGATGTGATCTGAAAATGCAATAATGTCTACTAAAGCTCCAAAGGAGTAGATTCAGGAGCAACATCAGAAAATATTTATTCATGGAAAGGGTGGTGGATGACTTTAACAGTTAAGGTGGTGGAAACAAAAATAATTACAGATTTCAAGAAAGAATAGGAAACACACAGGTGAGCCCTAGCTGTGACAAAGAGGGGAAACAATACATTTGTGAGTAAGCATAACTCTCAAAAGTTAGTCACAAATACATAATTTGGTCCAATAATGTCAATCCATTTTTCTTTATTTTTGTAGCATTTTTAAATTTTATTTTATTTTGTTACATGTAGTATTATATGTAAAATCATATCTATGGGGTGATTTTTCAAAGGAGTTACATGCATAAAATTAGCATAAATGCTCTTAAGTAGCTTGTACTCCTGTTCGTACTATTTTGTAAATATAATATACATATATTTTTTGTTCCATGCGCACATTTATACATGCAAAAAAGGGCTATCTAGGGGTGTTCCGGAGAGTTATACACCAAAGTTGCTATTTTATAAAAGACTTAGGGGGATTACATTTGGCAACTTATTCACTCAATTTTACACTGCAAATTATTGTGCATATTTGATATCAGACTCATCTGTTGACTGCTATTGGTTGGATGGGAGGACTGGGTAAATGAGTTCAGGGTGAAGAACTAGGAGGGGTTTGATGACCTGGAGAAGGACTGGGTGAACTGGTGGAGGTATTAGCCAACTGGTGATTCAATTGCATGTGCATGGTTTCAAATATATCAGCTTAAGTGCACTTAACATAGGTAAAACGTATTTATAATTCAATAGCATAGGAGGTAATTTTCAAAGGAGTTACACACATAAATGTAATGTTATTGCAACAATTTTCAGAAGCCCATTTGTGCATATTGGCCCTGATTTTCAAAAGCATTTACACGCGTAAAACTGGGTTTTACATATGTAAATGCACTTTACCCATGTAAGTAGGCTTTTAAAAATTGCTACAATATATACCATTGAATTGCTCATATAATAATCACGTGGAAGTGCATTTTACATGTGTAAATGGGCTTTTGAAAATTACTACAATAGAAGTTACATTTAACATGTAACTTCTTTTGAAAATTTCCCCTTAAAGGGGAGCTAATGTGTATAAAACATTTTGAGCAATCCAATAGCATAGCAATATCCAAAAATCCACTTTTAAGTTTTAAGCATATAAATCCTTTTGAAAATTATCCCTTCAAATTGTAGCTGTTTTTGAAATTTGCTACAATATATGCTATTGAATTGTCAATAGGTTTTACATGTGTTAAGTGCACTTATCACAAGTTAATCGGCTTTTAAAAATTGCTATGATAGCATGTTACATTTACCTTTACATTTTCCTTTAGAAATTACCTCCATAGAGATTGATTTTAAAAGCATTGCTTGCACAAAAATGCCCACATACACAAAAAGGGACCGGGCATGGCCGTGATCCGGGTGGGGAATGGGCATTTTGAGGTATGAACCTAAGATGTACATGTAAATATTGACGCCACCTGGGGCACACCAAGGCCCCCTGCCGTGTAACTTTACTTCTGCTATAGATGACGTGAAAGTTAAAAAAGAAAGAAAACCTGGCAGATCCGATTTGTTTTAAGGGTCAGGGCTAACTGGGGGGAGGGGGGGAGTGAAGGCTATTAAGCTATAGGGATTTGAAGTACCTATCTCTTAACTGGGCAAACTGGAGGTGAAGTGGTAAAACTGGGAATAGCGTTGGCGGGCGCTCCTTTTAAAATCCTCTAATTTACGCGGTAGAAGTGGCATTTGTGCACACATGAACATGCCCACTTAAACTGTGGTGTGGCCAGACTATTTTATAACATGCACACATATGTTTATAAAATGGCTGCAGCCCTGTGCACGGCAAACATATGGGTGCAAATGTGCACGTGTACACCTCTGAAAATTGCCATCTTAGCGTGTATGTTTATAAAATCGGCAGGAAAAGTACACACTTTCAATGCCTTGCAGGTATTCATGCATAACCAACCATACAAACATATGATGAGTGGTGTACATACGCATATTTTATAGTCCGCGCATACATGATACATGCAGACTATAAAATACTGTAATAGATTCCATACAGCCATATACGCATGTATAATATGGGGCCATGCAGAGTTGTTTGAAAGTTATCCTCTCTGGGCGTAAATTAACAAAACCAAAATGAATGCACTTTCTAATATTTTTTCTATTTCCTACTAATATTTTAATGTATATTTTTTGTACCTTATTGCTGAGCTTGAAAATTTAGTTTCAGTTGTATTTCTACTGAAATGGCACGTATAACACCACTCCTTGCTGTCAGATTATTAATATTTATAGATTACCTTCCCTCATATCTATAAAAAGTACTTACTAAGAGCTAAAAGAAAAGCCATACTTTTCTACCTTATTACCAAAGAAAGATTCATATCCTTTAGATAATGAAATTTGAGCTACTGTTGTTTGAAAGATGCTACCTATCTGTGTAATATTCCATTGCGTTGTGTTACTGTCTGTTAGATACTGTGAACACATTACTTTCAGACAGTGATGTGCGGTCAACTTATTATTAAGGTGTCTCTCCTTGAAAATAACCATAAGTTACACTGGAACAAGATTCATTGTCCTGAAAGTTTAGTGGTGCTCCAGACTCTGAGCCCGGAGCAGATGCCCTTATACACCAGATGATTAAACTAATGGACGCACCCTCACCGTGAATGGATGCTATTTCATTCCTTGCACCATCCAGCAAGAAATATGGTCCTTAGAAAGGTAAAGAACTTCTAAGAACTGATGACACTAGTTTGTCACCTCACTTTTGTTCTCTCTCCTGCCTGGTCTGCTGACACATGTTACTTGGACACACTAAACTTCATGTAGTTTTGCCCCACTCGGTCAGGTACTTTTCATCAAAAGAAATAATTTAAGAAAGGCCTCCCGGGAGTTGCTGCAAACCTCTTCCAGTCTGTCACTGCTTTCAGTGGCACAAAATTGACTGGGGATAGTGCCCATGTGGGAAATGCTATTTTTTGTGACAGGCCCAGGTTTTCTCTTTGAAATACTGTAAAAGTACAGTTATTTTAGTGCTAGAAGAAATGGTTTATAGCAAAGTATTTGCAAGCTATAAAACAAATCACAGTCTCAGAGTTTGGCAGAGTCAAGAGTTCTACTTTTAATCTGCAAAGAAAATTTATTGTCCAAATAAAATGCTTACTGAACAGTCTGTGGTTCTGAGACTAGCTCATGCACTGTTGGCAAATAAAGACATGAGCCATGCCTTTCTCCTAGCCTGTGAAAGTGAGTTACTTTAGTAAAGTAGGATGCTTAATTATTTGTAGCGAGACTTACCAGTTTTATAAAAGGACAGAATACATTAGGTAAATGGGCAGACAATTGGAAGTTGAGATTTAGGGGCCTATCCAATAATGCTTGTGCAAAAATAATAGTGTGGAGCTTGCAAATAAATTTAACTGTTCCTTTAAAAAGCCACTTAACAACTGATGTGAAAAGATTTTGTATGCCCCCACAAAAAAATTGTAAGCACTAATGCAAAAATGTATTGACTAAACAGTCCAAGCTTGTTGGCTAACTATACGATAGTCAAGTATATTCAGCAGCACAGCTGCACTATTGAATATCTTTGCCAAATTAACCAGAAAGGTTTATTTGACTAACTTTTGCAGCCGGATAATGACTGAATATGAGCCCCTTAGTGTATGTTTCGAATGGCATACATTAAAAAATAGTTAACTATTATAGGAGCATGATAAGAGTTGTATTCAAAGATAAAAAGTTTGGAGATCCTATTGGATTCTTCCCTATCATTAGATAATTATTTTTTCAAGTTCCTACCTTATGCCTTTGTTAAGAATTTTATTATAAATGTTCTCTGTATTTGACTATGGAAATATTTTTTCCTGTTTTTTCTGTTTTATGTAAACCGGTATGATTTGCATTTTAATGTAAGAATGTCAGTATAGAAAAATTATAAATAAATAAATAAATAAATAATTAGGTTAGGACAGTAACCACTAAAGCATTACTTAGATTGAAGCTGGTTAACCAATTTCAACTTGTGCTACACCATGAAAATTTTAAACTGGTGATGCAGTCAGGGGCTAAGATTACTGCAAAGCCATTTATATTGGTTAAATATAAAGGGAAGTTTAGAGTTGATCTGGAGCAGGGTCAACAGTTATGCACATAAGTTGCTATTTTAAAAGACACACAATGCATTTGCCAATTTACTCATGGAATTTTACACCTGCTAATTGTCTTGTGTAAGCGATATAAGATGTATTTATTGTGTAGTATTCACTGGGTTGAAGTCTTGGAGAAGTTCAGGCTGAAAAACTCAGAGGGTCTTGATGACCTGGAAAACATAGCTCATTTGAGCTCAGAGATCGGACTCTTTTCTTCTTCATGAAAAATCCTTTAAGTGAAAGTTATTATCCTTATATGGAGAACTCTCTTCCTTCTCACATCCCTGACCTTAAGAATTCTGTTCTGTGTTTTTAAAGGATTATTCTGGGGAGTTGGGGTGGGAGGATGCTTATCGTGATTGCTTAGTTAAATTATTAAAATCTCAGGGGGAGGGGTCTATGGACCTGAGCCCCAAGTCTCATAGGTACCTTGCAGTGCCTCTGGTGCAAGTCTCTTAACACTGCAGGGAATCCATAAAATTCTGACAGAGAAGAGTTCCTGTGTGCAGGGAACAGGAGAGAGTAGGGGAGGCTGGAGCAGCCAGAGGAAATTCTCTTCTCCCATAGACAAAAAAAACCCAGCCTTCACCTGCTGTTCTAGAGTTTCCTTTCCACTGCAAAATGCTTCGTATGCATTATTTACGCTTGTGTGGTATTTGAATGTCTTTATCATATCTCCCATCTCTCTTATCCTCTACAGCAGTGGTATTTATTTATTCATTTTTTTATTGAAATATATGTGTATTCTGCCTCTTCCAGAAATATGTACAGGGTGGTTTACAATCTTCAATTCCAGACGTTAAGGGCTACCAATGGGTTTTAAGTTATCCCTTATGTATGAGATAGATTTGCATGTACACTGCCTCAACTGTATGCAAAACTCTCTTGTGCATATTCATTAGGGATATCGTGTAAACCCAAACTATCTGTGGCCCACTTGGACTGTTAGTCAATGCCACTGCTCCAGAGTATACATACTCAGAGCATTAAGGTCATCTCCTATGACTTTTGATGCAGACCCCACACCATTTTGGTAGTCCATCTGTGGGCCACCATTCTATTCTTTCAGAAGTATAGCTTTCAGAAGTGATATATAAACTGCAGGCAAGGTCTTACCAATGATTAGCACAGAGGCATTATCATCTCTTTTCTACTAGGTATGCTTCTCCCTTTATGCACTCTAGAATTATTTGATTCTGGATACTGCCTCATTGTATGGTTTTACAGCCAGGGAGGATAACCTTCAAACAACTCCGCATGGCCCCATATATGCACATATATGGGTTTGCGCATATTTACTATAGAATTATATAATCTGCATGGCTATAACTGTGGTACGTCTAATATATATTTATTTTATTTATTTATTTATTTATAGGTTCTTCTATACCGCGGTACGTATAGCAATACATCACCTCGGTTTACAGTGAAACATTAATTTAGCAACAGGCTTTACATGTAACAGTATAAAATAAACAGTAAAACAATTAATAGCAACAGGCTTTACAGAAAAACATGGGTTTCAAATAATATGCATAAATATCGAACAATAGAATATTAATAACCATGTATTTGCAGGAGCAAATAATCTATCTGAGGCAAACCAATATATATTTCTGGCCCCAAACGTACGCATATACTGGCGATTGTAGCGAGAGCAGTAAACCTACCTAGAAGCCCGCCCCTTCCCCTCCCCCCAATAATGTGACTTTCCTGAAAGTGGTCATGAATTCCTGAATGTGAGAGGCATCATGACAGGATATCAGAAACCTGGACACTAAGTCCATGATGATCTCCTTGGCATTGCAGATGACCTGCATATTGAGAGAATGGAAGCTCTTGAGGTTATGGTAGGTGGTCTCATTGGCCGATGGCACTCTTGTAGGAATGTGAATGCAATCAATAGCCCCCAAACCAAGGGGAAGCATGTAATTTGGTAGAATGCAGCCATAATTTATTGTTGTTGTTGTTGTCTTCTCTGAGGAAAAGATATATAATGTGTTTTCCTTAGAAAAGCAGTCAATACATAAGGAGGTGACTGACTGGCTTATTGCATAATACATAAGGAGGTGACTGACTGGCTTATTGCAGCCATGATCCCTAGAGGTATCTGGAAGGTGCTGGCAGTCAAACAGGCCAGGGCTGTAGTGACCTTGAGGTATACTGGCAAGACACAGCCTTTCAGACTGGAAGGGCGCAGGTCCTGCTCTAACTGCTGGTATAGGTACAGAGTGGTTTCCTTGTTGGACCTGAACCCGCACATAACCTCAGACAGATCAAAAAATTGTGCCCTGGTCCTGTAAACTCGTTGTAAGGCATATTTTCTCCTTCTCCTCCCTCCCTCCTCAACTGGTGTGCCATAATTTAATTATTGTTATTTTGGAATTTATTTCTCCTGCCATTCAGTCCCCCAGTATGCCCCAGTCATCACACACACACACACACACACGCACACTAACCCTCTCTGGAATGCTGTGCCATTCCTCCAAAGAAAACCAGCAAACCAGACAAAATTAAAGGTAATGGGCAAACAAACTTCTGGGCAAAAACTATGATTTCCCCCAAACACCCCCCTCCCGCCTCCCCACCAAGCTTGCTGCAGTTTCCATTCACTGAGAAAAGCTAGCTGTCAAACCACCATGTCAAAAAAAGAAAATGCAAGTTTAAATTAGGTGCATAAATTAGATGTAGTAAAAGTATTTGTGCAATCTTGATGACATTTGCAAGTGCGTTCTTTATGCAAAATTGCTAGCCATGCCCCAATATGCCACAAACATGTTCAATGTGTGCATACTTTTGCTCTTGAGAAGCGAAAATACGCGCAAATATCACCCTTTTTTTAAAATCAGGTGTGTGTGTATATATGCTTCACATACATGCAAATGTGCCATTTTTTTCATGTGTATATATTTTGAAAATTACCTCCTAAGTGTTAATAAAATAACACTAATGCAGGGCTACGATACTTGCAGTGAATCCTAAAAAGATTTGGGTTTCAAGTTAGCACCAGTGAGTATGCAATAAATGTATTTGCATTTGTTTGGTCCAAGAACCTTGGAATATTTTGGCTGCTCCGAAACATTTTGGGGGGTCCATGAAGTCCAGATGTTAAGAACAACTGCACTAGTATAAATGTGATGTATCCTATTAGCATGGAAGGTATTTATCTAAACAACAATATTCTATTTCTGTTGTTATATGTCAGGTAAATACTTTCACTAAAAAGAAAAACATTTTAAGAATAAATACAAATTGATATTTCTGTTCTCAAACCTCTATTTTCAATACTGTGAAAAAAAAAAACTATAGCCCAAAGCAAACCCTACAGAAAAGTTATTATGTATCCCTTGTCTTACTCTAAAAATTATTTCTTCAGTTTCTTCTTTGGCTTCTTATCAGTTATATATTTTTTATGTAGGAAAAATGATTTTTATTTTTTATACGATAAATGTAAATGTAAAGGGACCCTCGTTTGGCTGGTGTGTTGTATCCATCTTGGGGTCCATCTGACAGGAATTAATCTCCTGGGCCTTTGGCATGGTCACGTCTGTGCTAGACTGGTTTTTCTTCCAAACCCCTGGTCTTGGATGCTGTGCAGGAGTTTCTTCAGAAAGTACCATAGTGAACAGACCAAAAAAGTACAGTAAAAGAAAACACAGGCACCTTCCTACACACTTTCCCACTGTTCAGTCCAAAGAAAGAGCCACAAAGTCCAATAAATGGTGTTCAACAAAAAATTATTTTAAAAATCAAAATCCACAAAAGAATTGAGAAAAAAAAAACAGCATGAGGAAAATCAATGTGAAGAAAACCATTGTCTCCTTGTCCACCCTACTTCTCTTTGGTGTTCATCTCTCACCTGTACCTGTTAGACGCACTGGCCGCGGCCATCTACGGCCGGCCCCTCTCACCTTTGCTGCAGGGGTCGGGAATGCTGCAGAGAGAACCCCCTGCCGCATGCAGCCAGCCTCATCCTTTCCTACAGCTGCTGCCGCCAAGGCTGCGTGGTCTCCCGCGGCAGGAGGGCCGAACCCAGACCCTGCCTTCACGGCTCAACGCGGCAGACTGATGCCGACAGCAGCCCCATCCAGGCCGGGCCCTCCCTAGGCACAAGGCCGCACTTCCTAATTGCCTTAAAGGGTGAGCTGCGAACAATACGGTCCAGCCAACCTGATGACATCAGAGACCAGGGACTATTTAAGGAACCTTCCTCTTCCTGTTCCTTGACTTGGCAACGAGTCTGCTTCACTCTGATGACGTCTTCTGTGCTGCGTTGGTTCCTGTTCCTGCCTTCCGAGTCCTGTTCCTGCTCCAGCTCCCTTCCTTGGTTCCTGTGGACAGATCTTCTGGCTTCTGACCTCGGACTGGCTTTCGGTGACTCTTCTGGCTTCGACCTCGGACTGGCTATTGGTGACTCTATGGCTTCTGACTCTGAACTGGATATTGGCGATCCCTTGGCTTCTGATCTTGGACTGACCTTGGACGACACTCCTGGCTGCCACCTGACCATCTTCACAGGGACCCACCTAAGACCAGCTGGCCCCCGCATCCAAGGGCTCAACCTGCAGAGAATGGGGTTGGTATTGGTGAAGCTCCAGCCGGCCCCTGCAGCAAGTCCAGCCTCGCCTCACAACAGTGGAGACCTGCGAGGGTTAGCTCTCTCAGGTTGTGCCAACTCCACCTCGGGCAAAGGGTCCACATTCTCGTCCATCTTCACATCAGATTGCCAAGTCCATGGATGTGGTAGAGGCTTCTGCTCTCCACGCCATTCAGGGCCTAGCTCAAAGGATCCTTGAGCAGCAGAAGGCCCTGGAGACGCTCGCTTCAGTGGTAGAAAATCTGAATCGGCGTTTGGACTCCACCGCTTCAATCCTCACCACGCCAACGATGCCTACCGTCTCACCTCTGATACCAAGAAGCCACCCGGTGATTCCCTTACCAGATCCCCCCCCCCCCCCCCCCCCCCCCCCGCTTTGCGGGGGATCCACAGTCCTGTAAGGGCTTCAATAAACTTTTGCCTATAACCAGCCCTCTTTCCAGAAGACATCATGAAAACAACTTACATCCTGTTTCTTCTTGATGGGAAAGCTCTGGCCTGGGCGTCTCCCCTGTGGGAACACGCCGACCCTGTCCTACGGGATCTGAAAGGCTTCCTGGCTCTTTTTCGTACTGTGTTCAAAGACCCCACTCGGCAGGCAGCCTCTGGTGCTACCCTTCTTCACCTGTGCCAGGGCTCCTGGATTCTATCTGAATATGTGATTGAGTTTCGAACCTTGCCCTGCGAGCTTCACTGGGACACTAATTGGTCCATCTTCCTGGAAGGTTTAAGCTCTAGAATCAAGGATGAACTAGCAGTCTGTGAGCTACCGGAGTCATTAGATGCCTTAATTGTCTTGACCCGGCGCATCGACATACGCCTTCAAGAATGCACCCAAGAGGTTCAATACTCGAGGAAATCTTCCACCAGCTTCAGATGCCCGCGGCGTTCACCTTCTCTGAAGACCGACTCAAGCCTCCCGGGGACCACAGCAGAGGAACCCATGCAATTTGGCCGGGGTAAATTTACCCTCCAGGAATGCCTCAGACACCGGCAAGGCAGCTTCTGCCTCTACTGCGGCAGGTCAGGACATGTTTTGGCGTCATGCCTAGTGCGTCCAGGAAACTTCCGGGCCTAGGTCCTGAAAGAGGACTCTTCCTTGGTCTTGCCTTACCCGCTCCTCCATTGACATTACCCATTAACTTGAAGACGGAGTCCCTCGACCTCCACACCTTGGCCCTGGTGGATTCAGGGGCTGGGGGCAACTTTATTATGAAGGATTTGGTGGAAAATCTCCGGTGTTCGCTCCGTCACTCCTCGGTTCTGTTGGTTCTTTCATCTATACAGGGTGAACTCTTACCGGGCTGAGTCACCCACATGACTGCACCTATCTTAATCTGCACTGGGATGCTTCACGAGGAATATCTAGCTTTCCATGTACTGGATCGGGCCATACACCCCGTTGTGCTAGGACTCCCCTGGTTGCAAGCTCATTCACCCCAATTCAATTGGAAGACCTTGCAATTGGCCCACTGGGGCCCCACCTGTCAACACACCTGTCTCGAACCTGTCTCTCCCCAGCGATGCTAGCTACAACCACCCTTCCAGCCGGGTTGCCATCACAATATGCATCATTCGTGGATGTGTTTTCTAAGGAAGGAGCTGAGACCTTACCACTTCATCAGTCATTTGACTGTGCAATCAATTTGCTACCTGGTTCTGAGCCGCCCCGGGGGCATACATATCCCATCTCACCTGCTGAGATCCAGGCCATGTCTAATTATATCCGAGAAAACTTGGACAGAGGATTCATCCACAAGTCAACCTCTCCGGCTGGGGCTGGGTTCTTTTTCGTGGACAAGAAGGATGGGACTCTCCATCCCTGTATTGACTACCGTGGCCTCAATGCTATAACTATCAAGGATCGCTACCCACTCCAACTGATTTCTGAGCTCTTCGACCGCCTCCAGGGGGCACAGGTATTTACCAAGCTGGATCTCAGGGGATCCTACAACCTAATCCATATTAAGGAGGGTAACTAATGGAAGACAGCCTTTAACACAAGAGACAGGCACTATGAATACCTAGTTATGCATTTCAGACTTAGGGCCTCATTTTCCAAGCACTTTACCGCGTGCGATAAATTCACAAATCACGTTAACAACTGTTAACGCGAATGCAAATTAGTCATTTGGTATTCAGGGGGCGGAGTATATGTAAAGCAGGAACCTGTGTATCGTGTGCGGCGAAACGGCCGCAGTGTTATCGCGGCTAATAACTACAACTCCAACCTCGCGTTACGGGCCTGAGGGGGAGAGGGGGAGAGAGGGAGAGAGAGAGAGAGAGAGAGAGAGAGAGAGAGAGAGAGAGAGAGAGAGAGAGAGAGAGGAGAGAGAGAGAGAGAGAGAGAGAGAGAGAGAGCGAGCGCACCTTACTATAGTGCCTATGCCCTACATAGGTATTTTAACCCCTATGGGAGGGCCACCTACTAACTCGGGGTGGGGATTAGGTATGAGCGTCGGGGGTTGGGGGCCACTTTCGCATTCCACATGAGACCTACGGACTGAACAGTGGTCTCTAGTGCAGATTTGCTGGCCGTCGGAGTGAGGACGCTCACTCCAAGCGGAGATTTGGCCAACATTCTCTCCACCTAGCATGTTGTTGCCCAGGTAGAGTGTCCATCAAGCTAGGTAGAGAGAACGTTGCCCAAACCACTTCTTGGAGTGAGCGTCCTCACTCCGACAGCCAGCAAATCTGCACTAGAGACCACTGTTCTGTCCGTAGGTCTCATGTGGAATGCGAAAGTGGCCCCCAACCCCCGACGCTCATACCTAATCCCCACCCCGAGTTAGTAGGTGGCCCTCCCATAGGGGTTAAAATACCTATGTAGGGCATAGGCACTATAGTAAGGTGCGCTCTCTCTCTCTCTCTCTCTCTCTCTCTCTCTCTCTCTCTCTCTCTCTCTCTCTCTCTCAAAGAAACTGGCAAATATTGTGCACTGTGATAAAAGACTGAAAGAATCATCGTGCACTGGGGAAACATTGTGTGTGGCGCTAATGTTTTCGTGAATGGCGAAAACATCGCCGCACGCGATTTTTCCCCACTGCACGAAAGAAGCCTCATTTGCATTGGTAACGCCCCCTAATGTGTTACCAATGCGATATTGGAAAATAAGGCCCTTAGTAACTCCCTGGCCATCTTCCAAAATCTAAGGAACGAAATCTTCCGAGTCTTATTGTACCAGTCAGTCATCATCTACCTTGATGATATTTTGGTATTCTCTCAATCCCTCCTTTCTCCCCCCCCACTAGCTTTTAACTATACATATGTGCACTTGCCCCCTCTTACTGTATATAAGCCCTCATATGCTAATTTCTCAAGTGTACATGCCTCGCTTAATTTGTTTATAAGTTCTTTTGCATATTTAACCCTAACTTGAATGCAAAAAGTTGTAATTCTGCTGTTGACTCTCTTCCTTTGTATTTTGCATATTACCCAGTTAGCCCCTCCCTTGTTCATTGTAATTTCCCTTCTCAGTTACTTGTAAACCGACATGATGTGTCCTACGAATGCCGGTATAAAAAAAAGTGTTAAATAAATAAATAAATAAATAAATAAATAAATAAATAAATAAAGAGCACCGCAAAGACATCTCCTGGGTACTCCAACATCTCCGGGAGAACCAGCTGTACACTAAATTCAAGAAATGAATCTTCGAGCAAGAAACCCTTCCATTCTTGGAGTACATCATCTCCAACCAGGGATTTAGCATGGATCCTGAAAAAAATCAAAGCCATCTAGGACTGATCTCAGCCTTCCTGATTACGTCCACTACAGCAATTCTTAGGCTTCACTAATTACTACCATTCTTTTATCCTTAATTACGCCTCTCTGGTGGCTCCTCTAACTGCCTTAAATCATAAAGGAGCTGATCCCAAGCATTGGCCAGATGAGGCGGTCTCCGCCTTCCTCCATCTGAAGGAGGCCTTTGTCCATGAACCATGTCTCCGCCACCCTGATACTCAATGTCCTTTTATTATTGAAGTGGATGCCTCCTCTGAATGAGTCAGGGCTGTCCTCAGCCAATACTCCACCAATAACACCCTCCATCCCTGCGCTTTCCTCTCCCACCAATTCTCTGCAGCAGAATGCAACTACACCATTGGCAATAAGGAACTCCTCGCCAACAAAATGGCCTTTGAAGAATTGCGCCCCTGGTTGGAAGGAGTCCAGCACCAGACTGCGGTCTACACTGACCATAAGAATCTAGAATACCTGCACCAGGCCCAATGTCTCAACCCACGGCAGTCCCGTTGGGCCTTATTTTTTATGAGATTTGACTTCATCCTATGATATTGTCCAGCCGCTAAGAACTTGAAGGCAGATGAACTCTCTCAAGCCTTTGACCTCACGGATACCTTGGAAACCCATAGCTTCATCATCGACCTGACTCATGTTCTACATGCCACTACCATGCCGATTCCCCCAGGGAAGACGTTTGTTCCACCACGTCTCCAGAATCAAGTACTGACCTGGGCCCATGATTCCCACAGTGTGGGCCATCTGGGACAACACCGAACCCTGTTCGCCCTTTGCTGGTTTTACTGGTGGCCGGGGATGGCTAAAGATACCCGTTCCTATGTAGAATCATGCCCCTTGTGTGCCCGTCATAAAAATCCCACGGGTCCACCTTGGGGCCTACTCCAGCCACTTCCTATTCCCAGCGAACCCTGGCATACATTTCAACCGTCTTTATTGTTGACTTGCCACCGTCCAAAGGTAACACTGCTATCTGGGTCATTATCGACCATTTCTCAAAAATGGCCCACTTCATGGCATTACCAGAATTACTTTCTGCACCTCAGTTAGCCCAACTGTTTATCTACCACGCAATTTGCCTTTTTCCCAGTACCACCCCTGTCCGCTCCAATAAAGGAGCAGACTGGGAGGGAACTTCCCTACATCCCTACCTGGCCTTCCTATCTTTTCCCCTCTCCTCCCTGACCCCTAAACCCTCCCTAACTTTTCTAAATATTTTGTTCTTTTACTTACATGCACTAAGGAGCAGACGTAAGTTCCATGCACCAGTCAGCTGCCGGCGCACACTTCCTCGGGACAGAACTTAATGGCCGGTGTCCCGGCCAACCCCCGTCTCGCCCCTGCCTACCCGGACCACGCCCCCGGCCCACCCCTTTTCCCTCAGCCAGCACTTCTGCGCATACCAGGTGATACGTGCATGGCTGGGCTGTTTTTAAAATGCACTCGGTGCACGCATGGCACGGCCACACACGTATCTCCCAGTTTTAGAGAGCGCAGCACTTTGAAAATGTACTTGAAAGTCAATAAATTGGTTCTGAGTCCAGTTCTCAGTGAGCAAAATAAATACAACCAATTGGCACTTTTGGTGCATTTGTTCTGAACAAAAAGGCAAAAAAAATGCAGAAATAGAGATATGGATTTAAGAACATAAGATGTGCCATACTTGTCTTATCAAAGGTCCACTAAGCCCAGAATAGGGATGTGCATTCTTTTTTAATTGAAAGGTAATCCAAACTGAAGCAGGGATTTTTGTTTCAGTTCATTTTATTCTGAAACAAAAGCTGAATCCTCCCAAAAATCTGGAAAATGTTCATTCATTTTGGAAAATAGTGTGCACTATTTGCAAAGAGTATGCACTATTTTCTGAAACAAGTAAAAACAAAAAAATTGAAAAAAAGCCCACAAAACATAAAAATGAATAAAAAATTATCCTCAAATGAATAAAACAAACCAAAACAAAAAGAAATTCCTTGCTCATCCCTATTCCAGATTCCTGTCCCTGACAATGGTCGATCCGGATCCAGAGAGTGGATCCAATTCCATTTTCCTTACCTTCAGGGATAAGCGGTGGGTTTCCCTGTGTCCACCTGGACTTTTTCTCCAGGAATTTGTCCTAAACTCTATAAATCCAGCTATGCCAGATGCCTTGACCATATCATCTGGTAACAAATTCCATAGCAGTACTTCCAGAGCAGCATTGAGAGACATTGGTATGACAGCGTGGGAAAATTTGTACTGCCTCTGCCTTTGTTGCCCCTATTCTATGGATAAATGGGGAATTTTTGATTTAATGGCTATCGATCTGGAACCTTTTTTGAGATCTAAATTAACTAGAAACGGATTTAAAATAATAGAAGAAAAAAATCTTTCTGTTGCATGCATCCTGTATCATTGCCTAAAAATGTGCAAGTATAAATGGGGAAGAACATTTGCTTTTTCTAATCTTGACCATGAATGTGGCAGGCTCTGTGCATCAGATTTATTGAGAACTTGGCATACAATGGAATATTCACATTTCAAAGTGTTTTTGCACCTATCTATTTCTTTTGTATTGCAGTAAAAGCTCAATTATTTGCACTTTACAATCCAGAATGCAAAGTTAACCGGCTTCTCCATCTCCCCCAAACAGTACCTTCAGTGAATGGCAGGAAGGAAGGGGATGGATTAGGGAGTATCAGCATAGCAGCTTTTCTCTGTTCTGCTATGTGCTCTGTCCACTCCAGAATGATCCCCTTCCCTGATGAAGCAGGAAGCAAAGGGATCTCAGACAACCAGAATATTTGATTAATTGGCACTGCCAAATTCTTCCTGCTTGCCACTGTATTTTAACATGATTTGGTAAGATTTAATTCTGCTCTAATCTTATCTTTTAATGTTGTCAAAGGGCAGGTTGTATGTACTTATTATTATTCACCTAGCTCACATTTTAACACTTTTTTCCATTGCTGGAAATGTGAAAAAAAAAGTCAATCTGTCAATGTTATCACATTTCATTCCTTGAAATAGCTGAAAAATGTATAATTTCTATCTAATGGACAGGCAAAGGGCCTCATTTTCCAGATGGATCGCACGCGATAAGGGGCGTTTCGCACGTGAAAAGTCCCTTATCGCGTGCGATACCAAGATGGGGGCGGAGTTGGCCCCGGAAGAGGAGGAGTCGAGGAGCCACCAGGGCCAACTCCGTGAAGACGCCGCGGACGACAAAAAGGTAAGGTCCTTTTCGCGTCCTAGTTCCGCCCAATAGCTACAGCTTCTATGGTGGCGCTATTGGGTGCGAAACCGGCAGCGATCGCACCGCGGCGGTGCGATCGCTGCCAGCTAGCGCAGGACCGCCCCTCATTTCGGCCCCCCCGCCCCTCATTACCTAAAGTATCGCAGGCCTGCGATACTTTAGAAAATGAGGCCCAAAGTTTGCTATTTTTAGGGGGTAATTTTGTAACAAACTGTATAGATTTTAAGCAATTACCCACATACTTTATACCAGTTTTCAAAGGGGATGTATATGCGTACCTTCCCTTTTAAAAAATATCTCATCAAAACTATCCACACACATTTATACCTGCTAATATGTATGCATAGTTTTTCCAAGAAGGTTTACATGCATACTTTTGAAAATGCAAAAGCATGCATGTAAGTGCAAACCCCTCCCAAGCCCTACCTTCAGGAACATCTCTGCCTGTTGCAGGTGAACAAATACACAGGGGTGTCCCGTGCCCCAAGCCTCTTCCTCCATGCCTCACGTCTCTGCATCTTTGGCCACTGGTGGAGCAGAAGAGACCCTGTGGGACCACTGATGTTTCTGTGCAGCTTAGAGTCTGAGGAAGAGGCCCTGCAGGCCCTCCAGCATTTCCATGCAGCCATCGGCCAAGGAAAAGGCCCTGTGAGGCTGCCAGCATTTATCCTGTAGCCAACAGCAGAGGAAGCGGGCCGTCGACATTTCCCCTGCAGCCTGCTGTCGAAGAAAAGAGGGAGAAGCCCAGAGTGACCCTATTTGAGAGTGAGAGATTGAAAGAAAGCAAGAGAGAGAGAGAGAGTGTGTGTGGGTGTGTGTTAGAGAATGTGTATATGAGAGCGAGGATAAAGTTTGTGCGCCCTCTCCAATCTATGACAATTTCATTATGGCTCCAAATCTAAAGTTCCCAGGTATGGAGAACATAGGATTTTTTTTATCCTTATTTGTTTTATTTGATGTCTGCTCTTTTGAAATATTTTATTGATGTTTGACAATTTTTTAAACATTTTTATATGCATTTTTAATTATTGGATGTTCTATTCATCAGCTGATTTGACAAATGTATTCTTTTTATTGGAGTAGTTGTTTTATATTTTATTATCGCATTTGATGCTTAACAAGGAAATGTGATGTTTCTTTTTTTCCCATTGTAGCAATGCATTCAGAGTCTAGCTTGGTGAAATTTCCAGTTGTTTTTGTGTGCACATTTATATTTATACTTTATGGTCTCTTTCTTCTGTATTTGTTGAGAGTCTGTCTGTGTTCTCCATGTATGAGCGAGGTAAGAAATTCTGCTAGCATGTAGTTTCTCTATAGGGATCTACAGCAGCCTGCCTTGTTCTGTTTTCCTAATAGGAGATGTATTGGTGTTTTAGGGTTTGTGTAATATTTACAGTGTTGTCTTTTCATAAGCAGGGTTGTTACTGTTTGAGTCTAGCAAATAGTGTGTTATGGTATGGCTGGTTTGCAGTAGGTTTTGAGTACATTTATTTGCAGGGTTTTGAATTATTATATAATGCTATTGAGGCGTGCTGTGTTGCTATTACAGTGCAGAAACATCAGAATTTGAATATTTTTCTATGGTTAGTGGTAAGGGGAAATGTTCTAGTTCTGCTCCACACCCTTTGTTGAGGGAGCTTCTGTGAATGCAAGTATTATAGAACTTGAGATGCAAAGTTTATATTGGGATTCTGTAAAATGATTATAGCTGTGCCTCCTGCTTTATGAGCAGTGCTGTCCTTTCTCCATATGGATAGAGTTTGGTAAAAGGTGGGTATGGGACCACGGACAATATCAAACTAACAAGAGGGTTTCCCTGTCACAGGTCATATTGGATGACTCCAGGATGATAGCTCCAAGAAAACATAGAATAGATATAATTTAATATTTAATATTTAAAAGTGTGAGGTCCAAATTGTGTTTTTACAGGATTGTTCTGGGAGGGGGAGGGGGAAATTACTGATTGTGATGAATTAATTATCAAAATCTTGGGGGGAGGGAAAAAGAGGGCTTATGGGCCTGTGCCCTGGATCTTTTGGGTACCTAGCAATACCTCTGCTTACATGCATACAGGTCATATATGTGTGTTTATCTACATATTGGCTACAATCATTTTTATTAGTAGTTTATTTATTTATTTATTTACTTAATCACCTTCCTAACAAGTAAAAATCAAGGTGATGTACAAAGCAAACCAATTTAAGCAAGTTCATAATAAAGATAAATTATCAACTAAGTAAACATGAATATTACAATAAAATAAGCACAGTCCATCCCTTCAAGACCAAAAGGATAAAGCAGTGTGATTGCCATGTTAGTCCATTTTGATATGTGGAAAAAAAGCTCAATAAACAAAAAAAATATATAAGGTGATACTTTTTTATTAGACAAACTTAATTCAGTTCTTGACTAGCCTTTTGGGAACTACAATCCCTTCATCAAATTAGTAGGCATGGGTGTCTTTTTAGATGTGTTGCAAATTAGTGATCATATCGAATCCTGATTTGAGTTTGTTTAACTTTATGTAATATCATCTGGGCAAATAACACATTGATACTGGCCCTAACATTTTATATGTATTGTTTAATGCATAGAGCACTAATAAAATGAAAGTATTATTAATTGCCTCAACAGCTTTATATGAAAATATAGTAAAAAAAAAAAAAAAAGCTAATTGAAGCATGGTTTATCTTTAAAATTCTAATATTTGCTAATTACATGTAAGTTTTTCCACGTACATTAAGCGCATTTGAATGTACTATTTCTAACAGCGACAGAATTGTATCAATATTCTCTAAATTAACGTGGGAGATCTCAAAAGATCTACAATAGTAACTCCATTCTCCTGCTTTGAAAAATATGTCTAATCAGCAGTTACATTAATTTCAGCAATAATATCTTTTTTGGGGGGGGAGGGGGGTGGAATAAAGCATTTATTAAAGCTCACAATTTTATCAATACCTTTTCATTGAAAGTTGCATTCTTAGCAAATAAACACAATAAAATGATGTGTAGTTCTCACCTTTGAGCCCACAGAATAAAAAAGTATCTGTTATTTTTTCTTCCACCAATCCTTCAAGACTACTTAGCCCTTAATTTCATTATCAATTGGACTTGTACAAATCCTTACAAGTATGGTTGCCCTTTGACAGTTCTTCCTGCTTCAGTCTTAGAACAGCAATGGGAACAGAACTCTTGATCGCAGCAGGAATGCATTTATGATCATGCATTGCTCAAGTCTGTTTTTATTTCTCGTTTTATGTAAAATGCTGCGGTAATCCCTTTAGAATTCCCCTCAGCTTAAATCTCCGAGACTGTTCAAGACTGCCTCTTAATGCCTCAAGAGCACTTCAGCTTCCATAAGCCTCATATTCAACAGGTAAAGCCCACTTTGTTCTATAGAGATGGCTGAAAATAATGTAAAATTAAAGATTTAATCTTCTGTGGTAACGCAGATTGTTCTCATTTTTACACAAAGAACCTAAAAGTCTGCTAACTTTTAAGTAAGTGGAAAATTCTTTGATTGACTGCTGCATTGATCCCAAAAACCGTGCCACTACAATTTTTATCACAATTTGGTAAGTCCAACTTCATTCTTTAAAATTCCTAAAGCTTCTTTTATCTAGCACAAGTTTTTCTTTCATTATAGACTCTAATTTAACAGGCTTAGCCAAACACTTTGAGCAAATTAAGCACAGAGACAAAATTAGATCTAGATAATCCAAACAACTAGACAGGGTTATTTAGAAGGATATTGTATGAAGCTGGACTTTCTGATATGTTAGAACTCAGTTTGCTGGTTAATTGGTTTAAAATAAAAGCAAGTTACATTTTCTTCATACTCTTGAGATTACTTGTAAAATGCATATAGAGATTTGTTTCTGAGTTTTTTAATGCTCATTTCCTCATCTACTAGCATAGCAGTGCTATAGAAAATTCAGCTATCATATCCCTTACCACAAGTTCCTTGGATAGAATAGTCCTCCTAATATAAGAATTCTGTAAGCTAAATGTACTTGCAAAATCTACTGAAGTCTGGGAAAACAAGGTCATTAATATTGCTATTTACAACTATTCAATCCTAGTTTCCTACTTTACCATGTTTTGGGGACGGGGTATGGGATAGACACACCTCTACTGATTCTTCCGATATACACAGTATATTGTCTTATTTCATGGACCAATCCTTGCTTACACATTAGTTCAACATAGGCTATCGAATTTCTTATGCTTTTCAACACGGGGGGCGAAAGTGCCAAACCGTGATTCAATTCATCCATCTGTCCAGAGGCGCAATGTCTACTAAACTGCACCGATGAGCTCCTAACGAGAGGAAGGTTTATATTTGTTCCTACTAAATTGTGTGATATCCTTGTTTTCTGTGGGGAGAATCGTCTTTAGGAGTACATTAATACTCAACTAAGGTCCACCATTTTTGTTTGAGTTACACTATTGAAAAGGACCAGAACCTGATAAGGTTCAGGCAGTTTTCAGTAGGGTAATGTTCAAAAACACTAGAGAACCTGTGCGTATGCATGACTTTCATTTTATTCCTTATTTTGTGTTTCCTATATTCATTGTGCTCAATTCACTGAAAATAAATGTGGCCTCAGGAGGGTGAATATAAGAAAAATTCAGAATTCTAACTGTATAAAAAAAAAGATATTGGACAAAAAAAACCCAAAACAATATTTAGAACATCCATCCCCAAAAAAAAATTATTTAAGGTGCACAGAAGAATTAGTCACCACAAATAATCCACCAATGACCTTTACTATACCCAAAGATCAGCCTACAAATTCTGATGCATCAATGATATGTGCTTTTAATTCACCTTTGGGAACCATCAGACCTGAATATATTTACTCTGTCCAAAGCAGGAATATCTCTGTCTGTAATCACACAGCTTTCTATTCTTTCATTAAGGCATTTTTTTAACACTGTAAATCTTTTCAGTGTTTCTCAGTTTCAATAGCACAAAGTTCAGTAGTTTCTTACTATATACTGTACTATATACAATATTAGATCTTGCTAGAACTTGGGGTAAACTTTTATGTATCATGTGAATGATCGTTTATATTACCATGTACTAGATAGAGATGGAAATGTTCCAATAGAAGATTTCTCTAGATGTTTTAGACTTATTAAGGACTGGATGATAAATAATGGTTTGGTTTTGAATCTCCTAAAAACGGGAGTGTAGTGGTTAGGAAAAGTATCACCTCCTTTTGAGACAAGAGTGGAATAGGAAAACCTTCAACAATCCCCTTGAAACAGAAGCACATGATTTAGGTTTCATTCTAGATTCCAGGTTAAACCTTAAACCCCAGATAAAATTTGTTTTTATAAGTTAAGGTTGCTGCAACTTCTAACCATTTAGATTCTTATATCAGATTTTAGAATTGTGGCACGGGCACTAGTTTTATCAGCTGTAGATTATTGCAACTCATATCTAGGGGCACCAAATATTTGGGTTTTGCTGCTTATTCAAAATGTGGCAGCAAGGATCATAACTGGATCCAATATGAGTTTCTCTAAAACTGAAGGAGTTACATTGGTTACCTGTTTCACATTAGATTTTATTTAAAATCTATGCTTTGATCCTTAGGATTAGCTATGCAGAAAATACTCATTGTCTTTCTATGATACTGACTGTTGATTATGTTCCTACTAAATCTTTGCGATCAGCTGCTGCAAATGTATATGTGATCCCTACAATATGCAAAGTAAAAACTTTAAGAGAGACACATTTGAAGGCTTTTTCAGTTGCAGCTCCGGTGTTGTGGAATGTGTTATCTGAGAATTTTCATAGGGAGAATGATTATTTAGGGTTTCGCAAGCTGATAAAACCTATAAGGTGAATTTTAAAAGCCTGATGTGCGCATTAATCAGGGGCTTGCGCGCCGAGCGGATTTTAAAAAGTCGCCGGGAAATGTGCATAAATTCCCCACAGGTAGATTTTAAAAACGTTGCTCATGCAAAAACGGCCCCCATGCACGCGAATGTGGGCCGCACGTGAGCAATGTGAATTTTAAGAAGGCGGGAAGTAAGTATGCACATCAAAAGTAAGGAGGCGGAAAAGGGGCAGGGCCAAGACTTCACATGGGTAATCCCCAAATTTTGCAAGGCTGACCATGGCAACATGTTACCTGTGTAACTTTACTGCTGGTCCTGATGAGGCACAAGTCAGGAGATTTTGGGCCAGAAGGATCCTGAACACTGGGGTGTGTTTGTGGGGCGGGGGGGGGGGGGGGAGGGGAGAGAGAGAGAGAATCTGACACTCTCTATATTATCTCCCACTGTAAGAGGGGGCATTGTTACATTGGTCTGCCTAGGTCACAAGAGTCTGTAAACCCTTGTAACACCGCCCCCCTCCCAAAACCCACCCCAAGTTGAAAGTGCCCCCCTCTTTCAGTGGGAGATATAGAGAGTGTCTCTTCCCCCAGTCACTTGTGAGTACCTCTGTAAATGTTCCCCTCAGTCGGAATATAGAATTGAGCATATTTTTGCTCGCATGTTTATGTGCGCTCCTTTTAAAATTTACCTGTCAGCGCAGACATCACAAAAGTTTTCAAAAAGGGGTGGAGTGTGGGCGTTGTCTGGGAAGGACATGGGTGTTTCAGGCCGTGAAGCTGACATGTGCACATAAATCCTTATGCACTCCGGCGCACGCCAGTGCCCCCAGCCATGTAACTTCACTTCTGCTATGGATGTTGTGTAAGTTATAAAATAAAGATAAATAGGCAGATCAGCGTGGTTTGGGAGTAAAGGCTATTAAACCAGAGGGATTTGGACGACTTATCTGTTAACTGGGCGAACTGGGGTCGAATTGGTAAAACGGGAAATCACGTTGGTGCACACCCCTTTTAAAATCCCCTGATTTACACAGTAGAAGCGGCATTTTTTCATGCAAATGTGCATGCCTACTTACAATTTGGCACACAAGTGTGTGTGGCCAGGCTATTTTGTAACATGCATGCATACAGGCGCTCAAGTTATAAAATAGCTGCGTCGCTAGGCATGGGCCAATGAATGCGCACATGGGCACCCACACGCCAGTTTGAAAGTTGACCTTATTGCTTTTTAGGCAAGCATTTGATGATATTTGATAGCCTACGACTATTTTACATTTTAAGGAGGATAATTTTAAATAATTAAGATATATATGTCATTTGTGTTGTATGTTGTTATGGATTATAAATGTACCATTATAATCTAGAATGGACATTGTGGATCTTGGAGTATATTAAACATAATTAATTAACATATTGATACTTTCATCTTGCTAGATTACCATCACATGGACAATCTCCTCCCAGCTTTCTTAGCCCTTAACATTAAGCAGCTATAGAAATAAGAATGCTCATTGGATGAACCCACAAACCTGTGAAATGAGCAAAAACACAATCCCAAAAGAGATAACAGGAGAATTCTAAAACTGATCATAAAAAGGCCAATGTGTGGACAAGTAAAAGTTTTCATGAACAGTATTTTCACATCAAATTGCTGAATAGAGTACATTATTTGTAACAACATGCACTATTGACGGTTTTTCATACAAAATAATGTTGCGAAAAATATTGCTTTTGCAAATAATAAATTTTGCAGATTCCCAAAATTATATTCAAATTCAAAACTAATGAGCTGCAGGCTAGCAGGCCAGTTTTCACAAAAAAGAATTACACTTCAGTGAAGTATAGCTATCTTTTATGAGAAGTTTTTCTGGAAATTTTGCATACAATTTTTTCATCCAACTCATTTACATAGATAGAAAATTTGCATGTGAACTTTCCTATAGTCCACAAGAATCCCCGCAACTTAGTACACTGCTATCATAGTATGTAGTATATAAATCCAGCTGACTATCATCTCTACATATTTTTACAACTCTAGACTAGAAATCTCTCCTCTGTCCTTCATACCTAAAATCCTGTATTTTATGAGATCTCTTAAGTTACCATGTCCCACTCAAAGAAAAGCATTTAAAGTCTGATTAGGATCTTCACATACCATAATATATACTGTAATCGATGCACCATGAAAAGTAGTTCGGCATCAAAGAAAGTACAATAATCTCCTATGGTTGACAAATACTTGCAGGTAGTACTGAATCAATTAGTGTCAGAAAGGCACATATTAAAAAGAATAAAAACCTACACTGAAAAAGTACACAAAAATGGAACAAGGAACTTAAGTTATAAAGTAAACAAATTAGAGAACTATAAGATAAAGTGGTAAGCCTATTAATGAGGGGGCTTGTCCCGCTTTCCATCCACAACTCTTGAAACTCTACTAAAATCTCTTGGAAATGATTGAATAAGAATTTGTGACCCTAAGAGATCACGTGATGCCCTAGGGAGTGAAGACGTGTTTCCCTCCGCTCTCCAGCTCCCCATCTAAGGCACATTGCTGTATTTATCTGCTTCCTGTGAATTTATATTTGGAGCTTTACCCTCCCAACCGAACACCATTGCATTTGTGAGAGTCTAAATTAGTACTTATGGCTGCACGAGGCGCGAAAATGGAGAAAGAGAAGGAAAGGGCCCCACCGCCGGATGCCGCATTGGGGGAGGAGGAACTGGGACCCGTTGAGCTGCAACCAAACGCTGCCCTCACCGACATCAAACTTGCTGTTCAAGAAGCTTTGCACCCTGACCTGCAAGCTATCTCGGCTCAGATCGCTGATCTCTCATCCACCATCGCTGGCTTTGAGCCGCGACATCAGGCTCTGGAGCAGCGCAACTCAGATCAACAAGATGGCTGCCGGGAGCACGAGGAGACGCTGACATATTTAAAGAAACAGCTTGCCAAACAAGAAGATCACATTGAGGACCTTGAAATCAGGTCCAGGAGGTCTAATCTCCGCTTTATTGGCCTCCCGGAGTCTATATCGTACCGGGACCTGGCGCCAGTCTTGGAAAAATGGTTAGTGCAGGAACTTCAGCTCCCAACAGCTCTGGGCCCATTGTAGATAGAACGCGCCCATCGTCTGGGTCCCCGGTGGGAAGACAACAGTAGGCAACACTTAGTCATTGCAAAGATTTTGAATTTCTCACATAAAAGTGAGATACTGCGTGTTCTACGTTCAGGCAAGTCTCTCTCACATGATAATAAAAAAATGTTGGTATTCCAAGACTTCTCTTCTCATCTCTCCACAAAACGTAGGACTTTTGCTCCCATCTGTTCTAAATTATACTCCCTGGGCCTAAAACCTGCATTGCTGTACCCTGCCCGTCTGAGGGTAACTACAGAGCGGGGCACCCAGTGGCTGGACACGGTGGAAGCTGCCCAACAATTTTTGCAGCAGCAGGAAACTCAACGTTTGAGTAAAGCATAGTGGTAAAGCTGTTCCAAGAAACACCAACCAGAAACAGTGATTCAGTGTCCGCCATTTTTTATCTGTAGCCCATAGGTAAATTCTCAGCTGGGTCTAAAAAGGGGTCCCCTGCTTTCTATACCCTGGCCTATTGGGGATTCGCCCCCATCTTGCACTTCAGGCGTTGGCTTGACCACTATGATGGGTTCTGGCAGCAGATACCTGTTTTCATGGTAGACATTTTTCCTATTGTTTTGATTGCTGGGAATACTGGGACTTATTCTTCAGACATATCACTTTTCATATTTGGTCCTGCAATGAATATTTATACTGGATTCCTGTGCTGGCGATGATTTCAACCACTGTGTTGGATAATGAGTATTGTGGCACTTTTCTGACTGATCATAGTTGCTGGTGATTTCTCCCTGAACAGGCCCATAATCCCATTGATGGGAGTGGAGATGCAGCTTTCATCCCTGATCGGTGCGAGATCCCTGGACTGAAAAATGTCTTTATTGGTCACATACAAATCAGAAAAGCACAGCACGGCAATACTTCTGGAAATTGTGAGTCAACTAAATACTCAAAAAACAACCACTAATTTCCCAGTCATCAGATCAATATATTGACGCTTACAAATTGACCATCATAATAGGCATCATTGTGTCATGCTATACAGCTTTTTTATCACTCTGCCTTAATTATCACTCTGCCTTAATCATCGGTCAGTCCCAAAAAATTTTTAATTATTTTTTATGTGCTCCGTGAATACTTCATCCGTGAGATTAAAATTGCATCAATTTTCCTTTCCATTACAGTTCATAAATTAAATGTAAACTTATCTGAAAAGTTGTCCATGGATTTTTTCACATGAAGCTGTCAGCAACTTCTAGTTTCCATGCCCGAATTTATCATGCTGTTAGCCAATTGCGGTCTCTCTGCCCGACACGGTACTGTGTTTCGGACCCTATAAACGTCCTTTATCAAGGGCTCTATCACAACGGCATTGTGAAAAAACGCCGAGATACTAATATCAGACCCAGACGCATTTGGACTATTTCCTAGTTAGTAATCATCAATTCTCAGCCATATGAGACGCACATATAGCTGACCTTATTATCTCGGATCACACACCTGTAGGGATCACTTTATCAGACATTCACACCCGCATCACTGGGGCTTCTTGGTGGTTCCTGCATTATCTGTCCAAAGACAGTCAGTTTACTGACTACTTGCGGGACCGCTGGGTGGACTATGCTACCTTAACAAAGAACATTTGGAAGATGCAGAATTGTTCTGGTACACAGCCAAGGCAGTACTCAGGGGAGATGTTATTTCTTACATGGCCAGGCGGCAAAAAGTGAGAGACAAACAAATTTTAACCTTAAGCTCTCAGCTTCGACAGGCAAGGGCAGCCCTGGCGAGTAGTAATTCTCAAACTAACAGGGATAATTTTCGAACCATACAAGGTGCTCTTAATACTCTGCTCCATCAGTGAGCTACCAAACGTTTAATTTATTATCAGCACAAATTGTTCCAATACGGCAATAAGCCTGGTAAACTTATGGCTAATCTCATTAAGTCTCATCAGGGCTCCAGGTTCATTCTGGCCGTAAGAAGACGAACGGGCCGAGTCCCTTCGGACATGGCCGACATTTTGAAAACTTTTCAAAGTTTTTACACTGACCTCTACACAGCCGGGCAATGGAATTCGGAAGCTTGTACAAAATTCCTATCTACACTTAATTTGCCCCGGTTGACAAGGGAACAAGTCTTGGGAATCAATAGGCCCATTACTGAAGACGAGGTGCAGCACACCATACAAATGGCCAAGTCCTATAAAGCCCCAGGCCCGGACGAGTACCCGGCCGAATTTTACCAAGCCCTCCTGGATTCTGTTACCCCCCCCCCATTGACTAAAGCCTTTAACACCCTTGTTCTGAAAGGCTCTTACCCACCACATACCAATCTAGCTTACATTACTCTTATCCCAAAACTTGGGAAAGATCCCCTGGAAGCCACGTCCTACAGACCTATCTCTCTTCTAAAACAGGACCAAAAGCTGTTAGCTAAAATATTAGCAGATCGCCTGGCCCCCCTACTTCCTATTTTGATACAACCCGGACAGGTGGGATTTGTCCGCCGCCGATATTCTCTCACTAACATCCGGAAAATTTTGGTGGCGATGACTCTGTATCAACAGATGGATACACCCTATCTGGCCATCAGCTTTGATGCAGAAAAGGAGTTTGATAGGGTGGATTGGGCATATCTGTCTTGCATACTTGAATATATGGGATTCGATGGTTACTTTCATGATGCCATCAAATTATTTTACACGGATCCCGTAGCTAGGACAGTGGCCAATGGGATGACATCAGACAAATTTAAGGTGGGAAGGGGCACTAGACAGGGCTGTCCCCTTTTCCCTTTATTGTTTTTGTTATAATTGGAACCTCTTCTGCTAACCATTCAAAGTCACCGGGCTGTGAAGGGAGTTAGGTTTCAAACCAAAACTTTCAAATATGCCACGTTCACGAATGACATTTTAGTCTTCCTCAAAGACCCCGCCGCATCTCTACCCCCGCTCCTTAATATTTTTGAGGACTTTTGCATTTTTCGGGGCTTAGGCTAAACACAGATAAATCAGAAGCTTTAGCATTCCCCACCATGCTTCAGGAGAGATGGAGAGGACCATGCCCTCTACTATGGGCTGTTGATAGTATCAAATATTTGGGTGTCATTAAACCTTCTCATATTTCCCAATTATATCAGTTTAATGTTCAAGGTCTTCCATCACATACACAAGAAAAACTGAAGCTCTGGATGCCATTGCCCTTCTTGCTGGGTGGGAGGATAAATTTGTTTAAAATGACTATTCTACCAAAGTGGCTTTATCTTTTCCAAAACATACCCATCGTTTTGAAGCATAAAGATCTTTATACCTTGGAAAGATCCATGAAACGGTTCCTGTGGAGAGGGAAGAGAGCACAAATTCCACTTCATTATCTCAAATCTGCCTGGGGAAAGGGGGGCATGGGGGTTCCTGATCTTGGGGTATATAATGTGGCCAGTAATCTCCGCATAGTGTGTGATTGGGTACTGGAGAACTCTTCCTGGGTAAATCTGGAGGCGGAACAAATTCTTGTAGCCCCGTTTAACTTACACTTCATATTGCAAGTGGACCCTCGGAGGCTACCAATATCTGGGGTCGTTGGTTTGTTGGTGGCCCCCATAACACAAGCCTGGCTATTTCTTACTCGCTATCTAGATATTCCATGGCTTTGTGCCTACTTGATCCCCATCAAGGGGAATCCAGAGTTCTTACCCGGTTCCCAGTCAATAGGGTTTAAACAATGGGCTTTGAAGGGGGTGACACAATTGGGTCCTGTTTTGGACACTCAGGGCAAATTACTACCATGGCCAGAACTACAAGATATTTACGGTCTACCCACAGGTCAAATATTTTCCTATTTACAACTGCAACATTATGTTACCTCCTTGCCTGCTGAGAGCGTGCAGGCTGCTATTTTTCATAAGTTGGAAAGGTTCTTGTCCTTGGGTCACAATCAACCCCCCTCCCTCTCCAGACATTATAAACACCTGAGTGTGAATCGTGGACCAGATTTGTGACTGTTGTTACAAGATCGCTGGGAGAAAGATCGCCCCTTCCAATTGACTGGTAATATGATTAAAGCAGGATTTCGCTCTATAACGGCTGTGACTTCGAATCAATATTACCGGGAAATGCAAAATAAATTTCTATGGAGAGCTTATGTCTCCACCCTGACAGCCTGCTGCTCTCAGTTAATATTTTCGTCACTGTGTGGGAAGTGTAATTTGCAAGTGGAATCGCTGATGCACTTGTTTTGGGACTGTAAATGCATTAGGAAATTTTGGACACGGGTATTACAGTATTTAAATAGTTTGTTGGATATCTCTGTTCCAGTCTCACCACGTGCTTTGTTATTTGATCACCTTCCTTTAACACAATATGGACTGTTTCCACACGCATACTTTTTCAAAAGGCATGCTATGTGGGAAAGAAACAGATCTTACTGCAGTGGAAAGAGTCGACTACCCCATCCTTCTGGCAATGGCGAAACCATTTCCATCACCTGATACACGTTGAATCTCTCTCTTTACGATTCTCCCCAACTCACAAGCGGAAATTTCTAAAGATCTGTGAGCCTTACTTGCAATCCCTGCCACATAGAGCCCGAAGTTCGATTCTCAATAATTTGACCTAATCCACAACCCTCACATCCGGTTGGATGAGCTAACTGCCCTGCAGATTTTGGATTCTTGAACTTTGTTTCTGTAGTTATTGTAAATATCGGAGGAGTTACCGGGGGCAGGGGGGGGGGGAGGATATGAGGGAATAACGTTAAATGATGCTATGTTAGTTTTCCCAGTAGGGATTGCAGAATCCCTTTCCCCACTGTGGAGGTTGTATTTGTTTACTTGAAAATAATAAAAAAAAGTTTTCCCATAAGAGTTTGTGGCCCTAAAGGGTAACTATGATCACATAAACAGAGAGGAGGCAGAAGAGCAAGTCCATCTACTGTCTGGTGTACCTCTGGCACGACCCTATAAAAAGTCTCAACAACATTCTTCCTCACCTTCAGGCATTTCAATGTCTAGAAAAGTAGTCTAGGCTGCCAATAACATGTTGACTGCAGTGCATGTACATTTTCAGATGACTACATCAAGAGTGCATGATGATATTCCATATTAATCAATCCCACCAAAAATAGTTACTATTTTCAATACCAATGTAACAAAAGAACCATCAGATTGGATATATTAGGCTACATATTCCAAAAGCCTGTAATCAAGCCCCATGTACATCATAAGTCTCGAATAACAATCCAAACTGCACAATATTTTTTGCAAATTTCTGTCATTTACAAATAAAAATAATTCAGACAGTATTGATGCCCCTCATCCTTTTTTTTAATACTGTCATCTTTGTCATAGGATCATGTCTTGAAGTAAAATTCTGCTTCAGGGGAAATGTTATAAAATATGCAGTATCACTCTGATATTCAATGATCATTTACAGTATATTGAGAAAAGAAACACAAACACAGAAATTTACAGTATATCAAAAGTCCATTGATTTGTGGTTCTCATATGTGTAATGAAGGGTTGGAAAGCATCTCGAAATACTTTAGGTTCTTTGTGAATATGTAAGCCTCTCAGAATCTTCTGTTTAACATAGCTTCATGCAACTTTGAACATACTAAACATTTCTGTATATATATCAGCTAAAAAAAGATATATTGAAATCTGAGAATTGATTCTTAAAACAAGGATGCTTCTTTTAAAACACGGGTTGATTTTGTTTGATTTTAATTTTGGATATAGCTCCCCTTTTTTGGACTTTTTATTGAGAGTTTTATGCGGGATTCTCCAAACGGAATCCGCACAAGCACAGGCACACTAGCAACACATATTTAGCTATATGAAGGATAATGTAGATAACGTGATATGATATTTGGGTCAAAAATGGCTATATCTGAATGATGTTACTTTTAACCTTTCCTTAATAGGATTTTTGTGATTTAGCAGTACACACAGTGGGGCGGATTTTAAGAGCCCTGCTCGCGTAAATCCGCCCGGATTTACGCGAGCAGGGCTTGCGCGCCGGTGCGCCTATTTTACATAGGCCTGCCGGCACGCGCAGAGCCCCGGGACTCGCGTAAGTCCCGGGGTTTTCCGAGGGGGGCGTGTCAGGGGCGTGTCAGGGCGGGGCCGATCGGCGCGGCGTTTTCGGGGCGTGTCGGTGGTGTTTCGGGGGCGGGCCCGGGGGCGTGGTTTCGGCCCGGGGCGGTCTGGGGGCGTGGCCGCACCCTCCGGAACCTCCCCTGGGTTGCGTCTAGGCGCGCCAGCGGCCCGCTGGCACATGGGGATTTACTTCTCCCTCTGGGAGGCGTAAATCCCCCAACAAAGGTAGGGGGGGGTTTAGACAGGGCCGGGGGGGTGGGTTAGGTAGAGGAAGGGAGGGGAAGGTGAGGGGAGGGCGTTAGCGAATTCCCTCCGAGGCCGCTCCGATTTCGGAGCGGCCTCGGAGGGAATGGAGGTAGGCTGCGCGGCTCGGCGCACACCGGCTATATGAAATCGGTAGCCTTGCGCACGCCGATCCAGGATTTTAGCAGATACGCGCGGCTCCGCGCGTATCTACTAAAATCCAGCGTACTTTTGTTTGCGCCTGATGCGCCTACAAAAGTACACGAGGGCGCCCTGTATGAAAATCTACCCCAGTGGCAATAGATATTTAGTTATTCTGAAGAACATTTAGCCTCAGTTATGCAACCGAATTCATTATTCAAAGAGGAGGAGCACCCAGAAAGTTAAAATGATACCACTGTTTTGTTTAATTTTCAGTAAGACAGCATTAACTGTGAGGCAAAGCCTGCTATGTTTATGCAGAAAAATATTTTTTCCCTGCAGCATAGATCTTCCTCATTGCATGACAGCATGTCGATATCTACTAACATAAGCACCTCTGGATTTTGATAAAGATTCATTTTTTTGGATTTTAATTGCAAACAAAAAGGTTAAAAATGATACATTGATGCCGATGATTAAAATGTGAAACAAGGATGAAAAAGCTCTTTTTTGTCCTCTGGTTCCTATTCTGAAGGCACATTTAATCATTAAATATTTGATCTAAAAAATTCTTGAATATGATTAGATATTGAGACAAGGATGGCACTATTTGAGTAGCCTTATTTGTTGAGAAGGGGTGTTTTAGTGTGCCCTTGGGCCTCAGCCCGACCCTAGACAGATCCAGGACCAAACCGAGGGTTGATGGCGGTTTCCAGCATGGCAGATGGTCTTACCCTCTGCCAGGCCTACAAGCTCCCAAGGCCAACAACATGATGATGTTGGAAGTTGAATTGTCCTCCGACCATTCCAAGCCCTTTCGGACCTGCCGCTTAGATCAGCAAGGAGCAGCAGGCCTGGCCTGAGGATGAGGGCAGACAGGCCTTGACAGAAAGACATGACATCAAGGTTGATGCAACGGCATCACAGATGAGGGTTGCAGACATGACACCAGGGTTGTTGCAGACATGACACCAAGGCTGATGCGGACGGCATCAGAGACAAGGGCTGAAACAAGACATGACACCAAGGCTGATGCGGACGGCATCAGAGACAAGGGCTGGAACAAGACATGACACCAAGGCTGATGCGAAGACATCACGGACCAGGGTCAATGCAACGGCATCCCGGACCAGGGTCGATGTGACGACATCAGATACATGACGAGGAACTTGGTGAAGTCCAGACGAGATGAGAATTTGGGCGGAATGACATTGACACTGTCTCTCAGGGCGCCCTTCACAGCCTGAGGAGGCTGGTCGCGGACCACCCTGTCCCACTGCGTGCCCTACACAGCCCGAGGAGGCTGGTCACGGACCACGCTGGGAGCGGGACAAGCACAGGGAAGAATCCAGCTGAGGCAGAACTTAGACAATGAAGCCAGATGTCATCCGGAGCTCCACAAAGGCTGGCAGGTCAGGAAGCTCAAGAGCACAGGAACCGGAGTCCACTGCCGGTATCTCCCAAGATGAAGAAGCATCACCTGGAGATCCACAGCCAGCAGAATGGAAGGCTCAAGAGCACAGAAGACACAGGAGCAGGACACCAAGGAACTTGGGACATCAGGAAGCAGAAGATCAAGACGAGACACCAGAACACCTGGGCGGGGACCTCAGGCACAAAGACTTGACTTGACTTGACATGACATGAAGACGAAACAAAGAAGAGCTCCACGGAGAAGACCTGATGGAGCTCTGGCAGGCAGGAGCCTCCAGAGTGAAGTAAGTCCGATACAAGGCGAAGACTGAAGTGACGGAGCAGCCCTTTTATAGGGCTGGAGCAGGAAATCAGTCCTTAGGTGGGGCCAGCACACTTCCTGTGTCTGGCCCTTTAAATCCTAGAGAGAGGCGCATGTTGCTGGCTCAACAGGAATAGGAAGGCAAATCGCTTAATTTTCTGCTTAATGTATGCCATCATGGTGGATTTTGTTGTTATTGATTATTTCTTAATAAAAATATTTGAATTCAAGTTATGCATTGTAAGCATGACCTCAAAGACATACTATTGTTGCCACATGTCATATGTGTGAATAATGTCATGGACCCTGCCCGCAGGTCCCCCCGCAAGCAGGCACTGCTTACCTCTCTGCTGCCCAACGTGGCCAGTGCCGCCGGAGTCGGGCCTTCAAAGTGGCTGGAGCTGCGGTCTCGCTTTGCTCACGCGGCCCGGAGGCCGCCCATCAAACCTCCTTTTCACCGCGGTGAGCCACGGACTTCTGCCTCCCTTCAAGGCTGGAAATCGCCACTGATATCACCATCATCTTCGCGGCAGGAGGCCGCATCCCCGAGCTGGATTGGTGGCTGGAGCCACCCCTGGGGCCTCCTGCAGCGGCTGGAGCCGCTGCCGTCATTGGGGCCTGCTTCTCAGGCCTGCCCTGCTTCCTCGCGATGTCGACGCTGTGCAGGCCGCTGTCCACAGTCCTGCACAGCCAGCTTCCCTCAACATGCAAATGCATGTTGAGGGCCCTATTGGTTTCGGGGGGGTTGGCCACGCATTTTCGACATGCTATTACCCCTTACTGTAAGAATAGCGCATTGAAAACACGCAGCCAATCATGGGCTAATAGTGTGCTCCACCGGAGCGCACTGTACTGTTTTGGCCTGAATGTGATTGAGATAACGCCATTGATTTCCAAACCTCAAATTGAAATGTTAACTCTTCTTTATTGGATAGAACATATATATTCCTATGCTGAAGACCAAAAATCAAGCAAATTCTAACAATAAAATAAGAGATGGAAGAATGTGCCCCTTTCCAACTTGAAAGACCAACATATATCTCCTCTGCTCCCGCCTCCATCAGCAAGTTTCCCCACCTTAAGTGAGGTGCATATCACTCAAGCTATAAAAAATGATTGAATAAAAGAGACAGACAAGGAGATCCTCAAGGATTTGTCCCAGAAGAATGACGATTGCTCTCCTCTAACACCATTCTCACTTGCCCAAGCACTGCTGAATAGGTTTGCCTTTCATCAATTTATAAAAGCCTGCTGCCTATTTGGTAGAGGCCCAGATAGTGGGCTTAGATTCCTCTGCCTACTCAAGAAGATTCACACTGCAATACAGTAACTGTAACCACTTGAAAAAATGGTGATCTGGAGCTCCTGAAGAGACTCATCCATCTTTCACCTCTTTACCCAACATACTATATACCATATTCCTACTAACAAACCCAATTGAGGACAGGCTTGTTAATCCTGAACATTGATTTAGACCAAAAGGGGCATTCTCTGTGATGAACCACCCGTAACACCTAGCCTCTGACCTTATACATGAAATGCATCTATGGTGGCCTGCAAAACTGAACATTTACTCAGGAGTTTTGGTAAAACTATCTCTGGCAAAGAGGATATTTGAACTAGGACAACAACGGTTCTCTCGAAAAACAGCCAAACTGGTTTGTCCTCTACTTTCACCTCGTCCAATTGCCAAGCCCCATATCACAGAATAAATGCCACATGATATGCCTTTAAGTCCAGAAAATTCACCCCATCCTTGTGTCTTGAAAGCTTCAGTTTACTAAGGGCCGTTTTCATTGGCTGTTGTTTCCACATGAAACCAAGTAAGAGGGCCAAAGGTAGCACATATTTCAATTTTAGAAAGATGACCATCTTAATGGCCTCTAAATGACCCCCACCAGGACAGTACAGAAGAGACCACTGAGAAAATAATTTTGACACAATAGACAACATATAGGA
The DNA here is from genome assembly GCF_901001135.1 of Rhinatrema bivittatum. NCBI lineage: Eukaryota > Metazoa > Chordata > Amphibia > Gymnophiona > Rhinatrematidae > Rhinatrema > Rhinatrema bivittatum. Next base: position 97,997,135 of record NC_042616.1, on the reverse strand, counting down.
AATATTGTGTCTACTATTTCTGTAATATTGCAACCCAATCACACACCTATTTAACACCAGATCCTGCCCATCAAAAAGGATACTCCTTGATATCAGATGGAATAGTAACTCTAGTAATTGGCAATACCTCCAACTTAGACCAGTTAACCTTATAACCAGATATTTTGGAAAAAACCCCAATAATGTCTAACAAACTAGGGATGGACTGCACTTCCAAAAAGGCCATAATGTCATCAGTATAAATGACTAACTTATACTCTAAATGATGATATTGCAACCCAGTTAGCCCAAGATTCTACCTAATAAATAGCCAGCAAATCTAAAGCAATATTAAAAAAGAAAAAGAGGCAACAACAGATACTCTTGATGGGTCCCTTGATGCAGATTTAACTCCCTTCCTTTGTGGCGTTACAACTCTCCCACTTTTGGTGGCTGAGGGTAATAATAATCAGTCTTTAGATGTTTCTATTTGAGTGTCACTTGATAATTTTACAAAGGGGGCAGCTAAGAAGAATGTTCTTCCTTTCAGGGCACCTTACTAGGACTAAAGGGGATTACAACCCACCAGAACAGTCCCTCAAGGTTAGAAGGAGAAGACAGAGGTTTAAATGGAATATATTATTTTATGAAAGGAAATTCCAAAACCAAACCTTTCCATAACAGAAAATAAATACCTGCATTCTACTCTATCAAATTCTCTCTCAACTTTTAAGGGATAGGGCCCCCATAGGAGTTTGCCGTTCCAATACAACAGAGAAGATGTTACAAAAGCAACTGAGAGTTGTTAGAGATCATTCAGCAAGGAACAAACCCATTTTGATCATTATGTATAATAACATAACATAGAAGTGACGGCAGAAGAAGACCAAACGGCCCATCCAGTCTGCCCAGCAAGCTTTCACACCTATTTGTTTTCATAATCTGTTACTCTGACTGCTGAGGTCAGGGCCCTTATTGGTAACTATTTGGTTCCAATTCCCTTCCACCCCCACCATCGATGCAGACAGCAGTGCTGGAGCTGCATCTAAGTGAAGTATCTAGCTAATTGGTTTGGGGTAGTAACTGCCGTAATAAGCAAGCTACTCCCGTTTGTTTACCCTGCATGTGCAATTCATCCATTGTTGGTTGTCTGAATAAAAATCCTCTTTACTTAATTCCCTCTGTTGCTGAAGCAGTGAGCTGTGCTGGATACTTATTCCAAGTCAAGTATCATGCTTAATTGATTCGGGGTAGTAGCTACCGTAACAAGCAAGCTACACCCATGCTTATTTGTTTACCCAGACTATGTAATTCATTCCTTGTTGGTTGATGCTGATATAAATCATCTTTTCTTCATTTTCTCTACCGTTGAAGGAGAGAGCTATGCTGGATGTGCATTGCAAGTGAAGTATCAGGCTTAATTGATTCGGGGGTAGTAAGCGCCATAACAAGCCAGCTACTCCCATGCTTATTTGTTTACCCAGACTATGTAATTCATTCCTTGTTGGTTGATGCTGAATATAAATCATCTTTTCTTCATTTTCCCTGCCGTTGAAGGAGAGAGCTTTGCTGGATGTGCATTGAAAGTGAAGTATCAGGCTTATTTGATTTGGGGTAGTAACCGCCGTAACAAGCCAGCTACTCCCATGCTTATTTGTTTACCCAGACTATGTAATTCATTCCATGTTGGTTGATGCTGAATATAAATCATCTTTTCTTCATTTTCCCTGCCGTTGAAGGAGAGAGCTTTGCTGGATGTGCATTGAAAGTGAAGTATCAGGCTTATTTGATTTGGGGTGGTAACCGCCATAACAAGCAAGCTACTCCCCTACTTTTTTGTGGATGCAAATCCTTTTTTCCACATTTCCTATTGCCGTTGAAGCATAGAGCAATATTGGAGTCGCATTAACTGTGTGTATGTTTATTGAATAAGGATATTAATCTCCAGGTAGTAGCCGTCATTCCCGCAAGCAAGCCACCCCTTGCCTCTTCTCTTCATTCACATCCTCTTGACTTTATGGATCCACAGTGTTTATCCCATGCCCCTTTGAAATCCTTCACAGTTTTGGTCTTCACCACTTCCTCCGGAAGGGCATTCCAGGCATCCACCACCCTCTCCGTGAAGAAATACTTCCTGACATTGGTTCTGAGTCTTCCTCCCTGGAGTTTTAAATCGTGACCCCTGGTTCTGCTGATTTTTTTGCAACGGAAAAGGTTTGTCATTGTCTTTGGATCATTAAAACCTTTCAAGTATCTGAAAGTTTGAATCATATCACCCCTGCTCCTCCTTTCCTCCAGGGTGTACATATTTAGATTCTTCAATCTCTCCTCATAAGTCATTCTATGAAGACCTTCCACCTTTTTGGTCGCCCTTCTCTGGACTGCCTCCATCCTGTCTCTGTCCCTTCGGAGATATGGTTTCCAGAACTGAACACAGTACTCCAGGTGAGGCCTCACCAAGGACCTGTACAAGGGGATTATCACTTCCCTTTTCTTACTCGATATTCCTCTCTCTATGCAGCCCAGCATTCTTCTGGCTTTAGCTATCGCCTTGTCACATTGTTTCGCCGACTTCAGATCATTAGAGACTATCACCCCGAGGTCTCTCTTCTGCTCTGTACATATCAGCCCTACTCCCCCCATCGAATACAGTTCTTTCGGATTTCCACACCCCATGTGCATGACTCTGCACTTCTTGGCATTGAATCTCAGCTGCAGAATTAATCTATACTAAGAATTATAGTTTCTATAATTCTGCCCAACAAATGGAATGAATCTTAGTATAGATTTTACAATCTAAATTAATAAGTGATATTGGCCTATAATTATGGACTAATGACTGGTCTTTCCCAGGCTTCAATAATCTTAGCCTCCATCTTAGTCAGCAGCTACTCCAGCCTCCAAAAAACTATAGAAAAGTTGTTGAAGCCTGGGAATAAGAAGAGTTGTAAAACTTTGATGGAACGCAACCATGAATTCATCAAGGCCTTGGGTCTATTTAGATGGCAATGACTTAATACTCTGAGCAATTTCCTTCACAGTGATATCCCTATTCAGGAACTGCCTCTGAGAGAAATGGGTGCTTCAGGTTATGCAAAAAATCTAATACCGTCTCCTGTCACAAGTTGCCCCTTGGCCTGACACAATTTGCTGACTGTCCTCTGGACAGACACTTGCAGGAAAACAGCTTTATTTTAGACATCCAGGTTCATCACACAAGTAGTTTTATCTCGTTCTCTCTCTCTGTGATACAGTATCACCCCAGTAAGATACTTTGTGTGCTCTTTGCTATAGGCTAGCCCTATTCACCAGGACCACCAATAAGCTACTTTCCCCACAGTACTTTGTTGTAGTTGCCAAGGCCTAACAAAAAGGCGGCAGAAATCTCTACTTCTGCAGGCTGTCTGTCTCCTTCTCCCTTTGTCCTTGTGTATAGGCAGTGCTTAAGAGATATGCTGATTATCCTGCAGACTAACTCAGTCACAACTGTCTCACAATAAGCTCTACCTGTTGCCTGGTTGCTAGCTGATTCCTATTGAAACCCGTAGTCAGAATCTCAGGACCACATTTACCAGCAGCTTTGTGTTTTCTAGTCCACCAGGTTTTATCATCCCATAGCCAACTTTTATTCAGTTTTCTTCCTCTTTCTGAAATAGTGTTCCCGTGAATCTACCAGAGCACCCTCTATCTACTGGAGTCTTTAGTTCCCTGTCACTCCAGGCAGCTTCAGCATGTGTAAAACCCCAGCTTCATCATACTTCCTTGGAAAATTCTATTTCAGAGGAATAGAAAGTAGAATAATATTCCTTAAATTGATGCAAAAGCTCATGATCCAGATGCATATTAACTTGATGGGATGAGATCTCTTTGATCCTTTCCCTAGATTTCCTATTTTTCCGATATTACACCAACACATGGCTGGACTGATTACTGCCTGGTTTTATTTATTTTATTTATTTATTTAGCATTTTTCTATACCGACTTTCCAATAACAAAATTATTGATCAATTCAGTTTACATTTTAAACAATAACATCAATGACAAGTAAATGTCTTACAATGAACAGGTCGAATTAACTTGGATTAAGATATATGGGGGTAATAACATAATTAAGATATATGGGGGTAATAACATAATTAACATGAGCGGTGCCTAATATAGGCTAGAGGTTGGGTTTTGATAATAGACTGCCGAAGATAATAGACTGCCAAAGATAATAGACTGTCAAAGATAATAGACTGCCAAAGATCATGTGATTTCTAGAGAAGATCTATATAGTTCTCTTAGCCTCTTTGTGGCTAATATTAGGCCATCTGACTGACTTAAGATTAGAATTATATTCAAATCTTCAGTTTATTCAAGGACTTACAGTCTCGTTCCAGGATACTCCTGTTGTACAACATTGTGCCACTTATCGACACACCTTTGAACAATTCCGGTGGCTTATTATAGAACAGGTTACTCAAACATGGCGTGGTGGTGGCAGACTTTCTGCTCTAAATTTAAAGGAGAATCAATGGATCTACCATTTACATTCTGTGGAACCACATGGGCTTAATGAAAAAATCGAGTGGTACACTCTCATTTAAACTCCATGTTCTGTCAGTATTCGGTTGCCTTTTTAAAGTGGTCACCGATTTTTTTGATATTTCATCCTCGTACAGTTTTTTTACATTCAAAATGGCGCCGATGATGACGTAGATGCCCATTTAAGGTCACAGATGGGCTTTCCCCCTGCATTAGAGGCATCCAAAATGGCGATTGCTGACGTACATATCCTTTTTCGGACAGACCCGATTCCAAGATGGCGCCGATGATGACGTACATAAGAACATAAGAAAATGCCATACTGGGTCAGACCAAGGGTCCATCAAGCCCAGCATCCTGTTTCCAACAGTGGCCAATCCAGGTCATAGGAACCTGGCAAGTACCCAAAAACTAAGTCTATTCCATGTAACCATTGCTAATGGCAGTGGCTATTCTCTAAGTGAACTTAATAGCAGGTAATGGACTTCTCCTCCAAGAACTTATCCAATCCTTTTTTAAACACAGCTATACTAACTGCACTGACCACATCCCCTGGTAACAAATTCCAGAGTTTAATTGTGCGTTGAGTAAAAAAGAACTTTCTCTGATTAGTTTTAAATGTGCCCCATGCTAACTTCATGGAGTGCCCCCTAGTCTTTCTACTATCCGAAAGAGTAAATAACCGATTCACATCTACCCGTTCTAGACCTCTCATGATTTTAAACACCTCTATCATATCCCCCCTCAGTCGTCTCTTCTCCATGTCCTATTAAGGATTCATTCATTAATTTGGCGGGCTTTCCAGTTCTTTAAAGGTCAGCGTCTTCATTTTGACATCGCTGCCGATAGATGATACACGGCCAAGCGAGAGCCTTTATTACAGCATCACCGAAGTTAGTTCTCCACAGAGACAAGGTACGTTTTGTGGATTGTGTCATTTGGACTGTGTCATTAAGTTGCACTGTTTTGTTTTCAGAGCCACATTAAGACGCTACACACGCAGCCATATAAGCGAGCCTCTTGTTCAATGTAAGTGTTTTCCTCCTGCCAACTGCCACCCTTAGAAAATAGTGGGACTTTTTCATGCACTTTTTCATGTGTCTGCACTTTTATTACCCGTAGTGATTGAGCCGGCAACATTGGTACTCCGACCCCCTGAAGAAGGAGGTTTTCTCCAAAACACTTAGGGGCGGATTTTAAAAGGCGCGCGAATAGCCTACTTTTGTTTGCGCTCCAGGCGCAAACAAAAGTACGCTGGATTTTAGTAGATACGCGCGGAGCCGCGCGTATCTGCTAAAAACCTAGATCGGCGCGCGCAAGGCTATCGATTTTGTATAGCCGGCGCGCGCCGAGCCGCGCAGCCTACCCCCCGTTCCCTCCAAGGCCGCTCCGAAATCGGAGCGGCCTTGGAGGGAATCCTCTAACGCCCTCCCCTCACCTTCCCCTCCCTTCCTCTACCTAACCCACCCCCCCGGCCCTGTCTACACCCCCCCCCCCTTACCTTTCTCCGGGGATTTACGCCTCCCGGAGGGAGACGTAAATCCCCGCGCGCGAGCGGGCCTCCTGCGCGCCGGGCCGCGACCTGGGGGCGGGTACGGAGGGCATGGCCACGCCCCCGGACCGCCCCGGGCCGTAGCCACGCCCCCGTACCCGCCCCCAAAATGCTGCCGACACGCCCCCGAAACGCCGCGACGACTGGGCCCGCCCCCCCGCCCCCGACACGCCCCCCTTGGAGAACCCCGGGACTTACGCGAGTCCCGGGGCTCTGCGCGCGCCGGGAGGCCTATGTAAAATAGGCTTCCCGGCGCGCAGGGCCCTGCTCGCGTAAATCCGCCCGGTTTTGGGCGGATTTACGCGAGCAGGGCTCTGAAAATCCGCCCCTTAGTGTCGGAATCACGTTGGATTCATCCATTCAGCCATCATTACCACAAGGCTCTTCAACGTGTGAATGCCGCAAAGATAAGTACAGTGCTTCGATTCAAAGTGCATGAATAGTACAGCTCCCGATTAGGGAGCATTCTTTCAAAAAAAACCTGCCCCCTTGTGACCAATGATTAAAAGAAGGCTTCTTGCCATTGAAAGCTTACATTAGCTTAGCCCTTTGGCATTCATATATGAGGTCACATTGGGCTTCTTCACCCACTCTCTTGTGTTACAGGATCTATATATTTGCAGATAATTTACCGGCACAATATACACACACAAAGTAGATGGCCTAGAGCATGTATATTGTGTGCACCCCAAAATTTTTGTTTCATCAAGCCTTTCATTTTTTAATAATTTTTAGTTATCGCAAGGAATAGATCTTAGTATCTCGACGAAACTAAGTAGAAGGAACCACAGAAAAGCATTTTTTTTTTGTTTTTCAATTTATACTTGGACTTATTAAGGGGCATTTTCATTCCCCATGGGTATCTTGAAGGACATGAGCATTTTGTATCCATGAACACACATGAGGCAGCTTTCAAAAGGAAATTCCTCATGGAGTTTCTCTTTGAAAATCTGGTGGCAAGTTGGGTGTAAAGAACATGGGGTATGTACATGAGAAAATTTCAAAATGAAATCCTCACAAATACTTTAGGGGCCACACCCTAACCCTGCTTCCAGTATCATCCACTTTTGCCACAGTGAACATGTGCTCCTATCTGCATATGTGCTTTTCCCTGCATACAGGGCACTGGCATCTTTCAGAAGGCATTTTTCCACAGGTAGACACCTGTTTACCCATGGAATTCCTTCTGAAAATGAGCCCATTAAAACATATTTTTTGAGAAAAAGGCAATTACTTTCCATGACATTATTCTCTATACTAATGCCTCCAAAACCAGCAAGCAGAAACCATGCGCCCAGAACTGGTGCAAGAGTCTGTAGTGCCCTAGGCAGACCAACGTAACACTGCACCCAACCCCGAGTTGAATGTGCCCCTCTGACAATGGTAGATATATAGATTTATGGTCTTCCTCTTACAATGCTCTCTCTCTCACTTTCTCTCTCTCTCTCAAATTGCATACACCATGTCACACCAACCTAGCAAGTGCTCCACAACTGCTGTCACCCCTCCTTTCACATTTTGCAAATGGTGCCCTCCCATACCCAGGCAGCACCCCGCCCACTAACGCCACCCTTGGCAGCTGCCTAGTCCCACCTGATGGTCGTGCCAGCCCTGCACGCGCCTCTCCCCCGGGCGGATTTTAAAAGCCCTGCTCACGTAAATCCGCCCGGATTTACGTGAGCAGGGCCTTGCGCGCCGGCGCGCCTATTTTGCATAGGCCGCTGGCGCGCGCAGAGCCCCGGGATGCGCGTAGGTCCCGGGGTTTTTTGAAGGGGCGTGTCGGGGTGTGTCAGGGGCGGGACCGGATGACGCGGCGTTTCGGGGGCGGGACACGGCGTTTCGGTGGCAGGACCGGGGGCGTGGCGCCGGCCCGGGGGCATGGTCCAGGCCTCCGGACCAGCCCCCAGGTCGGAAGACGGCACGCCAGCAGTCCGCTGGCACGCGTAGATTTACGTCTGCTTCTCGCAGGCGTAAATCTAGGAACAAAGGTAAGGGGGGGGTTTAGATAGGGCCAGAGGGGTGAGTTAGGTAGGGGAAGGGAGGGGAAGGTGAGGGGAGGGCGAAAGGAAGTTCCCTCTGAGGCCGCTCCGATTTCGGTGCGGCCTCGGAGGGAACGGAGGGAGGCTGCGCGGCTCGGCGCGCACAGGCTGCCCAAAATCGGCAGCCTTGCACGCGCCGATCCAGGATTTTTGAGGATACGCGCGGCTATGCGCGTATCTTATAAAATCCTGCGTACTTTTGTTTGCGCTTGCAAACATGAATAATCCCCAGTATTTTTCTGAGAGGTGAGCGCCAAAACTAATGAACTGAAATTGTTTATCTCTGAAAAACATTTGGCAAGAATAGACCAGTAAATTTTCCATGACGTAATATTGTACAGAGGCTTGTACTTTCCCCCATGGTCTCATTTTGCTCAGTACATTATTAGTCTTATTCTTGAAAAATATGTGCTCATATATTGGACACATGGTGGCATACACAGAAAGGAACTGAACTAGCAAGTTTGATACTTGTGAGCATTTTCCTTTTCTCATTTTTGCTCTCCCCCAATTATCAAGGCTTCAAACCTAGCTACTTTCATAAGCTTTCAGAATTTAATGACATTAAAAAACCCAAAATAATTTATCAAAAGTAAATCATTCATTCGCTCAGCTCATGTTTGGATCAATAAGAAAGGCTGGGCTTACTGGCTCTATGCTCCTTTAGGGTTCCCATTAAAACATTTAAATATCAATGGAGAAAGAAGCTTTGCAGGGGAATCTGATTGGAGACAGGAGCCAGGAGAACAGGGACTAGGGGAAAATATTTTTAAAACGTGGCTAGGAGGCAGACTTGGGGAGTGGTGCTACATTCACAAAACTAAAATCTAATACTTGAAAACTCAAAACAATGTACGATCTGTAAAGGAATATGGAAAACTATAGAAATAGAAGGTAGTTACATAGTATGGCAATTATGCATAGGGCATACAACAGAATTATCTAAAAAATCAGCTCATTACTGTCTCTCCACATGCCTTATGTAGCATCTAAATGGATTCTTTTTCCTGTTTTTTTCCCCATTTTGCTGCTTTAGTTTGATCTCTTTTCATTATCTCCTAAAAGCATGCTTGGCTCCAGTTCAGGAAGAGCGCTTAGTTTCCTTTGGGTATTGATGGCAATGAGCTCACTTTCATGAGGTCACGGTGCTTGAGGAGTTTACAATATTGTCAACCAAACTGCACATCACCATGAGATTATTATGATCCAGTCTCAGTTCATGATACAGTGTCATAACACAGGACATGCTTATAAGTGAGACTGTGAGAACGCCGATTTAAAAAATGTCAATCTGTTTATTCCTGTTTTCATATAAGTAAACACATTTCTTTTCCTCTTTGTCATGTAACATAAGACCTATCTGAGGATAATGGAAGCAGATAAATTATAAAATGAAAGATAGTTATCCCTTGAAGTGCTGTAGTTTGCTACTGTAAATAGTATTCCACATGGAACCTTTCTAGTTGAAGCTACTAATGGTTAGAGCAGCAGGCTGAGAACCAGGGAAGCCAGGGCTCGGCTCAGATCCCACCATGACCTTGGGCAAGTCACTTCACCTTCCATTGCCTTGGGTTCAAACTTAGGGCCTGATTTACTAAAGCTTTTCTCCTCTTCTGTGATTATGGGAAAAAAAAAAAAGCTCAGTAAATCAAGGTCCGTAGATTGTAAGCCCCTCTGGGCCAGTAAAATACCTATTGCACCTGAAAGTAACTTTGCAGGGCCGGCTCTTAGGGCAAACAGAGCCTTGGGTGAAAATTGTCTAAAACGCCTTCCTGTCACAGCCCGCTCCACTAAGGGCAGAGGAAAGAAGCAATGGCTAAGCAAATTGAGAGGTAGGGTGATCTGGAGCTGCTGTTTTCCACCTAAGACAACCACTGTTCCCCTTGGGTTGAGCCCTTGGATACAGGCAGCCACCTGGACTTCCATGAAAGAGCTAGAAGCAGAATGGACTGAAGCCTAGGACGGAAGCAGGAAGCAGGAAGCAGGAGGGTAGTCAAAGGCCAAGACGGGAGTCAGGAATCAGGCCAAGACGGGAGTCAGGAATCAGGAATGAAGGAACACGGCCTGGCAACAGGAAAACAAAGCGAACGTAGTATTGACTGCTGGACCAGCAAAGGTGTGGCCAGCTAGAGCTCCTTATATACAGCAGCTATCTATTAAGGCCACACCTAATGCTGGCCCAATAGGGAGACTCCAAAGATGGGTCTTTCTAACTTCGCTTTGCTTGATATTTACTAGAGGATTCTCACTGAATCAGAGAACCTGTGCTTCCACTGCAAGAATCCCTGAGCTTGAACACCTTGGTCTGCAGGTCTGCAGACCAAGGTGTTCATCCTTTTCTCCCCCCTCTCGCTATCCATTCTCTTCTACCCGTCAGACAATCTCTCCTCCAGATCCTCAATCTGTCCTCCCCCTCCTCCAGACACACTGCTTGTCCTCCTCCTCTCCCTCCAAATGATTTCTCCCCACTCATTGTGGGCTGAAGGAAATGCTTAATATTGACCATCTAACAAGAGAGAAAAATCCTTTATTCAAAAGTAAGATATCTCAGAATTGTAAATGATCAGCAAATTGAAGCAAAAGCAGACTCAGAGATCTTTCACTGATATATTAGGTAAAATAGGTCACCACCTCTAACTTACATACTAATTAATTAGTTACTTAGCTAACATATTTCTCCAACTGGTTGATGCCAATTTCTTGTTTCTTATATGTTAAATACTAACTTCTTGTAAGATGAGTCTGGAGCTAAGATAGCATTCAGAAAGTGACCTTTTATATGGTTCTGCATTCCATAGTACCTACAACTTCAACATTCTGTAGTTCTGGTCAGTTCCAGAAAATGATTTTTTATACTGCCATTGTTTTTCTTTGCTTCTTCACTGCACTCGGATATAGTTTCACAGTTCTCCTCAAAGCACTCTCGCACTCTTACTCCCTCTCTTCCTGTACTCTCTCTCTTCCTTTCCCTACTTCTAATCCCCTCCAGGCTTTCTCTCCCCCTTGATTCCTCTCCCTCAAGGCATTCTCTCAATGTGCATAATATGCAAATTCTGGAATCACTTCAGTAAAAGCAACACAAGCTCTCCACTACCAGACACTTTGTAAATAATACAAAACAATAAAAAAACACGTTCCAAACCTAAATAGCAAAAGTGCCCTACCAAAACACCACTCCCAGAATTTAAAAAAAAGTCCTGCCTATGAAAGGCAGCATTGGAAATATTACATTATGTCCTAGCATACCAATACACTTCCTAGTGAGAAAACAGAGCAAGCTGGACTGCTACAGTTCCCTCCACAGAAACTAAACACTAGCAAAGTACCTCACCTTGATCACATGTAGAACACAGACAGACCCACACCAAATACAGAATAAGGAACCATAAGTTAAAGAAAAAAAAAAAAGTAGACAAAACTGAACTGGAAATCCAAGAAGTCAGACCCTACATGGAGTGCACCCCTGGAGAAAGAAAAATAGAAATGCACTTCCTTGTGTACAAAGATATCAGAGATGCATATTTGCAAAACTGACATATTCCAATTACTAAATGTAAAATAAAATATTTTCTACCATAGTTGTCTGGACATTTTATTTTTTCTAATCACATTGGTCCTTGTCTTTTTTCTGCTTTAGTGCCTTTTTCTTCTAGGTCTCTTTTCCATTTTCTCTTTTTTCTCTCTGCTCCTGTTTGCTTCACTTTCTCCCCTACATCCATTTCTGACATTGATCTCACCTTCTCCTCACACCATTCCTTCGCCCTTCTCTGCCTCTCTCTTGCATAGTTAGGTTTCATCCTATTCTTCTCCTCCTCCAGTTCTGTCTGCTCCACATTTTCACCTCCTTAACCTTCTTAGGCATAGTTTGCCTACTTAGTTGGGGGGGGGGGGGGGAGAAGGAGTAGTGAGGTCAGACCAGCAGTGGGGGAGGGGAATTTCCCTCACCCCTTAGATAGTCATGGAATAGTGAGGAAAGCTGCAGCTTCTTCCTCCCACCCTGATAGTCATTCTCTCTCTCCCAAACATGGCACACCCTGATTCTCTCTATCCCCACCAGCCTCAACTCTCCCACCTAGTCAGCTGAGGCTGCAGGAAAATGTCAATACAATATTTTCAAACCTTTGTATTTCTTGATCTTCTATTCTCTTTATCATCTCTATTTGCTTTTTGATGATCCTTCTTCAGTGTCTTTCCTGTTCTCTTTATCCTTTTGTTAACATTTCTTATTTTCAATTATCTAGTCCATATTCCCTGCCCCCTTTGATTTGTTTCCTTCTTCTGTTACCTGTTTTATTCTTTTCCACCTACTTGCCATCTTTCTTTTGCTTATGTCATTCTTCTGTCCCATTTCTTTTGGGTTTTTTTCCTCTTTATCCTACCTATACCGTTCTCTCCTCTTCTCTCTCTCACGCAGAACTCTTACTTCTTTCTTCCTCACACATACCTTTTCCTCACACACTCATTCTTCCCTTTCTCTCACATACTGCTCTCTTCCTGCTCCTATCACACATCCCTCACTTCTTTCCCTCATCTCACTTTTCCTCTAACCCGCCCATCTCTCTCCTGAACACCACTCTTCTTACCTCTTTATCTTTCTTTTTCTCCCTCCCCAAGCTCCACTTCCATCCCATCCTAGACATCTCTCATCCATTCCTCATCTCTCACCTTTCTCCACATCTCCTCTTACATCCCCCTCTCCTCTTCCCAACCCCAATATCTCCCTACTTCATCTATCTGCTCTCTCTCTTCTCCATCACTCTTCTCCATTTCTCCCCTCCCATTGCTCTTCTCCCTTATTAGACCACATCTCTTTCCTTTCTTCTTATGTCTCTTTCATCTTTCTCCTCTTGTTATGACTTTCTTGGAAATTATGAACCCTGGGCCGAGATGAGTGATGTCCCTGCCCACAGGGAGGAGCCCTGTGGGCCTCACCGTCGGTGGGCATGGTCTCAGTGACATAGGACACAACTGTAAAGAGCTTTTATTAGGGAGAAAAGATAATGCATAACCCGAGGATCGTGAAATGCAATAAGACAGTTCTTGAGCAGGATATTCTCAGGGTAGTACTGTAGATGCGAAGGTCCTGGTAGTGGCTCCACAGTGCGGGGTACACCACGAGATTCCTGTAGGCTGGTGGAGATACTTCTGAGAGCAGATCCGGTAGTGGCCCGCACCGCAGGGTATGCCGAGGATAACTGTTCAGTAGGTGATGTAGCAGAGGTCTGGATATACAGGAACCAGGTAGAGCATCTTGAGTAGAGGTAACAATAGCCTGTAGCTCAGGATAGGTAAAAGAGGTATGCTGATGAATGGTAGTGGCCTGAGGAATGGGGTACACCATGGAACTCCAGCAATGTAGACAGCGGAGGAAGCTGAAGAAGGTACTCACAGAAGGAAGTTCCAGGAGCGGAACCCGAGGATTGGGTTAGGTGAAGTCCAAGGCAGAAAGGCCCTCCAAGGAGCAGATAGCCGAGACACGGAAAGGCCACCGTGGAGCGGGTACCCAGAGGGTCTCAATGCCTCAAGTAGGTACTGGAACAGAAGATCCCAAAGTGGAGTGGATTTAACAATGAGAGAACTCCTTGTTAACTTGTCTCAGCAGTGGACCGGTCAGCTTAAGTATACCAGTGGGTTGGCGTCATTGGGAAGGGATGCCCCCGAGGTTTCCGCCATGACATAGACAAAAGGAGGCCGCGTGCGCCTAGGTGATTCTGGAAGTAAGATGGCAGTCGGCAATGCCCACGCCATCCCAGGGATGCCGGGGAGGTCGGCGTTGGTTGGCGGAGGTCGCCACTCTTCCAATGATTGACGATGCAGGGAAAAAAGAGGTGAGCATGAGAGGTCGCAGCTATCTGCGACCGGCGCAGCAGTAGTGCCCTTCCCTGGGGGTTTCAGCTTCCTGGGGTAAGCCAGATGAAATTGTTTATTCAGTTGTTTGTCCAGGAAGTTTCTGGCAGGCACCCAGCTATTTTATATCTGGTCCGAATCCTTCCCCTGATATTAAGTATTCCCAGTGGGGTAGATTTTAAAATAAGTGCACGCAGGGTACATTTGTGCGCATGTTATAAAATCCGGGGTCGGTGCGCACAAGGGGGTGCACACTTGTGCACCTTGCATGTGCTGGAGCCCTAGGGGAGCCCCGATGGCTTTCCCCGTTCCCTCCGAGGCTGCTCTGAAATCAGAGCGGCATCGGAGGGAACTTTTCTTCTGCTCCCCCCCACCTTCCCCTATCTAACCCACCCCCCCGCCCTACCAAAATCCCGCCCACTTTGCTTCAAGTATTTATGCCTGCCTCCGGCAGGTGTATCTTGTACGCGCCAGCCAGCTGCCGGTGCACCATCCCCCGGCACAGCCGCTGTGCCAGAAGCCTCGGTCCCACCCCCGGACCACCCCTGGACTGGCATCATGCCCATGCCCCTGCCCCTTTCCTGCCCCTTTTTCAAAGCCCCGGGACATACGCACATCCCGGGGTGCGCGCAGGAGCAGGTTTTCAGGGCTACGTGTGTAAGGTACGCACGTAACCCTTTGAAAATCTACCCCAGTGTCTTCCATGTTTCTGCACATCAAGAATATCATCAACCTGGTAGGTAATGTCCTCCTCGGCAGCAAGGGGTTGCGACTCAGGTGTCTTCTTAGAAAACTCTGATATGATGAGCGGTTTTAGAAGCAAAATGTGGAAGGTGTTGTGGATCTTTAGAGATGATGGTAAATGTAAGCTGTACGAGACTGGACCCAGGTGATGGAGTATAGGAAAAAGTCCTATATACTGAGGTGCAAAGCGAACTGAAGGCAATTTGAGACGAAGGAAGTGGATACTCAGCCATATCTTGTCCCCCGGGCTATAGCTTGTGGAGCTACTCAATGATGGGCATCATAAAACTTCTTCACTTGTTGTCCAGCTTTATAGAGAAGCCCTTTTGTATGTTCCCATAGCTGATGTAACTCCTGTGCTGAAGCTTGGGTGGCTGGAGAGGATACTGATAGAGGTATTGGTAATGGAGGTAAAGGCTGGCGACCATAAACAAGTTGAAAGGGTGAAGATCCTGTGGAAGCTGAAGGATGAGAGTTCAGCGCGAATTCTGCCCAGGGGAGCAGTTCGGCCCATTGATTTGAGTTGACATAGGACTGGAGAAACTACTTTAATGTGCAGTTCATCCTTTCGGTTTGTCCATTGGCTTGGGGATGGTACCCAGATGTCAAATCTAGAGAGATATCACATTTCTTACAGAGATCTCCAGAATTTGGCTGTGAATTGTACTCCTCAGTCAGAGAGGATGTGCTTAGGCATGCCATGTAACTGGAAGATATGGCGGATAAAACATTTCGCCAGTTCAGGAGCAGATGGTAATGCCACAAAATGAGCCATTTTGGAAAACCAGTCAACAGTTGACCTACCTGTGTTTGTTATCACTAAACACAGGTAGGTCAATGATAAAGTCCGTGGATATGTGGGAGCGGGCAAAGGTTGGAGAAGTCCCCAGGGACGACCGGCATATGGTTTCTGTCTTTCACATGTAGAGCATGATTCTATATAGGTCTGTATGTCCTCCTTCATTGATGGCCACCAGTAGTATCTTTGCAAAGTGTCCAGAGTTCTGGATTGACCAGGATGACCTGCAATGAGCGAATCGTGAGCCCATCTGAGGACTTTCTTCTTGAGTGCCCGGGGTACCACTGTTCTTCCAGCTGGGACTGTGTGTTTGGCTGCGAGGAGCACCTTGGTAGGGTTAATGATATGATGTGGAGTGTCCAGGGTGTCGTCTGGAGTAAACGAGTGGGAAAGAGCATCCACATAGGTTTCTTTGTCTGCTGGGCGATACCTCAAAAGGAACTTGAATCTGTTGAAAAACAACCAGCGGGCTTGTCTGTGGTTCAAAATATTCAAGATTTTTATGATCCGTAAAAACCATTATCTGGTGTTGAGCACCCTTGAGTCATGGGCGCCACTCTTCAAATGCCAATGTGATTGCAAGTAGCTCTTTACCTCTTATACCATAGTTTTGCTTGGCAGTGGAAAAGCGCCAGGAGAAAAAAGAGCATGGATGGAGCGTATGGGTGGCACTATGCTGGCTGAGGACAGCACCTACTCCAACATCCGAGGCATCTACCTCGACTACGAAAGGTCATCGAGGATCAGTGTGGTGTAGACATGGTTCCTGAAGAAATGCCTTTTTGAGTTCCTGGAAGGAAGTTATGTCTTCGGAGGACCATTGAGAGGGATTGGCTCCCTCGCGTGTCATGGCAGTCAGAGGTGCGGTGAAGGTGCAGTAGTGATGAATGAATAAAGTTGTTGAAGCCGAGGAAGTGGCGTAGAACCTTTAGACCAGTAGGTTGGGGCCAGTCCCGAATGTTGTTGGTCTTTTGCGGATCCATCTGGAACCCTTGACTAGATACTACATATCACAAAAAAGGAACGGACTCCTGGTGGAAAGCACACTTCTCTAATTTGGTGTATAGATGGTTATCTCTGAATCTCTGAAGAACCTTGGAGACATCTAAATGGTGAGTCTGGAGATTCTGCGAAAAGACCAATATATTGTCTAAATACCCTACTACGGAGTCATACAACATGTCTCTGAATATTTCATTCATCATGTTTTGGAACACGGCCGGGGCATTGCAAAAGCCAAAGGTCATGACCAAGTATTCAAAATGGCCTTCGCGGGTATTGAATGCTGTTTTCCATTCATCGCCCCGGTGTATGCGAACCAGATTATATGCTCCTCTGAGGTCCAGCTTTGTGAATATTTTGGCTCCTTGGAGCCGATAAAAAATTTCAGAGATCAGTGGCAGTGGGTAGCAGCAGTCCTTCATAGTGATCTCATTCAAGCCACTGTAGTCTATACATGGGTGGAGAGATCCGTCCTTTTTACCCATGAAAAAGAATCCGGCTCCAGCCGGGGACTTTGAAGGCTGGATGAAGCCCTTTGCCAAGTTCTCCTGAATGTAAGTAGACATAGCCTTTTTTTCGGATAGAGAAAGTGGGTATATCCTTCCTTTAGGAGGTTCGGAACCCAGTACTAATTTGATGGAGCAGTCAAAGGATCGGTGAGGTGGCAGGGTATCGGCCGCTTGTTTAGAAAACACATCCTGATAAGACTGGTATTATGGAGGTAAACCTGGAAGGGAGGTGGTGATAGCCAAACAGGCATAGGAGTCACTGCTTCTAGGCATCTTCCATGGCAGGCTTTTCCCCATTGGGATAGTTTGAGGGTACTCCAATCAAATTGGGGCGAATGGATCTGGAGCCATGGTATTCTGAGTACCACTGGATGTATAGCCTTATCCAGGATTAAAAATGTAATGGTCTCAGATTACAGAGACCCTGTGCGGAGACGAAGAGGTAGAGTGGTGTAAGAGACCTCACCAGGCAAGGGCACGCCATGTATCGATGACAGTAGTAGAGGTGTGGGTGTCCGAACAATAGGAATTCATAGGTGCTCTATGAGTTGGCCAAGTATGAAATTCCCACCAGCCCCAGAGTCCATGAGGGCATGAGTGTGGAATTCGAGGGCATCCGAAATAATAGAGACTGGAAGTTTCAATGGAGGAGATGGAGAATTTAGACCTAGGAAGAGTCCTCCAGCTGATCCTAGGTCTGCAAGTTTCCCGGACAGATAGGACAGGAGGGTATCGCGTGGCCAGGTTGTCCACAGTACATGCAAAGGCCAAGTCTCTTTCGATAATGTCTCTCTTAAGATGTAAAATGGCTCTGCCCTAGTTGCATTGGCTCTTCTTCCTCAATATTGGGAGTCGGAGTGGTCTGAGTAACTGGCATTGGACGAGGGTGAGAAACTCCAGATGACATCTTCTTGGAACTCTTTATCTCTTGAGAGCGTTCACACAGTCGACGATAGATTCATCCAGCAAGATCAATGAGAGAGTCCAAGGCTTTGGGGAGATCACGTGCCACTAATTCATCTTTGATGTGAGAGTTAAGACCCTCCAGGAAAGCAGCCCGTAGGCAACCCATGTCCCAATGCAATTCAGATGATAAGGTTTTAAACTCAATAACATAATCAGTCAAAGGTTTGGTACTTGTTGTAAGTGTAGAAGGGTTGATCCAGCAACAGTCTTATGGGCGGGATCATTGAATACAGAATGAAAGAGTGTGAGAAATCCCGTCAATACCTGGAGTATAGGGTCATTACGTTCCCAGAGGGTGAAGCCTAGGCCAGGGATTTTCCATCTAGAAGTGATAGTATGTACGTAGTTTTGGAGACTACATCTGGAAAATAAGTAGATTGAAGCAAAAAGTGCATCCAGCACTGATTTAGAAAGCCCCTACATAATAGGGGATCACCTGTAAAGCGTGTAGGTGCTGGCAAGGGTACGGAGAGTCGTACAGGCATCACTGGTAGAGAGGAAATGGCCTTGTCAGGCATTCCTGTGGAGTTCAGCTGGGAGTTTAGCTGATTAAAGGCGTTAGCCAGAATCTCTAGTGTCCTTTGTTGTTCGACAAGACATTGGGCCAGGCCAGGAATGGCCTGAAGGGATGGAGCTGAGCTGGGTCCATGGAGTTAGCAATCTGTTATGACTTTGTTGGAAATTGTGAACCCTGGGCTGAGATGAGCGATGTCTCCACCCACAGGGAGGAGCCCTGTGGGCCTCACCATCAGTGGACGTGGTCTCAGCGATATAGAACACAACTGTAAAGAACTTTTATTAGGGAGAAAAGATAATGCATAACCCGAGGATCGTGAAATGCAATAAGACAGTTCTTGAGCAGGATATTCTCAGGGTAGTACTGTAGATGCGAAGGTCCGGTAGTGGCCCACAGTGCGGGGTACACCAGGAGATTCATGTAGGCTGGTGGAGATACCTCTGAGAGCAGATCCGGTAGTGGTCCGCAGCGCAGGGTATGCCGAGTATAGCTGTTCAGTAGATGATGTAGCAGAGGTCTGGAGATACAGGAACCAGGTAGAGGATCTCGAGTAGAGGTAACAATAGCCTGAAACTCAGGATAGGTAAAAGAAGTATGCTGACGAACAGTAGTAGCCCGAGGAACGGGGTACACTGTAGAACTCCATAGAAAGCGGAGGAAGCTGAAGAAGGTACTCACAGAAGGATGTTCCAGGAATGGAACCCGAGGGTCGGGTTAGGCAAAGTCCACGGCAAAAAGGCCCTCCAAAGAGCAGATAGCCAAGATGCAGAAAGGCCCCCGTGAAGAGGGTTCCCAGAGCATCTCAATGCCTCGAGTAGGTACTAGAAGGGAAGATCCCAAAGTGGAGCGGATTTAACAATGAGAGAACTCCTTGCTAACTCGTCTTAGCAGTGGGCAGGTCAGCTTAAATATACCAGCGGGTTGACATCATCGGGTCGGGACGCCTCCGAGGTTCCCGCCATGACATAGACAAAAGAAGGCCCTGCGCACGCGCCTAGGTGATTCCGGAAGTAAGATGGTGGTCGGCAGCACCCTCGCCATCCCGGGGATGCCAGGGAGGTCGGCATTGGTTGGCGGAGGTTGCCACTCTTTCAATGATTGACAGTGCAGGGAAAAAAGAGGTGAGCATGAGAGGTCGCAGCCATCTGCGACTGACGGGTGCAACACCTCTCTCCTTCCTCCTCTACTTTTAATCACTATTTTCTGCCTCTTGTTCTCTATCTTTGCTACCTAATAGCCAGCAGCACAGGTCATGGAAACTTGGAACATGCACAGTGCTGCTGATCCTCATAGTCACTTCATTCCTCTAATCTTGTGCTTCCAGTTTGAAAGCAGAAATATGCCAATTGGAGAAGGAGAGGATCTCTGGGGACCATCAGCACTGTCCAGTGCCTCACACTCATCATGGGGCCCTGGCGCAGTTGATTCCCCAGGCCATTCCAGGCTGTTTCAGCATCAGGAGCATTAGGGTAGTCATTAACCCCCTCACCCCGCCTCAAAATCTATCTATGATAATTCTCCCTTTCATTGCCTTCTTTTAGCCTTCTTTCTTCCTGTCACTGATCTGTAGATATCTGGCTCCACTCTTCTTAACCCCAACTACTACCTTCATTCTGATTTTCTCACTCCCCACCATCCCCAAGCTGACTCTTTCACCAACCATCCTCCTCTTTACCTATACCCATCTCTTTACCTCTCTTTCTTTGCCATATCTCCACAACTTTTATTGTTTTATATGCTCCCTCACCTTTCTTTCTCTTATCTCAGTTGTCCTTTCCAATCCTTATTATCTCCCTATTTTCCTCTTTCACTTTTCTGCCAGTGTTCCAACTTACCAGTCTTAGCCTTTACTAGCCCTTCTTCCCCTCTCTCTCTCTCATCTCCTTTCCCTTTCCCCCATTCTTACTTTTTCTCAGTCTCCTGATTCCTTCTCTGCCTTTCACCATAATCCCCCATTTCCACCATCTGTATTCACACCAACCACAGCCTTCCTTTCTTCTGCCTTTCGACCCCTCAACAACTCAGGCTCTTGCTATGTCACTCACCCTCTCCCCTCACTCCAACCCCTTTTTTCTGCAATCTCAGTTCCTCGCTCTCTCTCACTCTCTCTTTATCCTTCCATCCCCAAATCCCTCTCCAGGTTTCTCCATCTCCATCTCCATGTCCTTTCTCTCTTTACCCTAATTTATCCCCAGGTTTGGTCTGCCCCATCCTGATCACCTGTACACTCTCAATCTTCCCTCTCCCCCTCTTTGTTTACTAGGCCCAGTCCTCCTCCCTCTGTGGATTTCCACTCCCTTTTCCTCCTACCTTATCCTGGATCCTATCCCTCTAAGCTGGATCTTTCTCCCACTTCTTGCCTCCATCTTGAGTCCTCCCTCCCCCTCCCTCTCCCTGCACCTCCACCATCCCATGTACAGTTTCCTGTCCCCCGCTACCACTACATGTATATCTCTTTCTCTCTGCCCCCACCATCCCAGTCTCTTTCTCCCTGCCATTGTCCTATATGATGTGGGACTACTGAAATGTACCCCTGATTCTGGCTAGTTTCAGTTGCTCCCTCCCCTCCCCCCACTGGTGGCTATATCCCCCAGATATTTTTTAGCCCTCCCCCCCCCCCCCCCCCCCTCAGCCAGCAGGACTAGCATTTAAAAGCACATCTATATCCTCTGCTGCATAGGGCCAGTCTTGTGATTTGAGCTGCAA
Organism: Rhinatrema bivittatum; assembly: GCF_901001135.1. Classification (NCBI taxonomy): domain Eukaryota; kingdom Metazoa; phylum Chordata; class Amphibia; order Gymnophiona; family Rhinatrematidae; genus Rhinatrema; species Rhinatrema bivittatum. The sequence continues at coordinate 97,975,948 of NC_042616.1, read as the reverse complement.
GATCCCATAATCTCACTGCCCATACTGCTAGACTATCCCACAATTGTAGAAGAAATGACATGCTATTAAGTGTTGCTCTTCCTGCCAGCCTGATTGTGTCCAATTTCAGAAACCATACCTCTAAAAGAATATATTTTATTTATTTACTTACTTTGATTTGATTTATGCCTTTCTTTTAGACAGAGTTGAGGCAGACCAAAGAAAGGCTATCAAACTGGTACAGGAATGCACTAAAAACCCTATGAAATGAGACCTAAAGACCTAAATATGTATACCCTAAGGAAGAGAAGAAAAGAGAGAGGAAGAATTTGATAAAGATGTTCAAATACCTCAAAGATACAAATAATGCACAAGAAATTTTTTATCAGTGAATAGAATGTTCTAGAACAAGAGAGCATAATATAAAGATAAATGGTGGTAGATTCAAGACTAACATCAGAAAATAATACTTTTGGAAAAAGGTGCTGGATTTATGAAGCAGATGTTTAGTAGCAGCAATGAAGGGAAAAACAGTAAAATAATTTAAGAAGACATGGGATAAGTACAGAAGATCATTAGCCGCAAAAAAGTGAAAGAAAGTCCAAGTTCAGCTACATTGTAAGGCATTGCAACAGGAAGTAATATGGACAGATTGGATGGGCCCTATGGTTCTTATGTGTTGTCATATTCTATGTTTCTATTATCAAATTGTGTGAGAGTCTGTCAATAGCATTAGACAGCTTGCACAAAATGGATAAAAGAATATTGACCTTATAAGGGTGATTGTGTCACTGATGGAATAAGGAAAGTTCTGAGCCTATTGTGTTTTGTCTAAATGGATGGGCCTGCTTTTAGTAGGGATCTCAAATTTTGGTAATGGATCACTTAGAGACCTATGCAGTTAACCTTACCATTCATGTTAAGGCCCTCTTGTGCACAGCATACTAAAAATAGCATGCTATGCAAGACAATAAAGATATCCTTACAGATGTTTATGTGGGCTCGCCAAAATTTGAGACTATGCTTGCAAATTAAGGAACATCAAATGCAAATTAAAGCTTTGCCAGCTCTCACAAAATAGCATGGAATGCTGACTCTCCACACTATTTTGCATCTAGAACCTCGTGTTAGTTAGCTTCTTTGCCAAATAAGGACCAAAATCCCCTGTGCTATGTGGAACAAATTGAACAGCTGCTTGGAATGGAAGATTTCCTCCCTCCCTCCTGCTAAAACATTCAACCCCATCCAGATCATCCCCAACCTTCCTTTCCTCTCTTCCTACCTCCTGGGCCAGAGAAGGGAATCACCAAAGTTTGGCAACCTGTGATTCAAAAATAATATACCCATCTGTGTGCCCCCATTCTCAAGTCCAGTATTCGATTACAAAAGATGCTCCCCAAGGTCCCCCCACCCCCACCCCTCCAGAGCCTGGCAACCGATTCCATAAGAAACCCCCCCCCCCAAGGCCCCAGAACCCCAAGCCTCCTCCACATTCCCCCTATCCCCTGACAACCTATACCACTGAGCTTCCCTGCATTCAAACCCATTCACCTTCCCTCTCCACCCCAAGACTCTGTGAAAGGTGCATTTATCCTTCCAGAGTGTTCCAGTCTTCGTGGACAGGAAAGAAGATGCAGCCTTCCTGCTCGCATTGTCACTCATTGCCAAATGGCACCAATAGGGGCACTTCCCCATTAACATGTGATAGTGTTGAAGTACCTACAGTGGCATCAGTTGATGAAAAGGAGCATTCGAACTGGCTCAGAGTTAGGAAAAGCTAATGGTGGCTAAGATTTCAGAGAGGATGAAGATGAAGGAAAGAAGAATGGAAAAGACTGAACATATGGAAGGAAGAGACACAAGTTTCAGCAGCAGGAAAGAACTGGAAATACAGGTAGAGGTTAAAAGGGCCAGAGGAAGACCAAAAAAAGATGTGGATCAATACCTTTTATCAAAATATCAAGGGCCATGATTCAAATAAGATAATCTGAGTGTGGAACATGGCAGAGGGTACGTGCTAGGATCATGGACTCTGGATGGGTAGGAGAAGAATTGAGGTTAAAAATCACCTGTATTCAAGTCCTCAAACTAATTGCGTCCCCTGCTGTGAAATGAACTTGTTATGAAGTAATCTTGATTTTTTTTTTTATAGTAGATGTTTTAAATTAAACTTTACTGCTGAGATGTTTTTTATTTCCCTCTCTCTCAGTATATTTAAAATTAAACATTCAAGCAGAATTCATATGACTATTGTTTTAAATTTATATTGACTATTCCTTCCGGGAATAAAGTCATATTTTCATTTAAACAATAATAATAAATTGTTCCACTAAATATTAGTCCCCCTAGACCAAACAAATGATCACATAGCTGTTAGCAAGATAGTTTGGCTTTTTTGGTATACAAGATTTAACGGAACAAGTAAATAAAAATAATCTCTATGAAAACCTGCATTTTAAATTACTGTACAGCCCATTCTAGAAATGTTATCAAGGCTTAATGAGCCATGTGAAAATGAGCAGTGCATGTAAATCATCATGGATTTTCATTTGAAATGGAATTTACGGAGCTCAAAAATCACTACCTTATTGGCAGCACTCTAAAAGCTGAGTCAACATCACTTCTAGCCTTCAGTGCCTCTTTCTTATACTGCTGAGCTACTGCAAAAGTCTGATCAAACTTGGCACCAGACCCGCTGTACAGTGCCAAATTAGTTAATCAGAGACTGATTCTTCTGAGGGGTATGACTAATGGTAAAAATTCAGCTTAAATTCATTTGAATGACTCCCATTAGGATACTGTGCATACTCAAAAGAAGGAATCTTAAAAGTCTGCCATTTTTTCTGATTTTCACCCATTAATTTCTAAATTCAGACTTTGTATATATGAATTATTAATAATCCATTGATGTGCAGGATCTGCAATAAATGTTGTTGGTAAGAAGTCATTGTTCCTAGACAGAACTATGATTTATAGTCATGCTAAATTTCTCTCTCTCACACACACACACACACACACAAACACATAAATGCAAAGTCACAAAACTGCCTTTCAAAATCTTACACAAAGTCAATGCAAAATAATACACAGTACAGAAAGTCATATAAATCTTAAATGATTTGGCTGAGGAATCTTTTTATACTGAAGTACCAAAGTTTAAAACATTAGATTCAACTAAAATATACTTATTTATGTATCTATTTTACTATGGTTTCTCCAATGTACATAATATGACCTTCACTTGTAAGTAGGACTGAAGGGAGTCAATGCACATTGTATAAAAATAAAAGGAAGAGTGATGTAATCATGGGGTTTAGGGATTTTATGATATCTTAAATATATAGCTATCAATTCCCATGTTTCATTGCCAGAAAGCAGCCAGTAGCAAATTGTTTTCAAGCGGGCTAACAAATAAAATTATTTGCTATTTAAATCTACAGCAGCGATTACACAGGAGGCCATATAGCAGTGAAATCACGGATAAAGAGCATATAATGAATCATTTCGGGCCTGCTTGACTCTGAGCAGTGGACTGTACTAGTTGACTCACTTGTCTATCAATGAGCCTCATTATCCCTTTCAGACCTGGAAAATCATTTGCTTGACATCGGTCCTCGAAAGTATAAACACAAGGAAACCATACTGAGCATGTGCAGACTGTGAAATCAGCACAAAGTACTTCTGTCCTCACTTGAAAATGTTAGGGTGCTGTTATGCAGTATTTTATAAACTGAGAGACTCATACTACACAGTTTATAAAATACAGGCATTACTTTAGGCGTACCTACATATGCGTGTATGTGCTAAGCTATGCGCACTATTGAAAATTACTCTCCATTTGTCTTTACTCATCTGTGTACTCTGTAATGGCATGCTTTATTCATGCTCCTTAGTGTAGCTCTTAGCCCATTGTATCTGAATTCCTCTGCCTTTTATTCTCTATTCAATTTAATAATTTCTATTCCACATTTTCCAACAAATGATGGTACAAAGAGATTACAACATGCAATAACTACAAAGGTAAGAATTTTACATACATTTGTAATAATATTTGTTTATTTAATTTTAAGGCTTTTATATACCGAATTTCTTGATACAGATCAAATCAACTCGGTTTACATCGAACTAAGCAATTAACAGAAACAACAAGAGACAAATTTGAGGAAGCATAAAGTTACATTGTAATAATTAACACTACATTCACAAAATAAAGATGCATTGGTTCATAATCCAGACTTTGCTCCAATCAGCTTCTTACAACAAAACTCATCAAAAATGCACAGTAGTAAGCCAATTACTGCCCAACTCATATAACACAGTGTCTTAACAGTGAGTACGCCATAACCCTAATGACCGTGACATTCCCAACCTAAGGCTTACCCCCTGATTCTTCAAAGCATGCTGCAGCCTCACCATGAGCCAGTGTCCTGCACATCAGGTGTCCCACCAGTGGATGCATGAATGCATTCCCAAGGATTTGCTCTGTAGAAGAAGACATGATCTCTATTTCAAGTATAGTGGTATGCACTGCCTTCTTTTCTGCTTTTCACCTGCTGCATACTGATGTGGCCTGGGATCCATAACTGTCCTTTCAGCTTCACCTGGCCATACTGACACCGCACCTCTGGGGAGCACCGCAAGGAGGAGAAGGTACCCCAGAGGAGGAAGCAGGGCATCAGTCTCCCTTCCATCCTCCCCCCCCCCCCCCCCCCCATCAATCCTTCACCTTAGGAAAGGACCAGAAGGTTTAACGCCCTCCTTCCTCCCTCCCTCTCTCTTTTTTTTTTTTTTTTAATTAATGTTGGGGGAAGGGGTTCAGTTTCAAATTTGGTTCCTTGGTGGATATTGTAGATTTAGTGGGTATGTATCTGGATGTATGCAAGTGCTGTAGCGTGAGTGCCTGTGTACAGTGAAGGACCCGATAAAATATATATATGAAGGTGAGAACAAATGTACAAAAGGGGGGCTAGGGTGCAAGCATGTGTGATTAGTGAGCTTGTTGAGATGCTTGTGCAAAAGAAAGGGACAGTCAATGTTGCTTTTGCCTCAATGTGCTGCAGCAATTAAAAGATTGTCTCTTTAAAATAAATGAGAAACAGCATCTGCATGGGCCTGTTTTTCAACTTTTTTCCCAAGAAGTTTTTAGGATTTTATGCCAATGAAATGAATAGAGTAAAACGAATGGGTGCAGCGGGGTAAGCTCACATGCTTTTCCATGTGAAGGAAAGAAAAATTTTAAATGTATTTTTCTTTTCATAGGATATTATGGAAACTATTGAAAGAAAAGGGGTGGCTGGCTAGAATTATGCCTGCCTCAGGTAGGAGTAAATCAGTTTTGGATAGAGATGATTAAAAATTATGGGGTCAAAACTGGCCGGTTAAGTAATTTAGCCACATAGAACTTATCTGACTAAGATATGATGTATATTCAGCAGCAGGGCTGAGTAGCTGAATATACGCATATAACTGAGTGCTTAGCCAGGTAAGTTTAACTGGCTAAGGTTAGACCTAGCTCAGCTGTACAAGATATGCAGCTAAGTAACATAACAATAATCCACAAAGTCATCAAAAACTCTTCTCCAATTGAACTCACTATCCCTTTACAACTACACACCTCTTCCCGTCCATTGAGGCTAGCCCAGAGAGGCACGCTAAAGGCCCATCCGCTCAAAACTTCTCTTAGTAAAAGAGCTCTTTCCACCACTGGACCTAAACTCTGGAACTCTCTCCCTCCTGACCTGAGATTGGAACAATCGACTCCCACCTTTAAAAAGAGACTCAAGACTTGGTTGTTTAATCAAGCATTCTCCTAATCCCAATAACTATTCTGAACTTTTCAATATTCGACCTCAGACCCGACTCTGACAATTCCGAATATATATTCTCCTATATTATATTGTATTTAAACTTTACTTTCCTTGCTCCATTGAAGTTATTTATTGCTCTCATTAAGTTATTTTATTTATTTCCAAGTTAAATCTTCCCTGTTCTCTGTAAGACATTATTCTACATTCTGTCAATTTATTGTTACAATGTAAACCGAATTGATTAGCAACTTTGTTGCTAGAACTTCGGTATATAAAACTGTTAAATAAATAAATAAATAAGTCCAAAAATCGGCAATTAGCCACATAAGTTGTATGGCTAGCTCGCTCTGCCCCGATCCGCTCACAACTTATGTGGATAACTTTTTAACCACATAAGGGACTAGTACGGCAAGGTAGCCACCGCTGAACATGGGCACATATTCAGAAACCGCTACGTAGACCGCATAAATCCCACTTCTCCAGCTAAATAGCATTGAACGTGCTTTGAATATCAGGCCCTGTGTATCTAAGGAGTGAATTGCTAGCACTGAAGCAGGAAAAGAGGCATGAAGATGGCTGCTAATGGAGAGAATTGGCAGACTCTGCCTCCTGCATACTGAGAATATCTTTTTCATCCCTTTCTGAATATCTTTTTGAGGGTTTGAAAACACTGAATATTGGCCACAGATCCACATTAAGAAGAATCCTTAACTGGGAAAATATAATATTCTGCCACAATTCATCTTCTAAAGACCAAAAACCTTTCTGTGAATTGACCCCGTAGATACTGTACCCGAATGTAACTCGCCTTGAGCTACCAATGAAAAGGCATGAGCCAAATGTAAAGTAAATACAAATAAATAATAATTGGAATATTTGTTGAGTCAAAGAATAATAAAAATAAAATGTAAAAAAAAATGTCATTTGTGAAAAATAGTTAAGAATAATAGCTGCATGATCTAATGCACCTTTTACGGTGTCGCTATTTGCTGTGAAGGGCTGCAGCCGGCCGCACCGCAGCTGCGGCCTTTCGCAGGCCCACCCCCCCACCCCCTTTTTCGCGGGATTCATCATTCCGCGAGGAATGATGAATCCTGCCCTAAAGTGTTTCTCTTTCGTGCCTTAGGAGTTTGGGTCTCTGAATGGAAATGTAGTTTTAAAAATGTCTGTGACAAACTACTGTGCATCCTTAGCTACAAAGAAGTGAAAGAACACCAAACAAGAATAGAAGACTATAGTATTACACCAGTACATAAGTTGGGCAGACTGATTTGGGCCTTACAGTCATAATATACTGTCATATTCAATGTTTCAATGAAGATAGTTCATTTCAAATAAAATAATTTAAAATAATTTATTTTATTTATTCGTTATCCAAGTGATGTATACTCACCTGAGGCTTAGGAGTCCATGGACATTTAATAAAGTTCTGTTTTGCAAATGACTTAGAGAAAAAATGTAATTGATGCAGAAAAATTCATATAACAAACTAGAATGTGATGCTGATACCTGGCTTGTAGCTAATGTGATTTAATGGGTTGGAAAAGTTGAGGCAGTTTAATGCAGATGTGTAATTTCATCTTCACTATCTGCAAACTTCCATGAGTAGAAAATATAGGGGGTTATTTACTAAAGGTTTATCACACGTGAAAAGTGCCTTTTCGCATGCAATAGGATTTAAATTAGCTGGCGGGGAGGAGTCGGGGGGGGGGGAGGGGAGGAATCAGGTCGTGGAGGGAGAGAAGTCGGCCATGGCACCACTGCCGGCGATAATATGAGGAACATTATCGCTGGCAGTAGCACAGCGAATAGCTACATCTTTTATGGGGTCGCTATTTGCTGTGAAAGGCTGCAGCTGGCCACACTGCGGCCGGCAAAATCACACCGCCTCAGTGCAAACGGCTGCGGCCTTTCGCAGGCCCACCCCCCTTCACTCCCCCGCCCACTGCCCATAGACTGCTATCTAGTTTAATCACTCAATGAACAAATAGTACAGGACTGCCCTAGTAGCTTAGAAATAGTGCTCTGCACTACCTGATTTGATCCCTGCATCAGGCCTTGTAGTCCCCAGTCAGTTTATGGTCCTTTGTTTTCAGTTTTTATTTAGTTTCCCTGAGAATTTATCAGTATTTATTATAATGAACAAAAATAGGAGATAATCAGTCTAAAAACTGAGCAATTTTTATTCCACTGATTTTCTTCCATTTTTTTTTACTATACTTGCAGCCACCATCCCAGTCACCTCTTGGGTACAATGGCATATGGGAAGCGCCACAGACTACACAGGGCGCCATGACCTCCTAGAGTTTTTTCACAGGGGAAAAAAGTCAGTCTTTTCAAGGACCACAGGGTTTTGTCCCTCTCTGGGGCTCTTCTGCACACTCGTCACACCAAAAAATATCACTTTTTGTTCCAGTTCTGTTGTTCAAAATACAAAATCTTTACTGAATAGGGATGTGCACTGATTTGAAACAAATGGATAAAATGAAACAAATAAGTCAATGTTTGTTTCACTGGTGGATCCAAGAAGCAAATGGAGGGTGTCCATGAGTTTAAACAAAAAGTTTTGTCTCATTTGTTTATGTTTCCCACTCAAGTCTATGTCTGTGCTGTGAGCACTGAACAAACACATGTAGTTCTTGCTTGTGTGACATCACATCCTCTTGGGAGCCAAGGCAGGACAACTTGATAAAGAGACGAGATGGAGAATAAGTCATAGTGAGGCATCTTTTTAACTAGCCTATAGCTGTCATCTGGGTCAAGTGATGCTGATGTCCTGCCACTGAAAGGTCTGGGCATGTGCAAGAAAGTCTCTTTTTCTTCTCTAGTAGTTGGTAGAGAAGGTTCTATTTTAGAGAAGATCCCTGAGAGTTCAAAAAAAGCTTTTTAAAAAGTTGGCTTTGGCACTGGTAAAAGGCTGTTTCTGATCTTTTCTACTGCAATTATTTCACTCACTGTAAGATAAAGATAGAGGCAGAAATACTGTTCTTTCTCTGATTACTCGGGAGGAGTGTGAAGATTAAACCACTGCTTTTATATCTGTCTGAGTGTCTAGTGCAGTGCAGAACATAAGAACATAAGAAATTGCCATGCTGGGTCAGACCAAAAGGTCCATCAAGCCCAGCATCCTGTTTCCAACAGAAGCCAAACCAGGCCACAAGAACCTGGCAATTAACCAAACACTAAACTGCAGTGAGGATAACATAGTGAAAAGTAAAGAAGATTAAGAAGAGTCTTGCAGACTGCCAGCCTAGTAAGTTCTGTTTAAATTTCTAACTGTTTTGTGTGTGTGGAAAGGATTAAATCAGCAGTACATTGCACAGCACATATATACACAGTATATGTGTGTGTGTGTGTGTGTGTGTGTGTGAGTGTGTGTGACAGACATTTATGCACACAGAGTGGTACTACGAGTGGTAGTACATTATCAATTAATAAATTCCTTTGTAATATCTAAACCCCAGTAGGCAAATTCTATCATACAACTGAGAGGAAAAGGCAGAAGAAAGCATGGCAGCTTTGGCTGGGGTCAAGGATTTGCTGCAGAGCTAGCCCAGCCTAGTAGTAGTCCTACTCCTAAACTGAACAAAGTCTACTTTTAGCCACAGATTGACAGGCATGAAAAGCAGTTCAAAGTAGAAACAGTTGAAATTTGGAGAGCATATACCACCACCCCCTGCTTCTCTCCTTCTTGTTATGGAGCAGAAGGAAAAGGAGGGAGAGTCATACAAGGATGACAGTTACAGGGCAGGGGCATGGACTGGTGCAGAAGAAGTGCAACAGCAAAAACCAGCAGCATGCTCCTCTACATTGTTTATTGCTTCTGAGGCAATTAAGGCAGTATTTTTAACAATTGATTCTGAGGAAGAATCTTGTTTGGGATTCCCTGAATTAGAAATTGAAGAACTAAAAGCTGAAGAAAATTTGGGAGGTTTCATCAGTAGCATTTTAGCTTCCAGGAGAGATAGATAATTTTGACAGTGTTGAGAACAACTATCAAGAAGAACAGGCAGCACAGGTAGAAAGGATGAGTGATACCCCTGGAATTTGTCCTCAGGGTCCACCCTCTACCTCAACTCCGCAGGCAGCATCAGCACTACAATGATATAGAGAACTGATTGTGGGAGACATCCCTGATCTGGAGACACTTTAGAGTAAGAAAAGACCCACATCTTGCTCAGTGTATTCATTGCTGTAAGAATATCAGTCAAAGAAAGCAATTAGGACATCTGACAAATGGCAACATGTAGCATCACCTGCAGAAGTAGCACATGCTAGCATTTGAATCAGGGGAGAGTGGCCGTACTGGTCTGACAACCTCTTTTGCCATACAAAGTAAAATCCAGAGGACAGGGGTTGTAAAGGGGAAAACATTTCCCCAAGCTGATCACACACCCCTTCCAGTAGTCTGATGGTAGGACAGTGGCACCCTGTCATGAATCTGCAGTGGCAACCCACCATAGAGGAAATAAGGTGGTACTCCATATCACTGACCCAGGGCAAGAGGCAAGCAGCATTGAAATTAGTAATGAAGTGCACCAGGGAAATAAATGCACTCTGTAGGCCTCTGTAGGTAGGCTCCAGGGCTACATTTATTAGGTAGGTTATTTCCTCCCTGTACAGCCAGTGTTGCAGTTGCATATGTAAGGATCTGATGCTGAGAACTCCTCTAGCCTGCAAGTAGCACTATGGGCTCCTTGGTCTATCTGTTCTAAACTCCCAGCTCTGTGCTCTTTGCTTCCATGTGTCAGCCATCTTTCTCCTGTATAAGACATATTTATACTGAGGCATTCTCATCATTCAGTTGCTAGAGCTTAATCCTACCTTTCAGTCCTTGAACTCTGACTCCATTCCTATATTCAGAAGACTTCCTCATCTTCAAACTCTTCATTCAGTGTCCTGCTTGTTCTCCTTCCTGGGTTCCCGGATTTGTGTTTTGTTATTGCTCCTCGCTCTTCTCTAGGCCTCTTACACTTTGTTCTTGTTGGGGGCTATGCCCTCTTCTTATGCCTTGCCAGCCACCAGCACCAGAGGGCTCAACCCAAAAGAATGGTGGCTGACCTAGGCAGAAATCCATCTGTTATTGGTGGCCTGGATTTGACACTCCTGGCACTAGATTGCTTGTTTCTGGAGCAACTCACAGACAATCTGTTACAGCATTCAGGTGCAACTAGCTAAGGCAAAGGGGAATAGAGTGCATTTCACCAGCAATATATGGACCAGTACAAACACTTTGCATGCTTGCCTCTCCCTGATGAAATGCTTTTCATTGAAGCATTTATGATGCTGGGGTTTTACTAAGCTGGTCTGGCTGTATCAGAGTTCTTTATGTATCTTAGGGGGTTATTTTCTAAAGCTTTATCACGTGCATTAGGGCCCTAATGCACGCGATAAGGCCATATTGCATGCCAGCGAAATGTTAGTAACGTTATCGTCGGCAGTAGCACACTGAATAGCACCACCTTTCACAGTGGCGCTATGTGGTGTGAAAGCTGGCAGCCAGCTTTCACTGCCATGAGGTGAAGGCTGCAGGCTTTCACAGGCCTGCCCCCCCGTTTTCACAGGATTCATCATTCTGCAAGAAATAATGAATCCAGGCCTTAGTTATTTATTGCTATCCCATCAGACTAGTAGTTTTTATGTTATATTATCAGAAGTATGTTTGCATTTTAGTTAATTTTATTGTAATTTCATCAGGCAAGTAGTTTTTATATTATGGTAAATTTTGTATTATATTTTTAAGCATTTATGTTATTTTGTTTTCATGTTATTTATTATGCATGTTTTATTATGTATATCACCTAGTATATTCTTAGGTGATTAAGAAATTTTAATAAAGATAAAGGGTCCCTTGCTGGGATCATTTGAGATCATGTATTGGATTGCTTTTAGAATTGTAACAACTTTTTGCCAGTCAGGATGTTTCTATGTTTTACATATGTGTGAAATTAGATTTAATTAAAGTTATTTATGTAATGTGACAGGACGTTTTTTGGCCTATCAGTCTTAAGCCTGCACCAGGAGATGGAGTTACAAATAAATATTTTTATTTCTTATTTTTATTTAACAGATTTTATAGAGCATTGTTTAGTTAAAACTTTCACAATGGTTTACAATTTTTTAAGAAAATAAATACATCATTTGAGATAAAATACATACTTAAAAGGGTAAAATACATAATAATACAGATAAAATCTTAAAACAAATAATTAGAAACCGTAAAAGATAAAAGCACTAAGAAATTCAGTTCAAAGACTATCATTCACCTATGCTGTACACTCTTTTGAACAACCATGTTTTTAAGTTCCGTTTAAAATTCTTAAAATCTGGCTGTAGTCTTAGCTCAGGTAGCATTTCGTTCCAGTGTTTTGGGCCTGCTAGTGAGATAGCTCTATCATGTACTGATGTTAATTTAGCTGTATTGATTGAGGGTATGGTCAATAGACCCTTATTTGCTGATCTCGTTCCTTTGTGGGGTATGAAGCCGTATTGCTGCTTTCAGCCAATCATTTTGATCTCCAACAATCACGTTGTGTAAAGTACATAAAGTCTTAAAAAGGATACGTGACTCAATAGGCAGCCAATCCAAAACTGGTGTTATTTGTTCATCCCTTTTTTCCCCATTAATACTCTAGCGGTGGAGTTCTGCAACAATTGTAAGGGCCTAAGTGTTGATGCTGGAAGCCCTAAGAGCAGGGTGTTGCAGTAATCAGTGCTGGCAAAAATTAAAGATTGCATGATTGTTCTAAAATCATTTTGTTTTAAAAATGGTTTTAGTCGCTTCAGTGTCATTAGTTTAAAATATCGTTATTTTATTTTTTTTGATATGTGTTTTTTAAAACTTAAATCTGACTCAATAATAACACCTAGATCATGCACTGTCTGTTATAATTTTGGAATTATCATTTAAAACTAATGGGGGTAGTCTTTCGCCTGACTATTTTCTTTTGAAAAGTACTATTTCTGAATTATTTATATTTAGGACAAGCTCCCCCCAAATAACTCCCATTAGTGGACAATAACGGGAGTAACAATTTTTCACGATAAATTGGGAACATTTCTATTGTATCGCGCACTCTAACGATTTTTGATGATTTAAAAAATATCGGACGATTTTTTTAAATCGTCAAAAAACGATTCACATCCCTAATACTTATGGTTAACTTACTTACCCTTGGTCCGAACTCCAGGTAATTTCTCTCTGTTTACCTCTGAAGCAGGCTTTGGCTGGAGGTCTGAAGAACCATCCGGGAAGGAGGTTGCTTCCAGGTCTGTTACTGGCAAAGCTGCTGGGCTGCTCTTGGCTCCTCATCACCTCAGATTCCGCATCACCATCTGACACCAGGCAGGGTGCCTCCTCTCTCTGGTCTCCTGGCCATGCCTCGTCTTCTCCCTCCTCAATAGCAGGGAGTGCTGAGCTGCTTTCAGGTCCACTCCCTTTCTCTTATTAGCCCCCCCCAACTCATACTTTCCAGCTGATAAATATCCATAAGCTTGTGCATAATTAATGAGGTGGGTGGAGGGTCTTTGCCACATTGCAGGTCTTTCCACCCTTTTTTCTTGGGGGGGGGGGGGGGGTGGTATTTCTGCCACTAAGGCTGTCAGCCACGTCAGCTTTTCTCCATTTCAGAATACTACCCCTTTCTCCATTTCAGAATACTACCCCTTTATCCAAGGGTGGGGGTCCCTCTGACCTCCAGATTTCCCTTAACTGCTTTTGAGCTTAACTTGTTGTATTGTCCTTCTGCCTTGGTTTAGTTACACAGGAACTCACAAACAGGAAGATCTTGATAAGTATCCTTCAGTTCAGTTTAAAGTTTCCACCTGGGCAAAAGTTCTTTAGTTGTAAGAGTGTTTTGGCCTGTCAGTATACTAGTCAGCATAGCTATTATGATTCATATTGGGTGCTTTCAGTGGTTAAACATGGGATATATCCCTACACTAGCTTACCCCCTACGTTAGCTAATATAACTGGCTTCACCTTGTTCTCTTCCCTTGAGAGAGATTTACCCCTTGATGTCCACCCAGATTCCTGTGACCATACATCTCCCTTTCTGTAGCCAGTTCACCTTGGCTTTTTTATAACCTGGATATCAATCAATTATGTTTTCAAAGAGATTTTATTCAGTTTGTATGGAATAAAAAGAATTACAGAGAATAATAAAATGGAAGACTTTTCTAGTGATTCATATATTTCACATTATTACATAACAAAAATTACTTTTCAATCCAGAGTTCATCATATCAGAACAGAATTAACTTTTATTCGACATTATGATTAAAAAAAAAAAAGCTCTGGAATGAAGCAATTACAGGGCATATCAATTTCTTGTTGATCATGATCCTTCCAGCATACAACAGTCTAGAACAAAATGGAGGAAGTTCTTAGGCACCAATACAAGTTGCAAGGTTCTATGAGTGCAGGGCATCATGGTGAAATTACCAATTTTGGAGAAACTGCTTAAACCTCTTGCCTGACCTCTGGTTCCTTCACACCAGAGTAACTACATAATGATTTTAAGGAAAATAGCATTTATATTGGAAATGCTTAACCACAGCATAAAGCAGACTTCAAATTTAATAATAAAATGAAATATTGGTATCAAATCAATACAACAACAAAAAAAATATCAAGTCATGACAATATTCAAAGCAGCTTTGGGGTAGATTTTCAAAGGGTTACGTGCCGGGTTGCACGAACAAATCTATGCCCACGCTTAGATTTTAAGATCTGGCCCTTTGTACATATGTATTTAGCATCTGAAACTGAAACCTGAACCTCAAGGAATATACAACATGCTTATTAGTACAATGTCTGCAGCATTTAGTCACACTTGTTTATTGTAGAGAGTGGTCCTGACATCCGCATAAGGACTGATCATTAGAAGGCATTACCTTATCTCTCCATTTTATCTTCATCACAAGTCTGTACAGTTATTGGCATAGGACATTTGAAGGCCCCACCCTGTCCATTATTTTATTTATTTAAAAATTTATAACCCGCTCTGTCTTCAATTCTAGGCAGATGACAAATTAAACATCCATAAAAAAGAATTAAACAAAATATACCTAAAATATCATGTTAAAAATACATGTGAATGTTAGTCTGACCACTTACAACACTAATTGACATAATAACCTGCAGCAAACATATATTTTAATTAAATTTATTGAATGCCTGCTCAGATAAGTATGTTTTGAGTAACTTTCAGAATCTGAGAACAGTAGATTCAGCCTTCAGCTCTTCAGGCAGAGAGTTCCACAAAGAGCACCTAACCACTAAAAATAACCTTTCCCTGGACTCAGAGAGATGAAACTGCCTAATGGTCAGCACCTCCAGTAGACTTCAAAGGAGGACCACAAGACTCACACCAGCTTATAAACCTTAAGCACAGTATTAAAGCTGTTAGGTGTCATCCCATTAACAGTCATAAACACAAGCAATAGCATAAGAATCTTAAACGTTATTCTCCAACAGATAGGCAACCAGTGAAAGTTGAATAAGACAGGGGGTGTACGGTCTCAAACCTCAGTCCCCAAAACAATTCTCACTGCCACATTTTGAACAATCTGTAGGACCCTTAGTGTGGAATGAGGCAGCTTGATATATAGAACATTCCAATAATCCAAAGCATGCATGACCTTCTTTAAGTCAGGCTCAGATAGAAAAAGTTTTAAATGGCGAAGCATGTGAACCTTATAAAAAGAGGCTTTGAATACATTCTTTATCTGTTGACAAAAAGAGCAGGGTGGCCCATTCTCCTCATAATTCAGCCCTCTTTGTCCATTAGTTGGGAAAAGGATGGCCCCACCCCAGCCACAAAAGCCAAAGTATAGACAGACTACCATTCCCTCACCACATGCCCAATAACACACACAATCTCACTACTGGCAATGAGGGGCCACGAACTGCCCTAGTAGGCCGACTTGAGTTCCAACAATCTCACCACTTACCCCTAGTTTCAGGTGTGTATCCCAACTGGGTGTCCCAAAAATGCCACAGGCTTCAGTAGTGTCTTTCCACTTTCCAGAGACTCCCCTTGCCATAAAGCAATGCATAATGAATTCAGCAGCCTTCTGGACTGCATTATTAAAGATTAGGGGTGTGCATTCGGATTGACCGCATTAGTAAAACGCAACTCATATTTTTTTTTTACTTAAAAAATTGATTCGACATAAACGATCGGATTTCCCACATATCGAACATAGATATGTTCGATATGTGGGAAATCGCGATTGTTGAGCCAAAATAAAAATATAAACCCCCTCACCCTCCTTAATCCCCCCCCCGACTTACCACAACTCCCTGGTGATGGAGCGAGGAGTGAGGACGCCATTTCTGCAATCTTTGGCGAGAAGCATGTGACGTCGGTGGCACGTCGAGTGACGCGGCGTCACGTGATTCCCGGCTCGTTCGCGCCGGACGGCTCGTTCGGCCCAAAAAGAACTTTTGGCCAGCTTGGGGGGCCTCCTGACCCCCCCAAGCTGGCCAAAAGAACTTTTGGCCAGCTTGGGGGGGTCAGGAGGCCCCCCCAAGCTGGCCAAAAGTTCTTTTTGGGCCGAACGAGCCGTCCGGCGCGAACGAGCCGGGAATCACGTGACGCCGCGTCACTCGACGTGCCACCGACGTCACATGCTTCTCGCCAAAGATTGCAGAAATGACGTCCTCACTCCTCGCTCGATCACCAGGGAGTTGTGGTAAGTCTGGGGGGGGGATTAAGGAGGGTGAGGGGGTTTAAATTTTTTTTTTGCACATATGTACATATACCCAACTCATTGGATTTTTTTAATGTCCATATTGGCCGCAAGTGGGACCCCCTTTCGGACATAAAAAATATGAACATAAAATTTTGCTCTGCACATCCCTATTAAAGATGTCCATCCTAATGTCAAGGAGATGAACCCTGTCTGGCCTATACAATCCATGGCATTTCTCTGTGAGCCAAACTCAATGCAGCAATCACTTTTTTCATGACCTACTTCTGGAACCGGGTAGACTATTGTAATGGATCAGCAAGAAGAGCACTGCTATGGGACACATTTGTAGGTACTTTTAGAGGCCATTGACAGGAGTGGCAAGGCTTTCCTTAGCTGCTGAAGGCAAATGTATGCCCTGTTACCCTGCTGTTCAGTCTTGGATTGGTATCTCTCTATCCACACTCAATCATGACTAAAGCAAATGTATTTCCACAAGAGATCAGCAATCACAGGGGACAGCAATATAGGAGCTGCTAGCTTGCCTACTCTGAAGGTTCCAACAAAAACAATAAGAAAGCACACCAGAACAATAACACCTCAAAATGGTGGTGCAATTTATATGTGGGTATGTGCTATGTTTAGCATTCATCCACTAAAAGTAGCACATACCCACATGAACATTAGGATATTTGTATGCAGCATATTAATTTTCTGCCGCTAAATGGTATTAGAGTACAATCTAAGCACATCATAGGTTGTCCAGCTTTTTGTTCATGGCTTAAATTGTATCTAAATGTATACTTTAACAAAAGTAAGCCAAAAGCACTTCTTTAGTTAGCATTCCCCTCAGCATGGATCTTCCTAAAAAAATGACTCTACATTACAAAATTGTGCACAAAAGAGTACATAAATACTATAGATCAGCTTGTGCAATTTAGGACTTAATTCCTATGTAAAGGAATGGACCACTGCCTGCCTATGATCTCCTCTTTTCATTTAACATTAATAAAATAAATTGAGCTTTAGTCCTTTCCTTAAAAATGTATGAGAAGGTTTCAATGTTGCCGCTAAGCTTTTCCAGTGGAAAATTCTGAAACATGTCCCAGGATGACATTTTCAGCAAGATTAGAAAGTTATTATAATTAAAAAAAAAAAAAAAAAGAACCAGTTAAACATGTATTAAATGAAGTTGTACAACTGTCTAGCATGTCTTTGACCTTTCTGATTGGTTTCCCTTCCTGATGACAGATTAGATTGCTCAAATGTTTGTCCAGGTGTCAGTTCCACAAAATTGCCAAAATGATGGGTGCGTCCACCTATTTAACCTACATTTCTATACATTTCTACATAGGTATTTATGAGGCGAATAATGCATGAAAACAATTCCAGACAAATGAAAGTAAACATTTGTCTGAGCCATCCATTTTGCTTCATTGTCAACATCATGCACACCATACAGAGTATAGAATGCCTGGCACAAAACACTTCCTGTTAACATTTTAGATCCTACAGTCTTTTACAAACATTATTCATCTTCAGCTAAAACATCTGTTCTAAATCGTATGAGGATAATATTCAGCATCCCACATAGAACTGAAGCCTGTCCACACTGGACCTCAGAAAGTGCATGTAGACTTTAGCTCAGAGTTTCAAAGCAGTCTTACTAGCATAAGTTCACTTTGAAAATACCCAGATGTGCTGGGAAGCAGTGGCACATGGGCATGTAGATTTATGTGCATATGTATGAAACTTAAAAGTGTACACATAAATGGTTTCCCTGCTCCTGCTTTGATCAGCAGAATACCCCTTTGAAGTGCGTATAAAAATAGATGTAAAATCACTTTTGCACATACTTTTATATTCACAACACTCCCTCCCCAGGAGGCTGTGGTTGTTAGCCATAGGCAACAGAGAACGGTGAGGCTCCAATGGATTCGCAGACGTGGGAATTATGTGAAAATTCTGCTCTGGGTAGCAGTTGCACCCAATTGTCCTATCGCTCGTTGGAGTATGCCATCAGGAAAGTTTTCAGGGAACGACTGGTGCACTCTGCCGGCCCATTCGCTTGAGGATGGTACACGGTGGTGAGGCACAACTTTACCTCGAACATTTGGCAAAGGCCCGCTAGTACCGGGCTACAAACTAGGGCCCAAGGTCTGAGGTGATATACTTGGGCAGACCGTGTAGCCGGAAGATATGGACAAAGAAGAGGCGGGCCAGTTTGGGGGCAGATGGCAGAGCGGGAAGAGGGACGAAATGAGCCATCTTAGAAAAGCGGTCCATGATTACCCAAATCATGGTATGGCTATTGGATTTGGGAAGATCCACCACAAAGTCCATGGATACATGAACCCATAGGGCCTTTGGAATGGGTAAACCCCCATGGCCGACCCATGGGCACCTTCTGTTGGGCACACGTGGCACAGGAATCCACATAGGCTTGGGAGTCCTGGATCATGTTGGGCCACAAGGAGTACCGCTGAGTAGACTTAAGATGCGAGCCTGCCCAGGGTGCCCAGCGAGCTGGGACTCATGGGCCCATCGCAAGATGCTTTTGCGGAGTGCGGGGAACTATCATCTTCCCGATGGGCACTGAAGTGGAAACAAGCAGGTGGATGCGAGCAGGGTCGATGATATGTTGAGGAGTGTCGGTTGTGTTGTCCAGTTCAAATGAGCACGACAGCACTTCTGCTTGGAGGTTCTTCTCTCCTGGGCAGTATTTGAGGTAAAAATCAAATCGAGAAAAGAAGAGCGACCAACGAGCTTGCCTGGCGTTGAAACGGTGGGCTTGTTTCAGGTGCTCAAGATTCTTGTGGTCGATGTAGACAATGAACTCTTGTTGCACTCCCTTGAGCCAGGGGCGCCATTCTTCCAGGGCCAGCTTGATGGTGAACAACTCACGATCACCAACTCCATAGTTGTTTTCGGTGGGTGAGAACTTGTGGGAGTAAAACAAGCAAGGATGGAGCTTGCTCTTGGGAGATCATTGGCTGAGGATGGACCCAGCTCCTACAGAGGAGGCATCTACCTCAACAAAGAACTTCCAGATGGGGTCTGGGTGTTGCAGGCATAGTCTTTTAAGAAAAGCCTCCTTGACAGTCTAAAATGCCGAGATGGCTTCAGGTGTCCAATTCTTCGGGTCCACACCCTTCTTGGTGAGGGCTATGATGGGTGCAGCAATGTCGGAGTAGATGGCGATGAACTGGCAGTAGTAGTTGGCGAATCCCAGAAAGCACTGGAGTGCACACATGCCGGATGGCTGGGCCAATCCTGGGTTGACTGAAGCTTGCTGGGTCCATGGCAAAGCTGTTCCTGGATACAATGTAGCCGAGGAAGGGTAAGCTCTGCTTTTCGAAGATCCCGGAGATGCTGAAGGACTTGATGTACACCCTAGCGGTATGTCTGTAGATCCCGGGAGTAAATCAGGATGCCATCCAGATAGACAAGTACTTTGGAGTAGAGCAGGTCCTGGATTTTTCATTCATCATTCGTTGGAAGACCGCTGGGGTGTTGCAAAATCCGAAGGGCATTACGAGATACTCGTAATGCCCATCTCGAGTGTTGAAGGCAGTCTTCCAGACATCCGCGGGCCAAATCCGGACCAGGTAGTAGGTGCCCCTTAAGTCAAACTTGGAGAAGATGGTGGCGCCTTGCAGGCGGTCAGAGAGATTGTTGATTAGGGGTAGCAGATATTTATCTTTGCGGGTGATGGCATTGAGGCCCTTGTAATCAATACAGGGGCGCAGGCACCTATCCTTCTTAGTGGAGTGGAGGAGTATCCTAGTGGTTAGAGCTGTGGGCTATGAACCAGGAGACCAGGGTTTGAGTCCTGCTATCGCTCCTTGTGATCTTGGGCAAGTCACTTTACCCTCCATTGCCTCAGGTACAAACTTTACCTACATTAAATGAAAAAAGTGCAAAAAGCAGAATATATAAATAAAATAAATGAAGAAGAAGCCAGCCCCTGCAGGTGATGAAGAGGGCATGATAAAGTGGATAGACCTATCTCTGAGGGGGAAAGGTCCCGGGCAAGAGTTCAATGGCACAGTCAAATTTGTGGTGGTGGTATGTCGGCTTTCTGCTTAGAGAAACCGCCAGCATAGTTGGAGTAAGGTGCTGGTATCCCAGGGGTTGCAGAGGCAAGAGAGAGAAGTCAGGGAACTTTCACCAGTTCAACAGCCTTTAGCCATGATTCCTGGCAGTGAGGACCCCACTCAGAGAGCTGCAGGGTGGCCCAGTCGAACTGGGAGGATGCAAGTGTAAAAATTGGCAGATGAGTGTGTGTATATTAGCACATATGTGTGTCCAACCTATTTTATAAACCTCTCACATACATGTTCAAGTACTAGAGCATGAATAAATTGATGTGCTTACAAAAGGGGTGGGATGGGGTGGAGCAGTGGTGTTCTGGAGCAGGGCAAAAAGTTATGCACCTATACTTGCTATTTTATAACCAGCACAAGCAGCATGCATATGGCTGTTACCTGTGCCCAGTTACTTCTGCAATTTATTAAGGGGAAATCAAAATAACACTCTTTGGAGCCAATTACTGACTGGGTAAAGGGTCTGAAAAATCTGGGTGGAGTGCAGGCTGAATAACCGGGGGGGTCTACATGACCCCCCTGATAAATAGAGCAAACTGGTGGGTGAACTGGTTAAACTGTTCATTTTCTGTACACATGCATGTTATAAAATTACATCCCTTGCACATGTAAAAAGTGACATTTCCTAAGGAAAATGAGTGATTTGCACATGCTCATGCAAGTGCTTAAAATTCGGAGTACCCATATGTGTGAAGAGGCATATTTTGTATAATGGGCATGTACTTGTGCGAATGATATAAAATGCTGGTGCATGTGTGCGCTTGTGCCCAAATATGCACACATATGGGTGCCCACATGCTCATTTTAAAGTTATCCTCCCTGATAGCATTGAAAGTCAAAGGAAGAGATCAGAGCACCAAGTTAATTGGTATACAGAAAGAAGGGAAGATGGCCTAGGACAGAATCCTGAGGCACACTGCTCAATAATGGGATGCAGTAGAGGAGGATCCAGCAGAGGGTACACTAAAAGAGCAATGAGACAGGTAAGGAGAGAACCAAGACAAGAAGAAGTCCTGAAATCCAAGTGAGGACAGAGTGTCAAGGAGTAGGTGGGGATGAACAGAGTCAAAAGAAGCAGATAAGTGGAGTATAAAGACCGAGTAAAGGCTTTTGATTTTTAGCCAGAAACAGGTCACTGGAGACTTGAGAAAGGTCTGTTTATGTGGAATGCAGAGGGTGAAAAACCAAACTAGAGTGGATAAAAAAATAGCTTGAAATGAAAGAAAGTCAAGACAATGGTGGTGAACAGCACATTCAAGTATTTTGGAAGCAAAAGGGAGGAGGAAGATGTGATAATAGCAGGGCAGATAGGATCTAGTGTGGGGTTTTTGAGCAGTGGTGTCACATTGGCACGTTTGAAGGCAGCAGGAACAGTAGCGGTGGATAGTGATAGACTGGAGAAGTGACAGATGAAATGGGTGACTGCAGGGAAAAATAGAGTTGAGAAGCAGGGTGGTAATGAGGTCAAAGGAACAAGTAGTGAGTTTGGAAGAGGAGAGAAGATGGGCAGTTTCCTCCACTGTGATTTCAGAAAAGTAGGAAAGGTTGGCAGAGGTAAGAGGAAGGGGAAGGATAAAGGAATAAAGTGGGGGAGAGAGAAATAGGTGTGACTTGATTGAGAACTTGAGACTACTTAGGAGCAAATTTTCAAAACAATTATGCATTTAAAATGAGCATATATTCATGTAAGTAGCTTGTACTCATGTACATGTTATACTTTTTATAACCATCAAAAGTATGTGCGTATTTTCAGTCTCGTATGCAAAAAAGGGACGGTCTGGGGCATTCCAATGTGGGGTCAAGAGATGCGCATGCAAGTTCCTATTTCATAAGAGACTTATGCATATACATTTGGCAACTTATTTGCATAAATTTACACCTAATTATCGTGGGCAATTGATATCAGACTCGCCTATTGTTTACTAGTGGTTGGGTGGGAGGTTGAACTGGGGGACGTTCAGAGTGAAGAACTGGGAGGGTCTTGATGACCTAAAGAAGGACTAGGTGAACTGGTGGAGGTTTCGGCAATCTGGTGATTTCAATTACGTGCACAGGGCCTGATTTTCAAAAGCATTTACACATTTAGGGCCAGATTTTCAAAAGCATTTACTCGAGCAAAACTGGTTTTTGCTCGAGTAAATACACTTTACTCAAGTAAGTGGGCTTTTCAAAATTGCTACAATATATGCCATTGAATTGTCCATAGGATTTACTCAAGTAAGTGCACTTTACTCGAGTAAATAGCTTTTGAAAATTGCTACGATAGTATGTCACATTTACATTCGTAACTCCTTTGAAAATTACCCCCTAAAAATTGGATTTTACATGTGGAAATACAATTTATCCATGTAAGTGGACTTTTGAAAATTGCTACAATATATGCCATTGAATTGTCCATAGGATTTACCCACTTAAATGCACTTTATATGGGTAAATGGGTTTTTGAAAATTGCTATGTTACATTTGCACGTGTAACTCTTAAACATTTAGGGGGTAATTTTCAAAAGGAGTTACACGTGTAAATGTAACTACTATTGTAGCAATTTTCAAAAGCCATTTACTGGAATAAAGTGCACCTACACAAGTAAATCCTATGGACAATTCAATGGCATATATTATAGCAATTTTCAAAAGCCCACTTACTCAAGTAAAGTGCATTTACTCGAGTAAAACCCTGTTTTACTCGAGTAAATGCACTGGGGCGGATTTTAAGAGCCCTGCTCGCCTAAATCCGCCCAAATCCGGGCGGATTTAGGCAAGCAGGGCCCTGCGCGCCAGTAAGCCTATTTTACATAGGCCTACTGGCGCGCGCAGAGCCCCGGGACTCGCGTAAGTCCCGGGGTTTTCGGAGGGGGCGTGTCGGGGCGTGTCGGGGGCGGGCCCGAACCGCGCGGCGTTTTCGGGGCGTGTCGGGAGCGTTCCGGGGGCGGGCCCAGGGGCATGGCTACAGCCCGGGGCGGCCCGGGGGCATGGCCGCGCCCTCCGGACCCGCCCCCAGATCGCGTCCCAGCGCGCTAGCGGCCCGCTGGCGCGCGGGGATTTACTTCTCCCTCCAGGAGGCGTAAATCCCCCAACAAAGGTAAGGGTGGGGTTTAGACAGGGCCGGGCGGGTGGGTTAGGTAGGGGAAGGGAGGGGAAGGTGAGGGGAGGGCAAAAGAAAGTTCCCTCCGAGGCTGCTCCGATTTCGGAGCGGCCTCGGAGGGAACGGGGGTAGGCTGCACGGCTCGGCGCGCGCCGGCTATACGAAATCGATAGCCTTGCGCGCGCCGATCCCAGATTTCAGCGGATACGCGCGTATCTACTGAAATCCAGCGTACTTTTGTTGGCGCCTGGAGCGCCAACAAAAGTACGCCTATTCGCGGTTTTTGAAAATCTACCCCTTTTTATTTATTTATTTATTTACGGATTTTTTATATACCGGGGCACATAAGAAACATCACCTCGGTTTACATTCAAACATTAATTCAGCATATTGCTTTACATTAAAACATTAAAACTGAAAGAATACAAATCCATGTAAAAAACTTTGTATAATAGGAATGAATATCAGAGTATGAGTGTCTGTGGGATTAAACTAGAACGCAAAGCAAGGACTCAGTTCAATAATAGTAGGCTTTTTTGAATAGCCAGGTTTTTAAGTTTTGTTTAAATTTTTTGTAGCAATATTCCTGTCGTAATTCTGATGGCATAGTGTTCCATAGTCTGGATCCAGCAATGATGAAAGAACGTTCTTTTGTAGTGGACAGATTAGTCAGGTTGGGTGCAGGGGTCTTCAGTTTAGCTAAATGCTGGAATCTGGTTGGGCGGATTGATGTTTTGAATTGAAGGTGATTAGAGAACCAGTTCATATCTCTGTTGTGGGTGGCTTTATGAATCAGCGTCAAGGATTTATATATTATTCTGGATGCCACGGGTAGCCAGTTTAATGATTGAAGCGCTGGAGTGATGTGCTCATGGCGTCTTGTGTCAGTGATGATGCGGGCAGCTGCGTTTTGTAAAATTTGCAAGGGTTGAATTGTAGTTTTAGGAAGCCCAAGTAGCAAAGCATTGCAGTAATCAATCTTTGATAATATAGTCGCCTGTAGTACAGTGCGAAAGTCGTATTGGTATAAAAGAGGTTTAATACGTTTTAGTGTACGTAACTTAAAGAAACCACTTTTAACTGTATCCGCGATGAATTTTTTAAATGTGAAATTGCTGTCAATGATGACGCCAAGGCTGCGTACTTGCTGAGTAATAGTAGGCATGTCATTTGAAAGATTATCATAGCTCAGGGATGCGTTTTTTGGAGGTGAAATAATGATAAGCTCGGTTTTATTGGTATTAATAGCCAATTGATTGTCCATGAGAGTTGTTTTAATTTCTTCTAAGGCTGCATTCCAAGAGATCATGGCATTTGTGATAGTACTGGTGATTGGTATGAGTATCTGAATATCATCCGCGTAGATGAAGTATTGAAGATTCTGATTTTAAAAAGCATTTACATGCGTAAAACTGGGTTTTACGCATGTAAATGCACTTTACTCGAGTAAGTGGGCTTTTGAAAATTGCTACAATATATGCCATTGAATCGTCCATAGGATTTATTCACATAAGTGCACTTTACGTGAGTAAATGGCTTTTGAAAATTGCTACAATAGTAGTTACATTTATGCACATAACTCCTTTGAAAATTACCCCCTTACCTGTCATGTTTTAAAATATACCTACTTCCGCATTTAAACAGAGTTTTACATGAGCAGTAACACGTTTTTTGCATGTAAAATATGCATGAATATGTTTTTAAACTAGATTGCAATAGTACATGCTTTCTATGCTTTGCAGATATTTGCATGTAAGGAAACAATCATATGTCTGTTAGGAGGTAGACATACACGTATTTTATAATCTGAATTTAACTAATATATGTTATAAAACACTGTAGTAAATCTCTACGTGATTATATGGGGCCATGAGGAGCTGAGTTTAAAAAAGATTTGGATACGTTCTTGGATGAGGTCCATTACTTGCTATTAATCAAGCTGACTTAGAAAATAGCCACTGCTATTACTAGCAAGTAATGGACCTCATCCAAGAACGTATCCAAATCTTTTTTAAACTCAGCTACACTAACTGCACTAACCACATCCCCTGGCAACAAATTCCATAATGTAATTGTGCATTGAGAGTAAAAGAACTTTCTCCAATTAGTTTTAAATGTGCTAGATCATCATAGTGACATAAACCCCAAGAGATAATGAGAGAGATAAAAGGCACCAATAACAGTGGCATGAACAGCTTCCGGCACCAAGAGAGCCCAAAGCAGCACAATTAGTGGCCTTAATATTCCAAGGCACCATGGCAGGGGCAAAATGGTACCAGCAGGAGCAGGAGTTCTAAATGGCACTATGAGAGAGCCAGAAGATGACAGGACAGTAATAGTGGTGGAACAATACAGCAAGCTACTCTTTCAGGAGAGATGTGGGAATGGGAGGAAAGAGCTTACATTTTTTTTCCTTTCTTTAATTTTTATGTTTTTTGGAACCAAAACATCCAGTATAACCATGAGAGACAGAGTAGGAGAACCAGACTGGACCACCAGAGTGGAACAACAAAACAGCAAGATGCTACACCTAGAAGCACAGCAGAAGGAATGGGCTGGGCAGCTGCAGCAAGAGTGGCAACTAGAAACAACACAGCAAAGTGCTAAGGGGAAAAAAAAAATCAATGGTCATTGTTGATTAGTTGACTCTGATTATTTTGCCATTCATATAAATTCAAGGAAACTGAGTAGAGGGAGGTTGCTTTTAAGCCCAATTTCTCCACCTACTATGTTGCCAGCTGTGAATGATATGGCCTCACAATGCTCCTGCTAGTCCAATACTAAGCAAGCTGGTTGGTGGGTGAAAGAGGAAATGCTAGACCCCCTTGGCTAGATTGTAGCCTTATGTGCCATTATGCCAACGGTTCTGTGGCCATGTTCTCAATAGGCTCTGTGAAATGGCATATGACTGAAATAGGTGCTGGGGTCTACTTTTCTCAGGGAAGATTATCATCTCTGCTGCTTAGTCTCTGAAGCTGTGGCTCAAGTCAGAAGAGGCATTCTGCAAAGGGTGGTGGATATAGGTAAGAGAGGAAATGATAGCTGATAGGGTGATGCTCATGCTGACAGTACTGTGTGGGATGCCAACTCTTTCTTCTGCTGCATCTCTGTCTCTGACACTCCCATTCAGGCAGTCAAGGTTATACAGCTGAGAGCTGGGAGATGTGCATAGCCTTGCAGATGGTATTAAAAGCAAGGAAGAGTGATTTCACAGCTATAGTAATGTAGGTGGTAAGACCTGCATAGTTGTAGGCTGGGAGATATCCTTAGCTAGATCAGTGTAGGCAGAGTCAAATTCACAGACAGAGAAGGGTAAATTGTTTTTCTGTGGATATATGTTATATTACTATGATCCAACTTTTGATTTTCAGTCTATAATAGTATCCCTTATCCCAGATGCTTGGTCATTTATTTATTTATAAAATGTATTAATCACGATTCGAGTGCAGGAGATCGCTCCCGGACCCCCACTGGACCCCCAGGGACTTTTGGCCAGCCTGGGGGGGCCTCCTGACCCCCACAAGACTTGCCAAAAGTCCAGTGGGGGTCCGGGAGCGATCTCCTGCACTCGAATCGTGTTGCCGTACGGCCGGCGCCATTTTGCTGTACGGCAATATGGCCGGCGCCAATATGGCCGGCGCCAATATGGCCGGCCATTTTAAGCAAAATGGCGCCGGCCATATTGCCGTACAGCAAAATGTCGCCGGCCGTACGGCAACACGATTCAAGTGCAGGAGGTCGTTCCCGGACCCCCGCTGGACTTTTGGCAAGTCTTGTGGGGGTTAGGAGGCCCCCCCAAGCTGGCCAAAAGTCCCTGGGGGTCCAGCAGGGGTCCAGGAGCGATCTCCTACGCTCGTGACGTCGGGGAACAGGATCCAAAATGGCGCCATTTTCTATCAACGCGCCTGACGCCCGAGAGTGGAAGATCACAACGGGACCCCCCCCACTGGACCCCAGGTAATTTAAGACATTTTGGGGGGGTTCGGGAGGGTGGGGGATTTATTTTAAAGGGTCGGGGTGGGTTTTAGGGATGTTTTAGTGTGCCGGTTTTCCCGCCCTCCCCCGATTTACGATTTACACGATATTTAAAAACACAAAACCGCGACGATCCGATTCCCTCCCCCCCCAGCCGAAATCGATCGTTAAGAAGATCGATCACACGATACACATCTCTAATAAGTAATGCAAAAAATTTTCTTCACAAATTTATGGATCACATTATATTAACTGCACTACAAGGGATAAGTTGCAAAGTTAAAAAACAAACATAAAATGTACTTTTTATGACCGATGATTATATATATAAGGCAGAGTGTGAAAGTGGAATTCAAAACTATACAATGAAGCCTATTATGAAGGTCATAACATCATAGGTTCTTGAGTAAATGATAATTACACTGGACACATTAGTACTTCCTTATAGTTAGTAATTGTTATCAAATATACATGCATGCTTTTACACCTGTGAATCAAATCACTGATATTAAATTTGACTTTTCTATTGTCTGAAAATTTTGGGTAGTTTGTCTGGAGCAGGTGGTGGAGTATGTGGGTGAACTGATGGAAGGCATAGGTCAAGGGTAGGCAACTCTAGTCCTGGAGTGCTACAAACAGGACTGGTTTTCACGATCTCCACAACGAATATTCATGAGAAATGAAGTGAATTTTAAAAGCCCGACAAGCTCCAAAATCGAGAGAAACATGCACAAGTCGGGTTCAAACGTGCCCACCAAATTTTAAAAGCCACCCAGATGCACGCATATCTCCCGTTGTGCGCACCTCAAAAGTTTTCAAAAAGGGGTGTGTTGTGGATGTGGTCTAGTTGGGACATGAGCATTTCAGGGTTTGCCCAAGAGACGTAAGCGTAAATACTTATGCGCCTGGGCGCACACCCAGATCCCCTGCTGTGTAAGTTTACTTCTCCTAGGGATGAGGTGTAAGTTTAAAAAAAGAGCCATTTTTCAAGGGTTTAAAGGGTCTGGGATAATTGGGGGGAGTGCAGACTAACAAACCAGAGGAGTTTAGATGGTCTAGCTGTTAACTGGGTGAAGAGGTGGACAAACTGGTGAAACTGACAATGGCGTGGATGTGTGCCCGTTTTAAAATTGCTGGATTTACGCGGTAGAAGCAGGATTTACTCACGTAGGTGCATGCTCTTAAAATTGGGTGCACATATGCATGTGGTCAGGCTATTTCATAACATACACATATATGCACGTGCAAGTTATAAAATGGCCACGTATCTGGGTATGCGCCAACACATATGTGCCAAAGAACGCATGCACGCTGGTTTGATAGTTAGTTACCGTCCCTATTTGCATGCAGTGGAGACAGTGCATGCAAATATACATATTCATTGTGGATATCCTCGAAACCCAATCTATTTGTTGCATTCCAGGATCAGAGTTGCCTAACCCTGGTCCAGGTCAACTGGTGGAGGTCTTGGTGAGTTGTTGTTTAGAAGTACATATAAGGGTTGTTTTTAAGCGAGATATGGCATATATCAGCCATCTTTAGAAAATACCTGCCCTCACGCATAAACCAAGGGTTATTATGCACACATTACGATTATTTAATGCATAAAATATGACATACTTTAAAAAAATAACTGTATAAACTGTGGATCCCTATATTAAATAAATGTGCATGTACTGAAACATACATGCATATTTTTGGGGTGGTGAGACATGGTATTTTATAAATTGTTTGGCTTCTGCTGTACAGTTCATAAAATACAGGCATAACTTTAGGCATATACAGTATTACATATATGTGTATATGCTGAGATATACACACTATTGAAATAACGCTTTTTATGCCAACATGAATTACATTATCTAGTCAAATAATAATATTAGCAATAATTAAACTGATATATCCAGGGTGTCTGTTCTTTCTTTAACATGTATACTTTTTAACCTTGAGAGTGACCCGTGACATATTTCTCATGTCCAATGAAGTGTCAGAGAAGTAGTTATATATGCTCCATGGTATCTCATTCCATAGTTTATCACAAATCTGACCTAGAAAGTGTGTCCTTGAGCATGGCAAATGTGTAGCTTTCAAACAGTTAACTTCTTAATCCTCAGTTTGTATTGCAGAAACTAACCACAGAGTCTACCTGTCAGTCATTAATGCTGTTTTGTCTGCTGTATTGAGGGCATGGGTGCAGCCTTAAAGTACAGCTGAAAGGTGAAGTCTGACAATAGCATCAAGGCAACTCCATTTCCAGCCACAGCCTATTAGTTATGTTTTGGTTCATTAAGCTTGAAATGCATCTCCAACCAAATGCAGTTCGGTATGCTGCAAACCAACTGTAAGTGCCCTTGCATGTTGCAGTTCACTGTAGGAAATGAAGATCATTATTCTCATAGAAAAAATATTTTGAAAATGAATAGTGAAGGTAAAGTATAGCCCCCCTTCTGTTTAGTATAAACAAAATAGGAATGTGGTATTACTGAAATGAGCACCTACAACACATTTTATAATTCCTACCTTCACCAAATGCCGTCTGAAATTTCTGTAGAGGAAAATCCACAATAGCTGCCTCAAAATTATTTGCTGAACACAGGCTATTTCTTACATAGTTTTTGCTTGCATATTTTATAACCATCCTTGTACATATCCATTAAGGGTATGAATCTTACATTAAAATGTACATAACTTTAATAGAAGTTCTACAGAAAAGACGCTAAAGAAACTGTTGCCATCTATAGTACTTTCTTGGAATAGCTTGTTAAGGTTAGGTTATGGCTATATTATAGGATTATTCATGAAATGTGTCATTATATTTAACTTTCTTCAACAATATTCCTAATATCTGAAAAGAGAGAAAAGTACTGTATATTATACCACTATATATTTGTATGTGCATTCATAACTTTTAAGATTATACTATGAAGTAGTTATTATTTTAGCTTTGAGGCTGATGACAAAAATATCTGAAGGTGGTGTCTAAATGTTCAGAAAGAATAACAAACCCCTCTGGAGTTCATCTTAGCTCTCCCAACTTACAGACAACCTGGCCTGCCAAATCTTGTCAGAATAGGATGAACACTCCAGGAAGAATTACCAACTTTGATGATCTTTGAGCTTTAGGGCTTACATTTGGACCTTCTACCATTTAGGTTTGTAAAAGATATTGCAAACCTGAAACGAGAACGTGAATGTGAGAGATTAAATCCAGACCCAGGCTTAAGGAGATAACTTCTGCCAATTCCAACAGAACTCCTCTGGTAGGGATTGTATTTTATGTGATTAAATATTCAAAAGGGTTTACCCGGGTAACCTCTGGAGTAACTAAGGCAACCCTCGAGTATTCAATTTCCTGCCCCACCGACCAGCAAACTTTTATTCAAGGAAGTCATTACCCAGGTAAAATTTAGCCAGATAAAAATTGGCTGGACAAGGGGGTTGGTGTTCTGGGGGCCAGGTAGTGCTGATATTGAAGCAAAGTTAGCCAGGTCTGGAAGCATGAACCACTATCTAAAAGCACCCAGATAATTTTAGCCAGATACGTAAAGAAGCAGAGTCTCGCTGAATATCTTGGCTAAAGCTACCTGAGTGACTTTACTAGAGTAACTTGTCACTCACCACCCTGTTCAATATGAACCTCTGTGTGTCTTTGTACAGTGTTGTGTACATCTGGTATGCACTATCTAAATGATTATTATTATTAATAATAATAATAATAATAATAATAATAAATAATCTGGTGGCAGCAGTGGTAGTGGGGAGCTAAAGATAGCTAAAATCAACGTAAAGCATGAAGCAGTTTCCCCATCTCTATTTCATTCTAACAAGTTAAAACAAATATTTGAGAAATAATCACAATATATAAGTGATTCATGAGTGTTTACCAAGTTAAAGCCTACATTCAATAGCTTTTATAATTTAAATACTAAAATACTGCGGGGTCGATTTTAAGCCCCGCGTGCCCGCGTCCATGTGCATGTGGTTCCCGGCGTGTGCACATGGATGCGTGCTCTTGTTATAAAATCTGATGGCCATTCGCAGGTGCTTGCCAGATTTTAAAATCCGCATGTGCGGGCGGCCCACAACTCGTGTGCGTGGGGGGGTGGGGGTGGCGGAATTTTACAATGCAATGCGCAGCGATGCGAGAAGGGCTTCCCCAGTTCCTTCGGGTACTTCCCTATACCCCTATCTAACCTTCCTACCATTAGAACATAAGAACATAAGAACATAAGAAAACGCCATACTGGGTCAGACCAAGGGTCCATCAAGCCCAGCATCCTGTTTCCAACAGTGGCCAATCCAGGCCATAAGAACCTGGCAAGTACCCAAAAACTAAGTCTATTCCATGTAACCATTGCTAATGGCAGTGGCTATTCTCTAAGTGAACTTAATAGCAGGTAATGGACTTCTCCTCCAAGAACTTATCCAATCCTTTTTTAAACACAGCTATACTAACTGCACGAACCACATTCTCTGGCAACAAATTCCAGAGTTTAATTGTGCGTTGAGTAAAAAAGAACTTTCTCCGATTAGTTTTAAATGTGCCCCATGCTAACTTCATGGAGTGTCCCCTAGTCTTTCTACTATCCGAAAGAGTAAATAACCGATTCACATCTACCCGTTCTAGACCTCTCATGATTTTAAACACCTCTATCATATCCCCCCTCAGTCGTCTCTTCTCCAAGCTGAAAAGTCCTAACCTCTTTAGTCTTTCCTCATAGGGGAGTTGTTCCATTCCCCTTATCATTTTGGTAGCCCTTCTCTGTACCTTCTCCATCGCAATTATATCTTTTTTGAGATGCAGCGACCAGAATTGTACACAGTATTCAAGGTGCGTTCTCACCATGGAGCGATACAGAGGCATTATGACATTTTCCGTTTTATTCATCATTCCTTTTCTAATAATTCCCAACATTCTGTTTGCTTTTTTGACTGCCGCAGCACACTGAACCGACGATTTCAATGTGTTATCCACTATGACACCTAGATCTCTTTCTTGGGTTGTAGCACCTAATATGGAACCCAACATCGTGTAATTATAGCATGGGTTATTTTTCCCTATATGCATCACCTTGCACTTATCCACATTAAATTTCATCTGCCATTTGGATGCCCAATTTTCCAGTCTCACAAGGTCTTCCTGCAATTTATCACAATCTGCTTGTGATTTAACTACTCTGAACAATTTTGTGTCATCTGCAAATTTGATTATCTCACTCGTCGTATTTCTTTCCAGATCATTTATAAATATATTGAACAGTAAGGGTCCCAATACAGATCCCTGAGGCACTCCACTGTCCACTCCCTTCCACTGAGAAAATTGCCCATTTATTCCTACTCTCTGTTTCCTGTCTGTTAGCCAGTTTGCAATCCACGAAAGGACATCGCCACCTATCCCATGACTTTTTACTTTTCCTAGAAGCCTCTCATGAGGAACTTTGTCAAACGCCTTCTGAAAATCCAAGTATACTATATCTTCTCTTCCCCGATCCTTTCCCCCACCTAACGTTTAGATTTTTTTTTAAATTTCTTACCTTGCTGCTTCTTCGGAGCAGCAGTAGATTCTGCGCACCGGCTGGCTGCCGGCGCCGGCGCACGCTACCCCGGGTCAGCAGCTAATGGCGCTGCCCCAGCCCGAACCCCCCACCCTACTCAGACCACGCCCCCCAGCCCACCCCTTTCAGCGCATATCAGGGGATATGCTCGTTATAAAATGTGCGCGGCCACCCGAGAAACCCCTGAAATTTATGCACACGGCCTTTTTAAAATTGGAGCGTATTCGCATATCTAGTGCATGAAATTATTGCATATACCTTAACTTAGCTGTTTGATTCCCTTTTATCACATTAGGTTCTGAAAGAGATTTCTTTAGCCTTCAATAATTTAAAGTTTAATATTCAGTTACAATTGAAGAATCATACATGAAAGTATTTACAACTTGTGCTCTGAGTAATCTCAGGTTGGAGGCTTTCTTAGAGCATATCTTTTGCTCTAGACAGGCACAGGAGTATTGGCAATTAGAACATTTTGCTGCTCTCTTTTAGCCAAAGTCCAATTCTATTAACTTTTGTTTTTTTAAGCTCCCATAACAAGCACACTATGCCGTCAGCACCTAAAGCAAGTAAAAGCAATTCTTTTATGAGCTTCCCTGGAAGATATTTGCTTTGTGAGACGCATGCAAAAAGAAGCCAGTGAATAACTTAAAACAGTGTGTCCCCATGAAAAGCATCAGACATGAAAGGGATGGAGAAATGAATTGAATGTTGTTTTTTTCCCTGATGAGAAAGCAGATTGGGTCTTAGCCTTTTTAAAACTTGAGCACAGGTGATCATCATTTGTTCTGTCAAAAAGCATTTTTCTACCACATGGCCTGAACAATGCAGCTGTGATTGTAAGGATCAGCTTTGATTGAAAGATATCCAGGATACTTATCAAAAGATATTTATAGCGCTGCTTATAATGCTCATCGACATACAAGTGCTAGGACGGGCTGAGCATCAGTTACCCTATGTGGGATTTTAGTACAATAAGTAATGCAGTGGGGATGTCTCTGAGAGTGAGCATATGGGGTCTGACAAGCACACTGATTAGACTCCTGTCACTTTGTGTAATCAAAATGTTCACAGTATGTTTAGAAAGGTTGCATTTTGAACATTACGGGAGAGCATCAGAAGTTTAAGAGGACAGTCATATAGATCAAGTACTAATCAGAAGACTCAGCTGTCTTGATGATGAATACTGGTTGCTGCCAAGTTGTAGAATTTCCTCTTGCTTCGATGCACTGCAAGGTTGTGTGGTGAAATAACGAGTGGTTTCCAAATGCTGCAGGCAGAACCCAGAGACTTTCAGTGAGTTACAGATTCTTGTCAACCTTGGTCCAGTCCTAATATATTGTGGTAGCCTGATCTCTGTTGTTTACAGACAATCAGGCCCTACAATCAAAGAGTGCATTAGAATGCCCAGGCTTTGTACAAAATCTCATTTTCATAACAATAGCCTGGCACCAGATTGAATCGATATTTATGCCATCAGAGCTATGAATTATTGAACAGAAGAATGTAGGTTAGGTCTGAGGAGAATCAGAGTGGAGGCTGGAAAGCCTTTCCTAGAGAAACTAACTGAGCTGCTGCAGTTGCTGAGCTTGGAAGTAAAGAGATGCCACTCTGCTATGGGCAGTGCTACTGAGAAGCTGTATTTATCTGAGATTCTGTAAGTATATTTCCATCAACAAACTGGAACTCTTTCCTGTATTTCACTTAAACAAAACCAGTGCCTCTGTTTCCTTCAATAGACGTCTAGCCAAGGATACAATGACAAGAATTTTTATCTGTGTCCTACAAGGAAACTCACTTTACAAGATCAGCAGAACTGTGTGTCTGTCTATCTACCCTTCTGCAAGTTTTACTCCCTGTCCCTGGCCAATAACCTTTGAACCATCCGTCCAATTTCATTCACATTTCTAAATGGCCCTTGTTTAATGCCATTTTGTTTGTATGTTTCTACATTTTAGGGCCAGCAATATTTTTTATTAAATTTTATGGTGCTGGTTAATTTTTTCAAAATGCACTATTTTAATATTTTATCTTCTGATATGAGTTGATTTACCTCATAATGCTTCTATAAGATTCTTCATCACATTTTCAGCAAGCAGGTAAATATTTGAATAATGACTTCCTACAAGCATGACATCTACTAATTAACATGAGAGAACCCAAGAGTACATCCATTTGTATGCATAAAAAATAATATTAGCTTATCTTTAGACACAGTGAGATAAATAATCAAAACTGGGCATACACGGGTTTGCACCATGATCAAGGCAAAAATACATGGGTACTTTTGTTTTGGCTATTGCCGAATTAAATATTAAATATTACCCACAGAGATTTGTGCCTGCTTTCTAAGTGGGCGAGTTTTCAGCACAAAATAAGGGGTATTGGTTTGAATTATCAAACGAGGGACAGTGACTTTTAAACAGGCGTGCAGGCACACAACTGTATGCATTTACAGGCTCCCGCCCATAGACGCAGCTATTTTAGAACATACGCATATATAAAACAGGCTGAGTGCACCCCCATTTTTGCTTTTTTTGTGAAGATTTTTGCTGTTTGTTTTTTTGTCACAACTGTTCCTGCCAATAAAGTTGGGGGAAAGAAGAAGCTCGGATCTTTTCCTTGCTGCTTGGATCTTAAGATCTAAACATATCGTCTTGAGAAGAGAACCAGGAGTAAGAAGTTTCATGCCATCTGGAGAACTCCACTGGAGTTTCTGTCCTAGGAGGAAAAGGAAAGGACTGGGATTATGGAGAATTTAAAGTACATCTACCCCTCAGATATTGTTGGGGGAAGGAATTCCACCACACCTAGGATGCCCTCACCCACCTGGGATACTAATCATTCCAAGCCTTTGCTAGAAGTGTGCATGGAAAATCTTTCATTTTGTATCTTTATTTCATTATTTTTACCATTTTGTATCATTTCATTTATTTGGTTATGTTTATTTTGCTTTCATCAATATCTGGGGGAGGCGAGAACAATGCATCATATCTTTTGACCAACATTGGGATTTTCCATGCAAGTTTTATGAAACTTGTAGATAAGCATCAGCACCGGAGACAACAGTGTGATGGCATTGGTGCCAGTGGGGCCAATATAATAAGCAGCGCTAAGCCTTTTTAGAGTAAGTTTTTCGGCACTAACATTGCCCTGGTATGTAAAAAGGGCTTTAGCGCTGAAAAAAAAACCCTGCAGCAAACTTAGCCTGGGTGCATGCAAATTGTAGGATAATAGCCTAATTAGCTATTACACTGCAATGCAAGGAGGTGCACTAAGGCTGAGGCAGCCTAGCGTGACTCCTTTTACTGTGGGAAATGTAATACCTGCTCAAAGGCAGGAGTTAAACCCTGTGGTAAAGAGGATAGCATCCCCGCCGGCAAGTTGTCCAATAAGTATCTTGGTCCAGGGTCTGGTAGAGTGGCCAAGCCGGCAAGTTTCCTCCCAATACAGAAACCGAGTCTGGGATCCTCCCTCCTTTAATAAAACTAACTCCTAAGACTCCCCCACCTCACCAGGAACCCAGCTGGAGAAGACTCCTTCGGCTAGGCTGTTCCCTCCCTTTCTTGGAGGTGATTGGTCCCGCCACTGTGTCATGTCAGTGAAAAGACCAATCCCCTTTCAGAATTCTTGAAGACCAGCCTTCAGAAAGGGGCTTGGTCTTTTCACTGACAGCTGACAGTGAAGGGACCAATCAGCAGTAGGTGAAAGAGTGAATAAATTAAAGCCAAGAGGTCGATTTGCTGGTTTGGTCTTGCTACCAACCCAGACCCAGACTAGGACTAGACATTTAAGGTGCCTGGGGGAGGCTTTCTGAACTTAGGGAGAGAGAGAAGAAGCTTTCTGGCTCAGCCACAGAACCTGGGAGGTTGGAAATATGTTTTTGGGGTGTGTGGGGGTTGCTCAGATTGGCATGCAAATAGGCCAGGATAAAAAACACATTCAATTTAGTGCTTTTTTGTGCCTGTATCCCACAGGGACCCAGTGATTTGACACATGTGTTAAATAAAACCCATGCTAAAATCTAACTCTAATTTTAGTATAGGTTTTATTACATTGGCTCCAGTGTTTGCTAATACCCAGAGTGGGAGCAGGACTGGACCCATAATACAGCAGGTTGAAGAGGACAGAAGGGGCAGATTTTTATGCAGAGGTAGTGCTGAGAACATGGCTGCAAGCAGGACCTCCAAGCCATAGAGCATGGAAGACTGAGCAGCAGGTAACTTGGCCCAATGAGGGCCCTTGCTGGTGGGGGAAAAGCACTACATGGGTATCCTCATACTACCCCTTCCCCCCCCAAAAAAGTGTGAATTCTAGATGCCCTTATGGAGTGTTCTACCTCCCTGGATCTTAATGGAAAATGGGGTCTAAGGCAACTGGAGCAAGGCCTGGAACAGAGTTTGGAAACAGAGGCTGCAGCGTAAGGCCTGGTCAGAGTCTGGAAGCAGAGGCTGCAGTGCAAAGCCTGGGTCAGAGTCAGTACCCTACTGGAGATTTCCTGGAACAGAGTCAGAGTCCAACTGGAACAGATTGCCTGGAACAAAGTCAATCTAGCTGGAGTGGAGCAAGGCCTGGAATGGAATCAGAGTCTGACTGGAGTGAAGCAAGGCCTGGAGCAGAGTCAGAGTCCGACTGCAGTGGAGCAAGACCTGAAGTGAAGTCAGAGAGTAGAGCTGGTGTGGAGCCTGTAGAGTGGCAAGACCTGGAACCTAAACTGAGAATGGAACCTGAAGGGTAACAACACCTAGAGCGGTGTCAGAGTCACGATCTGGATCAGACTCCAGCTGGAGCAACCTGGAGTGGAGTCAGAGTCTGGCTGGAGTGGTGGAAGAGATGGAGCGGAGTCAGAGTCTGACTGGAGTGGAACCTGCAGGGCAGCAAGATCTGGAGCAGAACAAGACCTAGTGTAGCGTCTGGTTGGAGAGGAGCAAGACCTGGAGTGGAGTTAGAGTCTGACTGGATCAGAGCAATCCTAGAGTAGAATCAGAGTCCGGCTGGAGCAGGACAGGGCCTGAGTCCTGTTGAAGCAAATCTTCTGGAAGAAATTGTGGAACAGAGTTAGTCATGCTGGATCAGAGCCTTCAGGGCAAGGCCTGGAATGGAGTCTCAAACAGCTTCTGCTGGTGCTGGTGCTGCTACTGGATTCTCCAGAGCGGAGCCTTGAACAGGTATACAGTGAAAAGCATAATCGGATTGCTTTTTGAGAGCCTGACATCAGTCTTGGAATTTGAATACTAGGACCTCTGCAGAAACAGATTATTATTTTTTTTTTTTTTTTTTTTTTTGCAGAGACTGGAGCAGGGCCTGGCTGGAATATGGAACAGAATCCAATTTGGCAGGTATTGGCTTCTTGAGAGTTAGGGCAGACTTAACCAGAGAAGAGACAGGCACAGGAGCTGTAAAAACAGAGGGGACTGCCTTTCCTGGTGCTAGGGCTTGAAACAGCTGATTGGAATAGAGTCTCTAAAGCAGAACTAGAAACAGCAACTGACAGGACTGGAGTCACCAAAGCAGGATGCTGACAAGCCATACAGGAATTAGAAGTGTTGCTTGAAAAGAGCAAGCAACAGATTCAGATACAGGGTTTTCTAACATTAGGGAAAAAGGTCTTCTGCGCAAATCAGAATCTCTGAAGCACATACCTGGCGAGTTGTTGGCCTGAGCCTGAAAATATTGAGTTTGACTGGCGGGTGTACATATTGCCTCTCCTGTGGGGTTCTGTGGGCTCGGAGTAATATGACAGCATTGGTACCGGGATTCACTAACCCCCAGAGCAGGAGCAGGGCTGGACCCAGAATAGAACAGGCTGTGGAAGGCAGGACTGGCTAGATATCAGAATCTTCTGCCTGCACCAGCCACCTCCCCCTTGGGTTGA
The DNA here is from genome assembly GCF_901001135.1 of Rhinatrema bivittatum. Taxonomy (NCBI): domain Eukaryota; kingdom Metazoa; phylum Chordata; class Amphibia; order Gymnophiona; family Rhinatrematidae; genus Rhinatrema; species Rhinatrema bivittatum. The sequence continues at coordinate 97,936,877 of NC_042616.1, read as the reverse complement.
GGCCTAAGATCCTGTGGCCAGCAGAATTTAAACAGGAGATGCATTTGGGGACAAAAAGTCACCCACAAAGCAAGGACTGACTGCTAGGACACAAGAACTAGAACTAAGACTTAAGATATGAAGGACCAGAACCACAACACAGACTACAGAGAACTCTATGTTGAGCTGCAGTACTTACGGAGGGGGAGGTTTTATGCAGAGGCAGTCTTCAGAACATGGCTGCTAGCAGGACCTCTAAGCCATAGGGCCTGGAGTGCTGAGCTGGTGGGAGGCAAGCACTGCACAGGTATCCTCACAAACAGCATCCAAATGTACAAAAAGAGGGACAAAAAAGTACAAACAGTAGCATGAACACACCAAGACACTATGAAAAGGGCAGAGCAGCACAAACAGTGGCACGAACAGCATGAGAAGGGCAGAGGGGCACAAACTAATGGCATGAACAGTCCAAGGCAGAAATTGCAGTGCAAACTAGGCTGCACTGTTTCACCCCCTTAGACTTTAGTGGTAAATAATGAAGAAACAAAAATAGCTTTTTGTTTTAAACTAATGAAATGGGTGGTGGCCTATAAAACAAATGAAAAAGCCAAAATGAAAATATCTCCTCTGCACACCCCTGCTTCACAGCCTGCTATATTAACTCTCTGAAATCAATCATATACGTGAACCTGAATGAAATCTGCTACAACTTAACTTTCTGTTTCAATTTCATGGAGAGAAAAAAAAAAACAATCAGGAAAGCCATGATAGGCTGCTTGAACAACTACTTGCAAGTGATTATTAGTCTTGCTCCTTGCCCCACTCCCACTGGCTCAAGGCTGTTTGAAACTAGGTAAAAAAATAAATATACATTGCTAACGTTTCTTCCATAGACTTTAATGACAATGAAATGAAATAATCTAAAATCAAATTTTTAATTTGCAGTACAATGAAACAAAATGTCAAAAAAAAAAGGTTATGGTTTTCTTTTCATTTGGAAACAAATGCACATCCCTAGTTTTTGCCACCTCTATTTCATGCAATTTAATAAGAATCATCCCAGAGCTTCCGAGACACTTGCAGCAGATCACTGATCAGTTGCACTTTTTTTCCTGCAGTACAGTATTTGCATCCTCCATACCATTTTAACCTTAGTCTAAATATATATTTCCCTTGCATTCACGTATTTTATCCCTTTCTCACATGCACACATTCAGTCATACCTCACATGCTCACTCTTGCCTTTTCAACAGGCATGCAAACAATTTCCTGGCATATCCGTCTCCCATCTTTTAAAGCACATGGGACTCATCCATGCCGATGGTGGAGAGATAGAGCAAAAGACACAAAATGGTAAACTGTGGTAAAGTCAATGAGGAAGATGAAAGTAACATGCATTGAAATGATTGGAGTTATATGGTGGCAGTGCTTTTCCTAGTCTCAGTGATCTCCCTGTGCCATGAAAAAGATGCATCCATGTTAATGTTTGAAATCACTTAGAAGTAGGGATGTGCATTCGTTTGCGACAAAATAGGAAATAGAGACGATATTTCCTATTTCGTCGCATTTTGGGAGGATGACAAAACGATAAGAAAACCTACAAAATTTCGTGTGGTTTCTTATTGTATTTCGGAGGGGAGAAAGGGTACATTAAAAAAAAACCCAACAACCAAAAACCCACCCCAACCCTTCAAATTTAATTAATTGCAAACCCTCACCCTCCCGACCCCCCAACAGTCATTTCCCGCGGTTTGGACCGATTTTATTTCGACTACCTCCCAGAAACGAAGCCCAAAACCTGCCTTGAATTACAACGGGGGTTGTAAAAAAAAAACAAAAACAAACCCACCCCAGCCCTTCAAATTTAATTAATTGCACCCCCCCCTCCCAACCCCCCAAGACTTGCCCGACCGACCCCCCAAGACTTACCAAAAGTCCCTGGTGGTCCAGTGGGGTCCCGAGAGCGATCTCCCCCTCTCGGGCTGTCGGCTGCCACTAATCAAAATGATGTCGATGGCCCTTTGCCCTTACCATGTTACGGGCTATCAGTGCCATTGGTTGGCCCCTGTCACATGGTAGGAGCAATGGATGGCCTGTACCATTTTTTAAGATGGCGCCGGCCGTCCATTGGTCCTAACATGACAGATGCCGGCCAATGGCACCGAGAGCCCCTGTCACACGGTAAGGGCAAAGGACCATCGGTGCCATTTTGATTAATGGCAGCCGATGGCCCGAGAGCAGTAGATCACTCCCAGGACCCCCATTGGACCACCAGGGACTTTTGGTAAGTCTTGGGGGGTCAGTCGGGCAAGTCTTGGGGGGCTGGGAGGGTGGGGGGTGCAATTAATTAAATTTGAAGGGCTGGGGTGAGTTGTTTGTTTTTTTTTGTTTTTTTTTTTACAACCCCTGTTGTAATTCAGGGCAGGTTTCGGGCTTCGTTTCTGGGAGGTAGTCGAAATAAAATCGGTCCAAACCACGGGAAATGAAATTTCCTGCAGCAGGCTGCCGAATCACATCACTACTTAGAAGTGACCTAATGAGAGGTGGAGGGTGGGGGTCTATGTAATGTCTATGAAGTTGCTTGCTGGCTTTCTCTTCCAAATGCATGTCTATACTTACAACAACTACTATTTCGCAAGTCTCACCATTCACCATTTTGAGGTACAAAATAATGTGAGTGAAATCAGTCCAATAAGATCCACAAATCAACTGATAATAATGAGAATAATTGTTATGATTAGTGTGTATGTGGACATTTGGCCTGAGGTGCAAGTTGATACAGCATGTGGGGAGGAGCCCCACAGGTCTGCACCATCAAGAGGCGCGGTGTTGGAGTGTAGGGAAGCTCTGTGTACAGTCGAGGGGAGAACCCCAGAGACCAGGAGATGACCCCCTTAGGGTAGCAGTCTGTAGATGGCACTTGGAGAGACTGAAGAGAGAGGGCCCCAGGCAGATCATGGGATGATGGGCGCCTGAACATCCAAGCAAGATATTCTCCGATGGTGCAGCCTGAGGGGCAGAGCTACAGCGCAGTGGGCATAGAGGGCGAGTGTAGATGAAGCCCCCGGGGCAGAGAGCCCAAGCCCAAGTCCAGTAGCTCACATAGGGCCTCATTTTCCAAGCCGCTCGCACGCGATAAGGGACCTTTCGCACGTGAAAAGTTCCTTATCGTGTGCGATACCAGGATGGGGGTGGAGTCGGGGCGGAGTCGGCCCCAGAAGCGGAGGAGTCGGGGCATCACCGGGGCCGACTCTGCGCCGACGCCTCAGACAGCAAAAAGGTAGGTGCCTTTTTGCTGCCTATTTCGCTCCCAATAGCTACACCTCCTATGGTGGCGCTATTGGCAGCGCCACCATAGCTCCCAATAGCTACACCTCCTATGGTGGCGCTATTGGCAGCGATCGCACCGAGACGGTGCGATCGCTGCCGGCTAGCCCAGGCCCACCCTCCATTTCGGCCCTCCACCCCTCATCTTCTAAAGTATCGCAGGCCTGCAATACTTTAGAAAATGAGGCCCACAGACAGGTACCTGGAGATCGGAGGGTAGCTCGCTGAGTAATGGAGAAACAGGCCCATGCAGCGGGACAGCTGTCAATTGTAGAATCACAAGGAGCAAGCCCCAAGGAACGGGAAAGCTCAGGATGGTCTTGGAGTAGGTGAGCGCGGGCCGAGGAGTGGGAAGGCGCGAACAGTCTTTGAAGGATACAGCGCAACCCCGAGGACCAGGGAAGGCCGGCTGAGAACTCGCAAGTCGCTGCAGTAGTTCCCAAGGAGAGCCGAGGTAGAGCAGGAAGCCGATGGAAACCAAGAGGTGCGGGGCCAGCCCGAGTAGCGGGGTAGGCTAGGGAACAGGTCCCCGTAGAGCACACACTGACCCCTGAGGAGCGGGTGCCAGACAGAATCCACGATACAAGCAGGAGCGGCGTCTCAGGAACAAGGCAGGCATAGGACTCGTACGGAACTTGTTGTCAAGTCGGCTTGCTGAGGGCGAAGCAGGAGCTTAAATACCAGTGTCCGATGATATCATCAACAGGGGACACCCCCAAGGTTCCTGCCGAAATGGCTTCAAAGGCAGGACTTGTGACGAGCCTGCTCACCTAGGAGGAGCTGGAAGTAATGGCGTCCATGCCTCCGCGAGGAGGCCCACGGAATGTGGCGATGCAGAGAGGCCCGTGCAGCGAGGAGACTCGGGGAGAGTAGGAAAGCAGAACAAGTTATGCGTACTTGCGGTCGCAGCCATCTGCGACCAACAGGCATAACAATAATAATAGTAATCAAAACATGTTATTTTTACTTGCCATCAAACATGTTTGCTAATCACTCATTGCTGTTCCATGCTGATTATTCTCATTTTGGAATTGCAAGCCATGCAAGGTATTTTTATATTTGTACCTTACTTGCAGGTCAGGCAGTTTGATGTGTAACACCTAGACAAGTTTTGTTCCTTAGTATTTAGCACAGTTGACCTGTTCACCAGTTGTTGTTGAGTTTACTCGATTATTTTTGCAGGACATAAGGAAGAACTGAAGTAGATCAAGTTGACTTAGGGGCGGATTTTCAGAGCCCTGCTCGCCTAAATCCGCCCAAAACCGGGCGGATTTAGGCGAGCAGGGCCCTGCGCGCCGGTGAGCCTATTTTACATAGGCCTACCGGCGCGAGCAGAGCCCCGGGACTCGCGTAAGTCCCAGGGTTCTCCGAGGGGGGCGTGTCGGGGGCGGGCCCGGTCGTCGCGGCGTTTAGGGGGGCGTGTCGGCAGCGTTTTGGGGGCGGGTACGGGGGGCGTGGCTACGGCCCGGGGCGGTCTGGGGGCGTGGCCGCGCCCTCCGTACCCGCCCCCAGGTCGCGTCCCGGCGTGCAGGAGGCCCGCTGGCATGCGGGGATTTACTTCTCCCTCCGGGAGGCGTAAATCCCCCGACAATGGTAAGGATGGGGTTTAGACAGGGCCGGGCGGGTGGGTTAGGTAGAGGAAGGGAGGGGAAGGTGAGGGGAGGGCGTTAGAGGATTCCCTCCGAGGCCGCTCCGATTTCGGAGCGGCCTCCGAGGGAACGGGGGTAGGCTGCGCGGCTTGGCGCGCGCCGGCTATACAAAATCGATAGCCTTGCGCGCGCCAATCCCGGATTTTAGCGGATACGCGCGGCTCCGCGCGTATCTACTAAAATCCAGCGTACTTTTGTTGGCGCCTGGGGTGCCAACAAAAGTACGCCTATGCGCGCTATTTGAAAATCTACCCCTTAGGGAATAGTCACTGCTACTAATTGCATCAGTAGCATGGGATCTTCTTAGTGTTTGGGTAATTGCCAGGTTCTTGTGGCCTGGTTTAGCCTCTGTTGGAAACAGGATGTTGGGCTTGATGGACCCTTGGTCTGACCCAGCATGGCAATTTATGAACCAGGAAAATATGGCAGCTGCTAACTTGCTATGCAAGAATCAGTTATGGTGCAAACTTGCAACTTTCCTTCATGTCCCTCTTCTGCTGCTCTCAAACTAATTTATTGAAGGCAACTCATCCTTGGCTTGAAAAACTGATCAATCTTTCTTTCCTGCCAAACAGGGCATAATCTTCTTTTTTTATTTACAACTATTATCTAATTTCTCCACTGCATAAATTTTGCTATACATCTGTTTCAATAATACTTTCCCATTCTCTTTTGTCCAACAAATACTCATTATGACAAACAGAGAAGATTTAATACAAATTATTGTTCGAGAGGACTGCCAAATCTTATAGTATTGCATTAATAAATTGCATTAATAAATTGGACTATGAGAAAAAATATAAAAAGATTATACAGTATACCTGCCAGGACAAACTTATAGTACAATGCTTTGTTCATTCATTGGCATCAAATACTGAAAAAGATACTACTTTAGGGTTCTTGCAAACAACTAGAGAATGATTGAGAAGAAGATTTCAGTTCTTGATAAGCTTGAATGTTATATATGTTGAATGAATCAATTATCTAATGTGCTTAAAACTGATAATGTATACAATATATGTGCCTAAACTAGGAATCAATATGTTACATTTAGGCAGTGGTCCGGTGTTGTGAACACCACCTTCAGGAGTGACTCCAGGTGGAGAGAGACAGGGATAGCTGGAAGGTCTCCGATGATGGCTGAGAAGGAATGATGCAGTCAGGAGTGTATGGAACTGGGTGATGGCTGTGATGTGAATAGCAGAGTACTGGCTGGGAACAAAGTCAAAGTCCATGCAGGGTCAGGGCAGGTGGCAGGCAAACCAAGGTCAAGGTCCAGGCAGGCTCAAGGCAGGCGGCAGGCAACAGTGTCAAAGTCCAGGCAGGGTCAAGGCAGGCGGCAGGCAACAGTGTCAAGTCCAGGTAGTGTCAACAGAACCTTATAGCAAGACAGAGAGTCCGAAGGCCACACACACACACGACAAGGCAGAGGGCTCGAAGGCCACACACACACACAACAAGGCAGAGGGCCCAAAGGCCACACACACACAGCAAGGCAAGGCAAGGCAGAAGACCCGAAGGCCACACACACACAGCAACGCAAGGCAAGGCAGAAGGCCCGAAGGCCACACACACACAGCAAGGCAAGGCAAGGCAGAAGGCCTGAAGGCCACACGCACAGCAAGGCAAGGCAAGGCAGAAAGCCCGAAGGCCACACACGCACAGCAAGGCAAGGCAAGGCAGAAGGCCCGAAGGCCACACACGCACAGCAAGACAAGGCAAGGCAGAAGGCCCGAAGGCCACACGCACAGCAAGGCAAAGCAGGGCAGAAGGCCCGAAGGCCACATGCACAGCAAGGCAAGGCAAGGCAGAAGGCCCAAAGGCCACACACAGCAAGGAGGAGGCTAGAGCAGGGAGCCCAAACGAGCTCGATGCCGAAGCACTGGAGTCTAGGGTAGGCAGGGCTATAAAGGAATATCCAGGACATAGAGCAGATGGATTGGGCCAGCCCGGAGAGCCTGCACTAGAAGGACCCCTGGTGGTGAGGCGGTTGCACTGCAGCCATAGCCGTAACACAATAATAAATAATAAAAGCCATCAACAGCAGCATAGTCAATAATAATTAATTCTAAATTAAAAATTAATTAATTGAAATTAGTTATACCTATCTTTTTCTTGGAGTATAAACACATTTTTAGAAAGTATGAACCTAAACAGAAAGTAATCTAAATCAGTCCCTGACATAGAACGTCTAATTAAAGTGCACTGCATTTTGAAGGCTAGCATTGTTTAACCTTAAACATATAAGGTCCTTTTTATTAAGCTGCAATAACACAGCAACATACAATAAATGACAAATTTAGTATTTTGCATGTGTTAAAAGTTCACTAATGCAGTGGCAAAGGGGAGCCATGGGTTGCCCAGTGCCATTTTGAATGATAGCACCAGCAAAGTAGGAAATATTTTTGATTGTTTCTACCTGGAGAACCCTTGACTGCCCTGGGATAAGAGAGGGGGACCTGGAGGAACAGGGTAAACATTTTTTTATGATGTGGGTGGATAGGAATTTGAAGCTGAAAGTAAAGTTTAAAGCCAGGGCAGGGCTGGAAATTGGGGTAGTGTTTGAAGTTGGGGGTTGGAGCTTGGATTTTGGGGTTCGAGCTACCAGTCTAACCTCTATTTGGGAGGGACTTTGGGGTCATTTGAAAAGCTTCATTCTGAGCTACTGCCCCTTTAAGGAATGTGGAGCCAGTGCAGGATTTACTAAACTGCAGTACACAGTTAAGCAATGTAATAAATCCCACAGGAATTTACTCACTTAAAAATGATGTATTAATGTGTTGTTTTAATGCGGCTTAGTAAAAAGATCCCTTAATGCAAGCAATAAAATCCATCTTTGCATTATATCTACTAAATGAATGAAATGTGCGCTGTTCTGTGCATGAATACTATAAAAATGAACACTAAAGAACAGAGTGCATATCTTTAACATATTATTGACTTCCCCCTCACTAACCATTCTAAAATTGAAAAGGCCAGTGGTCTTGGGGAAATCTTGTCCCTAGCATGCTGTCTGCAATCCTTTCACCCCATGATCATTACCCTCCAGCGTCCTTTCAGAAACCATTTATCCCTTGATCAGCCCCCAGCGTTCTCTCTGCCATCCTCCCATCTCCCCCCTCCCTGATCACCCACCCCCAGAATGCTCCACACAACACTTCATATCCATTGTTGTATGTTGGTCAAATTGTGAAGAGGAATCAAGTGCCATCATTGATTGTTCAGTAAAGGAGAATTAGTAGGAAATAAAATCCTAGTCTTCAGCTGGTAGGGGGCAGCGGAAGATATAGGAAGTTCAGGATGCCACCAAGGAAGATGTGGGGTGGTCAAGTTGATAAGAGAGGCTGCTAAGAAAACAAATAAGTCATGGGATAGGAGGCGGTGTCCTTTCATGGATTACAAACTGGTTAAAAGACAGGAAACAGAGAGTAGGATTAAATGGACAATTTTCTCAGTAGAAGGGAGTGGGCAGTGGAGTGCCTCAGGGATCTGTTTTGGGACCTTTACTTTTCAATATATTTATGATCTGGAAAGAAATATGATGAGTGAGGTAATGAAATTTGCAAGTGGATTGTGATAAATTGCAGGAGGACCTTGTGAGAAGGGAAGATTGGGCATCCAAAAGGCAGATGAAATTTAATGTGGACAAGTGCAAGGTGTTGCATATAGGGAAAAATAACCCATGCTATAGTTACACAATGTTAGGTTTTATCTTAGGAGTTACCACCCAGGAAATAGATCTAATCGTTAAAGTGGATAACCCATTGAAATTGTTGGCTCAGAGTGCTGTGGCAGTCAAAAAGCAAAGAGAATGTTAGCAATTATTAGGAAGGGAATGGTGAATAAAATGGAAAATGTCATAATGCCTCTGTATCACTCCATGGTGAGACCACACCTTGAGTACTGTATACAATTCTGGTCACCACATCTCAAAAAAATTATAATTGTGATAGAGAAGTTACAGAGAAGGGCAACCAAAACGATAAAGGGGATAGAGGCATTATGACATTTTCCGTTTTATTAACCATTCCCTTCCTAATAATTCCTAACATTGTTTGCTTTTTTTGACTGCTGCAGCACACTGAGCCAACAATTTCAAAGTATTATCCATTATGATGCCTAGATCTTTTTCCTGGGTGGTAGCTCCTAATATGGAACCTAACATTGTGTAACCACAGCAAGGGTTATTTTTCCCTATATGCAACACCTTGCACTTGTCCACATTAAATTTCATCTGCCATTTGGATGCCCAATCTTCCAGTCTTGCAAGGTCCTTCTGTAATGTATCACAGTCCGCTTGTGATTTAACTACTCTGAATAATTTTGTGTCATCCGCAAATTTGATAACCTCACTCGTCGTATTCTTTTCCAGATCATGATCGAGAGTCACTGTGATAACAAGCTTTAGTGATAATAATTGCTAAATTACCAAGAACACTGAGCTGCATGTTGTCACTTACTTTGACCTTTTGTCACTATCAAAAGAAGAGTGAATGATATGCTTACATAAAACATAAGAACATAAGATATGTCATACTGAGTCAGACCAAGGGTCCATCAAGTCCAGTATCATATGTCCAACAGTCGCCAACCAAATCACAAGTACCTGGAAAGTACCCAAACATTAAATGAATAGATCCCATGCTATGTACTAATCCTTATTGATTATTAATAGTTTATGGAATTCTGCTCTAGGAATTTATCCAAACCTTTTTTAAACCCAGTTACACTTACTACCATAGCCACTTCCTCTGGCAATGAATTCCATAACTTAATTATGCATTGATTGAAAAAGAATATTCAGTGATTTGTTTTAAATGAGCTAAAATTGACACTGCTGTAGCAGAGAATGATTTTGATCTATCGATCTCTGGGTTATGGGCCCAGCACACTCCCATTGCACCACCTATAAAAGGTTGCCAAGATAAGATGCAGAATAACAACTTTGCCCTAACATTTATTCTACAAACAGTGCTAATTTGGGAGTGAATGAGGATAGATTCAGCTATAACACCTCACTGTTCTTTTTCTATAGAAAGGGCTACTTTATATATTGTTTTATTTTAAAAACTAGTTAGAGAAACAGTTTCCAACAAGCTGACGAGGACATATACCAAGGAAACATTTCTAATATTAGTATGCGGAATATTAGATAGTGAAGGGAGTTAGATTCTTTTTTTTTATTATTTGGTAAAGAGATAGGTAGTAGGAATAACTGGGCAACCCAGACACTCGTTGGCTCCAATCCGCCCCACCCCAGCCTTGCTGGGCTCCCCGCTTACACACAAGGAAAATGCGACACACCGTTTGGATGCAAAGGCCGCAGCCATTTAGTAGAATCCCTAACATGGGAGTCTAATTAAGCGCCGAGTCCGTTCAATAAAGTTTATAAAATCATGGACGAACAGGTGCAGGTAATATCCCCCCAAGCAGAACCTTGCAGCAAGACTCCAGAATAGGCGTCGTGACCGCCAAGAACCAGATGGGATCATATCTTGGACCATCACAAAGCAAGTCCGCTGCCATATCCCATCCACTAGAGGGGATCCCAGTGGGGTCGCCACAAAATGATCTGTCAAGGTTCCAAGCGCAGGCCCGACATCAATCATCCATGGCAAATGGGTGAGGGCCCCTAGGCCTCTCACGTACATATTGGCACCTGCTAGCTTCCTTATAATGCTTCTGCATTTACAAAGGCACTCCTGGACTCGGTCGCTGCCATGATGGATTATACATAGAAACATAGAAATGATGGCAGAAGAATACCAAACGACCCATCCAGTCTGCCCAGCAAGCTTTCACACTTATTTTTCTCATACTTATCTGTTACTCTTGGCCCTTATTAGTAACTTTTTGGTTCTATTTACCTTCCACCCCTGCCATTGAAATAGAGAGCATTGCTGAAGCTGCATCTAAGTGAAGTACCTAGCTTAATTGGTTAGGGGTAGTAACTGCCATAACAAGCAAGTTACACCCATGCTTATTTGTTTACCCAGACTATGTAATTCAGTCCTTGTTGGTTGTTGTCTGAATATAAATCCTCTTTTCTTCATCTCCCCCACCCTCTGCCGTTGAAGCAGAGAGCTATGCTGGATATGCATTGAAAGTGAATTATCAGGCTTAATTGATTCGAGGTAGTAACTGCCGCAACAAGCAAGCTAATCCCCCGCTTTTTTGTGAATGCAAATCCTTTTTTCCACATTTCCTCTTGCCGTTGAAGCATAGAGCAATGTTGGAGTCGTATTAACCGTGTGTATGTTTATTGAATAAGGGTATTAATCTCCAGGTAGTGGCTGTCATTCCCGCAAGCCACCCCCATGCCTCTTCTCTTCATTCACATCCTCGAGACTTTATGGATCTACAATGTTTATCCCACACCCCTTTGAAATCCTTCACAGTTTTGATCTTCACCACTTCCTCCGGAAGGGCATTCCAGGCATCCACTACTCTCTCCTTGAAGAAATACTTCCTGACATTTAAGAGATAAGTGTAAACCTGCAATCTAACAAACATTTCTAACTATACAAATGGGGTGGGGAAATGGCTCTGCTCAGGGGCCAAGGAGGAAAGAGGCTGACTGCAGGGTGCAGGCAGGATTTAAATCGCCCGCCAGCAGCCTCCCACCGATGTCATCTACGAGTGGTCCCGTCAACCAATCAGGTGGCGACGTCATCCAAGCGTGCACCGACGCCGGGCCAATCAGAGTGGAGCGCCATCATTGCTGAACACTGCGGCGCCACCAACACAAAGCCGGTGCCATTCTTGTCGGCATGTGGGGGGGGGGGGGGGAAGGAGATCAGGCCCTTCCCCTCCAAGTATATCGCAGGCGCGGCAGGGGGGGGGTGGCAGCCAGCACGGGTGCATTGGGCGCCCGGTTATCTGCGGTGCCCACACATCCATGCCGGGGAGACTGCCCATGAAGATTAAAGAAAGAAGAAAGAAGTTGTTACCCCTCCCTCCTTTGTGATGTAACAACCCTCCCGCTATCAGTGGCTGAGGTATAACGATAGTGGGTTAGAGATGATTCCAGTTGGGCTTTACTGATGTTGTCACAAAAGGGGCAGCTAAAAGGAATGTTCTGCTTTTGGGTCAAAGCACCTTACCAGGACCAAAGGGATTTACATCCCCTCGGAGGTAGAGGGGAAAGGCAGAGTTACTAGTAGTAGGTGAAAAGGAATCACTGTTAAGCTTTGTATATATTCTTCTATTTACTTTTATAAACTCAATTAAGTAATATTTTCATTCACAACCTTACCTCTTTTTCAGGTAATCGGAATTACAGAGCCGGCTCTATTAGTTACACAAATTTTCATCAGATAAGAATGTTTTCTCTTATGCATATTTCAAATTTGAAACAATCAATAACATTTACTCTGTGTTTTTTTTAATGTGTGTTACTCTAAGAATTGAACCTTTATGCAAATATTTATGTTTTCAGGCAGCTGATGTACAGAGCCTATACTGCACTGCATTCCGGAACTTCAATTAAGTGTATAGTGTATTGTTTATCTATTTTCCATTTTCTGTATCTGTGAGGGTTTTTTTTTTCTTTCTCTGTGTTCTCTACTGTCTGTGCTGTGTTCTTCTTCTCTCAATCTGTGTTTTATTTTTAATGTCACTAAAGATGGTGTTGGTGTGTGCACACACTTAGATACACTTAGCTAGGATGCTGCTTCTTCTTTCTTCTTTAATCTTCTCCCTACTACCTTTCTCTTTATCCAATCAAAAAAAATAGAATCTAACTCCCTTCACCGTCTAATGTTCCACAGACTTTTAAAATAAAACAATAATTAATGTATCCCTTTCTATAGAGCAAGAACAGTGAGGTGTTATAGCTGACTCTATCCTCATTCACTCCCAAATTTGCACTGTTTGTATCAGTTAAGCTACCTTTTGAAGCATATGGGTCTGGGCAAGGTTGTTATTATGTATCTTATCTCAGCAACCTTTTACAAGCAGGTACTTCACTCTTCCCTTGATAGTGACAAAGGGTCAAAGTCAGTGACAACATGCAGCTTGATGTTCTTGGTACTTTTGACCAATTATTATCACTCCAGCTGCATGTTACAGTCACTCTCTATCTTGATTAAACTGTCTCTAGTCTCCGTGTGATAGCTCCAATATTACTTTTAACTAACCAGCTTTTACCTTACCTTGCCAGGATACAGTGCTCAAATTTACTCACATGCACTATTCATGCACTCTTATGTTTATGTCTTACTGTTCTTTCTCTTTAAATTGAGATTTGTTAATTGCTGGGGCCTATCAGAAAGAGCACAAAGATCACACTTCCACCCTGTTTATCTCTAGCCCCTGGTCTGACCAAATTCTAAACTGCCTATTAGGGATGTGAATCGTTTTTTGACGATTTAAAATATCGTCCGATATATTTTAAATCGTCAAAAATTGTTAGAGCCGCGATACAATAACAATTCCCCCGATTTATCGTTAAAAAATCGTTAATCGGGGGAAGGGGGAGGGGAAGGGGGAGGGCGGGAAAACCGGCACACTAAAACAACCCTAAAACCCACCGACCCTTTAAAATAAATCCCCCACCCTCCCGAACCCCCCCAAAATGCCTTAAATTACCTGGGGTCCAGAGGAAGGGTCCCGGTGTGATCTTTTACTCTCGGTCCTCCGTGCGTCATATGACAGGTCAAAGGTAGCGCCGGCGCCCTTTTGTTTTTTTGTCCCCGACGTCAGGAGCATAGGAGATCGCTCCCGGACCCCCGCTGGACCCCCAGGGACTTTTGGCCAGCTTGGGGGGGCCTCCTGACCCCCACAAGACTTGCCAAAAGTCCAGTGGGGGTCCGGAACGACCTCCTGCAGTCGAATCGTGTTGCCGTATGGCCGGCGCCATACAGCATACGGCCGGCGCCATATGGCAACACGTTCCGGACCCCCGCTGGACTTTTGGCAAGTCTTGTGGGGGTCAGGAGGCCCCCCCAAGCTGGCCAAAAGTCCCTGGGGGTCCGGGAGCAATCTCCTACGCTCCTGACGTCGGGGGACAAAAAAACAAAATGGCGCCGGCGCCATTTCTACAACGCACGGAGGACCGAGAGTAAAAGATCACACTGGGACCCTTCCTCTGGACCCCAGGTAATTTAAGGCATTTTGGGGGGGTTCAGGAGGGTGGGGGATTTATTTTAAAGGGTCGGGGTGGGTTTTAGGGTTGTTTTAGTGTGCCGGTTTTCCCGCCCTCCCCCTTCCCCTCCCCCCCACTGGACCCCAGGTAATTTAAGGCATTTTGGGGGGGTTCGGGAGGGTGGGGGATTTATTTTAAAGGGTCGGGGTGGGTTTTAGGGATGTTTTAGTGTGCCAGTTTTCGATTTACACGATATTTAAAAACCCAAACTGCGACGATCCGATTCCCTCCCCCTCCCAGCCGAAATCGATCGTTAAGACGATCGATCACACGATTCACATCTCTACTGCCTATGGCTTTTCTGTGTTCTTCACTAGGTGTTATTTTTTTATTGATGCTGGATGGCCTCATCTAAGCGGGCATGGGTCTGCATTTTCATTACTCTGGGTCTATTGTGCAAGGTGCTAGGAATTTTCCTGTATTTTATGTTTTTCTTAGTGAGGGTTAATATTTGAAATCATGTTTGTGCTTCAACTTATTTTACTGGTATTACGCTGACCAGCTCACCAGTCGCTAGAGAAGCTGTAACTATGTACTCCCTGGATACGACTTTGGAACTTCCCTGGTCGCTATAGCAGTCCCTGCTTATGTTTGGATGTCTTGACTAGTTTGCTGGTTTTAGGAGTGGTTGAATGCTACCAATGGTTCACTAATCTACTTCCCCAAATTTCCACAGTCTTTACAACTGATACTACCACAGACATTGATTCCATAATCAAGATATGGAACCACACGATCTCTACTTCCTTAGACACCATATCCCCAAAAAAAGCAATGCACTGTCTCTCTGAGATCAAGTGCCTCATGCCCCCCCCCCCCTTATTACATAATATGAAGTTTAAATTACATCACCTTGAACAATGCTTGCAAAATAACCCACTCCCCGAAAGGAAAACTGCCTATTTCTCTCATTTACACAAATACAAAAAAGAAATCAACCATGCCAAAAAACTATTTTATGCAAACAAAATACAAGCAGCCAATGGCAATTATATTACCTTATCCAACATTGTAAAATCATTAACCACTGTTAAAAATCAGTCCTCGGATCACATCTCTGATTCCTTTTGTAATAACATTGCTTAACACTTTAAAGACAAGATCATCAATCTCTCCTTTGAATTTAAGCATTTACCCATTCATATAGTTAACCTTCCCCCTGCCATCAGTTCCTAGTCTGAATTCTCCACAATTGACTCCTCTACCATAACCCACATTCTTACAAGAATGAAGGTTTCTAATAGTCCATATACAATCCGTGACCAGGACACATGTTAAAAGAGATTTGAGAATTCATCTCTTCTTCACTAGCCCAATTAGTCAACTTATCTCTAACCTCAGGTATTTTTCCAAATACCCTAAAACAAACTTCCATTCTTCCCATTCCCAAAAAGAAAATAACAGACCCAGTGGAACTTTCAAATTAACATCTAATTGTTTCTTTAACTACTCTCACCAAAACGATTTAATCCTTCATCAGTTAAATGAATACATTGACGATAACAATATCCTTCACCCAAATCAATATGGTTTTCGTAAAGGGCAAGGTACAGAATCTCTCCTACTTTCATCCTTTCTCGCCATTATTCGAGGTTTTTATTCCAATGTAGACTATATTCTAATCTTTCTCAACATTTCTGCAGTATTTAACACCTTAAACCATGAAATTTTTTATGCCAGTCTCCAACAAACTGGCGTTAATGGTACTGTTCTTCAATGGTTCAAATCATTTCTATCTCAACATTCTCAGCAGGTTAACCTCAGGCACTGTCATTCCAACTGGTAATACACTAACTAATATGGTGTTCCTCAAGGGTCAGCCCTATCTGCTATTATATTTAACATTTATCTGTTACTACTTTGCCACCTACTCCCAGGTCTTGGCATTGATTTCAAAATATATCCTGACGACATTCAATACATCCTACTTTACACTACCTCCTGGAATAACACACTATCCCTAATGAATCTATATCTTAAAACAATAAACACATGGCTATCCCATAATCAACTTAAACTGAACACTGAGTAAACTGAAATCATATATGTATCTACCATTCCCAATTCTTCTTGTGCTCCCCCACCCAGAATTTACTTTCAAAAATGTCATCAATCCAATTTCAAGACAGGCACGTAACTTAGGTATCACCTTAGACTCCAACTTGTCAATGTCTACTAACATCTCATCAGTAACAAAAGGTTCCTTCTACAAAATACATTTACTAAAAAGGCTAAAACCCCTCCATATTCCAAAGATTTCCATTCTGTTCTACAAGTGTTAGTTTTAACAGGTGTAGACTATTGCAATTCACTTTATTTAGGCCTCCCAGACTCTGCTTTATGCCCTCTACAATTGATCCACAATACTGCTACACTCCTTTTTACAAATATGAATCACAGAGAACACATTATTCCTGTCCTACAACAGCTCCATTGGCTTCCAATTTGCCAGCGTATTCAATATAAAGTATTATCCATTATTCACAACTTAATACACAATCCATCTACAGTTTGGTTATGTTCATCTTTTCAGCTATATCAGCCTCCACGCCATTTACGATCAATGGACAAAAAATATTTGCAGGTTCCAAACATCAGGAAAGCTAGGCTAGATTTAACAAAAAAAGGTGCCTTCTCAGTAGCAAGACCCACATTATGGAATTCAATACCAAACTCAATCCAGCTTATAATAAAAATAAAGGAATTCAAAAAGGTGATAAAAACTTATTTATGTTCATCCGTATTCACTAACCAACAGGTTTGAAGGCTCTCTTTTCCTGTAAATGAGTACTGTAATTTCTTTAGTAATTTCTTTTAAATTTCTATTATTTTGATTTAAACATTTAATTTAAATTACTTTAATTTATTTTAAACTTATGTATGTAATATTTGTAAACTGCCTAGACCTACTAAAAATTGTAAATGTGGTATAGAAAAGATTTCAAATAAATAAATAAAATATTAATTTTATTTTTGTTGTGGATGTCAAATAACATTTACTCATTAATAAATAAATTCTCTTGTTCCAATAAAATTTGTAGAGCTCATTTCTCATTTTTAAAAGTCATCTTTCAGGCAACCAATAGTCATTTTTGTTAATTATTTAAAATTTGTCAATTCCATTTGAAATCCAATACCTGGATTGAGATGTCCAGGATCTCTCCTGCTGCAGACTAGCAAAGTTCCCTGGTTTCTAGGAGATTTTAAGGGGTTTTATCCCCTAATTAGAGGTTCTCTCAAACGGAGTTGGCACCGATTTTTTAAAATCACCCCGGAAATCAATTTCTTCAGATAGCCAGGGTCTCTTTTCCTGGTCATCACCTTTGTTTCTTACAAATTTCATTTAATTTTCCCTATTTTTAATAAAATTCTGGGCCCCCCTTGAGCAAACAGGGGGGGGCCCAGATATCATTTCTGTCATCAGCATACCAGACCCGGCCATCCACTCTGCAGCATCGTGGATTCCCGAAGGCCCCCAACACTGATCTCTCCTTTTTTTTAAATTGTGTCAGCAGCAGTGACAGCAAGAAGAGGAATCCGGTACTCACCTGATTGATGGCAGAGTTGGTGGTGGTACATCAGGCTGCTCAGGAATCAGCAGGTTCGGCAAGATTAGTTCGGGCCCAGCAGATATCGGTGCAGTCTGGCATGGGAGGAGGACACCACTAGCAGCGTCGGCAATTGCTGATACCACCCACCACTGCTGGCGAGCTGATTACTCCCTCCCTGTGTCTTCCTTCCTCCGGTTCTTCTTGGCTCTCAGGGAGTGACAGCACCAGTGCAGCTCATCTTTTCTTTAACAGCGGCCCAGCCCCATTGCAGGAAAAGAAAAATTACTATCTGCAGTTGCGGCAAAAGCAGGCCAGGCCCCTCCTCTTTAGTGGCACTCTCTCAGCAGTCCCAATCACGGCAGCCTCTCACAGCAACATCACAAGCAAAAACAGGCTCAGGCCTCAGCATCATCGTGATGCCGCTCATCTTCCGCGGGTCCCTTCTCTGCGATCTCCTCCTTGCCACAGCAGCAGTCTCTCTTCCGTGCCTCCTCACTGCTCGGCCCCCATCTCTCGTTTAATTTAACTGTGGCAGAAGGATGCAGGCCCCTTGCCCCAATGGCAATCCAGTGCCACTCCTCCATGGCTTCACTCTGGCCCTCTCTCTCTCTCATCATTTTATTTTCTTTTCGTGGCTCAACACTGATCATTGAAACCTCCATTTCATCGCTGCCCTGATGCAGCTCATCATCCAGGCCTCTGCTTCCAGCCAGGTATTTATTTGTTTGTTTTTTTATTGGGGTGGTTGGTGGGTACCTATCCCCTATAAACACCTTGAACAGAGCTGATCTTAAGTTTCCAAAGCTTCTGCGCTGGAACTTAAAACCCTTTAAAAAGATGGAAAAAAAGTGAAAAAGGTGCAGAATATTATTTTGGTAAGAAGCAGCAGTTGCCGCCATGTACCCAGACACGTACTGACTTATCTGGCTATTTGACTATCTGGCTGCGGTTCACCAATTGTTAGCCAGATAAATACTTATCCAGCTAACTAGGGGTGAACCACACCAGATAGCCAGATAAGTCAGTACTTATCCAGGTAAGTGGCTGCAGCCTGTCAGAGATGTCTCTCCCCCCCCCCCCCACCCCCCACCTTTCCGAGTAGGCCAAATGCACATTTTACCATGGAACACACTTTTTTTTTTTAACTGCTAATGGATCTGCATAGCATGAGTTTAAAAACAAATAACGGCATTAAAAATGTACACTGAAAACCAACTCACAGTTTCTTAGAAATGCCCAAGGTCATAAGGTTCGTAGCCCACTGCTCTAACCACTAGTATACTCATCCACTACAACTGAGTATGAATACTATGAAACCGCTGTTATATATTTATGTTCAAGTTAATGAAGTTGAAAAGAAACTGCTACCCTTATGTTATAAATAAACTCTGCACTGAATGAGAAGATAGCTGTGTTTCATATCCTGTGGCTAGCAACCTGACAGTTTGCTGGGAATTTCACTCTTCCCCCAGTACAAAGCAAACCGTTATCTGTGCAAGCAATCAAGGATCTTGCCTTACTAGTGACAAACCTAACTTTGTGGATGAAAAGATTGCATTTTTTGAGTGTTCTTCAGGTGGAAAGGAATTTAGCCCTTTGCCTGGATGTTGGTTAGAAAAAAAGTTAATTTTAACAAGTGCTCAGTGAGAGCCAGGCTTTTATTTATGTTACTTTATTTTTTTTTTTACTTCAAGTCCTGATTTCAGATCCAGTTCAGGTCTTCTTCTAGCCTTGCAGCTGATTGCACCTGCTGTGATTATCTGCCCTGAACTCTGGTAACCTTGCATTGACTGTTGGTGCCACAGCTTTGAAATTGCTTTGAGGTCAGTGGGAACATATTCCTTGCTCCAAGAACCAGACCCAGTTCTTGCATGAAGACCTGGATGAAATATGGAAGTCTTGGCTTATACTTCTGTTGCCTTGTACCCATCATCTGTAATTTTGAAGGGGACATCTGCTAATCTGGCTTTTGTAGATCAGATGAACCAAATCATTGGGGAGATATTGGAATGAACCAAATCCTTGAAGAAATATTGCACCATTTGGTGGCCCAACTGACCAGATGTGCTTATACAGGGACAAAGCCAGAGCAAGCTCATGCTGATGCCCCAAGTTCTATGCTGAACCCTATGACTAAGGGGTGCACTCCAGCCACTGCTGAGGCTATACCAGGTCCAGACTCCCTGCCTGCACAGCTGGATCAGGACTCTGCTTGTCCAGCTTGCTATGTCAGGTAGCAAGGAAGGTGTGCCAGACCCTGTTCTCAAAGGGGGTGCTGCAGCCAGCACTGTATCAGTAACCCTGAACTGGCCCTTGCCTCTGATTTTCATGCTGTGCCTTACATTAACGCTTGTACAGTTCAGTACAGTACAGGTCCAATTCAGGGTTATTTTATATCCTTGCTTGCTGGGACTCCAGTTCCAGACTGTGTATCTGTGTTTCTTGACTAAGTTACCAGATTCTTAGACCAAACCTTGTCTTGGGAGGGTAGTAGTCTTGGGTGGTTGACCATAGATCCTGGCAGTTATTTGGGGTACCCAGAGGTCACCCCTAGGAGTGGGGTGACATAGGGAGAAAAGAGCCATGCCTGGTCTTGAACCAGGGTCTGCTCTAGTGGACGGCTTCTGCTCTGTCCATCAGCAATAGGGTAGGTCTATTTACGTGCAGCCAAGTAAGCTGAAAGGCTTGCATAGCTGCTTTCAGTCAGACCTCCAAACCCCTCCTTGGAAGACTTGGATTGGAATTTACAAGTTCATAAGGGATCACTAGATACTCTTGTGTTCCCAGCAGCCTAAAAGCTGTAGTCATACTGTGGATCCCCGCAATCCTAAAGTTATCTGGCCATGTCATCTGGATAACACTGAAAATCGTGTTTATTCGGCTAACTTTGCTGGTTAACCAGCCCTGCACCAGAACGCCCCCACCTGCCCTTAATTATCCAGCTAACTGACAATTTGCTGGGAATCTCACTCTTCCCCCAGACTAAGTCCAGAGCAGTCAGGCAGACGGGATTTAAAATACTGTAGTTTATCTGGCTATGTCCAAGACTTAGCTGGACAAACAGCTATCAATGTTGACCTCTTTTATCTTTACATTTGTGGTGGGTTTGCCACTGTATTTTGTCACTGAAAATTCTTTACTTGTGCTTCCTGGTTCTCTTTCATCTTTCTTCTCCTCCTAACTAGCCAGGTCAAGAGCACTACTCCTATCTCATTCTCTCTCTCTTTTTCTCCCTTTCATGATTGTTCTTTCAATTGCTACCCCAGGAACATGCAACCTGCCTCCAGTTTGAGCCAAAAATTAAGTTTTTGAAGTGTGGTCTTTTATTGTTGTTGGGCAAGATAATTTATGCCTCCCTCAAAATTGATATATTTGGTGGTTCACAGGACTGCCCCATGAGCCGTCGCACTCAGCCCAGTCACTGTCCGACACTGCTGGAGGCCTCCTGTCATGGCAGAATGCCGCTATCACTGCATGACACCGACTGCTGCTGATGCTGCCGTCCCAGCTAAGCTGCCACCTCCCTTATGCATGCATAATATAGGCCCTGCGGCGGGAAACTCTGAGCGGCACCTTCTGATGACATCAGCCCTATCGGGCTACTTAAGCAAATGCCCCACAGCATTACCTCTCCTCAGCAACTGGTCTTCTGCCTAGAGCAGTGCTTATTGCTCCTGTGTTCCTAGTTGTCCTGTGTTCCAGCCTTGCCTTGCCCAGACTGCTTCATCCACAGCCTTGCCTTGCCTTGCTGTCTTATCCAGTGTCGCATGTGTGCCATCACCCATTCTTGGTGCTGATCTCCTGGACCTGACCTCATGCATTGAACCTGACTATGCTTGCCTGCCACCTACCTCAATCAATGGCCTGTTCCCAGTCTCTCCAATCTGCTGCCCATCATGACCTAGGTGTGCCTCTGGACTCTTGTTCACTCCATCTAAGTCCTGCCGGCCGCTGGAACCCAAGGGCTTAACTTGCGGGGAAGATGGCTGGTATAGGCAAAGCTCCAGTGTGTCCTGCTTTAAGTTACATTCGCCAGCTGTTGATGTAGGCCTTGTAGGTTCATCTACAAGGCTGCGCCAACTTCACCACAGCAATAAGGTCTCACTTTCATGCCTCTCATCACAAAAATGGCAAGCAAATTCAGTTATAAATATGATAAATATGTATCATGTTTTTAAAATCAAATTGAATGTATTATGGAAATACATAATTTCTTTCTTATTCCTCATGTGCATTATATTTAAATATAAAAATGAGATACAATATTTCTTAGCACACCACTATACATCCCATTAATTCCATCTTATTAGGAATAACTTTAATCTTTAAGGTAATGTGTTTATTATGTATTAAATGCTGACATAATCAATGGGCTGTTAGCAGGAGAGATCTGATATGTTTAAAAAAAAAACAGTAGAGATCTCAGGAGTTCCAGCCTGTCTCCTCCTTGTATTGAGTTTTTAGCCAGGGCTTCATTTTCCAGCTGTCCTCTCTCATGCAGAAACAGACCCGCTTATTGTGCTGATAAAGCCTTGCTCCACTTGCCGATGTCTTCCAAGGGGCCTTCAATAGAAAGAGAGGTTGGGCATATCCAGTGGGTCACCGCCAGATGGGTTGCTGCCAAAGGCATGACTCACAGAAGCCTGCTCCTTTGGGAGCCTCAAGGGAGTCTTCCGTGGACTATACTCTGTATTCTGACTGAGTGGGCTTCAACTTGATAGCATGAAATTCACATGGCTTCTATCTCGCCAGTTGTTCACCTCTTTTGAGGACAAGTATAATGCCTGGAGACTTTGTTACCTTGTTTCTCTACAAAGAGTTGATACAGCCTATTTGATTATTGCTGCCAAAGTCCAGCCCTCCACTTAACATTTTCCCCTATAATGTCTTTGCTAACAGAGGTTAGCTATGTGGTTTATATAATCATTTACATATTAAAGCTGTTATGAGGAGAAGGAGATATGATTCATCCCTGGTTCGCTCTGTAACCCAGTAGGGTTAAAAATTAATGTGGGTGGTATCACATTTTTTATAATTTAAAAGAGGAGGAGAGATTAAAAAAATAAATATATATATATATACTTACCTGGCTGTGTCGCCGCTTCAAAGGCAGAAAGTTGCTGATGGCCCAGAGAAAGTTTTTAAATATGCAGCAGAGAGCTGCTGAGAAGTGCATGTGGGCTGTTAAAGGCCATGCATAATGGCCCGGGCCCTGCCGAGTCTGGTGAAGGGAGAGGAGAGACTGCATGGGGGTCGCAGGTGTCCTGTATGGGAGGAGGACAGCACTCAGCCAATTATAGCGGCTGCACGGGAGAGCTGGCAGTCAGCTGTCCCAGGGATTGCGGTTGCGTGAGGCGACCCCGGGAAGGAAAAAGAAATGCTCCCATGATCGTGGGATGTAGTTAGAGCCTTGGGGCACTGAATCTTTGCAGCGGCAGTGTTAGGGCCACTGCCTCTGCCTTGGAGAAGCCAGAAGCACAGCATCAGGAGTCTTGGGAAATCTCCCGGCGCATGCATGGAAAGCAGGGCTACACCAGAAGTCACCTGGCGAGTCACTTCCGCTTTGCTGCTAGATTGGGGAAAATTAAAAATTAAATAAAAAAAGAAACACACAGCAAAAAAATTTTTAAAAATTGCTGATCTGGAGTGAGGGAAGCCTGCTATTGCCCCCACATGATTTTGGTAGCTCCAGGTGGGGTCATCCAAGACAGCCCATTAGAGACCCCCCAGAACTCCCTTAACATTTATAATTGAGGGAAAATAAACATTGGGTTCATGAAAGGGGGTCCTCTCCTGGTTGGACCAAAATACCCCATTTTAAACGAGTGAATGGATCTATTAAAATCTCTAGAATTGGACTTGATTGGAAGAGATGGGGAGGGGAGAGAAGCCTCAGTACCCTCACCCTGTGTTTTAAAGGGTGTTATGTGCTTTTGAGAGCCCTAATAGTGGTAATAAGAACATAAGAAATTGCCATGCTGGGTCAGACCAAGGGTCCATCAAGCCCAGCATCCTGTTTCCAATAGAGGCCAAACCAGGCCACAAGAACCTGGCAATTACCCAAACACCAAGAAGATCCCCTGCTATTGATGCAATTAATAGCAGTGGCTAATAGCTAAGTAAACTTGATTAGTAGCAGTTAATGGACTTCTCCTGCAAGAACTTATCCAAACCTTTTTTGAACCCAGATATACTAACTGCACTAACCACATCCTCTAGCAACAAATTCCAGAGCTTTATTGTGCGTTGGGTGAAAAAGAATTTTCTCCAATTAGTCTTAAATGTGCTACTTGCTAATTTCATAGAATACCCCCTGGTCCTTCTGTTATCTGAAAGTGTAAATAACAGATTCACATCTACTCGTTCAAGACCTCTCATGATCTTAAAGACCTCTATCATATCACCCTTCAGCCGTCTCTTCTCCAAGCTGAACAGCCCCAACATCTTCAGCCTTTCCTCATAGGGGAGCTGTTCCATTCCCTTTATCATTTTGGTTGCCCTTCTCTGTACTTTCTCCATCGCAACCAGGGGCGGATTGTGGGAAAATAGTGGCCCGGGGGATTTTTCTCCATACTGCCCATGGGTACCCAATTACATATACAATATAATTTACATATATATGTACACACCCCTATATTTCAGCATGGTCCTCCCGTATCAACACAGTACTATTTGCCAACACTCAAAGAGTAACAACTTCACCTATGAAAAAGAATACCACAAATATTACACCAGAATCTAAAATATCAATACACCTCCTATCAGGAAAACAGAACAGGCCAAGCTACTACAGATCCCTGCAGAGAAACCACATGCTAAAAGAATGCTTCATATCAGTCTTTGCATGCAGAACACAAACCCTCACCAAATACAGAATAAAGACACATAAAGTATAAATAGAAATGTACAGACAAAAACTAAACTGTAAAACGTATCACGTCAGACTCTATACAGTGCAACAATGGAAAAACAAAAATGTCACCATTCCTCATGAAACAATCAATAAAATCAAGATATATAAATCATGAATCATAATTATAAAATCATACTAATAAAATAATTTCAAAACAGCTGATGAATAGAATATCCAATAATTAAAGACTCAAGCAAATTTTGAAACCTTTACCAAACACCAATAAAATATTTCAAACAGCAGACACATCACATACTACCCAATAATTAAAATGGTAGTCAATCAAGAAAAATGAACTTAAAAAGCCATCTTTACTTACCCTCTCCAGCAGTTCTCCTACTCCTTTCCCTTGCAGGCCATACCAGAAGCAGAAGTAGCTGCTGAAGCTGTCCTCACTGTCCTCTTCCTTAGGGACCACAACCAGTCCCTTCTCTCTCTCTCACACACACACCAGTCATACCCTCAAGACCAGTTTCTGTCTCTCACACACCAATCATCTCCCCAACCAGTCTCTCTCTCTCTCTCACATACACACACACACACAGACACACACACACAAGCACACACATACCAGTCATCTCCCTGATCAGTCTCACACATACACACGTTACCTCTCTGGCCAGTCTCTCTCAATCACACAATGCTCTTGCTCCCTCTTACTTACACACAGGATTTCAATCACAGACATGCTCTCTCTATTTCACTTACACACAAGCTCTTAATCACACATATGTTCTATCTCACTTACAAACAGGCTCAATCACACACATGCCCTCTCTCTCACAGCCACAAGCCAGCCAAAAACATGCTCCATCTCTCTCTCACACACACACATTGACTCACACAAGCACCCTCCCTGACTCACATATTCACCACACACATACAGAAGCACCTTCCCTGCCTCACACACAGAAGCACTTTCCCTGTCACACACAGAAGCGCCATTCCTTTCTCACATACACACACACACAAGAACCATTCCTTTCTCACATACACACACACACACACACACACACACAAGCACCATTCCTTTCACACATACACACACACACACACACACACACACAGAAGCACCCTTCTGATCTAAGGCCTCCAGCTGAACAGCTGGTCTCCGGCGGTGGTTAGCAGCACCGCCGCCCAGCGAGCCCCCACTGGCCTCGATTTTAAATGTCTTCGGCCCCCACCAGCTTGGTCTCCGGCGGGGGCTGGCTGGACGGTGCCCATCTTCATTTTTTCGGCCCCCGCCGGCTTGGTCTCCAGCGGGGGCTAGCTGGGCAGCGCCCATCTTCATTTTTTCGGCTCTGCCACCCGGCCTCAGTTTTAATTTCTTCGGCCCTGCCGGGCTTGGACTCCGGCGGGGGCTGGCTGGGTGGCGCCCATCTTCATTTTTTCAGCCTCCGTTGCCCGGCCTCGATTTTAATTTCTTCGGCCCCTGCCGGGCTTGATCTCCGATGGGGGCTGGTTGGGCGGTGTCCATCTTCATTTTTTCGGCCTCCGCCAGCTTGGTCTCTGGCAGGGGCTGGCTGGGAGGCGCTGAGGCTGGGCTGAGGAAGATACTGCAATAGCCATGCGGTCGAGAACAAGTGACCAGCCAGACCGGCCCACCGGGGGAAGCCCGATCCCCCGATAGGCCAATCCACCCCTGATCGTAACTATATCTTTTTTGAGATGTGGCGACCAGAATTGTACACAGTATTCAAAGTGCGGTCTCACCATGGAGTGATACAGAGGCATTATGACATTTTCTGTTTTATTAACCATTCCCTTCCTAATAATTCCTAACATTCTGTTTGCTTTTTTGACTGCTGCAGCACACTGAGCCGACGATTTCAAAGTATTATCCACTATGACACCTAGATCTTTTTCCTGGGTGGAAGCTCCTAATATGGAACTTAACATCGTGTAACTACAGCAAGGGTTATTTTTCCCTATATGCAACACCTTGCACTTGTCCACATTAAATTTCATCTGCCATTTGGATGCCCAATCTTCTAGTCTAGCAAGTTCCTCCTGTAATGTATCACAATCCTCTTGTGATTTAACTACTCTGAATAATTTTGTATCACCTGCAAATTTGATAACCTCACTCATCGTATTCCTTTCCAGATCATTTATAAATATATTGAAAAGCACCGGTCCAAGTTCAGATCCCTGAGGCACTCCACTGTTTACCCTTTTCCATTGAAAAAATTGACCATTTAATCCTACTCTCTGTTTCCTGTCTTTTAACCAGTTTGTAATCCATAAAAGCACATCGCCTCCTATCCCATGAATTTTTAGCTTTCTTAGAAGTCTCTCATGAAGTACTTTGTCAAATTCCTTCTGAAAATCCAAATACACTACATCTACCGGTTCACCTTTATCCACATGTTTATTAAACCCTTCAAAAAAAATGAAGCAGATTTGTTAGGCAAGTCTTGCCTGATTAAATCCATGTTGACTGTTTCCCATAGAGATGTGCATTCGTTTATCACAAATTAGGCAATTTCAATGAAATTGCCTAATTCGTAGAGGTTCGGGGGACCTGAACCATGAAACATATTTTCCCTGAATTTCGGGGAAAATTCGTTTTTCGGGTTAGTGCATGGGGGAGGGGCACATTTATTAAAAAAAAACACCACCATCCCGATCCCTTCCCCATACTTACTAAAAGCCCTGGTGGTCCAGCGGGGTCCCACGAGCGATCTCTCCCTCTGGGCCATCGGGCTGTCAGTTCTGCTATGAATCAAAATGGTGCTGATGGCCCTTTGCCCTTACGATGTCACAGGGGCTACCATTGCCATTGGTCGGCCCCTGTCACATGGTAGGAGCAATAGATGGCCGGAGCCATCTTGTGCTCCTACCATGTGACAGGGTCTGACCAATGGCACCGGTAGCCCCTGTGACATAGTAAGGGCAAAGGCTATCAGCGCCATTTTGAATACTGGCAGCCGACACCCTGAGTACAGGAAATCGCTCCAGGACCCCCACTGGACCACCAGGGACCTTTGGCAAGACTTGCCAAACTAAAAAGTCATGGGACAGGAGGCGATGTCCTTTTGTGGATTACAAACTAGTTAAAAGACAGGAACTTGCTAAACATCCCTGGTGGTCCAGCAGGGGTCCTGGGGTGATCTCCTGCACTCGGACCATCGGCTGCCAATATTCCAAATGGTGCCAATAGCCTTTGCCCTTACTATGTCACAGGGGCTACCGATGCCATTGGTCGGCCCCTGTCACATGGTAGGAGCACAAGATGGTGCCAGCCGTACATTGCTCCTACCATGTGACAGGGGCCGACCAATGGCACTGGTAGCCCCTGTGACATCGTAAGGGCGAAGGGCTATCAGTGCCATTTTGATTCGTAGCAGGCCCAACAGCCCGACGGCCCAGAGGGAGAGATCGCTCGCGTGACCCCGCTGGACCACCAGGGCTTTTAGTAAGTCTTGGGGAGGGATTGGGATGGTGGGGGGGTTGTAAGAAAGTAAAATTGAAGGGTTGGGGTGGTTTTTTCCGATTCTTTTTTTTTTTATTCTTTTTTTTCCCGATTTGGTTTTTTTTTTTGATTCATTTTCTGACTCGTTTTCCCAATCTGCGCTGACAAAAAACGACCCGCCGAAAAACAAAATTTTCGACGAAGTGGCCAAACCGAAATACGTTCCGATACGAAAAAACGAAGCTCATCTCTAGTGTTCCATTAATCCATGTCTTTCTATATGCTCTACGATTTTGATCATAAGAACATAAGAACATGCCATACTGGGTCAGACCAAGGGTCCATCAAGCCCAGCATCCTGTTTCCAACAGTGGGCAAACCAGGCTATAAGAACCTGGCAAGTACCCAAAAACTAAGTCTATTTCATGTTACCATTGCTAATAATAGCAGTGGCTATTTTCTAAGTCAACTTAATTAATAGCAGGTAATGGACTTCTCCTCCAAGAACTTATCCAATCCTTTTTTAAACACAGCTATACTAACTGAACTAACCATGTCCTCTGGCAACAAATTCCAGAGTTTAATTGTGCATTGAGTGAAGAAGAACTTTCTCTGATTGATTTTAAATGTGCCACATGCTAACTTCATGGGGTGCCCCCTAGTCCTTCTATTATCCGAAAGAGTAAATAACCAATTCACATTTACCCGTTCTAGACCTCTCATGATTTTAAACACCTCTATCATATCCCCCCTCAGCTGTCTCTTCTTCAAGCTGAAAAGTCCTAACTTCTTTAGTCTTTCCTCATAGGGGAACTGTTCCATTCCCCTTATCATTTTAGTCGCCCTTCTCTGTACCTCTCCATCACAATTATATCTTTTTTGAGATGCGTTGACCAGAATTGTACACAGTATTCAAGGTGGGGTCTCACCATGGAGCGATACAGAGGCATTATGACATTTTCCGTTTTATTCACCATTCCCTTCCTAATAATTCCTAACATTCTATTTGCTTTTTTGACTGCCGCAGCACACTGAACCGACGATTTCAATGAGTTATCCACTATAACGCCTAGATCTCTTTCTTGGGTGGTAGCACCTAATATGGAACCTAACATTGTGTAACTATAGCATGGGTTATTTTTCCTTATATGCATCACCTTGCAGTTATCCACATTAAATTTCATCTGCCATTTCAATGCCCAGTTTTCCAGTCTCACAAGATCTTCCTGCAATTTATCACAATCTGCTTGTGATTTAACTACTCTGATCAATTTTGTATCATCTGCAAATTTGATTACCTCACTTATTGTATTTCTTTCCAGATCATTTATATATATATTGAAAAGTAAGGGTCCCAATACAGATCCCTGAGGCACTCCACTGCCCACTCCCTTCCACTGAGAAAATTGTCCATTTAATTCTATTCTGTTTCCTGTCTTTTAGCCAGTTTGTAATCCATGAAAGGACATCGCCACCTATACCATGACTTTTTACTTTTCCTAGAAGCCTCTCATGAGGAACTTTATCAAACACCTTCTGAAAATCCAAGTACACTACATCTACCGGTTCACCTTTATCCACATGTTTATTAACTCCTTTAAAAAAGTGAAGCAGATTTGTGAGGCAAGACTTGCCCTGGGTAAAGCCATGCTGACTTTGTTCCATTAAACCATGTCTTTCTATATGTTCTGTGATTTTGATGCTTAGAACACGTTCCACTATTTTTCCTGGCACTGAAGTCAGGCTAACCGGTCTGTAGTTTCCCGGATCGCCTCTGCAGCCCTTTTTAAATATTGGGGTTACATTGGCAACTCTCCAGTCTTTAGGTACAATGGATGATTTTAATGATAGGTTACAAATTTTAACTAATAGATCAGAAATTTCATTTTTTAGTTCCTTCAGTACTCTAGGATGCATACCATTTACTACTCTTTAGTTTGTCAATCTGTCCTACTACATCTTCTAGGTTCACAGTGATTTGTTTCAGTTCGTCTGACTTATCACCCTTGAAAACCATCTCCGGAACTGGTAACTGTGTAAGTGGTGAAAGATGGCTCAAAATGGGACAAAGCAGGGAACCTCTATAATCAAATGTCTGTAAACCCCAATGAGTGATTGGGGAAACCTCTACACTTTCTATTTGAAAGGAAAATTTGGGAGAAAGGGTTTACATTTTATGGTAATAGCATATGAAGTATTTTACCCTATAACTGGAACACTGGGAACTACTGAAAACCACTTTAAAATCCTCACAGAACCATTTGGAAGGGAAATTTTGGGTTTGAATGTTGTTTCCTAGAAAATCAAACTTTATTTAATCCGATCCAGTCCTGATTTTACTATCAATAGACTCCATTTCTTGACAGGACATCAGAGACAGGGTGTCAGCATCTATGCAAATGAGATAGTCTCACCATTTTGTGGCTCAGGACTGAAGATACACTGTGAAAGGGCTGGCATATTCATGAGTTTTCCGCTGATAGAAAAACTCAGTTCCCTTACCAGTGTCAATTGTAGCTCTAAAATTAGCAAACTCTCCTCTCTAAAACTTAATATAAAGAAGGAGGATGTCCATAAAAGGAAAATATATTAAAACTTCTTCCAAAAGTCTCCAAAGAACTATCTAAGCTGATGTCAGAGCTAATGGAAGTATTCTGTTCAAACTGTTACATTTGAGAGAGAAATTAATCAGAAGGGTGTTTGTGCTTTAGCTTTAACAGATTCTGCCAGCAACTTTAAAAAGTATTAAAATGCACAGAGAGGAAGGCACACACAACAGAGTGTATGAGTACTGTATGTGTGCATGTCTTAAAGTGTTTTCATAGTTCTAGTAAATTCCAGGTGAAAGCCAGGGCAGAGTCGGTCAACTTGGTAATTTAAAGAAAACTGTGGCTGAATCTCATTTGATAGAAAATTCCTATGTGACCTGAATTTGGAGGGGAGTGAGATTATACAGGGAATTCATGCTCTCATCCCTAATTATATAACTGAGTAATATAATATATTCACTCCAAGACTCAGTTATTCTATGGTCTGCCCAGCATAAATACTTCAGGCTTTTCATAAGGCAAGGGAGAGATTCCAGTCCCCAGTGTGTCCACCAGATTCCCTAAGTACATCCGTTAGCTGGTAATAAAGTCCTCTGTGAGAGAAACAGGCATCTTGCTTCAAGGATCTGACATAAGGAGTGCCTGACACGCTGATGTTGGATTCAGCTACCAATTGGCTGAAAAGGTTTGTTTATTTATATGGTAAACCTAAAATAGTCTCATTGGAGAAGCTGTACCAATAAAGAAAAATAAAGTGCAGTGCTTCACATTCACGATGAGACTACTACCCTATTCATAGGGAAATAAAATAAGAGGATTAGTATTCAGAGCTCTCCCCTTTTTGATAGTGGGGGTATAGAGAGGAGCCAGATACAATTGTGCCATTGAGTTATCACCTCGGTACCTTGCTGTCACACTTGTATTTCAGCAAAACTTATATCTTCACCCTCAGAGCGGATATGTATTTCTAAGAACGGACTCGGACTTATGTTACTTAAATACCTGGCCTGGGGAATATCGAACTGGAGTCAGCATGTGTAAGCACAAATGGGTCAACCTACAATTGGATGTGTGTTTTGGACACGTGTCCATATCCCCTGATGCAAAACGGGGTTTAGCACATACAAAACGGGCATTCTATCGTGCACATAGGTAATAGCACTCATCACAAGCAAATGCATATTGCTGAGGCTAGCCTATTATTGATTCCCTCTCCATGCAAAAAAAAAAAAAAAAAAAAGGTGCACGTCTTTCACACATTTTTATTCACAAAAATTAATGCCAGCTCTGGAGCTGGCGTTAAGTATTGAGGAGCCCAAAACGTGTACAGAAAAGCAGAAAATACTGCTTTTCTGTACTTCCTCCAACTTAATATCATGATGATATTAAGCCAGAGGGAAAAAAAAGCTAGAAATGTCCCAAAAAAATAATAATAAAAAAAAGTGTGCTGGAGTCAGGTTAGGAAAACAAATGCTCAATTAACGAGCATCCATTTTCCTAACCCATGGCTGTGCACAGGTTAGGAAAACGGACTCTCTAAAATTGAGTGTCCATTTCCCTAAGTGACTGACACCAGGCACCCACTGTCAAGGAGGTGTTAGGGGTGTGCAATTTCCCCTAGCACCTCCTTTTTACCATGGCAGCCCATTTGCATGTAGCATTGTGTGCACGCATTAAGGGAGCAGGCGCTCAATCATAACTGCCCCTTTAATGCATGCCAATATTGCATCGGCCCAAAAGAGAGAGTGTGAGTATGGGATTACTGTTAAAAGCACTGAAGAAATCGATGAAGCATTTCTTCTGTACATAGATAGAAGAGAGTGAAATTTAATTATTTTTTTATTTCACTCACTAAGATAGCCCAGTCCAACAAGGCATCTGGACCATAGTTTGATGGGACTCAATTTAGTACACTTGCAGAAGATACTGTCTGTGCAACTGAAGTTAAGAGTACACTATTTTGGTTATTTAAAGCTTAGTTAGGAAAATGTCAAGCAAGGAGATCATGCTCCCCAATTAGTTCTCATGACAGGGCCCCCTCCAGCTGCTCAAGCTTAGATCTCAATCAGTGTTTTGCCAGCCACGATATCAAATCTTAGTGGAGAGGACGAAGACCAGCAAAAGAGCTTAAGCTCTATCATTTTTACCACCCAAGGACCCCTTCAATCATTGATCCCCAAAAACAGAAAAACCTTCATCCCAACAGATACAAAACATTTTCCCAGCTAACAGACCACCTAACTTCAGTCACAAATGCTGGCCATAAGTATAAATAGTAAATTGCAGACAAAAAAAACTGGACTGGAAATCTCTAAAAGCCAGACTCAAATGCAGAGCAATAAATCAAAAACAGAAATATCATTCCTCATAAAACAAAGTCAAGAAGTATAAATCAACTTTAGCAGTGAGGAAACCATACTAATGAAAAGAATATTTCAAAACAGATGACAAATAGAACACCACCTAATAATTAAGAAGAATAAGGATAAAAAAAAACTTTAAACTTTTCCTCAAAAACAATCAAGTATTTCAAATCAGTAGATATATCAACCACCCAATAATTAAAACTAATAAGGATAAACAAAAAATTCCCCCTCTCCATACCTAGAAACCTTTCTTTTCCAGTCAGCCTGAGATTGTAGACACTCTTTCACAGGCACATACACAAGCAGACTCCCAATCTCTCTCTCTCTTTCACAGGCACATACACAAGCAGACTCCCAATCTCTCCCTCTCTTTCACAGGCACATACACAAGCAGATTCCCAATCTTGCTCTCTCTTTCATGAGCACAAACACAAGCAGCTTCCCAATCTCTCTCTCTCTCTTTCACAGGCACATACACAAGCAGGATCCTAATCTCTCTTTATCTCTCACAGGTACATATACACACAAACAAGCTATCAATCTTATCCTTGCAGGCACACACACAAGCAGGCTCCCAGTCTCGGTCTCATAGGCACCCACACAGGCAGGTTACCAATCTCTCTTTCTCTTTCATAAGCACAAACACAAGCAGGATCCCAATCTATCTCTCTCTCTCTCTCTCTCACATGTGCACACACAAGCAGACTCCCAATCTCTCTCTCTCTTTCATAAGCACAAACACAAGCAGGATCCCAATCTCTCTCTCTCTCTCTGGCATGCACACATACAAGCAAACTCCCAATCTCTCTCTCTCTCTCTCTCTCTCTCTCACATGCGCACACACAAGCAGACTCCCAATCTCTCTCTCTCTTTCATAAACACAAACACAAGCAGGATCCCAATCTCTCTCTCTCTCTGGCATGCACACATACAAGCAAACTCCCAATCTCTATCTCTCTTTCATAAGCACAAACACAATCAGGATCCCAATCTCTCTCTCTCTCTCTCGCATGCACTCACACAAGCAGACTCCCAATCTCTCTTTATCTCTCACAGGTACACACACAAACAGGCTCCCAATGTCTCCCTTGCAGACACACATACAAGCAGGCTCCCAATCTCTCTTTATCTCTTACAGGTACACACACACAAACAGGCTACCAATCTTTCCCTTGCAGGCACACACACAAGCAGGCTCCCAATCTCTCTCTTTCTTTCACTGGCACACACAGACACTGACACACAGATACACACACACAAGTAGGCTACCAATCTCGATCTCACGGGCACCCACACAGGCAGCCTACCAATCTCTTTCTCACAGGGAAACTCACAAGCATGCTTCCAAACACACAATTGTATCTCTGCTCATTCTTCAGCCCCACAGGCCTGGGATAAAGTGGCAGCCTACTACCCAGTCTCTTTTCTTCTCCTCTAGCGGGTGTCCCTGCGGGGCCTCCCTTCTCCTCCTTCGGCCCTGCCGGCCTGGGTTTGCCACATCTTTTTTTCTTTCTTTTCAGCCCTGCCAGCCCTGTTTCTAGGTATGATATCTTTTCTTCTTTTCTCGGCCCTGCTGGCCTGGGCTCTGGTAGGCACTGCCACCGCAAATTATTTCTTCTTTTTCGGCCCTGCTGGCTGGGCTCCGGCGGGTGCTGCTGCCACATTGCTGTCTCTTCTTGCTGTTGGGAATCCCGCCAGCACTGACAAACGAGGTAACTACTCACTGACGGGGGGTGAGAGCTCCACCAGTGCACCAATGACGGGGCCTCCCCTTGCCACCCTCCAGTGTTCTGATCTCCTTGCTCAAGCATCATCAAGGGCTATAACTTGGTCTTTGATGATGACGTCATGCAGGCAGGTCGGAACATCAGTGGGCCACACATAATGGAGTGTCCCTAAGTAATAGGTGGGCTGGATTAAAACCCTTTAAGGGTAGGGTTTGGCTCATGGGTCGTAGTTTGCCCACCACTGATTTAGACACCCCTCGCAAGGGGCGCTTAGCTAAGGGCATCTTCGGCAACCTCAGCAAAATCGGCCAGAAGAAGCAGGCTAAAAACAGATGTTTGTATTGAGTGCCCATTGCAATTGTGAATGACTAATGCATTTGAGCAGGGCACTAGGGACACACAATTCTCCCCTAGCACATCCTTTTTTTACACAGCCCCTCATTTAAATACTGCGTTGAGCGCCCAGGGGATGCGGCTGCGTGTGTGCTGGGGAAATGAGTGCTCAATACAAGCGCCTGTTTTCAATGCGCGTCTTATTGCATCAGCCCCTAAATAGTAAAAAAAGCCTTAATGAATCTGGTCCTTAGCCGGATAAAACTAAAATTCAGCTGTTAGCCAGATAACTTAGTGACGTCCTGAAACATCTCTTTTTATCCAGCTAGATTTTAACCGAATGATGATTTATCTGGCTAAAATCTAGCCAGATAAGTGGCTCAGTTTTCTAAAACTTGCCATTTAGAAGGATAACTTGTGAGTCAGTTAACTCGTGAGTTATCCATCAAATGGCTTTGATTGTTGACCTCCTAAATGTTTCCTCTCTTCAGTGTTTCTTATACATTGAGTCACTGAGAGTTATGTTGTTGTTTGAAGTACAGTGAATTTTTATATATATATTTTCTCTGATCTTACCAGGCAGATTTTCAGTGGTATCATGCATATCCTTTCTATTTTATGCAGTCTGAATACACAATATTTTAAGCACATATATGATCAAATTGTAATTGAAATGCCAAAGTAGCAGATGATAATTACTTAGAAGTATATAATTTAACATAAAAGTAGTATAATGAGTGTCTCTGAGAATATTCTTGATCCTATTATAACAGTTTTAACTATAACTTTTTAAAAGATAGGTCTAAAACGCAACCATCTGAAATGTATAAAACATACATAAATTGAGAATCTACTGAACTGAGACAGATAATTAAAGAACTGATAAAAAGAAAAATGACCAAAAAAAAAAAAAAACCAACCCCAAATATAAAGATCACTGAAATTGGATTCTTTATAAGTTGTGATGCTTTTTATGATGGTAATGGTTAAAGGAACAGCTGCAGGTAAAGTAGTGCTTTTCTTCAGGAACAGCCTTTTAGAAAATTGTGCAGCCGATGCAAGTGTAAAATTATGTGAATACACATTGTATGTACATACTTTCATGTCCATGGGGAGAGGCATTCCAGAAGGTGGAGTCTGAGTGTTGTAAAGACTTTGAAAATTGGTGCAATTTGACGCAGGGCTTGCGTGCATATAATTTGCATGTACACATGGAAGTAGCATCTATACTTATATATGCTATTTTACAAACCTCATGAGTGCATGCATCGCACATGATCACATGGAACAGTAAGCATGTACTAAATGGGCTTGTTTGGGGTATGTCTTGGAGTGGTCTGCTAGTACATGCATTTTTTAAATAAAGTAAGCATGTACATCATCAAATATACGTGGATGCTTTTACATCTATTACTTAATGTGCCAAATTCAAAATTTGTCTTTTGGGACCTGGTGCATGGTGTGGTGACTACTGGTGGAGATTGTAGACTGCAGATTGATGGGAGATCTTGGCCTGTATGGGTCTGGTGGAGATGATGGTGGAGGTGGAAGAAGGGTTCTAGTGTAGGTGGTGGGTATGGTATAAATGATGGTGTTGAGAATTGCAGCAATGAGTGCTATAAATATATGAATCTTACTGAAGCAGCATAGGCAGAAAGAGAGACAACAGAGGAGGATGAGGACACCAGGGAAAAGGTATATGGGTCCTGAAAACAGTTTTTGAATCTGTCTGAGAAGTAAATTATGTGCAGGTTCAGGTTCAGTATGGAAACCATAATATATACCTCTGCCAGAATTTGGAGGGGGAAGCTGGGCCCTTCCACACAGAGATGCCAAGCCTTGCCAGTCCACCACAGTCCTGGCTTTTTTTCACTACCAATAGCTTCCAGACTTCTCTCAATATTACATCAGGATTAAGCCGACTAGTCACCCCACTCTGTATTGATCAGATTTTAGATACTCTTCTCAAGTGAACTCCTCAATACATATCTTTTCCTGATGATAGACAGCACTAACAGCAACAATGACAGTTTTATGACATTGCATACTTCCCATCAGTTTTGGGGGGCAATAGCTTGCACAA
This sequence comes from Rhinatrema bivittatum, assembly GCF_901001135.1. Lineage (NCBI taxonomy): Eukaryota > Metazoa > Chordata > Amphibia > Gymnophiona > Rhinatrematidae > Rhinatrema > Rhinatrema bivittatum. The sequence continues at coordinate 97,899,840 of NC_042616.1, read as the reverse complement.
AGGAAGCAACCAGGCCGCCTGCTATAACTGAGGCCAGCTTCTGCAATCGCAAGAGCTTTCACTCTCTCAGTTTTACTGTCCTTTGCCTCCGGCTATCTTAGCCCCCCAAGTTACTACCTCCTTGTTATATGTAACTTTCGCCTCTTGTTAAATGGTGTATTTATTTATTTATTTATATTCTTTTATATACCGAAGTATAGCTGAGTGCCTTCACCCCGGTTTACAGTTAAGTTCTACCCCTTGTTACATGTAAACCGATTTGATTTGAATTTATTCATGAAGGTCGGTATAGAAAAGTATTAAATAAATAAATAAATAAATAACATGCAGATGGTCTGTAATGCCAGAGGTCTCATAACAGGTGTCATACTGAGGTCCCTGGGCTCCTGCCCCAATGTGTATATTCTGTCAAAGTCAGGTATTCATGACTGCTTACAGCCTGGCTGCATCACTGGGAGATGGCTGCAATGCCCAAAACCACAGATCTATAACTAACCACTACTCTTTTCATTGCTTCTGTTTTTAGCAGGTCTTGCAGCTCTTCACAAAATGTCCACTTCAACTTGACCAAGGCCCAGCCCTGCAGCGCTCCACCTAGGCCTTTCTAACACTCCTCTTCTTTCCCACATGTGATAGAGTCTATCCCCTCAACATCTGGCTCATGATTTCCCTAGCTGTCCCACATAGTACAAACAGATGATCACTACAACTTGTCACACAGACAGACCAGGGCAGTCACAGAGAGGATTTTTGGCCTATAGAAAACCCATTTTTTGGTGCCTGTATGACATATTTCTAGCCTGCAGGAGCAGGTACTGCTTGTTCCATAACCTGGCAAATACCCATGGCCTTCCTCATGTGTCACCTAGATAAGACTTTAGACAGTGCTGGGGAGGAGTCAGCTGTCGTGGTACATGTGGGCACCAACAACATAGGAAAGTGTGGGAGGGAGGTTCTGGAAGTCAAATTTAGGCTCTTAGGTAGGAAGCTTAAATCCAGAACCTCCAGGATAGCATTCTCTGAAATGCTCCCTGTTCCACGTGCAGGTCACCAGAGGCAGGCAGAGCTCCGGAGTCTCAATGTGTGGATGAGATGATGGTGCAAGGAAGAAGAATTCAGTTTTGTAAGGAACTGAGGAACCTTTTGAGGAAGAGAGAGTCTTCCCCAAGGGGATGGGCTCCACCTTAATCTGGGAGGAGCCAGATTACAGGAACTAACCTTTAAAAAGGAGATAGAACAGCTTTCAAATAAAACAAAAGGGAAAGCCGACAGTCTCCTAGCAGTGTCTGGTTCAGAGGGAGGTATCTTCAAAGGATACTAATGAAGCCTTAGAGTTAGGGCATCCCAACAGAGAGATTCCAGAAATAAGAAAAGTAATCCATGTGCCTATAAGTAAAGAATCACTTGACCTAAAAGAGTTCAAATTATCCCTGTCAAATGAAAAGCAGAATGTTAATACAAACAAAAAACACACTTTGAAATGTCTGTATGCTAATGCCAGAAGTCTAAGAAGTAAGATGGGAGAATTAGAATGTATAGCAGTGAATGATGACATAGACTTAATTGGCATCTCAGAGACATGGTGGAAAGAGGATAACCAATGGGATAGTCCTATACCATGGTTCAAATTATATTGCAATGATAGAGAGGAGCAACATGGTAGCAGGGTAGCACTTTATGTCCGGGGTGGCATAAAGTCCAACAGGATAAAGATCCTTCCAGAAACTAAATGCATAATTGAATCTTTATGGATAGAAATCCCTTGAGTGTAGTTTCCAAACCATAATTCTTGTTTGTCATCTATCCTACAATAACAACTCACTCTTAAAACCACAGTCTTTTTCACATTCCGTATTAATTTCCGATCGCCTAACCACTGTTGCACTTCTTCTAAACATTCTTTAACACCTGATATGGAAGAAAAACAGTTTACAAATGTTTTCTGTAACCAGCTATGTCTTTTTATTCTTGATTTTGGAATTTTTTCCCCATTGTTCCATGCAGAATTCTTCTAGCTCAAAATATTCTTAGAGCTTTTTGCATGCACTGCATGTTTGAGTTCTCCCCAATAATCAAATCTCGATTGAAAGGCCATTCCAAAATCTTCATCTTTTTTTTCCTGTAAGTACTTTATGATTGATTTTGAATTATGATTTGGATCATTATCTTGATGAAATTCCCAACGTTTGCTCAGCATCTATTTCCTGACTGACTGTGAGACATTAGTTTCAAGGTATATTGATATTTAGTTGAATCCATTCTTCCTTCCACCTGCACAATATTTCCTGTGCTATTGGCTGACAGAGTCCCTCTATGGAGAAGTTTGTGCATTGAGCATCTTAGGGAGCCATTGTTACCTCTTAAAACCAGGGGCCACCCACACAAGTAAGGTGGGGTGCATACCTAAGCTTCACCATATATACATGTCTCAATGTAAATAAATGCTCACTCATGTAGAAAAACTGGCTCTGTATCAATGTGTTCCTTAGGTAGACAGCCTCATTGTGGGTCTGGCATTGTGTCTCTTTGGTTTCCCCTTCTGGTCTCTCCTCTTCCCCATCCTCTTCTTCTGGGTCTGAGGGCTTTCATCCTTAGGAGGAACATAAGAACATAAGACATATTGGGTCAGATAAAGGGTCCTTTAAGCCCAGAATCCTGTGCCCAACAGTGGGCAATCCAAGTCACAAGAATCTGGCAAGTACCCAAACTTTAAAAGATCCCAAGCTACTATTCCTTATTGATTAATAGTAGTTTATGGACTTCTCCTCCAAGAAGAATTCTTGGAGGAGAAGTCCATAAACTAAATTTATAAACTAAATTCTTAGTTGAACTTAGTTTGTTTTCTACTCTACTCTATTATAGATCAACTGTTTGATATGTTACATGTAAACCTCCACCCAGCGGTAGTTACCTCTGTTATCTGTGAACCGGAGTGATATGTATTTTATACAGGAACTTCCGGTATATAAAAACCAAAAATAAATAAATAAATAAATAAATAAGAACGTATAATTACACTAACTGCCATAACCACATCCTTTGGCAATGTATTTCAGAGCTTAATTATGCATTGAATGAAAAAGAATTATCTCCAATTTGTTTTAAATGAGCTACTTGCTAACTTCATGGAGTGCCCCCTAATCCTTCTATTGTCTTAGTAAATAACTGATTTACATTTGCTTGTTCATGTCCTTTCATGATTTTGTAGACCTCTATCATATCCCCCCTCAGCCATCTCTTCTCCAAGTTGAATAGCACTAGCCTCTTTAGCCTTTCCTCATAGGGAAGCCATTCCATGCCCTTTATTTTGGCCGCCCTTCTCTGTACTTTCTCCAGTGCAACTATATCTTTTTTGAGATGTGGCAACCAGAATTGTATAGAGTATTCAAGCTGTGGTCTCATCATGGAGCGATACAGATAAGCATTATGGCATCCACCATTTTATTCGCCATTCCCTTCCTAACATTCTGTTTGCTTTTTTGACCTCCATAGCACACTGAGCCAACAAATTCAATGTATTAACCACTATATCTCTTTCCTGGGTGGTAACTCCTAATATGGAACATAACATTGTGTAACTATAACAAGGGTTATTTTTCTCTATATGCATCACTTTGCACTTGTTGCATTAAATTTCATCTTCCATTTGGATGCCCAATCTTCCAGCCTCACAAGGTCCTCCTGCAGTTTATCGCAATCCCCTAGAATTTAACTACTCTGCATAATTTTGTGTCATCCGCAAATTTGTTCATCTCATCATCATACCCCTTTCCAGATCATTTATAAATATATTAAAAAGCACTGGTCCAAGTACAGATCCCTCAGGCACTCCACTGTTTATCTTTTTCCACTATGAAAACAGACCATTTAATCCTACTCTCTGTATCCTGTCTTTTAACCAGCTTGCAATCCACAAAAGGAATTCACCTCATATCCCAAGACTTTTCAGAGCCCAACCTTTCAGCAATTGCAGCACTACAAAACACCCTGCAGGAAAATCCTGCCAGTGTGCCCTCATAGAAAAGGAAAATCCTGATAGATGCCTGGAAACTGCCACCTTAGATACCCTTGCTGATTTAGCCCTTTCAATATATTGTAACAATAGAGCATCGAAAACTGGGCCCCAACACCAACCCAAAGAAAAAAGGAAAGATGCCACCTTATTAGCTTTGTTTACATATCCCACCCAAGTAGATGGAGCTAAAGATGCATGCAGCAGTTTTCATGAGTCCAGGATCAAAACTTCCATAGGAAACCTGGCACCGTTGCCCGTCATTGATCTGCCTCTGGAGAAATCTTCCGGAACTGCGCCCACTTGCAATGAGAAATAGAATTGGCAATGACCAGGTACATGTTGAGCCCATGCAGTAACATTTAACAAAATACACTGCAAAGCAAAATCATGCAACAAGTGAGAAACCACAAAACACTTTGTTGATCTTTTATCAATAACCTCTACCACTCCCATGTTATCACACCAAAATATTAACTTCCTGTGGCATAACCTAGAACTCCACAAATGCAAAGCTACCATGATTGGAAACAACTCCAAGAAGGTAATATTATTGGGTGGTACCTAACTGCTTCCACTCTTCCAGCCAAGAAGCAGCACACCACAAGCCTTGAAAATAAATCTTAAAACCAAATGCCCCCGCAGCATCAATAACAGCTCCAACTCCTGACTCAACACAGCATCAGTCTGCCATAAGGATATCCCATTAAACCGACAAAAATCTCACTCATTCATCCAAGTCCTCACACATTCTTCACATAATGCAAATGTGATGATTTCTCTTTAGCACACCTGATATTGCCCCAGCCAAGCTTCTCAAAACTACCTGTCCCATTGGAATAAGCCTACAGGCAAAATTCAAACTTCCTACCAAAGATTGCAATTGCAGCAGAGTCATCTTCTTTCAATGTAATGCCCTTTCTACCAGTTCCCTCAACCTGTCCACCTTATTCATAGGCAGATGAGACACCATCGCCTCTGAATCCAACTCTATACCTAGAAAGCGTGTGCATGGTCCCTCAGTCTTTTCACTAGCAATAGGAATACTAAATTCCAAAGCCACTCTCATAAAGCAACTCATAATTCCATTGCATTCACAGACTCCTTTGGCCCCACAAACAGAAAATCATTGAGATAATGAACAACGCACAATTAAACTCTGGAATTTGTTGCCAGAGGATGTGGTTAGAGCAGTTATTATAGCTGTGTTTAAAAAAGGATTGGATAAGTTCTTGGAGGAGAAGTCCATTACCTGCTATTAATTAAGTTGACTTAGAAAATAGCCACTGCTATTACTAGCAATGGTAACATGGAATAGACTTGGTTTTTGGGTACTTGCCAGGTTCTTATGGCCTGGATTGGCCACTGTTGGAAACAGGATGCTGGGCTTGATGGACCCTTGGTCTGACCCAGTATGGCATGTTCTTATGTTCTTAATACCAGACGACTCAGATTCCTGCATGGTTACCCAGTGCACAAAGGTGCTAAACATCTCGAAATATGCACAAGTGATGGAACAGCCTATAGGCATGCATTTATCAAAATAGTAACTCCTTTGAAAGCAGAATCCCAACAAAGGGAAATTATCTGGATGGATAGGCAACAAACGAAAAGCAGATTCAATGTCCACTTTAGCCATCAATGCACTTTACCCACAGCGTCACATCAACTGCATGGCGGAATCAAAAGATGAATAACGCACTGTACAAAGTTCCCTCGGAATGAAATCATTCACAGAGGAAAATGGAAGAAATAAATATTTTTAGGAAATCTTTAAAAACATACCTTTTTAAATAGATATATTTGATATAATTTCTTATCCTATTGTGGGTTTTAGAGTTTGTTTTTATCTGTGACATTTTATGAATGTTTATTATGTATCAAAATCAAAAAACAGAAGCAAGCCCTCCCAATTTACAATGCCCAAAACAATTACTCGAGAGGGAATACACTTAATTAAATATTTTACTATTTTAGATTTTTAATTTTTAATTTTTAAACAGCCATTTCAATAAGGAAGACAGTATCAGAACATAGTGCTTGATTTCTAATCCACTGTCTCTCGCCCGCAATGGACCCCAGGCAGTATCAGCCTTGTAAGCACTATAGATGTAATCATTTACCGACTCCTTATAAACTTATTGTATTCGTGAAATATTTTGTATAAAATAATTTTTTTATTGTACTTAGCCGAATTCAACATTAGTAATTTCACCCCAGTCAAAAATCCTTAATTGACTCAAACATTTGATAATTTCACCCAACATGGATCATGTTTCGGCTTACTAGCCTTCATCAGGGGAAACTTTATCAATTTTATTTAACTGCCATCGGCAGTATTCTCTCATCCAAAGAGGTCAGAGCGCACTCTTATAACACCTAACTGGGTAATGGCGCCACGGCGTTCAAAGACGTTTATTATGTATGCCACACAGATCAATATGTCGCGGATGTCGCGGATTATAAATGTAATAAATAAATAAATATACAAAGCATCGATGGAAAGGGTATTCAAACTTTTGCATATGCCATATTCAATTTTTTAATGTTTCAATCTGTTAAATCAGCAAATAAATAGTGATATTGCATTCAATATTGAAGACAAATGTCATGTTTAACTTTGTAGTGATTGTGTCTGCTTCTTTTCATGTAGAGCTTCATGGAAATATATTAGTTGACCAGGGGTGCATAAACTTTTGCACACATCTGTAAGTGCCTAGAGGGAAGCATTTCAACAAGGTACTTAGTAGGAAAGGGAAATGTGGGTGCTGGTGCCAAACTAAGGGCCGGATTTTAAAAAGGCCCGGCGACGCGCATAAAGCCCCGGAGGCAGGCGCAAAAGGTAAGACAAAGGACGGGGGGGGGGGGGGGGGTTAGAGTAGGGCTGGGGGGGGGAAGGGTTAGGGGAAGAGGTGGGAAGGTCAGGTTAGGGGGAACGGGGGAAGGCAGCGCGGCTCGGCGCACGCAAGGTGCACAATTGTGCACCCCATTCTGTGTGCCGACCCCTGATTTTATAACATGCACGCACATGTTATAAAATCGGGCGTACATGCGTGCGTGCCGGGTAGCACGCACGCATGTAGGCCGCATGCACTTCTTTTAAAACCTACCCCAACTGTCCAGCTTGGAGGCTCTTTCACTCAGCATGCTGTAGTGCACAGGAGGGAGGGAATAGATCACCTCTGTAAAGGAGTTTTCTGCCACACGACTACACGGCCACATTCTGCCAGTCAGCTGCACCATATCCAGAGCTGTGGGGCAAGGAGGTTCAGATGACGTTTATAATGCCTTTATGGCACTAGGGCAACCAACACCCCCCCCCCCCCACACACACACACACACACACACACATACACACACACACACACACACAAAGGCAGCCTAGGGCCTCTTGGGGATGGCCCACCCAGCAACATAGTACTAGGAGCTGAGGTGCCTCCTCCCCCTTTTTTTTTTAATCCCTCCATGGGCCTTTCTCGAGTGGCACATCAGGATGAAGGTCCTGCAGGTGACCTGTCTTTGCAGGTGGAGAGAGAGAAGCCTATTTTTTTTTAATCCCTCTATGGGCCTTTCTCGAGTGGAACATCAGGATGAAGGTCCTGCAGGTGACCTGTCTTTGCAGGTGGAGAGAGAGAAGCCTATTTTTTTTTAATCCCTCTATGGGCCTTTCTCGAGTGGCACATCAGGATGAAGATCCTGCAGGTGACCTGTCTTTGCAGGTGGAGAGAGAGAAGCCTATTTTTTTTTAATCCCTCTATGGGCCTTTCTCGAGTGGAACATCAGGATGAAGGTCCTGCAGGTGACCTGTCTTTGCAGGTGGAGAGAGAGAAGCCTATTTTTTTTTAATCCCTCTATGGACCTTTCTCGAGTGGAACATCAGGATGAAGGTCCTGCAGGTGACCTGTCTTTGCAGGTGGAGAGAGAGAAGCCTATTGGGCAACAGCTTTGCTCAGACTGTCTGCAGCACCCTGCAGCTGCTGAGGGTGTCTCTGTGTCAGAGGCCCATTTTGGTAATAGTGTGCCCTATTTGTTAATAAGGTGCACTATTCCTCAAAAATGAAACATTCACAAATTTTTCATTTCTGGGAAAAAAAATCCTTGGCTTTGTTTGAAACAAAATTTAAAAGGGCTCTTTGTCACGTCTTTCATTTTCATTTCAAATGAATGCACATCCCTAACTTAATATTTGCTGAAGTCTCTAAAGTAAACCCTCTTGTCTAACTGTTAGCCGAAGGCCTAACCATGAGCCAGCTCTCACATTTCTTACTGTTTACCTTTTTGCAGGAAAAGAGGCTCACAGGGACTTAGATGCGCCATGCCCCAGTCATGAATCTGGGCCAAGGTTTGCAGGATATGACCATCAGGCACCACATGCCAGGATGGAGAATGATGGGGATAAGGTACAAGAAGAGGAGCAACAGGTTGAACCACAGGATGAGAGCTTCCTGTTCCATAAGGATCCAGGCACACCAATGCTGTTCCCTGAGGAGGAGGAAGATAACACCATTCATCAAAGTGGGGAACAGACTGCAGAATCTCCAGAGCCTATGCCAGAGGTGCCACTTACACCATATGAACTAAAGACAAGGGCACAAAATGATCGTCTGGTGAATCTCCTTGAGGGCATAATGGAGGAGCTGTATGATATCATAGATGTGCTGCAGCAGACACTGCACAGGATGGATGCCTGGCAGCTGCAGGCCAATACTGCACCTGCCCTTGTTGGACTCCAGCATGCTGTACTTTCTCCTATTGGACACCAGCATATCCATGCTACAGCTCCCTCTGCTGCCCCACCTCTGCTGTCATGTGCACCTCTTTCTGCTGGCCCCCAGAAGGGCTGTGTGCACCTGTCTCTGCTGCCCCACCTCTGGCCTTACCTACATCTCCCCCTGCTGGTCGTATCAGATCTATGTGGCAGCTACCTCGTCTACTCCATCTCTGCCATGCCTGATTCTCTACCTGGTGGCCCTGCCTTTGCTGCCTCACTGTTGGCCTTTGTCTATACCTCCATCTAATGTGATCCCTAAGACTTCTTCTGCACCTTCTCCTCCTCCACCCTTGCTGGCAGCTCTTTGGAGGTTATTTGCCTTCAACCTCCTTATTTAACCACTCCTCCCTTTGCCTTGCCAGAGCTGACAATACCTTCCAAAGGCAATGCCACACAACCCCAAAGAATGATAGTTAGATCCACCCCCGTGCTTAACGATTAGCAGGATGTTCTTTTCTACAAATGTTTCACCATTTTTTCTCCAAATGTACCTTATTTTGTGTATTTTGACCAAACAGTTCGATTTTTGTTTCATCAATCCAAAGCATTTTGTTCAAAAAATGCAGGCTTATCTAGGTTTTGTTTTGCATACTTTAGACATTACAATACCTTTTGTGATGGGGGTCATAGAAAAGATTTCCTTCTGACAACTCTCCCATGCAGATAATTGTTGAGAAAGTAGTGTTGTACTGTAGTTAACTGCTCTAGTATCAACTAAACTTTTCATCAGGTCATTTGTAATGATCTGTGGATTTTATTTTGCTGATCTGATCAGTTTTTGGAGCGTTCTATCAGAGATTTTTGTTGGCCTTTCAGATCTTGCCTTGACTTCACCAGTTCCTTGTAACTGCTGTTTCTTAATACTCTTTTTGACAGTTGAAATTGCTAGCTGTACGTGTTCGGAGTTGGGGTTTTTTTTTAAACCTTCCCCTGCTAAGAGTGATAGCTGCTTTGAGGAATCCATGATGGTTGAAAGTAGACAGAATAACAGTCACAACCTGAGAGGTTAGAAGGCTCAGAGTATTTGTTCACATGTGGAATTGTCCCAATGAGTCAATCAGCATTTTGGGACTTATTAACATGTTGAACTTTGTAACATGGCATGTTTAACTTTATACTACAAAAAAGGAACCTCAGAATGGAAAAACATAATACATATACAATACATATCCCACTCTGAAAAATCTCAATAAATATTGAAATATGTTATCATCATATAAAGGATGCAGCATTGGCCATTCCTTAATCCCTGATGAAGACTGAGGGGACTTAGAAAAGTTGAGCCAATATAGGGTCGAATTTCATTTAGATGGACAGTTCATCAAGATAAGTCCTTTGGGACATTTTATAAGAAAGTTATAAAAACCTTTAAAAAATAAGAATTAGACTTTGATGATTTATGATTATACTGAGAGACTCTATGAATATAATTTATTCATATTTAAAGGGGAACTTTAAAAGCCCTGCATGCGTATCAATTGGAGGATGCGTGCACAAGTCAGACTGGTGTACACCAACCAAATTTTAAAAGCTGCCCGGGTAAGCATGAATCTCTAGCTGTATGCACATCTTAAAAGTTTTCAAAAAGGGGTGGGGTGTGGCATGGTCTGGGTGGTCATGGGGATTTCAGAGTGTGGCCTAGAGATATGCACGTAAATACTTACGCATCTAGGTGCATGCCCAGGTCCAGTTGTGCGTAAGTTTACTTCTGCTAGGAATGAGGTGTAAGTTAAAAAATAAACAGAAAGAGCCATTTCGCAGGGGTTTAAAGGGTCTGGGGTAACTGAACGAAGTGCAAACTATCAAACCAGGGGCATTTGGAGGACTTAGCTGTTAAATGGGCAAACTAGTGAACCTGCCAATGGCGTGGACATGCACCTCTTTTAAAATTCCCAGACTTACATGGTAGAAGCGGGAGTTATCGCATAAGTGCACATCCACTTAAGATTGGGCACACATATGCGTATAGTTAGGCTATTTTATAACATGCACACATATACACGCTGAAGTTATAGAATGGCCGCATATCTAGGTGTGTGCTGATGCACACACACCAAAGAGAGCCCATATGCCAGTTTGAAAGTTACAATCTTATTGTGTCCAATCAGCATCCTTTGTTATCATCTTATTGTATGCAATCAGTGTCCTTTGTGTGCAATTAGCACCACATATTTTATTATTTATTGAGATTTTTCAGCTCTTTAATAGAGTAGGATTTATATTGTATATATTTAACTTTATACCATGTAGAGACTGTGTTAGCTTCTGTTCACTTAGGGCTAGATTTTAAAAGCCCTGCACGCGTAAATCCTGCTGAATATACGCACGCAGGGCACTCGCGCGCCGGTGCGCCTATTTTGCATAGGCCGCCGGCGCGCACAAAGCCCCAGGACACGCATAAGTCCCAGGGCTTCATAAAAGGGGCGGGAGGGGGCGTATCCAGGGGCGTGTTGGCAGCCCGGGGCGTGTCCTGGGGGCATGTCCAGGGTCAGGGGGCGGTCCGGGGCGGATCCGGGAGCGTGGTGATGGTCCGGGGGTGGGCTAGGAGGGCAGTCCCGAGTCCCTCGGCACTGCGGCCTGTGCCGCGGGATGCCGAGGTGGCGCGCGCAAGTTACGCCTGCTTCAAGCAGGCGTAACTTGCACAACAAAATGTAGGGGAGGATTTAGGTAGGGCTGGGGGGTGGGGTAGATAGGGGAAGGGAGGGGAAGGGAGGGGAAGGTGGGGGGACGCAGAAGGAAAGTTCCCTCCGAGGCCGCTCTGATTTTGGAGCGACCTCGGAGGGAACGGAGGCAGGCTGCGCAGCTCGGCGTGCTCAGGCTGCCGATTTTGCGCAGCCTTGCATGCGCCAACCCCGGATTTTATAAGATATGCGCGTATCTTATAAAATCCGGTGTACTTTTGTTCGCGCCGGTTGCGCGACAAAAGTACACGCGCGCGTACTTTTTTAGGATCTACCTCAGCGAGAATTATTGAAACATGCAATTTGATCAAACATGCGGGAACGATTGGGCACCCGATTCACATCCCTAGATGTGATATATTTAACATTTTTTGGGTAACAAATAAAACAGTGGATGGTGGAATGTTCATGATTATAATCAATTGATGTGGGTAACCTGGATGGTACCTATACACTACTAGTTTTGAATATTGAATATTTACCAACTGAGCTGAGATTAACAACAGACAAGAAAAAATTTAAGGCTGACCTTAAAACATGGTTTTTCAGATGCGCTTGCACAGAAAATGGAATACAGGCTTAAATTCTTGCATACAGATTTTACACAGAGGTTTAACAGCATATACACGGATTTTGAGCAGCACGCAGATGTTGAATTGTTTATGTCTTTTATTTTTAATTATGTATTGTTCCTTATTTTTATCTTTTATTGTTACTAGCTTTTTCATTTTTAGTACCCTGAGGATAGGTTTTATTCTTTAATTTTAATCCTTAACTTTTAACAGCTAATCTTTATTATTGTGCTTTTAATTTTTTAGCTGTTATCTTTTATTACTAAATGTATTTCTTGTATTTTATTATTTCTTTTTTAAATTGTAAACCGCTGTGAAGGCAATGGCTAATGCGGCGATATATAAAAAACAATAAACTATAAACTATTGTATATGAAACTACCGCTGTTCTCTTTTAAAATTTTATTTAAGAAATTTCATTTGAGACATTGAGGGGGGGTTTTCTCTTTGATATAAGTTTTGGAAATAATTTAAAAAATAAAAAATATATATTTTAGGATAGACAGTATGATATGGGTTCTTTAAGAGCGTGTGATTTTTTACCCACACTTGTGGTTCTTTGGTTGTTTTGGTTTGTTAAATGGAAAAACCGACATTTTAAAAAACTCACACACCTAGAGGTAATTTTCAAAACTAGACATTTAAATGGCTAACTTGGAGTTAGATGGCTAAACTGGAGTTAGGTGGATAACTTCTGAGTTAAATGGATAGCTTGTGAGCTAGATGGATAACTTGCCATTTAGATGGATAAATTGTGAGCATTCCAAATGGTTTTGAATATTGTCCTCATAAATTCTAGCTGGATAACTAGTTATGCGGTTAGAATTTAGGTGCATAAATCAGGGGCAGGTAGGAGACGTTTTGAGGAGGAGTGGAGTTGGCCAATTAACTTATGTTGCTATTAGCCAGCTATATTCAGTGGCGTGATTACACCGCTGAATATTAGGGTTGTGAATCATGCTTCTGATGATTCAAAATATCGTACGATATTTTCAAAATCGTCAGAAATCGGGGGCTCCCCTAAACCAATAGGAAAACCCCACGAAATTGTTCGTGGGGTTCTCTTATCGTTTTGGGGGAGGGTGGGAAAAACGGCACACCAAGACAATCTCTAAACCCACCCCGACCCTTTAAAACTGATCCCTTAGCTTCGCCCACCCTCCCAAACCCCCCCAAAACTTTTTACAAGTACCTGGTGGTCCAGTGGGAGTCCCGGGAGTGATATCCCGCTCTCGGGCCGTCGGCTGACACTAATCAAAATGGCGCCAAAGGCCCTTTGCGCTTACCATGTGACAGGGTATCCATGCCATTGGCCGGCCCCTGTCACATGGTAGGAGCACTGGATGGCCCGCGCCATTTTTAAAGATGGTGCCGGCCATCCATTACTTCTACCATGTGACAGGGGCCGGTCAATGGCACGTATACCCTGTCACATGGTAAGGGCAAAGGGCCATTGGCGCCATTTTTATTAGTGGCAGCCGACGGCCCGAGAGCGGGAGATCGCTCCCGAGACTCCCACTGGACCACCAGGTACTTGTAAAAAGTTTTGGGGGGGGATTTAGGAGGGTGGGCGAAGCTAAGGGATTAGTTTTAAAGGGTCAGGTGGGTTTTTTTGTTTATCGGCTCGGGCGTAGCCGATAAACAAAACCTCGATCGGGCCGCACAAAAAAAAAATTAACGATGTGAATCGGAAACGGAATCGTAACCGATTCCGGGGTCCGATTCACATCTCTACTAAATATACTCTACTATCAGGCTAACTAGCCAAGCCACTCCGTGGCTGAATATTACCCCCAGGATGTCTTCATTCCTCACAACAAAGTCTGCTAGCCTGTACAAATCTCTACTTGTGAAGTTTGGCTTTCTTGTTGGGAAGCCATTTTACAAATGAACCTGGTGCTATGGAAGAAGAAAGAGTACATGAATACTATTTCTCAATTGGAAATACAAGTGTACTTTTTTTGTACACACAAAATTGCATGCAGACTTTTGGGGGAGAGAAGGATATGCATATTTTAAAACCTGTGCAGCACCTACCACACAGGTTTTAAAATACTATAAATTTCTGCATTTGGTTTCTTAAGCAAATTTATTGAAAACTGGAATTATTATGCATATTTGCCAGCTAAATTATGTGCAATATCACAAAATGTCCCATTATAGGATCAATATAGCATTTATCCAAATATATTGTTACACATGAACTTTCAATACCACAGAGGCTCCTCATTCAATCAATGGAAGAAAAAGTAGTAAAACTGCTGCAAATGAAAGAAGTTCAAAACATGGGGACTGGCCTGGTGGCTGAATAGCAGTGCTGCACACTGCCATACAGATGACCTGTATTTTATTCTTGGATAAAGTTCTCAGCTTCCCAGGCCTGGGAATAATTCAGTGTTCACAGTCCTTGGAGGTGGGAGGGTGAGAGGAGTCTCAGTCATTGTGCAATGATGACACCTAGTGGCCAGACTTCAGGTTCAGATTAGCTGGTCTCTGGAAGAAGTCATGGTTTATGGCACTGACAATGGAGTATTAGTGGAATGACTGGGCTATGCTGAGGCAACAGAGGGATGTAAAATGCAGTGTGTGTGTGTGTGCGCGCGCGCGTGTGTGTGGCGGGGGTAACAAATGAAGACTTGTGGTGTCATAGCTTAACAGAGGCCAGTTCTGATTGAGTTGGAAGCCCAAAAGAGCAGGTAGAAACTATGAGGTTGACACACTGACATTACTTGGATTTTGGGAGTCCACCCTTTCTTGGGTCTCCTTTTATCTCTCCCATCTCACTTTTAGGGGGTGATTTTGTAACAGCTAGTATAAATTTGAAAGCAATTCCGCTCATTCTTTCGACCAATTTTCAAAGGAAAAATGCACGAATACTGTCCCTTTGAAAATTATCCCCCCAAAATTAACCATTATTATGTATGCTATTTGCACTTATTTTTTTCTGGAAAATGTATGCATATTATTTTGGAAATACAAAAATATGTATGCAAACACAAACCACTCCCAAGCTCCAGCCTCAAGAACTCCTCTGCTCATTGTGGGTAAACTTACACACAGGAAGGATAACTTTCAAAACTGCTCATGTGTTTCCTTATATGTGTGTATATGGGCATCCAGTAATTAACTACTGTATTTTATACCTGCACACAAAGCAAGCCATGGAAAACTAGCGGCACTTATTCTGATAAGTTTTGATTTATGTGGCTATCTAGCGGCAGTTAGCCGGATAAGTCTGAAAAGAGCTACTTATCCATCTAATGAGCAATTTTCAGACTTATCCTGGTATGTAAGATAGCCAAAAAAGTAAAAACTAAAATGCTATTTATCCGGATAAGTTCAAATTTGTCCATCTATGTAGCAACAAAGGTACTACTTAGCTAGATAAGTTGGAATTTAGATAGATAAGTATGCACAAATGATACACCCACATATTTGGACTTTAAATTTTAAAGGAATATGCAAATAGATTTTACTAATGTTATTAATATACATTTAATCCCTGTAAGTCAACTTTTACATGTGTAACAGAGTATTTTATAACATGCATGGCAATGAAATAGTCAGTTTTACCAATTAGTCTACCAGTTCACCCAGTCCATATGCTGCTCATGAAGACCCACCTGGCTTTTCAGGCTGAAGTCCCCACATTTCACTAAGACCTCCCAACCATTCATTTTTTCACTTTAAAGATGTTTACAATCATTTATACCAGATATAGAACAAGACTAAATATACACAAGCAAAAGTCTTATGGGCATCACTTTGACACGTTGTAAAACAACTTATGCACGCAAATGCTGGCTCCTCCCCAGAATGCTTCTGACCCGCCCCTTTTTTACACACTCATATTTACTCATGGGCTCTGATTTTTTTAATTCTTTATTTTCAAATTTTGAACATTTTACCAGGAAATACTCCTTACAGAAAATCAATGTCATTATAAGTATGAATATTTCTCAAGTATATATTTTTTTCACACCATATATATAGTGACATTTAAATTATAAGAAAAATGAAATGGAAATTAGGAGGCAGGAGGAGCAAAAATCTCATCAAAGAAAATTAATAGTTGCAGTTTTTAAAATACTAGTTGTAGCTAACTTTCAGGAAAATAATGTGGCTTGAGATTTTTGAGGCAAGCCACATTATTTTCTTTATATAAAATCATCTAATAATGGGCTGCTTTGCATGCATTTGCAAAAGTATATGCATACAAATTGGCTCATTAAAATACCTGCCTTATTATGGATAAAATATTGCATGATATTGCTGTTAATAAGCATTTATCAAGTGATCAACAGAGTTTCTTGCACAATAAGGGCTAGATTTTAAAAGCCCTTGCCAGCGTGCCTATTTTGCATAGGCCGCTGGCACGCGCAAAGCCCCAGGACATGCGTAAGTCCCGGGGCTTCGTAAAAGGGGTGGGAGGGGGCGTGTCTGGAGGCATGTCCGGGGTGTGTCTGGGGGCATGTGCTGGGTCCAGGGCGGTCCGAGGTGGGTCCGGGGGCGTGGCGACGGTTCGGGGGCGGGCTGGGAGGGCAGTCCCAAGTCCCCCGGCACTGTGGCCTGTGCCGGGGATGCGAGGCGGCGCGCGCAAGTTACGCCTGCTTCAAGCAGGCGTAACTTGCCCAACAAAGGTAGGGGGGGGGGATTTAGGTAGGGCCGGGGGGTGGGTTAGGTAGGGGAAGAGAGGGGAAGGTGGGGGGACGCGGAAGGAAAGTTCCCTCCGAGGCCGCTCTGATTTTGGAGCGGCCTCGGAGTGAACGGAGGCAGGCTGCGCGGCTCGGCACTCGCAGGCTGCCGATTTTGCACAGCCTTGCGCGCGCCGACCCTGGATTTTATAAGATATGCGTGGCTATGCGCGCATCTTATAAAAACCGGCGTACTTTTTAAAGATCTACCTCTAAATACCTAAAGTGGCTTAGTAAATATACCCCTTAAATTGTAATCCCTTTGGGGACAAGGAAAATGCTTATTGTACCTGAATGTAACTTGCCTTGAACTACTGATGAAAAAACATAGTTAAATATAAGTAACATAAAAATAAATAAATAAATAGTGCCTGTAGACTTTGCAGCAAAGCATCCTGTTTGAAAATTTCCCTCTTAATGTCGTTTGGTGGATCCTTCTCGAGTACTATCCCATGATAAGTAGGATATAGGTTTTGTCCTTGGCCCTCTTATCTTTCCTTTCTACACACATTCTCTTATCCATCCTCTTCTTCTCCATCACTAAGTCCTAAGTCTGTCCTTTTCCACCTTTCTATACCATATGACTGGAACAGCCGCAGAAAGGCAGTACATCATTCCTTTTCTCTGACCATATTCAAGTTCTGCCAAAAATCCCAGGCTTCTACCTAATCATAGCCTTGTCAATTTTAGCCATGTTTACCGTAATAAATACATTTCCTGAAACCTCTTACTTGTTTGTATGTCAACTAGATTGGAAGTTTCATGATGTAGGGACTGTGTCTTATATATATCTATAAAGCACTATGTAGTAGAGCTAGAGAAGTGATAAGTAATAGTAGTAGTAGTAATGAGGAGGTTAATGTTCAAATGGATCTAGCTGACTAACTGTTGAATTAACTGGCTAGATCACCCGGTAAGAAACTTGCACCCATGTGTAGCATCTGAAAATGCAAGCATGCTTCCACAACATGTGTACTTTTAAATGCATTAAAAAGAGGATTGGATCATTCAAGTAAACTACATGCGTAAAATTGCATTTTCAAATGTCCTATACATCGCTTCCCACTCTCATTCCTCTACCCTCACAAATAGCAGGTGCACAGCATGCAGGCATTTTTGCATTCAAATAAGTGTTAAGTGAATTTTCAAAGAGAAATGTCCTGGGTAGTTTCTCTTTAAAAATTCACTTCAAATTATGCGGGTACAAAAGTATCCATATACCTTGTGTCTCCCTGGCTTAATGAAAATTGACCCCAAGATGAGTATATATTTTGGGGAAGGGATATGGAAAGAAATAATTTTTGAAAATGATATTCTTTGGCATACAGTCATTAGTAAGTGGCATAGATGTCTAAAGAAAAATTTTTAAAAATAACTTTAACATGTTTTGACATGTACACTTGTGGTTTGTGTCAACTTTAACTAGACAGGAGTTTTCTTCAGACAGAACAAACCATTAAAATATTCAAACAAAAAAAGCAAATAGAAATAACTCAGCACGATGTTTGCCTATTTTTAAATAGAAGGAGACACTGAAAGAAGAGGCCATTACTGCTGAAAGTGCATTTTTCTGAATCATATATTTGCAGTTACTGTTTACATAGGATTTAAATGTTTAAAGGGAACTGGATTTACCTTCCTAATTCCTCCTATGTGCTCCAGCGTGTTGAGCTGAGGATCTTTGGCTGGACATCTAATATATTTTTCAAATAAAAAAACAAAACAAAACAAAAATAAAACAAGAACATGCCTGTAGGATACAAAATTAGGTTGAGTGAAAGTTCTGATCTTGTGCTTTTCAAGACGAACAGTGAGCATAAAGAAAGGGAAATCCTGATTGTGTTCTTGATCCAATTCTTAGCAAAAGAGTTGCCTACCAGAATAGAGCATACTGTATATGAAGGCCTATCTGGGACATTGTCAAGATTTCACGTACTAGATAAAATACAAGGGCATTTGAGAAAAATGCCGCAAATGTATGTCAATCGCTTCCTAAGAAACATTTTTCTATAAGACTAGTCTCATTTATACAGGTAGGACAAATGAACCCACAAAGAGATTAATGTAATAAGATCTGCTTGGCAGAGTGAACTCTTTCGCTTGCTGTTGTGCACACAATTGTAGATCTATGCACGACCATATGCACGTGTTATTGCCACCGTGCAAAGTTGTTTGAAAGTTATCTTTTCTGTGTGCAAACTTTACTTCTGATGCAGCAAGGAGTTATGTGAATAAAAATGTATGCATAACAATGTACTTACAGGTTAGTATCCTTCTATCTAAATCCAATGATAATGAAGGTATTAGCTATTACTTCACACTCCCCATCCTCCCAATACACAGAGCTGTGAAGGCTTAACTCATGTCCTCTGTACACTGAAAATTATACTCCTGGCCACGATGCTGTAAAGTCTCTGGCACATAAATCTTTCCTTCTTCTCCCTTTCTCCTTGAAAAATGTGTAATGACCCGGTGGGACTTCTTCTTTTCCTTTATCCAAATAGTTTCAGCCCTCATGGCTTTTCTTCCTAGTCTCAAAATGTTGTCGGTGGCAGCTTCTCCCATAAAGGGCAGTGGCATTGGTGATCCACCATCCTTCAAACAAATCTTCCTTTTTGGGGCTGTGCAGTGTGTGCACCTTCTCCTTCCTATCTCATGATTTAGGTGCACAAAATATGTACTCCTTTATAGCCTGAGTTAAAATGTGCACTCAGCCTATACAAAAGGCTTAGCACACATTTTAACTCGGGTTTGCATGCTTTTATTTTTAACTCCTCAGGCATTAGTTACTGCATCAAGAGTTAATAATTTTTTTTAGTACATGCATTATGAAACTGCACTTAACTTCAGCATACAGTCCTAATGCCCAGCTTATTACATCTGCCCCATAGTAGGCTTAGAGGGCCATATTCAGCAGTGCAGGGAGTGGGAAATTGCTAATAATCAGGCAGATTCAGTAAAGTTCGTGGAAGAGCGGGCGAATGCTCGCTTTCCCGGCGCACGCACAGGCCACTCACCTGTGTGCGCGATGCAGTATTTAAATTAGGTCCGGTGGTAGAAACGGGCAAAAGTAGGCGCTTTTGGCCCGGAGCAGTGGCTGTCAGCGAGGTTGACAGCCGACGCTCAATTTTGCCAGTGTCGTTTCTCGAGCCCGCTGACAGCTACGGGCTCGGAAACCGGACACCGGCAAAATTGAGCATCCGGTTTTCGACCCGACAGCCGCCGGCTGACTTCAATTTTTTTTTTTACTTCTTTTTACCCTTTGGGACCTCCGACTTAATATCGCCATGATATTAAGTAGGAGAGTGCACAGAAAAGCAGTTTTTACTGCTTTTCTGTGCACTTTCCCAGTGCCCGAAGAAATTAAGGTAGGCGCTAATTTCTGAAAGTAAAATGTGCGGCTTGGCTGCACATTTTACTTACTGAATCACGCGGGCATACCTAATAGGGCCATAAACATGCATTTGCATGTTGAGGGCACTAATAGGTTTGGCGGGTTGGACGTGCGTTTTCCGCCCCTTACTGAATAAGGGGTAAGGGAAAACGCGCGTCCAATGACAGGTTAACAGTGCGCGCCATCAGAGCGCACTGTACTGTATCGGCCTGAATGTAAGTTCACCCAGGTAACTTTAGGAAAGAAATTCAGTTGGACTTACCCAGTTAAGTCTGCTGCTGAATAAAGATGGGAACACTGAGAGGAGAGAATCACCTTGCTGGTGGCTGAAAGGAATCAGTAAGTTTTTGCTTGGGACATTGTCTTTTTTAAAAGTATTGGGGCAAAGTTAACTATTTGGGAATTGTATTTAGTGTGTTTGTGTGTTTGTGCTTTTAATAGTCAGAAAGGCAGTGTATAAACAAGTTAGACTGTTTGTATTTTTAAATAGTCAGTCAATAAGGTAGCTAGTAAGCAGTAGGTAGTGTGTTTATTTTTAAAAGTCTGCAGAACTGAGTGTTCTGCAGACTTTTAAAGAACTGAGTGTTTGTATTTAATGCAAACTGAGTGTTTGTATTAACAAAACAAAAAAAAAACCACAAAAAAAAAACAATACAAAAAGTAGCCAGAAGCTAGAAATAAGCTAGGAACAGTGTATACCTAAGTAAAAAGGTTGAATAGTTCAGCTCACCTTGGAAAGGTGTTGAGGTAGTGTGATTGGGATTAAATAGGGACCAACATTTGTTAATCAAGAGAGCAGTGAGTCACTCTGGCTGACTAACTGAAGTTAGACTGTTTGTATTTCCCAACCCTCCCACCCCTCGCCCACCCACCCCTAGCGTGTAGCCGTATCTTATAAACTTTGGGGTCAGCGCGTGCAAGGGGGCACACATTTGTGCACCTTGCTCGTGACGAGCCCTGCGCATGCTGCCCGTTCCCTCCAAGGCCGCTCTGAAATCGGAGCGACCTCGGAGGGAGCTTTCCTTTCGCCCCCCCCCCCCCCACCTTCCCCTCCCATCCCCTATCTAACATGCCCCCCAGCCCTACCTCAGTCCCCCCTTACCTTTATTATTTAAATTGCGCCTGCCTCTGAGCAGGCATAGGTTGCGGCGCGCAATCCCCCGGCCTAGCAGGGCTTCTGAGGCCTCTGGCCATGCCCCCTTCCCGCCCCAGACCATCCACTCCCCGCCCCTTTTTTCAAGTCCCGGGACATACGTGCATCCCGGGGCTTGCGCAAGTCGCCAAGCCTATGCAAAATAGGCTCGGTGCATGCAGGAGGGTTTTAAAAGGGTTACACGCTTATATTACGTGCATAACCCTTTTAAAATCCGCCCTGATATATTTGTCTATGGATAGAGATAGATAGATAGATAGATAGTCAGATAGATAGATAGATAGCAGAAATAAGAGCAAATATTTTTTTCTCTAACCAGAGCACACCTTTAGGATAACTTTCAAACAGTTGTGCACATGTCCATATGCTCCTGTATTTTATAATTTGCATGTATATGATATGCCCAGGTTATAAAATATATGTTATTGAACCTGCATCCAGCTAAGTAGCGGCACTTATCTGGATAACTTCTGATTTGTCCAACTAAGTAGCAGATTTATAGATTTAAAGATATGGATTTATCTTCCGCTACTTAAGCAGAAACATCTTTTGATGTATCTGGCTATCTGACTTAGGCCTGGATTCATCATTCATCGCAGAATGTTGAATCCTGCGAAAATGGGGGGCGGGGGGGTGGGCCTTGCAGCCTTCGCACCACGGAGGTACGATTTTGGCAGCCGCGGTGCGCCAGCTGCCGGCTTTCGCACCAAATAGCGCCACTGTGAAAGGTGGTGCTATTCGGCGAGCTACTGACGACGATAATGTTAATTACATTTTCACTGGCAGCGAAGACACCGCCGACTCCAACCCCTCCCCACCCGACTCCACCCCAATCTAATTTACATGCTATCGCATGCAAAAAGGGCCTTTTCGCATGCAATGGAGGCTTATCGCACGCGATACGGCCTTATTGTGTGCGATAAGCCTTTGATAAATGACCCCCTTAGCCAGATAAGAAGTGTTTTAAGACTATATTAGAGATGTGCAGTTGTTTAAAACAAAAGTGCAAAATGCAACAAATCAGGCTAATTCGTTTCATTCGGGGAGCCTAGAACCAAATCAGGGCCCCCCCAAATGAAAAGAATCTTATTCATTTGTTTCATTTTAAACTAATGCATCGGGCCTACACCTAAGCCCAAAGCCAGGGCCTTCCCTAGGGCATAGTCTGAAGCCCAATTCAGGAGCCACGGATTATGCCCGAGTGTGCCAGCAACTCAGCCTAGGCCTGAAGCTGGGTCCTCACCTAGGACATACACCATGGCCCAAAGCAGGGCCGTGGCCTAGACCCAAATGTGATGCTAGCATCTTGGCAGAGGCTTGGACCGATGCCAAGGCCTCAGCTGTGACCCGAGCTGAAGACCAGGTCAGTGTCAGAGCCTTAGCCTGGACCCAGGCTGAACACCATGAACTGACCTGCAGGCTGGGTCCCATCACCGAGGCATTGGCCTAGGCTGGAGTCCAGGCCTGATGTTATGATTTGACCCAGAGGCCGTGTCAGCGCTGGGACCTTGGCCCAGACCCAGGCCCCAGGCTGTGAAGCAACCCGTAAGCTGGGTCCCAACATTGGACCTTGGCCAGAACCTAGACATGACACGGCGTCCTGACCCAAATGCTGGGACACAATGCTGGGGCCTCCGCCTAGGCCAGACTCCAGGCCTGATGCCTTGCCCAGACCTAGGCCCAGTGCTGTGATCTGACCTGGAGGCTGGATCCTGATGCCAGGGCCTTGGCTTGGACTCAGGCCCAATGCTGTGACCCAACTCGAAGGCTGGGTCCTGACACCTGGATGTCAGCCTAGGCTGGAGCCCAAGTCTAGGCCTGACATCGTAATCTGACCCAGAGGCTAGGTCCAATGCCAGGGCCTCAATGCAGTTTCAGGCCCAGACCTTGGAGCTGAGGCCTGGGAGCTCTTCTTTGGAGCCTCTTCTTTCTTTAGCTCTTTAATGCCAAATATCGTCATCCACTGGGGTCGCACCCGAGTTAACTCCTGCGCTTTCACACCCCATACAGCACCGTTTCGATATGGCATTGGGCCTGGGTCTGGGCTGAGGCCCTGGTGTGTCAGAACCTGGCCTCCAGGTTCTAACACACCAGGCATCATGTGCATGCATCATGGTGTTGGGCCTCGACTTGGGCTCCGGCCTAGGCTGAAGCCCAGGCATTGGGATTCAGTCTCCAGGTTGGGTCATGGCATCAGGCCTGGATCCAGAATGAGGCTCCAGAGCCAGGACCTTACCTCCAGGTCATGGCATCGGACCTGGGCTCAGGATCTGGGCTAGGCCGAGGCCCAGATGTCTGGACCCTACCTCCGGGACAGGTCATGGCATCAGGCCTGGGACTAGGCTGAGGCCCTGGTTCTGGAACCAGGTCTCCAGGTCAGGTTTTAGTTGTTGGTCCTGGGCTCAGTCTCCATTCTAGCCGAGGTCTAGGTGTCAGGACAGGCCTCTGGGTCAGGTCGTGGCATCAGGCCTGGGCTCAGGATCTGACCTAAACCAAGCTCCAGGATTTGGAACATGGCCTCCGGGTCAGGTTGTGGCATTGGGCCTGGGCTCAGCCTCTGGCTTACACCGAGGCCCAAACATTGGGACCTGGTCTCCAGGCCTCAGCGTTGGGCTTGGTCTGGGCTCTAGCCTAGGCCTCAGTGTTGGCCTTGAGTAAGCTGAGGCTGCAGCAACCTACCGCGGCTTCAGCCTACTTAAGTCCGAGGCTTCGGCCTAGTCCTTGCCGGTGGATCACCACCAGACACGGGTAAGTGAGGGCTGGGGGGGGGCGGTCCTGGCCCTGGCATTATTCCAAGTGTGGGAAGGAGGCTTTGCTTTTGTTTTTTGACCATTTTTGAGTGGGTTTTTTTATTGCTTGATTCATTCTTTTCACACAAATGAAACAAATCAAGCAATCCATGTACCCAAATTCCTGGGGAAAAAACCTCCAGAAAACAAACCAAATAACAAAAACAAATTTATTTTCCCTGCACATCCCTAGAATTTATCAGATAAATAAATAGGGCCCAACTTCTATACTCACTTATTTTTATGTTTAACTTTACAAAATATACCCGT
The DNA here is from genome assembly GCF_901001135.1 of Rhinatrema bivittatum. Taxonomy (NCBI): domain Eukaryota; kingdom Metazoa; phylum Chordata; class Amphibia; order Gymnophiona; family Rhinatrematidae; genus Rhinatrema; species Rhinatrema bivittatum. The sequence continues at coordinate 97,875,504 of NC_042616.1, read as the reverse complement.
GGAGATTTTACCTGTGCAATTTATATGCATTTAAACACACACACAACCCCGCCCCCCATCAGCTTTTATGCGTGTAAATCGGGAGATTTTCTAACATGCGCAATTAGATTACAAGTTTTACCAATATATTTACCATTTCACCCGGTCCATCTTCAAGGTCATCGAGACCCTCCTGAATCTACAGCCTGAAATCCTTTCAATTCACAGAGACCTCTTAACCAGTGGGTATTTCATTTTTAAGACATTTACTATGGCTTACTTCAGATATAGAGCAGATGTAAGAATATGCGAGTAAGCTGCCTGTTTTTTCAGGTGTAAATTGCTAATAAAATTTAGCAGCTTATTCGTGTAAATGTTAGCCCCGCGCCAGAACGCCACTGGTCTGCCACTTTTTTGCACAGGCAAATTTACTGGCGTAGCCTTACTTGCATGTCTATTTTGAGGTTTTATAAAATAGCATACACGCGAGTATATGCTATTTATATGCGGACGTGCTGATTTTTACTTATGCAACTGTTTGGAAATTCACTTTTAACTGTTTAGATGGTTCAGAGGATATAAATTTGAATAAGCAGCTCAGCTTGACATTATCACAAGAGCTACAACATTTTGATATTTAAGCTCACACATTTCTTTAAACTTCAATAGAAATTTTTGGCACTGTCAAAACCAAATCATACTCCTAAATGAAAGCATATATCATTCAGCACCGTGATTTGACAGTCAAACAACTGTACCTGGTTTCAAAACTCTCACCTGTAAGGCTCGATAGGTTTGATCAGCTTCACTCTTTTTATCTTAGCCTCAGATAAACCTGTCATCAAAGAGATGAGATAAAAAAAAAAAAAGAGAGAGACAACCATAATGTCAGTGTCATATTTGACAGAAGAAGCTGTTAGCTTTAAACTGCTTCTTTTCTGTCTGTATCCAGTGGAATCCCAGGCACAGTTACAGGAAGTTATCAGCCCAGCTAGCTGTTATACACTGACAAAATAAATACTGCAAAGGGTGTGGCATCGCGAATGCCCCCTTTACTGGACCTTAAAAAGTAATGAGAGGAAATTCAGTGAAATAGCTGATATCAAAACAATGCAGCTAAAGCAATCAGGCGGGTAGCTTGCAGTCCGCTCATATTTATTGTTTTACTTACTTTTTTTATACCAAAGTTACTTTATAAAACTACTTGGTGTGTTGATTTATTAATATAATTACACTTGAGAGTGATTGGTCAATTCAGAGCACGTTCTTATGTACTGCAACTGATGTTACCACACACTTATCCAGGCATCTCTCTCTCTCTCTCTTTTAGTCTGATTTTTCACTTCGTTAAAAAAAGATATTGTATGGATACAGATATTATATAGATACACTAATAGGTGAACTTTAAAAGTCTGGCGGGAGATATGTGCGTCGTGTACGTGCATGTCTCCTGCTGCGTGCACACACACGTTTGGGGAAAGGGGCGGGGCATGGGCGTGGTCTGGGCATGGTCTGGGCGGGCCATGGGCGTTCCGGGATTCGCACTTGAAATTTCTGCGTTCATACGTGCACTGGCGCAAGCTGGGGTTCCCCTACCATGTAAATTTACTTCTGCTATGAATGATGTGTAAGTTTTAAAACAAATAGATTTAGGGCCTCATTTTCTAAAATATGGCAGGCTTGCGATACTTTAGAAAATTGCGCTAATGGGGGGCGGTCCTGTGCTAGCCGGCAGCAATCGCACCGCCATGGTGCGATCGCTGCCGGTTTCGCACCCAATAGCGCCACCGTGAAAGGTGGCGCTATTGGGCGCGAAATAGGACACGAAAAGGCCCTTACCTTTTCGCCATCCGCGCCGTCGTTGCAGAGTCGGCCCCGGTGACGCCCCGACTCCTCCTCTTCCGGGGCTGACTCTGCCTCGATGTAGGTAGCGCAGGCGTGCACTACCTTCGCAAGCTATCGCAGGCTTGCGCTGTTAGTGCAAGCCTGCGATAGCCTTGGAAAATAAAGCCCTTAGACATTTCATTGTGGTTTTAATGGTCAGGGCTAACAGGAGGGAAGGGAGGCCATTAATATGGGGGGGGGGGGGGGGGGTTGGAAGTCCTATCCCTTAACTGGGTGAACTGGGACCGAATTGGGAAAACAGTGAATGGCGTCTGTGCGTGTCCCTTGTAAAATTTTCCCACTTAAGTGGTAGATACAGGATTTGCACACGCATGTGCATGTCCATTTAAAATAGAGCGCATATGTACATGCATTCAGGCTATTTTATAACATGGGTGCACATACATGCATATGTTATAAAAGGATCACATCTCTGGGCGAGGACCAACGCATGCGCACTCCTGTTTAAAAGTTACAGTCTCAGTTAGCCCCGACCCTTAAAACCCTGCAGATCTGCCTATTTTTCTTTATTTTTAACTTATACGTCATCCATAGCAGAAGTAAAGTTACATGGCAGGGGGCTTCGGTGAGTTCTGGATCGCAGAAGTATTTATGTGCATATCTCCTGTTCACGCCCCAAAATGCCCATGCCCCAGACCACACCCGCATTCCACCCTTTTTTAAAATCTTTCTAGATGTGCACGCTGCGGGAGATATACACGTATCTTGCCAGCTTTTAAAATCCCCTTGGTGTGCGCAAGCCCAACTTATTCGCACACCTCCTAAATAATGGGGTAGATTTTCAAAGGGTTACGCATGTAACGTACGCACGTAACCCACGAAAACCTACCCCCAAACCCCCCCTACGTGCATCAGCCTATTTTGCATAGGCTCAGTGGCGCGCGCAAGCCCTGGGATGCGCGTAAGTCCCTGGGCTTTCCTGGGGGGCATATCAGAGGCGTGTCGGGGGCGTGTTACAGCCGGCGCGTCATGGGGCGTTCTGTGGGCATGGCCGCGGTCTCCGGACCAGCCCCCGGTCGGACCATGGCGGGCCGGCAGCCAGCCCAGTGCATGCAAGTTACGCCTGCCTATTTTTAAAGATGGCGCCGGCCATCCAGTGCTCCTACCATGTGACAGGGACCGGCCAATGGCACGGATACCCTGTCACATGGTAAGGGCAAAGGGCCATCAGCGCCATTTTTATTAGCGCAGTCGATGTCCTGAGAGTGGGAGATCGCTCCCCGCGGCCCCACTGGACACCAGGTAATTTTAAAACATTTTGGGGGGGGGGGGGTCGGGAGGGGGGGGGAAGCTAAGGGGTCAGTTTTTAAGGGTCGGGGTGGGTTTTTTGTTTATCGGATCGAGCGCAGCCGATAAACAAAAACCCAATCGGGCCGGACGATAAAAATTTTAAGATTTGAATTGGAACCGGAACCGATCAGATTCTGGTTCCGATTCACATCTCTAATCCTTATAGGTGATGAAAAGGAGTAGATTTGTACACTGCAGCTAGCACTGCAGTGTAAATCAACTCCTCTCTTCTGGAATTTTCAATATACGGGTTTATGTGCGCATGTGCGTTCCTTTTAAAATTTACCCATTAATGAGCAATGGGTTCAAGTAGGAAAGTAAACAGATTTCTAGCCAGTTAGATACCATTAGCTGTCTAATGAAAATCTATAAAAAAAATAATAATACATTTGCTCCAGGATATGTGTGTACAGCTATAGCAACAGCCTTTAAACAGAATTATATCTAAAGATTGCAGATTAATATTTCTTAAGTATGTACAATCAAGGCTGATTGCTAAATGCTTTTAAAATATCTGATTATTATTTTACGCATGCACAGTTTAGCAAAGCTACTGCACATTTTTAGCAGAGCTGCACAGAGTAATTTAGATTAGGCACAGGAAGTAGAAACTGATGAATTATTTTAATTCTAGCTTGAATAAAAAAAACAAAAAACAATTATGTTGACATTGGAGTCTGCCAAGAGAGACTTAATTTTTGCAAAATTCCAGAAAAAAGAGGGAAAAAAATAAGGGGAAAATTCTTGAGTGGTGGGAATCAGTTGACAGCCAAAACTGAATCTGGAGAATTGAGCTTCTCCTTACATCATGAAAACACAGGGGCTTATTATGCACTAAAACTTGCAGAAAATTTAAGTATGCCTCTAGCTTTTGTGCATACCAAAATAATACGTAATGGGCTATGCACTACATTTTAGTACACTTGTTCTAAAAAATTACCACTATAATGTAAGAATGTTATTACTGTGCTTCCTGATCCACAGAATTCTAGCTTTTATTTATTTAAAAGCTTTTATAGATCGGTATTCGTGGGAACATCATATCGGTTTACAAGGAACTTAAACGCAGTACATGGATCAGGGTGCATAAAAACTTGGAGGGGGATGTTTACAAAACTTGAGTGGAGTAGAGTATATACATACTTAATAATTATAGAGAATAAATATATACAGTAGAGGATCTATACATACATATAAACTGGGTAATAATAGAAGATATACTTACAATAATACAATAATACAATAAAATATACAGTAAGATATGCATTCAATAATACAATAATGCAGTTTTTTATATAGGAGATGCTGGGGAGATCAACCTAGGGAATTGAAGTATTGTATGAGTCGTAGTCTAAGTACAATATAGGATTCGGGGGTCGGAGAAGGGATGGGGGGATTAGAAATAGCGAGGGGTGGGGTGATAGACTCTGTTCAGGGGGGGGGATTATGAAGAATTTTAATACCTGAGGTGGATTTCAAAATTAGGGTGGGAAGCGGGAGGGGTGATAATTGCAGAGAATAAGACCAGGGGGAGGGGAATTAGGTGGCTGAGGGGAGGTGTTATAGGGTGAGGTGGGGTGAGGTGGGGTGAGGAGCACTTTTCTGGGAATGCCTGTTTAAAGAGCCAGGTCTTTAGGTTTTTTTTAATTTCTGGGTGCGGGGCTCTAGACAGAGGTCGGGAGGCATGGTGTTCCAAAGGGTGGGTCCTGCAATCGATAGGGCTCGATCTTTCGAGCTAAGATGGATGGGTTTGGGAGAGGGAGTGTGTAGGGTTCCTTTGTATGCTGTTCTAGTGGGGCAGTTGGAGGTGTGGAGGCAGAGGGTATTGTCCAGCCAGTGTATATTACAGTTGTGTAGGGTTTTATGTATAATAGAGAGATTCTTGTAGAGGATTCAGAAAGATATTGGAAGCCAGTGGAGTTCCTTGAGGATGGGGGTAATATGGTCTGTTTTGCGGGTGTTAGAATTCTGGCGGCGGCGTTTTACAGCATTTGGAGTGGTTTGATGGTTGAGGTAGGGAGGCCTAGTAGTAGTGAATTACAGTAGTCAATTTTAGAAAAAATTGTGGCCTGGAGGACTGTGCGGAAATCATTGAGATGAAGGAGGTCACTCACATTTTGCTGGAAGGAAGTCGAGGGGGGGAGGGGGTTATTGTCGGTGGGGGGATAATGTCCCAGTAATTTTGGGGGTTTAAGGAGTGCTGGGCAAGACAGTGTATTTTAGATATGAGATTGGGAGCAGTGGGCCCTTGGATTTCCTTATTTATTTACTTCCTTATTTTAATACTGACAGCACTATTTACCTGGATATCTTTTAAAAATATCCAGATAAGTTGCAAGTTATCGAGCCACATAAGCCAGATTACTTAAAAATCTAACCAGCTATATTCAAACATAGTCAGTTAGGTTTTAAAATTCGTTGGATATATATAGCCAGATAACTTTAAACAAATATATTCAGCAGGATGTTTATCTCACTGAACATATGGGACAAGTTATTTTATTTTTTATTTTGATTTTTATATTCTGCTTTTTGGCACGTCTTCAAAGCAGATTACATTCAGGTACTGTAGGTATTTCCCTATCCCCAAAGGGCTTATAATCTAAGAACTAGATTAATCATTTTGCTATAAATTTCACATGAATAGCACCCATGATAAAAAAAAAAAAAAAAAGTGTGTGGATAGGGCACTTTTTGAGATAACACTCAAGATATTTTTACATTACAAGCTGAGAAGTGCACAGGCAGGCTTTTCCACATTTTGAGCTGTTCCTGGCTAGAGAGAGAGAGCGAGCCAGAGCCTCTGGGGATGCACATCTATTAGTCAACTTTTTATACCACTGTAGGAGGGACAACTAGTAACTCCAGGTGAGATTTTGGTGGTTTAGGGTTTTGGAGGGCAGTTTTACATGCACAGTCAGAGGTCAACTACGAACAGCACAGTAGCCAGTGAAGATTTGATGTGATTTGGGGTGAAGAAAGGTACACAAAGATGAGATTTGTACAATGTATTCTTGATCTTTGTGTACCTTTCCTCACCCCAAATCACATCAAATCTTCACTGAGCTGTCTGTAGTTGCCCAGCCTACAATGGTATAAAAAGTTTTTTTCGGGCCTATTGCACGACATAACATCAGGAAAAAAAGTGTACTTATTTCCAGCATAATAAAAGTGTGTTACACTATCGCACGCAATGCTAAGCCCACCTCATTTTAATTTATTATGCCTTAACTCCGCCCATTTGGGAAAATGTTTAAAATTTGCACTGTGTTATTTATCATGGGTGTTTGGGCCCTAATGCCTAGGCTAAGGCCCTAACATAATCTGATACATGACCCTGTGAGTTTGTTCCTGAGGCAGGAAAAGTGACTTACCCAAGGTCACAAGGTGTATCAGTGGGACTTAAACAGGAGTCTCCACAGATCCTAGCCTACTGTTCTAACCACTAGGCTACTCCTCCAGCAAATGGCCTACTGAATATTGGCCTCATAGTCTTCCCTCATGCTCAACTTTGAATATCAAAAGCACTATTTTAACAAATCCTATATTGCACTGGCAGTCCGTGTAGTTGTTTTAAAATGGGAATAATATGATCAAACCATGGACTAGATGTAATAAGCCGGGCTGCAGCATTTTGTATTAGTTATAAGACCTGCACCTGAATTTTTGGTATACCCACATGTAAAGAATTTCAGTAGTCCAAAGAAATAACAATAAAAATTAAAAAAGCCTTCAACTAACACTTCGTCCATCTAACATTCCTCCACCATTTGAAATTGCTTGATATGATTCACCAAAACTTTAAATATGCCTTGTTTACTGTCCTCCAGGAGCACTCAATAAAAACTGCTCCCCTCTAATTGAATATATTATGAATAACATCTCCCTCAACAAACCCATCATCATACTTGGTGACTTCAACATACATTTCAACTTACCCACCCACTCAAAAACCTGCCAAACTATCATTGATGCACTATCAACTCTAAATCTAGAACAAATAATCCAATCTCCAACTCATAAAGCAGGCCACACAATTGACCTCATCTTTATCAACACAAACCTGGAAATCAAACTCTACTCACAACACAGAGATACCCTGGTCTGACCACCACCTAATCCAAGCTAACTTACATACCAACCTCAACCTTAAAGCTCCTCAAATCACCCCAAACAAGATATCCTACCATCCACCATTCAACATAGAACTTTTACAAAAAACTCTTCAATCCGAATTAAACAACATCAATCTATCTAACTCCGAGAAGGCAACCTCATCATGGCTAAATATCACAAAAAAAGTAGCAGACAACATCAATCCCATTATTACAAAGACTAAACAACAACCCAAACACAACAACCAATGGTATAACAAAAATATCAGAACTGCCAAACATATACTCAGAAAAAAAGAAAGAGAATGGAGAAAAAACAAAAATACTACCACACTAAATAATTATCGGAACAACTTAGCTCAATATAAAAATATCATCAACAATGCAAAAAAGGAATTCTTCTCCAACAAAATCTCCAAATTTCATCATAACCCCAGAATGTAATTCACAATAGTTCAAAAACTTACTAAAACCACCCAAGAGCCTACGTGCACCAAACATGGAAGCGACGACTTTGCTGATTTCTTCAACAACAAAATATCTCATCTAATCCAATCCAACATAACCAACAACAACCAGAACACCAAACTTGCAACAAGATAACCTCATCATGGTCAAACTTTGACACCGCCCCCACTCTTGAAATTCAATCTATAATAAATAAAATGAACCCCGCCAGCCATCCTATAGACAACATCCCAATAACAACCCTCAAAACAATTGAACCCACCATATCTAAAACCATCACCAAAATTGTCAATTTATCACTGACCGAAGATAATTACCCCAAATGCCTCAAATCTGCTGTTATCAAACCAATCTTTAAAAAGAGCAACCTAGATCCGGAAATCCTTACCAACTACCACCCCATATCAAACCTTTTGTTCATAGCCAAAACCATTGAAAAAGTTGACCACACTCAACTAGATGACTATCTGGAGACAAACAGTATCCTATCTCCATCCCAATATGGATTTAGAAAAAACCTAAACACAGAATCTCTCCTCATCTCCCTAAATGACATTATTATAAGAGGCTTTGACAAAGGTGAAAAATACTTGCTCATACTCCTTGACCTCTCAGCCGCCTTCGACACAGTAAACCACAATATACTGTTGCAGCAACTAACCCAAATTGACTTAACTGGCACTACCTTACATTGGTTCTCTTCCTATCGATATGATCGAACATACCAAATATTAATCAACAGCAACCCATCAAAAATGATCAACCTCAACACTGGAGTCCCTCAAGGATCAGCTTTATCTGCCACCATTTTCAACATATACCTTCTCCCCAACTGCCAACTACTAAAAGAAAATGGAATCATATACTTCCTCTACGCTGATGACATTCAGCTTCTAATTCCCATACAAAATTTGATTGAAGATACCTACAAGAAAACCTCTGATCTACTTATTTCAATAAAACATCTCCTAAATTCTCTGAAACTCATCATCAACTTTGACAAAACTGAAATAATACTCATTGACAAAAAACCCAATCCAACTCCACCACCCCTGACAATACTAAACAATCAAATGATATCTATACTCCCTACAACCCACACCAGGAACCTCGGAGTTATCATCAATAAAGAACTTTCTTTCAAGAACCACATATCAAATAAAACTAAAGAAGGATACCACAGACTCCTAACCCTAAGACATCTGAAATCATTTCTCAACCCTTACGATTTCAGAACTGTCCTACAACTACTTATTTTCTCCACATTCGACTATTGCAACTCCTTACTATTTGGAATACTTTTTTCAACCCTCAAACCACTCCAAATACTGCAGAACTCAGCTGCCAGAGTCCTAACAGGAACAAAAAGAAGTGAACACATAACGCCCACATTGACCTCACTTCACTGGCTCCCTATAACAGCACGTATTGCTTACAAATCAATGACCATCATTCACAAAATTCTAAACAATGATCATCAAGGTCTAAACACCCTAAACATAATCCCTCAAAATCCTCCAAGAAACCTACGCTCTAATAACTCAGGTTACCTAAACATCCCCCCCCCCCCCCATCAAAGACGCGCATCTGGCAACCACAAGAGAAAGAGCCTTTTCCATTGCTTCCCCTAAACTTTGGAACACCCTACCTAAAGTCCTGAGAACCCAGCACAACCTAAAACCATTCAAAAAAGACCTAAAAACACTAATGTTTCGCAAATTCTACACTGACCTTCAGACGACTGACCATCACAACTCTCAATTAAACTCTCATCTATAAACCTCTTTATACCTTCCCTCCAATCTGAACATGCATACCCTCCTCATTCAACCTAATAATGCTTTCTGGACTTGTTATGTTTATTTCTGAAAATGTTCACATTGTTATACTGTTGCACAACTGATAAGAAAAATGTATACTTTGTAAACCGTTATGATGGCTCTACCGATTGATGGTATATAAAACTCAACAAATAAATGAATAAATAAATAAATAAAGGCCTGTTCAACAATTCACAATTTTTTCATAGAAGGAACCTATTAGCCATCTCACTAATCTCAATTTATAAAATGCATCCTTAATACTGAATGTATTTGAGGTATCAAGGTCAGATGAGAGTCTAACAAAGCCACTAAATTATGGACATATTGTGAAAAACAAAGGGGAATCCCATCAATAAATAAATTTGGTGGAGTAAGTTCAGTAGTAGGATTACATACTATCAAAGCCTCAGATTTTTTGATATTTAAAAAAAAGACAGTACTGACAAATCCAAAGATGAGCATAATGCAAACAATTCGGCAGCCTGTAAGTCAAAATTCAAGGCTCTGGACAACAGGGCATATGATCCGTATGTCATCCACATAGATCTTAAACTCTATCCCCCACTTTGAAAAAATCAAACACAGTGGCTGCATATAAATGTAAAAAAGAATTGATGAGAGTGCAGAGTCTTGAGGGACTCCAAATTTAATTGCATACCGTGCAGAGCAACACCCTGCAAGCCTGACCTGCTGTTTGCAGTTTAATAAAAAGCCCTGAAATCACTTCAATTCATGACCCCCTAGTCCCATTATAGAAAGTCTGTCTAAAATAACACGTGGTTGATCATATCTAACATTGAATATATAGTATATCTAAGTAAATCATGATCATATCAAACATTGAATATATAGTATATCTAAGTAAATCATGATTCAATATCTCCCTTTTATCCAGATGCTGGAATAACAGATCATAAACTGATACCAATAAGAGTTCAGTCTGTTGTCTTTCCAAACTCCATCCTGATGTGTAAGGGTGCTTTGAGAAGATTTTCTGTGAAGTTAGACTAGTTTGGTGGCAGTGAAAAAATAGAAATATAATAACAGCATAATCACAGCATAATGAGATTGCACTGATCAGACTTATAAAAATAATCAAATGCTAAAGTATGCTAAAGGTTGACCAGTATGTTAAAGGTCAGCATTGATTTGTTTCAACTTCTAAGCTCATATGACTTACAAGAATCCAGTCTTATTAGCATATATGAGATAAAACTATAATGCCAATTAGTTGGAAAATGTTGTACAACCAACAAACTAACTCACTGGAGTGTAAGTTTAGACGCGGTGAAATATTTAACTGAGTGTAATGGCTCAGAAGAGCTGAGCTATAGTTAACTCTACATGTGCTGGTGGGTCCACTGCGTGACATGTTCAATAGATCCCTAGAAACGTGAGTGGTGCCGAGTGACTGGAGAAGAGCCGTGGTGGTCTTGCTTCACAAGAGTGGGAGCAGAGAGGAGGCTGGAAACTACAGACCGGTTAGCCTTACCTTGGTGGTAGGAAAAGTAATGGAGTCACTGCTGAAAGAAAGAATAGTGAACTATCTACAGTCACAAGAATTGCTGGACCAGAGGCAGCATGGATTCACCAGGAGAAGGTCCTGTCAGACAAATCTGATTGACTTTTTTGATTGGGTGACTAGGGAATTAGATAGAGGAAGAGCGTGCGATGTCATCTACTTGGATTTCAGCAAAGCTTTTGATATAGTCCCGTACAGGAGGCTTGTGAATAAAATGAGAAGCGTAGGAGTGAGTGCCAAGATGGTGGCCTGGATTGCAAACTGGTTGACAAACAGAAGACAATGGGTGATGGTAAATTGAACTTACTCTGAAGATAGAGCGGTGTTAAGCGGAGTGCCGCAAGGATCAGTGTTGGGACCGGTCCTGTTCAATATCTTTGTGAGCGACATTGCGGACGGGATAGAAGGTAAGGTTTGTCTTTTTGTGGATGATACTAAGATCTGCAACAGAGTGGACTTGCCGGAAGGAATGGAGAGAATGAGACGGGATTTAAGGAAGCTGGAAGAGTGGTCGAAGATATGGCAGCTGAGATTCAATGCCAAGAGTGCAGAGTCATGCATATGGGATGTGGAAATCCGAAAGAACTGTATTTGATAGGGGGTGAAGGGCTGATGTGCACGGAGCAGGAGAGAGACATTGGGGTGATAGTGTCTAATGATCTAAAGTCGGCGAACCAATGTGACAAGGCAATAGCTAAAGCCAGAAGAATGCTGGGCTGCATAGAGAGAGGAATATCTAGTAAGAGAAAGGAAGTGATGATCCCCTTGTACAGGGCCTTGGTGAGGCTGTGTTCAGTTCTGGAGACGTAACTCCAGCCATATCTGGAGATGTATCTCCAAAGGGACAGAGACAGGATGGAGGCGGTCCAGAGAGGGGCGACCAAAAAGGTGGATGGTCTTCATAAAATGATTTATGAGGAGAGATTGAAGAGCTTAAATGTGTACACCCTGGAGGAGAGCAGGATCAGGGGTGATATGATACAGATTTTCAGATACTTGAAAGGTTTTAATGATCCATGGTCAACAATAAACCTTTTATGTTGGAAACAAAATCAGTAGAACTAGGGGTTACAATTTTAAGCTCCAGGGAGGAAGACTCAGAACCAATGTCAGGAAGTATTTTTTCACGGTGGTGGATGCCTGGAATGCCCTTCCGGAGGAAGTGGTGAAGACTAAAACTGTGAAGGATTTCAAAGGGGCATGGGATAAACACTGTGGATCCATAAAGGCTAGAGGATGGGAATGAAGAGAAGAGCCATGGGGTGGATTACTGGAGTGGAGGCTACTACCTGGTGATTACTACCCTTACTCAATAAACCTTCGCACCAGTGGTGTAGCCAGAATTGATTTTTTGGGTGGGCACAAGGTTAACATGGGTGGGCTGTAGGCATGCAGGTCTGAGACCTACTAGTTGTTTTCTTATTGATAAATAAAGCCATATACTGCACCCTGGAATGGTTTTCTAAGTAATTTGCAACAGCCATTATGCATCATGCGTGAAACTTTAAAACATTTTACCTCAATTATTTCAAGCACTTACCAGCTTTAAAAATTCCGTATTAATCAGAATTTATTTTATATTTATTGCAGTTTATAAATGCAGAACTATAGAAAACAATCAGATCCAATCATGTAATAAAACAAAAATTAATGTATTCTTTCATGAACCATCTTTGCAGAAAACCAGAAATCTTCATAAATACAATAAAATATAATTAATTATCAGAACAGGTGCAGCACAGAGCTATGGCAATTCACATTACAACTAACATGAAAAAAAAATTCAAATTCTGGTGTCACCTCAGCAAAAAATAACTTCACTGCTATTTTGTGAAGTAACACAAACTTTTGCAAAGAAAGAGGCATCTAGAACCTTGCCATACAGTCACAGCACTGACTCTCAGGATTCAAATAACAGCAACCTTATGAAAAAGCAGCAATGCAAATACTATACCAGGCCCTAGAACATTAATACATCACCTACTGGAATAACAGAACAAGCTGGACTACTACTACAGAGAAACTATATGCTAGAAATACTGCATTTCTGTCACACACATAGGCAGAACAGAAGCCGATCTTTACCTAATATAGAAATAAGAGACCACAAATTAGAAACAGAAACATGCAGATAAAACCAAAATAGAAAGTCTCTGAACAGTGGAATACTGTTAGAAAGAGCAAAATACAAAAATATAAGAAATGCACATTCCCAAAGATGGCATATCTAACTTCTCAAAATAATTTGTTTTTTTTGTTATCTTTGTTGTCTGATCTTTGTATTTTTCTAATCAGTTGATCCTGGTCTCTTTTTCCTATTTTTTCCCTTGTCACTCATTTCCTAATTCCTTTTCAGTGTCTTTCTTCTACCACTGTCTTCTTCCCTTCCACACACACACACACACATACACTCTTTCTTTCACAGACTCCCTCACACACTCAAGCTCTCACTCTCATATGCTCTCCCCCCCACAGACACAAACTCACATTCTCTGCAGACACACATACAAGCTCTCACTTTCTCACCCCTCCCCAGACTTACATTCTTATGCACATACAGATGCACATCCAGGCACCCATTCTCACCCACACACTCAAACCCAGACTCCCATTCTCACCCACAAACCGATGCTCCTATTCTCATCCACACATACACATATTCAAGTTCCCATTCTCACCCACACACAAATCCAGGCTCCCATTCTCACCCATATATATATACACATTCAAGCTCCCATTCTCACCCACACACACAAACCCGGACTCCCATTCTCACCCACACTCCCATTCTCACCCACACATACACACATTTAAGGTCCCATTCTCACCCACATATACACACATTCAAGCACCCATTCTTACCCACATATTCAAGCTTCCATTCGCACCCATACACAAACCCAGGCTCCCATTCTCACCCACACACAAATCCAGGTTCCCATTCTCACCCATATATATACACATTCAAGCTCCCATTCTCACCCACATACAAACCCAGGCTCCCATTCTCACCTACATATTCAAGCTTCCATTCTCACCTAAACACAAACCCAGGCTTCTATTCTCACCCACACATACATACATTCAAGCTCCCATTCTCACACACACACACACACACACACACCCAGGCTCCCATTCTCACCCACACATACACATTCAAGCCCGCGCACAGCTTCCGCTTCCTCCCCCTCCCAATCAAGAAGATCAGTTGGCCTCTCCTGCTGCCACCGACCTCCTGCTATCTTTGGGCCGTATGGCCCACCGATCTTCCTGCTTGGGGGGGAGGGGGAGGAAGTGGAAGCTGTGTGCGGCACTTCTGCTCCCTTCCCCCAAAAAATAGGAAGATCGGTGGGCCATATGACCGCAGGATCACTTCCCCATGTGTGCCGTGCAAATGCACGGAATGGCGCACCAGACCTGGGTCCTCCTCTTCGCCGCACAGAGATAGGATCCCGTGACGGCCTTGCAGGTCCGGTGCTCTACTTCTGGTTCCAGTTGGGTGAGCTTGGGTCCAAATTGGGTGGGCAGCTGCCCACCCAGGCCCACCCATGGCTACGCTACTGTTTCACATGGTTAATGCAACTCCAACATTGCTCTCTGCTTTAATGGTAAGGGGAAATGTGGAAAAGAGGATTTGCCTTCAGACAACAACCAACAAGGACTGAACTTCACAATCTGGGTAAACAAATAAGCATGGGGGTAGCTTGCTTATTACGGCGGTTACTACCCTAAACCAATTAAGCCTGATACATCACTTTGAATGCCTATACAGCGTTGCTCTCTGCTTCAACGGCAAGGGGAAATGTGGAAAACAGGATTTACATTCAGACAACATCCAACAAGGCATTGATCTGTGCAGTCTGGGTAAACAAGCATCGAGGTAACTTGCTTGATGCGGTGGTTACTACCCTTAACCATTAAGCCTTATGCTCACCTTTGATGCAACTCCAACATTACTCTCTGCATCAATGACAGGGGATGGCAGGAAATTTGAATCAAACAGTTACCAACAAGGGCCCTGAACTTGGTGGTTGGGAAAATAAGTGTGGGAGCTTGCTGGGCAGACTAGATGAGCCAATTGGTCTTTTTCTGCCGTCATTTCTATGTTTCTATTATTTGGTAAGCTGTACTGCTCCTATTATGAAATATCTTATAATAAAAGAATAGAGTTTTCTCTTACTGGCTATTGATATTCGTTTACTAGTGTTCACAACAGATGGACATCAAGGTGTCACAGGGCAGGTTGGCAGGGCTGGGATTTCCCCCAGCAGGAGTAGGGACAGATGCAAGGGTAGGGCCGGACTGGGTCTTCTACCTATACCAGCCACTTGTGCTGTATGTTGAGCCCTTGAGTTCTGATGGCTGGCAGGATTTATCCGGGAGCATGGTTGGTGCTGGAAAACATCATAGCCTGGGAGCTGGAACATGGTATAGACTTGGGGTTAGAACAAGGTACAGGTTGGGAGCTGGAACAAAGAACAGGACTGGAGACAAGGCTTGAATCAAGGGCAGGCTTGGACCAGAAGCAAGGGAAATGCCTGAGATAGCATATAAGGGACTGGACAGAGCAGGGCAAGACAAGGACTGGATAAGGACAGGACTAGGCAAGACAAGGACAAGTCTAGACAGGCAACAGGAAACAAGAAAGTCCTAACAAGGCACACAGCTAGCTAGGCAAACCTAGAAGTCGAGGAGGCTGCAAGGTAGTACAGGAAAGCCCAAGAGAGCACTTAGCATGGGAGATGAGCTTGAAAGGCTGCAAAGCAAGGCCAGAAGGCCTAGAAGGGCCCAAAGTAAGTTGGGTAGGTCTGGAAGGCCACAAAGTAAGACTAGAAGGCCCAGAAGGACCTAGAGCAAGGTAGGTAGGTCTGGAGTGCCACAGAGCAAGGAACGAGGCCAAGGTAGGCTGCAAGGCAAGGTAGGAGGCCAAGAAAGGCAACGAGGCAAGGCAGAAGGCTGAGAAAGACCACAAGGCAAGGCAGAATAACAAGGTAAGGATGGACAGGTCAAGGAGCTGAGGTGACTTAATGAAGAGGCACTGAGAGAATGGACAGGCTGGATTAAGTAGGCCTGGAGTCCGAACCCCATAGGATCAGCAATAGGGCAGCAAGATCAGCTGTGAGAGAGGCTTGCTGATGACCTCTACTGGCTGGGGGGCTGCATAGCAGGCTGAATCATGACACAAGTACATAATTTTCTTCTAAAAAATCAGTTAACTGAGAAATATGACTGTCTCAAGAATCTTACCCAGTACAGGCAAATTTGATATCAGGCAAAACCCTGACGAGCCATTAAAATCTGTATGCCCTTTTTAAGAACAGGGCAAACAGCTTCACATTCTAATGATTCAGTCACCCTGGCATCATTCAGTGACACATTTACTAAAGTATTCAGGATTTCTATAAAATTAACTCCAAAATAACTTGTACTGCAACTACATCTGACCTACAAACTCTTTGTACCATCTGATAGGGATATGAATCGTGTGATCGATCGTCTTAACGATCGATTTTGGCTGGGGGGGGGGGGGAATCTGATCGTCTTAGTAGTTTTTTTGGTTAAAAAAATCGTTTTCTCGGGGGAGGGGGAGGGCGGGAAAACCAGCACACCAAAACAACCCTAAAACCCACCCCGAGCCTTTAAAATAAATCCCCCACCCTCCTGAACCCCCCCCCCCCAAAATGTTTTAAATTACCTGGGGTCCAGTGGGGGGGGGGGGGGTCCCAGCGCGATCTCCCGCTCTCTGGCCACGGCTGCATTAATAGAAATGGCGCCGGTGGCCCTTTGCCCTTATCATATGACAGGGCAAAGGTAGCGCCGGCGCCATTTTAAATATTGGCAATACGGCCCATGTGCAGGAGGTCGCTCCCGGACCCCCGCTGGACTTTTGTCAAGTCTTGTGGGGGTCAGGAGGCCCCCAAGCTGACCAAAAGTCCCTGGGGGTCCAGCGGGGGTCCGGGAGCGAAGAGTTATGTTACTCCCCCCATTCTCTCCTGCCCTGTTCTCTCCAGTTCTTTGACTGTATATGTTGATATTATACCCCGCTCTGAATATAGGGAGAGTGCGCAATAAATGTTTTAAATAAATACATATATAAAATTGTCATATGTATATGATTTTCTTGCAGTAAGTCACTACTAGATTTGCTATAAGGCATATGGTAATTTTAAATATAATCACTGCATGCAAAGAACCACTGCATTCATTCATTTCAATAGGAATCAAACATATGAAGAAAGTAAATTGAAGAAAAGTGCTGATCCAAGATGGCAGAGGGACTGCTAGTTCTGGCTGCTATCACAGTTTAACTGGCCCCTTTTTTCTACAGATGTTTCTTTTATATTACACTAACCATCATGGTGAGCCACAAAGACTCCGGGCACAGTTTTGTTTCCCGCAGTAGTGGAGCAGCATGCCCTGGCCTGGCATCTACATTTGCTTTGACCTGGTTTGGTGGGTTTCTGTGGGCTATTTACTCCTGATGCCATGCTTCCTGCAGAATTTCATACACTTCTGCTCATGTTACCACCCTACTTTGCCAGTTGTTTCATTGGAGACATAATAGAGAGGGTGTTTAAAGACAACATGGGGGCGTCAACGAATGGAGGTGGTTATGATTTTGATCTCTGGGCCCAGTGGTGATTTCATTGCCCCCTCAGAGGAAATGAGAAAGGGAGGGCAGGGGTCGTGTTTCTTGTGGTGGAATGATCGCTGTGACTTAAAGATGGCCATGACTACATAGCTGGAAGCAATATAATTCAGAAATTGGAATGGGAGAATGCATTGTGTTGGTTCTAGAGAGTGACAGGATTTACATGTCTTATTGCAGGAGAATTGTATTCAGCAAAATGCCCGTTTAAGGGAGATTATGAAGAACATATTATGCCACGGCTTGTTATTAAGCAGATGGAAGGAATTCTCACTACTGGACCAAACTATCCGGGATAAGAAAATCAATCAACCTCTTAAGTTAAAAAGTGATGTACAGGAAAATGTCTGACCCTCTCCTTAAAGATAACATGGTACTGAGTCAGAATTCAGAAAGTCTAGAAAATAGCATTAAAGGAAAATATTTAAGATTAATTTTCCTAAAATAGATTCTATTAATCCCATGCGTTATTTAGCTGATATCTAATTGAAGTTATGGAATTTTCTGAGAACTCTGTTCCACCTGTTGCAAAAGCTTCTATGGGTAGGGTTCAAAGTCCATGATTAATCTAATCCACAGACTTAGCAACAATTTTCTAAGGCAAAGTGTGCATGCCATGCAACTTCCTAGGGAAAAAAGTACCTGGAGAGATATGCACCTGTTTTTTTATTTGGATACTTTTTTCCCTTTAAAACAATGCATGTAGTTTGAAAAATGCCAAAATCCACGTGTTGCTATCCATTCCCCATCCTATCTCCACCAGCAGGAATGCACCCGCTTATGTGGGTACTATTACTGCTGGAAACGGTGAGCACTTTTCTCAGATAAATAGCCATTTACCCATATTAATGGCTTTTGAGACGTGACCTCCCAATGTAAGATGAGTGGGAGAGGTTCAGGAAGAGACTCGGCCTCAAACAAATAACTGTTCTGAGACTGTATTTCTAGTCTTGGATGTTTCTAGTCAATGTGAAGATGCCTTTTGTCTTTGTTCCCTGATAATGCTATCTTGGGAACTGAATTGTCTCTCCTGCATGATTAGGAGCTTATTCTAAAGACCTATTTTCATCAAAAAAGGAGATGTTTTCTGTCTCTGAGATCCATGCTCAGATCCATAGGAAAAAATTTTGAAAATACATAATCAAGTTTTGAGTTTGGGTGTTTCCTTTTCTTTACAGTTTCCTGAAAAAATATCTTTCTTTATCCTTAGCAGTTGAAATCATTTTTTGATTTGTACATTTCTGATTATTTTATTTTGTTGGAACAGGTATATAGTATATATATATATAGTATAGAACAGATATATAGATATATAGAACACGTATTAGTCTGCAAGATGCTTTGTTTTTGTTAACTCTTTACTCTGAGGGAGTAATTTAATAACAGGCCGCATAAATTTGCAGTCTGCTATGTATCCATAAGAACATAAGAAAATGCCATACTGGGTCAGACCAAGGGTCCATCAAGCCCAGCATCCTGTTTCCAACAGTGGCCAATCCAGGCCATAAGAACCTGGCAAGTACCCAAAAACTAAGTCTATTCCATGTTACCATTGCTAATGGCGGTGGCTATTCTCTAAGTGAACTTAATAGCAGTTTGCAAAGTGACATCATGCACTTAAGTTTGCTTTGAAAATTATCCCAGCAAAACTATACACAATTACACCTGTTATTTGGTGCATGGAGATTCTCCAAGAGAATTTACATGTGCAACAACCTCTGGCCAGGGGTCATCTTCCCAACCCCAGAGATCACTGACTTCACTGCCCAGGGGTGGGGGAATAAAGTCTCTGGGTGCCCTGAAGTGGGAGCAGGCTATCCTGTAAGAGGCCAACTTGGGCAGAGGTTACCTTCAAAAAATGACAGAGGATGGTGTTCCAAACTGAAAAAAAAAATAGTTTACTTTGAAAATTAAACAGTTCAGCAAGTACACTATCAAGTTTAGAACAAAAACAGTAAAGGTCAGAAATTACAAAGAACTGGTTCAAAACAAAGTCCCAACAATTCCTCAGTCAAAAAAACCCCCAAACTTCTGTTCTCCAAAATCTTCCAATCACTTCTACAATGCACAGTTCTTATGCAAAATAAATCTTCACTCCAAAAACGTATTCAAGTACTCACACCTCCCCAAAACAAGATGCCCACTTTCTGCTGGTGGATTATAAACGCCGGTTACCTCCTGTCTTCCCAGGACAAGGATTCCAATGTCTTCCAGTGATTGGCAGAACTGGAAACCCGGGCCAGGCCACAGGCCCTTGCTTTCCTCCCCGTCTCTTACAGATAATCAGGTCTTTCAACTTCAAGATTCTTCAATAAAACTCCTCTTAAACTTCCTCAAGATTCCTGCCATACCTTATGAAAGGCAGTTTTATACTCCCTAAATTGTGCATCCCCTTTTGGGGGGAAGAACCACCCTGTTTTTCAGTTAAGGCAGATATATTCCCTTCAATTCCTTTGAAAATGACTCTACAAAATGACTGTTCTTACATCTGCTTTAGCTTCTCTGAGGAGCAATCTAGTCAGATACATCCCTAAGAAAATTGCACTCCTCGTGTAATCACTTCCAAAATGATATATCAGTGGACAAACCCATCATAGGAATAAACTATTTGCCGTACTCTGTATAATATAGAAACTACTCAAACATATTACTTTGATCAGATATGGCATATGTAATACTTCATCAAATTACATGAGCTGATGCTTCAGTAAAAGCAGGAACTTACTATAAATTTTATTTTTTAAAAAAAAAGGTATCTATGTTAATATTTGTTGCTGCATGTAAACAGCACTAGAAAGAAGTATTATTAATCTTCTGGAAGAGGAAAAAATTTCCATTTTTGCTCTTCTTTCTACCAATTGTTCTCTACTTTTTTCTGAGCTGTAAAAGAAAACCATCACCTTGTGAGGTGAAGTGGGTGTGGTGGGTCAAAGGGATGGTTAGGAGGGAAAGCAACACAAAAATTAAAATATGAGAGATTAAATTAAGAATTTTTTGCATTACTTTTTCAAAAAACATTTCTCTGTTTCACTGTTATATATTCCAGAGCCGCTGAAGTTGTCTATGTCCTTCAGAGCATAATTTTCAAAATGTTTATGATGCAGATAAAATAACACCTTACGGTGCAAATCAATAATTTGACTCTCTAAATACTTTTACCATAAGTTTTTTATGTAATATTTTAATTATTAAGTTTCTTTTTGCCGACGCGATTGGGGTGGATTTTAAAAGAGTTGCTCGCGTTAAAAGGCCCGGGTACACGAGTATCCTGGGTCGGGCGCAAGCAGCTCTTGTCTTAAAATGTCCCGATTACGCACGTATAGGCACGGGCGTGAGCAACCAAACACGCGGGAGGAAAAGGGGCAGAATCGGGGCATGTCAGAGCTGTTCCAGGACGGGGCCAACATTTACCCTCATAAATCCGTATTTTAAATCCAGTGGCCGCAGCGTGCTGTCAGCTGCGTAGATTTACTTCTGCTATCGAGGAAGAATAAGTCTGCAGAAATCTCTTTTTAGGCCTAAAATGACTGGGTGTGTGTGTGTGTGTGTGTGTGTGTGTGTGTGTGTTGGGGGGGGGGAGGGGGTAACATGACGAAGAACCAGTGATACAGTGACCACCTCTTTTAGCTTTTTCAATTTTTTGGGATCTCTGCAAAGCTGGGAATTGTTTTTTTCCTTGGGATCTCCTGTTTTTGAATGGTTGATCAGATCTCTAGAAGTAAGCTAGCGTGTGTCTGGCAGCTGGAACCAACTGGTTAGCTTTTAATGTCCAACCATGGCATTTACAGTCAGAGCACAGCCTTCCCTCCTCGTCCATTAAAGAATCAGATGGAGTGAGCACATGATAAGAGCAGAAAAATGGGAAAACTACATTTGTATTCATATATGTGAGTTGATTTTGTGTCAGGTTTATAGTAGCATAATTATTCTAATTGAGACAACTGTGCTTACTTGCTGAAAATTGGAAAGATGAAGCATGATTAAAGGGTTTCATTTGTTCTTGTCAGTCATAATTTCTTTTACATTTACATTTTTAAAAAGGTCTCTTTAAATAGTCATCTATATTTGTTTGCACTGTATGGATCAATTCTATTTACTAGCATGGGTTAGTTCGCTTGTTTAACTGTAATGCTGGCAATATAAAAAGTGCATGTTCATATACAAGTTTTTCTTGTAACATATAGAACAGGGAAAGAGTTTTAAAGATTAGTTTGTACAAATCAGACTTTAAATGACCAGACATAAAATCTGAAGTTCATCTGAACTTGTTACAGTAGTCATCACATACATAACACTATTGATGACAGAGCTACCATTCATGCCTTAACAACCATAACCACACAAGTTGTAAGGAAGCTTCATATTTTCAGGCAGATAGGATAATATCTTATATTGCAGTGTTCTGATTTAGAGAATCTACATCTTAGGGGGTCAATGGACACTGTCAGAAAAGGGTTTCTCCAGTTTTCCTCTCACAGACAAATGTTATAGACCATAGAAGCAGCCTAGAAAACCTATATAGTTGTTCATGTGTTGTCAGATCCAGATAGATTCCTCACTGTTGGAAACAAGATACTAGGTTTGGTGAACCTTTGGTCAGTATGGTGAATCTTGGGGTCCATTTTCAGCCACTGTGCAGCTCGGCTAGTTAGCCGGATAAAGATATCCGGCTAACTAGCAGGGTATATTTAGGGGTGCAGGCACGCCACAGAATATACCCGGTTATCTTAAAGTTAGCCAGTTATGGACAGGCCTATAGCCCAACCAGAGTTCGTCTATGCAGCTAACTCCGCTCTTCCTCAGAATGCCTCTTGCACTCCCACAGAAAGCCCCATTTTTATCAGGTTAAATTCTAGCTGGGTAATTATTAGCCAGAATAGGGATAAATATAACCAGGTAAGTCATTTAGACAGATAACTATTACATTATCCGTCAAATTTGCTTTTGAATATGGACCTCCTTTTGATCTTATGTAAATTACAAAGTAATGGGATAGATGGCAGTGTTTTACTGTAGATTTGAAGCAGGTTAAAAGACAGGAATCAGAGGATAGGACTATATATGGTCAGTTTTTCAAATGGAGAAATATCAATAGTGGAGTACCAATAGTACTAGGCCCTGTGCTATTTAACATATAACATAAGTGATTTGGGAAAAGGAACAACAAGTGACATAGTCAAATTTGCAGATGATATGAAATTATTCAAAGTTGTTAAAACAGCAGTAGATTGTGAGGAACTGCAGTGGACTTTGTGAGACTAGGAAATTGGACATTGGGAATAGAAGACTAAATTTAATGTGGCAAAAGTGCAAGGTGATGCACATAGGAAACAATAATCCCAACTACAGGAACTCAATGCTAGGCTCTGTATTGGGAAAGGATATTGGAGTTCTTGTGCACAACACTTTGAAATCCTCAGCTTAGTATGCGACATTGGTCAAAAAAGAAAATAGGATTGATCCGAAAAGAAATGGAGAATAAAACAGTAAATATCATATTCCCTTTGAAATGATCCATGGTGCAACTTCACTTTGAGCGCTGTGTGTAATTCTGGTGGACCCCCGCCTCAAAAAAAGACATAACGGAACCTGAAAAGGTACAGAGGAGGGCAACAAAAAATGATAAAGGGGATAGAAGAGCTCCCCGATGATGTCAGGCTATGCAGGTGAGGACTCTTCAGCCTGCAAAAGAGAACTTTATAAATCATGAGTGAGGTGGAACAGGCAAATACTTAATATCCTTTCAAATACTAAAACAAGGGGGCACTCAATCAGCAGATTTGAAACAAATGGGAGAAAGCACTTTTTCACTCAGCGCACAATTAATTTAAACCGTAGAATCTGTTGCCAGAGGACATTATCATGGGGACTAGCATAGCTGGGTTTAAAAGAGGTTTGGACAAGTTCCTGGCGGAAAAGTCCATGAAATATTATTAGCCATGTAAAGAAAGTTATTGCTATCCCAGGGAGCAAATGACAGGAAATAGATCTACTTCATTGGATCTTCCAAGTACTTGCGAGCTGGATTGGCTGTTGTCAGAGACAGGATGCTGGGCTTGATGGACCATGGTCTGATCTAGCATGGCATTTCTTGTGTTAAGAACATAAGAAATTGCCATGCTGGGTCAGACCAAGGGTCCATCAAGCCCTGCATCCTGTTTCCAACAGAGGCTAAACCAGGCCACAAGAACCTAGCAAGTACCCAAAGACCAAGAAGATCCCATGCTACTGATGCAATTAATAGCAGTGACTATTCCCTAAGTAAACTTGATTAATAGAAGTTAATGGACTTGTCCTCCAAGAACTTATCCAAAACTTTTTTGAACCCAGCTACACTAATTGCACTAACCACGTCCTCTGGCAACAAATTCCAGAGCTTAATTGTGCATTGAGTGAAAAAGAACTTTCTCCAATTTGTCTTAAATGTGCTACTTGCTAACTTCTTGGAATGCCCCCTAGTCCTTCTATTATCCAAAAGTGTAAATAATTGATTCACATCTACTCATTCAAGACCTCTCAAGATCTTAAAGTATTGTGGGAGGGATTGGCCAGGCCATCAGAAAGCCATGAATAACCAATTTCAGGAGAATTTTCAAAACGCACATGATAAATAAATTATATATGCATGTAAGTAGCCTCTACTCACATATTCTGTATTTAATAAAAGTAAAATATGTGTGTATATTCACTTTTGTGCACACATATATGTGTGTAAAAAAGGGGAGGTCTAGGGTGGGGCTAACATTTACCCGTATAAGTGTACATTTTCCAACTTAATCATATATTTTTACACCTGCTAATCATATGGTGTAAGTGATATTAGACATCTTTATTGCGTGGTATGAAGGGTGGGAGGTCTGGGTAGACTGGAAAGAGTTCAGGCTGAACACCCAGGAAGGTCTTGATGACCTGGAGAAGGACTGAGCTGAACTGGTGGACTAATTAGGAAGCTGGTTAATTTCCTCGATGTGCATATGTTTACTCGTGTTAAGTTCTGATTTACCCATGTAAGTCCTAGTTTAATTTGACATGTAAAATACATGCACTTATTTATTTAAAATAGGCTGGGGATTCACTGAATCCATTGATATATGGAGTTTCAATGCATTGCATATATTTGCACATAAGCCTATGTATGCATTTATGTTGCAAGGTAGAATTATATGTATTTTAAAAATGCACACATATTGTTGTGTTTGTGGAATTGTGTGGACCCTTAGTCACAGTGGAGATGACTCTTCCCATGGGGAGGGGCCCCATGGGGAACCACAGCGATAGGCTAAACACAGAGAGAGGACACTTGTAGGTGGAAAGCTTTATTGTACTGCTGTAGATAGATGGTATGAGGCAGGAAGGAAAGGCACTGGCGTCTGGTAAGGCACTGGAGTCCGATAAGGTGCCAATATGTTCTGACAATTAGAGATGTGAATCGGAACCGGAATCGGTTCGGATTCCGGTTCCGATTCACATGTGGGGTTTTTTCCATCGGGCCCGATCGCAGTTTTGTTTATCGGCTGCGCCCGAGCCGATAAACAAAAAACCCACCCCGACCCTTTAAAACTAATCCCTTTGCTTCCCCCACCCTCCCGACCCCCCCCAAAAAACATTTTACAGGTACCTAGTGGTCCAGTGGGGGTCCCGGGAGCGATCTCCCACTCTCGGGCCGTCGGCTGCCACTAATAAAAATGGCACCGATGGCCTTTGCCCTTACCATGTGACAGGGTATCCGTGCCATTGGCCGGCTCCTGTCACATGGAGGAAGCACTGGATGGCCGGCGCCATCTTTAAAAATGGCGCAGGCCATTTTTAAAGATGAAAACAATCAAGAGCGCCGCTCTGTCGCTAAGCTATTCAGTAAATTTTTAAATGAATAATGTGTGTGTTAAAATTGTTTTAAATAAAGTAAATACCTACACTACCATTGTGGAGAAATTTTTTTTACCATGTGTGTAGATTGGAAAATATTAAATGGAGTCAGAGAAAGGTTTCATACATAGTGTAGGTGCCCCGCACCTCCGTAAGGTGAACTTATAATCATCAACCTTCCTCCTCCTCCTCGATGAACTTTTAACAATTATTTTTTGAAAATTTTCTATGTGAACTTGTGTTGTCCCTAACAACACATGAAGGACTCTTCCGTGGCAATAAAATTTTTTAAATGCGTGACCGCAGAGATTACTTCATTAAACTCAATGAGAATGTCAATAAAGGGTAAAAAACAGACTTCCCCGATTTAGGTTGGTGTGTCCATCTTCTTCTACGTTATCCCAACATGTTTCAGACAAGAATGCCTTTCCTCAGGGGATTCGTTGTTTGCCAAAACCAACTTCACGGAGTCTGCAGCCCTCTCCTCGACGGTTTCTCCTGAGCTCTAAACGTTGTACCACAAGGCGATCTGTCTCTGTCGATCGCCGGGAAGATTCTTCCCGGCGATCGACAGATCTGTCTCTGTCGATCTGTCGATCTGTCTCTGTCGATCGCCGGGAAGAATCTTCCCGGCGATCGACAGAGACAGATCGCCTTGTGGTACAACGTTTAGAGCTCAGGAGAAACCATCGAGGAGAGGGCTGCAGACTCCGTGAAGTTGGTTTTGGCAAACAACGAATCCCCTGAGGAAAGGCATTCTTGTCTGAAACATGTTGGGATAACGTAGAAGAAGATGGACACACCAACCTAAATCGGGGAAGTCTGTTTTTTACCCTTTATTGACATTCTCATTGAGTTTAATGAAGTAATCTCTGCGGTCACGCATTTAAAAAATTTTATTGCCACGGAAGAGTCCTTCATGTGTTGTTAGGGACAACACAAGTTCACATAGAAAATTTTCAAAAAATAATTGTTAAAAGTTCATCGAGGAGGAGGAGGAAGGTTGATGATTATAAGTTCACCTTACGGAGGTGCGGGGCACCTACACTATGTATGAAACCTTTCTCTGACTCCATTTAATATTTTCCAATCTACACACATGGTAAAAAAATTTTCTCCACAATGGTAGTGTAGGTATTTACTTTATTTAAAACAATTTTAACACACACATTATTCATTTAAAAATTTACTGAATAGCTTAGCGACAGAGCGGCGCTCTTGATTGTTTTTGTTTAGTATAGCAGTTCGCGGCAAAGGTGTATCTTTTGATATAGATTACATTTTTAAAGATGGCCAACGGCCCGGGAGTGGGTGGAGTTATCTCCCTCACACACACATTCATCGCCACACACATACAGGTTATCTCCCTCACACACAGACATACACAGTTTCTCTCCCTCATGCACAGATACACACAAACAATCACATTCTTTCTCTCACACATACATACACACACACACACACATACACCCACACAGGTTCTATCCCACACACACCCACACCCTCACAGGCTCTTTCACACTCACATACACACACACACAGAGGCTCTCTCTCCCTCTCTCTCACACACACACAGGCTCTCTCTCTCTCTCTCACACACACACACATACATACACATACACAACACATAGGACATCCCCTTCTCTTCTGGGCGTTTCTTCTAGGCTCTGCAGGGCTGCCATAGCTCTGTTCAACTGTAATGGGCTAGACTCCATGGTAACTGCCAGATTTCTGTCACTCTTGTTATATTTGGGAGGAGCAATGCCCATCCACCAAAGTCCGTCTATGGAAGCAACTACAGATGAAGAAAAATATAAAGAAATAAAATAAAGAAATTGATCAGGGCTGTGGATCTACTGAATCCTTTGAATGCCCTGACTGCATGCCATTGCTGCCTACCATCAACTGCACTTTCCTAGGCCCCAAATGCTCACTGCAAAATCACAGTATTACGCTAGCAGGTGTGAGTAACAAACAAGGAAGAACATGCCAGCTCTGCACTTACAAACTCATTCACAAACCACTCCCACTCCCAAATCCCCACACTGTGTGCACCCAGCCCATAGCAGGAAATTTACCAGCTGCATGATTCAAACCACGAGGGGGCTCAGGACTCATGGCCATTCAGCAACTGTCCCCCCCACTCCTAGCGTTAAGAAGTGTGTGGTCTGGTGCCCAGCCATGTTATTGGCACCCACAGACCCAGACAGCCTGCCTTACCATTACTATATAGTTAAAATCAAATTATACATTTTCATTTATAAGGGCTCTGCGTACATTTTTAAAATATTACGTTGAACAAATATGCTTCAACCTTTTAACTGCAAAACTTAATGAAGTTGACAGTTTCGACTAATATCTTTCTATGTCAGGGTAAGAACCTTTCCAGCCTAGCATATACTTATGCATGATTTGTATTAGATAACTGAGAGATCAAACAGACATTATGCACGTCAAGAACTGCCTGGTGAAAAGATGAAGTCACCCTCTAATGATATTATTATGACAGGCAGATTAAAAAAAAGAAAGCAAAGGAGAAAGAGGATAAGGTTATTGCATTTGTCAAGTATTTTACTTGTTTTCTGTACCTATCAAGTCAACTAATTTAAATTCTCTGAGTAAGGCCATCTTTTCCTCTCCAGAAGCAGCAAACATTCAGTAGCTCAATTACCTCACCTATATTTAGAGCTGGTATCAAATGCTCCTTGTATTTCAAAGGAGTTTGATCCCAGGTCTCTGAAACCATAAACAACAGAACTGTAGAGAGCAAACACGAAGCACTTCTATTTTATCATATGCAGAGGTATTCTTCTTTTAACACTACCAGAGGTGTATAATTATAACTTTATTGCAAAGCGGATGCCTTTTTAAAAGCAGGTGGATGCAAGGTGACCAGAGTTGATAAAACCACATTTGAAGCAAAGAGAAAAAAATAATGCTATATTTACTTCTGTAACAAACAGTATACATTCTGCCTTCTTATTAAGTGGATAAGATTAATTCAGTCCTTTGTCTGTGAAACTTCATAGATAAATGAAAGCATGTTTCAATTGTAATGACTCAACACCATTCTAGCGCTGGCACAGCTAAGCACAAGCATAAGATTTTCTTCAAAATGCTGCAGCAAATACATCTGGCGGCAACTTTTTCTCTCTTTCCATTTTAAAGCATTTCATTTCCTGTTCACTGCACTAGTTGTTTTGCATTCAGTTGTCTGTGAGCCCTCATCTGCCAGCAATGATTTAGCTGGTCTAGTGATGTATCTTTCCACAGCTCTTTCTGCATTTCAGAGGTGATGGCTAGAAGAACCTTCTGCTCCCTTTGAAGCCATTTGCTTCCTTTGACCTTACCTGACATAGTAATTGCTTTGTATCCTTATTGCAATAAATACTCTTTCAATGATGTTTAAACTTAGTGGCACAATTGCTTTCCAATCATTCTGCATGTTCTTCATTTATTTCCATGTCCCCCCCGGAGATGATAATGATGCTTGATGCTCAAAGCAAAGAGTTAAAGATGGAGGGTAATAGTAATAACACAACAAGTCCTTGATGCGGTCTGAAATAGCATAATTCCAAATATTAGTGCAAAATATACATTGGTTATTGACATTGTATATGACATATTTTACTTTCAGAGAGAACCAGCAATTAGCACAACAGTCACCCAGTGAATTCACTGCACTAAAAATATTATTAAATCTGAAATATTATACAGTATTTTAAATTGTTTAAAATATTATATGTATATGTATATTTATATATGTATAGATTTATTGACTGAAATATAAATCTATTATATAGTAATGCTATATATCCAATTAATTCTTAAAAATGGGACATAACTTATTTCCCCTATCTGTGTCCATGCTCCCCGCCTCCACCACAACACACACACACACAAACACACACTTCAAAATGCATCAAATTCAATTACTTTTATCCATCATCTGTGTATAGGTGTTGAAAGAAAAAACTGCACCGTGCTCTCTCTATTATTTCCAATATATTGCAAATATAGTGGCATGGAAGAGTAGCCTAGGGGTTAGGGCAGTGGGCTGCAATCCAGGGTTCAAATCTCACTGCTGCTTCTTCTTGTGACCTTGGGCAAATCACTTCAGCCTCTATCGTCTCAGGTGCAAGCTTAGATTTTCATCCCTCTAAGGACAGGAAAATACCTACAGTACCTGAATGTAATCTGCTTTGAAGCGTCTGAAAGGCAGAAATTAAATAACAATTGAAACTCATCTAGTCCTCTTTAATTCTTTGAAGAGCAGCCCTACAGTTCCCTAACAGGATATATGTTAGTAACTACATCACAAGTTACCATACATTCACTTAATCTGAATGGTCCATAATGGCTACAACTTCAAAAATGGCCTCAATAAACCTAGAGATATCCCATTTCATGTGAGGCAATCCATGACACTATTACTCTTATCATGTGTCTCCTAACCGCCTGCCAATGCCCTCTCCAATCCATTCTTCAATGAGTTCTGAACAGAAATATTTGCTTCATTTTTCTGCTTTTTCTCTGTGATCCTTCACACAGGCCTCCCTTTCTCCTCTCAGTCACACAACCACACTTCTGCACCGCTTCATTTTACCAACATACCTGAAAAAAATCATGTCACTTTGCATTGCCTTTTCAGCTAGCTTTTCTTCAGTTCTTGCCTTTGCTGTGCTGACCTTCCTGCTTTCTTTTCAGCTTTCTCGGATACTCTTCCGTGTTCCTCTTTCTGAGAACCTACGTACTTTTGGAATTCCAATCTTTTGGGCCTTACTTTCTCAGTTAGCTCTTTGAAAGCCGTGCCAGTTTCTTTTTCCTCTGAGTTTTATTTGCTTTATTTGCCCTGGTCTTCGCCCGCGTGTGATGCCAACGCCTCAGCCTAGGCTTAGGCCCGAAGCCAAAGGACCACTGGGGGAGGATATGGGTGACTGGGGGATTCGTAGGGGTGGGGACTGAGAATGGAGGGCCAGGTTCCCCAGGCAGAGAGGAGGAGGAGGAGGAGTGTAGCTATTTATTTATTTATTTATTTATTTATTTTTAAGATTTGTATTCTGCCTCATGTAACTTACAGTCATTCTGAGAAGATCACACTATATTACATAAAGATAAAATATATGGATATTACAAAACACACACACACACACAGCAAAGATCAACAACTTCTACCCCAATTCTGCCTGTTCATATATAATATCTGTATATATACACTAATGAAAATAAAACCTTCAGTCAGGCTTTTAATCAAATGCCTTTCTAAATAAATATGCCTTTTACTTCTTTTTCAAAATTGCTACATCTAACTCTTCTTTAAATTCCCAGGGAAGCGCATTCCACAACTTGGGGCTGACAATGGAAAATTCCTGTTTCCTAGTTACTTGCGGTCTGAGCTCCCTAAATGAGGGAGCAACAAGTGATGACATTCCTGCCGAACATAATACACAAGTAGGACACTCAGTGCACGGGAGCTCTTTTAAGTACACTGGCTCATCTTCTTGCATTGCCTTAAAAAAAGAATGCTAATATCATGAATTGTACTTTGGGATCTTCATTTTCAGTTTTTATTTCATTTTTCCTGGGAACACATCAGTATTTCTTATGATGAACAAAACTGGGAGAAAAATCAGTGGGGGAAAAAATGAATCATTTGTATCCACTGATTTTCTCCCAGTTTTGTTTATGTGTTTATGTGTATTTATATATATTTTTTTAATTAATTAATTTATTTTATAGTTTTTATATCCTGCTACGTCTTACATTCCTGGGAAAAATAAAATAAGAACTGAAAAGGAAACACTACTGGGAGCCAATGGAGGCTGTTTAGATACAGAGTTATATGCT
This sequence comes from Rhinatrema bivittatum, assembly GCF_901001135.1. Classification (NCBI taxonomy): domain Eukaryota; kingdom Metazoa; phylum Chordata; class Amphibia; order Gymnophiona; family Rhinatrematidae; genus Rhinatrema; species Rhinatrema bivittatum. The sequence goes on along the minus strand of NC_042616.1, from coordinate 97,844,040 downwards.
CCTTGCACTGGTAACCCACAGTCAGTCTGGCCACAGCATTTTGTATCATTTGAAGGACCTGCAATTGCCCTTTAGAAAGGCCGATGTGCAGTGCATTACAGCAGTCCACATTAGGGATGTGAATCGTTTTTTGACGATTTAAAACAATAGTCAGATATATTTTAAATCGTCAAAAATCGTTAGAGCCGCGATACAATAACAATTCCCCCGATTTATCGTCAAAAAATCGTAAATCAGGGGAGGGGGGGAGGGAAGGAAAACCGGCACCCTAAAACCCACCCGACCCTTTAAAATAAATCCCCCACCCTCCCGAAGCCCCCCAAAATGTTTGAAATTACCTGGGGTCCAGTGGGGGGGTCCCGGCGAGATCTCCCGCCCTCGGGCAACGGCTGCGTTAAAAGAAATGGCGCCGGTGGCCCTTTGCCCTTACCATATGACAGGGCAAATGTAGCGCCGGCGCCATTTTGGTTCCTGTCACCCGACGTCATGAGTGCAGGAGATCGCTCCCGGACCCCCGCTGGACCCCCAGGGACTTTTGGCCAGCTTGGGGGGGCCTCCTGACCCCCACAAGACTTGCCAAAAGTCCAGCAGGGGTCCGGGAGCGACCTCCTGCACGCGGGCCGTATTGCCAATATTCAAAATGGTGCCGGCGCTACTTTTGCCCTCACTATGTCAGTGAGGGCAAAAGTAGCGCCAGCGCCATTTTGACTTTTGCCCTCACTATGTCAACATAGTGAGGGCAAAAGTAGTGCCGGCGCCATTTTGAATATTGGCAATATGGCCCGCGTGCAGGAGGTCGCTCCCGGACCCCTGCTGGACTTTTGGCAAGTCTTGTGGGGGTCAGGAGGCCCCCCCCAAGCTGGCCAAAAGTCCCTGGGGGTCCAGCGGGGGTCCGGGAGCGATCTCCTGCACTCGTGACGTCAGGTGACAGGAACCAAAATGGCGCCGGCGCTACCTTTGCCCTGTCATATGGTAAGGGCAAAGGGCCACCGGCGCCATTTCTTTTAACGCAGCCGTGGCCCGAGAGTGGGAGATCGCGCCGGGCCCCCACCACTGGACCCCAGGTAATTTAAAACATTTTGGGGGGCTTCGGGAGGGTGGGGGATTTATTTTAAAGGGTCGGGGTGGGTTTTAGGGTGCCGGTTTTCCCGCTCTCCCCCGATTTACGATTTTTTACGATTTAAAAAAAAACAAAAACCATGACGATCAGATTTCCCTCCCCCCCCCCAGCCAAAATCGATCGTTAAGACGATCGATCACCCGATTCACATCCCTAGTCCACATAGCTTAATACAAGAGCTTGTACCACTGTCCTGAAATTGATCACAGTAAGAACGTACCTTAATAACTGTACTAATCGTAATTTATAAAATGCTTTCAGTACGGATTTAACCTGGGATTGGAACGTAAAAGAGAAACCAAGCATAAACCCACGATCTTGAACTTTCTAACGAAAAACAGTAGACATGGCAATTCAATTTCAGGCCATTTGAATCTGATGGAACTCGGTGCGACCTATCCAAACGCCTTTGGTTTTGTTTACATTAAGAATCATTTTATTTTCAGTCATCCCTCTCAATCACAATAATACATTCTGCGAGCCATAACAAAGTAGATTTTAGATCAACCCTAACTTGTTATTAAAGCTGGATGTCATCTGTGTAAATTTTCCAGCCTTTCCTGGACTTCTGTAATAGGTGACCCAATGGATACTTGAGTACATTAAACAATACAGCTGATGGGGACTGAACCTTGGAGTACTCCTGACTTAATTATTCCTCTATATAAAGGAGATAATTTTCCATTTTTACTTGTTGATACCTATTCAAAGAAAAGGAGCAAAACCACATTTTCTCCATCCTCCTCCTCACCCCAGTGATTCTTCATACCCAGCCCCTCTAATGCTTAACCCCCAGCTGTCCTTTGCCCACCAGTGCTCATTAAGTGAAGAATGGCTGGGGCTTCAGCACTGTTGGGGACTGGAGATGGAGGAGCACTAGGATAAGAAAGAGGAGGAGAGTAAGAAGAGTGTGTTTGTCTGTGTGTATGTGAGAGTAAAACAGTGTAGGGCCGATGCAATAATCTTCGCAGAAAGCGGGCACTGACTTTTCAGCGCCTGCTTTCTTAACGCACACATGGCGCCCACAAGGGGGGCGCCATGCAATATGTAAATTAGAGGGTCACGCTAGGAAGGAGGCGCTAGTGTCGCTTGCGTGACCTTAGCACCTCCTTGCTAACGCGACCCGCCACGGCTGCCATTTATGAAGACCGATGCCGAGTTTACTGGCGTCGGTCTTCATAACTCGGCGGTCTGCCGAGTTATTTATTTATTTATTTATTTTACTTTTTAAAAAAAAAGTACAGAAAAGCAGTTTTTTTCTGCTTTTCTGTACTTCTTTTCAATGTGCTCAGCTATTAACTCCTGCTCCAGGCAGGCATTAATATCTGAGCGATAAATGTGCGTCCTTACCGTGATAAGAGATGGATATGCTTTAGATTTTGCACAGCGTCCTCGGGATCAATTTCTAATTTCTCCCTGCAGTTACGAAACCAAAAGAAGAGCGATGCAGGACACTTTACTACGACTTCTGAAACTAGGAGCCATCGTCTCAGTGCCTCCAGAGGCAAGAAGAAAGGGCCGTTAGTCCATTTACTTCACAGTGCCAAAAAAAGAGGTACCTTATCGGCCCATTCTGGATCTTAAGAGTGTAAACAGATGTTTCCGGGTTCCCCGGTTTCGCATGGAGGCGCTTTGGTCTGTCATTGGTCTGAGACGCACATTTATCTTTTTGTATTTGGAGTGAATGAGTAATAGCCTCATTCACATACATTCGCATGTGATGAGCCCTAACTCATTCACTCCGCGTCAGAAGCGCGTTAAATAGGCGGTAATCCCCCTATTGGGAGGATCAATGTTCTCTCATTCGGGGTTCAGGAGAAGGGAAAGATATTCAGGAGCCAGTTGATTCACACATTTGAAGACAAAACAGTGTTTTGAATTTTATCGTGCTCTCTCAACCGTGAGCAAGGTGATGCAAAATTAGTCTATCGTGGTTGGCCTTATACCTACCACCTTTATCATCCTTCTTCTTTACAAGCAGACTTGTGAGACACACACATCTGTGTTTTCCTTCACTGACTTCATTTGTTTGTTGAGGGTATCAGCCTGATTTAATCAGTTTCAATCTGCCACACCCTCATTAACTTTAAATTATTTTCAATGTATGATCTGAACCATTTGGTTAGGATTCTGGCTCCTATCTTACATGGAAATAGACAGGCTCCTCCAGTACAATTTTACATCCTTCCACGAATCACCCCAGATCCCAAGTTAGCCAAAACCCTCTTTGAAACACTAGTTCTTCAGCGGAGTATTAAAAATTCTGGACTAACATACAATACATAGGTAATAGCTCTGAAAATGCTGCCTAAAAGCCTACCCTGATTTCTTAAACTTCTCCTTTAGCGAACTTATTTAACTCTACCTGGCCAGGTCATTTTTATGAAAGTGGGTTGTAACATTAACCTTCCTTCTTCATCAGTAATCCTAAGAGTGTATATGTAGCCCCTGTTCCTATCGTCTCTCGGGCACAGGGGCTTATTGGCAGGTTTATGGACCAGGCACAGCACCATGACCTCCTAGGGTTCCCATGCATGGTGGAAAAGATTACTTTCTTCAAGGTCCTTAGGGTTTTACTTCTCAGGGGCTTTTCTGCTCATCAACACAATCACTCAAAAAATCACCACACCGACTCCAAAGCTCCTGTTCAGAAAAGAAAGAACATCTCGGTCTCTCACAATCTCGCAGTGTTGAACAACCTTGACAGGTAAGCTCTAGGGAGACAGAGTCTTTCAAAGTAGCTGGTATTAAGATGCTGTTCTCCTTCCTTCTTTTTCCTGTCATTTCTCCCACTTCTTAGATGAGCCTCCAGCTGAATCCTTTGCTCAGTCAGCAACTTTGTAGGACCTCTCTCTGTCAGGCGGTTTCTCTTTAAACTCCCCAAAGGACAATCCTCTGTTTCTCCACTGTTCTTCAGTGCTCTCTCTGTCTGAAGAAATCCTTCTTCCTTGAACCTCCAGAATGTAGCACTCTCAGGAATGAGTGGGCAAATGGGATGGGCCTTTTTCTGCAGTCATCTATTACATTATTCTGTTACACTGCACAACTCCCATGTGAGGGGTCTCCCAACAAAGACCCCTTTTTCATCACAAAGAAACTGTCAAGTACTGCCAAATTCATGTGATTCTTGTGGAAAGTGTGGTATCTTTGATGGCCACTAGATGGCATCCTTTCCAGTAAATTTGCATAGTGCATTTACACTATGTCATGGTGAAATAGCGGTTAATAGTCTATGTGGGAAAGTTGTCCTTTAAGAAGGATGGGAAGAAACGTTCTATAGAGGGGGTGTACATCCCGTATAAAAAGGCTAGTTGAGGATTTGGCAGGAGGATTTGGAAAGAGTCCAATCTGGTATTAGGTTCACCTGGGGCAGCCTCTCTCCGAAGATGGCCTTGCAAAGGTTTTCCCCCTCAAGGGGAAAGGGCTGAGGTGGAATTGGTGTTTCTCCTCAAGAGAAAACAACCAGGCGATCCGACCAGAGTCCCAGAGGTGGAGGGAAGTCTGGAGATCCTTTAGAGAGAAGATGGAATGAGGTAACCACAGAAGTATAAGAGCCAGGGGCACTGTGAAATCCTATGCTTTTGCTTAAATGAGGGCTGAAGAAACTTCTGAAGGGATAAAGACGTTCTCTGGAAAATGGAGAGAATTCGAGAGTCCAGTGATTGAGTATTTACTGAAGCAATTCAGGTGGGAGAAACCAATGATAACACAGTGACAAGTTTAGCCTAATGAGAAAGAGAAGAAACAGTGATTGTAATGTGTGGGAATTGTGTCCACTGATTGACACAATGGAGAGAAGAGTGGCGATAAGTATTTGCAAGAAGTTCTCTTAATCTAGTGGAAGGTGCATATAGAAATCCATTTTCAGACACAGTCCGGATAGCAAAGTTAGCCGGATAAATTTATCTACCTAACTTTGGAGGCATATTCAATAGTGCAGCCACACTATTGAATATAACCAGCTATCTTAAAGTTTGCCAGCTAACTATAGCCAGCTAACTTTAGGACAGCTTTTTAATCCAACCAGACTCAGAATATTGGAGTTAGCCAGCTAACTTAGCCATCTAACTCAACTCCTCCTATTTATGCCTTCGGGATACCCCTAACTTATCCATCTAAATTCTAGCCGGCTGACTTATTAGCCAGCTAGAATTTAGCTGGATAAGTGCCCAAATATTAATTTAGCAAATTACAGTCTGAGTTAGCCACTGCGATGTGACCCTTGGGCCAAGGCAGGGTTGACACTACCTACAGGGGCCAGCTGGTCTTAGGCATGGGTCTCCATGTGAAGGTTCCAGGCAAATGTTGGACAAAAGCAGAGTTGGACGGGGCAGAGTCAGAGTAGGCAGCAAGTGAAGGAATCCAGGAGACTAGCTGAGGTTGGGGCTGACAGCAAGCTGGGGAATCCAGGCGACAAGCTGAAGTCAGTCAGGCAGCAGACAGGAGAATCCAGGAGACATGCCAAAGTCAAGCCAGAGGAGCAGTACGAGGAGCAGAAGGGGAGCTGGAGCAGGGGTGGATCAAGAACTGAAGCATGAGTGGAATCAGGAACTGAAGCGAGAGCTGGAACAGGAACTGAAGTGCAGTTGAGGCAGGTACTGAAGCGGAGTTGAAGCAGGAACTGAAGCAGGAGCAACACACTACCCACACGGAGCTGAGCCGTGGCTGAGGCGATTCTGGGAGGGCTGAGCTCTTATATAGGGCCTTCTACTGATATCATCAGATGGGGCTGCGGGTGAGTTTCTCGCTGCAGCCCCTTTAAAGGTTGGGGCGAGCCGCCCGCACGTGCTTAAGGGACCCCGTGGGGGAAGGCACGTCAGAATCGGTGTCGGATTGCCTCAGAGGAGGGCAGCAGCGGCCTCCTCGGGCCACATCCACGGGGTGAGATACACAGCTTTGGCAGGAGGTGAGTAAGGCTGGCCGTGGAGCGTGGCAGCCAGCGGGTGCAACATTAGCCGGCTAAATACTTTTGAATATGAACCTCATAGTTTTTAATGATTCAATATGTGTTGCGTTTGGTGGTCCTCCCGTGAACCACTGCACTTACCTCCAGCCACAATGCCACCGATGAACTCTGGAGCTGAGACATGGCAGGCCACTGTGTTTTCATAGGCCTGATACGATGAGAAGCAGGGCGCCACCGATTTCCTGCACAGTCACCTGTAGGCATGTGCACAGTCAACTTACTTGAACTGAAAGGGCCCGTGGTGGGAAATCCTATGTGGCACCTCCTGATGACCTCAAAAGCCTTGGCCTATAAGATGCCCTTTCCTCCTGCATTTCTTGCCTTGGCAACAGGTCTCCTACAGTCCTTGTAGTGTGAGTTGCCTCAGTATTTCTGTCTTCAGTTCCTGATCTTCATCCTTGTCTTCCATTCTTGCAGTCTTCTTCTCGTCCATCAGTCCCTGCGGTCAGTCTTCAGTTCCTCGGTTCTTCAGTGTGCCTTGCCTCCTGTGCTCCTTCTTGTCTCCCTGCCCTGTCTATCCATCCTGCCTGCCCTTGGACAGATGCCCGATATTGATCTTGGCTTGCTTCCTAGACTTCTCTTGATTGCCGCCTGCTACTGACCACTGCCCGACTACTGTACATTCCTTGAATGCCACCAGCCTTGACTCAAGCTTTTCTTCAACTTCGGCTGCATGCAGCTATGGATCTTCAGGTCATCAGCAGAGGCCCCCACCTAAGACCTGACAGCCCCAGTACCTAAAGGCTCAACCCGAGGGGAACGTGAGCTGGTATAGGCCAAAGCTCCAGTTGGGCCTCTGTCAGCCAATGATGGGGACCTGTAGGGCGTCAACTCCACCTTGATCCAAGGGTCCACACCCACAACAGTATGTTGACTTTTCTATCTTGTTTGTAAGATAGGATAGCTGTGCAAGCCTACGTACTATGATCTCCTCAATATTTTCTCTCACTCTAGGATTATATACTCTGATTGTTCAGAATATATTTCCAGGGTGAGGCTCCATTTTTTCTGGTATGGTGAGATCTGAGCTGGGGAGATATCAATCAGAGGGGGTCATAGAGGGGATTATTTTAGACTTGGGATCCCATCCAGCTCAGGCCTTCTACACACCCTTCTTGCCTCTTGGCCTGGGTCTTACTACACCATCTGCTTGATCCACCTGCTTTTCCTGAACCTCCTGAGGGACCGGCACTCAGCTTCCTCAGTTGCTGGATTCCTTCACATGTTATGTGCCCCATCTGGGAAGGGGTTATACCAATAATTCATACCCTGTCATTTTTAAAATGTGTCGCCTCCACCCAGGGGTGTGGCCTGTGTAGTAATGAGTCGTCCCCCCCCCCCCCCCCCTCTATGAATAGACTTCAAAGAGAAACTGTCCCTGTGAACCAGCAGCACACTGAAAAAGATAAGTGTGTTTATTATTGCGGGGATACAAACTGCATTAAAGCTGTGCATAGAGAGGTTGACAAAGGGAGGGAAGGCAAGTAGGGCGAGGTGACTATGACTATAAGCTACAGAAACAAAGTGAACATGTGGTTATATTACAGTTTCCTGATAGAGGTTCTTTTTATTTGCTTCAAACAATCAGTTTGAGGTTAGCTTCCCGCTCCCCACCCCCGGATAACTATTCACTGAGGACAAAAGCTTTTAGGTGGAGATTTGTAAAGCGGGTTAGCCAGCTACCTCTCAAAGTTAGCCAGTTTGTGCCTATTTTACAATCCTCCCTGACCCCCAAACTAAATTTATCTGCTGACCTTGGAGGCGTTCTCAGAACAGGGGGAAAATTCAGCTGCCTTTAGTTGATTTTCAGGCCTAGGCGGTTAAATTTAGTCTCCTAATTCCGCTAAGCCAAATGACAGGCCTAAATGACAGGCAGCTAACTTTTAACAACCAAGATGTAAGTTCATTGTCAGTCACAAACTGCTCCTAGCTAAGTTATATATAGTAAGGATAGGCAATCAGTGGACATCTAAAAATTGTCCTCTTAGCCTTTTGCCTGAATGACATAAAAGTAAGCATTAGCATCCCCCACTCTTGACACATTGATGGGATCATGACTTGTTTCAGTTCCCATTGACCTGCAATCTAGTACCTCCCTGCTCAGTCAATTCACCTGGGCACTGTTTTGGGTTTTTTTTTGTTATTGTTGAATGTGTACAGCTGAGATACTGGAAACTCGTTGCTCTGCTCAAGTAAACAATCTGGTTGTCTCTGTTCTCAATGACTGGCTTCCTGTGTCATGCAATTTGTTTGTTTAGGTGAGCATCATGACATTGTCTGAAGAAATCTTGATATTACTCATTGAGGTCAATATTCAGAAAAGCGGTGAGCAGACAAGTTATCCAGCTAAAGTTAGCCAGATGTAATGAATGTTCAGCAGGACCAGCCTTCCACTGAATATACTCACCTACAGTCATCCTGGTAAGGCTATTCAGATAAGTTTAACCTACCTGGCTGTATTCAGAATATAGCTGGGTACTAAAAAAACAAACAAACAAACAAACAAAATATCTTTGGGGCCTACAGACCTGATCGCCCATCCCTCCACCTCCCCCAAATATTTTAAAGCATATGTGGCTTGTGCATAATACAACCCCAAAACTCGCTAACCAAAAAAAATAGAAAAAGGTAAGGATCATCTCACACACAATGTTTCATATAAATTCAGGGAGCCCCGTCCTGCCTCCCATTCCCCCTTTCGCACCCACCCGTAACTTCTAATCCACTCTCCCTGGACTCCTGACCCCCTCAGACCCTCGCCACCCCCAAAGCCCAGCTAGGACAATGGTACACTCTCAGCTGCTCCCGGCCACTTGCAGCATTGCTCTGGCAGCAGTACTGATAGTGTATATTAGTGTAACCCCACCCCGGTGTGCGGGCCATAAAGGTATTGGGGCAGGGACCCTGACCAGCTCTTCGATCTCCCTCAATTCCCCAGGTGTGGATTCTTTGACTAGGGGTAGAAATGAGTCCTCTTATGTCCCGGTGTGGGGTGGCAGACTTCCTATGCTGAATTCTCTGGGTTAGGTGAATTTTCTCAGTGTGCCGTGTGCTGTGTGCTGGATGCCAGAGGAGACAAAAGGACCACTGATTTAGTGTCCAAAATAATACTTTACTGTAAACCGTTTTGTCTGATGGCACAAATAAATGTGACTTTTTCTAGCTCCACAGATCTGGCTCCTTCTCTCTTTTGATTTTACAAAGTCGGCATCCTCTGCCTGTGCACGAGTCTTTGGTAAGACCGGAAGTCCAACCACTTTCCTGGGTTAGGCGGAGCAGCGGAAACACTTTAGTTAGGGCCCCTTTTGTGGGTGGAAACATGGTGGCAACAAAAATCTGTCTTGGCACAGAGAGTTAATGTCTCTATCTCTCCAGGGTTTCGGAGACTCCAGATGGGATCTGATATGTTCTCACAGTTAATTGTCCTTTCTCTATATGAGGATCCCAGTAGGAGGGATCCTGGATGGAACTGCAGGGCCATGGATGGCCTCTGCAACAGGTCACCATACTTCAGGGGCAGGTCTTCCCGAAACCCGGATATCTTCAACTCAAGGTTCCCCAGTCCCTGAGTCTCAGAAAGGCCCGGGCCATCAGCAGGGCTCTTACTAATCAAAACTTCAAAAATCCAAATCAGTCCCAGACAACCACCTCTGTATTTCGGGTGGAGAGCACAGCAGTGGATGCCCTGACCTGCACAGGGAGTTTCTGAGGCTTCAGATAGGCCCAAACCTCTAACCTTCCTCTTTAACTTCCAACTTAGACTGCCCCCAAAGCCCTTTGCTGATGTCTACTAAAAAGCCTCTTGCAGAGCATTACCCCTTACAGCCCCACCGCTGGGAGGGCTGTCACAGAATGGATCCTCTCCCTAATTCCTTTCTCTGTCTGCACTTCAAGTCCATTACCAGGGGTTTAACAGAAACCTGAAAAAGTGCTGTCAGAGCAACACTGAAAGCAGCCAGGAGGAGCAGGTAAAAGTATACCACTCTCCTGGCTAGGGTTTGGAGGAATTAGAGGGGTGGAGAAGGTAGAATAGAGGTTGTGGGTTAGTGGGGGACAGGAAAGTGGTGATGCCTTTATATTAAATGTCGCAGAAAACAGGCCAGGTTCAGATTGCTTTGGTGCCCCTTTTTTTATTTTGGGGGTTGGGGGATCGGGCACTAGCCTGTGTATTTATTTATTTGAACTTTTACCTACCTTTTTTTGATTCACCCGAGGTGAGGTACAACGTATTAGAAAGGAAGCATACAGCTTTAAAATAGTTTTAGAGTAGGGGGGGCTGAGGGCTCATGCCTGTAGGCCAAGAATGATTTTTTTCGTTTATGTACTTAAGCAGCTATGCTCCGAACATAACCAGTTAAGTATCAAGTTATCTGAGTACAGGCATCCAGATGTGACGACCCTTTGGGATCAACACAATATGGCCCTGGTCCTGAACCCTGTGAGCTAGGATAGGGAAAGTAGTGGAGGGAGAGAGGGGGCACTATGCAGAACAGCTCCTGACCTCCACTGAGGTTGCTCACATGGCCAGCCCCTTGCTGCATACAGCATAAAAACAGTGTGGCATTTTGCTTAGGAATACGAAAGAATAAGAGTGTTTTTCTTGACTGCTTGGGTACTGAGTTTCACAGCCTGGGCCAATACTCTAGAGGGAAGGGAACCAGTGGCTGTCTTGGGCTGGTTCTACTTTTTGATTGAGATTTTGGATGCTTTTGCAATTTTTGAGGGAACCATGCTACCCCTGGCTGAAGGATTTCTGGGGTATCCACCAGATCAGGGGATAGGGAAGACTCCACTGCTCTCCAGTCTTCACCGAGGGAGTTGGATCAAAGGTAACTCTACTGCAGGAAGTTTCCAGAGTTTCTACGTTTTTGTGAAGATTTTTTTCTGAGTTTCCAGGAGGACGTTTGTGGCCACCCTTCCTACCTGAAGAGGGAGCATCTGTAGATAGATGCTGTGTTCCCTACTCTTGGCCTTTTCCTAAGAATGATCCCTTTCAGACAACTGAAGAGGAGAACTGTGAATAAGACATATAATTCTGGTATGAGGACACCCATATCCATACTCTGGTAAAGAAATTATTATAAAGTATTTTTGGAAGGGGTTTGGAAGGGGTTTTCTGTTCCAATTAAGAATACCTTAGCCAAACCATGGATGGTGCGTTTCCCCGCCTAATACTAATGAGACACTTGCATACATACAATTGAAGAACTGTAAATTTCGCCTTTTCCAACGAAGAACAGATGTGAATAGTGCCAATTTGCTATTTAAGAACTCTGACAGTAAAGATTTATTTTTGGACAATCAAATCTGAGCCTCCAAAGCCTTTTGTGGCCTTTACATCCTTTAAAAGTTGACAGAGCCCTGTTAACCCCTCCCCCACCACCAGGGCAACAAATCGGTAGTCATCCCAGTCATCTTGGGCCTTAGAGGAATTAGTCCTTCTCCCCATTGGAAAAAGAACTCTGTCCGGGGCCCTTAGACTGTGTCAGAGTATGAGAAATTTAAAGGATTAGCCCCTTGACCCTTATGTGCCCCTGCCCTCCTGGCTCCTAAACTGGACAGGGAGAGTTACACAGATACCTTTAGGACTGTTCTGGCACAGTCCTAGAGTTATCAGGCTAATTTTGCTGGATGTGACAAATATTATCTAAATCAGCTGTACAACATTGCTTTGTCACAGAATGATCTCAGCCTGCAGCTAGCCCCTGACTCATCCAGCTAAACTTTTAGCCATGTACCTACTTAACTGGATAAGACAGGGGTGATAAATCCAGCATGGTTTCAAAACCTGCTGTGGATTTTGCAGGACAAACACTTTGAATATGGACCCCGCTGTTATTTGTGTCTTGACGTGAAAACATATATTGTCCTGAATTCTAACAGATTTATGTGAAGAGATATTACCTTTCTTGATTGGGTTTATTTATTTATTTATATATGCTTTTTATATACCGTCATTCCAGAGGTAGATCACAATGGTTTAAATATATAGCATAGAATTACATTGTAAATAAGATAATAGTAATTTCTAACAGCATTAATATAATGTGTAAATAACAGTTATAAGAAAATTAATAAATACTTCAACAAAGGATTAGTAATTCCAAGGAATGATTCAAATAGGAGTTGTAAAAATGTCTAATAAAAGAAGAGAAGAAAGAGTATGATCTTTCTCTTGACTATACCAGTTTGAAGATATTTTATCAAAGAGTAATTTCAAGTTAGTTCATGGGCTTTTTTGAAGAGCCATTGCAAGATCTTGTTTGAATTTCTTTTTTTCGGTTCAAAGACTTAGTGGACTAGGTAAAGAGCTCCAAAGATTAGGACCAGCAATAGTAAACATATGTTCTCTAATTTGTGTTAGGTGTTTAATGTTATTAGGAAGAATTGAGAGAATGCCTTTGTTGTGAGATCTTAGATCTCTTAGTGGATTGTAGAGTTGAATTGAAATTCCAGGAGGAGATGGGTCAATATTGTTGATGATATTGAAAATAAGTGATAATACTTTGTATTGGATTCTGAAGGATACTGGAAGCCAGTGAAGGTCTATCAGAGTGGGAGTTATATGATTCCTTATATAGCCTCATTACAATCTCTTCTATCAGCAGCACAAACCCCACATCAGTTCTGATTTTGACCCCCAGGTAGGAAATGCCCTGCATTGGTTGTAGAATGTCCTTTTTCCAACTGAAGACCCAACGATGTTGCAGCAGAATCACGATGACCTGATTTATTCTTTGCACTACCTGAGAGAGTGTAGGTGCACTGACTAGAATGTCATCCAGTTATGGAAAGACAAAATTCCCTTTTATTCTGAGTTTTGAAATAGGTTGGGCTAAGGACAAATGAACTGAGATTATTCTGATGAGAAGAATACACAAATGAAAGTGCTTTCCTTGAATAGCAAATCTCAAATATGTTTTTATATGACTCTGCAATTGGAATATATAGGAAACAAGTTGTGTAGACTAGGTAGACCTTCTGGACCTTATCTGACATTGTATTCTTTGTATGTTTTTTGTAAGAAGGAATCTTGCAGATCTGGAGAGCACAGAAAATTCTCGTCTGATGGGTTCAAGAATTGATGGTAACAGCTCCATCTTCAAATGTTACTTTAGATGTTAAGGTATCTAGAAACTCTAATAAGAAGTAAGGGGTTACTGGCTCACCCCCATTGAGGCCTTAGGCTAAAGATTATTTCACACAACTAGTCCTCAGGAATACAATCTATTTACAAATCCCATCTTCCTGCCTAATACTAATGAGACACCCGCAAAGGCAACATAAATGCCAAAGCACAAAAACAAAAATCAAAACATGGTTTACAACCTGTCAGCTGCAGGCCTTCTCACTGGAACGAGTTCTCACCTCTTTCTCTCCCTCTTGCCAAGGATCAACATGCTGGCTAAATACCCTTTCCTTTAACCCACAAGGATTCTTTACAAAGGCTTGCTTCCAAGTTTAGAGTATCTGTCTATCACTGGCAGCCCAGCTAGCTTTCGGCTCCTGCATGAGGTTCTCTTATCTCTCACAGCTCCGCTAGCTCCCTGGGTATAACTCCCTGCAAGCAACTTTGCTTTTTTGTACACTAGAGCTTCCCTAATTGGCTTTAGGTAACCAATTACCAGCTCAAACTGTCTCCCAGAAGGTTTCTTTACAATAATAACCGTTCACCCTACTCTCTGCCAGGGCCTCTTCCAGGGAACCCTTTTATGCTTTGTCAGATAATGCAATTAATTCACTATTCAGTCTATCTTCCTGAAGTCAGTTTGTTTCTTTCAGATTTTCCCACTCTTGTTCTAAGGGAACAAATTCTTGAATAATCTCTGGCTAACACATACCTGTCACACAGCACTCAGCCACAATGAGATGAAAGCTTCCTGGCAATTGGGAACCGGAAAGTAATGGGGGAACACGACTTTGAACCTCAGGTGGTTGGGATATTGTATGATGGATTCATTTGTAATAAGTGTTGAGCTATTTTAAATAATGCTAGTGCTTTTCATGTTTCTTTGACACCTTGGGGACTATAATTGAAAGATCTGACTAGCATTGAAATTCTATTTTATAACCAAACTGTAGAGTTATGCTGTTGCTTGTTTTCTTTTATTTAATGCATGCTAACATTTTTAGCATACACTGTGACTAAAATGATTAATGTAAACTCTCATCTATGAGAAGGGGCCACATAAATAACTCCAGCTCTCAGCTGTGTGATTTAGAATGGGCATGTGTAGCACACCCACATAACTAAAGGTTCTCCAAAGGCAGGGGTGAGAAGATGAGCAGAAAATAAAAAGAACATAAAACAAAATAAACACAGAATATTATTATTGCCAGCAAAATCAGTGCATACACATTTACATTACACATTTAGATTCTTATACTCTCTAGGAAACAGAAGTACAGGATATTATAGTAAAAAAAGAATTTATTAGCATTGGAAAATTAAGAAAACTAGATTTTTGCATGAGATAACAGATAACCACTAACTCCATTATATATCCCAGTTCAGTTTGCTTCAAGCAAATTTGAAAAATGAGTTTTCAAAATTTCTATCTAAATTCTAGCCAGAATATTAGCATAAATTCTCAGTTTAATCTCACACAATTTTTGAATAGTTTAGATGAACTTCTTTGCAGTCCAGATGGTTGATGAAGCAATTGCTGAGGCTTGGGGAATTTGTGATGATGTTCCTCATGGACCAGATGATCTTCTTCAAAATAAGGAATAAAAATTCCCTCTCTATTCTAAATAAATTCACAGCAAATCTTTTGAAAATTCCCTCTTATTTACTTAGATTAATACTAATAGGGCCTCATTTTCTAAAGTATCGCAGGCCTGCGATACTTTAGAAGATGAGGGGCAGGGGGCCGAAATGGGGGGTGGGCAGCAATCGCACCATCGCGGTGCGATCGCTGCCGGTTTCGTACCCAATAGCACCACCATAGGAGGTGCAGCTATTGGGAGCGAAATAGGCAGCGAAAAGGCACTTACCTTTACACTGTGCGCGCCGTCGTTGCGGAGTCAGCACCGGTGATGCCTCGACTCCTCCTCTTCCGGGGCTGACTCCGCCCCCATTTTGGTATCGCACGCAAAAAGGGACATTTTGCGAGCGAAACGTCCCTTACCATGTGCGATACGTTTGGAAAATAAGGCCCATAGTGTGCACTGTTCATCTAGTTTGAAATAAAGTAAAATCAGGAAATATCTAAAATCACAATATTTGCCCTTGATAGAAAATAACAAACTATCTCAATACTACTGGATAAGTAATTTTCTTCTGAATAATTAACTACCAGAAAACTTCCAGCTACCAGAAACTATTTTTCCTTTGTTATAAACAGTCAGCTGAGGCTACAATTAAGCTCTCATCTCATGACTACAACTTGTATTTCTCCTTCACTGTCTCTCAGCAAAAGCAGATTCTTTTTATACTTGATTAAATAGGCTAATTAGTATTCAATTCCCTGTGTTTCATTGGCTTCAGGTAGGTATCGACCATCCAAGCTCTTATACAAAGATATACCATTCCTTAATTCAAATACAAATTTGTGTTTCATAGGTGGACCAAGAAAAATTAATTATAATAAATTCTAGTATACTCCATTTTCAGTAATGTCCACATGGTGTCAATGCAGTCTAGCAAATATTATAGCACAAGCTTCCAGGCAAAAAAGCCCCACTGCTGACTTCAAAAGAAGGTAATAACCATCACAATGAAGTATTAATGGCCTTTCTGTTGGCTTTCAAAAGGAACATTGGACATCTGCATTCTTCAGTAACTAGCAAAAAGATTTCAAGGAACTGCTTTCTTATCATTTGTCCTTGCTGCAAAGGAAGAATGAATTTAACTTAATAAATACTGCCATAAGCTGCTGGCTTACATTAATGCACACTAAATTGAATTAGTGCACAT
Organism: Rhinatrema bivittatum; assembly: GCF_901001135.1. Lineage (NCBI taxonomy): Eukaryota > Metazoa > Chordata > Amphibia > Gymnophiona > Rhinatrematidae > Rhinatrema > Rhinatrema bivittatum. Next base: position 97,828,035 of record NC_042616.1, on the reverse strand, counting down.
TAAATTAATTTAGTGCATGTCAAATCATGTTAATGTGCACTCTAAAACAAAACAACTTAAATGAAAAGAAGCATAACAAAACTGAAACGAAACAAATGAAAGTTTTTTGGCTGCAGACCCCTACCAAAGAGGATAGTATCCAGGACTCCAGTTTCTCTGATGGATGTTTGTAAAGGATTTTTAAAAAGCTGTAACATGCCTTCTATAGCAGCAGTTCTCAATCTGTGTGTTTCAACAAATCAGTGCGTCATAAAGCACAGGGACGTTTTCTGCAGTTATATTGCATTTGAGGACCTTTAGGCTGAGGCAGGATTAGTGCAACCTGCAGGGAAGAGCCCTGCAGGTTCCCACCATCAGCAGGCAGACCTAGATGAAGCAGAGACCTAGCTAGAGCTTCGCCTATACCATCCCTCGTTCCCCTCAAATTGAACCTTTGGGTGCCAGGGCCAGCAGGTCTTAGGTGAGGTCTCTGCTGAGAAGCAGACAGAGGTCAATGGCAGGTAGCGGTCAAGCATGTCAAGAATCAGACAGAGGTTGGTGACAGGCAGTAAGCATGGTTCAAGGTCAGGCCAAGGTCAATCCAGGTATCCTTCCAAAGAGAAGAAGGGACAGATAGGTGGGGAGGAAAGGTGAGGAGAAACCCAGAAGGCAAGGAACACTGAAGATATGCAGAAGCTGGAGACATGACTCTGAAGACAAGCTGGGCTGAAGAGAAGATGTTGAAGACAGGCTGAGCTGAAGACAAGACACTGAAGATAGGTCACTGTAGCAACATGCTCTACACAAGGTAGTGGGATCTGTTGCTGAGGCATATTGCAGCTGGGAAGCTGCCCTTTTATAGGGCATCCTCTGTCACATCATCTCTAGGGGCCGGAGGGACTTTCCCACCGCTGTCCCTTTACATGTGGCAGCATGGTGCAAGCATGTGCACACCTAGGAGGCAGCGCAATGTGCTGGAATTGGCAGTCCTGCTACATGAAGGCCCAATGGCTCCTCACATCATCTGCAAGTGGCATCCCGCTGCGTGAAGAGGCAGTGGTGCTTTGCGGCCTCGGTGGCCTGCTCAGTGCTGGAAATAAGAGCAGTGGTTCCTTGGTTAGCCTGCAGAGTGCTGAATGCAACAGTTGTGGATTGATGGTAGTGGATGTAGTGGTCTTGTTTTCTGGAATTTTCCATGATGTACCTAAATTAATGAATAGTAGGCTACATCACTACCATTATAGATAGGAAGACAGAGGAAGCATTATCAATGAGCAGAAGAACTTCTATCATGAAGGGCTTCTCCTTACTTCTGCTCATTGAACTGTTTCTTATGACTCTTTCTTTCTCCTTCTTTTGTCTTGCTAAGTTACCTGTTATTGCCTTGATTGTTGGTACTCTTCCTTCATCCCCCGTTTCTTCTGAAGATACCTATAATTTTCAGTCCATCATGCCAGTCAACTTGTTACAGCGTGAACTTCTAGTCATCTAAGATGAGGTATTGGACTCTTGTTACTTGTAATGTCTATTAGGTATTCTTAGGGTGTCTGCAAGACAGAATTTGCCACCCCAAAAGACCAAAGGCCTTATTTGCTAAACTTTTTAATCTCAAAGTCATTGAATAGGAGAAAAGCCTTAGCAAATCAGGTTCTAAATGATTAGTAATGATCTTAAGGAGAACAAGGACCAGGGAACTTTTAGGAAAAGGCAAAGACTTTATTATTTGAACAAGCGTATGGGTAAGATGTGATGTGAGATGATAATCATTTGTAGTTGTTATAGAACCTGTTACCTGATGAAATGAGTGCTGAGCAAAATCTTTTTGTGTTTGAAGAAGAAAATAAACACCTTATTACTTGAATAAGCATATGGTAAAGATGCAATGTGAGATGGTGTTTACTGAGCAAAATGCTTTAAATTTTCACTGAGTGATGAGCTGGTTTAGTAATTACTTGCCCTACCAAGTCAATCCCTCAATGGATAGTTATATGTGTTCTATTTGTTTTGAGTTTGTTGTTTATTTTATTATGAACGTTAGGTTGTAAGCCACTTACAGGGTCATTTATTAAATTGCGTTATGACGTTTTCACATGCAAAAAATGCCTTAACTCATGCAATAAGCATCATAACTCATGGTGCAATGCAAATTTTTAAAAGGGGAGGGATTGGGGATTCTGTAAAAGTGGGCTGGCTTCATGAAGCCATAATGCACGATATCGCCAAAAATAATTACACCTTTTTTCAATTGCGTTAAGCTGTGCCCCTAACACAATTTTTTCACAAATTCCATTTTGGGCATTTTGAGGCTGGGGAAGGGCCTAAGATGAGGAGGGAGAGAGAGAGAGGGAGTGAAAGAGAGAGAGAGAACACCTCTGGAGGTGGCACCATAGTAAGTAGCTATTTATGCTACTATAGGAGGCCCACCTAGTAACTCAAAGTGAGGTTTAGGTAGTAGTTTAGGGGTTAGGGACTCTGCACAAAGGAAAGATAAATAGTTAATTTATTTTAAATATTTTTAGCAGCATATCACAAGCATTAAAATAACTTGAAAAGGTAACCTCCTCTGAATAAAACAAGAGAGACCCATAACATAGGTGCCATTCCTTTTTCATATCATTTGTTTCAAAAGAATAAGCACGTCGTTAACTATTTTGTCATTTATTTAAAATATCAGCATTCTCATTACATTTGTGCTAACTGAAAAGGTAGTTTACTTGACCGCAAGCTATGATGAAATACTCAGACATCATTTAGGATAATACTTTATTCCTCATTTTCTTCGATGTGTCATTACATGAAGCAGGGGACGATGAATGTTGCTTTAAAATCAACTTTATCTTACATTATAAAAGATATTGCAATACCTCTTATGTCCATCATCATTTAATAAATCAACAAGTCCATTTCTGTGGATTATTGTAATGGCATTTATTAGCATTGGCAAAGTCATGTCCACTTAACTAATGCAATTAAGCAATGCCTCACTCTTGTTATGGTAATAATGGATTGACTAATGAGTAATTCATTTCTTTCTAATGTAACTGACAATAATAGATCATAGTGATGGACAATGCCTGCTCCTGCTCCTCTTTATCATTAGGTTAGATATATCTTTTGAAAGACAGGTTGGCTATTCTTTGTAAAAATAAAATCAAAATAACTGGGTTTAATGTGCAGGGCTGCCCTTGATGCCAACGATGAGAGTATTAAATCTTGCTATGGACAAGGGGCATACATAAAATGTGATTGTATTTTTTTTATAGAGAAGGTGGATTAGTACATTAAAAACTGTTCACCTCATAAGAATAAAAACTAGGTATAATAGGAAATTAAGTAGAGACTGCAGGATTGTAGCAGTTAGGGAAAATGGGTAGATTAGATAGGCCTGGTGGACTTTACCTGTCAAACCAAAACTATAAATAATCCACAAACAATAAGGTATAACCAAAACCCACAATAATCAAAAATATATACCTTTGCTTCAATTTTAGAAATGGGCACAAACTATGTACACATGAAAAAATAAAAAAAAATCTTTTTATGCAATATTTAAACGCTAAAAATTTTTTGTGAAGAGATTGGTAGTTTCATATAATTTCAACTGTTACCACCCAGGTAACCAATATAACATGGATTGCATATGTTAGGCTTCCCGGCCGCATGAGACCACAATAGGGTCCCCTCACCTGGATGGGCAGGTGGCCCATGCCGGCTCCCCCTGCACCATCTCCTCTCGCCGAATGCCGCAGTCCACTCTCACAGCGGCTCCACATGTCACCGACACTGAGCTCTATGTCCGGCCCCCTAGATGCGCGCATCTCTATGGGGTATTTAAAGGGCCAGTGTGGGAAAACTCTCCTCGTCCCAAGGAGATGATGTCAGACGCACTGGGTATTTATACCCTACCCTGCCCCCACCATTTCACCTCAGCAACAGGTCCTGCTCATCTTTGAGTGCGAGTTGTCTGCGTTCCTGATTCCTGCCTTGGTTCCTGCATTCCTGCCTTCTCTCCTGCTCCTGATTCCTGGTTCCTGCATTCCTTTTCCTTGCCTCCAGTTCCTGCCTCACTCCTCGCCCCCTCGGATTGATTCTCTAGTTCTGTCCCTGCTTCGTTGACTCCGCTTGATCTCCTCCTGCTCTGACTCCAGCCTGGTACCTCGTCTCTGCTTGTTCTCTGCCTGCCCCAATGTGCGGCCTGGCCTTCATCTCTGCTTGTATGCTGCCTGCCCTGACCTCTGGCTTGTTCCTGTTCCTGCTCATGTGCCACCTGCCTCGACCCTGGGCCTGTCCAACTCTGCTTCTGCTTTTCAACTCACGGATTGATGCCTTGACAGAGAGAGAGAGAGAACTGCGCCTATGTCCTGCCGGTCCCAGTACCCAAGGGCTCAACCTACAGGGAATGAAGACTGGTATAGGTGAAGGTCCTGTGGGGTCTTCTTCTTTAAAAGTCACCTCCCAATGATGAGGACCAGAAGAGGATCCTTCCCTGGTGGTAGTGAAAACCTCGTCTCGGCTCAAGGGTCCACATTCCCAACAGTATAATCATGAACCACCAACCACCTTCCATCCTAAAGTGTTCAATTTTATGAAGATTATTTTTGAAAAATATTTTAAGTGAAAAACATTTTTTTTTAATTTATCAATTTTTACAATAATTTCACGTATTGAAAACTTGAACAGAAATACATGCAAAGTCGCTCTTAGTAATACAATATCCAACAAATATAATATAATATAGTTCTCCTCTTAGGTTATCAAAAATTATTAATCACTAACACATTTCTATAATGAATATTAACCCATTCCTAGAGCATCTAAACACATCTCAAGCCCACTAAATAGGTCCAAAATTAACTCAACCTTAAAGGCATTTTTTCTATTTCAATTTTCATGGTATAATGGGATGCAATTTACTTTATGATAGACAAAGTTGCAACTATTGAAGTTAACATTTAGTCACTAGGGAGGAGAAATAGGAACATTCTTTCTACTTGATATAAAAGAAATCAGTTGTGATGGTTGAAAAAATAGGAAAGAATTGCCTCGGTGCTTAATTAAGCACTTGCAGGGAACTTTTAATAGGAGTAAACATCCCAACTCCAAAACTTGAGGTTTCAAAATAAGAAATTGTTGACGACGCTTCTGGGTTGCCCTCGAGAGTTCAGGGAAAATCTGAACCTTGTGACCAATGAAAGTTTCTGTTTTATGGGAGAAATACTTTCCCTTGGGGCTAGGATTTGAAAATCATCCATGCCAGGTTGTATTTTCTTCTTCAGTAGTATATAATAAACTTTTGATGTTATGGGTAATGCTTTTTCTGGGATTTTTAAAATCTACATCATAAATCTCCTCCAGCTCTTTTTTGGCATAGTATATAGCAACTTAGGAAAGTTTATACATCTAAGGTTTCTTGCTCTAGTTTGATTATCTAAATTTTCATACTTCTATTGTATAATTTGGTTCTCTTTTAACATTTCATGTTGTAAGTTTTTTACACTTTCAACATTAACCTCCAAGGCTTGCAATTTTTGTTGATTCTCAACTTGTTCCTTTTCAATTTTGGTTACTCGGCCTTCCAATTTTTCCACATTTTTATCAATTTGTAGAATTTGTAGAGAGATATTTCTATTGGTTTCTTTAATAGCTTCCCAAATTGTTTCTAACAAGAAAGTTTGAGGCCTTACCAGCTCAGAAATTTGTTGAATAGCCCCAGGTCCTCTAGAAGCTTGCTCTGGCATCTCCATTCCTTGTGGCTGCAGTTCAGCTTCAAGTGTAACTTCTCCTCCGTCTCGTTCTAGATGGTATAACACTGAAACACTTCCCCCCCGTCAACACAGGCTCTGGAGAGGAAACACAGGACACTCAGCTCCAGTGCCTCCAGTTCCTCCCACAGTTGACCGGCAAGTCTCAGCGCGGGATTCAGTGGGGTTTGTCTATCCTCCGGTGATGATGACCAAGTGCTCAGGGCTGACTCTGGACTCCTTCCCTCCATTCGATGGCCAGCGAGCTCACATCTGGAACCTCTGCTCCCCGACACAAGTGGGCGTCCAAAGGACCAAAGACTGCTTGGGACGAGGGGGTCTCCAGGGCAAGGCGCTCCCTCGCCCTCTTTTTGCGGCCCGAGTGAGGCATGAGAAAAACAAGTAAGATTAAGGAGAGATGCTCTCGTGCGTCTTACCAGTCAGCCATCTTGGACCTATACTTTTCAGGGTCGCTTACAACTTAATGCCTGCCTTTGGAGGAGAAGTCCAATACCTGCTATTAATTAAGTTGACTTAGAAAATAGCTACTGCTATTACTAGCAACAGTAACATGGGATAGACTTAGTTTTTTGGAACTTGCCAAGTTCTTTTGGCCTGGATTGGCCACTGTTGGAAACAGGATGCTGGGCTTGATGGACTCTTGGTCTGACCCAGTATGGCATGTTCTTCTGTTCTTAGGCATTAATTTCTGAGAGTAAAATGTGCAGCTTGGCCGCATATTTTACTTTCAGTATTCTGAGCCACTAACTAATAGGCTCATCAACATACATTTGCATGTGATCAGTGCTATTAATTTCGGGGGTGGGGGGGGGAATAGATGCCGGTGGGAAACGCGTGGCCAATCATGTGTTAAACGGTGAGCTTGGCCTTTTTTTTCATATTAGTTCATTTTCTTAAAGATGCAGACTTTTCAGTCCTTCAATTATGGACTTGATCTATAGCTGAATTTGTATATAATTTCTTTATTCAGATTTTAAAACCTACACAGATTTTAAAACCTACGCGCGCAGCCTATATTTGTGTGCGCTACCTGGCGCTCACAAATGTACGCCCGATTTTATAAAATGCGTGTGCAGCCGCACGCATGTTATAAAATCAGGGGTCAGTGCACACAACGGGATGCACACTAGTGCAACTTGCGCATGCTGAGCACTTGGGGAGACCAGCTGGCTTTCCCCGTTCCCTCCGAGGCCGCTCTGAAATCGGAGTGGCCTCAGAGGGAACTTTCCTTTCCCCCCCCCCACCTTCCCCTCCCTTCCCCAACCTGTCCCGCCCCCAGCCTGAAAAAAAAACCAAACCCATATCTTTGTTGTTGAAGTTACACCAGAGGCAGGCGTATCTTGCACGCGCCAGCCAAGTGCCGGCGCACAATCCTCCGGCCCAGCGGATGTACAGAGGCCTCTGGCCATGCCCCCGCCCCACCCCAGGACTGCCCCGCCCACGCCCCGCCCCACACATTTTTTCAAGCCCAGGACTTACAAGCGTCCCAGGTGCGAGCCACCGGGCCTTTTGATAATAGGCCCGGCATGCGTAAACCCCCCCCCCCCCCACACACGTGCGTAAATCCTCCTGATGTATATATTTGAAAATTGCATAAATAAATTTTTAAAAACCTTCAAAATCACCATAAGCTTTTTATTTTCAAAATGTTTTTTTTTATTTTACATAATTTTCTTTAACAGAATTACATTTTTGCAGATTTATACAGTCTCATTCTGCTGTATTCTGCAAATTTGTCAAAGTTTTAATTTTTTTTACCAGTGTTATGTTTGTGGCATTGTGGACCCTTGGTCGCTGTGGAGATGACTCCGCCCATGGGGAGGAGCCCCATGGGGAACCACAGAGATTGGCTAAACTCAGATAGATAGCAGACACAGATTGAATGGAAGGCTTTATTGTACTGCTGTAGATAGATGGTATGAAGCAGGAAGGTAAGGCACTGAGGTCCGCGAGGTGCCTATACGTTCAACAGCCTCTAATGATGATTCTCACCCAGATGTTACAGAGAGGCTTGGACCTGCGGAGTGGGCAACGCCAAGCCTGGTAGGTGGAGTTGGAGCACCAGATTGTAAAGGTACTCACAGGAGTATAGGCATCTTCCTGGTAGAGATGGTAGGACCGAAGGTCCGAGGTACAGGATACTAGAACGGTAGGCCCTCGAGGAGTGAGTACCTGGTAGTCCAGAGGTCCTGTAGGAATAAGAGAGAGAGACCCCCCTGAGGAGCGGTTGTCTCAATTAGTAAGACCCCGAAGGGAGATGGAAGTGAGAGACCCCCGAGGAGCGGGTGTCTTGAGCTTCTGAAGGAGTGAGGCCCTTGGAGTGTAGAGTGGCGTCTAAGTGTGCAGCATAGAGCAGTCAGAGTAGCTTAACCGAACTCCTTGCTAACTCAATGGTGGTAGCGAAGCAGAGGCTCTAAATACCCGGAGGTATTGACATCAAGCGGTGGGGATGCCCCCGAGGTTCCCGCCATGACGTATATTTGAGCATAGGAGAGGTGCGTGCGTGCGCCCTAGGAAGCCACGGGAGAGAGCCTGGCAGACTGGAACGCCCATGCTAGACTGGAGACACCAAGGCCCTCGGCACTCGGCACCAGAGGCAGCCATCTTGCCCAAGGAGGAGGAAAAGGGAAAAAAAGAGGTAAGGCAGAGCAGTCGCAGCCGTCTGCGACCGACGGACGCAACAACCAGCAGTAAAATCTTAGTATCTTATTTCATGTCTTCACTACAGCTGCATATTAACTAGAGAGAAGAAGACTGGTAAAATAGATTGTGAATTCTCTATCTTTCCACAGTAGCTAACTATTAAAACTTAGCTGGCATTTTGCTTTCATTTAATTTAATAGCTTAAAAACTGTTATGATAAAAATTTGAGGTCGATATTGCTACAAACATCAACTTCTAAAAGTGTAAAAGGGAGGGAAGGTTCTTGTGTATGTCTGTGTATATTAAATTAATGCACAGTTCTGTAAAATAAGATAATGTTAAAATATGTTTCCCTTTTTCTCTGTTCAGTACTTACTGCTTGTGATTGGACAAGGGGGTTGAGCTGATATTATAAGACACACCTTGTTTCTCTCGCTCTCCCTGTTTACTGCTTTTAGTTTCGCTTCTGATCTGCCCAGCTCTGTACTGCAGCTTTAAAGAAACTAGGCTTTATTGTTTAGAATAGATGTTTTGTTTCTCAAGTAAATACTAAACTGTTTTTTGAACTTATTAAACTTTGAAATGTTTGTATGCTAATGCCAGAAGTCTAAGAAGTAAGATGGGAGAATTAGAATGTATAGCAGTGAATGATGACATAGACTTAATTGGCATCTCAGAGACATGGTGGAAAGAGGATAACCAATGGGACAGTGCTATACCGGGGTACAAATTATATCGCAATGACAGAGAGGAGCACCCGGGAGGAGGTGTGGCGCTTTATGTCCGGGATGGGATAGAGTCCAACAGGATAAACATCCTACATGAGACTAAATACAAAATTGAATCTTTATGGGTAGAAATCCCTTGTGTGTCGGGGAAGACTTTAGTGATAGGGGTATACTACTGTCCACCTGGTCAAGATGGTGAGACAGACAGTGAAATACTAAGAGAAATTAGGGAAGCTAACCAAATTGGTAGTGCAGTAATAATGGGAGACTTCAATTACCCCAATATTGACTGGGTAAATGTATCATCAGGACACGCTAGAGAGATAACGTTCCTGGATGGAATAAATGATAGCTTTATGGAGCAATTGGTTCAGGAACCAATGAGAGAGGGAGCAATTTTAGATCTAATTCTCAGTGGAGCACAGGACTTGGTGAGAGAGGTGACGGTGGTGGGGCCGCTTGGCAATAGTGATCATAATGGGGCAGATTTTAAATACTTGCGCGAGCGCGTACTTTTGTTCGCGCAGCAGGCGCGAACAAAAGTACGCTGGATTTTATAAGATACGCTCGTAGCCGCGCGTATCTTATAAAATCCGGGGTCAGCGCGCGCAAGGGGGTGCACATTTGTGCAACCTGCGCGCGCCGAGCCCAGCGCGCGCTGCCTGTTCCCTCCGAGGCCGCTCCGATTTCGGAGCGGCCTCGGAGGGAACTTTTCTTCGCCCTCCCCCCACCTTCCCCTCCCTTCCCCTACCTAACCCACCCCCCCAGCCCTATCTAAACCCCCCCCTTACCTTTGCGCGCGTCGGCTGGCTGCCCCGCTCCATGGTCCGGTCCCGGGAGCTGTTCCGGAGGCCGCAGCCACGCCCCCGGAATGCCCCCGGGCTGAAACCACGCCCACGTCGCCGCCCCCAAAACGCCGCGCCCCTCCTGCAACCGAGGAAGCGGTAATTCACCCCACTTACTGGCCAGTTCCTCCAATTCACTCCCAAACAAGAGCGAGCCTTTAAAGGGCATCTTTGTAAGATTAGCTTTGGAGGCTGTGTCAGCTGACCAATTTCACAACCAGAGTTTATGCCTGGCCGCTATCACCAAAGCCATTCCTCTGGCCGAGGTCTGGACCAAATTGCAGCCCATGCCTGCTAAAAATGTGGCAGCGGGTTCCATAACTGCTCTGGAATTCCCTCCAGAATCATCAACCTCCTGAGAAAGAAGCAGACAAGAGCGCACCACTAAGGAGCAACAGGAAGTGATCTGTAAATTCATCACCACTGCCTCAAAGGTTTGCTTAAGGATAGCCTCGATCCTCCTATCATGTATATCCTTCAAGGCCACTCTTCCCTCTACGAGGATAGTTATCCACTTAGAGATGGCACATACCAGTGCATCCACTTTGGGAAAACACAAATGCTCTTGCACAGCTGGGTACAGGGGGTACAGACCTTCCAGCGTCTGACCCCCTTTAAAATTTGCCTCTGGGACATCCCGTTCAAGATCAATCAGTTCCTGATTGGCATCCATCACAGGGAAAAAATAAGAGGCTTTACACAAGGAAACCAAAATGGGATTATTCTTCGGATCTGACATGGCATCCACACTAGGAACACCCAGTTGCTTCAAAGTCTGGAAAATCAGGGCCAGCAGTTCATCACTATGAAAGAACTGCAACATGATGTTATACAGTCCCAGACCCGGAGGGATTTCTCCATCTTCTAGTGAATCAGGATCTGCCATATCATCAGTGCCATCCGGGTTCCTGTTGGGAATACCCACAGGGACCTGAGGCGAGCCCTGTCACTTTAGCATAGGACTGGAAGAGGGAGGAGCCACCGGCTGAAGGTCCAACCTGACAAGATTGAGAAAAGCGAAGGACTGTGCCTGAAGAAAAGCTTGCAAGCCTTGATAAAAATTCCACCCAAGAAAAAGCAGTGGGCCCAAACCAAGTCCAGAAGGAACTGGACCGGGACCCACAGACTACCCTCTCTGGTGGAGGAGCCAGTCAAGGGAGAACCAAGGTCTGGCAACCCTCCAGCCAAGGCCGTAACCATAACCAACCCATCATTAGAAAGGGAGGAGCCAGGCTTAGCAAAATCCAAGGAAAACGACTCACCTTGAGCATTCGAATAGCGTTGATATATGTTAGAAGTAAGGTCAGGCTGAGAAGCCCTAATATGAAAGGCAACACAAAGAGAAAGGTGCTTAGGCTTCTTGTTTACTGGCACCATCATGGCGGTAAACATGCATCTGAATGGCTCGCACTCAAAAATTTATGCACACACAAATTAAGCGCCGGAGAGGAAGTGTGGCAAGGCACACACACAATTTGTGCACCAAGCAAAGCATTTGAAAAAGTGCAAAACATGTTGTTGGGAATGAGAGAGTAAGGTACTCTAACACAATATCTATGACATCATTAATTAATGTGACATCATGGTAATATACATTATTTACAGAAAGTTATTTACATACCACATGATTGCATATGCCATCCAGCACCCTTCGTGTCATCAGCCTTGTATCAAGGAGTCGTCAGGTCAGCAAAGGCGAGAAGGGGGTTTTCAGTGTCCAGCACTCTATACGTCTATAGAGGCAATATCTCCTACTCCCGCCGGACACTGGAAAGTCCTGCTCTTTTATACCATGCCGTAATCAAGTGTGCGTGCGAGAGAGAAATGATTGATCACTATCCCCCCATGTTACGTGTCAACAGTTGCTACTGCCCACTCGGACTCATCCTGTTCCTGGCATGTAGGCGATTGATCAGACCGCCTTATTCCTGACAGGAAGCCAGAAAGCTGAGCTGCACAACCTGTTTAACAAGAACATGTTTATCCTACACTCCACCCTTGATCAATCATTCTCCAATGCAGGCACCACTGCATACGAAGCCACTGTAGTGGTATATTTACTTTGATGTGCTATTTTATGCACTCGATAGGTAAGATAACATGTACACACTAGGCACAGGAGGAATACACACATTACAATAAGGATAGGATGAAAAATCCAATTCAGAGTCATTGTAGCAGTAGAGGAACGTCCGAAAAACACATCCCACCAAGAATGAGAGGTGTCTTTTATCAATTGTTGTTGTAAATGTAGTAGGCGTTCCTTGGCAAAGTCCGCTCGAAGCAGGGCACCAGTTACAGCAATGTCCACATGTCTCAGGGTCTGTTTCAACAAATCTGAGGTATTCAATACCTTTTGCAGTTTAGTCAAATCCAACAATGGTGTCTTAAAGAATGATGTCCAACTTTACCCCCAATTGCGCATTAGCGATGTCCATTGGTGGTAAATAATATTGCCGAGAACCAAAAGTAAACCAAGTAACATTATACAGGCATCCTGTAAAAGTCAAATTATATACACATACAGTTTCAGGGAATGGAATTATGAAACCAGTTACATTATCAGACAATATTAGACGGCTACAGTGTGCCAAAGGTTGCTGCAATGAGCAATCATTGGGTAATGTGGAATACATTAAAGGGCAAGCCAATCCCATTAGTGTAGGGATACATATTGTATTGTCAATAGTGTGATTATTGGTGGTCCATATCCAATTGTTAGTATGCAAAACTTGTATTAGCACACTTCCTCTTTCAGGAAGATAGACTGGGAAAGGAAGTGATGTAAATCCTGTATCTGAGAGGAGGTGCTGTTCTTCCACTTGATAGTCCCCCGTCCGGAGGTTACTTCTACAGGCTGATATAGGGTGTGCACCATACCAATGATGGCAAAGAGGTTGATCGCCATAAACGGGAGGTGCAAGCCAACCTGTGAGTAGCTTCCGCCCCCAAGTGGCCACTTTTTTCATGTGCCCATTTCCATAGCCCCTGCTCGGTTGTGGTTGTGACACTGGCTCGGATTTTTGCGTGTTTATCTGCAATGGAATTGTACAGATTAGATAAAGAAACATCTTTCACATGTGCGTCTACATGGAACACTGTAACATGCTTTTTGTGACACTCAGCCCAGATTTTTTGCCAAATGTCAGCGCCCCATACCGGGCGGTGATGTATCTTCCATTGATCTTTATGCCATTTTGGCATCCACTGAGTCATTCCTTTCATGACTGCCCAACTGTCAGTATAAATGTGGCAATCCGTTTCCCCTTTTTGTAAAGCCATCCATATGGCATAAAGTTCCGCAAACTGGCTAGATTTGCCTTTCCCTTCCTCCTGACTTACTTCGTTTGTATGGGGATTATACACTACAGCCTTCCATAATTGCTCGGTTCCCTTCATTCTAGCCAAACTGTCTGTAAACCAAGCATGTAACTGCTGTTTTTTGGGTAATTGGTCGAATGGTACCCCGGTAGTAACCGGAGAAGGAGGAATATCCAATGTTTCTATCTGTTCTTTTTCTTGATTAATAGGAATTTCTGCTACCTGTTCATGGAGCATGGAATGCCCAGCCAAGCCTGATTTCGTCCTGTCCTGGATATACCATTTCCATTTTACAATGGAAGCTTCTTGCACATACCCTATCCAATGGGTATGCGGGGTGCTGTGTACCCACTGCATAATTGGGATTAAAGGGCGCATAAGGATTTCATGGTTCTGAGTTAATTGGTCCGTGTCTAGCAAAGCCCAGTAACATGCTAGTAACTGCTTCTTAAAGGCTGAATACTCCATGCAGCATCAGGTAATTTCCTGCTCCAAAACCCTAACGGTACTCGTTTACCATCTTGTTTCTGCCACAGACTCCAGTCCGCATGACAAGATGAAAATGAAACTTGTAATTCTACTGGCCCCTCCTTTTCTGGTCCCACAGTTCTACTCACTATTATTGTTCTGGAAAGATATACTGGTCTATTGTTTTCAAATGCTACTTGCTTACTTGACGCCTTTCCAAACACCATTTGCCCACATGTTGTATTCAACTTAAGTCCCTGTAACAGATCCATCCCAATTATATATTCCTTAATGGGTACAATTACTACCTTAGCTTGAGGAATTTTGTATCCTCCCATGACTAAAGAAATTATGGTTCGTTTTCCTATCACAGTTTTTCCTCCAAGACCTGCTAATTCTACCTTTTGCCCCCCATGTTTCTTGGGATTTCCAAATATTAAAGTGGCCTCCGCCCCCGTATCTACTAAAGCCATCACCTGCTATGCCCCATTTCGCCATTGTATTTCTACCCCAATATGGGGGCGATTATCCACAGTGACGGCAGCAATTTGGGGGGTATGGCCTTTTTCCTATTGTGCCCAGGATAAGTCCGGATACGGTCTGGTACTATTGGCCTCCTGAGGTGGGGCGCTAGGTTGTATGGACTCAGACTCGTTTATGAAGGGGTTTGTAGCATTTACCTCTTGCTCTTTTTTCTCTTGCAACAATTGGTTCATCTTTGTTAGTAACACTTTTCCCAGTCTTCCTTTCCGCGTAAACTTTCTTTTGTTTACCCTTGCATTTTTGCAATTATTTATTTATTTATTTTTGGTTTTTTTATATACCGGTCTTCTTACATTGTATGCAAATCAAATTGGTTTACAGAGAACAAAGTAACTTGCTTGGTAGCATTACATATAACGAAGCAACTCTTAAATAACAGATAAATATATGAGAAAAAACATATAATAAATAATTAAAGGTATTAGGAGATGAAATTCCTAGAAATACAGCTGCCTTAATAGGCTGATGAAACCTTGAGAAAAAAATACAATTAACTTACATGTGAAAGAATCGAGCGCAATTATACTGGGTGCAGGGAAGAAGAGAAAGGGAGGTCATAGGGATGAAGGGAGGGGAGGGAAAAACAGTTGGTCTAGAGCTTTAGGGGGTGGAGGGGGGGAGGGGGTGGAGTTATACTAACTTAGAAAGAAGCAGTGCATGACTGCAAGTTATACAAATAGATTAATACAAATTAGAATATGAGTTATACAATTGTATAACCTGAATTATACAAATTGGAACGGAACAATTACAATTTATACATGTCTTTGGTTGGAATACCATCTATTTTCTCTTTAGCCACTCCGGCAGCTATCAATGCTGCAAACATATCTCTCCTTGACACCCGTGCGTTCGTATCTCGGTTTCGGAGATCCCTGTATCCCTTTCGAATACCTTCTCCTCTGTCACATACTTCGCCTTTAAATGTGAAAGTCTTATCATTGCGCTCTTGTATCCCTAAATCTAGGACCTCTCTGATTGCCCGAATCAAATCTCCAATTTTCTTCCCAGCCATATTTAATAGCAAGGTCCCCATAATGGACCTGTGTGCTGGGATTACGGTACGCATAATCTCTGCCCGAGCTGTACCGGGCAGGGGTAGGTCCAGGAAATCTCCCTGCAAATTCCTCAGACACCATGTTTGCATGGCAATTTCTTTGATACGCTGTATGATATCATGCATATTATATAATTGTTTGATACTGACGGGCCAATCTAATACAGTGCTATACCTTGTTTTAGTGGCAGCGGCAACTACTCGAAACAAGTCCGTCATGTCCCCTTGCCAAACTACTGTTCTGATAGCTGCCCTTATCTTGGGATCGGTAGAAATCATAGTGAATCTTTTAACATCTTTTTGATCAATCATAATGTCTCCTGCCCCCGATTCATATAATCTCACTAGCCAGTGGTCAATAGGTTCTCCTGGTTTTTGCCCCATGCGATCCAATATCTCACTTTCTTCTTGTTGGGTGAAGTCCTCCATTACTTGTGTACCCTCCTGTTCTATAGCTCTACCATCGCTGGTCTGCTTTAATTTACGCCTGACTATGGGACAGATTTGCTCTATGGGGGGAGGGGGTATTACTGCCTCCTCCTCACTGTCTGTAGAGTCCCATATGTCCCCGTCCCATATCTCTGGATCCCAGTCATCTTTCATAATACATGCTCGTATTTTAGAATGATTTACTCTTCTTCTTCGTGTTCTATATTTGTGTTGTGCTACCCGCACAGCGGCTCGTTCGGCCACTGTCTGATAATGTTCTGCCTTCTGTTTAAACGTCTCTAAGTGACACCTAAGCATAACATTATCTTTGAGGAGGTTGTCTATCTCTCGCTCTAGTTCAACTAATTTCTCTTGCAACGCGCTTTTTTGTTCATGACATTTCCTATATCCTGTTAATACTACCCATCCTCTCCGTCCCACTGTCCCCAATTCTTTTCCTTTTATTACGGGGACCTGTTGGAGTTGATTTACAATATCTAAAGGTTCTCCTCCTATATCCCAAGCCTCTGCGAGCCCTGTATTCATAGCCCATTCCTGGGCCACCATTTTATACGGGGATTTTTCCCATCCAGGAATTTTTAGATCCACCGGGTTTGGTGGTTCGGATGTCTCTTTTCCATTTTTTCTTTTAAATAGAGACATCCTGTTTGTGACGCCAAATGTTGGGAATGAGAGAGTAAGGTACTCTGACACAATATCTATGACATCATTTATTAATGTGACATCATGGTAATATACGTTATTTACAGAAAGTTATTTACATACCACATGATTGCATATGCCATCCAGCACCCTTCGTGTCATCAGCCTTGTATCAAGGAGTCATCAGGTCAGCAAAGGCGAGAAGGGGGTTTTCAGTGTCCAGCACTCTATACGTCTATAGAGGCAATATCTCCTACTCCCGCCGGACACTGGAAAGTCCTGCTCTTTTATACTGTGCCGTAAACAAGTGTGCGTGCGAGAGAGAAATGATTGATCACTATCCCCCCCATGTTATGTGTCAACAGTTGCTACTGCCCACTCGGACTCGTCCTGTCCCTGGCATGTAGGCGATTGATCAGACCGCCTTATTCCTGACAGGGAGCCAGAAAGCTGAGATGCACAACCTGTTTAAAAAGAACATGTTTATCCTACACATGTGAATGCAAAAGGCACACCCAAAACTGAGCACACAATCCATGCACAGAGCCGACACGCTGCACACACCGACAGCCTGTAGAGGGCAGCAAAACATGCACAGGAGTGTGCAAAAATGCCGCTGCGGCCTTCCATGCAGTGTGCAAGCACAAAGCCTAACTGCGGGGCCTAGCCCACCAGGGCTGCTCAATCTACCCAGTTCCCAACCCCAATGGGAGTGGGAACAAATATCGGGATGGCATGCCAAGCACGGAGACCGGAGGAAGTCCTAAAAACCCCTCTGTCTCTGTATCTGAAGATAAAACGTTCACTTTTTTTTTTTTTAAACCTTACCTGAGCTTGGTGCTTACCGGCTGAATATAGAGACTGTCCCTGGCTGTGGGGAGAGAGGGTATCTGCCGACACCACTGCATTCAGCCTCCTGCACCCACTGCGTTTCAGCTGAACAAGCAGCTAACGCTGGGAAACCCAGCTACCATCCCAAGATCCCAAGCTCTGAGGGTCCACAGAAATCACCTTAGGAGTTCTCAACTGCGGGAGGGACCTTTTGATATCACCACAGGAGAGAAGGGCTTTCTTTTCCTTATGTCAAATTTCAAATTTCTCCTTCCAGAAAACTCAAAGCAATCTCTATAGGGAAATGCATGTCCACCATCTGCTAGAGACGGAGAATACTGACAGGCTGGGGTCACTGCAGGAGTATATATACTCTGACATCAGCTTTCTCCGTCTCCATTTGCTGGCAGGAGAGCATAACCCACTGATCCTGAGTCCATCTGTCTACACACTAGGAAAACAATATTTACCAGTCACCTTATAATTGCTTGTGATATGCCCTGCCTCCTATGGATTTTGCAACAGCTGCCAATAGATTTTATTCATCATGGATACCAGAAAACTGAAGCACTCCATCTGCACCAAGACCACTTTGGTCCATTTCGATACTTGTCCGAGTGAGCTGTAAATAATTAAATAAGTCAATAATCTCTCAGCTGTAAACGTAACTCAATGTCAAACTTCTGGTCAGGAGTAAATTAGTAATTATAAAGTAAAAATGCCAATAGAAGACAAAAACATCATAGTTCACTATCCAATGCACTGTAACCTTAATGACCTATAATCTGAGAGTGGTGTGACTGAAGCACCCTTCACCTAGAAATGAAGCAATCGGATCAAGGACAATGCATAGAAGCTCACCTCTTTTAAAATACACTGTGAGGGCAATTTTCAAGTTAAATAAGTATTTACCTGCGTAAAACAGTCTGACTGAAAATTTCCCTCCTCAACTGCAGGTCAAAGTATACAGAGGTTTGGTGGAATTGCATGCGTTTCGCCATGGGAAACAGAGGCCAAAAAGAGGGTGTTTTTAGGTCAAAGGAGGAAGACAGCTCGTGTACATTCCATTTTTAAATGTAGCCTCACTATTTTGCCACCCAGATGAATGACAGGTACAGAGTGCTTAGACTGTTGCAGGGATCATTTTCGAAAGGTTTCAGCACATCTTACTGGAAGTTATGTATGTAAGTAGCATGTACGCATGCCAATAGTATTTTGCAAAAGCCTGAAGTATGCACATACTAGTAGAGTTGTGCATAAATTCTAAAGGGAAAAAAAGGGCAGTTTAGAAGTGTTTCAAGGTGGGGTTTGGAAGTTCACACACAAGCTGGGGTTTTGAAAGCTGTAAATGCACCTACATTTTTACACACACTTTTACATCTGCTAATTGTATCACTCAACAGAAATCACACTTGTATTCTGTTTGCAGTTTTTGTGTGGGAAATCTGGGTTAGGTGGTGAGGAGTAAGGCTGAAGTGCTGGAGGGTCTAGGTAAACTGGTGGAGCTCTAGGTGAATTAGTGGTGGTGTTGGTGCATGTACTTTTCTAAAATAAGTGTAGAAAGTATGTACGTTCCTGCATTTTTACCAAAAAGTGCATGCACTGAAATATGCACTTACTCACGGGACAGAGAAATGCATTTATTCATAAACTGTGCAGCTCCTGATGCCCTGTTTATAAAATGCAGGCATAAATTGCCCCGTGCCCACAGCTGCATATATCTGCTGATATATGCACAGTGTTGAAAATTACCTTCAGGGAGGAGCCTATTTTTAAGACTGGGTAAAGGGAGCAGAGGCGGCCAAAGGCCGCCCCACCCCCTTAAAGAAACGGGAGAAAAAAGGAAATGAAAGGGGAACTTCTCTTTTCCCAGGTAGAGAGTCCATCAAGCTAGGTTGAGAGAACATTGCCCAAATCTCATCTTTGGGTGAGTTTCCTCACTCCGAGGGTCATCAAATGTTCACAAGAGACCATAACCCCCTAACCCCCTACACTGATACTTAAACCTCACCTCGAGTTACTAAGTGGGCCTCCCATAGGGATACAAATACCTATCTAGGGAGCTGACATTATGGCCAGTCTCTCTCTCTCTCTCTTTCTTTGTCATCCCTGAAGACTAGTTGGGAGCTTCAATTCATTCAAATAGGCCTTGCAGGAGACATCACACAAGGCAATAAAACCTTACCACCCAGTCACAGCAGCTATCACACAGCCTAACACAATTCAGAAAGCTGTTGTTAAAATCAGCATTAAGTCTATACAATAGCTCTTTGCAGTCTGCCCCTAACTCCTCCTATTTTCCATATTTGCATCACACCATACAATATGGTGCTAATGCATGCAAAAAAGCCTTAGCGCATTTTGATAAATGACCCCCTTAGTGCTAAGATTTACTTGGGATTTATAATTCTACTCAGTCCCATCAATTGAAAAATCTGATGAAAGACCATGAGTCTAATCAGATAAACAACTGTTGGCTTAAATTTTTAGTCAATTAATAAACTTCATAGGATCTTCAAATTTTTGATTGACATTTCTATTGGCCATAGGCTATCACACAATGGGGCCAATACAATACAGTGTGCTGAGCCCAGCACACTGTATAACCCAGAGTTGGACGCAGGTTGTAGAGGCACTAACTAAGTCCCTTATGCAATAAGGAGATTAGTGCCTCTACAATGCACCTCCAACACGGAGTGAAAGTAGTAGCGCTCATCACATGCAAATGCATGTGAATGAGGCTATTAGCTATTCACTCCCTATGCAAAAAAAAAATGTGCGTCTAGGACGCACATTTTAGCGATCAGAAATTAATGCCTGCCCGGAGCAGGTGTTAATTGCTGAGCGCTACTAAAACTAGTACAGAAAAGAAGAAAAAACTGCTTTTCTGTCCTGCCTCCTACTTAATATTCTTGGGATATTAAATGGGAGGAACAACTCTTTAAAAAAATAATAAAAAAAAAAAAGTTTTAAAAAAGTGCTGGCAGGGGTTTGGAAAATGGACGCTGGTTAATTCAGCGTCCATACTCCGAACCTGACTACTGGCACCAGAAGGAGTGTATAAAATCAATATTAAAGTGTCGAGCACTTAATATTAATTTATTCACTCCTTCACTTATTGTCCATTGGTCCTTTTCACTGACATTTGTCAGGGAAAGAACCAATCCCCTTTCAGGACAGCCTTCTGAAAGGTGATTGGTCCTTTCACTGACATGTGACAGTAAAGGGACCAATCAGCAATAAGTGAAGGAGTGAATAAATTAATATTAAGTGCCTGACACTTTAATGTTGATTTTATACACTCCTTCTGGTGCCAGTAGTCAGGTTGGGAGAATGGACGCTGAATTTATCAGCGTCCATTTTCCTAACCCCTGCATGTGCGCTGGTTAGGAAAACGGGACACTGATAAATTCAGCGTCCGTTTTCTTAACCGGCGGACAGCCACCACAGCGGACCTCTTTCCGGCTTGCGCTGTCAATGAGGCACTAGGGGCGCGCAATCCCCCCTAGCGTCGCCTCAACAGGTTAGGTGCCTGGGGCGCGTTATGAAAGCGGGCGCTGAATACACAGCGCCCGCTTTCAGCGCAAGTTTTTTGCATTGGCCCCAATGGGTCTTCAGACTTTGTTTGACCCTTCCTTTGTGCAATGAAATCATTAACTCACAATTCTTCTCCAAAGGTATGAATCTTCAAATAAGTTCTTTAAATTTTGATTGACATCTCTATTGATTACATACCTTCGTACCTGAGGTTTGTATGACATTTCCTTTATCCAATAAATTCATTCACTTAATGATTCTTCTCCAAAGGTGCAAATATTCAAAATGCCCTATGTCAGTCCACACTCACAAAAATAATAAACCACTGCTTGTCTCTTTACGATAATTCACAAAAGAGTTCCCCACGGTATGTGTAAATGTAAACCCAATGCTACTCTGATTTTAATTCAAATATCTACTTTTGCTCTAAAATATATAACTGCTGATCTCAATCTCCTCCTCTTGGATTGACAGGTACACGATCCAATGCAAAACAGCAAAGCTTTTCAAATATATGGGGCCTGATTTTAAGAAGCATTTATACACGTAAAACAGAGTTTTACACATGAATGCACTTTACTTGACTAACAGGCCAATACAGTAAAGTTCGCGGGAGAGCAGGCGAGCACCCGCTCTCCCGGCGCGCGCACAGGAGAGTTGCCTGTGCGCGCGATTCACTAAAACAAAATATTTAAATTAGGGTCCATGGTAAAAAGAGGTGCTAGGGACACTAGCGCGTCCCTAGAGCCTCTTTTTGGACAGGAGCGGCGGCTGTCAGCGAGTTTGACAGCCGACGCTCAATTTTGCCAGCGTCGGTTCTCAAACCCGCTGACAGCCATGGGTTCGGAAACCGTGAGCTGGTAAAATTGAGCATCCAGTTTTCAACCCATGAGCCGTGGGCCAGTTTAAAATTTTTTATTTTTTTATTTTTGATTATTTTTAACTTTTGGGACCTCCGACTTAATATCGCCATGATATTAAGTCGGAGGGTGCACAGATAAGCAGTTTTTACTGCTTTTCTGTGCACTTTCCCAGTGCCGGCAGAAATTAACGCCTACCTTTGGGTAGGCGCTAATTTCTGAATGTAAAATGTGCAGCTTGGCTGCACATTTTACTTAGGGAATCGCGTGGGAATAACTAATAGGGCCATCAACATGTATTTGCATGTTGCGGGCGCTATTAGTTTCGGGGGGGTTGGACGTGCGTTTTCGATGCGCTATTACCTCTTACTGAATAAGGGGTAAAGCTAGTGCGTCATAAGCGTGCGTCCGAACTGTATCGGTCTGTAAGTGGGCTTTTGAAAATTGCTACATTATATGCCATTAAATTGGCCATAGGATTTATTCACGTAAGTGTACAGCACAGGAACTTGGGCTGAGGAATTTTGGTCTAAGCAACAGCAGAGGCCAAAACTTTATGCAGGAAAAATAATAGAGAAAAGAGAATTTCTCTGGTACCTGGCTGCAGAGGCAGCCCAGGAGTTAAGTTAAAGCAGACTAAGGGCCTCATTTTCCAATATCGCATTGGTAACGCATTACCAATGCAAATGAGGCTTCTTTCGTGCAGTGGGGAAACATCACGTGCGGCGATGTTTTCGCCATTTGCGAAAACATTAGCACCGCACGCAATGTTTTCCCACTGTGCGATGATTCTTTTGGTGTTTCATCACAGTGCACAATATTTGCCAGTTTTTGCACTTCAATCATTGCAGTCCACAATAGTCCCAGACAGCCAGTTTCAGGCACCAGGGAGAGAGAGAGAGAGCAAGTGAGCAAGTACCTTACTATAGTGCCTATGCCCTAGACAGGTATTTTAACCCCTATGGGAGGGCCACCTACTAACTCGGGGTGGGGATTAGGTATGAGCGTCGGGGGTTGGGGGCCACTTTCGCATTCCACATGAGACCTACGGAAAGAACAGTGGTCTCTAGTGAAGATTTGCTGGCCGTCGGAGTGAGGAAACTCACTCCAAGAGGAGATTTGGGCTACGTTCTCTCAACCTAGCTTGATGAGAGAACGTATCCCAAATCTCTTCTTGGCGTGAGTTTCCTCACTCCGACGGCCAGCAAATCTTCACTAGAGACCACTGTTCTTTCCGTAGGTCTCATGTGGAATGCGAAAGTGGCCCCCAACCCCCGACGCTCACACCTAATCCCCACCCCGAGTTAGGAAAACAATTTACACAAGGAAACTGATTTTAAAATTGTTATAGAAGCATTAAGGGTCTCAGATGCACCTTAAAGACATAAATATTCATACTAACAAAACAGCACTGGAAATAAAAATCCCCCTTTCTATTTTGTTTTTCAAATCAACTTCTGTATCTAAGTATTGTTCCTTAATGTCTGTATATTTATTTCAGAATTCTCAGCATCAAATTTCATTTTTGTTAGTAAATTAATATTGCAACTTGGCAAGTTAGAAGGAACTCTTATTAACTGTATTGTGAAGTACATTCAGTACGGTAATTTTTAAAGAACCTTTTAGGAGAACCTTTTATCTAAATAGACGTCTAGTCTAGGATATTACAGCATGTCTTATGCAGAAACTTGAAGAATACAGATTAGAACAAGAGGAGACCATAGGTAGCAAAAGGACAAGGCATATTTTGTCTGTATTTGTAAATGGCTGTGTATTCCCACTTAGCACTTTGTCCAAATATATTTATCTGAGTTTTGTCTTCATTGTTTTATATAATACGCTAATTTTTCTTAGTTCGGTCCCTTAAAATGTCATGTGAGACATAATAGATGTTGTAAATGTGCTTTCCAGTTTTTCTTTTAACTAAACAAGGCATCAGTGTGGAACAAAGTGAGGAGGGTCTCAAGGTCAGAAGTGCATTTCCATGGAAATTAAGAGCTAGGTAGTGACTCTGCAAGGTGAGAATATTCCGAAGAAACGGCTTGACATGCATGAACATCACAGTCCCAGGGAGGGTAATTTTCAAAGGGATTTGCCCAGGTAACTAAGCAGTTGCCCACCCACTTCAAATGGGCTGAAATGTCACGTGCTGTTACACAGTGCCTGTACTTTTAGCTAGCGTCGACAGAAGGGGTGGGCTGGACAGGCAGTCGCCCAGTGTGCCACACCACTGCTGTCACTGCCGCAGCTGCAGAGCAAGCTCCTGCGTGGCTGATCCTACACGGCAGCACCTAAAGAAGGGGCCCACGTCATCGGAGGCACCCCATTGCCCCCATCCCCCTTCTGGCTGCATCATCAGAAGGCACTTCCACTCCTACCAACTGCCCAAAGCATTATGTAGCCCAGTGATGGCTCTGCTTTTAGCTGCAGGTAAAAGGGGCATGACTGGCACTGAGGATGAGGTTGAGGAGAGGGAAGGGGAGGGGAGGGGAGGCAAAACATGCATAGGGATTTCATTTTGACATCCCTGCATATACTTCGTCATGTGTTTTGCCAAGGAAGTGCAAAGCCCATGGACACTTTTCTACCTCTTGGCCCCATTTTTCCAGAGGGAAGCTTTGCAGGAGTGGTAACCCAATAGTACTGAGGTAAAAATAAATAAGACCCTAATTTTATTGCACCACTAAAATGAAAATTCAGATGAGTTAAAATCCCTAGCCCCAGAAAATTCTCTTGATGTGATGTCACCTTTCAGGACGGCTGATTTTTTACTTCCAAGCATCAGTCCATCTCTAGGGGTTGGAGGGAGATTAGAAGGATCTAGGATGCCCTTTTGGAGACTGGAAGGGTGTTGTGGGCTGTAGATGCAAATTTCTGTTAGGGGGCAGAAAGATAGAAGATCATATGTCACGAATGCCCAATTTCTGTTTGGGGTGAGAGGGTTGCTGGCAATGGATACCCTTCATTAGCAGCACCCTCCTCCACTACAGGTTCCCTGTAGCCCTTTCACAAATCTCCAGCCTAGTTAATGCAGGCTGCAGGGGCTAATATAAAACACTGCCACATCATATTGTTTACTTTCTGTTTCATGTGGCCATTTTAACAAGTCTGCCTTCTGCATCTCATTAAGGTGTCTTTAGTACATCAAAAGACATAAGAACATAAGAAATGACATACTGGGTCAGCCCAAGGGTCCATCAAGCCCAGTACCCTGTTTCCAACAGTGGCCAATCCAAGTCACAAATACCTGGCAAGTACCCAAGCATTATATAGATCCCAAGGTATTAATGCTGGAAAAAAGCAGTGGCTATTCTTTATTGATTAATAGCAGTTTATATTCTCCTTCAGGAACTTATCCAAACCTTTTTTAAACCCAGCTACACCAATTGCCTTAATCACTGGCAATGAATTCCAGAGCTTAATTTTGCATTGAATAAAAAATAATTTTCTTCAATGTGTTTTAAATGTGCTACTTGCTAACTTCATGGAGTGTCCCCTAGTCCTTCTATTATCCGAAAGAGTAAATAACCGATTCACATTTATCCGTTCTAGACCTCTCCTGATTCTAAACACCTCTATCATAATCCCCCTCAGCCATCTCTTCTCTAAGCTGAACAGCCTTAACCTCTTTAGCCTACGCACTAAAACTTGTACCAGAAATTTCTAAGCAATCATTCCCTAAAAATTCGAACACTTAAGAGGCAGTTTTCAAAATGATAAGGACTGCTGCAAAGTCCATGGATTCTTTTCAACATAGCTGTACCAGTTCTCAAAGTGAAAGCAGTAGTACGTGTGTACTTTCCCTTTGAAAACTACCTAGAGAAAAAAATGCCTGCAGATTTGCAGCTCCTTTTTCTGTGGATGCTTCTTCCCTGAAAAGCAATGCCCTTAGTTATGAAAATCCAAAACTATGCATGTTGTCTCCCTGACCTAAGTCCACTGCTGATCTAGCCTACTTCCCATGGGTAAAAATATGCATATTGTTGCTCTTCACGTGTACTTTCACCCGCATACAAAGTGAGAATTCTCAAACAGCCATCTTACTAGGGATGTGCATTCATTTGAAATGAATAGACAATCTGAAGCAAATGAGACCCTTTTCTTTACATTTGTGGGTCCCTGAAATGAATGGAGGTGGTCCCATAAATGAAACAAATATCATAATTTGGCCAATTTGTTTTTGGTTTCCCATTGTTCCCTACGGCTCATTGAAGTCTTTGGCTTTTCTGCAACAGTTGGAAGTAACTAGAGCAACCAGCGCTCCCCTGAGTGTCATGTGTGTCCTCACCACCTTGTCAGAGCTGACTCAGACATTTTGTCATGGTAACCAAACACACAACAAATTGGAGCAAAGCATTTTTCTAAACTACTTTATCACTACCCTCTGGATCAAGTGATGCTGACCCCCTGCCACCCTGAAGTCTGAACATTTGTAAGAAGCTCTGTATTCCTCTCTAGGTTTTGATCAGAGAAAGATGTCATAGGAGAGATACAGAGTAAAACTACACAGCTTTGACTCCATTTATAGGCACTTATAAAGTAATGCTTAATAAAGCAGCTGTACTAAGGAAAGATGGTGTGAAAACATGTTCTTTTCACTAGAACAGTGTACAGAATGTCTTATCATTTCTCCATTTCAGTTTTAATAATCGCCAGCACCACCGTTGCCACCCCTGCCACTCCAAGCAAGACTTGGTACACTAAGGTGCTTCCTCCACTGCTCTGAGCTTATGCAAGAAGCTCTGAATTCCCTCGAGGTACACTTTAGGGCTTTTGTGGCTACTCTTCTTGCTGCACTGTTCTGCTCCTACCGTTTCAGTGTTCAACAATTGCCATCACCACTGCTGCCACCACCAATCCAAGCCAGTCTTGCTACCTTAGGGTGCTTCTTCACTGTCCCAGCTGTCTACAAGATTCCTTCCAAATACCCTTCCCCTACAGTTCTTGCTGCCTCTTGCTTCTGCCCTGGCCATTCACTGTTTTGCATAACCACTGCACCACTTTTCGGGCTTTTGATGCCTTTCTTCCTCCTGCCTCAGCTCTCAAGGTACAGTACCTTGCAATGTTTGATGACCTGTGCTTTTTGCAATTCCCTGCACTATGTTTTGATGGGCAACGTTCGTCGACATGTATTAGCTCTACAGTCATCACAAATATACAAATTATAGATAAAGCCATAACCAATTTATTGAGCCATTTGCATTTTCACTATATTGGTCGTATATACTTAGAAGTGCATGGCTTAATCTTTGACAGATATGAAAATGTAGATGTATTTGCCAGCTTTATCAATTCATTATAAATAATTTTTTTAATAGTTTTATGGGACCATCATAAAAACCCTTAGTTCATATCTTTTAGAACATGACGTATGCTCTGTTGATAAATCACAGGGGCACATGTATAATCATAGGTCCATTTTAAGACATTTTTTTAACGTTTTTCAATATTATAAATTGTAAAAAGTGCACTACTTCCCAATTTTTGTGAGTTACTTCAGGCCCAACATGGTACCATGTTTCGCAAACTGCTGCTTCAGGGGCTGGAAAGTGGACCCTAACCCCTACACTAATATTTAAACCTCACCTCGAGTTACTAGGTGGGCCTCCCATAGGGATACAAATACCTGTCTAGGGAGGAGACACTATGGCAAGGTGCTCTCTCTCTCTCTCTCTCTCTCTCTCTCTCTCTCTCTCTCTCTCTCTGAAACAGGCCTGTCAGGAGACATCATGAACCACAATGTAGCCCAAATTGCACTATTAGTGCAACTCATGATACACATGCTATACCAATGTGATATTGGAAAATGAGGCCCTTAGTTTTTTTATATATTAAATTGTTACCGCTCCATGATGGCACATGGTTAGTTTGTAATCTATACCACTCATATTTTTTCATTATCGTGCCTTTTTGTAAACCATTGTGATGGTTATCTAACTCAACGACGGTATAGAAGAGTTTTTAAATAAAAATAAATAAACACTTCTGACTACCCACTAAATACAAACTGCTGTTAAAATGTACTAAGTCTGTGCCATTGGCCGGCCCCTGTCACATGGTAGGAGCACTGGACGGCTGGCGCCATTTTTAAAGATAGCACTGGCCGTCCACTGGATGGCTCGTGCCATTTTTAAAGATGGCGCCGGCCGTCCACTGGATGGCCGGCACCATTTTTAAAGATGGCGCCGGCCATCCAGTGCTCCTACCATGTGACAGGGGCCGGCCAATTGCACGGTTACCCTGTCACATGGTAAGGGCAAAGGGCCATCGGCGCCATTTTTATTAGTGGCAGCCGACGGCCCGAGAGCAGGAGATCGCTCCCGGGGCCCACTGGACCACCAGATAATTTTAAAACATTTTTGGGGGGGTCAGGAGGGTGGTGGAGGCTAAGGGAGTGGTTTTAAAGGGTCGGGGTGGGTTTTTTGTTTATCGGCTGACAGCCCGAGCACAAGAGAACGCTCCCAGGACCCTCGCTGGACCACCAGGTAATTTTAAAACATTTTTGGGGGGTCGGGAGGGTGGTAGAGGCTAAGAGAGTGGTTTTAAAGGGACGGGGTGGGTTTTTTGTTTATCGGATCGGGCGCATTCGATAAAAAAAAAACTGATAGGGCTGGACGAAAAAAAATGCACGATTTGAATCAGAACCGGAACCAAACCAATTCCGGTTCCGATTCACATCCCTAATTTGCAGCTGCACAAATGAGCCTCAAGAGGCAGTCAAATGTGAGGGTGCAACCCACAATTCCTTTTCCACATTATAGAGTAGAGATGTGAATCGGAACCAGAATCGGTTCAGATTTCAGTTCCGATTCACATCTCTATTATAGAGTACCCATGTGGAACATATCTATCCCATTACCTGTATTATTGAACCTAATTTTTCTGGAGCCCACTATTGTACTAAAATTTCTTTTATCACCCTCTTTTGTCCAGAGTGTGAAATGGAAATGAACCACTTGGGCAAGAAATGAAAAATTGATTCTGGGGTTACATGTAGGTTATTAGGTCCCAAGCAAAGTACAGTAGAGGTACATGTACATCCCTGGCTTTGCCAGAGCAGGTGTTTGTCAAAGGTCTCATTTTGTAGTTTCAAGAGTTCCTGTTGGTTGATTTGTTGAGGGCTCTATAAAGGAAGCAAAGGAATTAATGTGGAACTATGGGATGTAGGCTTCAGTGTGAGGGCTATTTGCTGAGAGGCCATATCCTCTCTAGGATTTCCTGCAACTTCAAGAGGCATCCTTTAAAATATATTGCATATTTCATCAAGATAATCTGTTTAGGAAGAAACAAAGTCATTAATAATGCATGAATATAAGAACCATTTTTAATTGGGTTCCTTTTAGATGTTGAAAAATAAAAATTAAATAAATACCATTTTCAAATTATTCCAAAATGATGAATTACCCCCCAAAGCATATTGTAAATCAGTATAAATAGTGGCCACAAGATCTTTTGCAAATCCCGGGTTAATGCCACTAATTCTGCCATTTAGGCAGAACTGTTTCCAGTGGTAATAAGTGCACTTTCTATTACATCATATGGTGTATAAACAGCAAGAGAAGCTACTAATCTATTCAGTTGAGTTCTAGAAGAAGAGTCATCAATAAAAAAAAAAATCTGAATTAGGAATTGGAATATCTTGACTATCAGAATGAAATCTGGTAGCCTCATTTATCACTGCTTCACAGATCTGTGAAACTTCATTTTCAGGCAAGGGCAGAAAAGTAGCTGGTTTTATAGATGGAGATAGAAAAATACTGCTGTTTTATTGACCAGTCTGGCATTTGATGATAATTAAGTTTTAAAATGATTCAACAAAACAGAAACTTCATGAGGAACTTATATAGAGTGAGTGGCTACAGGTTGGTGTTGTTCAGCTTAAAGTTCCATTAACACATTAGATGCAAAAGCATGCTGTTTATGAGAAAACAAATAAAAATGGGAGAGCATAATTAAATAATTTTAAGACTAGTGATAGTTTTAATATTACAAAGAAAACTTCTGTTTCCTGAGTTCAAGTAAGTATTTTAACATTTTGTTTCTGAGAATTTTTCAATATGTCATTCAAAGGAATATTCTTGTCTTCAAAATCATAATCTGCAGAAATTTACTGTTCAAAAAGACATTATTGTAATTTGTTTTTAAAAACATTTTAATCAATGTTTGGCCAATTGAATCAGGAGCTCCTATGTATCCAATATAAAATCCTTCCTGTGGAGGAAGAGCAATAACCACAGAATTAAAATGATATGGGGGAGTTTCAAGATGGCCGACTGTTAGGTGGACGGTGTGGCTGTTCTCTTCTGCAACTCTGACTCTTCCAGGTCTGTAAAGCGATTTGGCAGAGCTTTACCTTCTGAATTTTTCTTGCATGGGGCAGAAAAGGAAGCCCAGGACTGTGTCTTTCCCCGCGGCCACCTCAGGGCAGACTTGCTCCGGATCTATGGATGCCAACGTCACTCACAGCAATCCTTTGCCGGGAAACTAGCCACTGGAGAGAGGGGGAGGAGAATTTGAGCTCCCCTCTCTCCCTGGCTCTTTGTCACCATTGAGCCCAGTACGAGGAACGCCTCCTGGGAATCCAACAGCTGAGAGAACCACCCCAAAGGCTGTGGAGACGCCGCGAACCCAAGAGGTTTTAATGGTGCGACCAGCGGGGAACAGCGTGGTCGTGGAGGAAGCTGTAAGCCGTTCAGCCATCTTGGGGGGCTCGGACAGGAGGAACTCACGAGACGGAGGAGGGAATCGTGAGAGAGTCAACCAGGAGTTTTCATGGACTGAATTGACAATTCCAGAGCTGCCTCCAGTTCAAAGAACCGGTGAGGTATCTTTACTCAGGTAGATTTTAAAAAATTGCTCGATCGCGTACTTTTGTTTGCGCACCAGGTGCAAACAAAAGTACGCTGGATTTTATAAGATACGCGCGTAGGCGCGCGTATCTTATAAAATCCGGGGTCGGCACATGCAAGGGGGTGCACATTTGTGCAACCTGCACGTGCCGAGCCCAGCGCGCGCTGCCTGTTCCCTCCGAGGCCGCTCCGATTTCGGAGCAACCTCGGAGGGAACTTTCCTTCACCCTCCCCCA
This sequence comes from Rhinatrema bivittatum, assembly GCF_901001135.1. Lineage (NCBI taxonomy): Eukaryota > Metazoa > Chordata > Amphibia > Gymnophiona > Rhinatrematidae > Rhinatrema > Rhinatrema bivittatum. Next base: position 97,797,284 of record NC_042616.1, on the reverse strand, counting down.
AGCTTCCCCTCCCTTCCCCTACCTAACCCACCCCCCCGGCCCTATCTAAACCCCCCCCTTACCTTTATCACACAATTTACGCCTGCGAAAAGCAGAAGTAAATCTGCGTGTGTCGGCCGGCTGCCCCGTCCGTGTTCCGGTCCCGGGGGCTGGTCCGGAGGCCGCGGCCACGCCCCCGGAATGCTCCCGGGCCAAAACCACGCCCGCATTGCCGCCCCAAAACGCCGCGTCACGCCTCCGATACGCCGCGTCGTTTGGCCACGCCCCCGACACGCCCCCTCCCGCCCCTTTTAAAAAACTCCAGGACTTACGCGCGTCCCGGGGCTCTGAGTGTGCCGGCGGCCTATGCAAAATTGGCGCGCCGGCGCACGAGGGCCCTGCGCGCGTAAATCCGGGAGGATTTACGCGCGCAGGGCATTTAAAATCCGCCCCACTATCAATTTGGGAGGCAATTGCTGAGCTCTGAAGTTCCATAGTTAAAAAATATAATGAAATGGGTCAGAAAATAGTGACTTTGGGGAATTCTAATGCAGATATGAACCAGCAAATCTCTAATATTAGAGTGCAAACGAATTCCATACAGCAGTCCCAGCATGTGCAGGCCAAATATAATGCTAATTTAGCATTGAAAGTAGAATCCTTGGAAAATACTATCAGAAACAAAAATCTGAGAATTATAAACTTCCCAAAGGTCCCGTTAGTCCCTCCGAGGGATATGTTTAAAAGATACTTAACACCAGATAGAGACTGGCTATTGAAATTGTTTTTCAGACACAGATTAGAAACGTTTATGCAGTTCGAAGTGAATATTTTTCCGGATGTTTCTCGTCAAACGTAAAAGAGACATAAACAGTTTCTATTAATGAGGCCTTTAGTACAACAGATTGGGGGTCTTTTTATTTTAAAATTTCCCTGCAAATGTTTGGTGAAATACCAAAATGTTTCCTAAATATTCTTTGACCCTCCTCAGTTGTCACAGTTTTTGGTTGGGAAAACTCCGGGGGTTAACTCCAATGATAATCCCTCAACCGTACATTCTAGTGATGTTGTCCCTTAAAATGTTTAAATGCTACTGCAACCTAACAGTCATAAAAGCCTTCCTAATTCTTTAGTATTTTACTAGTTGCCTGCGATTGTGTTCTTGTCACTCCCCTATATAGAGGACTTGAATTGTATTGCTATTGGGTGAATACTTAAAAGTGTAACCTTGTGTTCTTTTCTTGTTAATTCTAATGTAAAGCAATACTTGTTTTCAATCAAGAGTGTTCTTGTATGTATTTGAAAATTCAATAAATAACAAATTAAAAAATAAATAAATAAAATGATATAGCATTGTAAAACAATTCTGGGGCCCCAATGAAATAAAAATTTGAATAAACATCACTGACATTTCCTGAAAACAAAAATAAAAATTAAAAGTGCTTAACAAATCTGTTAATAGTAACAAATAATCCTTTTAAAAATTCTGGCCAGATAAAAAAAAATGTGTCTGTGTCATTCAGGTCCATATAAAAGCAGAAGTAAAAGAAAAAAGTAAAAAAAATAAAATAAAATAAAAAATTGATGGCTTGCAAAATGCAGCTTTGAATTTTTCTTTTCAGAGGAGTACAGAATTAAAAGGTACAATCCTGATATCTGTATAAATATCCAGCACAATTAACTATTTATTTTTGCTGACAGCTCTGAAAAAAATATATTTCATTCAGACAAATTTGCCAGCCGAATTAATCAATATTGCATTGCACATTTCTTTTTCTTCTGACATTATAGCTTATTTCAAACTAACAGCAGTTAAAAAGTTTCCTTGGTTAAAAAGAGCTATAGAAAAAGGAAATTGTTAGGTTAAAATAGTAAATAAGATTTATAACAGCTTTTATCCAAAACAGTAAGTCATTTCCTGAGTGTTTCCTTCAATTAACCAAGATTCAAATATATCACAGAAGCATTAGAAACCAAAATTACTTTTCATATACAAACTTACTCCTTACAGAAATCTGATATTTAAAAATATCTGCTTTTTCTTTTAATAAAGACTTATATCACTAATTTATTTTAGATTGATATTAAAATTCACATCTGACTTCCAGGTATTCAAAATAAAAAGGACATTCCTAATTTATTTTTTATTTCAATTTGGTTTTTTTTAATAAACAAAATGATGATCATTATAACTAAATTAATACCTACCTTGAATTAAGACATTCTTATCTTAAAGGGAAACCCTGACTGGGTTCTTTTTTCCAAAACTGTATATATTCCGGATGTGGATTTCATAAGGGTTAACTATCTGTTAGGGACAAACTCTATTCTCTGGCAACTGAACATGCTTCATATCTTGGATAATCAATCAGAACTGAGGGATCTATGAACAAATGCTGAGTGAAAACTATACCCGTAAGTTACCTAATTTGTGGTACAGCTTTTAAACTGTTTTTCATAACTGAAACCTTTAAGGCATGATCAATCTGCTGCTCAGGGATCTCAATTTTCACCCCTTCCTCCTGAAACAGAGCAGAAGAGACTCTTCTCATATAAGGCCATAAACACACGTATCTCGCCACACACAAAAATATGTATTATTTTATAACCTACACGCATTGGGGTAGATTTTATAAAGTTGCGAAAAGGCATCCACGAGCGCATGCTATGTGGCGCATGATATGGATGTCTGATTTTATAACATGCGCATGTTATAAAATCGGGGGTCGGCACGCACAAGGGGGTGCACAATTGTGCACCCTGCGCGCACCAATGCCCGCGGCCTTCCCCAGTTCCCTCCCAAGCTGCTCTGATTTCAGAGCGGCCTGGGAGGGAACTTCCCAACCCCGTACCCTAACCTCTCTTCCCCTTCTCCTAACCAACCCATCCCCTATCCTTGTCCTAATACCCCCCAAAAAATTATTTTACCTACTGTCAGCTCCTGTCACATGGTAGGAACACAAGATGGCGCGGGCCATCCAGTGCTCCTACCATGTGACAGGGTCTGGCCAATGGCACGGATACCCTGTCACATGGTAAGGGCAAAGGGCCATCGGCGCCATTTTGATTAGTGGCAGCCGACGGCCCGGGAGTGGGAGATCGCTCCAGGGACCCCCCACTGGACCACCAGGTACCTGTAAAAAGTTTTGGGGGGGGGTCGGGAGGGTGGAGGAAGCTAAGGTATTAGTTTTAAAGGGTCAGGTGGGTTTTTTGTTTATCGGCTCGGGCGCAGCCGATAAACAAAACCGCGATCGGGCCCGATGAAAAAACAACCACATGTGAATCGGAACCGGAATCCGAACCGATTCCAGTTCCGATTCACATCTCTAATTGTTATGTAATCAATTACTTTCTGAGCTATATAACTGTTGCCTATGTGGTTAGCAATAATATCATCATTTATTTACATTTATAACTTACTGGTATCCTATGATTTAGCAGCCGTGGGAAAGACCACAAAATCCACCTTCTTCCGTGGATTTTGCCAGTATCAGCAGCATTGCTGCAAGAGGCTGGGCAACCTGAGCTGTTGAGAGCTGTCCTGTTGCACTTATAATTTCTCCCCCCATTCTGACTGGGTGGTAGGAAGAGGAAGAGAGCAGCATCAACGCATTGTCCATGTCCTCCTCTTCTGCTGCTCGGGACCAACTGGAGGAGAGGGTATGGAGAGAGAGATAGAGAGAGATAGTTGGTGCTTTCTAATTTTGAAAAATATGTTGGATGGAAGATCTGTGCACAAAAATTTAAAATAAGTGCAATTCAAGTTTCAATACAAACTGCCGAATTTTGTTAGATTCCATCAGGTGGACTACTATATAATGATTTCTACTCTAAAATAATTTTTCATAGTAGGTGTTTAAAGAAATAAATTTTAACTGCATAATAGATAAAAACAAAAAAATAATTTGGCTATCCAATGAATTTGTACCTTTGAATGGTCATTTCCCAGGATAAGCAATAGCGGACATAAGTTTATCAGCTCATATAATTGTTTATCCCTGTTTGTTTTTTGATACTTCTGTTCGGGAGGGATTTTCACCTGAGGCTTTATTTGTCTGTTTGGTGTTTGTTTGGTGTAATCATCATCAAAAAGACAAACCTTTCCTGAGAATCCTCCCGTTAAGTCGCTCACGAAAATGTTGAAAAGAACAGATCCAAGGGCCGATCCCTGAAGCATAATGCTAGTAATGCTCCCCTCCTCAGAGAAAACTCAATTTACCACTATCCTTCGTTGCTTTCCACCCAGCCAGTTTCTAACCCAGTCAATCACTCTAGGTCTCATGGCAACCATGTCAAAGGCCTTACTGAAATCCAAGTATACTACATCTAGTGTTCTCCCATGATCCAGATCTCTGGTCACCTCATCAAAGAAATTGACCAGATTCATCTGACAAGATTTACCTCTGCTGAAACCATGCTGCCTCAAATCTTGCAATCCATTGGATTCCAAAAACTGCACTATCCTCTTTTTGGCAGTGATTCTATTAGTTTGCTCATCACAAAGGTCAGACTAACTGGTCTGTAGTTCCCAGCCTCCTCCTTACGTCTACTTTTATGAATAGGAACCACATCCACCCATCTCCAGTCCTCCATAACTACTCCCAACCCTTAATAAGCATTGAAAAGTTCCCCATCTGGCTCCATCGCGTTATCTACTTTAAATTTACTTAGCTCCTCATGATCACACTGTTCCGAAAATCAATTGTTTATCTCACTTACAATCTTATTTGTGTTAGTTTTATTTGGTCCTGCCCCAGGCCTTCCATGGTGAACACCAAACAGTTAGGTTATTTTGAGTTTTTCCTAATCAGCCTCTACATATTCCTCCCCTTCACCTCTTAGTCTCACAATGCTGCTTTTGCACTTCCTTCTATCACTAACATATTTAAAAAAACAATGTCTTGCTCCCCCAGTTTTACTGTATTTGCTATTTTTTCTTCTGATGAATAAAATATCCAATAATTAAAATATGTTATAAATTTCCCAAAACACCAATAAAATATTTAAAAATAGCAAAACATCAAATAACACCCAATAATTTAAACTAATAAGGATTAAAAATCACCTGCTCTCCATACCTGGGATCTTTTGATTTCCATTTGCCCTAAGATTGGCATGGATTGGGGGAAATGGGGCCACATGAACTTTATCTTCTCTCTTTCACACACACACACATCCTAATATGTTCATTCTCTCACACACTCCCTTTCATTTATGTGCCCATGCTCTCACATACAATCTCTCTCCTTCACGCAAAAGTACACATACACAAACAGGCTCTCACTCTTTTTTACACCCATGCACTTATATATGTTTATTCTCTCACTCTCTCTCTCATACTCATGCCCATGCTCCCTTTCTCTCACATACACAGGCTCTCTCTTCCTCACATACACATGTGTGTGTACATGTGTTCCTATGAGAGACTATATGTGACACACAGGCTCTCACACACACACACACATGCACAAAGGCTCTCTCCCACACACACCCTCTCTTTGAGATGAGGTGGGATGATCTCCACTGTGGCCCTGCTGGCCTTCACAGAATTTTGGGCCACAGCAGGATGAGATCTACCATGGTTCTCCTGGCCTTCCTGTGCTGAGGGGGAAAAGTTGTGTGCACCAGCAGGAAAATTTGTGCATGGACGTACAGCTTAGAAGGAACACTGTTCCCAACTAAGGGAGGGAAAGGAGGGTTTAAGGAGAGTGCTATGTACAGAAAACAAATAGCCCCAGGAACTTCAGTTTAAGTCCTGCTAAGCATAAGGGTCTGGGTATGCTTGTGGTTGGCACATGCCAGCCTGCTCAAGAGCAGTAATAAGCCACTCCTCAGCTTGGAAAAGATGTGTCACCAGCAATTCAGACTCTAAATGTCAGCTTCCATGCTAGTTACAGCTTCTCCCTATCTTCTGTACAGCTACACCCAGAGCTCCCAGAGTACTAGCCTCTAGGCTAAGAGCAGGTGCTCCTGCCTCAGAGCCAGCATCTGGAACTGCATGGTGCTACAGAGAATTTACATGAAGCTATTGTCCCATCTGCTGGTCTCAGTATTCCTACAAAGGCAGATCACCAGCAAGACCAATATCCTGAGGTCCTGGGGAAAACAGGGATGAGGTCCTACAGTGGGAAGAATGAAACCAGGAGTTCAGGGCCTACTAGGTATGGAGATGTACGGTTAACCTCTCTCCAAGAGGCCCTGGGCCAATTTGTGATTTGTGTGTGTGTGTGAGAAGGGGGGGGGGAGGCTAGGTAATTCTGGCAGTTGGTAGTAGCAGTAGAGATCCAGCAACTGTCGACACTGCAACTGTCAACACTGAAGCTGATGCAGTTTGAGGAGCCAGAGTCATATCCTCTTCTGAGGAGTTGGTGGTATCTGTGAAAAGAGACAAATGTGTATGGGAAGCCATCAACTGGTGTGAAAGGTTGTGTAAGCTGAAGAGCATAAAAGCTGTGAGTTTGTGGTAAGTATGGGTTTACCTTATGGAAGGGTTCGAAGTAAGGGTATATGAAGGAAGCAATGGGGCACCTTTCAGAAATGAGGGGTTGCAAGACAGGACCTAAGTACTAGTAGAAACAGGTTTCTGTAAGGCTGGCCAGTACAGCATGGTGGCAACATAGGGTAGTTTTATGGTTTTGAGGTGTTTGGTGGATTCTTAGGTGCTGCAGTGATGGCCACTCCCATGGGGAGGAGCCCCGCGGGGAACTGCAGTACCGGGCTAGACTCAGATGCACAAATACAGAGATGTTTTTTATTGTACAGCTTGTAGAGTCCACCAGAGGTAGCAGTAGTGAGCAGATTCCTGCAGCAGCAGTCTTAGGTCCTCGGCTGAGGAGACCCGTCCCACAATGGTGGTATAGGGAGCTTCGATGCAGGTTTCCAATGAGGAGCTGTAGGTGAGACAGACTGGTAGATGTTAGATTACTCACACTCTTGTAGCTGTAATGGTGGAGTTCCCAGCAGGTAGAAGTAATGGTAGCAAGCACCAAGGTAGACAACTCAGGCCCTCGAGGAGCGAGTACCTGGTTACTGGATAGGCACCTGGAAAGAAGCATAGGGTCCCTGAGGAGCAGGTACCCAAGTTAGAAGAACCCCGGAGGGTAGTAGAGCTTCCAGCAGCAGCAAGAAGCGGAAGAGCAGCTTAGACCAGACAAATCTAATCCTTGCTAACTCAAAGTCAGTCAGCAAATGGGCAGGCTAAATACCCGGATGGTGTGACGTCACTCGAGGGGGACACCCCCGAGGTTCGCCCCAATGTTGGAATATAGGCGTAGGTAGCTCGTGCGTGCACCCTAGGAGGCCCTCAGGTGAATCATGGCGGGATGCCTTTCCATAGCCGTTCCGGGGATGCTGGGGAGTGCGGCAAGCAGACGCAGTGGTCGCCATTTCCCCGAGGCTGGTGGAGAAAGTGAATATTGAGGTGAGGCATGTGGGACGAAGCTGTCTGAGTCCGACGGACGCAACAGGTAGATAGTCAAAGATTAACATCTTAGTAAATTAGCCAAATAAGACTAACCTGGCTAACTTGCAAGGGATATTTAGCAGTATGGCTATGCCACTGAATATCCCAGATGAAATTGCTAGTTAGCCAGATAGGTCTTATCTGGCTAACTTTAGACCTGCTATTGATCAGGTCAAACTTATCCGGCTAATATCACTACTTATTTGGCTATGTTAGCCTCTCTGTAATGCACATAACCCATCCACTACTTATCTGGATAACTGCTTATCCAGTTAAGTGGAAGCCATGAAAGGGACTGGATATTCAGCTGCCTCTACTTAGCATGATAAGTCCCTACATATTTGGTTAAGTGGTACTGAATATCAACTTCATAGTGTTTGAAGCTAGTTGTATGGTCCTATAATGCAGACATTTTTTGAGAGGCTGCCTTTGATTCCTAGATCTTTGTAGTGATTAAGCATCTATTTGGCAAAGGAATATGGTTAGAGTGGAAAAAAGTGGTATCCTGGTTACCATGGTGAGAGATTTTATTGACACAGAGTGCACCAAGGGTTGGCCAGTGACATAAGTTGAGGCATACCTTTCAGCAAGGCTACAAATAGCCCCAAATTTGTGACTTATTCACCATTCCCTGGAATGTAGGCCTTGGGTTTGGGGCGAGTTGTCTATTTCTGGCAGGATAGAAAGTTAAATGTATAGCCTTGTCCAGAGTTAGATTGGCTAGATGAGCACTAATGTGATAGGATGAAAGTTCCACATACATAGACAATGGTGACACCTAGCTGCAGTCAAGCTAAGTAGAGAGTATGTTGTACAAATCAATTCTTCTTTTACCTTTCACCGCTCCAAATGATAAAAAAAAATCTTCGCTGATGTCAACTTTGCTATTCGTACTTCTATGTGTGTAAAACTGCCCCCCAAAACCTACCCCACCCTCCAAACCTCACCCCAAGTTATAAGGGCCCCCTCTTACAGTGGTATAAATAGTAAACTTACATGTTAGTCTCTCTCTCTCTTTCTTTCTCTCTCTCTCAACCACCATTTACGATAAAAACGTTTTTGGTTGGTAACGCTCCCGCAGTGAATTAATCAGCGTGCGATGTGAAAAATAGCTTGGATGTGATACATGTGTTGAGGAAATTACCTATGTGATACGGGAGCAGGTAAATTAGCCTAACCACCATCCCCCCCCCCCCCCCCCCCCTTTTTTTATCACGAGTGCTATTTCTGCAATATTTATAGCATTTTCATGAATCTAAGTCAGATAGCTGGTTCTGCCCCGGAATGCTTCCCCCTTCCTGCCAAGCTTGCTGGATAACTTATCAGACTATCTTGAGTCCAGTCAGTGCAGCAGGATATTCAAATCCTGCTATTATCCAGCTAAATGCACCTCTAAGTCTTTAAGTCCTTTATTAAAAGATTCCTCTATCTAAAATATCTATCCCAAAATACATTAGAAATGTGATGTACTGAATTATTGAAATGACTTCACTATAGTCGGTGTGTATTGTATGAATATGACAGTATGTTGCAGTGAATGCACCAGCAATTTTGCAGATACTAAATAGTACATGGTCAGCATTAAAGTTAATGCAGCCCTAAGACTGCAGTAATTTCCATACCTGCACTTTTTAGATTTTTTTCCAAGTGGTTTTTTTTTTTCATTATTACATAGCTGCACTATGCTGTTTAGTCAAGATGTATCACCTTTTTAATGTCAGACTCCAATCTATTTTGAATGGGCATAAAATGAAGCAGTCACCTCACCCATTTGCTTTTCTGATCATGAAATTTCTTGCTAAGTATTGTGCTTTTAATTGCCAAGCCAAATTATGTCATTGAGAATCAACATTTATAACCTTGATTGAAAAGTTGGCCTTCAAGCTCATCAACATACCAAATAACACTGAAATTGAAGGAGCAGTCATTTTCCTTTTAGCTAATTCTTGTAAAATGCTTTGTGTAATGATTCTTTCCCTGGTTGATGGTTTCTTTTGGAAATTTAAGAGAAGTCTTATTTAATATAGCTCAAGCAAATCATCCTCTGAAGATAAACTGAAACAACTGAATCCTGATGGCCCCCACAACTAAAGGGCATCCCTACTATTTGGTCCCAGTCCAATTTTGCAGTATGTCACTTGAATTGGGCCATATTACACTACAATCGCAAAGAAAATGTGTGGCTGACCTCTTACCGTTATACCTCAGTTACTACCAATTACATTTCTATTTGTATAGGTTTGTGCTGCATACTTTATTATTGTCTACTTTCTTTTAATTTCATTGGGCCTGATTTACTAACACTTTTCTCCCATTCCATGCCTTTACGAATCAGGAACGTAGACCTATGTTGAAATTAGACAGTTGCATCTCTTCTCGCAGATTCTGGGTTATTGTACATAGCTGAAACTTTCCTCACCCAATAGGAAAGTGCAATCCAGCAAAGGCATCAGAGCAAAGAATACACAGTGGCTTCAGTCATCAGGAAGGTGAAGTGCAGTTGGAGTCTGATGACCAAAGATAAAGCCGTCACAGGCCCCAATGCACCACCTACAAGAAGGATAAAAAGTGTTTAGCAGTAAAGAAACCCTCTCATTAGGGATATGCGAGGAAAAAAAACACAGTTTGGTTCTTACATTCAGTCCATTTGGCCCAGTGATTTATTTCATTTGGTTCAGGGCCAAAAAGTAGATTTGTTTTCATATCACTCAAATACTCTTTTCTCGTTAAAGTCAACGGGGAAAGTAAGGCATAGTATTTTGGGCTCAAAATTTGGGGTTTTCAATCTAAATTTAGTGAAACTTACAGGCAGACACAGGTGCAGAGGGAAAAGCACTTCAATACTGTTAGGAATCATGGGTTTCGTGGACCCTTGGCCCGAGGTGAGGGTTGATACCATTGGGAGGCGAGGCCAGCTGTAGCAGGAGGTCCGGAAGTAGTGGCAGAGAAATAGAGCGTCCTGCGTCACAGCCACGTGATCGCAGGAGCTTGCAGAGAGGATACTGTGAGGTGTCCTGAGGAGCGGGGCAAGAGACACAGCTCGGAGGGAACCCACAGTACTCAGGCAGGACTGTAGATGCAAGTACCAGAGCAAGAGCCTCCGCAAGAGGAGTACTAGGCAGGCCCCGAGGAGCGGGGAGCGTGAGACAGGAACTTCAGGAGGAATGCAGCAGAGACTGTCCTGAAGGGTGGGACAGGACAGTGAGCGAGGCTCTGGTGTGATGATGTAAGCCGCCCCAAGGAGCGGGGCTGCACACGATGGAATCTCTGGTAGAGAAACAAGGCACTGCCCCGAGGAGCGGGAGGTGCTGAGTACAGTCACTGGTGTAGAACGTAGGCACTGCCCCAAGGAGTGGGGAAGCATGGAGTACCATCACTGGTGTAGAACGTAGGCACTGCCCCGAGGAGCAGGGAAGTATGGAGTACAGTCTTCAAAGCAGTAAGGTGGTTTGTGGGACAACCCCGAGAAGCAGGTAAGCCGGCAGGCAGGGTCTCTGGAAGGCGCAGGGTCTACCCCGAGGAGTGGGGAAGCCTGGAGACAAGGTCTCCAACTGGAGCACGAGCAGGCCCTCGAGGAGCGGGTACCCGAGCCAGTGTCCAGTGCCACAGGTAGATCTGATATAGGAACCACGGGTCCGAGGAGACAGGGCATGCACCAGTAGGCGAAGGAACTCATTGCCAAGTCAGCTAGCAAAGGGCGAAGGAGGTGCTTATGAATCCCAACCTTGTGGTGTCATCAGTCGGGGACACCCCCCACGGTTCCTGCCATTGGGCCTTTAAAGGGAGGCCAAGTGGCGCGCGCGTGCCTAGGAAGACCCAGACTCGGCGTGGGTGGTGGCTACTTCCCGGCCGTCACGAGGAGCCTTGAAAACCCAGAGATATGCGGTGGTAGTGACTAGCCCCAGCCGTGAGCTGACCTGGAGAGGAGAACAGGGCAACACATGATGTGAGTTGAATCGGTTGAAGTTGTCTGCGACCGACGGTCATAACAAATGCATCAAGGGTAGAGCCAAGTAGAACCAAGAGTGGCAGAAGTAACCTAAGGCATCATTAGAGGGTCAAAGCAGCTTAAACAGTGTCATGCACACCCCAAGGCACTGTGAGAGGGCAAACAGCACTAAAAATAGGGGCATGAAGACCCCAAGGCACCATAAGAGGAGAAAAGCATCATCAACACTGGCATAAAGACCCTAAGGCACCAAAAGGTGAAAAGGACACCAACAGCAGTGACATGAATTCTCAAAGACATTCCAAGACAGAGATAGGGGGCAAAGTAGCCCAAATACAAGGCAACATGAGAGGGGCAATACAGTACCGCAGTGGCTAGTAACCCAGAGCAATCATTTCTCTAATGTAGTGTGGAAGCAAGAACACCCAAAGCCATTGTGAGAGGGGCAAAATGTCATGAGCAGAAGCCAGAGGGAACATCAGATGAGATCTGTAGCAGAACTTGACATAGATTCTTTACAGCATCAATGGGGGAAGGGGCCAGGAGGTCTGATTGACTTCCCTTTTTTTTGTGATTTTTCCTATGTTTGCAGTGGCAGGGTCAGGGTTTCCATTACCAGCATGTCAGTCCCACATATTCAGCAACCTTCTAATTCTGATCTCTTGCACTGTGATCGCTGGGCAAATGGTTAATTATAAAGCAGCATAAATCTGAAAAAGAACGACAAGAATGATTATAAACAATCTTCAAGTAAGGGAATTTCCATCCTCCAATTATTTTATGTTCAGATAATCGTTTCCTCAGTAGTTTTGTTATGTTGCCCATGTACAATAAATTAAATGGACAATTAATCACATACACCACATACTGTAGGTGTATGGTGGCTCAGACCTTTTAAATTACTATCTTAAATTGTTAAAGACTCTGACAATGGAGTTTAATTTTGGTCTATTTTAATGAAGATCTGGATTTGTCAATAGGCACCTATTATATCTGTGCCGAGGGCAACAAACATTTAGAGGCAGCAGGTTGGCTAAGATTTGCTGCCTTCCAGTTCAACTTGCTTTCATTCAGCAGAAAACAGCCTTCTGCTAACCTGTAGCAGACCCTTACAGGAGGTAGTAGTGTAAAAGTTTCAAACCTGCCTAGGGGCGGCAAGATTCTAAATCCATCCCTAAACGAAGGCCAACATTACCACCAGCTCTGATGCCAGCTGTGAATGATTTGGACTCAAGATGCCCTCTGCCATTGAGAATACCCATTCAATAGGCATGCTGATAGCTGGGCAGTAAAGGAAATGCTGGGCCACTTTAGCCTAGTCTGGCCAGACTACACCTTGTGTGCCCAATATTCCAGTGGATATGTGGCCATGTCTTTGATGTGCTTAATATCGTACAGCATAGCTAACATGTACTATTTGGGTGAGGGGTTTCAGCCTTATCTTGCATCTGTTGCTGCAAGGAGTCCAAAAACAACATCATCTCTAGTGCTAGTCCCTGTTTCTTCTAGAACCCTTTAACTTCCTCTCTAGGATATGACTAAGTGGATGACCTCGCCTAGGGTGTGGAACTGAGATCATCAGTAGTGTCCTTGAAGGGCTCAGGTCTCGTATCATCTGCATCATCTACAGCTATCCACACCTATCTTTGTTTCCAGAGGCAGGTCATGAAGGGCTGTCTGATGCTCCAGATAAGTCCACCATCATTCTGAATAAGTGCTCCCCCTACTGCTTCCTGCTTCTCACGGAGCTGTTGCTCACCTTCCCTCTTCTGTGAAAATGCTCCCGCTTTTTTTCCTGTTCCTATCAGTTCCTTTAGGACTAAGCTTCTGTTTTGCTCCTTGGCTCCTAGGGTGTCCTTTACTGCCAGGTGCAGAAAGTATGCAAAGCAATGGATCCCCTCCTAGCCCCATCTTCCACTGTTTTGTTCATGTTGGAACCAATGTCTATAACAAAAAAATACAGGAACAACAGTCCTATGTCTTCAGTTTTGCTGCTAGCTTCCATCATCTTCCTAATAGCTCCTAAGTTATTGATCAAGGTATGGCTGATACCTATCACCTGGGTATGCAGTACAGTCCTCCTGAACTCTGCTTACCCAATCTCCAGAGCTACTGTCTGTTCCCGCCTTGGCCACTTGCCACTAGTGTGCCATCAGGGAGAGAGGTAGGTGTGTGTAGCATTCTTCCTGTTCGAGATGTCACTGATGAAATGGATACTAATCCTCTCTACCTCGGCCAACTATGCCTGTGTGTGAGCATGGCATTGAGTTGGATAACCTGTCTACTGCATGGTGCTCAGAAGAGAACTGTGTAATTGGGGGCAAAGAGTTGGAGTCACTGCTTAAACCCTGCATTCTCCATTATCTGCAGTGGGTTAGTCATCCAAAGCAATCATTGCCCTGATGCACTATGTCACCAGCTTTGATGCTGACTATCTCTTACTATGGGAGACTGATGTGATAAAATACCCCATCTGCTCTGACATGGACTTGGGGCTTCTTGCCTATCACCCCTCTGGAGGAAGAGACCAGCTTGGGAGATAGACTTCCCCTTTTCTGCTTCTACTGCTTTGAGTTGTAGATGGAGTCCCCAGTCTAGTACTTTTGGCCTTCCCTGAAACCATCACTAATGAGTGTTCTTCTTTCAAATTATGCTGCATGCCACTGTTTATAAGAAGGCCCAGTATCTTTTATCTACTGATGACCTTACAACAGTGAATGTATTCTGCAAAATGCTGATCTACCTAACTAGAGTGCCTCCGAGGTCTTACAGAATCTGCCCCTCCCTCTCTAAATCATTGGGTGCTGCTGCTGGGGCTAGAGCTGAAATCAGATAGCACAACAAAAGACAGTCACTTTTCTTGCAAAACATGCCACACACAATCTACTTGCTGACTAAGACTATGTAGTTTCTCTCTAGTAAATGGTACAGATTGTGAAAAAAGAGTCACACATACATGCATACACATGCACACAATTGCCAGTATATACTGACTCCTTTTTCCACATACAAAGGGGCCAATGCAAAAAAAATGCGCTGAAAGCAGGCACTGAGTGTTCAGTGCCCACTTTCCTAATGCATCCCCAGGCACCTCTCCTGGGGTGCCATGCAATATTAAAATTAGGGGTTGAACTGTCAAGGAGGTGCTAGGCTCGATTGTGCGCCCCTAGCGTCTCCTTGACAGCAGGTGCCAGGGAGAAGTCGGCTGACTGTGGCTGTCTGCTGGTTAAGAAAACAGATGCTGAATTTATTGGCGTCCGTTTTCCTAATCGGCGCACAGCCATGGGTTCAGAAAATGGATGCTGGTTAACTGAGTGTCCATTTCCCGAACCTGACCACCGGCATTTTTAAAAAAAATTTTTTTTTTTTTTTAATCTTTAGTTCCTCTAACTTAATATCACACATTTTTTTAGAAGGTACTTGATATTGGAGGCATATTTTTACTTAAATATCCTTGCAAATGTTTGGTCTCCTTTCAAAACAATAATTTTGTGTATTTAGTAGGGATGTGAATCGTGTCCTCGATCGTCTTAACGATCGATTTCGGCTGCGAGGGGGAGGGAATCGTATTGTTGCCGTTTGGGGGGGTAAAATATCGTGAAAAATCGTGAAAAATCGTGAAAAATCGTGAAAAATCTAAAAATCTAAAAATCGCAAAACCGGCACATTAAAACCCCCTAAAACCCACCCCCGACCCTTTAAATTAAATCCCCCACCCTCCCGAAACCCCCCCAAATGAGTTAAATAACCTGCGGGTCCGGCAGCGGTCCGGAACGGGCTCCTGCTCCTGAATCTTGTTGTCTTCAGCCGGCGCCATTTTCCAAAATGGCGCCAAAAAATGGCGGCGGCCATAGACGAACACGATTGGACGGCAGGAGGTCCTTCCGGACCCCCGCTGGACTTTTGGCAAGTCTCGTGGGGGTCAGGAGGCCCCCCACAAGCTGGCCAAAAGTTCCTGGAGGTCCAGCGGGGGTCAGGGAGCGATTTCCCGCCGCGAATCGTTTTCGTACGGAAAATGGCGCCGGCAGGAGATCGACCTGCAGGAGGTCGTTCAGCGAGGCGCCGGAACCCTCGCTGAACGACCTCCTGCAGTTGATCTCCTGCCGGCGCCATTTTCCGTACGGAAACGATTCGCGGCGGGAAATCGCTCCCTGACCCCCGCTGGACCTCCAGGAACTTTTGGCCAGCTTGTTGGGGGCCTCCTGACCCCCACGAGACTTGCCAAAAGTCCAGCGGGGGTCCGGAAGGACCTCCTGCCGTCCAATCGTGTTCGTCTATGGCCGCCGCCATTTTTCGGCGCCATTTTGGAAAATGGCGCCGGCTGAAGACAACAAGATTCAGGAGCAGGAGCCCGTTCCGGACCGCTGCCGTTCCGGACCGCCGCTGGACCCGCAGGTTATTTAACTCATTTGGGGGGGGGGGGTTCGGGAGGGTGAGGGATTTAATTTAAAGGGTCGGGGGTGGGTTTTAGGGGGTTTTTAGTGTGCCGGCTCACGATTCTAACGATTTATAACGATAAATCGTTAGAATCTCTATTGTATTGTGTTCCATAACGGTTTAAGACGATATTAAAATTATCGGACGATAATTTTAATCGTCCTAAAACGATTCACATCCCTAGTATTTAGATCCATCACATTTAGATTGTTTCTTGATAGATAAGACCGTGATTACCTAAGATTGGGGTTTGCTGCTGACTGATAAAGAGGGGGGTTGAGATTCATTTATTATGTATTGTCTCCCAAATTTGGAAGATCTCTTCTTTCCTTTTTTTTCTTATGTTTGTTTCCCTGCTTCTCCCCCTTATTTGTTGTGGGCTTGATATGATGTACTTCACAGTTCCACTATATGATCTTAAATATTCCTTGATATTGTTAATCTTTTCTTTATTATTTCATGTAATGTATATGATTAAATTAATAAAATTTAAATTTAAAAAAGGTGTGATTATTGCCTGAAACATCTCTGAAAAATGTCTGACTTAGTAGCACTAGAAAGTGTGCTTCCTGTGTAAGACCCTCCTTTGAGGCTTGAACTGCTACTGAAATCCAATATTTGGCATGCATGGGAAGACTAGAGAGCCTATATAGTCTTTGTTGCGTCCGTCGGTCTTCGCCGGCTTCACCCTGCTTCTTACACCCCTATCTCGGCTCCTATTGCTTACCTGGGCAAGATGGCTACTGCAGCGTTGTCAAGCCGACTTCTCTGGCATCCCTGGAACGGCTATGGTGCAGCCGTATACCATTGCTCCTCCCAGGTATCTGCTAGGGTGCGCACGCGCGCGCAACCCACGGCTAAGTACGCCCAGTGGCGTGAACCTCGAGGGCATTCCCTCAGCTGATGTCACGCCACTCTGGATATATCTACTTCTCAAGATTGCTAGCTCATTGAGTTGGCAAAGGCTCGAATGGTCACGTACTGTTCCTATCTGCGCTACTCTGCCACTTCCCTGCTGCCTACGGGAAGCTCTCCTTCTGTCCTTCAGGGTTTTACTACTAATTTGGGTACCCACTCCTCGGGGGCCCTTTGTTCTGTTTTCAGGTGCCATTCAGGGAACAGGAACTTGCTCCTCGAGGGCCTGCTCTCCCTGCCTCAGTGCCTGTACCTACAACAACTATCTGGTGGATTTGCATCCATAATAGCTAACACCGAGTGAGTTCTCTAATATCTCATCTGTCTCATCCTCAGTAACTCCTTGCTGCGGAACCTCCTGACGTCACCTAGGAGAGAAGGGCTCCCTCTGCCGAGGTCCCTGAGACTACAACTCACCACTGCCACCTGGTGGCTACTTCAAGCTGTATAATAAAAGAGTTCAATTCCGGTGTTTTGTGTATAGAGTCTAGACCAGTGCTGTGGCTCCTCACGGGGCTCCTCCCCGTGGGCGTGGTCATCTCCACAGCACCCAAGGATCCACTAAAACACACGTGATAACAACAGTTTTTTTCTGACATCATGTTTCTATGTTTATGTATTTCTATGTGAAAAGATCTGCTGAGTGGAGAAAACAAGCAGTTAATTGCAAGGTTCCAGAAGGAGCCAGATGTGAGTAGGTTATATAAAAGAGGACACTGATGGTGGGTTTTCGCCCTTTTGGTTCCAACCCTTTCCAGACTAGGGAGGGTAAAAGGGACCTCCAGATATGTGATCTGTAGGCTGGTGGACCCAGGGACCCCTCCCACATGGGAGTGGAGGCTTGCAAGGGCTTGTTCCCTCAAGGGGAGAGTCGTGGCCATGGAGTTTGAGTGGTTCTTTTTCCTCCTCCAGGAGGAGAAGAAAAGTAGAGGTCATTCCTTTTCCTGAGGAAGTGGGCCAGGTGTTCCAGAGTGCATTGAGTCCCAGAAGAGGAGTGCCCCAAAGTGTCCCTTAAAGTGCAGTGGTCTGGGCAACCTGTACCTGGGGAAGGAGTTGTGGAGATATTTATGGAAGATATTTATGGAATATTTGTAGAGATATTTATGGAAAGTCAAAGACCATGGGAATGTGAGTAGCTTTTGTAAATGTGAAGTGCATTCGGTCATTTTTAGATGTGAATTTTGATATAGATATGGTGAAGTGTGAAGCCCCTTCCTTACTCAGGGTTTGGTTAGAAGTATGGCTGAGAGGAGTTTGGGATTGTAAATTAACAGTCGTTTGATCCAAAGTAAATAAATATCTGTGTAAGCGAGGATGTAATTATTATGTTCATGCAAGGATTCGGCTAATAAATGTGATTCACCTGCCCGTGAAACCCATAAAATGCAGATATATTCAGTGGGGACAAATATAAATTCTTTCACATCCATGTATACAGTTGCTGGTTCATCGAGGGAATAAAGTTGATGTTTCATGTTTAAAACATAGTGTTAGCTCCTCTTCTTTAGCCAGCACTATAGTAATACATGGGAGCAGTTTAATGAAGGGGAGTTGATGGGAAATCTGCTCTGTACAGTCAGGTAGATGAGAGTGGTTAATGGATACTCATGATGTTATTATACTGGCCCACGTCAACATCTGCATGACCATGTTATGAACCCATAAAAAGTAATAGGTTGATTTTAAAATGAGCGTGCATTCACTCATACATGGGCATATTGACGCACAAGAGAGGATATGCCAGAATTTTTTATCAAGCCCGATCTTACACATTTATATTTTAAAATGCACCAACCGCACATAAGTATGCTCCTAATTTTAAAGGTTACTCGAGCACAGCTAACGGTGTTGTGTCTTCAAAAGAACCATGTCGTCTTTTACGCGCATATGTCAGCAGATTTTAAAACACGTTTGCATGAGGCTGATTCCCAGTTGTCCAATTACTCCACCAGTTTGTCCAGTTAAAGTGGGATCTTTCAGACCCCTCTGGTTCTTCATCCTGCACACTGCCTAGTTGTCCTATAAGCCCTAAAACTTGAGATCCACAGATTTACTTCTCATCAGAAGCAGCAATAAAGTTACACAGATATCTAGTGTATGCACGTCACGGGTTTTGTTTGTAAAATTCAGAACTACACACATAAGTCTTGGCCCTGCCCTGGAATGTCCATGCCCCGCCCTTCTCTGCCCCCCTTATTCCTCATGCGTGCATGGTACATTTGTGCGTACTTCGTGGCTTTTTAAAATCTATGTTGCTCGTGCACAGCTCACATAAATGCGTATGTACATGGACTCTCATTCATCTGACCATACCAACTCTCAAATGAACTCTCTGCTATAATCTCCAACTAAACATGCTTACCCTCCTCATCCAACCTTATATTACCTACTGGACTTGATATGTTTATTTCTGTAAATGCTCACATTGTTATAATGTTTCAAAACTACTAAGAAAAATGTTCGCTCTGCAAACCGTTATGATGGCTCGACTGAATAACGGTATATAAAACTCATCAAATAAATAAATAAATAAATGTGGGCATTTTTGTACAAGCAATGCATTTAAAATCAACCTGCTAATTAGGAAGGGAAGACCCTGCACAACATGGAAGTCCCATTCCATCATTTTATGTAATTTGTCATAGCTATTTTATGATTTACATTTTAGAGAGTAACCATTTGATTTTTTTGTGTTTTGTGTAAAATTTGTCTTCTCTCTATGAGGGTCATTCATCAAATCACGTTAGGGCCTTATTGTGGGTGTTGGGGCCCTAATGCCCACAATAACACCATAACGCATGCGATAAATAACGCATCGCAAGATGCATATACACATTTTTAAAATTTAGTCATACGGGAAGAGTTTATGAAAATGAGGGGCATTTAACATTGCATGCGATAGCATAACGCATGCTATCACGGGATTTAACGCCAGAAATAACTACACCTTTTTTTCCTGGCATTATGCAGTGCGTTATCCCGAAACAGGATTTGTGATAAATTTGTACAATGAACAGGATTTGTGATGATTTGTATAATGAACTCTCGACCTAGCTTGATGCACTCTCTACCTAGCTGTTATCAAGCTAAGTCGAGAGTACAATGTACAAATCTCATCTTTGTGTACCTTTCATCACTTCAAATCACATAAAATCTTCACTGATGTCTATTGTGCTATTCGTACCTCTGACTGTGCATGTAAAACTGCCCCCCGAAACCTAGCCCACCACCAAAAACTCACTCCAAGTTCAGAATTGCCCCTTTTACAGTGGTATAAATAGTTTACTTATATGAGAGTCTCTCTCTCTCTCCACATTGCAGTAAAATAGCTATGCAGAATCAGGAAAATTACCCTAGCCACACCCCTTTTTTCTCAATTTTATAGCAAAATGATGAATTTAGGCCTATATTTCTTTCTATGATATTAAATTTATTGAGTGATTTAACACCCTTGGGTTTATTTTTTGCAGGGTAGGAAGGCGTGCCCTTGTTAATTTTAGTCATTCTTTCAGCCTCATTCCAGGAGCTGGAGGAAGATGTGGAACAATAGTGTTAAGATTGTGATTAAGTTGTGAGGGGTTTTTCAGCTTCCCAGATGATTAAACAGTGGAAAGTTTTAATTTCTCCATTCTGTATAACTTATGTAAAATAAGAGCATATACCTCTAAGCCCGGAGACGCAGGTGAATGATTGAGAATGGTATTTTCTCCCATCTGAAGAATACAGTATGCAGGAAGTGTGGCAGTTTCTCTAAATCAGAGTGTTACAACTAATTGGAGTAGTGCATCTTCTTTGCCCACGAGATTTTGGCCAATTAGTGATAAATTTGGTTACCTCCTGACTCCCTGTGAGAACTTGAGGATGATTCTCATGTGGAAATAATTAGTGGAAATGATTAGTGACCTGAGCTTCTAGAGCAGTCGTGTTATTCCCCTTTCCCTGCAAATTAGCTTTTATTGACATCTTAGAATATTTTCTGCATGTGTTTCAATATGGTTATGGACTATGAACTTGGATACGGACTTGATTCATGTCTATGATATTAGGGGGCCTGCAGCCTTCTAATATGACGTAATCTCATTTATGTATTTATTACAAACGTTATACCCACATACACACCACAGTTCAAAGCGGGTTACACATAAACATCTATATTGATCATTAAAACAAAACAAACAAAAAAAACCCATTAAAACAAGAACACAACTGAGATCCAACTATACACTGACTCGTCAAACTGATTACTGCATTTCCATGGCCAAAACATTCTTAAAAGCTATTTTAGGGAGCATCCTACCAAAAAAGTGCTCTCATTCTTCTAAGCCAAATGTTTGCCAGAAAATAAACTTCTAATTGTTTCTTTAAATTCCTGGTACACTCAATAGCTCTCAAATTGTCCAGCAGGGAATTCCATAGCAAAAGCCCGGCAACTGAAAAAGCTTTAGTCTGAGCCTCAGCCAGGTACATAGAGACGATACATCCAATAAACTGCAACCAGCAGAACACAAGGCCTGAGAAGGTCGGCAAAGTCTCAAAACTGTTCTTATGCAGAGAAGTGCATTGTTATTTAGAGATTTATGAATAATCATCACAATCTTAAATTTTATCCTTCATGATATTGGCAACCAATGAAGAGACTGCAATGCGGGAGTAATGTGATCTGTCAGTTTGGTATCTTTTAGGATATGTACATTTTATTTATTTATTTATTTAAATAATTTATATACCGGAGGTTCCTGTATAATATACATATCACCCCGGTTTACATGGAACAGTAACAATCGCTACATTTAGCGGTTTACATAGAACAGGATTAAAAAACGAAGTTTTACATTGAGCAAAAGACGTAAACAAGTTTTTACATTGAAACAAACGAAGTAAACAAGTTTTTACTTTGAAACAAATTAATAGAAGTAAGCAAATAGTAAATACTATTAAACCGTTAATAAACATGCGGTTAATAAATCAATAAATAACATGGAGATATGTAAGTCCACATGAGTATATGTATGTAGACTGTATGTAGTCAGCATGAATATGTGAATCTCTAATTGAATAAGGAAGAATAAAATAGAACTGAAAAGTATCATTGTGGGAGTGAAAAGACTTTTTTCCTGTTCTTGGTTCTAGGGGAAAGCTAGTTTGAACAACCAAGTCTTAAGTTTCTTTTTAAATGTAGTGTGGCATGGTTCTAGACGCAGGTCTGGAGGGAGCGAGTTCCAAAGTGAAGGGCCCGCTGTCGACAGTGCACGTTTCCTTAGAGCGGATTTCGCCGGTTGTGTGATTAGTCTGTTCTGATAAGCGCTTCTGGTAGGTTTCACGGATGTGTGTAGTTGAATTTGAAATGTTGAGAGGCGCGATGTTGTATAAGGCCTTATGTATCATCGTTAGAGACTTGAATTGGATCCTGTATTTAATTGGAAGCCAGTGGAGGTGGTGGAGGATTGGGGTGATATGATCTCTTTTCTTGGCATTTGAGAGAATTCTTGCTGAGGCGTTCAGGACCATCTGAAGTGGTTTGGTGGTGCATGCTGGTAGGCCTAGGAGGAGAGAGTTACAGTAGTCTAATTTTGGGAGTATGATGGCTTGTAAAACCATGCGGAAGTCCCTGTATAGGAGGAGTGGTTTAAGTTTCTTTAATGTTTGAAGTTTAAAGAAATATTCTTTTGTTGTGTTGTTGACGAATTTGTTGAGATTGAGTCTGCTGTCTATGATGACTCCCAGGTCTTTAACTTGTTGCGTGATGAAGTGCCCGGTGGTGTCCGGATGTTGATTAGTGTTAGAATGTGAAGGGGGGGTATAGTTTTCCGGTGCTATAATGAGGATTTCGGTTTTGTTTTTGTTTAGGACCAAGTTGAGGCTGGTGAGTAGATTGTTGATAGCAGACAGACATTTATTCCAGTATGATATGGCTTTGTGTAGGGAGTCTTCTATAGGGATGAGGATTTGAATATCATCCGCGTATAGGTAATGTCTTAGCTTAAGGTTAGTGAGAGGTTGACATAGCGGGAGCAGATAAATATTGAAAAGAGTCGGAGAGAGGGATGATCCTTGTGGTACCCCCCTCTTGGATTCGATGGTGTGGGACTCTTTGTTATTTATCTTGACCTTGTATGATCTGTTCTCCAAAAACAATTTGAACCAGTTAAAAGCTGCTCCTGAAATGCCGATGTCTATTAGTCGTTGCAGGAGGCACGTGTGGTTTACGGTATCAAACGCTGATGAGAGATCCAGGAGAGCGAGGAGGCAAGGTTGGCCCTTTTCAAGGTTGAAGATGATAGTGTCTGATAAAGATGTTAATAACGATTCGGTATTCATAGTCTTACGAAAGCCAAATTGGTTTGAGGTGAGGATATTATTTTTGTCAAGAAATTCTGTAAGTTGTTTGTTGACAACTTTTTCCATAACTTTGGCTATCATAGGGAGGTTTGCTATGGGTCTGAAGTTAGCTGGGTCTGATGTGGGTAAGTTGGGTTTTTTGAGGAGCGGTTTGAGCATGGCTAACTTGAGTTGGTTCGGGACATGTCCTTGGGTGAGAGAGCAGTTAATGATGTCTTGTCTGCTAAAGGTTTGGCTATGGTGTTTGTGATCAGACTCAGTTTGTTGGATGGAATATGGTCTGATGGATGGGAGGATGGTTTTATTTTCTTGAGAATATTCTCTATTTCTAATGTGGAAGTGGGCTCAAAAGTGTTGAGCACTATTGGTGAGGTGTTAGGTTGTTGGACGGTTGGGTCCGATGGTTGTTGTTCTGTTGAGAGTGTTGGTTGTTGAGCGGTTGAGTGTGAAGATTGTTGGGCGGTTGATCACGATGATTGGGGGCTGAGGTTGATTACGTGGTTTGGATGTGTAGAAGGTCCCTTGAGGGGGGCTAGGAGTGAAGTGATTTTGTTGTCAAAGAAGTCTGCCAGCTCGTTCGCTTTATTGAGTGCTTGATCGTCTGGAATGGTAGGCGCCGGGGGTTTTGTGAGGGTTGATACATATGAGAAAAGAGCTCTTGAATCAAAAATGAGGTGGTGTATTTTTTTGGAGAAGAATATTCTCTTTGTTGTGTTGATGTTGTTTCTGTATGAGTTAAGGCATGATTTGTAGATGAGGAGGGTGGTTGAAGATGGGTTTTTTCTCCAATTTTGTTCCTTGCATCTCATGTACCATTGTGGTACCAACCAGAAAACCCTACAGAAAAAAAGTAAAAATGACACTTGGAATTGGTATTAGGACTGTTATAATGTTTGTTGGATGTGGGCTTGGCCCTCATAAAGCCATGAATAAACTGTAGAACAATTTCAATACAGTAAATCTCCCAACCAAAACAGTACTAATTGACAGCACTCAAACAGTAACAAACATACCAATGAAAAATCAACACTGCAAATATTACATTGTGCTCTAAAACATCAATATGCCTCCTATTAATTAACTAGAACAAGCCAAGCTGCTATAGATCCTTACACAGAAATCACAGGCTAGTAGAATACCTCACATGTAAAATATAGAGAGACCCTTACCAAATACAGAATAAAGACTCCGTAAACTATAAATAGAAATATGTAGACAAAAACTGAACTGGAAAACACAAGAAGCCAGTGTTGCGTCCGTCGGTCGCAGACGGCTGCGACCGCTCTGCCTCACCTCTCTTCTACCTTTTTCCTCCTCCATAGGGAAGATGGCTGCCTCCAGTGCTGAGTATCAAAACCCTCGGTGTCTCCGACATAGTATGGGCGTCCCCTTCTGCCATGCTCCTTCCTGTGGCCTCCTAGGGTGCGCACGCCCACGCTGCCTACACTTATCAATACGTCATGGTGGGAACCTCAGGGGCGTCCCCACCGCATGACGTCAGTACCTCCGGGTATTTAAAAGCTGCATACCAGCATAAGCTGTTTAAAACAAAATAGTTTTAACCTTTAATTAAGTTGACTTAGAAAATAGCCACTGCTATTACTAGCATAAATAGCATGGGATAAACTTAGTTTTTGGGTACTTGCCAGGTTCTTACGGCCTGGATTGGCCAATGTTGGAAACAGGATGCTGGGCTTGATGGACCCTTGGTCTGACCCAGTATGGCATTTTCTTATGTTCTTAACCTGCTTACAAAACAGCATTATCATCCTGAATTTGCCTTAAATCTAATGAGAGAGCATGGAATATGTAAAAGAAATTGAGAAGATGAACATAATAAATGAACTGGAGCCATAATGCTGCAATTTCCCAGATAAAGGATGTGATTATATTAAGTGCCTTATGAATTAAAGTAAGAAACTTAAATTGTATCCTTTGAGGTATTGATAGAACAATACCTTTCTTTTGGTGGTAGAGGGGAAAAAAAGATTTCATCACATGACACCAATCGTTATTGCAGATCTTGGCTATTATCGCGCACAATAAAATGAGGCCTTCTCTCAGGTGGTTTTATTGGCCCTGCTGGGCCAATAAAAACACCTTTTCTTACCTGCCCTGTCTTCCTAAAGCTACAGTGTTAGGGGGAAGTGTACTATTAGTGGGATAATGGCTGATTCAGGCTGCTCAACAACAATTGCAAGAAAAGAACAACTATAACAACAGGCAAGGCAGGTTCCACCTCCTCCTAGAGAAGCACTCACACCAGAACCAGAGCCACAGTCCCAACTGGGCTCGCCATGCAGGAGGGCATGTAGGCAGTACAGGTAGCACATCTTTCATCCAAGCACCACATTGCTGGGGACGCCAGAGGAACATGTGGTTACCAGGCCTCACCTCTCAGGCTATCATGGATGTGTCTCAAGAATTCAGAGCGATCTGGATCTGGTCATGGAAAGGTCCCATGCTATACCAGGCCTCACCAAATTATTGTGCACCCTGCATTTTGTGGCATCTGGCTCCTTACATCAACAGTTAGGGGTCATTGGGGGAATGTCTTTTCCCCACTGTCTGGGCCAGGTCATAACAGGTTTACGTAACTGTATTAATCATTCCATAAAATCCTCTCGTGAAAGGCGGGAGTTGCTGGACTCGAAGAGAGGGTTTTATGCCATTTCCAACTTTCCTAATGCTCTGGGAGCTATTGACTGCACTCATGTAGCCATCATCCCACCCCATCTCAGGGAGGAGACCTTCTGCAACAGAAAGCTCTTCCATGCCATCAATGTGCAAGTGGTCTGTGACGCTCAACTGCGTATCCTTTACGTGGCTGCCAAATACCCAGGAAAAGCAAACGATTCATTTATATGTAGACAATCTGGTCTGTTTAACAATTTTGAAGATGGCCTCTACAGTGACAGTTGGTTCGTAGGTAAGAGAACTGCTTCTTTCTATAGTCTCTCTCTGGCTTTATGTTTACAGCAAACGCCACTGACACGAGAGCCTGTTGGGGATGTCACTGCATTGGTTACATGACAAGTGGCTTGCGCAAACCATAGTGCCAGGGATTGGCTTTCTCTCTCCATGCCAGAGAGACATGCTAATGTTGGGTGCCCAAACAATACACTCGCCGCAAAGCTATGTGAATGACCCAGCATTACAGACTTTCAACTTGTTAACTTTAAGCAAGTGGTTGTTCAGTTCCTCTCTCTAGGAGCTATTGAAATGTCACTTGATAACCAAAACCTTTTGTGTCCATAGTGCAGAGACTCCCAGGTCAGGTGTGTCCTGTTAGTGCTTTGTCAGCCAGAATGTCAGCCATAGTTTGATTTGACCTTCATGGGGGTATATGAGTTCTATTGAAGCTTGGGGCTGTGCATTTTGGCCCTGTCATAGCCAGTGTGTCATGTCAGACAAATGTGTAACTCTGGAAGACATCCTGCAGAATGTTAGGGACATGCACAATCATACCATGAGGTTCAAGTCTTTCTGCAATGATATGTGTGACAGATGTGATGTGCACCTTCACTGTTAGAAGAGTGCTAGAAACAGGTAGCGAGAGCTTGCTTGTGAGTGACATGGATACATTAGGTAGGAACCCCACTTGCAGTTTTCCTAAGCAAGTACTATAGCATTCATAAAGTGTCACAGAATAAGGTGGCATGGACTCTGAATTTGGAAAGAGCCTTCTAAGGTTCGTGGAAAGCTAGAGCTAGCTTCTGGTGTGTAATAGAATGCAATGGGTTGGCGGCAATAGCACAAAGTCATGGGGATGTGAGTGATGCAGCCTTTCTCTCTTTGCCACAGGAAATTCTGGATACGGTTGCAGGATCTGGCTCTTCACGCCCTTTGCTGTTCCCAACATGCCAGTGGAGACAAGGTACAATGAGGCCTTATGTTCTACCTGCTGCGTTATAGAATGCATATTCATAGTTCTAAAAAGTAGATTTTGCTATTTGGACAAAATGGGGGGAGCTTTAATGAATGCTCCACCCACAGTCGCTGAGATAGTGCTGCTCTGCTGTGTATTCCATAATCTGGCTCTATGGTACAGTATCCCAGTAGACGTTGTTTCAGATCTACCTGAGGACCCCCTGTGTCCCTCAACAAAAGCCTGGGGCTAACAGCCAGCTTTGGCTGTTAGTCCTCATCTACTCCTTCCCCTTCCATGAAAGAGAGCTCAGCAGAGTGTTTTGAGCTAGTCTCCTCTCTAACTTTCTTTTATTCACAGGTCCTCTGTCTGGGTCAGTGTGTAACAGAAATCACTTAGGCCTAGTTAGCAACATTGTGCTCATGGAGCAATAGGTGCAATAGACAATGGTAGACAAGGTAGACACTAAATAAACATAACACCAAAGAGATGTGGCTGGCCTAATGTATTCATAGTGATTGTCAGACCAAAAGAATCACGACTTCCCATAGCCTTCATGTGGGACTGCCAACACAGTGTACATAGTTTGCCATAGTTTGTGCCTTCTTGCTTGCCTCGGCTATGCCTTGGACCCTGTCCTAGCCCTCACATGTGGGCAAGATAGTGGCATAGGTATGATGGAATTCCAACAAGCTGAGGACATGGAGCCAAGTGCTCTCAAAGTCATAGAAATCACAAGTGGCTCAGCTGCTTAAAGGCACACCCCGAAGCTACAAGTCGACACTTACAGTCATCAATCACAGACTCAACATGTTACAGCCAGATTCCCTAGCTGACATCCTTGTGCATCTGAAAATATCCACATGACCATCAGATGCATAGTGTCACTCACAAGGGCCTGCAAAGACAAGCATGTTGGGGCATCAGAGACCTGGAGGGGCCCGTCTGTAATAAGGACAAATCAGTGAGCATACATGCTTCTGACAGATGTCTGTCAGCCTGCCAGATATACACAATCTTCTGTGAAGAGTTATGACTCTGACTAGTTCATTAGCAGGTAGGGACAAGCCTGGCACAGAATTAATTGATGGTTGATGATGAACAGGCCAGAAACAACAAAATAGGTCCTCAGTAGGTTACCAAAGTGCTGGAGGTATTCTGGAAGTCACACTGTCCTAACAAATATGTGTGTCTATGTGTGTCTGGGTGAGCGATGTGCTCTGTTAGCCTCTATCTATATCTGTGTCTGTGGGTGATGGAGGGCTCATAGTTATCTTCTTACCACACCAATGCACACACCAGAGCATGCATTGTGTGTGCACCCATTTAGCACACACTGGCTTATGACACAAGCTATCCTGCGTGTCCACTGTTTACGAAGGATGCTACAGATATGCTAATGTGTAGGCAAGGAGAAAAGGCCTCACACACTGTAACCAAATATTTCTCCTTGGCCTGACACTGTTAATTCATAAATTTGAAAGGGAAGATGTGAAATTTGGTTGTGTCAGAGCTCAGATGTATTCTGCCACTCAGATATATTCTTCTACTTTGCTAGAACAAAGTCAACATGGCTTTACCCAAGGCAAGTCTTGCCTCACAAATCTGCTTCACTTTTTTGAAGGAGTTAATAAACATGTGGATAAAGGTGAACCAGTAGATGTAGTATACTTGGATTTTCAGAAGGCGTTTGACAAAGTTCCTCATGAGAGGCTTCTAGGAAAAGTAAAAAGTCATGATAGATATGATAGAGGTGTTTAAAATCATGAGAGGTCTAGAACGGGTAGATGTGAATCGGCTATTTACTCTTTCAGATAATAGAAAGACTAGGGGGCACTCCATGAAGTTAGCATGGGGCACATTTAAAACTAATCGGAGAAAGTTCTTTTTTACTCAACGCACAATTAAACTCTAGAATTTGTTGCCAGAGGATGTGATTAGGGCAGTTAGTATAGCTGTGTTTAATAAAGGATTGGATAAGTTCTTGGAGGAGAAGTCCATTACCTGCTATTAAGTTTACTTAGAGAATAGCCACTGCCATTAGCAACGGTAACATGGAATAGACTTAGTTTTTGGGTACTTGCCAGGTTCTTATGGCCTGAATTGGCCACTGTTGGAGACAGGATGCTGGGCTTGATGGACCCTTGGTCTGACCCAGTATGGCATGTTCTTATGTTCTTAGATGAGTAGATATCTGTCTGTAATGTACACCTTGCCCACTCCCCCACTCCCGGGGGAGTGGGCAAGGGAGTGGACCTATTAGTATTGGTATTAGGAGATGTGCCTTGTTGGAAGAGCTTCAGTTTCTGGGGAGGCTGTAATTTTTGTGTGGGGGGGCATGGAATTAGATGATATCCACATATTGAGGGGATTCAGGGATGGAGGGAAGGGGGAGGGCCAATGGCACTCTCGTGCCGGGTACTTTCAGATTCTACAGATAAATGGGTTGAGGGAGGGGCCTGGGCCAATGTATGGATGCTACCTGGAGGGAGACAGTGTGCCTGCCAGGACCCTATTTGATGTTCTCATTTTCTAGTCAGAACCCTACTTACCCTCTTATCTGTAGAACATATCCCAGTAACTAGACATAGAACATGCCATACAAGGCTGCATCACTTGAGGCTTATTCTGTCTTATGTACATGCTGGCAGGTTAGGCCTACAGAGAATCCCCCTCATGTAGCTGCATATATTTTGGATGCATAAATTAGGTGGCACTTTTATCCAGCTAATTATAGGGGACAGGTTCTGCTGCTAACTGAAGTCGCATCACTTGTCCATAACCCAGCCTAGTGATTATGCACCTCTGTCTACTTGCAGCCTTCTAGAAGACCATGTCAGCTGATGTGTGAAAACTGAGGAGGAATCACAGAGGTGTATAGGATAGAGATTGACCACTGGCCTAGAGCAAACAGTGAAGAGGCCTGCTGTTTCCTGGGACCAGGCAGACTTCCACAGACTGGATCCCACCCCTGCCTGCCTTGGATAGTTCATCTGTACATACCTCTTAGGTAAGGATGATCTCACAAAGTATGTGTCCACTTTATTATCAACATGTATAGTCACCAGAATCAAAACAAATCAACGTCTTTGGTAATCACATTCTGCAAGGACAAGATTTCAAATAGCACATGGCATTGTAACTGAAATGATCAGCATGTTTAGTGGAGACATGTACATACATTGTTACAATATGCAACATTAAATGCTGAAAAACATCATATAACAGGAAACTTTTAATATTTACTGTTATATGATGTTTTTCAGCATTTAGTATTGATTAATTACATCATATTAAGCAGATCTATTGATAGTATAATATGCAACATGACATCTACAGTATTATGAGCTTATT
Source organism: Rhinatrema bivittatum (assembly GCF_901001135.1). Classification (NCBI taxonomy): domain Eukaryota; kingdom Metazoa; phylum Chordata; class Amphibia; order Gymnophiona; family Rhinatrematidae; genus Rhinatrema; species Rhinatrema bivittatum. The sequence continues at coordinate 97,766,981 of NC_042616.1, read as the reverse complement.
CTTTTAGAAAATCCTGATTACTGCAAAAAACATAGAAAGCAGAAGAGGCACCCAATAGCTACAGTACAGCTCTAATGTTAGAGCTGATGCTAGCACAACTATGTGATGGCAAGTGAAGGCCCAGACAGCCATATTGAAAGAGTGCACTAAGGACTGAAAGCCTAAGGGCCACGGCAGAAAATTTCAAGTAGCGGTCAGCAGGACCAGGACCAGAGAGTACAGCATGGAGGCAGCAGGACCAGAATCGGAGAGCACAGCATGGAGGCAGGAGCCCCAGGAGATGAAACAGCAGAATGGAGGCAGGAGCCTCAGTTGATGAGACACCAGCATGGAGGCAGCAGCCCTAGGAGATAAGATACCAGCATTGAGGCAGCAGGATGTGATGAGAAGTTACACCAGCAGGGTAAGACAAGAAGTGACACCAGATTGGAGGCAGCAGCAGGATGAGACTAGAAGTGACACCAGCAAGGAGGCAGGAGCAGGATGAGATGAGATGAGTCAGCATCAGGACCAGGAGATGAGACAAGATGAGAAGAGACACCAGCAGGACCGTGACTGGAGATCATATCGAGGAGGCAGGACTATAGACAGAGCATAGAAGAGGACATAACCAGTAAGTAGCAGGACAACACAGGCAGACAGTAGACCAACCCCATCAGGAAGCCGGCACAGGAACTCTATAGTCAGGATGGACCCAGCAGGCTTCTTCCATCTAACCAGCACAGGAATTCTGAAGAGAGAACTGGACAGACATTTTTAGCAAGTCATCTTTGATTACTTTTTTTCTTTCAGTCCTAGACCTCATGGGACTTTTCCTCTGCGGGAATTTTGGGTTGGGGAAGGAATCTGTTTGGAGGGCCTATCCCTGGGCTGTCCTGCTAGCTGGAAGCTACTGTGTGGAGTGGATTCCTGGGAAGCTGGGGATGACACTGGTGGAGGCTTTGGCAAGCATTGAAGAATGTGTGTCAATGTGTTGGTCATGTTGTTTATAAAATTGTCACAGTGGTTAGGACCTGCGTAAGGGATGTTGTCTGATCCCACAGGGTCTGGTTGTGGCTGATCTGAGCCCTTCTCAGATGCACCAGCTCTGCCTGTATGTTGTGGAGGTGGAGGCCATGCCTCCTTTCCATGCAATTGAGCATCTCATCCATTGTCTGCTCCGTTGCTGCTAGTGCTATGGTCAGTGGTGTTTGAGGCGTTATCTGGTGCTCCAAAGCCGGCATGTCTGGGCTGATATTCCTTGGAGTCAGCTACCTCTTGCTGGCAACATGGCATGCTGGAGATAGATGGGAACAGCTGAACTTCCTTCCATGGCAGGGCTGAGTCCTCTATGAAGCCAGACAGGTTAAGGATCATGTTGAGTGGTAGCAGTGATGCTAGGGGTGCCAGTATCTGGAGGCATTCTTGTGGTGGATGCTGGTGCTCCTCCTCCTCCTCTTCGTTGCTCCATTGCTTTGCTGAGTCCATTTGGAAGGGTGCAGTGAAAGGTAGGGCTGCGCTGCTGGTCCCTGGGGCTTCACGGCTGGGACCGGCAGTTTCCTAGATGAGAGTTATGGAGATAAAGAAGAAGACATAAGCATAAATGCTAAGAAATACACATGTAGTGTTTGGTATAAGATGCGCACTTTACATCAATCAATGTGAGCATCTTATGCCAAAATACACGGACATCTATAGCAGCCTTGAAATTTACAGCTGAGGGAAACTTACTGGTCTCGGCTTGGGTGGTGTCCAGGCCCTCGTCCATCTCCTCGAATACATCTGGTCCCAGCCATTGAATCAGGCAATCTTCCATTGGGGCCCTCACAATGGTGCACAGATATTAATTCCAGCTCACCACTTTGTTCTTAAGCTGGCCCTTTATGTTGCGGTAGTGGTGGGCCACCTGTTCTCCAGTCCTTTTTATTCCACTGCACCGGGATAAGGCCTGGGTGATTGTGCACAAATCTGACCCTTGGCTACCCTGGATGTCTTGGATGCATGGTTCCCAAATGGCATGCTGTAGTTCTTGAGGACCCTGGCAATGATCACACCGTTGTCCTCAACACTGAACTTTACAGCACAAAAAAGAGTACACCCTGCTGCCTGGCTGCCAGATGAACAAGGTGTCACTTCCAGTTCCAGAGAGGTATTCCTTTCCTAGCTTTCGCTTCCAGTCCCCACTCCCATCCCTTCTTCTCCCCCTGCACCTGTCCTGGCAACTTCCCACCCCCACCCCCTCGGTCTATCACTACCCTGCATCCTCCTCCCAGCACACATGTCTGCCTATCCCCTCCCTCACCCACTTCCTCCTATCCCTTTCCTCCTCCCTATCTCCTGTCCCTGTCCCTACTCCTAGTCCTTCTCTTCTTTCCACTCCTGCCCTCCTCCTCCATCCTCCTATCCTCCTCTCCTCTCCTCATACCTCTCCTCTGCTCCATGCCTCTCATATTCCATCCTCTCCAAATCTTCACACCATGCCTCCACACTACCACCAGTCCTCCTTATCACCACCACTCCTCCACCACCACACAAAGCCAAACAGACAAACTTACAAAAGCTTCCACACTTTATTTATTTATTTGATGAGTTTTATATGCCGTTATTCGGTAGAGCCATTATAACGGTTTACAGAGTGAACAATTTTCATAGTAGTTTTGAAACATTATAACAATGTGAGCATTTACAGAAATAAACATATCAAGTCTAGGAGGTAATATAAGGTTGTATGAGGAGGGTAAGCATGTTAGGTTGTAGATTATAGCTGAGAGTTCATTTGAGAGTTGGTATGGTCAAATGAATGGGGGTCCGTGTAGAAGTTTCGAAACAATAGAGTTTTTAGGTCTTTTTTTAAAGTGTTTATGTTGTGCTGGGTTCTCAGGTCTTCAGGTAGTGTGTTCCAAAGTTTGGGGGAGGCGATGGAGAAGGCTCTCTCTCTTGTTGTTGCTAGATGTGCATCCTTGATGGTGGGGATGTTTAAGTAGCTTGAGTTATTGGAGCGTAAGTTTCTTGATGGGTTTTGAGGAGTTATGTTAAGGGTGTTTAGACCTTGATGATCATTGTTAAGAATTTTGTGAATGATGGTCATTGATTTGTAGGCAATACGTGCAGTAATAGGGAGCCAGTGAAGTGAGGACAATATGGGCGTTATGTGTTCACTTCTTTTTGTTCCTGTTAGGACTCTGGCAGCTGAGTTCTGCAGTATTTGGAGTGGTTTGATGGTTGAGAAGGGTATTCCCATTAGTAAGGAGTTGCAATAGTCGAAGGTGGAGAAAATAAGTAATTGAAGGATGGTTCTGAAATCATCAGTGCTGAGAAATGGTTTCAGATGTCTTAGGGTTAGGAGTCTGTGGTATCCTTCTTTGGTTTTATTTGATATGTGGTTCTTAAACGAAAGATCTTTATCAATGATAATTCCAAGGTTCCTGGTGTGGGTGGTAGGGATTATAGATGTCATATGTTTGTCTGGAATTGTCAGGGGTAGTGGAACTGGATTCTGTTTTTTGTCCATGAGAATTATTTCAGTTTTGTCAAAATTGATTATGAGTTTCAGAGAATTTAGGAGATTTTTGATTGAAATCAGTAGATCTGAGGTTTTCCTGTAGATGTCTTCAATTGAATTTTGTATGGGGATAAGAAGCTGTATGTCATCAGCGTATAGGAAGTGTGTGATTCTGTGTTCTTGCAGTAGTTGGCAGATGGGGAGAAGGTATATGTTGAAAAGGGTAGCGGATAATGCTGATCCTTGAGGGACTCCAGTGTTAAGGTTGATCATTTTTGATGGGTTGTTGTTGATTAATACTTGGTATGTTCGATCAGATAGATAGGAAGAAAACCATTGTAAGGTGGTGCCTGTTAATCCAATTTGTGTTAGTCGCTCCAACAGTATCTTGTGGTTTACTGTGTCGAAGGCGGCTGAGAGATCAAGGAGTATGAGGAGGTATTTTTCCCCTCTGTCAAAGCCTCTTAAAATAGTGTCATTTAGGGAGATAAGGAGAGAGATTCTGTGTTTAGGTTTTTTCTAAATCCATATTGGGATGGGGGTAGGATTTTGTTTGATTCAAGATAATCGTCAAGTTGAATGTGTATGACTTTTTCAATGGTTTTGGCTATGAATGAAAGGTTTGATATGGGGCGGTAGTTGGTAAGGAGTTCAGGATCTAGGTTGTTCTTTTTTAGGATTGGTTTGATGATAGCAGATTTGAGGCATTTGGGGTAATTACCTTCGGTTAGAGATAGGTTAACAATTTTGGTGATGGTTTTTGATATGGTAGGTTCAATAGTTTTGAGGGTTGTTATTGGGATGCTGTCTATTGGATGGCTGGCGGGGTTCATTTTGTTTATAATAGATTGAATTTCAGATGTGGAGGTGGTATCAAAGTTTGACCATGATGATGTTAATTTGGTGTTAAGTTTGGTGTTCTGGTTGTTGTCGGTTATGTTGGATTGGATTAGATGAGATATTTTATTGCTGAAGAAATCAGCAAAGTCATCGCTTCCATGTTTGGTACAAGTGGACTCTTGGGTGGTTTTGGTAAGTTTCTAACTATTGTGAACAACATTCTGGGATGATGAAATTTGGAAATTTTGCTGGAGAAGAATTCTTTTTTCGCATTGTTGATGATGTTTTTGTATTCAGCTAAGTTACTCCGATAATTGTTTAGTGTGGTTGTGTTTTTATTTTTTCTCCATTCTCTTTCTTTTTTCCTGAGAAGACGTTTGGCAATTCTGATGTTTTCATTATACCATTGGTTATTGTGTTTGGCTTGTTGTTTAGTCTTTGTAATGATGGGGATAATGGAGTCTGCTACATTTTTTGTAATATTTATCCATGATGAAGTTGCAGTCTCAGAATTTTCTAGATTTATGTTGCTTAGTTCTACTTGAAGGGTTTTTTGAAGAAGATCAGTGTTGAATGGTGGACGGTAGGAGATCTTGTTTGGAGTGATTTTAGGTGGTTTAAGGCTGGAATTGACGGTTAATTTCACTTGGATAAGGTGGTGGTCAGACCAGGGTATTTCTGTAGTTTGAATAGAGTTTGAGTGCCAGAAATCAGTGTTGATGAAAATGAGGTCGATAGTGTGACCAGCTTTATGAGATGGTGATTGGATTATTTGGTTTAGATTGAGAGTTGAAAGGGCATCAGTGATAGTTTGGCAGGATTTAGATTGTGAGGGTGAATTGAAGTGAATGTTGAAGTTTCCAAGGATTATGATGGGTTTGTTGAGGGAAATATTGTTCATGATAAATTCTATGAATGGGGAGTAGTTTTTTTCGAGGGTTCCAGGAGGACAGTAAGTAAGGCAGATCTGTAGTTTAGGTGAATCGAATAACGCAATTTCAAATGGTGGAGAAATGTTTGATGGACGAAGTTTTAGTTGAAGGGGTTTTTTTTAGATAAGCATTAAGCCACCTCCTTTTTTGTTTTTTTCTGGGAATTGAGGAGGTGTTATAATCTTGGTTGGATAGTTGGTTAATTAGTATGGTATCTGTCTTTTTGAACCAGGTTTCCATTATTGCAATGAAATCAGGTTTGGAGTCAATGATTAGGTCATTGACTAGAGGAATTTTTTTTATAATTGAACAGGCATTGACAAGTATGAATGAGAGTAGTAAGTAGTTTGAGAGTTGGATATTTGAGTTGTTTTTGTTTATTGGTTTTAGTTTGTTGAGAGGTTCGGTTGTATGTTTCATTTGTGTTGAGTGGCTGCTTGGGAGGGGTGTGGGTTGTTTGTTTGGAGGTGAGATTTTTAAATTCATCTTTAATTCTTTTGCTTGTAGGTGGTAGTAAATTGGGGTGTGCTGAATGGGCTGCACGAAGGGGCGCGCAAAGGGGCCTGCTCCTTTGTACGCGCTCCTTTGGCGCGCGGCGCGCGGCGCACGGTGGTTTTCTTCCTATCTATCTGATCAAACATACCAAGTATTAATCAACAACAACCCATCAAAAATGATCAACCTTAACACTGGAGTCCCTCAAGGATCAGCATTATCCGCCACCCTTTTCAACATATACCTTCTCCCCATCTGCCAACTACTGCAAGAACACAGAATCACACACTTCCTATACGCTGATGACATACAGCTTCTTATCCCCATACAAAATTCAATTGAAGACATCTACAGGAAAACCTCAGATCTACTGATTTCAATCAAAAATCTCCTAAATTCTCTGAAACTCATAATCAATTTTGACAAAACTGAAATAATTCTCATGGACAAAAAACAGAATCCAGTTCCACCACCCCTGACAATTCCAGACAAACATATGACATCTATAATCCCTACCACCCACACCAGGAACCTTGGAATTATCATTGATAAAGATCTTTCGTTTAAGAACCACATATCAAATAAAACCAAAGAAGGATACCACAGACTCCTAACCCTAAGACATCTGAAACCATTTCTCAGCACTGATGATTTCAGAACCATCCTTCAATTACTTATTTTCTCCACCTTCTGGGGTGAGTGTAGATTTAAAGACACTGAAACCATTTCTCAGCACTGATGATTTCAGAACCATTCTTCAATTACTTATTTTCTCCACCTTCTGGGGTGAGTGTAGATTTAAAGACACTCACCCGGCCCCTTCTGCAACGTCAGGGGGCTGTCCTTGCAGCGAGTCAGGTGGTAGAGATGAAGCGGAGAGGCCTTTCCAAAGCCTGTGTGAAGATCTGTGACGTTGGGTGCAGGCGCGCTCGGGGGGGGGGGGTCGCCTTGTTAATCTCCTCCGTCGGTGAGATGGTTTGTCTGCAGGGTAGGCCCCTGCGGAGTCCGGCAGTGTCGGCACAGAGAGAGGAGTCCGATCGTGATGACAGAGGCCGGTAGCGATGATGGAGTCCCCGAGAGGTGGTAAGTGGGGAGCAAGTCTAGTAATGGTCCTCTGGTGTGTGGGGGGGGGCGCCTGGGGGGAGTGTAGATTTAAAGACACTCTCCCAGCCCCTTCTGCAACGTCAGGGGGCTGTCCTTGCAGCGAGTCAGGTGGTAGAGATGAAGCGGAGAGGCCTTTCCGAGGCCTGTGTGAAGATCTGTGACGTCGGGTGCAGGCGTGCTCGGGGGGGGGGTCGCCTTGTTAATCTCCTCCGTCAGTGAGATGGTTTGTCTGCGGGGTAGGCCCCTGCTGAGTCCGACGGTGTCAGCATGGAGAGAGGAGTCAGATCGCGATGACAGAGGCCGGTAGCGATGATGGAGTCCCTGAGAGGTGGTAAGTGGGGAGCAAGTCTAATAACAGTCCTCTGGTGTGTGGGGGGGCGCCTGGGGGGAGTGTAGATTTAAAGACACTCATACTTTCTTTCTTTTTTTTGCTGGGGGTGACTGTGATACCCCCATGGTTTTGCTGCATTTTGTCATGGGGAATGTTCCAGCAGTGGGAGGTTCCCTAAGAGCACGGTTACCTAAGAATGACTGGGCAGTCCATTCCCAAAGGGTGGGTCAGCAAATGGAGTTCTATAAAAAGTGACTTCACGAGTCAGGGTGAAAGAAACAAGGAAAGTTCATGGAGTCTGAGGAATGAAAGCAAAAGGGGCTGAACTCTGCAAAGTGATCCATGTGAGGGGGGATGGTTCCATTTCCTGCAAGATGTATGGTGAGATATAAGGAGATCCAGTCCTTGGACAACAGGGAGAGGATTGGTTCTTGACAAATCAGCCTTCTGTGAGGAATTTTAGTACAGAAGGAGGATTTGCTAACATTTTTGAAGCAATCTGAAGATTCAAAGGCCTTTTTGAGAATAATAAAGGAACCCAGTGTGAATTGGAAACTAATTTAAGCAGCATAAGGAACTGCGATTGTATATTTGTGTTGGAATAAATTGAAGAGGTGTATTTTGTATTAATTTTTCTGCATTGGAATTGTGTAATAGATTTTCATAAATCTGTTAAACTTTGATTTGTCTTCCATAAACTAATTTGATGGACCCTCGGTCCAACCCAACATGGCAAATTCTTATGTTCTTAGGCCTTTTAGGGGCTGTTATCTGACATGTCAGTAGATCAAGGTTGGGGTGCTTTTATGTCATACATTAGATCCTGGCCAAGTGGTAAGTAGAAATGCAAGTTATAATAATTTCTTCTGTTTTTTCTTAATTTTTTAGGTGAAGGGGTGAATTGGGTGAATTTCCTGGGACATGGATCATTCATTGTTTTTTTAGATGCATAAGTACATTCATTTATATTAATATGGGGTTCCGCATCACATGGGATTTCAGTGCAATGGTTCAGCCAACTGCTTCCCATGGTCTGGCAGAAAAGTTGGTCATTGGTATAAAGAGATGTCTCAGTTGTGCACTTGGGTGATAATAACTTGGGCATGTTGTCCTGTTGGCACTTGATAACTGTTGTTCAGAAAGATCTAGCCACACTCATGTCATGGTTAATTTCAGCTGAAACTGAGGGCTCAAACTTTGTGGATCCGGGACTCTAACAAGAAATTGTATTGATCTGATAGTGTTCATTTGTCAGACATCAACATTGATTTATTTAAGAATCAAGAAGCCTTGGAGCACATATTAAATTATTATTGAACAAGGGTCATATTTAAGTGTGAGGACACAGACAAGTCTGTGACTGTCCTGTATCTGTGACAGATTACCTGGACTATTACTTTTTTAGAGCAGTGTGAATCCATTACCCAGCTAGAAACTTATAATGCAATCTAGAGGTTGTCATATCAGATAATGAGAGCAAAAGTGTAACTGGTATAATCATATCCAAAAAGGAAATGACAATGCAACTATTATTCAACCAAGGGTGCCACTCACCAGGAATATAAATATACACAGTGAATTTTTTGTTTGATTTTTTGCCGCATCATCCAGCCTGACAGCGTGCCCACCTGACATTCAAAAGGAGGTCGCCCGGTCTTCTAATCATCTGCGGTCACAGTCTTTTTTAAAAAATAACACTGTTCTTTCTTTTTTTATATATGGTGACGGTAATCAATGTATGTTACACTTTTCAACTCAGCTGATCACGAGAGTCGCTGTATGTGTTCACTTTCAAACTCAGCTCACTATCAGCTCACATTTTTCAATCAAATTATTTATTCAGCTCAGCTCGACAACTGGCCGATGTTTCACAGAAACCTGCTTCATCAGGAGCTGTAACTTTTAAAGGTCCATTTTTCAAAAGTGTATGCGGCAAAAAATCAAACAAAAAATTTGCTATGTATATTTATATTCCTGAGGATTGGTTGAATAATAGTTGCATTGGCATTTCCTTTTTGGATGATATTTTGTGTAAGTGGAAATCAGGATAAGCTCTGTTTGTGTGTGTCGACTGGTATAATCACACCAGATGGGGCCCTACCTGAAATATGGCAGTGCCTAGAGATCAGGCTGGCCTAAAGGTAGCCCACCTTGCTGGCACATGGGAGTAGGTTAGCCTGGAGTTAGGGTATGGATTTCCTTCCATTATTTGTCTGCTCACTGTCCTTCACAAAATCCAGATAACACATTGGGTTGACAATATAAGAAGTTCTTATACTCACTGTCCTTCACAAAATCTAGATAACATGTGCTATCGTTCAGGACGAATTAGGCAATTTCAATGAAATTGCCTAATTTGTCCTGGTTCGGGGACCCTGAAACCCAAACTAATTTTTCTCGAAATTTCGGGAAAGCTCTTTCAGTGTCAAGACATTTGTAAAATTTGACTGGAAAATATACCTCTTTAATGAGCCCTTTCTATAGATCATTTTACTTCAAAGTGGCTTCCTTATTTTTTGTTAATTGTAAATGAATGATTTAGTTTTACTATTTTGGTTTTGGATTGTTTTCAGACCAGAATTAAATCACCAAAGTCTTCTGATGTATACTAGTACTGTTGCGCTGACGATGGAACGGAGCGCAACTGGGAGCTCTCCAGCATAGAACAATGAGAGTGTGTGCTCTTGCGGTGAGAACGGTCCAAGTCTGGGAGTCAGGAGCCTCGAATCCTCCACTGACCTGCACGCCCATGAGACCACCAACGCAATGATGGTCTCTAAGTGGTTCTCCGACTACTCCAAGCCCTTTCAGACTTGCCATAGGGTGCAGCAGAGGTGGCAGGCCAGACAGATGTCACAGTGGGAGAAGGCCGAAAGCACTGGAGCTTGGAATGAAGACTCAGACGTAGCTTGAGATGAAGACAGGAAACAAAGAGGGATAAGAGAGACCCTCCGGCGCCCTACATAGCATGTGGGGCTGGTCGCGGACCACAAGGGGAGCGGGAGGCTCAGGAAGTCTTATAGCGCAGGATTGCAGTAACCCCTCGGATCCTCCAGAGTCGGGACTGGAAAGACGAAGATAAAAACTTGGAACTTGAAAGCTCGGATTAAAAGCAAGGAAGCTCCAGAGGCATGGGTCCTACAGGACCTGGAGCATAAGGACTAGATACATAGGGCTGGGGACCACACTGAACTTCAGGAATGTCACGGAACATCAGGGATATCACTGGAACATCACAAAACATCAGGAACATCATTGGAACATCAGGAACATCATTGGAACATGAGAACAGAGACCAGGAAGATACAAGAAGATCCATGGATGAAGATCAGAAATGCCTGGGTAGGAGCTGGAGACGAGGAGTCCATGGGAGGACTTAGCCCCATCCCGAAGCGAGGACTGAATGACCAGGCAGCCTATTTATAGGCAGAAGAAGGCAAATCCCTGGGAGGAGCTTGCAGGTGGGGCCCCGGGGCGGAACAGCCGCGGACCCTTTAAATCCCCAAAGAAGCCGCGGGCCTGCCCCTTAAGAAGGAAGGGGCAGGACCCTGGACAGCAGCCATGCTGCCGCTGCAACGCTGCGACGCTGAGCCAGAGCAGACCCAACACCAGAAGGCAGCTCCCCTGCCGCAGAAGGAAGAGCTGGAAGCGGCTTTCTTTGCTGCAGGCAAGTCTGGGATGCGGCCTCCGGACTGTGGAACAAGATGGCCTGGTTGGCGGCATCCTGCCGCAGGGAAGTCCGGGGATGCGGCCTCTGGACCGTGAGACAAGATAGCGTCTGGGGTCGGGCCGGCTGGAGCAACAGTCGGGCAGCTCCTGCCACTAGGACAGTCCAGGGTTGCGAGTGGCCTCCGGCCGCAGAGGTACAAGACCTCCCGTGGCTCCAGCCGTGGGAGGGATCGCAACAAGTACTCCCTGTTAGTTTATAATTGTCAGCTTGCTCGTTATAGCAGGCAGTCAATTGAGGTCCTCCTGGGAGACCACTCTGGTAGTCCCCTCTGTAACTGAGTCCAGTCTAGAATATTTTGCTCTACTGGTCCTTACCTTTGGAATCAGCTTCCAAAGGAGGATCACTTTATTTCTGTCCTTTTAACTTTCAGAAAGACAATCTGTTGGTCTGAGGTTTTATTTTTGTGCATTTTGTTGATAAATTTTCCTCTGAAGCATGAGAAGGAAATGCAAAGTTGGAGATTTTAATTTATTTATACATTTTTATATACCGACATTAGATCAATGATATCGCATCGGTTTACAGATAACGAAAAGGAAATAAGCGGGGGGGACGGGACATTTCTTATAGTGAAACATATCTTTTTTACATGTCTTTTTCAATTACTGGTCACAATGTTTTGCAATGTGTTTTATTAAGTTTGATGCATTATGAATGCATGTATTTGCTAAGTATTGTTGATCGATAATACTTGTAACTCGCCTTGGATGATTCTGGAAAGGCAAGGAAAAATAAAGATTGGATTTGACTGACGGATTATTTAAATACTATATTTTACTCTTTGTATAATGTATTCTCTTTGTGGTGCAATGCATACTATATATTCTGTCTGATGTAATCATTAATGTTGGTAGAATATTTACACTAACATTCAACCTAAAGTTTTATTTAGCTCCAAAATTAACTGAGGAAAAATTCATTATTTCACCTTAAAGTTGTGATTTCTCCTTTTTATATTCCTAATTTGCAGTTTTCAATATAAGATGTAAAAATGGCAATATATTCCCAAATATTCCTGTAGAGGCTAATTTCACCTTGAAGCCCAGTGCCTTGCTATGATGGAGTTCACTGCAGTTAAATATCTTATCACTGTCATTGACCTTAGGAACTGAAAAGCATTCCCCAAATCAGCAGGAGACACATCCCTTCAACACATGCCTAACTCAAGATCATCTTCTTCTGAGTTTTGAATCTGAATAGGAGAAGTCATTATACTCTTTCAGATTTAATTATTTACAAGTCATAGAAAAGAAAGTAAACAAGGCCATTAAGATGCATACAAACACCTACAGGATGTTACCTTATACCTCTAGTCAACTTTTCATGTTGAAAGCTGAGTCCTTCTAGCATGAAGAGTACTTTTTACTCCTAGTGAAATGTCTATTGTTTATGTTAGAAACAGCACAGACTTATCAGTGATAAATCCAAAATTGCCCTCACTTTAGAAGAAAATTATTGTAATCAGGAAGAGAATTCAAACAGGAAGTCTGCTGTTCCCATATCTGAACTTCTTATGCTACTGTTTTAACTATTAATTTCTGATCACATAAATAATTACAAGATGCAGCCACCAGCAGACCAGTATCTAAGTTAAATAATTTGCTTTCCTACAACTAAAAATAGAAAAAAGAAATTTTCAAGTTGACATTTCCACTTAAGTGTTTTTTAATTGCAAACACAAGTTTACAGTCCTCAACACATTGTCATAAATCATCATTAAAATGCTTCAAGTCAGGAAACAATGACAGGAACCACAATCCATGCTTATATATCAAAAGGGAGAGATTTACACCCAGACTGCAACAATAGCACAACAAAGCAAATGTTTGCCGTTCTTATGCATTGCAACCTCATTTATAAAGTATGAGTAATAAAATCAATACGGCAAATATTGAGCAAGAAATGGGTGGAACCTGTTGTTGGACTTAAGACAGGATTCAAGATAAGAATGTTAGCTAATCACGTCCTTCATACTTCAGTAAAAATGTGTGGCCTGTAGAGCATATATGTCTTCCCAGGGATGGTGTACTTGGTAATTTGATGTCTCATTTGCCAATAGAATCAGAATGACATGCGCTGAATGATATGTGAATAAATGATATACCTACTTTTTTTAGTCTTCTAATTATATTGTAGATTACAGTCATTTCCCGTTAAGCAATGTTCAAATACTTGAAAAGGATTTTTGCAGTGGCTGGAGTTGGCTAGTCTCAAATATGTGCCCTGCATCACAATATGTACCAAGAGAGAACTCTGTGACTTATTTAACAACTCACTTTTTATAGGGAATGGAAAGTATATCTTTTCCAGAGGCTTTTGCATATCCTGAACTGAAAGCGCACTTATAAAATTGAATCTACTACTCAGAGCCTGGTTTCTATTGTCTGCCTGACTGCTAGACCATTATGAGCTCACAAAGCTGCTCTAATCGTCCATGATGCTTTGGCTTCACTTTACATGCATGTATCTCTCTCTTTATATTGTTAGGTGTAAAGAAAAAACAATTCGGTGGTTAAGAGAAAAAAAATTGACAAATATATATCACATGAATGATGCTAAGAAATATATTTTGCTGCTTATTATGGGCCAGATGTAGTGAACATTTTTCCCATCCTCACAAAATGGGAAAAACCCTTGAGTACATCTAACCCATGTTTATTTTAAATCACTAACTTCCTTGTCATTATCTTTGTTCTCATTTATTTCTGAACTTTCGATAGGGTTTCTCCACACTGAAACTTACCTAAGGTCATAGTGGTGTTCAGAGCAGTACTCACTAGGGTGTGACTCTGCTGTCATCTTATCAGCAAAATGAGTTGGTAGTACTTGGCATGGATCTACCTGGAAGAGAGCAAGTTTCAACAATGGAGCTGAACTAACTTTTCCTCTGAGTTTTGTTGTTTGTTTTTTTTTCATCTATAAAACAAATGCTATGTACAAAAAACTACCTTGCCGTCATGAATCTCAACCCTTGTCAGTGATCAGACTTTTGACCCTATGTATTTTTCCCATTGACACAAAACAGGCAGAAAACCTTATATAGGCCCCCATGGATTAAAATCTTTTGCCTGGTACTTCAAATCAGTGGTTCAGGTATTCAGCATTCAAGTAATTATGGTACATGTCTGTAACTGTAAGAAAGGTAGTACTGAATGGGAAGTGTGAAGAAAATTAGGGCAAGCTCTCAACAATATTTGGTCTTCATTTTAAATGAGAAGTAACCTGCCATTTCTCTGTTCAAGAAAATTATGCATTCTGAAATAGTTTAAAGCTGGATTGTTCTCTTGCTCTCTCTTTTAGCCATTTCACTGGCTTCTTAATCTTCAAAGGCTCTGATACTTTTTATTAAACCAACATGAGAGTTATCCACAAAAGCTAGGATCAGCTTTGGAATGAAGGGACTTGCACCGTCTCAAAAGTTCCTACACAATGTTATCTGAAAATAACTTTCATTGTGCCAACATAAAAATGATCACAACCTGCAAAGAATCCAGTTTTCTCTAGGATCAGTGTGACTATATGAACTCTGAACTGAAACATACAATATACTTGACTGCTAAGTTCTTTGAAAAAATTAGATTTTCCAGGCAAAGAGTTATGCTGCCATAGTAGCAGTCTCCAGTATCTCTGATTGTAAATACAATTGAAGTTTGGGATATGAGTTATTCTAAGTGTTATTGCACTTTGCAGCAATAGTAAAGCAAAGGACAGTAATCTTTTTCCTTGTGGTGAACACAATTCTAATAAAGCTGTGAATTATACAACTTCTGGGGGAGATATTCAAAGGCTTTTACATGGGTAAACTCATCCCTTCGCCATTGTATTTTTAACATTATGATCAATATCCACACTTTCTATATCTAAAATATGCTTGAGAATAGTAATGCAGCAGTGGCCGCAAGGAGGTGCTGTCAGCATGGTAGCCTGCCTACTTTGCAGTGTGCTAGCACTCTCCTTGCAAACTACCTGCAAATCTGGCAGGCACAATTCTGGAATGGGAATGAGGCAGCAGGATGGGTGGACTTCAGGAACGATGAGATCCACAGATTCTAACTTAGGAGAGAGGACAAAAGCAGTGCCCTGGGGTTGGGCTGGAGATGAGGTGGAGTTTGCTTAGGTCAGGCCAGGGGGAGGGAAGAGAATGCTGGGATCAGGTTGCCTCCTCCACTGAATTTTTCAACAGGTTTCTCCTAATTACTGAAAAAGCTCTAAGATCATCAGTACTATGAGAGTAATCCAAGTGAGATCTGGTTTCCTTTGCCTCATGGCTCATTAGGCCCCTAGGTAACTAAGGAGGTAGAAGGTAAAGTTGAGTGCTAAATGCCCCTAAAGCTGGACTTTCCTAGCAATAAGCCAGTCCCTGGAGTGGTGTATTGCTATTGTAATAATGTAAAGATTTTGACTAGCTTGTTTTCATTTCCAGTAAATAAGCTACAATAGCTTTACATCTCTGTGTCCCATTTATTCCTTCTTCCAGCCTTCCCTGACACATTCTCTCATCCATTTTCACTGTACACTCCATTCAATCCCACCTCGCACTTATAAAATTTTCCAGCAAAACTGTGTTTGTTATTTCCAGCAAATAAATTTAATTGTATCTTCAGTTTGATAAAGGATATGGTGTAAAGTTTCCAAATGGCTCCAGATTTTCAAGACAGACCAATCCAGTCTTCGTGTTAACCGCACTGCCTGCACTGACTTGTAATCTTTCTTTTCTTAAATCAATAGGGACACCAGAACTATAAATCCATGCATGTATGCAGTGGAGTTAAACCACAACTGGATCAGCCTGTTCTGAAAAAAGTGGAGTCATTTGGCAACCCTAGCAAAATGAAACTTTGCCCAGCTTGGAACATCTGGATAAACCCCCTTTAGTCTCAGTTTTACCTGCTTTTCATTGCATGATACATTATCAACCTCATTTCAATATGCGCGAGGTTCATTAGCCATTTTAGACATACAGAGTCACTCTGCTTCCATTAACAACATTTTTAATAGGGTGCAGAAAGTGCAGAGAGTAAACACAGAGTATGTGCATAGTGTGATGTCATTGCAAAGTAACGCAGGAAGCTTGCCCACAGTTCAGTCTGTTGGAGGACCAATAGCAAACAGTCATCTTCCAGACCAAACAACAAAGAATTAAAAATTCCTCAGCTGTATCATCTAACCCTGCATGAGAAGGAGTGGAACCGTAATGGTTACTTGATAGGCTGTAACCTCTTCTAGTAAGTCTTGAGTCTCCATCTTCCTTCCCGCTTAAGCACAATCCTTAAGTACAAAACCATGTAACTGCATATATAGGGGCAGATTTTAAAAGGGTCAAGCGAAAACATCCCTAAGAAAACGCACCATATCGACAGCAGGACCCCATCATTGGAATGCGTTAACCCCCGGACCTCAGACAAGAACCCTGCCCATCTGCTTTCAAAAAAAAACTTAAAACATGGCTATTTAGACAAGCCTTCCCGGACACTTGATCTTCCCTCACTTGCATCCTCTCTTTCTCATGTAAACTTTCCACGCGGACACCTTTGTCCAGTTCATTACCTCCGCTGTTTTATCCAGTTTTCATCTCATCTGTTTTGAGATGATTTGCTTTGAGTTATCATGTAAGGATATGTTATGTTAGGTCCCGTTCTACTGTTAATTTACTACCTCTGTTCTATGTATCGCCCTGTGCGAACGTTTTAGTTACATTGTAAACCGTTGTGATTTGTATATTTTACAAGAACATCGGTATAGAAAAAGCTAAAAATAAATAAATAAATAAAGGCCTCCTGTGTGCGCCGAGCCTATTTTGCATAGGCTCGGTGACGCGCGCATGTCCCGGGGCTTGAAACAATGGGTGGGGAGTGGGCGGGCAGGGGCGGGGCCGGAGCCTCCAGGTACAGCGGCCATTTGCCGCTGTGCCCGGGATCGTGGGCCGGCCATTGCCGGCACGCGCAACCTACGCCTGCCAGGAGGCAGGCACAACTTAAAAATTAAAGGTAAGGGGGGATTTAGGTAGGGCTGGGGGGCGAGTTAGGTAGGGGAAGGGAGGGGAAGGTAAGTTCCCTCCGAGGCCGCTCCAATTTCAGAGCGGCCTTGGAGGGAACGGAGAAAGGCTGCGCAGCTCAGCGCGCGCAAGTTGCACAATTGTGCACCCCCTTGCCCGCGCCGACCCTGGATTTTATAACATGTGCACAACTGCACGCGCATGTTATAAAATAGGGCGTAGATTTGTGCGCGCCAGGTTGCGCACACAAATCTACGCCCAGGCCTAGTTTTTAAAATCTGGCCTATAATGTTTATTGTTTTCTATCTCAGATCTAGATTCATCATTTCGCTATAAATTTTGCAAGAATAGTGCCCATGATAATAAAAAAAAGGGCATTGTTAGGGTAATTTTCCACATACTGCAATGGGTGTTAAATTTATTGCACCCTGTGATATTTTTACATTGTGAACTGTGAATTACCCAGACAAGCTTTTATCAAATTTTGTAAGGTGGTGGGAGAGAGAGAGCAAGCTTCTTTATAAGGCTCTTATATCAGTAAACTATTTATACCACTGTATAGCTTGATTGCAGCGAGTGCATCAAGCTAGGTAGAGAGTACATTGTACAAATCTCATCTTTTTATACCTTTCATCACTCCAAATCACATAAAATCTTCACTGATGTCTACTGTGCTGTTCGTACCTCTGACTGTGCATGTAAAACTGCCCCCCAAAACCTAGGCCACCCCAAGTTCAGAATGGCCCCTCTTTCAGTGGTATATAATAAGTTGACTAAGATGTGTTCCTCACCAGAGGTGTTCTTTCTCTCTCTCTCTCTCTCTCTCTCCCTCTTCAAAAAAGGTTTGTGATAAAAATATCACAAATCCCATTTTGGGCATAATGCCAGGAAAAAAGGTGTAGTTATTTCTATTTGTTTTATTTACTACTTAATTGAAAAATGTTTGTATACTGCTTTTACAATGATTTGTTGATCAAAACAGTTTACAAGGTAAAAACATACATAATTAAGGAAACATTAAAAACAAAAGATATAAAAAAATAAAATCAGAGTAGGACAGCATAGGTAAATGAATATGTAAATCTTTACACAAAATTATAGTGCCTGTTGGTTTATAAAGGGGTGAGTCAAAACGAGGAAGAGGCTGGTAGGCATTAAATCACGCAATAGCATGTGTTATGCTACACATGCAATGTTAAGCACCCCTCATTTTCATAAACTCCACCCAAACCTCTCCCTATTGACTAAATTATTAAAATTTGCATACATATCTCACGATGTGTTATTTATCACATGCATTATGGCATTATCGCAGGTGTTAGGGCCCTAACATCTGCGATAATACCTAACGCAATTTGATGAATGACCTCTCAGTTTCCTAAAAAAATATTCTTGCATGCTGCTACAGTAGAGTGCTGAATCCTTTCTGTTTCACAGTAAGTGTTTCTCCTGGACCATGGCAGTACCTGCTGCATACAACTAGTTCTGACACTGAGCAATTAGATTGAGCCATATTAATATCAGAAAGAATAAAATTCCATAGGTTCAAAATTCCATAGGCTCAAAATAGGCTACGAACCCAGAGAAAATTATTTGCAGATGACACAAAATTGTTCAGAGTAGTTAAATCACAAGCAGATTGTGATAAATTGCAGGAAGACCTTGTGAGACTGGAAAATTGGGCATCCAAATGGCAGATGAAATTTAATGTGGATAAGTGCAAGGTGATGCATATAGGGAAAAATAACCCATGCTATAATTACACAATGTTGGGTTCCATATTAGGTGCTACAACCCAAGAAAGAGATCTAGGTGTCATAGTGGATAACACATTGAAATCGGTGCAGTGTGCTGCGGCAGTCAAAAAAGCAAACAGAATGTTGGGAATTATTAGAAAAGGAATGGTGAATAAAACAGAAAATGTCATAATGCCTCTGTATCGTTCCATGGTGAGACCGCACCTTGAATACTGTGTACAATTCTGGTCGCCGCATCTCAAAAAAGATATAATTGCGATGGAGAAGGTACAGAGAAGGGCTACCAAAATGATAAGGGGAATGGAACAACTCCCCTATGAGGAAAGACTAAAGAGGTTAGGACTTTTCAGCTTGGAGAAGAGACGACTGAAGGGGATATGATAGAGGTGTTTAAAATCATGAGAGGTCTAGCACGGGTAGATATGAATCGGTTATTTACTCTTTCGGATAGTAGAAAGACTAGGGGGCACTCCATGAAGTTAGCATGGGGCACATTTAAAACTAATCGGAGAAAGTTCTTTTTTACTCAACGCACAATTAAACTCTAGAATTTGTTGCCAGAAGATGTGGTTAGTGCAGTTAGTATAGCTGTGTTTAAAAAAGGATTGGATAAGTTCTTGGAGGAGAAGTCCATTACCTGCTATTAAGTTCACTTAGAGAATAGCCACTGCCATTAGCAATGGTTACATGGAATAGACTTAGTTTTTGGGTACTTGCCAGGTTCTTATGGCCTGGATTGGCCACTGTTGGAAACAGGATGCTGGGCTTGATGGACCCTTGGTCTGACCCAGTATGGCATTTTCTTATGTTCTTATGTTCTTATGAGGATTTGAAAGATAATCTTTTGTCTGCAATATTACAATGTCCTGATTCCTTTGATACCCTCATAAATGCAGTAGAAAGTAGCTGTTATGCTTCCGGGATGTGAACCCTTGGTTCAGCGAAGAATGAATGTTCAATCGCTGATTGGTGAGGCCTAGACCAGGATTCTCACGGGGATCTGGATGCAGGCGCCTCCAGCAGGTCGTGGACTCAAAGATGGATGTCCTCAGCAGGACTTGGAGAGTAAAGCTGAGCTGGCACGTCCAGCAGGTCGTGGATTCAAAGGTGGATGTCCTCAGCAGGTCGTGGAAAGTGAAGCTGAGCCGGTGCCTCCAGCAGGTCGTGGACTCAAAGGTGGAACAGTTCAGATAAAGGGAGTGGAAGGAAACTCCACAGTCAGTCCAAGGGTCGAAAGCCACAGGATACCTCACAGCCGGTCCAGAAATAAGAAGCCAGAGAGTACGTCACAGCCGGTCCAGGGGTCAGAAGCCAAAGAATTCGCCACAGCCGGTCCAGGGGTCGGAAGCCAGGGAATTCGCCAAAGCCGGTCCAGGGGTCGGAAGCCAGAGAATTCGCCAAAGCCGGTCCAGGGATCAGAAGCCAGAGAATTCGCCAAAGCCGGTCCAGGGATCAGGAGCCAGAGGAGATGCCACAGTCGGTCCAGGGGTCAATACCGCAAATCAAGAACAGGAACCATAAACAGGAACAAGCCAGGAGCCCAGAGGAAGTCAAGGCAAGGTCTGAGGTGCAGGCCTTGCCTTTAAATAGTTCCCTACCAGCAACACATCTGGGGAGAGCCAAGCCGGGCACAGGAGGACTTCCAGCAGCGAATCCTGGGTTGCAATGTAAGCCCCTGAAAGGGGCAGAGCCAGCAACCCGGAAAAGAAGAGAGAACGCCGCGGCCATGATGTGCCGCGGACCGCGGCCCCGAACCAAAGTCCCAGCACTCCTTTAAGAAGTACACGGCGGTCTGCCGCGCTGGTAAGGGGCAGTTTCCGGTCGCGGCTTGCCGCGATCGCGGCTCATAACAGTAGCTCAGAGTGTGAACTAACATTGGACTATGTGAAAGGGAGACTCAAGGATGAATTTATCCAAAGAAATGAGGATCTAACAGAGATTAAGAAAGTAACCATAAGGCAGCACTGATTGGGAGAAGGAGAGAAAGAGATAAAAGATTTTCAAACTGCCCTTGTTACAGGGGAAGGGACTGGTGGATGAAAACAGCCCACAGGAGCTAAGATTCCTCACATAGTAGATGACGCTTGTGAGCAGGTATGGCCTGGGAAATGCAAAGATAACACAAAGGGGAGTGTAGCTGATGGAAAGTCATAACCCAAGCAATATTATCACTTCAGAGAAGGGGGACATTTAAAACTAAACTGCCCAGGATGGAAAACTGAGATACAGAGAATCACTTAGTAAAGATACACGGGGAAGTCATGTCTATAGAGTTGATTCTTTCTAAACTACAATTCAGTAATAGGACCAGATGTTATGAAGTACAGCTTGAGGGACCTTCCTGCAAGCCGCCTCTCTTACTACCGACGCCACCAGCACTTGCCCACAACAGGAATGCCGTCAAACCTGACACAGCCGACTGCAGCAAAGGATGCTGCCACAACACTGCTTCCCAACCTTTCCTTAGGCATGTATATGCCCAATGGTCTGACATTTAAACGATCTATAATGGGAACTCAGCAGTGGTGCCCTGTGATGACATCACTGGTCTCCCTGTATTTAAGGCTCCCTTGGAGGAGCACAGATGCCTCAGCAATGGGTCTCCTGCCTTGCGGTGCTTGTTGCCTAGCATTCCCAGTTCCTGATTCTTCTCCAGCCTTGTCTTCTCCAGCCTTGCCTCATCCAGCCTTGCCTTCCAGCCTTGTCTCATCCAGCTTTGTCTTCTCCAGCTTTCTTTGTTCAGCCTTCCTTGTCAAACTTTGTCTTGTCCTGTCTGTATTGACCAGTGTCTTCTGTGTGTCTACATCCACTTTCCGTCTGACTCTCTGGATCTTGACCTCTTGCTCAGACTTGACCATAATTGCTTGCTGTCTGGTCCTGACCCCATGCTTGGACCTGACCATGACTGCCGCCACCTGGGCCTGACCTCTTGCCTGGACCTGATCATTCTTGTTAGGCACCTGCCCCGACCTTGGCCTGTCTCTGATTCTCTTAGTCTGGTGCTTGCCGTGATCCCAGTGTGCCTTTGGACTCTAACTCACTGCACCACCCTAGGGACCAGCCTAAATCCTGTCAGAATCCAAGGGCTCAACCTGCAGGGGAGGCGGCTGGTATAGGTGAAGCTCCAGGCTGTCCCGCTACATGGTGCATTCGCCAGTTTCCAGCATAGGCCTCATAAATTTGCCTACGAGGCTGTGTCAACTAAGTTATAGTGCAAAGGGTTCATACCCCCTTCACACCAGCAAATGGAAGTATCAAGTCAATAGTTTGCTACTAGGTTCAGTTCTGTTACCAATACTTTTCAGCCTGTACTAGCATGACTTGGCACCAATTTGATCAATGATATCCAAATATACTGATAACATTTGACAGTCTTCGCAGTCACTCCTTCACTCAACTGGAAGTCATCTTAAATGCTGACATCCCTTCCATGACTGACTATTGTCCTAACTGGAACTTCATCCTCAATATAAAATAAAGTATACTTAGGAGATGGGGAAATGTATTTCTGTGCTGAGGAAAGGAAACAGAGGACTTATATGTGCCACCATTGCTGGGCACAAGCACAGAATATTCATGAAAAGAGTGTCTTATGTGCCAGACCTGAAGGGAATCCTACCATTAGTGAGATGCCTGACAAGCAAAGACTTCACTGTCATTTTCCATTAAGATATATATACATGACTAAGAAGGTGATAGGCATAGTGATATAAGAGGTTGCAAGTGACAACTTGTACAGAATCATTTGCACAGATGAAGGAGCCAAAACAGCTGCCCAACCCCCATACCAGACAAGCATACACACATGGTTCAGGTGCCTGGGTCACAGTTGCCCAGACACAATAAATGACTTGCTGAACACACTGATCATAGTGGATTTAAAGATATCCCTGTTCACAGAGGCACTGGCATATAGCAATATGTGCACCACTTCCAGGGATAAGCCACAGTAGAGCAAGTCAGCCACTGGAGCTAATCCACAGTGATTTGTGTAGATCAATGAAGATAGTGACCCTTTCTGGAAACAGACACTTCCTCATCTTCATTGATGAATATTACTTCAGGTACACAAAAACTTACCTCATGAAACACAAAACTTGGAGAGTCTCAAGGAGTATGTGGCAGTGACAAGCAACAAGCTCCAGTGCAAACCTGGAGCCATCTGTATGGACAATGGAGGAGAGTATGTGGACAGAGCAACTCAAGCATACTTCAAGCAACAAGGAATTGAGTATCTGAACACAATGCCCTATTCTCCTTATTAGAATGGTGTAGTAAAGTGGAAGAACTGCACACTGATGAAGATAGAAAGGAGCATGCTGCTGTATGCCAAACGTCCCATAGAGATCTGCAGGGGAAAAAAAATTAATTTTTGTTTTCGTTTCATTTTAGGGAGGTTCTTTACCTGGAAGCTGAGTCCTGACACCTGGACCTCAGCCTAGGCTGGAGCCCAAGCCCAGGCCCGGCACCACAACCCAACCTGGATACCAGGTCCAAACACTAGTGCCTTGACCTGGACCCAGGCCAGATCCACGACCTAACCCAGAGGCTGGGTCGCAATGCAGGGGCCTAGGCCTGAAACCAGGGCTGATGCCGAGGCCTTGCCCAGGGTCAGGCCAAGGCCTCAAAGCCCAAACCTGGGAGCTCCTATTCCCGGTCCTCTTCTTTCTTTGGTGCTTTAATGCTAAATGGAAGCATCTGCTGGGGTTGCGCTGAAGTTAATTAACTCCAGCGCATTCACCCCAGCAGACGGTGCCATTTTGATGTACGGCAGGTCAGGTCACATCGTTAGTCCTGGATATGGGCTTAGGGCCTGGCTCTGTAAATAAAATCCTAGCATGGAATAAGAAGGAGAACTTTGCCTATGTCCTAGAGGGGCCCTAATCTGACATCTGGGAACCAAGATTCTTGAAAAACCTAACATCAAATGCTTCTTACACATCAGGAATTGCATCAGATTTTCAAGATAGTATAATAACCACTTATGAAACAAATGTTTTCTACGGTGGTTCATCAGATCCAGTTAGATGAGAGTTATTTTGTGAAAAAAGAATTTTCTAAACCTAAAATGAACTCAAAATTTGTATAATATGTAAACCGACATGTAAACCGACATGATACGAATCTCCGTGAATGCCGGTATAGAAAAACTCAAATAAATAAAAATAAAATAAATAATATAGGAAGTGATAATAGTAGAGAAAATGAATAAAGCTTAAAAATCTACTAGAATATTTAGAGAACATTTCTAGACCGACATGATCTGCAAATAAGAGAGGGAGATTAATGATTAAATGATTAAATGAGAGTAAGCCTATTCCTTACACAAATGAAAAACTAAATATGAAATATATTAAACAAGGGCAATAACACACTGAAAAGATGGTCTTCTGGGGAAATTTTCCTTGTCTCCAAAAAGGGGACATTACCCCAGACTTCTGAGGGGTATGTCTGATGTGGCATTTTGGGTAGCTTCATACAATTCATGGAAAAGACCATCATAAAACCTAGTATTTTTCTTTCTTTTTGTAACACCCTTCCTGAACAATTCTTAGGCCTTTCTATGACCTTTCTAAGGCCTATGTACTAAAATGTAACCAAATTCACAAACACAATTTCGTTCACCAAAATCTCTGAAAGCACATGTTATACGAAGGCTGCTACCAGCATGCAAAATGCTTTGCTTGGGAATTTGGCTGTGTGGTCTATGCAAAACAGGTAATAAAGCTGCAGAATTATTCAAAGCAGCTCATTACCTGGGTTCACATAACTGAATTGTGAGCGCAAAAACACATACAACTGCATTCTTGTTCTAGACTTCACTACACCTCAGGGGAGTCTATAGTGTTTTTGCCTTAAGGGCGATGATTTTAAGCAAAGTTAAAGAAAACAAATCACTGCAAACTCAATTTGCATATTATACAAATGCCCCAGAAACACGAGAAAAATATCTTATGTTACTAGTCTGGTCTTATGGATTAGGGCATTAGCCTCCAAGGGGAAGCAAATTTTGGAAGAAAACATTTTTGGGGCAATTTTAGAACTACAATGGTGCAAAGTCTTCTGTGGTCTTTGTGCCAGTTTGGAAAATGAAAGTACGGTCCATACTTAATTTCACTTCAAAAACTGCCATGGGGACACAATAGCCACAGACATTTACACCTGTCTTTTTCTGTGGATACTTTTTCGTGGAAAATAATGCATGCAGATTTGAAAATACAATCTACAGATGCTATTTCCTTCCTTGGCCTAAACATGCCCTGGGAACATGCCTGCTCTTATTGTGGCTAAAAGTACACATGATGTTGCGCTCCCTTTATCCATGTTAAGGCTGGACAATTTTCAGATCACCCTTTTACCTAGGTATATTGATATTTACCAGTTTACCTGTTTAAATGGCTTTGAATGTTGCCTTCTTTAAGAATATTAAGTAAATGTTTCTAATATCTGATTCCATGTAATATGAATGCACTCTCATTTCCACAGGGTGTACAGGGCTCTAGTTTTACTTTAAGAAACATTCTTTGATAAGCTCAGTGGAGCACCACAAGGATCAGTTTTGGGACTGGTTCTGTTCAGTATCTTTGTGAGTGACTTTGAGCAAAAGATAGAAGGTAAAGTTTGTCTATTTGTGGATGAATCAAAAGTCTGTAACAGAGTGGACACGCCTGTGTTACACTTACCACTCGGGGCCCCAGCCCGTTCCGGCCGACCCGCTGGCGTGCCAACTCTCACCCGGAGTGGCCGTGCCTCCCGCACTCCTCTGACGCGGTCGTCGGGCCCTGCACACCACCTGCCTCAGCACTCCCTGTCGCAGGACGCAGTTGGCTCTGCCCTTTCCTGGCTTCCTCCTGGCACGTGTGCGTGCCACCTGGGAGGCCTTAAAGGGCCAGTGGCGGAAAATCTTTAGCAGCTCCTCCCTCTGACGTCAGGGCCTGCTGGTTTTTAAATCAGCTCCTAACCTGTAGCAAGCGCCTTGGCTACAGGTCTTCTCCTTGCAGCGTCCCTGCTTCGGTCTTCTTTCCAGTGTGCCTCATTCCTGATTCCTGTTCCTGTGCTTCATTCCCACTCCTATCTTCCTGCTCCGGACCCTCTTTGCCTGTTCCTCCTCTCGGTCTTTGGATGGATCTTCTGGCTTCCTGACCTTGGACCGGCTATCATTGTCTCATCTGGCTTCCTGACTTCGGACCAGATATTGCTGTCTTCTTCTGGCTTCCAGACCTTGGAGCAGCTATCATCATCTTCGCACCTTCCATCATCCCAGGGGCCCACCTAAGTCCAGCCGGTCCCAGCACCCAAAGGCTCAACCTGTGGGGAACGGGATTGGTATTAGTGAAGCTCCAGCTGGCCCCTGTCTTCTGCCTTCCTTGCCTCCTGTTGTTGGGAACCTGTAGCAGGTCTTCCTCCCAGGTAGCACCAATCTCAACACAGGCCAAGGGTCCACATTTCCATCGAGGTCATAACAGCCTGAAGGAGTAGAGATAATGAAAAGTGATTTAAGAAAGCTTGAAGAGTTGTTGAAGATTTGGCAGATAGGGTTCAATACCAAGAAGTACAGAGTCGTGCATCTCGGCTGCAGTAATCCAAAAGAGCTGTATGTAATGGGAGTACAAAAAACTAATGTACATGGACCAGGAAAGGGACTTTGCGGTGATTATGTCTGGTGATCTGAAGGCAATAAAGTAATGTAACAAGGCAATAGCTAAAGTCAGATGGATGCTGGACTGTGTAGACAGAGGAATAACCAGGAATAAAAAGGAGGTGATAATGGCCTTGGTGAGGCCTCACCTCAAGTACTGTGTTTAGTTCTAGAGAGCGCATCTCATAAAGGACAGAGACAGAACGGAGGTGATCCAGAGCAACCAAATGGTTTGGGGTCTGTATCAGAAGACTTATGAGGAGAGGCTGAAGGATCTAAATATGTACACCCTGGAAGAGAGGAATTGCAGGGGAGATATGATACAGACTTTCAGATAGCTGAAAGGTTTTAATGATGCACAAACTTCAAACCTTTTCTGCTGGAAAGGAACCTGTAGAACTAGTGGTGTTGAAATGAAACTCCAGGGAAGGTGACTCAGAACCAATAACAGGAAATATTTCTTCATGGAGAAGGTGGTGGATGCCTAGAATGCCTTCTTGGAAGAGGTGATGAAGACAAAAACAGTAAATGAATTCAAAAGGTCATGGGATAAACACTATAGATCCCTAGAGGCTGGAAATTAAGAACAGGGTGCATGGGGGTTACACCTGCACAGAACAGCAGATATTACTCTTAACAGAAGGCATGAAGGTATCCTGCATGGAGCAGAAGTGATTACCCTTAACAGAAGACTTATGGGTAGCCTGCACGGAATGGTAGTTACAACTATAAGTAGCTTGCTGGGCAGGCTGGATAGACCATTTGGTCTTTATCTGCCATCACTACTATGGTACTATGTATCATAGAAAAAGACCAAAATGGCCCATACGGCCTGCCTAGGAAAGTGTTCAGGGTTGTAACTGCCATCCTCTTGCCACTAGGGATATTCTGTGTTTATCCTCTGCCTTTTTTAAATCCATTGCTATTTTCATTACCACCACTTCTTCCGGGAGGGCATTTCAGGCCTCCACCACCCTTTCCATGAAAAAAAATATTTCCTGATGCTGTTCCTCTCATGTACTTTAATGTCAGGACCTCTAGCTCTACAGCTTCCTTTCCACTGGAAAAAGATTTGCTTCTTGTTCATGATTAATACCATTTTATAATTTGAGTGCACATTATAAAGTAGGCTGGGCGTGTGCACAGTTTTAAGTGTGAGCGCACCCAGGTGTTTAAATCAGGTTTCTACTGCATAAGTCAAGGTATTTTAAAACTGGCGTGCATCCACTCCAAAATCAGTTTCACTAGTTTATGCACCAGTTCAACCAATATTAAGCTAAGTCCTCCAAACTTCCCTAGTTTAATAGCCTGCCCTCCTCCCCAGTTATCCCAGACCCTTTAAACCCCTCCAAAAAGGCTGTTTCTTTTTTGTTGTTTTTTACAATTATACCTCCTCCATAGCTGTAGTAAAGTTATGTGGCAGAGAACCTGGATGAGCACCGGGGCACTTAAGTATTTACACGCACATATCTTGTCCACACCCCAAAACACTCATGCCCCTCCCAGACCATGACCATATTACTCCTCCCAGTTACACCCCTGGGCCACCCCTAAATTCTCTGGCTAAATTCTAACTTCCTAATTTTTTAGCTGGCTAGAATATAGATGGATAAAGGCTGAATTTAACTTGGTAAGCTATTTAGAAGGATAACTATTTGTTAAGGATGCGGGCCCTTGAGCCGAGACGAGGTCGGCGCTATCACCAGGAGAGGGCCCCTGTTGGTCCTCATCGTCAGGAGGTGTTGCAGGCAGAGAAGACCCTACTGGAGTTTACCTATAGCAGCTCCCGTTCCCCGCAGGTTGAGCCCTTGGATACTGGGGCCAGCAGGACTTAGGCGGGGGTCTCTCAAGGTGTGGAACCAGAGGAGGAGGCTGAAGCGGCGTCGGGCAGGCAGAAGTGGAGGCAGGCAGCAGACAGAAGGAACCAGGAACAGGACGGGCAGTGAACAGGACGGGCAGTGAACAGGCATAGGCGGAGAAACAGGCAGGAGGTCAGGGCAGGTGGAGGTCAAGCAGAGTCAGGTTACCAGGCGGAGGTCGGGCAGGTGGAAGTCGAGCAGAGTCAGGCGGGCAGAGTCAAAACCAGGAGGTCAATCCGGAGGGATGAAGAGTAGGAGGGCATGGCACAGGAAACAAGGTGCAAGGCAGGAACGCTGGATCAGGAATCAACGCAGAACTTGCACTCTAAAGCAGAGCAGGAGCCACTGCTGAGGTAAAGTGCTAGAGGCAGGGCAGGGTATATATACCCGCCCTGCCTGACGTCATCTTCACGGACCGCGGGGAACTTTCCCGCCACGGGCCCTTTAAATTGGGAGCCAGACGCGGAGGTCAGGGTGGTAGCATGCTGGGCCGCGAGGGCAGGACGCTGTAGTGGCAGTCAGTGGAGGCCGCAGTAGGCAGCAACGGAGGAGGACCAGGCCTGGTTGCCTCCCAGAGGAGGTAAGGGGACCCGGCCGTGGGCAGCCGCGGCCAGGGATCCTAACACTATTATGTTATCCATCCAAATAGCTTTTGAATATAGACCTCTACATTTACTGAAATGGTATATTCTAGTCAGTCTTTTCTCAGTTTTTATGTGGTAAGGTCTGAGTGATCAGAACATGCTTTGAGTAGAGCCACAAGGAGGAGTGTGTGTTTCAGCTGTTGCTGAGGCAAGAAGTGAAAGCAACAAAGCAGACTTGCAGAGAGAACGCTCTACCCGTATAAGTTTTAGGAACTCTGTCAAGCAATTCTCAAATGTTTTCCCTGAAATGTATTAAACAGAATTCTTAATATGGCAGTTGTGCCAGTTCCTCAGTTGAGCATTGCTAGCTCCTAAGGAAGACCATTTTTTTAAACCAATGGATTTCCTGCTCCCATACTCCTCCCCCCACCCACCTCCACCACCTTCCTTCCTCTAAGCAGCTTCCTTTACAGTTACCAACGCACCTTTCCCACCTCTACCCACAGCTCCCTTGTACAGTTCCACCCCCTCCCCCTCCCCCTCTTACTTTTCCCTCTCCCTCGCCTCTTGTACAATTACTCATAATGATCGCCATATCACGTATATGACACCCCCCTCCTACACCACCCTACCCTCCATCCCCCCTCCCCATCTTGCCCCTTATTCCCCTGCCACCCTTCGCCTCCCTCAACCCCTCCTCCCCCACCTCCCCACTGCGCTTCACCCCCCACCCCCCTCGCACCACCTCCCCTTGTACATAATTAATTTCTGTCTAACTTTGTCTAATACTGTCTAATTTTGTCTAATATGGTTTATTATATGTATATATACTGTCTAATATGTCTAATATGTCTAACATGTCTAATATGGTTTATTATATGGTTTATTATATTTAGTATATGTCTAATTTTGTCTAATATGGTTTATTACATGTAATCTCGTTTAACTGTGACGCACGTTGGCACCACAGTAAAGTTAACTTACCTCTTAACTATCTATCTTTCCTCCACCTATCATTGTAATTTCCTTTCTCAGTTACATGTAAACCGACATGATGTTTTTTTACGAATGCCGGTATATAAAAGTTATAAAATAAATAAATAAATAAAATAAATTTGGAAAATCAGTAAAATGAACTGTGAGTGAGTACTTATAAAGCCAGAGAGATGCTTGCTTCCAGAGAGAAAGGAATAACCAGCAGGAAAAACATGATATTGCCCTTGTTCAGGTCCTTGGTGAGGCCTCACCTGGAGTTTTGCATTCAGTTCTGGAGTCCGTATCTCAAAGGATAAAGACAGGATGGAAGCAGGCCAGAGAAAGGTGACCAAAATAGAGTGGGGTCTGTATTGGAAAACCTAGAGGAGAGGCTGAAGGATCTAAATATGTGGCAGAGAGGTGCAGGGGAGATATGATACAGACCTTGGTTATGGTTATGGTTGGTTTATTTTATATCCCACCTATGCAGAAGCCCTAGGCAGCTTACAAAATAACATACATAATAACCTTCAGATACCTGAAAAGTTTTAATGATGCACGGACATCAAATCTTTTCCATTGGAAAGAAAACTGTAGAACTAGGGGGTCATAATATAAAACTCCAAGGTGGAAATCTGAGAAACAACATCAGAAAATATTTTATCACAGAGAGGGTTGAGGATGCAAAGAATGCCCTCCCGGAAGAGGTGATGAAGGGTGGAGGTGGATGCCTAGAGGCTAGAGGCTGGAAATGATGAAATAGGGTAACCTATATTAACTTTAGATCTACATTTCTGCTTGAGGTTAAACTGTATGGTGCGGCAGTTACTACTCTTAACAGAAGGCATGGAGGTAACCGACACAGAGTGGTAGTTAGTACCCTTAACAGAAAGAATGAGGGTAACCTGGCCAGAGAGGAAGTTATTATCCTTAACAGAAAACATGGGGGTAACCTGAATGGTATGGAGAAGTAGTTACACCGAATATTTCAAAATAAAATATCTTTTTTAATCAGAGTGCTAGAACTCAGTAAGTGAAAGAACTTGTCGCACTCTAGCTACACCAGTGTGCATTATGTAGCTTAAAGATGAAGGGGATGTAAATCCACATTGTAGAAGTACAAAATTTATATTATGTCTAATAATTTCAGAAGGTCATTCAGAATGTAATAATTCTCATCTGGAAAAGCTAAGAGAAGCAAAGATGCAAATGTAAGGAAAAAAAACAGCAAATACAGTAAACCGGTGGGGGAGAAGACATTTTTAGATATGCTAATGATAGGAGGAAGTACAAAAATGGCATTGTGAGACTCAGAGGTAAAGATGAGGAATATGTAGAGTCTGATGAGAAAAAAGCAAAATTGCTTTACTGGTATTTCTGTTTGGTGTTCACTGTGGAAAGGCCAAGAGCAGGACCATATAAAACAAACACAAATAGGATTGAAAGTGAAGCAAATCTCAATTTTCAAAAAAGTGTGCTCCTGAGAAGGTAATAAAGCGATGGGTTCAGATGGAGCACATCCAAGGGTTTTAAGGAAACTTAGAGAAGTTCTGGCAGTTCAACTGGCTGACCTTTTCAATGCTTTTTTTGAGCTGTGAGTAGCTCTAGAGATCTGGAGACAGGCAGGCATAGTTCCTTATCACAAAAGTGGAAGTAAGGAGGAGGCTGACAGCTGTCCTGGCTCCACAGGTGTTTTTCTCTTT
Source organism: Rhinatrema bivittatum (assembly GCF_901001135.1). Taxonomy (NCBI): domain Eukaryota; kingdom Metazoa; phylum Chordata; class Amphibia; order Gymnophiona; family Rhinatrematidae; genus Rhinatrema; species Rhinatrema bivittatum. The sequence goes on along the minus strand of NC_042616.1, from coordinate 97,735,556 downwards.
ATTCACTGTTGTTCTGTTTTCACAGTGTCCTGTTTCCACAGCAGCCTTTCTGTTTCTGTTGCTAATGTTGTTGTTCATGCTTTATTCTGCATAGATTCTTGTTTACGCTTATACTACCAACTGATGGTCAGCCTGCATATTCACTGTTTCTGCTATACTCAATGCAACTAGATCTAAAGGGTTATCCTCTGACTTGGAAGCAGGGGCTCCTGGGTGTTTTTCCATGTGTGTTTTCAGTCTGCTCTGACCAGCTCTGGCCAGCCTGTGTGATTCAACACTATTCTGGCCAACCCTGCAAAACAAACCTCGTTTTACCTGTCTTTATTTCTGTGGCCCAGACTGCTTTAGTCACTGTAATCTCCAGTTTATGCACAGTAAAACTTTGTTTATTTGTTTTGTCTGGTAATAAATTTTGGAGTTGAAGGATCTGCTTCCTCTGTCTGCAAGTAAAGACCAAACTAACTGCCTGATTCACTAAGGCTTTTCTCCCATTCTGTGTCTATGGGAAAATACCATAATGAATCAGACTCTAAGATAACTGCTTACCTTGTGCATAGGAAATGCAAGGGGAAGACAGAATAGGAATGACAAGTAATTAATCTGACCTCTGTGGTGAGCAAATTAATGGAATTTCTACTAAAACAGAGGATAGTACAATTTCTGGAATTTAATGGATTACAAGAGCCAAGTGGTATGGCTTTACCAAAGTAGGTCTTGTCAGATAAATCTGATCAATTTCTTTGATTGGGAGACCAGAGAGTTGGATCAGGGAAGACCCCTAGATGAAGTGTGCTTGGATTTCAGTGAGGTCTCTGACATGATTCCACGTAGGTGACATAAATAAATTGAGCATCCTTGGTATAGGTCCTAAAGTAACTGACTGGGTTACGAACCAATTGAGTGGGAGGTGACAAAGTGTAGTGATAGAGGTCACTCTGAGGAGATGGACATTACTAGTGATGCGCTGTAGGGGCTGGTCCTTGGACAGTTTCAACATTTTTCAACATTTTTGTGAGCAACATTTTTGTGAGCAACATAACAGAAGGATTATTGGAAAATGTTTATCTTTTTATGGATGACATCAACAATCACAACAGGGTAGACAGCCAGGAAGGTGTGAAAACATGAGAAGGGATTTAGTTAAGCTCAGGGAATGGCCTAGGCTCTGACAGCTATTTAATGCTAAAACATTCAGAGTTATGCATTTAGGATGCAGAAACCCAGGGATGAAATTTTTGTAAGCACAAAAGAACAAGCTATGGGGTGATCATCCTGGATGATCTTAAGCTGGCCAAACAACTGGATAGGGCAATGGCAAAAGCCAGACAGATGCTTAGGTACATATGGGAGAGAAATAGTCAGCAGAAAAAAGGAGGTAATATTGCCCCTATATGAGTTCCTGATGAGACTTCATTTGGAATACCATATACAGTCCTAAAGACTACATCTTCTAAAAAATATAAACCAGTTAGAGTTGATCCAGAGAGTGGCTATTAAAATGATCAGTGTTCTTCATTCTAAAGCATATAGGGACAGGCTTAAATATCTAAACATGTATACCCTTAGAGGAAAGGCAAGATAGGGGAGATATGATAGAAATATTTAACTACCTCCAAGGTTTTTATGCAGAGGAGGCGGGCCTCTTTCAAAGAAAGGAGACTGTACAATGAGGAGTTATTAAATGAGGATGAAAAGGGGTAGACCCAAAAAAATTAAAGAAATATTTTATTCAGAGAGGGTAGTAGATACATGGAACAGTTTCCTAGCGGAGGTAGTGGAGACAAGGAGAGTATCTGAATTCAAGAAAGCATGGAATAAGTACAGATAATCTCTAAGGGAGTGGTAAGGAATGTAAAGCTGAATAGTTGATGTGGATGGGCAGACTAGATAGATCATAATGGTCTTTTTCTGCTGTCATTTTTCTAGGATCACTGCTGTAATAAGTGTGGGTAGTCTAGTAAAAGAACATTGTAGGCCTTCTTAGTTTTGGTCTAGAACAGCAGGCTAGGCATTGAGAGATTCTTTGAGGTCAACAATTCATTTTGTTTGACTACAGAACTCTCTTCAGAGAGCTTTGAAGCTCTTCCAGACTGTGTTCTCCTACTGTTCTACCTACAAAACAGGCTGATATCATATAGGCCCCTATCTGACCAGATTCTTTATTATCTTGGAGGCCCCACGCATATGTGCTGCCATTTTGTCATATTGCCACCACCGGGATCAAAGCTATCCTTGGCCTCAGCACTACAGGTGGCTTGTACTGGGTGAATGGCTGGATGTGGGTGAATTCCAGATTCAGTGCTGGCAGATTTCCTTCCCTGGCATCAAGAGGAAAGATATGGTAGGGCATGGATGATGTGACAAATGAAGGTTTTGTGGCTACTGTAACTAGAGCCGTTATTGGAAATGTAAAATAGAGGACAAGGGAGAGACAGAAAAAGGGGGAGTATGGCAAAGAAAGAGGAAAAAACAACAGAGAAAAAACTCCAACTCACACCTGATTATGCATGTAAAAAATATATACACATTCCTTTATACAACACAAATGTAGTTCCGTTTGTGGTCATAAGGGGCCCAATCTCATCCTCCTCCATCTATAAGAAAAGCCATCGCAGCAGCAATCCTCAACGGAAAGCCAGAGACAGTGAATGTCATCGCTTACCCAGAGACCCCCACTCTTAGCTATTGCAATTTTTCCCTCTCGAAACCTGCGACTACCACCTTTGCAGCATCCACATTCTTTTGCAGCACAATGAGCAGAAGTCAGGCCTGGTAATCAAAACCAGGACTTCTCCACGGCAGGGGTTAGACTGGCAAACCATGGATCAGATAAAGAAATAGGAGTAAAATATTTTTTATATTTCCTAGTCATGTCCCTAAATGTTAGGAGTGATGCATTATTACTACCATAGGGGCCGATGCAATACAATGCGCTCAGCCAAGCGCACTGTTAACCCGCAGTTGGATGCGGGTAGAATAGGCGCTAATCAATCCCCTAATGCAATAAGGGGATTAACGCATATTCAACCCGCGTCCAACGCGGAGTGAATCTAATAGCGCTCATCACATGCAAATGCATGTGAATGAGACTATTAGGCATTCACTCCCGATGCAAAAAAAAAAAGTGTGTCTCGGACACACATTTAACTGTCATCTATTAACTCCTGCCTGGAGCAGGCGTTAATAACTGAGCGCAACTGAAAAATAAAAGAAACAAAAAAAGTAAAAAAAACAAATAGACAAGTCCATATATGTTTGAAAACTTGTACAGTATGCACTTTTACATTCTGAGTTCATGCATTCTACATATAGTGTCTAGCACTAACCATTGGTCCATCGGACAGTTCCCCTTTTAAGTAATAAAATAACATTTTTTTTAAGCACTGTCATCTGCTTCCTGGGCTAGAATATTTTGATATTCTTCTGCTGATTTGCTACCTTTTCTCACATAATCTCTCTATTCAAGGTTGCTCACTTTTTAACATTAAAAAGTTGGCTAGCTAGACTTGGCCCTTGCCTTCATCTGTCCTCTTCCTCAGTCCCTCTGCCCCAAACTACCATCCACTAACCTTATTCTTCCCATCTCCCATGGTCATTTCTTGTTATGCAGTGGCTGTCCTAAGCCTAGCCATAGAGGTAATAGCAGTGGCAGCAACCAGGTATGCTCCCAGGCCCCACAGTAACCATATCCCCTTTTGACTTCTGTACAGGAGGTGGGGCCTCGGGGCAGAGCACATGCTAACTCAGACTCTGGTCTCGGATGGCCCCTCCACATTAAGAAAATGTCAGTATTCAAACATTAAATGGATCCCATGCTACTAATGCCAGTAATAGCAGTGGCAATTCCCTAGGTGAGCTTGATTAATAGCAGTTTATGGACTTCTCCTCTAGGAACTTATCCAAACCTTTTTTAAACCCAGGTACACTCACTGCCGTAACCACATCTTCCAGCAATGAATTCCAGAGCTTAACTGTGTGTTGAGTAAAACAGAATTTTCTCCAATTTGTTTTAAATGTGCTGCTTGTTAACTTCATGGAGTGCCCTCCTGTCCTTCAATTATCTGAAAGAGTAAATAACCGATTCACATTTACCCATTCGAGTCCTCTCATGATTTTATAGACCTCTATCATATTTATTTATTTTATTTATTTAACATTTTTCTATACCGACCTTCATGGTTAAATACCATATCAGATCGGTTCATATCAGATCATATCCCTTCAGCCGGTCTTTTGTGGCACCTCCATTCCATCATTAGGGGGAGCCAAAGCCAGACGCCTAGTGCAAACTGAACTAGAATACTATAAACTAGGACTAAGAGGACTTTATGCCTGCAAATATCATCCATAGCGAAAACCCATAATCTTATAGCCCAACGTAGTTTTCCCAAAAGAGATAGCAAATATGGAGCTTAAACTCAGGACTATCCTGGTAAATCTGGGATATCTGATAACCCTACACAGGGGTCAATAGATAATATTGTTGGTGTGGCTCTCTTTCTGTTTACCAGGAATTGGCAATCCTCTGCTGCAATGCAAGTCTGCTGGCCTATCAGAGCAGCATGAAGAATGATGGCATCTGACCCTTGAAGAATGAGGTTATTGCCAAACTTAAGCCCTGAAGGGGGTGCTATGGCATCCAGTTACAAAACATATCCAGTGTAAGGCTGATACCTAGGAGCAACCAGAAAACCAGCTGCGGCAGCCAGAACATCATAGATAGGTAAACGCCATCACATCTGTCCATTCTTCTTTGCTAATGCAACACCATAGACATCAAGTGATCTCCTGCTTTGCCATAATTTTTCCACCATTAAGGATTCCCCATATTTACTTCAATTTTGTTACTGTTCTTGCCCCCACCATTTCTACTGGGGGACTGTCTCTGAATTCATTACCATTTTGGGAAGAAATATTTCTTTTTGTCTCTCCTGAGTCTACCCCTTTTCCAGTTTATATATTTAGAATATAAAGACGCTGTAGTAAACCAGGGAAAGAGGAAAAACCTGCTTTACAAAAAAGGACTATAGACATAGGGGTTTTTCAGTTCAGACAGAAGATGAAAAAGAAGCGAGTACACAAGTTCAGCCTCTTTCTGCTTTATATTGGGGTTTTTTGAACCTTAAATGAACTCCATAAAAGTTTTAGAGTTTCTTTAGATATAATCTTCCTCCCTCTCCCTCTGTTATATCTGAGCACTAAAACTGTCACAATTTTCTAACTTCTCCTGCCTGTTCTCTATCCTACCAGTGCTTCTCTCCTATTTTTATTTTTTTTTAAGAAATTATACACTAACTCCTATAATTTTTCCTGCTCTCGAATACTTTGAAAATACTTGTGTTGACTCTCATGGACCAATGATGTGGTCACCACATCTCAAAAGGTTATAGCAGAATTAACAAAGGTACAGAGAAGGGCAATAAAAATGATAAAGGGGATGGAATGATTCCCTTATGAGGAAAGGCTAAAGATGTTAGGACTCTTCAGCTTGGAGAAGAGATGGCTGAGGGGAGATATGATAGAGGTCTATAAAATATTGAGTGGAATGGAACAAGTAAACGTTAATCAGTTGTTTACTCTTTCAAAGAGTACAAAGACTAGGGGACACACAATGAAGTTACTAGTTATTTCAAACTAATAAGAGAAAATATTTTTTTACTCAATGCATAATTAAGCTCTGGAGTTCATAGCCAGAAGATGTGATGAAAGCTATTAGTGTAGCTGCATTTAAAAATGATTTGGACAAGTTCCTGGAGAAAAAAGTCAATAAACAATTATTACTGTGGACTTGGGCAAATTCACTGCTTATCCAAGCAGCCTGGAATCTGTCTACCCCTTTGGGATCCTGCCAGGTACTTGTGACCTGGATTGGCCATTGTTAGAAACAGGATACTGGACCTTTGGCTGACCCAACATGGTGAGTTTTATGTTCTTATATAAGAAGTTCGTACAAGATTGGCTGAGCTCAATTCACAATACCTATGTCAGCAGTTAGAGCAGGACCTGTGCCCTTCCACCCTTCAAAGTCACTATGGCCCTGGCATTTTTGGCCACTGGCACCTTCCAGACACTACTAGGAGTCACAGCTGGAATAAACCAGTCAACTACCTCCATATGTACCGATCAGTTTCTATCTGCTTTTCTTAGGAAAACACTTCATTGAATATCTTTTCTTCTGAGAAGACAGCAACAGCAACAAATTATGATTGATTTCTACCAAATTGTGTGCTTCCTTTCAGTTTTGGGGCTATCGATTACACTTACATCCCTATAAGAGTACCAATGGGTGACAAGGTCACCTTCCGCAACCGCAAGGGATTTCCACGCCCTTAATATAAAGGTGGTCTGTGATGCCAAGGCGATCATCATAGACATAGTGCCCATGTTTCTGAGATCATGTCACAATGCCTACATCCTCTTACACTCAGGAATTCATGACCACTTCCAGGAAGGTCACATCACTGGTGGATGGTTTCTAGGTAGGTATGCTGCTCTCGCTATAACCACATAGCTACTAACCTCGGCCTCTTTTCTCTCCCTGATATTAAAGTGGACTTATCACTTAGGCCCAGGAGGCCTGCTTCAGCCTCTACCTGGAAAGAGGCCCACTGTCTACCACCATGTGATATCTCACTCAGTTTTTCTCTGCCTTCTTCCTTTTAGGTAATAGAGGATATCTATTCAAAACCTAGCTCATGATCCCGCTGGCATACTCACAGATTTCAGTAGATGTATACTACAACAGGGCCCACAGGGCAGTCATAGAGATAACTTTTGGCCTACTAACTTTTGGTCTAAAGTATACTACTCAACAGACTTCTAATTATGCTGTTTTGAAACAGTCAAAAACGTATTCAGTGCGGTCAAAAAGAATTCAGACTTTGCAGGAGACAGAAACCAATTATATTTTCTATTATCAGACCCTGCTTCATCTCTGGCCCCACCTTGAAAGAGCTGTTTACTCACCTAGATATGCAGCTTTTATTTGCCTTCCAAATCCTCTACCCTGGATCTATTTACTGCAGTTCAAGCAGGGGTAAGTCCTTGCGGCCTCCATTTTGGCTATAAAGCTCCCATTCTTTCGTATATTTATTTATTTATTTATTTATTTATTTATTTATTTGGAATTTTTTTATATACCGATGTTTAGCAGTTAGCCTTCACCCCGGTTTACAGTAGAACAGAACTTGTTACAAAGAACAGGTCATCGAAACTTTTAACTGAACATAGAATAGCAGATGTTGATCACATTTAGCTGGGGGCTCACATGGTCAACTCGGGTTTACAGAGCAACAAAACTTGTTACATAGGGCAGGTCAACGAAACTTTTAACTGAACATAGAATAGCAGATGTTGATAACATTTAACTAGGGACTCACATGGTCAACTAGGGTTTAAAAATAAGCCTAGACTGATGGCAGGTTTCTAAGATACAGGATTGGTAGGCAGGGAGAGGGGGGCGGAAGAGCAGGCCGGAGGGGGGGGGGGGGAGGGGAAAAGCGGGAGATGGGAGTGTTGACTCGGGTGACGTTGTAGAAGATCTTTGCAGGGGGGGGAATTGAAGTGGGAGAACGGGGGGGAGGGCAGGGGGGGAGTGAAGCATCGATAATAATAGAGCGATCATCTGTTATGGAAGTTGTTGATGGAGGTATTTGAAGGCGGGGTGAAGTGGTTTAGCCTATTCCATCTCTGAATGTTTGGCTGAAGATCCATGTTTTCAGTTCTTTTTTAAAGGATTTGTTTTCAGTAATGGAGCTGAGGTAATGTGGTAGAGCGTTCCATAGGTTTGGTCCAGCTATGGAGAAAGCTCTGTTTCTGGTGCTTGTAAGCTTCACCATGGGATAAGGGGGTATGTCTATTAGTAATTTGCGGGCAGATCTGGTGTTTCGTTGAGGTTTGTGAAGGTGGATCATGTTGCTGAGTGAGGTGTTGTCCGTTTTGTTTAAGGCGTTGTGTACAATTGTAATGGTTTTGTATTCAGTTCTCTGCGCGATGGGTAGCCAGTGGAGACTTCTTAAAACAGGGGTGATGTGATCCGATTTTTTTTTTGCCGGTTAGTACTCTGGCAGCGGCGTTTTGCAGTAGTTGTAGTGGTTTTATGGTAGATTTAGGAAGGCCTAGCAGTATCGAGTTGCAGTAATCAAGGCTGCTGAATATCAGAGAGGAGAGAAAATGGTATAGGAGAGAAATGGTATAGGAGAGAATATCAGAGAGGAGAGAAAGTGGTATAGGAGAGAAAATGTATTTTTTAGGGATGTGAATCGTTTTAGGACGATTAAAATTATCGTCCGATAATTTTAATATCGTCTTAAACCGTTATGGAACACAATACAATAGAGATTCTAACGATTTATCGTTATAAATCGTTAGAATCGTGAGCCGGCACACTAAAACCCCCTAAAACCCACCCCCGACCCTTTAAATTAAATCCCCCACCCTCCCGAACCCCCCCCAAATGAGTTAAATAACCTGCGGGTCCAGCGGCGGTCCGGAACGGCAGCGGTCCGGAACGGGCTCCTGCTCCTGAATCTTGTTGTCTTCAGCCGGCGCCATTTTCCAAAATGGCGCCGAAAAATGGCGGCGGCCATAGACGAACACGATTGGACGGCAGGAGGTCCTTCCGGACCCCCGCTGGACTTTTGGCAAGTCTCGTGGGGGTCAGGAGGCCCCCCACAAGCTGGCCAAAAGTTCCTGGAGGTCCAGCGGGGGTCAGGGAGCGATTTCCCACCGCGAATCATTTTCGTACGGAAAATGGCGCCGGCAGGAGATCGACTGCAGGAGGTCGTTCAGCGAGGCGCCGGAACCCTCGCTGAACGACCTCCTGCAGTCGATCTCCTGCCGGCGCCATTTTCCGTACGAAAACGATTCGCGGCGGGAAATCGCTCCCTGACCCCCGCTGGACCTCCAGGAACTTTTGGCCAGCTTGTGGGGGGCCTCCTGACCCCCACGAGACTTGCCAAAAGTCCAACGGGGGTCCGGAAGGACCTCCTGCCGTCCAATCGTGTTCGTCTATGGCCGCCGCCATTTTTCGGCGCCATTTTGGAAAATGGCGCCGGCTGAAGACAACAAGATTCAGGAGCAGGAGCCCGTTCCGGACGGCTGCCGTTCCGGACCGCCGCTGGACCCGCAGGTTATTTAACTCATTTGGGGGGGGTTCGGGAGGGTGGGGGATTTAATTTAAAGGGTCGGGGGTGGGTTTTAGGGGGTTTTAATGTGCCGGTTTTGCGATTTTTAGATTTTTAGATTTTTCACGATTTTTCACGATATTTTACCCCCCCAAACGGCAACAATACGATTCCCTCCCTCTCCCAGCCGAAATCGATCGTTAAGACGATCGAGGACACGATTCACATCCCTAGTATTTTTTATTTTCCTTTCCTCCCATGGAAAATCATGGAAGGCAGCTCTTGCTGCCACTTGGAAACAGAAAAAAAATCTACTCAGGCAACAGCTAGGAGACAGTACAGGTTCATCAATATTTCTCTCCTTTTAAAAAGACAGTATTGTGATCACTGCAATACAGTGCAACAACAGACTATAAGTTTTTCAATAACTACTAAAAAACTAGTAAACCTTACAATACATGTATTAAACTGACCTATACAATTTTTCAAAAGCTCGGCTATGCGGCTGAAAAGAAAAGGCCGCTGTCAGCTGGACTGCATGGCTGAAGAGGAGAAGGCGACTGTCAGCTGGGCCATGCAGCAGAACAGAGGAGGCATCTGTCAACTAGTTTGCGAGGCATAAAAGAGAAGGCCATTGTCTCCGGGACCGTGTGGCCAAAGAGAAGAGTCTCCGTCAGCTGGGCCACTCGACAGAAAAGAGGCTGTTGCTGGGAGCTGCTCCATGAAAGAGACTCTTGCACCTATAGGGCTTCAGGGCCAAAAGAGGCTGTTGTGCCCGTGAGTTGTATGGCAAGATGGCTGCTGTATCAGTGTGGCCACATGGCTGAAGAAAGAAGGCTGATACTACCTGCACCCTGTATGTTCCCTAGAGAGAGAGAGTGAGTATGGGTATGAGTAAATAGAATGTAAGACAGCATGTCTATGTGTGTGTGAGAGACATTGCACAGGTATGTTCTGGGGAGAGAGAAAGCAAGTGTTTGTGTTTGAGAGAGATCCTATATATGTGAGATGGAGTTGTATGTATGTGTGAGTGAGCATATGTGTGAGCAAATAACATGCAGGAGACCATGTGTGTGAACATGTGTAGAAGCATGTGTGTATGTGAGCAAATAGCATGTAAGACTGCATGTGTGTGTGTGTGTGTGTGTGTGAGTGAGAGTGAGAGAGAGCAACTGTGTAGGCTTGAGGACGTCTCTGTTTGTATGTTCTGTGGAGAGAGAGGGCGAGTATGCGTAAGAGAAAATGTGTGTGCATGTATGTGTGTTATAAAGTACGTGAGAGAGCATATGTATGTGAGAGAGAAAGCATGTGTATGTATATGTGAGAGAGCATATGAGAGAGAGAGAGGGAGAACATGTATGAGTAAGCAAGTGTATTCGAAATGTGTGTGTGTTGGAGAATATGGGTATATGAGAGAGACAGGAGGAATTTGTACCACCCCCTCCCTGAACTAATCCATGACAATCTCAGGGTGACTAGAAATCAATAGTTCCCAGGTATAGAGAGCAGGGGATTTTTTTTTTATCGTTATTAGTTTTAATTTTGGGGTGTTATTTGATGTGTCTTCTATTTAAAAATATTTATTTGATTTATATTCTGTTTTAATGGTATTTGGGAATAATTTTTTTTAAATTAATTATTGGATATTATTTTCATCAGTTGATTTCAAATATTTATTCTTTTTATGATTATGGTTTTACTGTTATGATTGATGGTTTATATATCTTGATTTTGTTTGATTTTTAATGAGAAATTGTGATGTTTCTGTTTTTTTATTCTTTTGTTATGAATTCCAATTCCGTTTTTGTCTGCATGTTTCTAGTTATACTTTATGTCTCTTTATTCTGTATTTGGTGAGGGTCTATCTGAGTTCTTCGGGGCAGATTTCAAAAAAATACGCGAGCGTGTACTTTTGTTCGCACACCCGGCGCAAACAAGAGTACGCCGGATTTTAATAGATACGTGCATAGCCGCGCATATCTTTTAAAATCCGGGGTCGGCACGCGCAAGGGTGTGAACATTTGTGCACCTCGCGCACGCTGAGCCCTGCGCACGCTGCCCGTTCCCTCCGAGGCCGCTCGGAAATCGGAGCAGCCTCGGAGGGAACTTTCCTTCAGCCTCCCCCCACCTTCCCCTCCCGTCCCCTCCCTTCCCCTACCTAACCCTCCCCCCAGCCCTATATAAACCCCCCCTACCTTTATTATAAACAATACGCCTGCCAAAGGCAGGCATAACTTGCGCACACCGGCCAGCCACCGGCGCGCGATTCCCCAGCCCAGGAGCAGTTTCGGAGGCCTCGGCCATACCCCCGGGCTGGAACCACGCCCACGGCCCCGCCCCCGGATGATGCGCCGCCGCGACACGCCCCCCACGACACGCGCGTCCCGGGGCTTGCGCACGCCGCCGAGCCTATTCAACATAGGCTTGGCGCGCGCAGGGGGAGTTTGGGTCAGGTTTTCGGGGGGTACAAGCGTATCTTATGCGCATACCCTTTTGAAAATCTGCCCTTTCATGTGTGACTGAGGTGAGATATTCTGCTAGCATGTAGGTTCTGTGTAGGGATCTATAACAGCTTGGCTTGTTTTGCTTTCCTAAAATCAGGTGCATTGGTGTTTTAGGGCCTGGTGTAATATTTGCAGTGTTGCCTTTTCATAGATAGGGTTGTTAATGTTTGAGTGATGGTAGTTAGTGCTGTTTTCATATGGCAGGTTTACTATATTTTAATTAAAGTTTACTTAAAGTTTTCTGAGGGCTGACATGCTTTACAACAGTCCCATTACCATTTAGCTGTATGTGTCTTTTTTGCAGAGTTTTCTGGTTGGTACCACAGCAGGGCATGTAAATAATACATGTTCTAAGAGTGATATTTGTACCTTAGAACACTGAATATTCTTTTTCATGTAAAATCTATTACTATAAATGCATATTTTTAAATTATTTGTGGGAAGGGTGGGGCCAGGAGTGTGTGCAAGGGTGTAAGGTTCGCCTATGACACCTGATAGCCTTGCACAAGCTCTGGATGCACTGACTCCACAAGAGAAAGCAGGATTCCATCTGGAGCTGTGTACTTTGAGTTAGCGGTTCTCGCCAGTCTCAGCCAGAGCTTAATTTTCTCTTTTTATAAGCCCAGGGAACAGTATGGGTCACTTCTGGTCCTCTCTCCCCTGGAGTTGGTAGGCAGAGCAGAGTCTGGGGAGCCATAAAAGCAGCAGACTGTGTAGCCTGCAATCGATGGGAATGCATAGAGTGGTGGGAGGGTTGCGGAGAAGTGAAGGCAAGCTACAGGCACAGGAAGGAAGGGGGTAAGTAAGCCAGGAGGAAGTGCCTATGCAGTGTTGGGGAGGCTTCTGTCTGAGGTGACTGTACTGAGCTCTGAGAGAAGCAGCTGACTGTGGTACCACCGAGTCTCCTAGAGAATGGGATTGGGCGGGGACTGCTGCAGAATAGGGAAGGGCTGGCAGCAAGCAAAAATTTTACACCATGATGCAGCAATGCTGGACTGGGGGCACTCACTATCGGGCCAATACAGTAAAGCGCGGCCGTGGTTACCCTGTTTTTAACCCGCTTTGGACGCATAAGGCTAGCCCGTGATTCAGTATCCGGTTTTACGCGTCCTTACCACTTGCCGAAATAGACGCGTATCCGTGTCCACCCGCCACATGTATATGATATGTTAATGATCGATTTAGCTATTCCCTCCGATACAGTAATGTGCGCCCAGACTATCGCCTTTTTAACCAGCTTATTTGCCGCATCTTTAACCTGCATATTTACCGCCTACCCTGACCCTGGCGTTAGTGTGGTGTTCAGTCAGCTTCATACCGGACAGCGCCATGGACAACATGTATATACTGGCTCTGGTGTTATTTTTCATTTGGTTGAGAAGCAGAATGAGAAATGGTCAATTGAGAAATGCTCGAAATGCTTGGCAGAGTGGGGAGGCAAACAGGGGAGCCCAGCAGCAAGAAGAACCCATCCAACCGGAGAACCCAGCAGCAAGACCAGAGGAGATATGTGATATGTTTCTGTTGAACTGTACCATCCATCCACCTCTGGGCGTCTCTGAAGCTCCGGACATGGACGCCTTTATGGACGCCTTTACGGACAGCGGAGAGATGGGCATCCGCTAGGCATCCTGAGGCTCCGGGTCCAGCGGAGACATGGACGCCTCTACGGACGTCGGAGAGATGGGTGTTCGCTAGACATCCTGAAGCTCCGGGTCCAGCAGAGACATGGACGCCTCTATGGACACCGGAGAGATGGGCGTCCGCTAGGCGTCCTGAGGCTCCAGGTCCAGCGAAGACATGGACGCCTCTACGGACGCCTATACGGAGTCTCTACGGATGCCTATAAGGAAAACTCAACCAAGACAGAAGAGGAGTTCATGGAATACTACGGTAAAATGGACCAGACAGGCAGAAGCACAGAACCTCGTACAGACAGCGGGGCATTTCAGTCATGGACGTCCTGAAAGAGACAGGAACGTCCATGAACGGAAACCGCGACCTCAGACATCCGTCACGGCGTCTGCTCATGGACCTTCCCGCCTGTATCCAGGCATCCATGTTCGGAGGCCTGCTGCTTTGAGCGCCCGGCTGGACGTCCAAGGTCGCGGCTTGGATGTCCGGCCCGGCGCTCAAGGCAACGGGGCCTACAGGCGGGAAGGTCCATGAACGGAAGCCGTGACCTCGGCGTCCTTTCATGGACCTTCACGCCTGTAGGCCCTGCTGCCTTGAGCGCCTGGCCGGACATCCAAGGTCGCGGCTTGGACATCTGGCCGGGCACTCAAGGCAGCAGGATCTGTAGAAAAGAACCATCCACTTGCCTGGTGGAATAACATTTGAAATGACATTTGAAATGACAGGTACCAGCGCACCCTGGATACTGTATAGGTGCTGCATACCACCCTATACAGTAAAATGGATTGCGAACGCCTACTGCTTCATTGACGCGCTTTGGACGCCGCTTGGATTTGCGTCTAATTTGAATACTGAATAGAGCGGCTTGTGAATCAAGATGTGCGAGCGGCAAACGAGGGTGCGCCCGGCACTGCCGCACTGTTTCTTATGCGTCCTTACTGTAACGGCCCGTATATGAGCACATAAGCAACAGCACAACAGTTGCATGTCAGAGAGTATGTTTGTATGTCTGTATCAGAGAGAGACACACCCCCATACACATTTTCAGCTAAATTTTAAAAGGAGCGTGCTTGCACCAATATTGGCGCTTGAGCAGAAATACCCTTAATTTTATATTGTGCATGCAAGTTCATGCGTATCATTTAAAATATGCAGCCTTTATGCACATATTTTAACATGCTTGTACAAGTGACAGAGAGAGACAGACAGAAAGATTCTGTTAGAGAAACAATCTGACATTCTATATATATCTCCGACTGTAAGAGGGGGCACTTTCAATTCAGGCTGGGTTTTGAGGGGCAGGCGGTGTTACAAGGGCCTACAGACCCTTGATCCTTAGATGTAACACCCTCCCCCCCAAAACCCACCCTGATTTGAAAGTGCCACTCTTTCAGTGGGATATATATAGTGTCACTCTCTCTCTCTCTCCCCCCCACCCTATCCCCCCATCCCCTGTGTCCAGGAACCCTCTGGTTCTTCGTCCTGTAAGCCCCACACTGGAGTCCGAACCTTGCTTCTCATCAGGACCAGCAGTAAAGTTATGCAGGTAACGTCCCAACGCGCGCCATGATCAGTCTTTGCAAACTTTGGGGTTACACACTTAAACCTTGCCCCACACCTTTTCTGACTCCTTATTCTTGACACATGCACAGGTATGTATGCACATACTTCCTGGCTTCTTAAAATTGACATTGCTTGCACGCGGCCCACATACATGTGTTTGGAGCCATTTTTGCACGAGCAACGCTTTTAAAATCTACCTGTTTGTAAGAGAGAGTGTGTGTATGGCTATCTTTGTCTCTGACTCAGTGTGTCTTTGTGAGTGTCAGCATGTATGTGCCAATAAAGTTTCTGCAATCTAAAATAATCTATTTGTGACTCTGGGTATGGGTCTGACACTGGCTGGCTGTGTCATTGCTTGCAACTGGTGCAAGAGCCAGTCCAGGGTTCTAGGATAAATCTCTATAAGAGAATATACACAGATGTGTTTGGGGCCCAACCAATTTGCATGGATGGAACGGGTGCTGCAGATCTGTTCACCCCTGGTCTAGAATGTGTTCAGCTTCTTAGCTATTTAGGAAAGATGAAGTTTTATTTGGGAGATATTTTGGCTCAATTCTGCCAGGTTCCAGGGCTGACTTGGCGTGACACATGAACTGCAGGGAAAGTGCACGAGAGTGCCAGATATCCCATGGGCTGGTTTTGCAAAAAATTCCTTGGGGCAATATTTTCCTGCAATCCGCTCCAGGTGGCCAGCCTGGTCTGAGGAACACCAGGAGGAAGGAGGAGGGGACTACATTTACAGGCCAGTACAGTGCAGTACAGTGCACTCCAGTGGAGCACACTGTTAACCCGTGTTTGGACGCGCGTTTTCGACGCGCTAGCTTTACCCCTTATTCAGTAAGGGGTAATAGCGCGTCGAAAACGCGCATCCAACCCCCCGAAACTAATAGCGCCCGCAACATGGAAATGCATGTTGATGGCCCTATTAGTATTTCCCTCGTGATTCAGTAAGTAAAATGTGCAGCCAAGCCGCATATTTTACTTTCAGAAATTAGCGCCTACCCAAAGGTAGGCGCTAATTTCTGCCGGCACCGGGAAAGTGCACAGAAAAGCAGTTTTTACTGCTTTTCTGTACACCCTCCGACTTAATATCATAATGATATTAAGTCGGAGGTCCCGAAAGTTAAAAATAATTTTTAAAAAAATTAAAATTGGCCCTCGGCTCGCGGGTTGAAAACCGGACGCTCAATTTTGCCGGCGTCGTTTCTCAAACCCGCTAACAGCCGCTGCTGCTGTCAAAAAAGAGGCGCTAGGGACGCGCTAGTGACCCTAGCGCCTCTTTTTACCGCGGGCCCTAATTTGAATATTTTTTTTACTGAATCGCGAGCACAGGAGAGCGGGCGCTTGCCTGCTCTCCCGCAACTTTTACTGTATCACCCTGTAAATGAGCATGCATGCTAGGTTAGTCTTCAGGTAATCCTGAAGATCCAAGGTGAAAACGTAGTTCACAAAGTGTTTGTGTGGCAGAATCCAGACACAGTCTACATAGCAATTTAGAGGTCCATATTCACAAGGCCAGAGAGCGATAAACTTATCTGAAAACTTTAGCATAATATTCAAATCCCCCCTACCTTGTTTCGTAGCGCGCGCCGACTTGCTGCCTGCGCGTCAGGCCCCGCCCCGCCAATTTTTCGAAGCCCTGGGACACATGCGCATCCCAGGGCTTGGGCGCGCTGCTGAGCCTATGCAAAATAGGCTCGGCTCATGCAGGGATAGGTTTTCGGGGGTTTTGCACATATCTTACACGCGTAACCCTTTGAAAATCTACCCCAAAGTGTGTGCATACGTTTGACTTTTATAAAATAGTGATTATGCAAGTATGGGCTACTTAACGCACATATATGTTAATTTTTGCATGTGTAACTCTTTGAAAATTACCTCCATACAGCTCCCTTGACTCTTTAAAAACATTGAACTCTCACTTGTTAGTTTACTGAAGAATCCAAAATGCTTTCCAATCAAGAAATAGTAGCTTTCATTGATTGCAGATCAAAGAAATGTGAGACCTACTAAGGTCTAAATCTGTAGCCACCAAACTGACTCTTCAAATGTACTCTGTTACAAGAGCATGATTGTTTTTATGATTGTATCTGTCATGCTGTCAAAAAGAAATCTTATCTTCACTCAATACTAAATATACAAAGGGCTGGGATTTCCACTTGGCAAATGTTCCTGTTTACTTGGAGGTTTGATTTTAACTGCACTCAGCTAAAGTTCATTTACAACTATTTGTAAATGGATACAACTCAGAAAAAAAAAGTTGTTAAATATCTCCATATAAATACATTTAGCAGTAAATTTTCAAAAATTTAGTAGGGACTTACTTATGTAAAATAAGGAGTTATACATGTGAGTTGACCACCTTTATGCATGTAGTGGATTTTCAGTAGCTTAAATATATGCACATACAATCATTACGAGCATACATTTACCCACACAAAATATGTGTGCGCCAGGACACAATTTGTGGAGGGGTTAAAGATTTCAACATGTAAAATCATTTTTCAAAATTATGCACCATTAATGCACCATTTATGTGCATAATAGGGGCATGCTCTGCATAATTTTTCATTTCATTTTGTTTGTTCGTTTCAATCATTTAAAATGAAAAAAACAAACAAAATGAAATAGAAATGTAAAACAAAATGAAATAAAAAGGGTTCCAACTCTCTCTGCCAAAACAATATAAAAAAAAAGTCCTGAGCTCCTCTCTGCCACTCTCCCACCCCACCAGCCCCCTTCAGCCCCTCCCCACATCTTGCCTATCCATCAGCTCCAAATGGGGCAGAAGGGGGTGGGGGTGGGGCAGAAGGTAGGGCTGGGGGTGGGTTAGATAGGGAAAGGGAGGGAAAGGTGGGGGGGGACCCAAAAAAAAAGTTCTTTAAAAATGGCGCGGGCCATCCAGTGCTCCTACCATGTGACAGGGGCCGGCCAATGGCACGGATACCCTGTCACATGGTAAGGGCAAAGGGCCATCGGCGCCATTTTGATTAGTGGCAGCCGATGGCCTGGGAGCGGGAGATTGCTCCCGGGACCCCCACTGGACCACCAGGTACCTGTAAAAAGTTTTTTGGGGGGGTCGGGAGGGTGGAGGAAGCAAAGGGATTAGTTTTAAAGGGTCAGGGTGGGTTTAGGGGTTATTTTTGTGTGCCGTTTTTCCCGCCCTCCCCCAAAATGATAAGAGAACCTCCACGATCAATATTGTGGGGTTTTCCTATCGTTTCGGGGGAGCCCCCGATTTCTGACGATTTTGAAAATATCGACGATATTTTCAATCGTCCGAAGCCCGATTCACATCCCTATAAATTATGCATGTATATATTTTTTAAAACGGTAGGAAAAGTATGCATGTTTCAATGTATTGAAATACTTATTTTCAATGCATTGCATTTATTCACACATAAGCATACATATGGGCATATGTTGCAGGATAGAAATATGCATGTTTTGAATTTGCACATATATGATACATGTGGGTTATAAAATACAGTTGTAAATCTGCAAGCAACCAAATACATGCATACAGTATATGCTGCTACATGTAGTTGTCTGAAAATTATCCTCTCTATCTTTATGGCGGTCAACTACTACTGATTCTAGGAAAGATATCTTGCTCAGAAATGATATAATGAAGGTCCTTTTAATTTTTTTTGCTATTTAAAGTTTCAAAAAAAATTTTAACAAGTCTTGTAAGGAATATTAACATATGCATCTATAAAAAACAAAACTTCAGCCAAATAAAGCAGAATGGAAAAAGAAAGAAAAAGGAAAAACAGTCAAATTGGTATACATAGCCAGCCCCAGTCCTCAATATAAAAAAACAAATAATCCAAATGTTATATATGGTAATTAAATAAAGAAAACTATATTATTTATTTATTTATTTATTTTTAATTTTTATAGACCGAAGTTCTTGTAGGAACTACAAATCAATCCGGTTCACATACAACTTTTAAATGCCCAAAAAGAGTAGTGGGCTTTACATAGAACAGTTGAACAATAAAACAGGTAACAATAGAACAACAACAATAATGATGGAACAAATAGAATAGATAACCAATTAAGCATAGTAATATGGTAATAAATATTATATAGAAAATAAATATAAAAGAGATAGAGTAAATGAAGTGTGAGTACAGTATAAATACAAAAGATGAAAGAGCTCAAAAATTAAGGTACAGTTGAAAAAATCCTAATTGGAAAAACAGTGAGATAACCCATGATTAGGGTTAAAAGACTTGATTAGGTAACATTAGAGGTCTAGGAAGGCTTGACGGAAGAGCCATGTTTTTAGCTTTTTTTTGAACTCCTGATGACTTGGTTCTAGTCTTAGATCTGGGGGGAGCGCATTCCATTGATGGGGTCCTCCTGAAGATAGTGCTCTTTTGCTCAGTGATGATTTTACCTGTGGGGCTTGCAATGTGCCCTTGTATGCGCTTCTAATTGGTCTGGATGAAGTATGAGGTTGGAGTTGGGTGCTTAACTTGATGGAGCAAGATTGTATGTTGCTTTGTGAATAATTGTGAGCACTTTATAGAGGATCCTGTGGTTGATAGGAAGCCAATGTAGGTTACGAAGGATTGGAGTGATGTGATCTCTTTTATTAGAGTTTGTAAGTATTCTGGCAGCGGCGTTTTGAACCATTTGTAAGGGTTTGATGGTATTTGAGGGTAGACCGAGAAGGAGGGAGTTGCAATAATCGAGCTTAGATAGTATGATGGATTGAAGTACTAGCCGGATGTCAGAGAAGTGAAGGAGGGGTTTTAGCTTTCTGAGGACTTGCAGTTTGTAAAAGCAGTCCTTTGCGGTATTGTTTACAAACTTTTTTAGGTTTAGATTGTTGTCTAGCCAGGCTCCAAGATCCCTGACGTCTGGTGAGAACTTGCTAATTGAGTTTGGATGAGAGGAGCTTGAAGAGATGGTGAGGGGATCTTGGGAGAGAATGAGCATTTCAGTTTTGTTGGCATTCAATACTAAATTGAGGCTTGAGAGTAAGTCTTTAATTGGCTGTAGACAGTCATTCCAGTAGCTGATCGTTTTTTGAAGGGATTCTGAAATCGGGATAAGGATTTGGATGTCATCTGCGTAGAGGTAATGGATAAGCTTGAGGTTTGAGAGCAGATGGCAAAGGGGGAGGAGATAGATATTGAAGAGGGTGGGTGAGAGTGAAGATCCTTGAGGGACTCCTTGATCTGAAAGAACTGGAAACGATTCCTTGTTGTTTATCCTGACTTTATAGAATCTGTTGCTTAGGAAGGACTGAAACCAGCTGAGAGCTGAGCCTTTGATACCTATGTTGGCTAGTTGGTCTATAAGTATGGTGTGTTTTACCGTATCAAAGGCAGCGGATAGATCTAGAAGAATAAGGAGGTAGGATTGTTTTTTCTCTAGGTTGACGAGGATTGTGTCCGTAAGTGATAGTAAGAGAGATTCGGTGTTTAAGAGTTTTCGGAATCCGTATTGTGCCGGGGACAGAATGTTATGATCTTCCAGATAATCTGACAGTTGCTTGTTAACGGTTTTCTCCATTAATTTGGCTATGAGGGGTAGGTTTGCGATTGGTCGAAAGTTCGCTGGGTCTGATGGAGAGGCGTTTGGTTTTTTTAGAAGTGGTTTGAGAATGGCCAGTTTTAACTGGTTGGGGACTTGGCCTTGAGAAAGTGATGTGTTAATTATATCAGAAATTGGTTTTGAGATTGTGTTCGGTATGGAGATGAGCAGGTTTGTTGGTAATGGATCCGATGGGTGGGATGATGGTTTGATTTTCTTGAGGGTATTTTCTATTTCCAGTGAAGAGGTAGGTTCAAAAGAAACAAGACTAGCATTTTGTTGAGGTGGGGATGTGAGATGGTAGGTTGGGGGAATATTGTTGGTTGTGAGAGAGTAGGTGAGGTTGGTGATTTTGTCTTGAAATAATTGGCGAGTTCGTTGGCTTTATTGAGTGCTTGGTTGTCTGGGATGGAGGGAGGAAATGGTTTAGTTAATGAGGAGACGTATGAGAAAAGTGCCTTTGAGTCAAAAATGAAGTTGTGAATTTTTTTTGCATAAAAGTCTTTCTTTGTCCTGAGTATAGCGTTCCCGTAAGTGTTGAGGAGGGATTTGTATATTGCGTGTGTCGAAGTAGTGGGGTTTTTTCTCCAGCTTTGTTCTTTGTTCCTTAGTGTTTGCTTGAGAGATTTGAGTTCCGGGGTAAACCAGGGTTTTCTGTTGTCTAATGTGGGATGTATGGTTTTGGTTGACGTTGGGCAGATTTGATCTGCAATTTTATTCTTGAGATTGATCCATGAGGTGGTTGCTGTGGTTGCGTCTGTGAAATCTAGTTGATTTAGTGATTCTGATATCTTTTCACTAAGGAGATCTAGCGAACATGGTTTCCTGAACTGGATTGTGGATTTGGTAGAGTCTTTAGGTGGTGGATTGTTGATCTCAAGTATCGTGTAGATGACCCTATGGTCATCTACACGATATTACACGATATTAGCCACAGAAAGTAACATAGTAACATAGCCAATTAGCTCATCCAGTCTGACTAGTTATTTTTGTCTAAACTGCTCAGGAATATCCCAGCTTTCAGTCATAGAATCTTTGCCACCTATGGGTTTTCACTTCTTATATATGTCAAATTTTGTTGCCTTACCATCCTGGGAGTACAAATTCCCATATTTAATAAAACACCTACGAGCTGATTCAGTAAAATGCATGGGAGAGCCGGCACTCCGAGGAGAGCGCCCGCTCTCCCAACGTGCACCCAAGCCACTCTCCTGGGAGCGCGATTCAGTATGCAAATGAGGGCCCGCACTAATAAGGAGGCGGGTTTGACAGACGACGCTTCATTTTACTGGTGTCGGTTGTCGAACCCGCTGACAGCCATGAGTTCGGAAAACGGACGCCGGCAAAATTGAGCATCTGTTTTCCAACCGGTGGGCCGTGGGCGGATTTTTTTTTTTTAAGATTTTTTCTTTTTTTTTCTTTTTGGGGCTTTTCTGTACACTTTCCTGGTGCCGGCCGAAATTAACTCCTGCCTTTGGGCAGGCGTTAATTTCTGAGAGTAATATGTGCGGCTTGGCTGCACATTTTACTTTCTGGATCGGGCGGGACTAACTAATAGGCTCATCAACATGCATTTGCATGTGATGAGCGCTATTAGTTTCTGGGGGTTGGACGCACATTTTCCACGTGCTATTATTACCCCTTACTGTATAAGGGGTAATAATAGCACGTCAAAAACACGCGTCCAAACGGGGGCTAACGGTGCGCTTGGCCTGAGCACATCATACTGAATCGACCTGCTAGTTCCTTCCACCCCCATATCTTTAATACCAAGCTTTGAAATATTTTATCTATTTATTTACCAAATTTCTGAGTTGCCTACTGCTAAGGCTCTAGGCAGCATATAATGAAACATTCATAATAATACAAAATGAAGCTAATTAAAACAATAAAATAGAAAACACATCAAAATGTAACATTAAATTGCTCTGCTCAGACACACAGCAGCCCAGAATTATGAAAATGCCTGTTTAATCAAAAAGGTCTTTAGAAAAAGCTTGAAAATCTTAGTATATGTCATAAGATACAAATTTTCAGAAGTGAGTGCCACAGCATGGGCACCATGACAGAAAAAGCTATCTCACGAGTTTCAGCCAGTTTTGCCTCCCAGACAGAGAGGATATCAAGTAATCCTTGCTGGGTTGATCGTAAGTTGTGAGTTGAGTTGGAATTAGCCCAAGCATGGCATTAACCTAGGGAATGGAATCGATAGGAAGCATTTTTTATACCATTACTGCAACCTTATATTTTACCTACCACTCAACAAGCAACCAGTGCGATTCATATAAAACTGGGGAAATATGATCCCATATGCCCGTCCTGAAATAAGTTTAGAAGCCAAATTCTGCAATGCCTGAAATGCCATCAAGGTAGAAGTAAGCAAACCTATGTATAGCAAGTTGCAATAATTGTTGGTTAAACCAAGAAAAGCCAAATGGCTGCTGGCATGGTTAAAAGGTGGGTTGAAAGAGGCTATTCTGCTCAAAAGAACTTCTTTCAAAAACTGGAAAAGAGATATGAATGATGAAAACAGGAAACAGCAACAGCACTGGCAAGTTATATGCAAGGCATTGATAAGGAAAGCAAATATATAATTTGAAAAGAAGCTTTCTGTGGAAGAAAAACAGCTAGAAAATGTTTCTGGTACATTCAAAGCAAAAAGCCTGCAAGGGAGTCGGTTGGACCATTAGATGATCAAGGGGTGAAAGGCACACTAAGAGGTGAATTTTAAAGCCCGATGCGCATCAATTGGGAGATGTAAGAATAAGTCAGGCTCGCATGCGCTGATTGTATTTTAAGAAGCACCCAGATAGGCGTGTAAATGTCGCAGCGTACACATTTTGAACATTTTCAAAAAGGGGAGGGATGTGGGCATAGTCTGGGCAGGGTATGGGCTTTTCAGGACATGAACCTGAGATCTGCATGTACCATGTAACATTAGTTTCTGCTATTAATGCCGTGTAAGTTAAAATTTAAAGAAAACTAGGCAGATCTGTGGGGTTTAAGGGTCGGGGTTAACTGGGGGGAGTGAAGGCCATCAGATAATGGGGGGTTTGGAGGACCTATCTCTTAACTGGTTGAACTAGGAATGAACTGGTAAAACTGAGAATGGCATCTGCACCCACCCCTTTTAAAGTCCACCGATTTACATGGTAGAAGTGGGATTCATGTGCATATAAGCACACCCACTTAAAATTTGGCGCTCATGTGCACAAGGCCAGGCTATTTTATAACATACACACATATGTGCCGTATGTGTACAAATGTTCGTACACACACTGGTTTAAAAGTTACCATCCCTGGGATGACAAGACTATAGTAGAGAGATGAAATGTATTCTTTGCTTCAGTCTTCACCTAGGAAGATATGTCAGATACCCATGCCAGAAATGATATTTAAAGATGATGATTCAGAGGAACTAAAATACATTTCAGTGAATCTAAAAGATATAATAGGGCAAATTGACAAACTAAAGAATAATAAATTACCTGGACCAGAAGGTATTCATCCCAGTGTGCTGATAGAACCCAAAAATGAACATAAGAACATAAGAAATTGCCATGCTGGGTCAGAACAAGGGTCCATCAAGCACAGCATCATGTTTTCAACAGAGGCCTAATCAGGCAACAAGAACCTGGCAATTACCCAAACACCAAGAAGATCCCATGCTACTGATGCAATTAATAGCAGTGGCTATTCCTTATGTAAACTTGATTAATAGCAGTTAATGGACTTCTCCTCCAAGAACTTATCCAAACCTTTTTTGAACCCAGCTACACTAACTGCACTAACCACATCCTCTGGCAACAAATTCCAGAGCTTAATTGTGCGATGAGCGTAAAAGAATTTTCTTTGATTAGTCTTAAATGTGCTATTTGCTAACTTCATGGAATGCCCCCTAGTCTTCTATTGTACGAAAGTGTAAATAACCGATTCACATCTACTCGTTCAAGACCTCTCATGATCTTAAAGACCTCTATCATATCCCCCCTCAGTCATCTCTTCTCCAAGCTGAACAGGCCTAACCTCTTCAGCCTTTCCTCATAGGGGAGCTGTTCCATCCCCTTTATCATTTTGGTTGCCCTTCTCTGTACCTTCTCCATCGCAACTATATTTTTTTGAGATGAAGTAACCAGAATTGTACACAGTATTCAAGGTGCGGTCTCACCATGGAGCAATACAGAGACATTATGACATTTTCCGTTTTATTAACCATTCCCTTCCTAATAATTCCTAACATTCTGTTTGCTTTTTTGACTGTTGCAGTACACTGAGCCAACAATTTTAAAGTATTACCCATTAAGATGCCTAGATCTTTTTCCTGAGTGGCAGTTCCTAATATGGAACCTAACATCATGTAACTACAGCAAGGGTTATTTTTTTCCTATATGCAACACCTTGCACTTGTCCACATTAAATTTCATTTGCCAGTTGGATGCCCAATCTTCCAGTCTTGCAAGATCCTCCTGTAATGTATCACAATCCGCTTGTGATTTAACTACTCTGAATAATTATGTATCATCCGCAAATTTGATAACCTCACTCGTCGTATTCCTTTCCAGCTCATTTATATATATACTGAAAAGCACCGGTCCAAGTACCGATCCCTGAGGCACTCCACTGTTTACCCTTTTCCACTGAGAAAATTGACCATTTAATCCTACTCTCTGTTTCCTGTCTTTTAACCAGTTTGTAATCCACGAAAGGACATTGCCTCCTATCCCATGACTTTTTAGTTTTCTTACAAGCCTCTCATGAGGGACTTTGTCAAACACCTTCTGAAAATCCAAATACACTGCATCTACCAGTTCAACTTTATCCACATATTTATTAACCCCTTCAAAAAAATAAAGCAGATTTATTAGGCAAGACTTGCCTTGGGTAAATCCATGTTGACTGTGTTCCATTAAACCATGTCTTTCTATATGCTCTACGATTTTGATCTTTAGAATAGTTTCCACTATTTTTCCAGGCAGTGAAGTCAGGCTTGCTGGTCTATAGTTATCCGGATTGCCCCTGGAGCCCTTTTTAAATATTGGGGTTACGTTGGCCATCCTCCAGTCTTCAGGTACAATGGATGATTTTAATGATAGGTTACAAATTTTAACTAATAGATCATACATTTCATTCAAGACCCACCAATAGTTTAGAGATTACTATCAATAAAATCAGCTACAGTACCTGAATACTGGAGGGTAACTAACATAACACCAGTTTTTAAAAAGGGTTTCAGGGGTGATCCAGGAAATTACAGATCGATGAACCTGATATCAATGCCAGGAAAAATGGTTGAAAATATTATAAAGAACAAAATTACTGAATATATAGATAATCATAGTTTAATAGGACACAGCCAACATGGATTTATCCAAGGGAAGTCTTGCCTCACCAATCTGCTACATGTTTCTGAGGGCATGAATAAACATGTTGATAAAGGTGAGCCAGTTGATATAATATATCTGGATTTTCAGAAAGCGTTTGACCTCATCAATGACTCTGGAGGAAATTAAAAAGTTATGGGATAGAAGGCAATGTTCTATTGTTGATTGAGAACTGGTTAAAAGATTAAAAAAAAAAAAACAGAGAGTAGGGCTAAATGGTCAATTATCACAATAGAGAAACATGAATATTGGAATGCTCCTGAGATCTGTACTGGGACCCAGTGGCATAGCCAGAATTGATTTTTTGGGTGGGCACAAGGTTAACATGGGTGGGCTGTAGGCATGCAGGTCTACTAGTTGTTTTTTTACTGATAAATAATGCCATATACTGCACCCTAGAATGGCTTTCTAAGTAATTTGCAGCAGCCATAATGCATCATGTATGAAACTTTAAAATAATTTACTTCAATTATTTCTAGCACTTACCAGCATTAAAAATTCCTTATTAATCAGAATTTATTTTATATTTATTGCAGTTTATAAATGCACAAGTATAGAAAACAATCAGATCCAATCATGTAATAAAACAAAAATTAATGTATTCTTTCATGAACCATCTTTGCAGAAAACCAGAAATCTTCATAAATACAATAAAATATAATTAATCATCAGAACAGGTGCAGCACAGAGCTAGGGCAATTCACATTACAACTAACATGAAAAAAAATTCAAATTCTGGTGTCACCTCAGCAAAAAATAACCCTCCACTGCTATTTTGTGAAGTAACACAAACTCTTGCAAAGAGGCATCTAGAACCTTGCATACAGTCACAGCACTGACTCTCAGGATTCAAATAACAGCAACCTTATGAAAAAGCAGCAATGCAAATACTATACCAGGCCCTAGAACATTAATACATCACCTACGAGACTAACAGAACAAGCTGGACTACTACTACAGAGAAACTACACACTAGCAGAAATACTGCATTTCTGTCACACACAGGCAAAACTGAGACCGACCCTTACCTAATATAGAAATGTATTTTATTTATTTATTTTTATTTTTTATATACCGACATTCTTGTATAATATACAAATCATACCGGTTTACATTAAAACAGGAGATGCAGGAAAAAAGTTACCTTTGTCAAATACATTTAACATTAATAACAATGAAAATTGTTAACAAGGGATAACAACTATGAAAAAAGAGAAAGGTAAACAAAAGTGGAAGAAACATAGAAGTTAAAAAGAAAAAAAACGAAAAAAGGTAGCACCAAGGGTTGCATAAAGGGGAGTGCCCCTTTGTCGCACCCCTTCGGCGCGCAATGCCCGGTGCGCAACGCCAGGTGGAATGGCGCCATTTACCGGCTCGACGCTGAGCTGGATGACATCACAAGGGGGCGGGTCTCATGCTCACTGTTTTTCTTCATAGCGATCTCCATTCACATTTTAAAGCTGATTTTTTTCATTTTTTTAGCTTTTCTCTTCAGTGAAGCATCTCAAAAGTGCCCGGTGCTGGTGGGCAGCCCCCTCTACCTCAGTGCCAGGTGGAATGGCGCCGTTTACCGGCTCGACACTGGGCTGGATGACATCACAAGAGACTATAAATTAGAAACAGAAGCATGCAGATAAAACCAAAATAGAATGCCTGAGAAACTAAAATTTCTGAACAGTGGAATACTTAAGAAAGAGCAAAATACAAAAATATAAGAAATACACATTCCCAAAGATGACATATTTAAATTGCTCGTAATAATAAGGCTAAAGTACAACAGATTATCAACAAAACAAATAACAGTGAATTACGTTTTTTTGTATCATTAATTAGACCTCATACTTAGGCGTAGATGTGAATGCTATTCAGCATAACGTTTTACACCAGTAGTATAATCATGGGTCAGAAATGAATGTTATATGCTTAGAGGTAGATCTTTAAAAAGTACGCCGAATTTTATATGATACGCACATAGCCGGCGTATCTTATAAAATCCGGGGTCGGCGCACGCAAAGCTGTGCAAAATTGGCATCCTGCGCGCGCTGAGCCGCGCAGCCTGCCTCTGTTCCCTCCGAGGCCGCTCTGAAATCGGAGCGGCCTCGGAGGGAACTTTCCTTCCGCGTCCCCCCACCTTCTCCTCCCTTCCCCTACCTAACCCACCCCTCAGCCCTACCTAAATCCCCCCCCTACCTTTGTTGGGCAAGTTATGCGCGTCCCGGGGCTTTGCATGTGCCGGCGGCCTATGCAAAATAGGCGCACCGGTGCATGAGTGCCATGCGCGTGTAAATCCGGGAGGATTTACGCGCGCAGGGCTTTTAAAATCTAGCCCATAGTGAGTCCAAAATGAAAAGATTTCAAAGTTGATGTAGCATGACATTTCTCATTCTATTCATTGTTGCAGAATTGCTTAATGCATCATAGTAATGACAACATTCAATTTCTTAAGATAATGTAGGAATGTGAGGAAACGCATTACTTCCATGTGGGTGAAAATGCCACGAAAATCATCTCACATACATTCAGCAACTTGATGAAGGCAGACGCCAAAACGCGGTCCATGTCAGGCTAGTACACTTCGAGCCTTGTAACATCTTTAACTCTCAGGAGTTTCTTCACCTGCAAAAAAAGCTAAGTAGCTACATTATCTTAAGAAATTGAATGTTGTCAATACTATGATGAGTTAAGAAATTCTGTAAGAATGAATACAATGGGAAATGTCATGCTACATCAACTTTGAATTCTTTTCACTTTGGACTCACTAAGCATATTAAATTCTTTTCTGACCCATGATTATACTACTGGTGTAAAACGTTATGCAGAATAGCATTCCCATCTACGCCTAAGTATGAGGACTGCTTAATGATACAAACATAATTCACGGTGATTTGTGGTACTTTAGCCTTTTTATTATTACGATTTTATACATGGCTACTACCTGTCCATAAATTTTGAGAGAGCGGGTTGTGTTGCTTATATTTAAATTGCTAATATCTCAAAATAATTTATTTTTTTTTACCTTTGTTGTCTGATCTTTGTATTTTTCTAATCAGTTGGTCCTGGTCTCTTTTTCCCATTTTTTCCCTTGTCGCTCATTTCCTAATTCCTTTTCAGTGTCTTTCTTCTATTACTGTCTTCTTCCCTTCCACACACACACACATACACGCTTTCTCTCACAGATTCCCCCTCACACACTCACGCTCTCACTCTCATATGCTCTCCCCCCCCCCATACACACAAGCTCGCATTCTCTGCAGACACACATACAAGCTCTCACTTTCTCACCCCTCCCCAGGCTTATATTCTTATACACACACAGACGCAGATCCAGACACCCATTCTCACCCACACCCATAAATCCAGACTCCCATTCTCACCCACAAACCCATGCTCCCATTCTCACCCACACATACACATATTCAAGCTCCCATTCTCACCCATACATACACACATTCAAGTACCCATTCTTACCCACATATTCAAGCTTCCATTCTCACCCACCCACACAAACCCAGACTCCCATTCTCACCCACACATACACCCATTCAAGCTCCCATTCACCCACATATTCAAGCTTCCATTCTCATCCACATACACACCCAGACTCCCATTCTCATCCACACACACACCCAGACTCCCATTCTCATCCACACATACACATTCAAGCACGTGCACAGCTTCCACTTCCTCCCCCCAAAGCAGGAAGATCAGCTGGCCTCTCCTGCTGCCACCGGCCTCCTGCTATCTTCGGGGTCGGGCCGTACGCCCCGCCGATCTTCCTGCTTGGGGGGGGAGGGGGAGGAAGCTCCCCCCCCCAAACAGGGGGGGGGAGCTGCCACAGGCCTCTGCTGCCACAGGCCTTCTGCCACAGGCCTTCTGCTGCCACAGGCCTCCTGCTATCTTTGGGCCGTATGGCCCAAAGATAGCAGGAGGCCTGTGGCAGCAGAAGAGGCCAGCTGATCTTCCTGCTTTGGGGGGAGGAAGTGGAAGCTGTGTGCGGCGCTTCCGCTCCCCCCCCAAAACAGGAAGATCGGTTGGCCATACCACCTCAGCAGCGCTTCCCCCGGTGTGCAGTGATGGCATGCGAGGCGTGGGTTCTCTTGTTCACTGTCGCAGGGATGGGATCCCGCGACAGCCTTGCAGTTCCAGTGCCAGTTGGGTGGGCCTGAGTCTAAGTTGGGTGGGCAGCTGTCCACCCAGGCCCACCTGTGGCTACGCCACTGGGACCACTGCTTTTTAACATATTTATAAATGACCCAGAAGTGGGAACAATGAGTGAAGTGATAAAATTTGCTGATGATACAAAATTATTCAAAGTTGTTAATTAACAAGATGACTGTGAGAAATTGCAAAAGGAAATTGCAAGACTTGGAGATTGGGCTTCCAAATGGTGGATGTCATTTAATGTGGGCAAGTGCAAAGTCATGCATATAGGGAAGAGTAACCCAAATTATAGCTGCACAATGCAAGGTTCCAAATTGGGACTCACCA
Organism: Rhinatrema bivittatum; assembly: GCF_901001135.1. NCBI lineage: Eukaryota > Metazoa > Chordata > Amphibia > Gymnophiona > Rhinatrematidae > Rhinatrema > Rhinatrema bivittatum. Next base: position 97,705,310 of record NC_042616.1, on the reverse strand, counting down.
CCCAGGAAAAGGATATAGGCTCATTGTGGATACTATGTTGAAATCCTCAGCTCAGTGTGCAGCAGTGGCCAAGAAAATAGAATGTTAGGAATTATTATGAAAGGAATGGAAAATAAAACAGAATATCATAACGCTTCTGTATCTCTCCATGGTGTTACCACACCTTGAGTACTGTGTGCATTCTGGCCACTGCATCTCAAAAAAGATATAGCAGAATTAGAAAAGGTACAGAGAATAGCAACCAAATTGATAGAGAGGATGGAATGATTCCCCTATGGGGAAAGGCTAGAGGTTATGGCTCTTCAGCTTTTAGAAGAGATGGCTGAAAGGAGATATGTTAAAGTTCTATAAACTGAGAGGAGTGGAACAAGCAAAGGTGAATCGGAAAGTGAATGAATTGTTTACTCTGGTGTTTACAGAAGAGGATGTTGGAGAGATACCTGTGCTGGAAACTATTTTCAATGCTAATGATTGAGAATAATTTACATAAATCACTATGTAGCTGGAAGATGTAATAAGGCAGATTGACAAATTAAAGAGTAGCAAATTGCACGGACCATGTGGTGTATATCCCAGAGTTCTGAAAGAACTGAAAAATGAAATTGCAGACCTATTACTGGTAATTGGTAGCCTATAGATTGTGATTGTCCATTGTGTCTGAAGACTGGAGGATGACCAATGTAACCTCGATCTTTAAAAAGGGCTCCAGGGATGATCTGGGAAACTCTAGACCAGTGAGTCTGACTTCAGTGCCAGGAAAAATCATGGAAACTATTCCAAAGAACAAAATCACAGAACATATAGAATGACTGTTGCGACCGTCGCTGCTTGACGCCCTCACTCCGCCCTCTTTACCTCTGTGACGACTCCCTCCGGGCCTGATGGACGGCTGGCTGCCGTGGCGTCTCCATGCCGTCTCCCTCTGACGTCCCCAGACCGGCTCGACGTTGCAGATCCTCCATGTTGCCTGATGACCTAGGGTGCGGACACGTGCGCACTCTGATTGAAGTACCAGCAAGGGCGCGAACCTCAGGGGCGTCCCCCTGAGATTATGTCATCCGCTTCCAATATTTAAAGGTCTCTAATTCACTATCTAACTGAGTTAGCAAGGGGATTGCTTCGGCTTTTCTCCCAAGCTACTCTGCCTCCTCGGACTTACCAGAGGTACCCGCTCCTCGGGGGCCTCGCTCTTTTCTTTACTTTCAGATTACAGATAGGCACTCGCTCCTCGAGGGCCCATGTTCCTGGACACTCTGAAGATTCTCTAGTGCTTGGAAGCTATCACTGCTACAAACAACTGTGAGTTACCATAGCTGTCTCAGAGCTTTCCCTGGAACCAGGTACTCGCTCCTCGAGGGCCTAAACCTTTCCAGCTCCTGAGCTTCCTTGAGACCTTATGTGAGTTTTGTCATCTAGTTCTGTTCATGAACCTTGTCTCTCTACCTACTCACTTTCTACAGTTTCTCAACAGCTCAGCCATCCTGGATCGCGGTTCCAGTGCCCGAGGGACTACAGCCCTGCTGGGCATATCAGCTCACTACTGCCACCTCTGGTGGTTTCCAAAACCTGTCTAATAAAAGAACTAATGTGTGTCTGTCTCCATACTCAAGCTTAGTCGGTGGTCCCTCTCAGGATATCCTCCCAAGGGCGTGGTCATCTGCCACCGGCCCAGGGATTCACCACTACTATCTCAGATTCATAACAGATTGCTAACTCCTGCTGAAAATACCCACTCCTCACGGAGAACCCTAACAGATTGCTAATTCCCAGCATAACAGAATAACAGAATCTGAGACACTACAAGATAGCTGACTCCTCCTTCTTAGGAGCCATTCATTCAGATTGCTCCTCCCATCTAACGCCCAGCTTTCTTACAGATTTACATCAGATTGCTAACTCCCTAGCAGATTCTCAACAGATTTACAACAATGACATGGCTTAATGGCACACAACCAACATGGATTTACACAAAGGAATTCTTGCCTCACCAATCTGCTACTTTTTTTTTGAAGGGGTTAATAATGGTGAGCTGGTGGATGTAGTGTATTTTGGATTTTCAAAAGGCATTTGAAAAAGTGCCCCCTAAAAGATGCCTGAGAAAAGTAAAAATTCACAGAATAGTAGGCAATGTCCTATTGTGTATTGCAAACTGGTTAAAAGATAGGAAGCAGAGAGTGGAACTAAATGGTCAATTGTCTTAGTAGAGAAGGGTAAACAGTGGAGTCCCTCAGGGATCTGTAATGGGACCGGTGCTTTTTAATATATTTATAAATGATCTGGAAAAGGGAACAATGAGTGAAATGATCAAATTTGCAAACAATACAAAATTATTCCAAATTGTTAAATCACAAATGGATCGTGAAAAACTGCAGGAAGATCTTGTGAGACTGGAAGACTGACAATTTAAATGGCAGGTAAAATTTAATGTGGACAAGTGATGCATATGGGGAAAAGTAACCCATATTGAGGTTACACAGTTAGGTTAGGAGTTACCACCCAGAGAAAGGACCTGAGCTTCGTAGTGGACAATACTTTGAAATCCTCAATCAGTATGCAGCAGCGGTCAAAAAAGCTAACAAAATGTTGATAGCAGCATGGGATCTATTTACTGTTTGAGATCTTGCCAGATACTTGTGACCTGAATTGCCCACTGTTGGAAATAGCATATTGGGCTTGGTGGACCCTCAGTCTGATCCAGTTGGGAAAGTTTATATTCTTATGTTCTAACCTACTGGCATCAACCCAGTTGATTTCTGGGGAATTGTAATCTTCTGGTTTCCACCTGGCTACCCAAGGCTTGCAATGTCACTTACTTTAGACAATAATAAGCACACCAGAAAAACAAAGACCATTGCTCGTAAAGTTGGAGGGCCACATATGTAGGCAAGGTTGCCAACTGATTCCAGATTTTCAGAACAGGTTGATCCAGTCCTGGTTTTACTCCGTTGCATGCAGGTACATATAGTCTTCATTTCCTGATGGGATGCAATAGGTAAATCAGAATATGTCTCAACATGCAATGGAGTAAAAACAGGACTAAAAATCCTGAAAATCCAGAGCCGGTTGGCAACCCTATATGTAAGCGATGCTACAGGGACCAGCATCAAACCTCCGCAAGATGTGTAAGTAGCATTCTTTGGTGTTTTGAGGGTATTTTTTGGGAGGAAAGCTTTCTTTTTTTAATCTCATAAAAATAAGTTGACACAATCACAGTATATACTTCAGTTTATCTCAGCAAATGAAGCAGTCAGCTAATTGTCAACTCAAAATGTTTCAAAATAGACACATCAAACATCTAATAATTAAAACTAATAATGATTTTTTAAAAAAAGAAACACTTTCCATACCTGGAAATTTTTTATTTCCAGTCACCCTGAGATCGCTGTGGATTAGTGGATGGGAGGAGGAACTTTCTCCTCTTATATACACATACTCTCTCTCACTCCCACACACATACAGATGCTCTCATAAATGCCATTTCACACATACATACATGTTCTCACACATTCCCTTTCACACACACACACAGATGCTCTCATACATGCTCTTTCACACACACACACAGATGCTTTCACACATACCCATTCACATATACAGGTACACACATATACAGATGCTCTCATACATACCTTTTCACACACACATACTCTCACACACAAAGATGCTCTTTCACATATACACACACACACACACACACACACAAATGTGTTGTAAGTTTGACTTGTTTGCAAACCCCTGGTTGCTGTATTGATGACTCCTCCCACGGGGAGGTGCCCCATGGGGAAAATACAGCAATAGGCTGACTCTTCAGTAATGACCACAGAGACAATAGAAGCTTTATTATACAGCAGTTGGCAAGACCCAAGAAGCGGGCTGTGTTCCTCAGCCAGTGGAATAGGTCTCTGATGATTAGTTCAGTCCAGGCACTGAGTTGTATCAAGTGCAGAGAAGGTCTCACCAGAAGCTGGAAGTAAAGGGTCCGGTAGTGGTCCGCGGAGCGGGGTAGGCCGAGAACCCAGTCACAGATGACATAGTCAGCAATGATAGATCCGGTAGTGGTCCACGGAGCGGGGTATGCCAAGAATCTATTCTGTGGTGAGACAAGGCAGAGAGACTGAAGAGAGAAGGTACTCATGAAGGCTGGTAGTTGCTGGAGAGATGGCCTCCACATAATGGAGGTAGAGATGATACAAGGCCCGGAGCGCCGGAGCAAAGATATCCTATGTAGATGCAGGTTAACCCAGGAGGAAGGCAGGCGAGTGCAAGGCCCTGGGGAGTGGGTACCTAGGATCCTGATGAGCTGGGAAACCTGGAGAGTAGATCAGAGCGAAGCAAGACCTCCAAGGAGTGGGTGCCTGAGCGTCCTTGCTGGAACAGCGAAACCCCAGAGGGTAGGTAGGAGCGAATAAGGCCCCTGAGGAGCGGGTACCAAGAACGCCCTAGTGTAGCCAGCGTAACCCTGGAGGGTTTGTAGGAGTGAGTACTCAGAGCGGGTGTCTCTGAAGGACGTCAAAATTAGCTGGAGCGGAATCCTTGCTAACTCGTAGCTGGATCGGAGATTGGAGGCTAAGTACCCAGAGGTAGTGATGCCATGCAGTGGGGATGCCCCCGAGGTTCCCGCCGTGACGTATTCAAAAGAGAGGGCAGCACACGTGCGCGTGCCCTAAGTGACCTCAGAGTAAGAACGGCGAATGCAATCGCCCATGCTGGTCCGGGGACGCCGGAGAGGTCGGCGGAGAGAGGCGGAGGCAGCCATATTGCCCAGAGCAGAGGAAAGAGAAAGAAAGAGGTAAGATAGAGAGGGTGCAGCCGTCTGCGACCGACAGGTGCAACACAATGCTCTCGCATATGCCCATTCACATGTACACACACGTGCAGTTGCCTTTTCTTTTTTGCTTGTGGGTGGGATGAGCTCAGCAGGCACCTTGGGCCTCTCTTTTTTTTTTTTATGCCAGCAGCAGCTGGGCCTTTTCTTCAACCGCTGGCAGCCCATACTGCCTCCTCTCTTCTTCAGCTACCAGTAAGTTGGGCTCTGCCAGCCTCTTTTCTTTGACTGCCAATGGGTTAAGCTCCACTGGTGGCCCACAGGGCCTCCTCTCTTCTTTGTCACTAAGGCCTGGATTTTCTAATACAGCTGGGCTCTTTGAATCACGCAGTACAGGGGGGCGGGGTGCAGGGGGGGCGAAGTGGGGGGCAGGCCTGCGAAAGCCTGTGTCCATGTGTCCTGTATGTTGGGAAGATTAAAAGAAAATTACAAACTAGACTTCTGGAGCATTAAAGCTGTATTAAGAGGAACATAAAGGAAGCACCATTGGTGAAACATTGTCGCATCTACAATAATGCTTTTGAAGAATTGAGATTCTGTGTTATGAAATTAATTAGGTTGACAAGGAGAGAAAAATATTCAGAATCTGATCTCATGAGAGAAGAACAGAGAAGAACAGAGATATATTTTTAATTAAATACAGTGGTTTCCTAAGACCTAAATCTGGAATCAGAATCTTTCTATTTTTTTTATAAATATATTACTTGGCTGTTTAAATAAGCCTTTCCAGACCCTAACTAAATCTCAATTCAACAATAACTACAGTTAGACACTTCAAATCATTGTATATAATTGCTCCTCGTTCAGCTAAATTTCTCTAACGATTTCTCTAGCTTCCTCTTCTTCCCCCAGTTGGAACTACCTTGTTTTATTGTAACTTCATGATTTTCTTTGTACAAGTTCAAGGTTCAAGTTCTTTTACACCCCCTGTTAATTGTAAACCAGTATGATGTGATTTTATCATGAATACCGGTATCAAAAAACCCTAAATAAATAAAATAAATAAATAATTGTGTTTCCTTTTCTGGCCCTTTTATCATTTGTATATATGTTTACTTTTTATTTTCTTTTTATTCACTGCTTCTTATTTTTATACATTTTTTTTATTATTTTTAGATTTATCAATACTTATTAATCTATATTTTTCATTGTTTCTTATGTTTTTATGTACTGAAATTGATTAATTATTTTTTATGTCTATTTTCTCTAAGCAAATAGAACAAGTTTATACTGGCGCATACTTAAACCTTGTCACACTATATATATTTTCAGATTGATTTTTATTCTTTGTTGATTTTTAATATAATTTTTTATGTATATTGTATTGTACAATTTATCATTTATTCTTTTTTACAATATGTCTGACATTTACATATTTGTTTTGCATTTACATATTTTATATATTTTATGTTAGTTTATTTGTAGCACATATATTTTTTCCTCTACTTTTCCTATTTTTTCTTTCCTTCTCTTCCCCTTTTTCTATTTTCTTCTCCCCGTCCATCTTCCTTTTCCTTCCATTTCCCCTTCCCCCTTTTTTCTTTCATCATTATTTCTCCTTCCCTTTTCCTTTCCCTTCCCTCCTTTCTGCATTACTTCTTCCTCTTTCTTCCCCCTCTACTTTCCCTTTCCCTTTTATCCCAGCCTTCTTTATTTCCCTTCCTTTTTTTTTTACACCTTTGTTTTCCCTCTCCTCTTCCCTCTGGCTGGTTTTACCCAGTTTTTTCATTGAGTTTTTTATTTGAATTGTCTGAGCAATGGTTACCTAAAAATAAATAAAAGGAGTGTCCTGTTCCTTAGGGGAACACATTCTTGGCAGACATTTATACATATTTTATATTATAACACGCAATTTTTCACCTTTTTGATTTAGTGTTTTCATACTTCCAATTGTTAGGATTACAGGACTCACTGTTGAGTACTACCCTAAAATTTTTTTAGTGGTCTTAATGAAATCTTAGATAGTGTTTTTTCACACCACTGCCTGTAAGCTTTAAGGTAGATTTTCTAATTTTTAAAGCCGCCCAAATGCACGCATATTTCTTGCTGAGTGCGCATCTCAAAAGTTTTCAAAAAGGGGCAGCACTTGGGCATGGTCTGGGCAGGACATGGATGCTGTAGGGCGTGGCCAAGAGACATTCATGTAAATACTTACGTGCCAGGGCATGTACCCAGATCCCCTGCTGCATAAGTTTACTTATGCAGCAGGGGATCTGGGTACATGCAGCTAGGGTACATGCAGCTGGGTACATGCAGCTAGGACAAGGTAAAGTTTAAAAAAATTAAACACTAGCCATACCTGAGAGGTTTTAAGGGTCTGAGATAACTGGAGGGAGTGTAATCTATTCAACCAAGGGGGTTTGAAGGACCTCGCTGTTAACTGGATGGACTGGTGGATGAACTGGTGAAACTGGCTATGGTGTGGACCCTTTTTAAAATTCTCTGACTTACACGGTAGAAGTGGGATTTGCGCACTTAGGGGCAGATTTTAAATACTTGCGCGAGCGCGTACTTTGGATCCCGCGTATCTTATAAAATCCGGGGTTGGCGCGCGCAAGGGGGTGCACATTTGTGCAACCTGCGCGCGCCGAGCCCAGCGCAGCCTGCCTGTTCCCTCCGAGGTTGCTCCGATTTTGGAGCGGCCTCGGAGGGAACTTTTCTTCACCCTCCCCCACCTTCCCCTCCCTTCCCCTACCTAACCCACCCCCCCCCCCCCCCCCCGGCCCTATCTAAACCCCCCCCCTACCTTTGTCGGCAAAGTTACGCCTGCTGAAAGCAGGCGTAAATTTGCGCGCGTCACCAGCAGCCCTGCTCCGTCCTCCGGTCTCGGGGGCTGGTCCGGAGGCCTCGACCACGCCCCCGGGCCCACCCCCAAAATGTCACGGCATGCTCCCGAAACGCCGCATCGTTTCGGGGAAGCCCCCGGACACGCCCCCTCCCGCCCCTTTTCGAAAGCCCCGGGACTTACGCGCGTCCCGGGGCTTTACGCGTGCTGGCGGCCTATGCAAAATAGGCGCGCCGGCGTGCGAGGGCCCTTTTAAAATCCGCCCCTTAGACATGGACCTATTTAAAATTAGGCGCATATGTGCATGTGTCCAGGATATTTTATAACATACACACATATAGGTGTGCAAGTTATAGAATCGCCATGTATCTGGGTGCACGATGATACACACACACACACCAATGTGCACTCGCATGCCAGTAAGAAAGTTACTGCCCCTATTTGCTGCAGTAGTGATGATAGATAGGAACACAGAAACATAGAAATGATGGCAGAAAAGGACAAATGGTACATCCAGTCTGCCCAGCAAGCTTCCCATGGTAGTATCTGTTACGCCGTGTAGGTTACCCCCCATGTATCAGTCAGTTTTGCTTGATGTGCTTTGCGAATCCACTTGGCTGTAGAAGCAGTCCTGTACTTTTTCCTTAATATCTGCGCATCAGTACTCCAGACTGTAAAAAAAGTCATGGCTCGTGTTGGTTGTCTCTGAATCCAAATTTCTCTTTCTTTTCACCCCCCACTCCCCTCCTTCGAAGCAGAGAGCGATGTTGCAGTTGCATCAAAAGCATCCAGGCTTTTTGGTTAAGGGTAGTAATCCCATGCCTTCTGTTAAGGGAGTAACTGCTGCTGCTCTGTGCTGGTTCCCACCCCCCTTGCTTATCAGTTCTGCAGACCATAACAGTCGGGGGCCCTGGTTGGTTGCTGTCTAAATCCAATTCCCTTTTTCCCCTGCTGTTGAAGCAGAAAGCATCAAAAGAATCAAGTATCAAGCAAGTTATCCCCATGCACGCTTTCATCATTTCCTATAGGACTTGGCCCTAGAAGCAGTCCTGTGCTCTTTCCCTTATGTCTGCATAAGAGTATCCCAAACCATGGAAGTCGGGGGCCCTCGGTTATCATCTGAATCCAATTTCTCTTATCCCCCTGTTGTCTAAGCGGGGAGCAATGTTGCAGTTGCATTTAAAGCATCAAAGCATATTGGTTAAGGGTAGTAATTTCTAGGCCTTCTGCTAAAGTAGTAACCGCCGTACCAGCAATTTAACCTCCTGCATGCTTATTTCATTTCCACTCTCTGGCCTTTAGGGATCCAAAGTGTTTATCCCATGCCCCTTTGAATTCTTTAACTGTTTTCTTCTTCACCACCTCCTCCGGAAGGGCATTCCAGGCATCCATCACCCTCTCCATGAAGAAAAATTTCCTGACGTTGGTTTTGAGTCATCCCCCCTGAAGTTTAATTTCATGACCCCTAGTTCTGTTGTTTTCTTTCCAGAAGAAAAGGTTTGAAGTCCCTTGCACTACTTCTCTTCTAGGGTATACATATTCAGATCCTTCAGCCTCCCCTCATAGGAATTCCAATTCAGACTCCACGCCATTTTTATTGCCCTTCTCTGGACCACCTCCATCCTGTCTCTATCCTTTTTGAGAATACGGGCCCCAGAACTGAATACAGTATTCCAGGTGAGGCCTCACCAAGGACCTGTACAAGGACTTCATCACCTCCTTTTCTTACTGGTTATTTCTCTCTCTTTGCAGCCCAGCATTCGTTTGGCTTTAGCCATTGCCTTTTCACATTGCTTAGCCATTTTCAGATCCCCAGACATTATCACCTCAAGATCCCTGTCTTGGCCTGTGCACATCAGTCTTTCACCCTCCATCACATACAGCTCTTTCCCAGATGCATGATTCTGCACTTCTTGGTAGTGAATCTCAGCTGCCAAATCTTCGACCACTCTTCCAGCTTTCTTAAATCATTTTTCATTCTCTCTACTCCTTCACACATGTCTACTCTGTTGCAGATCTTGGTATCATCCCTTCCACAATGTCACTCACAAAGATATTGAACAGAACTGGTCCCTACACAGATCCTTGTAACACTCCGCTTAACACAGCTCTCTCTTCAGAGTAGATTCCATTTACTATTACACACTGGGGCCGATTTTAAATTTTACGCGCACGGTGTACATTTGTGCGCGTTACCCGGCGCGCACAAATGTACACCCGATTTTATAACATGCGTGCGCTGCTGCGCGCATGCTATAAAATCCAGGGTTGGCGTGCGCAAGGGGTGAACACTTGTGCACCTTGCGCGTGCTGAGCCCAAGGGGAGCCCTGATGGCTTTCCCCGTTCCCTCCAAGGCCGCTCCGAAATGAAATCGGAGCGGCCTTGGAGGGAAATTTTTTTTAGCTCTCCCCACACCTTTCCCCAACTTTCCCTCCCTTCCCCTATCTAACCCGCCCAGCAGCCCTACCTAAAACTCCCCCTACCTTTTTTCGCTGAGTTACGCCTGCAACTTGCGCATGCCGTCAGCTGCCGCTGCGCCATGCCCCGACACAGGCTGCTGTGTTGGAGCACTCAACCCCGCCCATGGACCGCCGCCATGCCACCGGCCATGCCCCCAGACCGCCCATTTTTGAAAGCCCCAGGACATACATGCGTTCCGGGGCTTGCGCACGCTGCCGAGCCTATGCAAAATGGACCGCCTCCACGCTCCTGGCCACGCCCCCAGACCGCCCATTTTTGAAAGCCCCGGGACATACGCGCATCCTGGGGCTTGCGCGCACTGCCGAGTCTATGCAAAATAGGCTCGGCGCGCGCAGGGTTAGGTTTTCGGGGGTTATGCGCATATCTTAACCACGTAGCCCTTTGAAAATCTACCCCAGAGTCTCCTATTGGTCAACCAATTTGTAATCCATGCCACCACCTTGTCGTTCACTCCCAAGCTTCTCATTTTGTTCGCAAGCTTCCTATGCAGGACATTATCAAAAACTTTGCTGAAATCCAAGTAGATCACATAAAGCGCTCTTCCTCGATCCAATTCTCTAGTCATCCATTCAAAATAATCAATCAGATTTGTCTGACAGGATCTTTCCCAGGTGAATACATGCTGCCTCAGGTCCAGCAACCCACCAGATTGTAGATAGTTCATTTTCCGTTCCTTCAGCAACATCTCCATTAATTTTCCCACCACCAATGTGAGGCTAATGGGCCTGTAGTTTCCAGCCTCCTCTCTATCACTCTTGTGAAATAGGATCACCACCACTCTTTTCCAATGTCACGGCACCACTCCCTTTTCCAGGGATCTATTGAAAAGGTTCTTCAGAGGTCCTGCCAACACATCTCTGAGCTCCCTCTGTATCCTGGGATGTACCTCATCCAGCCCCATGACCATGTCCACTTTCAGTTTGCCTAGCTCTTCCCATACATTCTGTTCCGTAAATGGAGTTTTGTCTATCCTATCCCCAACTACAATCTTGTCTACCAGCAATGATCCTTCTCCAGGGTCTTCTTTAGTAAACACCGAACTGAAGTATTTAATATTTCTGCCAATTCTTCATTTCTCTCCACACATTGTTCCTTGTCACTGTTCAGTTTCACTATTCCACTACTGACATTCCTTCTTTCTCTGATATATCTGAAAAGTGTTTTGTCACCTTGCTTTACCTTTTTGGCAATCCTGCTTCACCTTTTGCTTTCCTATTTCATCACTCTGATGCTAAGATATATTCCTCCATTCATTCTTTTAAACCTTGGTAGATCAAAAAGTGGTGTTTTTGCTGTGCACATATTTTTGTTAATGAGATGTTTAGAAAACTACACCCGACTTTTAAGACATTTCTTGTATCTTAGCCCTATTCATGAGTATTTCAAAATAATATTGGGGTAGATTTTAAAAGAAGCACACGCGGCCTACATGTGTGTGCACTATCTGGTGCGTGCACATGTATGCCCCATTTTATAACATGCACACGCAGGCGTGCGGATGTTATAAAATCAGGGGTCGGCGTGCACAAGGGGGTGCACAATTATGCACCTTTCATGCTCCAAGCCACGGTGCCTTCCCCCGTTCCCTTCCCCCTAACCTGACCTTCCCACCCCTTCCCCTAATCTTTCCCCCCCCCCCCCCAGCCCTACTCTAACCCCTCCCTGTCCTTTGTCTTACCTTTTGCGCCTGCCTCTGGGCACGCGATCCTCTGACACAGCAGCAATGGCCGCTCTGTCGGAGGCCTCTGGCTCCGCCCTGCCCTGCCCCTGGACCGCCTCTTTTATAAAGCCCCAGGACTTACATGCGTCCCGGGGCTTTACACGCGTCACCGGGCTTTTTTAAAATAGGCCCGGTGCGCGTAACCTTTCTAAAATCCTGCCCATTAGTTTTTAATTTTGTAATTTTGAGGTCGGTCATGTCAATATATTCTCTTCAGCTTGTGAGAAAGCCTAGATGCATAGTTACATGTGTATTCTCCCATTTTTAGATCAAGGAAAGAGAGCCTGTCTAATTAACGATGAGAATTTTTGGTGTCTTCCATTTATAGAGACAGTTTCCTTCTTTAAGGCTCAGAGAAGTAAGAACATTTTCTTTGTTGAAATAAAATACATATGCAGTGGTTTAATTATTTTTAGTTACGCTCCCATTTTTTATTTTATAGTAACAACCCTTTTTCTTTCCTGTCTTCTTTCTTCCTTCTTGTTTTGTTTCCCTTCTCCCTCTTCTTTTTCATTTCCTTTTTCCCTCCTTTTCTCCCTTCTCTCTCCCTCTTTTCTTTCTTCTCTCTTCTCTCTTCCCCTTCCCTTTCTTATCCTTCTTCTCTTACCTTTCCCTTTCCCTCACCCTCCCACTTCCGTTTCCCCTTCCCCTCTCCTTTTACCCTTCCATTTTAATTTTTTTCTTCCACTTTCCTTTCACCCCTTTTTCCTTCCTTCCTCTCTCTTTTTGCCTTCCACTTCTCCTTCTCACTTTCCTTCATTCTCTTCCACTCCCCTCTTTCCTCTTTCTTGTTCCCTCTCTGACTTTTTACAGTTTTACCATACATCTCTTATTATAATTTATATAGTATATTTTTTATCATTTATTATTTTAACTATTGTATTACTGTTTATTTGGATATTATACATGATAGTTTTATTATTATTTTTTGTATATTCATGTTTTATTTTTGAACTAATGTATTTTTTATGTGTTTTAAAAAGCACAGTATCATGGTCCTTCTGGATACAGCGGTATTAATCCATGAAAGATAATGGATAAAATCCTTTGGTTTTATCTTACATTTTTTATATTGTTTATGGTAGTTTATGGCTTATTATATTATTTTACTAAATATATTTTCTAATTATTTGATCTGCTTTGAGTTATATTTCAATTTTATATTTTTTTATTTATTTTAAGAACAGGGACTACAGATTCATATTTTAAAGAACTGTTTTTATGGTGTTCCTCCTTTATATAAGTGTGAGGTATGCTTAGTGTTATCCTCTCTTTTGTTTTATCTTCTATTCTCCTTCCTTATATTTGAACATTTTATAAGAACATAAAAACATAAGAAATTGCCATACTGGGTCAGACCAAGGGTCCACCAAGCCCAGCATCCTGTTTCCAACAGTTGGCAATCTAATTCTTAGTGGAGCACAGATGCCACTTTCACTATTTATTATCACTTAACATACTTTTCATTATGTATGCGTATGTCTACATGCTAATTTTACATTATATATGTTCTGTTTACTTTATAGGTATTTTTAATATTATTGCTCTTGATATCATCTGCATGTATTCCCTGATGCAGGTGGAATGCCAAAACATCACTATGGACCTCATTTTCCAATATCTCATTGGTATAGCATGCGATACCAAAAAGGGGTGTAACTTATGCTAATAAGCATGTGTATCGCAAATTGCACTATCAGCTATGCAAAAGGCTGTTATCACAAGTTGCACTATTAGCCCAATTTGGGCTACATTGCCAGTATATCACGGTTCATGATGTCTCCTGACAGGCCTGTTTCAGTATGATGCAGGCTGAGAGAGAGAGAGCACCTAGCTTGATGGACTCTCTACCTGGGTAACAACAAGCTAGGTTGCGAGAACATTGCACAAATCTCATCTTGGAGTGAGTTTCCTCACTCCGTAGGTCATCAAATCTTCACAAGAGACCACTGTTCTGTTCGTACGTCTCACGTTGAATGTGAAAGTGGCCCCTAACCCCCTACACTAATACTTAACCCTCACCTCGAGTTACTAGGTAGGCCTCCCATAGGGATACAAATACTTGTCTAGGGAGGAGGCACTATAGCAAGTCAGTCTCTCTCTCTCTCTCTCACACACACACACATATATATATATATACTGAAACAGCATGAACCACAATAAACCTGTAATGCAAATGAAATGGCTGTGCTAACAGTGTGGCTGTTTTGCAGCACATGATAATTCCTCCCTACTTTGCTGTTAGCGTGAGGAATTATCACACATGGTAACTCCTTGGAAAATGAGGCCCTATGTCAGAATTTTAATTTTATGGGATTATTGTATTTTTTATGTGATGTAATTGTTTTATTGTATTCATTATTCTTATTAAAACATTTTTATACATTATTTGATTTGTTTCTGATATTTATATATATATAATTGTTTATTATTCTTCTCTGTTCCTTTATTTGTTTCATATACTGCTGTTTTCAGTGTAAGAGCACCACTATTGCTCTTTGGCTTTTGTTTGTGGTCATTAACCTCTATTTTCTATGGCCTGAATTTATCAAAATGCACTAAATATTGCATGTGATAGGAAAAGGGGTATGTTTTATGGTAATAGGCAGTTTATTGCAAAGTGTGCTATCTTAGTGCTTTGCATAGGTATTAGCACAAACTTTGATAGCTTTTTTGCAATAAGTGCCAGAATTGTTGTATTTCCTACCTACAACCACTGGGTGGGAGAGAGAGAGAGAGAGAGAGAGAGAGAGAGAGAGAGAGAGAGAGAGAGAGAGAGACTAGCCATAATACCCTCATACTAGGTAAGTATTTATACCTCTATATGAGGCCCATCTAGTCACTCAAGGGGAGGGTTAGGCATTAGTGTAGGGGTTAGGGGCCACTTTGATATTCAAAGTGAGTACGAACAGAACAGTGCTCTCTTGTGAAGATTTGATGACCTTCGGAGTGAGGAAACTCACACAAAGATGAGATTTGTGCAATGTTCTCTCAACCTAGCTTGATGGACTCTCTACCTGGGTAACATCAAGCTAGGTTGAGAGAACATTACACAAACCTCATCTTTGTGAAGTAAGTTTTGGGATAAAAAAAAAAAGAAAACATCAAAGGTAGGAAGGAAAGGGCGGGGAAGGTAGGAGAAGGGAAGTTGGGGTGGGGGGTAGGGAAGTTCTCTCCGAGGCCGCTCCGATTTCGAAGTGGCCTGGGAGGGAACAGGGGAAGGCAGCGTGGCTTGGAATGGGCTCGGTGCACGCAAGGTGCACAATTGTGCACCCCCTTGTGAGCACCGACCCCGGATTTTATAACATGCACACGCCTGCACGCACATGTTATAAAATCGGGCGTAGATGTGCGCGTGCCGGGTAGTGCATGCACATTTGTCCGCATGTGCTGCTTTTGAAATCTACCCCATATTGTCTACAGGGTCCCCAGTCTCCCATAATTCTACGGGCACAGTAAGGGCTGCAAAATCCACAGAAGTGGCCAGGTCCTGTGGAATTGCTGTAGGTTTCACAGGGACGAACTGGATCCAGGAAGTAAGCTAGGAAGGAATGAAATTAACTACCTCCCCTGGCTTATTTTCCTGCCACCTGTCAGCACCATGCTCCTCATCAGATAGGGCAGCAGGAAGATGAGAGCTGTAGCAATAATTGGGCTGGATTTTGTTCTTCTTCCTGGATCCAGATTGCTGCTTTGAACCGTGAGGAAACACAGCCTCATGGTTCAAAGCAACAGTTGGACCAGGCAGCAGAGAAGGAAGACACAGCCCAACTGCTGTCATGGCTTTCTTCTAAAGAAAGCCACCCGTCCTAAAAATGAGGAGTAGGAGGGAAATATAAGGAAGATAGCAAACTGGCTAACCTGGAGGGCTGAGTGGGGGCAGGCTGATCAAAGAGACGAAGCAGAAAAAAATTTACCTACAAGCAGGCACTTTGGATTATTTTTCCTTTCCTTTTTTTTTTTTTTAAATAAGAACTTTATTGAAGGCTGCAGGGAGCAATTTAAAGCTCAACCTACAAAAAAAATAAAATCTAGGTGGCTTTTTTTTTTTTAAGATACAAAGGGTCAGAAGGGGGAAAGAGTGAGCAGTCGTAGGGAGAGGGAGCATGAATGAGGGGTTGGGTGAGGGGGAATTGGAGAAGAGGGAATCAGATGAGTTGCAAGGGGCCACGGCCTACACCTGAGTATGAATCCAGTGCCTTGCCCTAGGCCTAGGTCTAGGCTCAGAGCCAGAACCTCACCTAGAGCATTGCCAAACATCAAAATGGCACCATCTGCTGGGATGAATATGCAGGAGTTAATTAACTCTAGCGTGAGCTCAGCACACAACATCAGTTTACGAAAAAAGAAGACAGAAGAGGATCGCTTCGTGGGAGCTCTGAGGCCTGGGCTCCAGACCTGGGCCTGACCCTAGGCCGAGGCCCAAGCATCAGGACTCATCCAGGCCAGGCTGTGGCATCTGGTGTAGGCCTAGACCCTGGCCTATGCTAAGGTCCAGGCATCCAGGTCAAGACCCTGGCATCAGGACCTGGCCTCTGGGTTGAACCACAGTGTCAGACCTGGGCCCAAGCTCCAGTCTAGGCTAAAGCTGAGGTATTGGTGACCTATCATAACCTCAACCTGGGCCTAGACTTTGCCAACAGCGGATCCCTACCGGACCAAATAAGTGGGGGCTGGGGGACATCTTCACCCCGGCATTTTTCCGGGTGGGAGGGATCGGTGGTGGGAACAGGATGGGAGAACTTGGGAGGCTATCTTTTTCTTTTTAACTTATTTTTGGGGAGGTTAAATGTTTAATTCATTTTTTTTATGAATGAAATAAATCAAACATTCCATGAACCGAAATTCGTGGGAAAAACCCTTTCAAAAATGAACTAAAAACAAAAACAATTTTTTTTCCCCTGCACACCCCTATGTGGGATTGAAGCTGATTAGACAATTGAAACCTTTTTTTTGGAACTTAATGCCTTAAAGAATATATTTTATGCATTAGTTATGTCATAGATTGATTATTGCAATGCTTTATATTAGGAGCTGCAACATAAAGTGACTAAAAAATTACACATAATGCAAAACACTGCAGCACATCTTATTACAGGTAGCTTGCGGCACAACCCAGCAGACCCATTGCTCAGGCAGTTGCATCGGTTGCCTATTGCTTGCTGTTGGCATTTAAAGTACTGAAAAGATTAAAAACATGGCTGGTATCCCAAGGGTAGTGGACTGTAAATTGGGAGGATGTTCAGAAGTGATCAGAAGCATTATCTATGTCCAATATGTTGAGTTCGCATTGTGTTTTTAGTTTTTTGTTTTACATTGTATTGTGAAATTACTGTAGGTTGTCATTTTATATAAGTTTTTATACATTGCTTTGGGTGACTTTTAATATGAAAAGCAATTTATAAAAGCTATTAAATCAATTAGTTAATTAATGAAATAATTGCCACAAAACTTTGAAAAATCCACCACAGACTTTGCCCACTCTTCCCGCAAAATCTCGAAAATCTGCCAAAGGAAAACTGGGGACTCTGTTGTCTACCCTCCTGCAGCAATAAAGAACTATGGAAAGCTATGGAAAATGTTTGACATCAAATGATTCTTAACTAAATTCCCAGAGAGAAAAGCAATATAGAAAGAGAAATTCTCACTAAATCTTGCCTTTCAGAAAAAACAACAAAAGGTTATCAGCCATAGCCCTCTTTTCCCTTTTCTGCAATCCTGCGTGCTTGTGCCTGTGTCACTTTGCTCCCGTGTCAACGGAGTCCAAGGAAAAGGACAATCTTCAAAGGCCTACAGAAGCCTGTATCAATGAGCCCACTTCTTCCAGTCCCACTCACTCCCTCTTCTGAGAAGCCTCCACCAGCAGTTTCACTGCCTCAACCAGCTCCCATAAGGCTCCTTTGAGAACACAATGTTATACTAAGCCAGGATCTCCTTAGAGAAGCCATGACAATCAGTATCTGCAGAATCAAAAACAGGTAAAATATATTTTGCGGGTGCATCAGAAACCAAACTAGAACATATCTAAACCACAAGTCACAGATCATCTTCAGGCCATCAGCACCAATACAGTGACCTCCATTTAAGATCTTGGAAACATCATGTTCCCGGACATTAAGGCCCTTAAGCTGCATTTGGACCTCTCTACCCCCCAGCCAGCCCAAACTAGTAGGGCCCAAACCAGCAGTGGTTTCAGTGGGCCTACCACTCATCAATGGCCTTTTAGAAATAAAGGCCCCATTCATTGGGAGAGCAGTGTTCAAAGCCTTTTACAGTGGTAAATATTGATTTTCTTGGGAAAATTGGCCTGTCTGAAAATATCCCTCCTTTGAGTAGCTAAAAGTACCCCTGGGTGTCCACAGCATTCATAATGTTAGCCAGGTTAAAAAAAAGGATGTTCCTAGGGATGTGTTTATGTTGGGAGCGCAAAACAGTGCCCATTAATGAGATTTTCATACCCCCACACACACACACACACACACACATACACACACACATACAAACATACACACACACACACACATACACACACACATACACATACACACACACACACACACACACACACATACACACACACACCTCTGCTGTCTGGAGAAATAGCAGGTGCAAAGGTCTTTGAAGTACTTCCCTCTTACTGAATCCCAACATTATGAATCTTACTAAAGCAAGATATTGCTATCCTCATCAGAGTCACATGAGAGCCTAAGGACAGTAGAAACAGCTAAATGGGGAGTCAAAATTGCCACAGCCCAAGTGGATGTTCTTTCTGAGCTTTATGGCTTTGAATTTGGCCAAATTGTTCATCAGATTGAAAGATCTCCACTATTGGAAACTAAATTTGATCCAGGAACTGGAGAGAACAGATAAGCAAATTTTGGACAAAGCAATCTTGTTAGTTTTGTTTGTGTTAGAGCCAGATTGAAAATAGGCTTTAAAAAAAATGTATGCTAAAGTGTAAAGCTCTTTTTTTGGTTCATGAAATTTCAATATTCTGTAATATTACTCAAGATATGCAAAGCAGGAGGCAGAAGTTTTTTAGTTTTCATCAAGATATGTGGAGATTGGGCGCAGTGGGGTTTTTTTTTTAATTGCCCTTGTAATTGCGTTGTTAAAGTTAATGGCAGGTTTGTGTTTGATGTCCTTTCCACTCCAGATTTTCTGGACATGTCAGGGGGGCACATAAGTATTCTGAGAGGGGCAGGTTGTACTGATGCATGCAAAGCTGTGGATTATGGATGTGTACATGCACGCCTTCCAGAGAATAGGCAGCATTACCTCTGGCTGGAACTTCTTGGTTGAATGCCATTACTTTCTTTGCCCCATTCACCTCCACTAAAATGCTGTTCCATGCACTCACACCCTTTATGAAAATAAATGCTTCCTTGTGTTACTCCTGAGACTATCTTCCACCAGCAGCACATCTATGCCCCTTCTCCCTCAAGTTCATCTCCACTGAAAAATGCTGGGCATTTATGCCTTTGAGACACTTAACTACCTCAGTTATACCCACCTTTCCTTCATTTCCTCCAAGATATACATATTGGGAGTAACTTTCAAAGCCATTTATGTGCATAAAACACAGTTTTATGTATATCAGTTAAATTGCCTGGGACTCAGTGCACATAAAAGTATGTGCATAACCCGATTTTGCAAAAACATTTATGTACACAGTCTATAGGCATTCCGGAGAGAGGGGATTTACATGCAGGGAAGATAACTTTCAAAAAATATACATGGCCTCATACATGTACATATATGGTGCTGTGCAAAAGTACACTTTTATTTTATAATCTGCACACAAACACATGCACAGATTATAAAATATGCATGCACCAAGACTACAGAACAGTACTACAAGCTTCCTATCCCAAAATTGACTACTGCAACACCTACTCCTGGGCCTCCCATCCAACACGTTCCGACCACTGCAAATACTCCAAAATGCCGCAGAAAGATCACTCTCCAACACCAAAAAATCCTAACACATCACACCAGTCCTCAAAAAGCTACACTGGCTACCTATAACACAAAGAATCCAGTACAAAACACTAACACTCATCCATAAAGCACTATACACCGAAAAATTCAACTGGCAAAGCCCGGCCCTACACTTTCAATCCTCCCAGAGATCTCTACGACCCAACAACACTGGTCTTATCCCCACACCCTCACCAAAAATGGCCCACCTTACCTCAACAAGGGCAAGAGCCTTGACAGTTGCAGGCCCAACACTATGGAACAACTTACTCCCACAACTCAGGCTAAATCCCACAACCTAATCATTCAAAAAGGACCTCAAACCATGGCGATTCCAGAAAGCATACCACAATGATTCAACATAGATTGTATGTTAAGGGGCGGATTTTCAGAGCCCCGCTCGCCTAAATCCGCCCAAATCCGGGCGGATTTAGGCGAGCAGGGCCCTGCGCGCCGGTAAGCCTATTTTACATAGGCCTACCGGTGCGCGCAGAGCCCCGGGACTCGCATAAGTCCCGGGGTTTTCGGAGGGGGCGTGTCGGGGGGCGTGTCGGGGGCGGGCCCGAACCGTGCGGCATGTCGGGAGCATTCCGGGGGCGGGCCCGGGGGCGTGGCTTACGGCCCGGGGGCATGGCCGCGCCCTCCGGACCCACCCCAGATCGCGTCCCGGCGCGCTAGCGGCCCGCTTGCGCGCGGGGATTTACGTCTCCCTCCGGGAGGCGTAAATCCCCCAACAAAGGTAAGGGGGGGTTTAGACAGGGCCGGGCGGGTGGGTTAGGTAGGGGAAGGGAGGGGAAGGTGAGGGGAGGGCAAAAGAAAGTTCCCTCCGAGGCCGCTCCGATTTCGGAGCTGCCTCGGAGGGAACGGGGGTAGGCTGCGCGGCTCGGCGCGCGCCAGCTATACGAAATCGATAGCCTTGCGCGCGCCGATCCCGGATTTCAGCGGATACGCGCGGCTACGCGCGTATCTACTGAAATCCAGCGTACTTTTGTTGGCGCCTGGAGCGCCAACAAAAGTACGCCTATTCGCGGTTTTTGAAAATCTACCCCTAAATGTTTTAAACGCTTTATTCAAATGTTTCAATGTCACAATATCAATGAAAATGTCAAATGTAAAACAGAAAATCCCTGCTGCACTGTAAACCGTTGTGATACCTCTGGTGAACATCGGTAGAGAAAAGCAAATAAATAAATAAAATAAAATAAATGTCTTTTATAGAAAACAAATATGTGTATGTGAACTAAATTCTCAAATGTTCCCATGTATGTGACCTCATATGCACGCTAATTTTCACTGTCGCAAAAGTATGTGTGTATATTTTTATGCTTGTGTGTGAACTTCTGTTTCTTCCAGGATGGCCTCATTTCAAAAAGGTCCTCCTGGCAAAGCAGCCAAACTTCACCACCAGGGATGTGCATAACCTAGTATCCCTGGTGGAGAGCTATGAGGAACAGCTGTTCCCCTTCCGGGGGGGGGTGAGGCAGCACAGCCATCTCCGACTCTGGATGGCCCTGATTGCTTCCTATCCCAGAGAGGTAAGTACATAATGGGAAATATGAAGTTGAGAGGTAGAGGGTGATAGGGGTGGGTGGTGGGGGCAATAGAGGGTAAAAGAGGATTGGGAGGAGCTAGGGGGTATAGGAGTAGGTTGTGGGAGCAAGGGGGAAAATGGGGGTTCGGGTTAGAGTTAGGGTAGGCATGGCAGGAGTGGGTTGTAGGGGCAACAGGGATGCACTAGGGGGTTGGAGTGGGGGGTGTTGTGGGGGGGTGTTGGGGGGGCAATAGAGGTTAGGGTAGGGTTTGGAGTGGTAGGTATAGATTGTAGGGGTAATGAGGAAATGGGGGGATGGGGTGGGTGGGGATATGGGGATGGGGGGTGGGGGGTGGGGATAGCGGCAATTGGGTGGCAAATAATGGGCAATAGTGGGGGATTGCTGGTAGAGGGTGGTAGGAGGTAATTGGGGAGGCAATAGTGAACTAATTGCTTTGCAATCCTATATCTCTGTATAGATTGAGGATCTGAAGAAGAAAGGACTTGAAGCTATGAAGAAAAGACGGGGAGGGGCTGGACCAACTGCATGCCTGGCAGGAGGGACAGGGAGGTAATTTAATAGTATAACCATCAGGGAAATGTCAACATGTTTATTCGATTTCCTGCTTCCATCATTGGCCCATTATTGCCCTGCCACTCTACAAGAACCTGTCTCTGTCTAGAGCTTCCAGAAACCCTCATGCACACTTACTTCATCTTTGCCTATTCTCTGGGTCACAGGCATCACTGTAATGAAGAAGCACTTCTTATGCACTCACAGGCATTGTATGAAATTGAAGAGGGTGTTTGATTGTATGCCTTATACTTTTACCAGGTAAACTCAATGCTTCCTATTCAAAAAACACCTATAGACTACTGGCAGCATCCTAGCATTGGATATCTTGCTATCTAGGGCACAACTCAACACAAACCACCCAGACAATAACATTACCTCCTAACCCTAAACACTACATACCCATCATGCATTCTGTGACAGCTTTAATGAAGCTTCTGTAACACTGGTAAACTATCTGTGGGCATGCCATCCTTATAGGACATTGGTGTCCTACCACTTTGAACACGTACTATCACCTCTACCTCTCCCACTAATGCAGTGCCCTCTAACTGCTTGCATTATCATGCACATCACACTTTAGGGCATATGAGATGAAGGATGGACACACTGTTTTTGCTCTCTTTGCAGGAAACACCAGTTTGTCAGAGGAGGAAGACGAGCCCCAGGCTCCTCCTGCTGAAGCAGCAAATGTGCCACCTGCTGGGGACCTTCAGCCACCACCACCACTACTACCAATGGTGGCCCCAGCAATGGCACAGCAGCTACTTCCTCCACCCAACTGGAGACCCTGGACCACCAGAAGCAGACATCCTTCTTGATTACTACCCTTAACCAATAAGCCTTGATGCTTTTGATGCAACTACAACATTGATCTCTGTTTCTAAGAGGGGGCGGGGCTGAAAAGAAATAGGAATTTGGATTCAGGGACAACCAACACGAGCCATGACGTTTTTAGAGTCTGGGGTACTGATGCTCAGACATTAAGAAAAAAACACAGGACTGCTTCTATGGCCAAGTCCAAAAGCAAAGCACATCAAGCAAAACTGACTGATACATGGGGGTAACCTGCAAGGCACAGCAGATGCTACCATGGGAAGCTTGCTGGGCAGACTGGATGGAACATCGGTCCTTTTCTGCAGTCATTTCTATGTTTCTATGACTTGCCAATGCTCAGAGCTTTTTAGTTACTCTTGAGCTGATGGGCATTGAGGCAACCTCCACAACCTCTAGCCCCTAGGCCTTTCAGGACCAGGTTTCATGTGGTTACAGGGCCTTTTGGATTATTTTTCTAAATTGTACTCCCTAGTTTCCCCCTTTGCAAAATTGTGTTTATATATGTAAATAGTTTTTACAGTTTTTAAAGTTTCATTATTCTATCTATATAAATATTTCATATGTTTTTCATTTCTGTGTGTGCCTCATTTATTTTCTGCATGCTATGGTCCCTTTCCACCCCCAGTAAAGATCTTTCAAGACAGCCAATTGCATTCATTATCTCATCCACATACTATCATGCATGTAGATAGCATTGCAGGTCTGTACAGGAATCTTCGACTTCCTTTCATCTTCTCTTACAGCTGCCTTTGTGTAACTTGTGGTTATGAGGGCGTGCAGTGCATTCTTATCTCCCCTGAATGACCTTCCTGGATTGGACACCACTGCAGAGAGTTTAGTCACCATTTACCTCTTAGCTCTAACATGGGGTCCGTGAGCCAGTACATACTCACAGGTCCTGCAATGGCAATGCCCCTGCATGGGTTTCTTTGATACCAGGAAGCCATGCACGAGGAGGGATTGGGGGTCACTGCACAGCAGTGGCATACCAAGGAAAGGGGCTGGGAGGATCCAATGACCCTGGGCATAGGGTCTTAGGGGGAGTGCTGATGGCCAACATAGGGATTCCCATGTAGCCATCAGTAGATCTCAACCCACCAGCGGCCAAAAATCAAGGATAGAGGCCATCTGGCCACTGGTGGACCTCATCCCACTGGCAGCTGAGCAGAGAAGTGCGCCCTTCTCGTTGTCTGTGCCAGCTCGCAGTATTAAACACTCATGAGGGTAGCACTTTCTCTGTGCTGCTTTCATGAAGCCTGAGATCAGCATGGAGGAAATGCTAGTCCATTAATTTTTAATACTGCAGGGCCTCACAGAGGAAGCAGCAGAGCTTCAATAGCAGCGATTGGCTTGGCTCCTCCCCAACAGGCACACAGAGGCAGTGACAGTGACAGTGAAGGACTGAGAGAGGTACAAAGGCAGCCAGGAAAAGAAAGAAATAGAGCCTACCTTCAGTGTGTGTGTGTATATTTGTATGTCTGAATGAATGGGTGCCTGCCTGGGGGGTCTGTGTGTGGGTGTGAAAATGAATGGAAGCTTGCCTGGGGATGGGGGGTGGGGGAGCAGTGTGAGAATGAATGGGAGCCTGCCTGGGGGTCTGTGTGTGTGTGTATGTGACTGTGTGTGTGTGAATGAATGAATGAGAGCTTGCCTGGGTTAGTGTGTGTGAGAAAGAATGAATGGGAGCTTGCCTGGGGGGATGTGTGTGTGAGGGAGCCAGTTAGAGTGAGTAAATGTGTGGGTGTGTGCGTGCATGAGGGAGCCAGTGAGAGTGAGGACCTGTGTGTATATGAGGGAATCTGGGGGAGTATGAACTTGTGTGTGTGTGTGGTGGGGTAGGGAGAGAGAGAGGGTCTGAGAGCCTGTGTATGAGAGTGTATGTATTTCTGTGAGAGAGAGAGATTGTGCATGTGTATGAAAGTATGTCTTACTGTATATGTGACAGTGTGTGTGAGGGAGAGAATGATAATGCACGTGTGTATGAGAGAGAGAGGATAACGTTTGTGTGCCCCCCAGCCCCTAATCCTTGACAATTTCAGAGTGACTGAAAATCAAGAGTTCTGAGGTATAGATAGTAGGGGCTTTTTTTTTTTTTTTTAAATCCTTATTGATTTTAATTACTGGGTGTTATTTAATGTGTCTGTTGTTTTTTAATTTTTTATTGGTGCGTGAGAATTTTTTTTTAATGTACTGTATATGACTTTAATTAATATAGGTTATTCTATTCATCAGTAGTTTTAAATATGTATTCTTCTATTAGTATGGTTTTACTATAATAATTGATGCTTTATGTTTCTTTATTTAATTATTTATTTTATGACAAAAGGTGATTTTAGCTTCCTGGGGTTTCCATTTCAGTTTTTGTCTGCATATTGCTGGTTCTAATTTGTAATCCTTTATTCTGCATTCAGCGAGGATCTGTATCTGATCTGCTCATGTGATCAAGGTGAGATACTCTGCTAGCGTATAGTATCTGTGTAGGGATCTATTGCAATCGGGTTTGTTTCGTTCCCCAATATGTGGTGTATTGGTATTCTTGAACCTAGTGCAATATTTATAGTGTTGCTCTTTTACAGATAGGGTTGTTGTTATTTGAGTCCTTGGCATTACTACTGTTACTTTATGATAGGTTTGCTACATAGATTTTGAGTGTCTTTTTTGTGCAGTTTTGTAGTAGCTCACAATGTGCCTGGCAGTGGAAGATGTTTGTGCTGTGACTGTGAGATGACACCAGAATTTGAAAATATCTTTTTGTATGATGAGTTGTAAGGGAAACATTCAAGCTCCATTATAGGGAGAATGTCTATGGATGTCCAATGTTACAGAACTGGAGGTGCAGGATTTATATTGACATTCTGTCCCTTCCTGTATAGATTCCAGGCTTCACTCTCAGCCATATAGAATTAGTTGAAAGAGGCTGTCAAAAATGTTAATAGTAGTTTTACTAGAAGGGTGAAACTGGCCAGCTTTTTAAAAATTACAGAGAAGACCCTTGGGATTTTTTTAATGAGGCTTTTTTAATGCCAATTTTAAGGCAGGGGGCCATGCTATGGTGGTGGGTATGATGTGTGGAAATATTACTTTGGCTTGCCTTCTCCACAAATGTTTCTGACTAGAGATACGGCTGATTTTCTGTAATCTTAAGCATTAGTATATGAAGGATGGGGAGCGCTGGAGAGGTGCACAAATGCATTGGCACCCCCCCCCCCCCCCCACCAGCACTGAAGACCCTTGGTACACACTGCTGCAGAGTCTGTGATATTACAATGGCTCATAGGCCCAATCCTGATTTTCTTAACTAATTCCAGTGACACTTGTAGATCACCATCAGGCTTATGCCCATCCATGAAGAGAGGGGAAGCCTGAGTGTGCATGGACTGGTGGATATTGCCATGGTTTCTTGCTCCTCGCGCTCTACTGAACCTACCCAATAAACAAATATAGCTCCTATCCTCGGCCTTCCATCTCTTCTCATCAGGTATTATCCATCTTTGACCCTGGGCCCAAAGGAAAATTTTGCCAATGACCCTGGAGAGGGGGATGTAGATAAGGGGCTGTTTAAAGGAAGGGATCAGTTGCTCAAGGGGTTTTAGGGTTAGATCAGCTGTGAAGGATGAGAGAAAAGGCAGGAAAAAAATGACTGGAAATGTAAAAGGAGCTAGGGGGTTGAGTGGGGACCAACTGTGTGAATGTGAGAGAAGGGTTGGAGGGGAGGATAAGGTGAGAGACAGGAGATGGGGATGAGAGTGATGAAGGAATGGAGAGGATGACAGAGGATGATTTGGGGGTTATAAGAAGGGCTTGGGCTTAAAAGGACAGCTAGGTGATGTGAAAAGGACTGAAAGTGGCGAGAGAGAGAAGCTGAGTTGGGGAAGTGAGAGGAGCTAGGGGATGTTAAAGCTGGAGGGACAGAGTTTGAGAGAGCAGCAGTTCTGGAGGGGAAGTGGTCTTCTGGAGGAGATGGGTAAACTAGAGAGGGTAGGTGATTAGCTGGATTGCAGTGAGGGTAAAAGTGGATTGTTTAGAGGGATCACACCCCCTATAAAATAGTTTAGATTGTCCTTTGGGCTCATGTTATTTTTGAAAAGCTAAAATAAGGTAATATAGGCTCCATGTTTGGGAAGACCTATTTTAGCTTTTCAAAGGGCCAAAGAAATTAGTGCAGCCTAGCCACAAACACTGGCATAGTCTACAGAGGGGGAAATCTTGTTTGCTTCCCCATTACTAAAAGCACTGCACAGGGAAACAGGAAGCATACATGAAGCGACCCTTTCCACTGCAACACATCTTATAACAGAGAAGAGTTGTCATATAGATGTGTTGGTAGGAGCTTCATTCATCTGAAGCCGACTGCTGCAGCTAGTTTGAAATAAGTAAATTAAAATAAATAAAATAAAAATAAAATACTCACTTCTGTGTCCCAAAAGCTGCAGATGTCAAGGAAACTATCTTTCATACTCTTCTGAGAAGAAGACTCCTAGATAACTACAGGTATCTGATGTCTCTATAGCAACAATCCAAATCTTTTTCTTGCTCATACTGGCTATCCTCTCTGGTAGGGGCCCAGCTTACTTTCACAAGGCTTCTTACTTCCATCTGCAAATCCCTTCATCAACCTACTCACACTTATATCTCAGAAAGACTTCATCTACTCTATCTATATTATTTTGAGATGCAGTCTCCAGAATTCGACATAGTATCCCAGATGAGATCTTACCACTGATTTCTACTGTTAAAACCTGTCTATACACCTTAGTATTCTACTGGCTTTTGCCACTGCCTTGTTGTACTTTTTGTCACTCTTGAGATAATCAAATACTGTAACCTTCAGGTCCTTTTTAAAATTGGGAGAGAGGGATGTAAAAGATTTGTACCTTTTATTTCAACAAAATGTTTACTAACTACCGTATATATTAGGCCATAAAAGGAAGGTAATTGAGGAAGTAGACTGAAAAAAAGATGATTAGAACCAAGAATTAGGCAAGCTGATAGAACATGCTAGTTGGTACAGGTCCTTTAAATATATGACTGTGGGAAACTACCTGGATCCAGATAATTCTCTGTAAACTTCATTGTGTTCAGTACAAGTGTTCCCATCCAGCACTTTAATTCTGTGACTAAGGAAAATGAGTACAGTATACACAACCTAGAAAACGCTATCAACTCTCTGGTCCCTTCACATTGCCTCAAAATATAGGGATTGAAAAATTTACATTTTTAAAATAGTAATGAGGCCAAAGCCTAGATTATTAATCCAGCTAGAGCCCTATTATTGCTTAATAGTTATTCTTTTTACTTTTTTTAAAAAGATATGGGTTTGATAAACAACAAGGAGGAAGAGATAGGGCTAGGTCATTCACCCAAGGGTAGGAAAATTTTAGCCCTGCCCCCAATCATCAATTTTCCCTAAATAATGGCTGTCTAGGTCAAATAGAAAAAATATGAGCTGTCTTTCCCCAGCTATGGAGACTCAAACAGTGTTGGCAAACCTTGAGACCAATTTCAATTGCTCTTACAGAACTAACTGTACCATAAAATTTAAAAATTGTGAAGCCATTTTCAGCTATTGCTGTTCATTGTGACACACTATCAATAATATTACAGAGATTTAAAAATGTACTGGATTTCATTCAAAACATAGTTATTCATAATATTATATCATGCTATGTAGTATGTCAATAATATTTATAGCATCCTTTGTCTCTGAATGAATGTTCTTTTCTGTTGAAAATGTTTTTTTTTTCTGGATTACAATTCTGGCAGCAGTTGAAAAGGAACTATTGTGGGCAATGAATCAGGGCAGGGCTTCATTCCACCTATTTTCTCACATTAACAAGCTATAAGGTAGAAAATCAGAGTCAAGCTCAACATTCAAATGCAGAGGGAGTGGGAGATCCCCTGAAGTACATATGCTATCATTACTATAGTATTAGCAGAGCTCATTGCATGCTATCCCATAGGAGATTTCTGATTAATTTGGTGATTTTTGCAAGGGCTCCTTTAAAGCACCTCATCAGTGCTAAAAACGTAGAAAAAGGGGTGTGGGTTCTATATGCAGAGAGGCTCTATTTCTAGTGTTTCTGTACAATGAAGGTGGAATATGAATAGATTGGTAACTGTCTGAACTGAATAAAACCTTTTCAATAAGCAATAGCTGTGAGGGAGCAAAACTGATTGATTTAGAACTCTGAACAGGCATGATGTATAGCAGAGGTGGCCAACGCTGGCCCATGAGAGCCACAAACAGGCCTCGTTTTCGGGATAGATCTGCAGGCACTGCCTCTATTGTATGCAAATCTATCTCATGCATATTCATTGTGAAAATCCTGAAAACCTGGCCTGTCTGTGGCTCTCGAGGACCAGAGTAGGCCACCCCTTGAGGTATAGTCTGATAGCTTGAACACATATAGAACTCTAGTACTGAAAATTCACAAAGTGATGTTTAATAGTATGTGATGTTTAACAGTACTTGTTGCTACAGCTTGGATTGAATTACTTGCCTTTCCGACCCCATGCTCAAGAAAAGTTGCAGTTCAGATACAGAAAGTTGTTCCCTGCGACAGGAGATTTATAATCTAAGATGGTACTTGTTGAGGGTCATAAGGAGCATCAGTGAAAGCAGTAGAATTTGAACCCTGTCTTCTCTTATTCTCAGCCTACTATTCGACCCACTTGACCACTCCTCCACTGTATTCAGGGTAGGTACAAGGGCTAAGATCCACCTTGGATGACAGATTGCCTGGCCTACTAAATTAAATTTTATTATTTATTTATTTAAACTTTTATAAACCGCTTATCATAATTCTTAAGCCATTTACATAAATACATATATAATTTTCAAAACATAAAACATAATACATAAAATAAGAATATAAAACATAAAAAGCATAGCAATCATATAAAACATAAAAACATATCCTTCATACTCTGCTTTATAGCATTTCCAATTGTGTAAAAACTCAATTCTTCCCGCTCACATTAAGGAAACTAAAAAACCAAAGCATAAAAGACCTGCCTCTCTTTAGTTAAATCAGAAGCAATGTGAAGTTTCAGTTTAATGTAACATCTGATCTCACACTGACCCAATACTGATATTTATAGAATCAAAAGTAACATTTCATATGCCAGAAAGCCATCATCAAACACAAAACTCTTGGAAAACTTTTTAACACTTGAATATGCTTTCTGAGAACATATACCCAAACACCATACTCCACTGACAAGGGCCTTATTGAATGGAAGGATGACATCCTTGTCCTTTGCTCTCCCCACCTCCACCTCAGTTTTATGCAAAACTACATTCAACAAGGTTTGACTGATTCAGCTGCTAACTTTATATATTTGGTTCCAGTTATTACTAGCTAATATACTTGTATTTTTCCTAGTTAACATAAGGAAGTAGTGCCCAATTCAAGGTACATTGCACCCATCTAGTTTATGTTGTAAATGCATTACTCTACTGTTTTTCACATTTCTTATCTGACACTTCTCTATCTATTTGCTCAAGGTATCTCTATCCCTCTGTAAAATCAGTGGGCTCTCCAGTGTGTTAATAAAGTGACAGACTTTAATGTTATCTGCAAAAATAGATTATTGATGAAAATATTTAACTAAATTTCTTTTATTACTTAGGTACTGCTTTATCTGCACAACAGAGATTGCCCAGCATTAAAACCCTCAGACTAACCTCGTTTTTTGTGTTACCCGACTTACACATCATCCATAGCAGAAGTAACGTTACGCGGATTTCATGGTGCAGTCCCGGCCTGCCCATGTTCCTCACAGACCATGCCCACGCCCCACCCCTTTTTCAGAAATTTTTTTTTATGTGCATCCCAGTAGATACGCGCTTACCTCTGCAGTTTTTTAAATCTGCACGGCACACACCAGGCCGAGTCACCTACCTATATCCCAGCTTTGGCACATAAAAGGCTTTTAAAATTGACCAGTAAGATTGTCTGTAACAGAGTCCCCACTAATGGCCATTCTCACCGCTGATTCTACTCAGGGTTAATTGGGGAAACAGCCATGATTTTATTTTTATCCTGAGGGCCAAGTAATTTACCTCCATCAGGAGGTGCACAAGGCTGAAAGGCTTGCCTATGGTGCCTAATACCTTTGCACTGGTCCTGGTGCCATTACGTTTGCTATTCAGTCTAACTAAAGATTTTGGTATAATCATTTACATATTGTTTCCTTTGTTTTTTGCAATGTTTTGCTATAATTAGCGGCCTATACTTTATTCTCTCCAAAAAAAACTTTGAAAGGTATTTCCTATTCCCTACACCTACCTTCCTTATTTTATTTTACCATGTTTTTGTGAGATATGTTTTTTTCTGCACCAGGGGGAGTTTTCATTGTTTTGCCCTTCAATTCATTTTTGTTCCATACTGTATAGTAACATAGTAAATGATTGCAACAAACATTCAAATGGTACGTTCAGTCTGCCCAGCAAGTTGATTAGGGTAGTAACTGCCGCTCTGTGCAGGTTATAATTTACTATTTATTTTATTTTACGTTTTTGCATACCACTTATTGTAGAAGAAACATGCTGGACGGTTTACATATAAACAAAAACAGCAGAACAAAACATAAAATGAAACAAGTCAATGCAATGTAAACAAAACATAATTCAATAAAATATACCTTCCATTATTGGCAGTGACTGCCACTCCATGCAAATTAACCCCATGCCTTCTGTTAAGGATAGTAACTACTGATCTGTGCAGGTTACCCCCATGCAGAAATGTTATGCCTAAAGTTAAACCAAAATATCAAAAGGGAGCAATTCTGCTATCTCAGTAATGTAACCAAACAAATGAAAACAGAGATATTAACATGCACAATCCACTTTTCTTGGCACAATATTCTATTATGTGAAATCAAAGAGATATCAGAAATCTAGGGAAAAGTTTGGAGCCGGATGGGATATATCCAAGCGTAACTAAGGGAATTGAGAGATGTCCTGGCAGCTCCGCTGACTGACCTTTTCAATGCTTCTTTAGAGTTGAGAGTAGTGCTGGATGACTAGAGATGGGCGGATGTGGTTCCTGTTCATAAAAATGGAAGTAAGAAGGAGGCTTAGAACTACAGACTGGTTAATCCAGTGGCTCCCAACCCTGTCCTGGGGACCCCCAGCCAGTCGGGTTTTCAGGACATCCACTATGAATATGCATGAGAAAAAATTTGCATGCACTGCCTCCATAACATGGGTTGGGACCCACTGGGTTTGTCTGACCTCTATGGTAAGCAAATTAATAGAATCGCTGCTAAAACAGAGAACAGTGCAATTTTTAGAATCAGATCGATTGCAAGATCCAAGGTAGCATGGTTTTGGTGAGCAGGATTTGGTGAGAGAGGTAATTGTGGTGGAGACACTTGGCAATAGTGAACATGATTAAATTTGACTTAATGACTGGAAGGGGAACAATAAGTAAATCTACAGCTCTAGCATTAAACTTTCAAAAGGGAGACTTTGATAAAATAAGGAAAATAGAGAAAACTGAAAGGTACAACAGGCATGGACATTGTTTAAAAATACCATTTTAGGCGCATAGTCCAGATGTATTCCTCACATTAAAAAAGTGCAAGGAAGGCCAGACAACTATCAGCATGGTTTAAAGGTGAGGTGAAGAGGCTATTGTAGCCAAAAGAACTTCCTTCAAAAATTGGAAGGCTCCATCTGAAGAAAATAGGAATAAGCATAATCATTTGGCAAGTTAAATGTAAAACATTGATAAGACAGGCTAAGAGAGAATTTGAAAAGAAGCAGAAACTCATAATAAATATTTTTTAAATATATCCAAAGCAGGAAGCATGTGAGGAGTCAGTTGAACCATTAGATGATCAAGGGGTTAAAGGGGCACTTAGGGAATATAAGCTCTGGAATTCATTTCCAGAGGTTGTGGTTAAAGCAGTTAGCATAACTGGGTTTAAACAATGTTTGGACAAGTTCCTGGAGGAGAAGTACATAAGCTGCTATTAATCAAATTGACTTAGGGAATAGCCACGGTTTATTAATGGCATTAATAGCATGGGATTTATTTACTGTTTGGGTATTGGCCAGGTACTTGTATCGTGGATTGGCCACTGTTAGAAACAGGATGCTGGGCTTGATGGACCCGCGGTCTGACACAGTACGGCAACTTCTTATGTTCTTGCCAGAGACAAATCTTGTCAGACGAATATGATCAATTTCTTTGATTGGCTGACCAGAGAGTTGGATTAATAGAGAGTGCTAGATGTAGTGTACTTAGATGTAAGTATGTCCTTTGCCACGGTTCCGCATAGGAGTCATAAATAAATTGAATGCCCTTGGTATGAGAGCTAAAGTGACTGGGTTAGAAATTGTTTGAATGGGTGTACAATTCTGGAGACTGCACCTTCCAAAGGATATAAACAGGATGGAGTCGGTCCAGAGCAGATGGGGATAAACGTAAAGATCAAAGCATGTATACTTTAGAGAAAAGGGGAGATATAATAGAGACATTCAAATATCTCAAAGGTTTCCATGAACAGGAGATGAGCCTTTTTCATGAGATGAGGGTGAAAGGGGGGCAGACTCAGGAGTAATCTTGGGAAATTGTTCTTTACAGAGAGGGTAGTGGATGTGTGGAACAGCCTCCCACTAGAGGTGGTAGAGACAAAAGGTATCTGAATTCAAGAAAGCATGGGATAAATACAGAGGATCTCTAAGAAAAGCATGGGAATTATAAAGCTAAATGGGCTGAGGGGCAGACTAGATGGGCCTTGCATTTTTTTTCTGCTGTCAAATTTCTCTGTTTCTATGTTGAAATCATAGTGACACATGAGAAAGTCCTTTCATTATTTAAAAATTGTTTAGAATAACTGAATTGAAAAGTGTATTAATATAAACTCCAAAGCAGAAACAGATTAACTGAAAGAATAACATTTAATAATCCTTTCTTTCAACTACAGAAAAGATAAGGAGATCAGAAACTGGAAGGTAGTTAAAAGTAAAAGATGGAGTTGAGCCGTGGAACATAAGAACAAAAAATATGCCATACCAGGTGAGACCAAAAGTCCATCAAGCCCAGTATCCTGTTTCCAACAGAGGCCAATCCAGGTCACAAGTACCTGGCAGGATCCCAAAAGGTTGATGCTGCCAATCTCAGGGTTAATGAATGGATGTCCCCAAATCCTCCTTAATAATGGTTTATGGACTTCTTCCAGGAACTTGTCCAAACCTTTTTTAAACCCAACAGTACTAACAGCTTTTACTACATCTTCTGGCAACAAATTACAGAGTTTAATATTTTCTTTTATTTGTCTTAAATGTATTATCTAGTATCTTCATTGCATGTCCTTTAGCCTTTGTACTTTTTGAAAAAAGTAAACAACTGATTCCACTCCACTCATTGTTTAATGGATACATGCCAGACACTGTAGACACTATGACAGCATTAGGTTTCTCATTAATAACAGACAACTCAACACACAAAGCGGGACACTCTCTCGATCTCCCCTTCATCAACCACAAATGTTTAGAACATGTTAAAAATGACTACACTCAAATACCTTGGTCAGACCATTTCCTGATTCATTCCAACATTAGATTCCTTAAACCACAAATGAAACTAAATCATAAACCATCCACCCTAAATCAAGTACTGTCCACCCTATAATATTGAAAAACTAAAAGACAAACTAGAGGAAAAACTCACAAATATTGACTACAATAACTGCAGCTCCACAACGGAAGCATGGTTCGACTCAACCAAAAGGATAGCAGATGAAATAAACCCCATCAAAGCAATAGGTAAAAAAGAAGTGAAACAAGTTCATCCCTGGCACAACGAAAAAGTAAAAGATGCAAAAAGAACTCTCAGGAAAATAGGGAAAAAAATGGAGAAAGCTCAAAACAACCGAAACCCTAACCAAATTCAGAAAACATCTTGCCTTTTACAAAAATTTAATCCTGACCGTTAAAAAAGAATACTACAGCAACAAAATTGAGTTCGCTAACAACCCAAGAACCTTATTCTCCATAGTAGCAAATCTCACCAATGACAAACAAGAATCACCCCTAAATCTACCAGAATCAAAATGCAACGAAATAACTAAATTCTTCAGTGACAAAATTACAAACTTAAGATCCAAACTTCCAAACAACACCAAACAAGAAATTAAATTGCAAAAAAGAGACATTACTCAATGGTCCTAATTCACTGAAATATCAGAGCTAGAAGTAGAATCCATACTAAAAAATTTAAACCCCTGCTCCACACAAAATTGACACAATACCAACATTTGACATAAAAAAAAGCAGCCAACACAGTCTCCCCAACCTTAGCTAAGATTATAAATCTATCCCTAAAAGAAGGAACAATTCCAGATATACTAAAAGGAGCAATTATAAAACCAATCATAATGAAAAAAAACAGTGACCCCCCCTGATCCTAAACAACTACCGTCCAGTCTCAAATCTACCCTTATTAGCCAAATTAATAGAAAAAACGGTACAGAAACAACTAGTGGAATACCTTGATAACAATAACTTACTATATCCGTCACAACATGGATTTCGCAAACACTACAGAACCGAAACACTACTCCTATCTCTTACAGACAACATCCTAAGAGGTTTTGACAGTGGAAAACAATGCATTCTAATAATGTTAGACTTATCAGCAGCCTTTGACATAGTAAACCATAAAATTCTACTAAAAAGACTAGAAGAGATTGGACTACACAACGAAACAATAAACTGGTTCAGCTCATATCTAAAAAATAGGTTCTTTCAAGTTCATATAAACAACACACTATCAGACAAATTCAATCTTGAAACAGGTGTACCACAGGGATCAGCCTTGTCCGCAACCCTTTTTAACATATACATGCTTCCATTATGCCATCTACTAGCAGGATTAGGAATCATACATTACATCTATGCAGATGATATTCAATTAATTCTACCAATCGAGGACACAATAGAAAAAACATTAAACCTAGCTAACATGTACCTTGACATCATAAAACAACTATTAAACTGAATGGAACTAGTGATCAATATTGAAAAAACGGAATTTCTACACTTAGAAAGAAAAAATATCGAAATCATTCAAACCCCAATAATACTCAAAAACAACCAGAAAATAGAACTAGCGGAAAAAGTAAGGAACCTTGGAATAATAATGGACCCCGAAATTAATCTAAAACAACACATATCGCTAAAAGTAAAAGAAGGCTATGCTAAACTCATGATCCTCAGAAAACTTAAACCGTTACTAACTCCTGCAGATTTCAGAACAGTGTTTCAGGCACTAGTTTTCATCAGTATCAATTACTGTAATGCACTTTTTCTAGGACTCCCAAATACAACAATAAGACCACTTCAAATTCTACAAAACACAGCAGCGAGAAAACTAACTGGAAAAAGAAGAGACCATATAACTGAAACTCTGGCCGAACTTCACTGGCTACCCATAGAAAAAAAGAATAAAATACAAAGCACTATGCACCATACATAAACTAATACATGATGAAAAAGCGGACTGGCTAAACACTGCACTACGGGTACACATACCACACAGGAACCTTCGATCAGCAAACAAAGCTCTCTTAACCATTCCCTCAGTCAAGACAGCGAGACTAACCCAGGTAAGAGAAAGGGCATTGTCTTTAGCAGGACCCACACTCTGGAACACAATGCCTTTGGAGATCAGATTACAGAGAGACCCCAAAACATTTAAGAAAAGTCTAAAGACATGGCTTTTAAACAAGCCTTTTATAAAGAGACCGGAGATTAGAAAATACACTGGAATAAACAGAAGAGCACCGGCACACAGCACTATTCTCATAAATGTGCATTACAATATTTTAACAAATTGAGTACACAATGAATGTAATAATATAACACAGTAAATGTGATTTTTTTTTTGACCTGTAAAAGTACCTTCTAGGTACACCTGGCCAGAACCTACATCACTAAACATTTGTACGTATTTTTATGATTTAATTTAACCGAAACTTAATGGCACCTGTTAGAATGTACTAAAGTACGCTTACTCCAAACTTACTTATGTGCCTACATGTAAACCGTTACAATGGTATATAACTTAGCGACGGTATAGAAAAGGGGACTCATTCCATCCTCTTTATCATTTTAGTCACCCTTCTCTGTACCTTTTCTAATTCCTCTATATCTTTTATGAGATGCAGTGACCAAAATTGTACACAATACTCAAGTGCATACCTCTGTATTGCACTATGAAGCAATACAGAGGTATGATGTTCTTTATTTTATTCGCCATTCCTTCCCTAATAATTCCTAGCATTCTGTTTGTTTTCTTGGCCACTGCTGCATGCTGAGCAGAGGATGACAACATATTATCCGTGATGACGCCCAAATCCTTTTCGGGGGTGGTGACTCCCAATATGGTACCTTGCATTGTGCAGCTATAATTTAGGGGGTTATTTTCTAACCCTATCGCACGCGATACCTAGACTGGGGCGGAGTCAGGGCGGCGTCAGCACCGGAAGAGGAGGAGTCGGAGCGGCGTCGGGGTGGACGTTGCAGAAACTTCGCTGACGGCAAAAAGGTAAGAGCCCTTATCACCGCCAGTAGCGCGCCCAATAGCACCACCTTTTACGATGGCGCTATTGAGTGCAAAAGCCGGCAGCAATAACACCGCGGTGGTGCAATCGCTGCCAGCTTTCGCAGGCCCACCCCCTTCTTCGCCCCCCGTTAGTGCCGGGATTCACAAACCGGTGTGAAGAAAGAAAATCCAGGCCTTAGGTTGCTCTTCCCTATGTGCATCACTTTGCACGTCCACATTAGATGTCATCTGTCATTTGAATGCCCAGTCTCCAGTCTCTCAAGGTCCTCTTGTAAAATCTCACAATCCTCTTGTGATTTAATAACTTTGAATAATGTTGTATCGTCACTCATTGTTCCCATCTGTAGGTCATTTATAAATATATTAAAAAGCAATGGTCCCAGTACACATCCCTGGGGCATTCTACTATTCATCTTTCTCTATTGAGAAAATGACCATTTAGCCCTACTCTCTGTTTTCTATCTTTTAACCAGTTCTCAATCCACAATAGAACATTGCCTCCTGTCCCATGACTTTTTAGTTTCCTCAAGAGTCTCTTATGAGAAATCTTGTCAAACGCTTTCTGAAAATCCAGGTATACTATTTCAGCCAGCTCATCTTTATCCACATGTTTATTCAGGCCTTCATAAAAATGTAGCAGATTGGTGAGGCAAGACTTCCCTTGGCTAAATCCATGTTGGCATTGTCCCATTAAACTATGACTATATATATGTTCAGTAATTTTGCTCTTTTTAATAGTTTCAGCTATTTTTTCCAGTATTGGCATCAGGCTCACTGTTCTGTAATTTCCTGGATCACCCCTGGAACTATTTTTAAAAACTGGCATTATATAAGGCACCCACCACCACCACCACTTTTCAGCTACCATAGCTGATTTTAATGATAGTTTACAGATTACTAATAGTAGGCCTGCAATTTCATTTTTTCGGTTCTTTTTGCACTCTGGGATGTATAATATCTGGTCCAGGTGATTTGCTACTCTTTAGTTTCTCATTTTGTCCTATTACATCGTCCAGGTTCACTGAGATTTCTTTTAGTTCCTGTAAATCATCTTCTTTAAATATCATTTCTGGCACGTGTATCTGCCTTACATATTCCTCAGTAAATACTGAGGTAAATAATTTATTTAATCTCTCTGCTATAGCCTTCTCCTCCCTTAGGGCCTCATTTTCCAAGCACTTTACCGCGTGCGCTAAATTCGCAAATCGCGTTAACAGCTGTTAACGCGAATTAGTCAAACAGCCGCAGTGTTAGCGCGGCTAATAACTACAACTCCAAGTTATGGACTGCACTACGGGCCAGAAAAGGATTATCGCCATCCACGATAGGTCCGGAGAGAGAGAGAGAGAGAGAGAGAGAGAGAGAGAGAGAGAGAGAGAGAGAGAGAGAGAGAGAGAGAGAGAGAGAGAGAGAGAGAGAACCTTACTATAGTGCCTATGCCCTACATAGGTATTTGAATCCCTATGGGAGGGCTACCTACTAACTCGGGGTGGGGATTAGGTATGAGCGTCGGGGGTTGGGGGCCACTTTCGCATTCCACATGAGACCTACGGACAGAACAGTGGTCTCTAGTGCAGATTTGCTGGCCGTCGGAGTGAGGACGCTCACTCCAAGCGGAGATTTGGCCAACATTCTCTCCACCTAGCATGTTGTTGCCCAGGTAGAGTGTCCATCAAGCTAGGTAGAGAGAATGTTGCCCAAACCACTTCTTGGAGTGAGCGTCCTCACTCCGACGGCCAGCAAATCTGCACTAGAGACCACTGTTCTGTCCGTAGGTCTCATGTGGAATGCGAAAGTGGCCCCCAACCCCCGACGCTCATACCTAATCCCCACCCCGATTTAGTAGGTAGCCCTCCCATAGGGATTCAAAAACCTATGTAGGGCATAGGCACTATAGTAAGTCTCTCTCTCTCTCTCTCTCTCTCTCTCGCTCTCTCTCTCTCTCTCTCTCTCTCTCTCTCTCTCTCTCTCTCTCTCTCTCTCTCTCTCTCTCTCTCTCTCTCTCTCTCTCTCTCTCTCTCTCTCTCTGTGACACTGGGAAAACAGCACGTGCGGTGGACTGAGAATTTTTGACAAGACACTGATGAAAGAACTCCCTGTCACTTCTAGAAGTAGCTCCTAAGGAAAACAGAATAAAATCTGGTCCTAGTATATCTGAGGGGAAGTATTGAAACTTATGAGATATAGGAACAAGCTGGGAGATTTTGTAAAAGTATGTTGGTGGCTAAGTGCAAAAATAATTATAAATCACCTCAGAATTATCTTATCACTGCTTAAAAACAAAATCTGGAAAGCTTATCTCCATTAAAACACTTGATGTCTATTCTCTAACAAAGAAAGTTAAGCATAGAG
Source organism: Rhinatrema bivittatum (assembly GCF_901001135.1). Taxonomy (NCBI): domain Eukaryota; kingdom Metazoa; phylum Chordata; class Amphibia; order Gymnophiona; family Rhinatrematidae; genus Rhinatrema; species Rhinatrema bivittatum. The sequence goes on along the minus strand of NC_042616.1, from coordinate 97,665,645 downwards.
AATCAAAGGGGCGGATTTTCAGAGCCCTGCTCGCCTAAATCCGCCCAAAACCGGGCGGATTTAGGCGAGCAGGGCCCTGCGCGCCGGGAAGCCTATTTTACATAGGCCTACCGGCGCGCGCAGAGCCCCGGGACTCGCGTAAGTCCCAGGGTTCTCCGAGGGGGGCGTGTCGGGGGCGGTCCCGGTCGTCGCGGCGTTTTCGGGGCGTGTCGGCAGCGTTTTGGGGGCGGGTACAGGGGCGTGGCTACGGCCCGGGGCGGTCCGGGGGCGTGGCCGCGCCCTCCGTACCCACCCCCAGGTCGCGGCCCGGCGCGCAGGAGGCCCGCTGGCGCGCGGGGATTTACGCCTCCCTCCGGGAGGCGTAAATCCCCCAACAAAGGTAAGGGGGGGGTGTAGACAGGGCCGGGCGGGTGGGTTAGGTAGAGGAAGGGAGGGGAAGGTGAGGGGAGGGCGTTAGAGGATTCCCTCCAAGGCCGCTCCGATTTCGGAGCGGCCTTGGAGGGAACGGGGGTAGGCTGTGCGGCTCGGCGCGCGCCGGCTATACAAAATCCATAGCCTTGCGTGCGCCGATCCAGGTTTTTAGCAGATACGCGTAGCTCCGCGCGTATCTACTAAAATCCAGCGTACTTTTGTTTGCGCCTGGAGCGCAAACAAAAGTAGGCTATTCGCGCTCCTTTTAAAATCCGCCCCATAGTGAATTAGAGTTTTGTTAAGAATAAATATAAGGCTCTCTAAAGTAATGAGAGAAAAAAGAGAAAGTGGATGGATAAATAGAAGAAATGTTAGAAAAAAAATATTCTTCTTCCATAGATTTCTCTCAAGAAAATTAAAAGAAATAATAAGGAGTTAGGAAAGCATCACTTTTACATTTTCTTTATTTAAATATAAAATATATTATAATTATTTTGCTTAGAGAACACACAGACATAGTTGGTAAAAGATGGATACATGAGGGAAATAGTTTCTCTTTTTTATTTTTTAAAGTCAGTGTAATAGGGAAAAATCAATTCATCAGAAATGAAGACGAGGCAATAGAAAAAAATATAGCAGGAGAAATAGATGGTATCATTATAATAAAATAAATAGAACAGAATAAAAAAGAGAAGAGAATTCAATATAGTATTACATATACTTAACTGAAAGCTCTTGCTCCATAGCCATGAAAGAGAAGAATTAACCACAAAGGATCAACTCTTATCAGAATCAGTTGTGGTAGAATTAAGTTGAGGTCAAAGAAGAGATCAAAACAGAAAAGTACTTATCTGATTGATTTTTTACTCCCTGCTTCCCCTCTCAAACTCCAGGAGCACCTTCAACTGGGTGGGATTTCCCATTTATTATTCTATTAATAAATAGAGTGCAATGTGTTGAACCCCCCTGAAATCAGAAACATTCCTTTAATTCCAGTGAAATATCCTAATTCTAATACCACTCAAAACCCTGAATCACCATAGCAAGGGAGCCACTATTCCATCATTTATCACTAAGGGGGCTCTACAATATAATAACTATTAGTTGTAGAGAACTTGGGAGGTGGGATCTAGTAACTAACTTGCTCTGTTGAGCAAGAAGAGGAGGCAGAATGCAATATTGTTGGAGCAAAGAACACACCCCAGGAAGAGGAGACAGTGGAGGGCTTAAGTAATATTCTTGAGCTTTTGCCTCTCATTTCACCCTCAGCCCCAACCCAAGCACCAGCACCTAAGACTGCAGAAGGAGAGGAAGTCCCAGAAGACATCTGAGGTGTAGAGGTATTTCAGAGTGAAGAAAACTCATGTTTTGCAGAGTGCATCCATAGTTCTAAGTCATCAATAAAGGAAAAGTACTGGGACATCTTACAAGCAGTGGCATGCTGTAACATGTAAAAAGAGAACACCCATTAGCATGGTCTTCAGGGGAAGGTGCCAGTTGGAGTTGACTTTAGAAGGGTGCAAGGCCCGTGGCAAATCAACAGAAGCAGGGTCCTGGAACTTATAGTGGTGGCCCCCAAAGTGCAGGGCCCAAGGCAGTTGCCTTTGTTTCTTCTTTCCTAGCCTCCCACTCCCACCCCCACCCAGGAGAGCATTAGTGCCACTACTAGCCTGTGGACACCATCTGTCATCAAAAAAGTAGTAGCAGCAGCATCAGCAGGAACGTACTATATCAGGGGCAGACAGTCTTCCAAGCCAACCCACAGTGAGGTGACAGGCAAGAAGCCCCCAACCACACATCAGCAACAAGTCACCATGGAGCAGTGGGGTGTGTCCCACCTCCCTGTCCCATTGTAAGATACAAGCAGCATTAAAGGTGGTCACACACTGCACTGGGGAAATAATTGCCTGGATGACCCGCCCATATGGATGTATGATTTAAGTTACAAAGTGCCCACCTAGACAACATGAATGCAAGCCCAGCTAGCCTGGGGACTTGCATTCATGTTTCTGGATCAGCCAGAACATTACACATACCTATCCTTCTCTGAGAGCATACTGGTGGCAGCTGTCCAAGAGCAGGGGAAGGCAGTAGCTCTAGTAGGGGTGAAGCAGCAGTGTACAGATTGGCTGTGCTGGACACCCTGGTGATGACAAAAGCCGTTCCCTGGCGAATATCTTAGCATGAATGGTAAATCACTTAGGCCTGGATTTATCAAAATGCACTAAATATCACATGAGAGAGAGAAAGAGACATAATGATCTTACACTAGGTAGGTATTTATATCTCTATGGGAGGCCCACCTAGTCACTCGAGGTGAGGTTTAGATATTAGAGTAGGGGTTAGGGGCCACTTTGACATGTGTTCTGCAGAACTGTAACATTATTCCAAATTAGGTCTCATTAGGGATTTACACAACTGCAATATCACCTGCTTTTTTTCTCCTGACCATTCCTCTACCTATAAACCCATTAAATTAATCTTAGGGTTGTGTATTTGTTTGAAATGGCATAATCTATGTCATTGACATTGTCTATCATTTCATGTCATTTTGAAATGAAACAACACTAAAAATCATAGAATTTGGGGGGGTTTTTCTTTGATTTTTAGTGCTCACTATTTCCAGTCTGATTTTTGTTTCTTCTTGTATGACGGGGAGGTTCTCGTCTAAATTCCATTTTGTTGGGGGGTTTTGGGGGGTTCTTTTTTTTATTTATTTTTTGTTTCTTTCAGCAAATAGTGCACACTATATCTGAATAACATGTACAGTTTTCTGAAACAAAGAATAAAAAGAATAAAGACCCCCATCAAAACAGAATTCAGACGTGAACCTCCCCCAACAAAATGAAACAAAATGACAATTTTTGGCCTGCATACCCTTAATTAATATTCACTTCACAACTGACTTGGGCATTACAGTTCCAAACTTTGCTAAGCTAACTGAAATGAGATGACATAATATAAATGTGTTCCAAAAGTTGCTTTATGTCTTCAGGTGCTGGCAAGATTTCAAAAATATCATAGTTTACATCATGGAAAACTTTCCTAATGGCTCCGAAATCAAATATTTCCTTTTAAGCTATTCATTTTCATACTCTGTTCTCTTTGGGCTTGATTCGCCCAACTGCAGAACTTAGAAAAAATTACAGTCACAAGTTACTATCAAGTTTGGTGAATAAAAAGAATTAGATTCTACATTGAAAAAGGAGGTAGGTCCTTTGTATCTTAGAAACTACAAATAAATCCCTCAAATGTGGATTTTAAGGTGAACCTTCCATCTTTCCAGCACATAATGCACTGTCAGCTTCACTCCAATATATATGTGCCACATTATCCCTTTTTTGGAAATGCAGAGTCACTCGTCTGAGGTCAGCAACATCTGGAATTAGGTGGTGGAATTACAGTGCATACTCATGGTTTGATTTCAGTACGAAGGAAGGAAAAACAGCCGAAAATGCTTGCACATGCTTCATGTTACGATCCTGCCCGCGAGAAGCGCGGACAGGCCCTCACCTTCACGTGGCTAGTCGAGCCGCCGACGCTGCTGCCGCTGCCGCGGTCTCTCCGCGGTGTCCGGGCTCCTCCCCGGCTGCCTTCTCCTCCGTGCAGCGGGGCCGACCCACCGCGAGCTCTCCCTCGCGGCCGGGAACCCCGCTGTCCTTCCGGGCTCTCCCCGACGTGCCTCTGCCTTCCCGGGGTCCTCAGCCAGCAGGGAGGGCGTCCCTGCCGGTGCCCGTGCTGCAGTCTGGGTCCTCGCCCGGCAGGGAGGCCGTCCCTTCCGGTGCCTGCAGCCTACTCAGCCCCTGCAGCCAGCCTTACCTTCTCTCCTGCTTCTGACTTCGCGGCTGGAAGCCGCTCCAGCAGCCTGCCACTTCTCCAGCTTCAGGGCAGGGCTGCCCCCATGCTTGCCTGGCTTCCATGGGTCCTCCACGTGGCTGAGGACGCCACCAGCTTCCAGCACCAGCTCTCCAGCTTCCTTAGGCCCGGGCACGCGCCTCTCTGCTCCTCTTCAAGGGTCAGCCAGGTGTGGCCCCCTGCTGACCCCTCCCTGGGCGTAGTCCACTTCAGCGCTACTAAAGGGCTCTGCGTTCAGTCTGTCTTTGCCTTCGCAAGGAGTTGGTCACTCCTGAGATCCTCGTTCCAGGAGCTGCCTGTGTTCCAGCCTTCTGCAAGGTCCAGTGTTCCATGTTCTCTGTCGGAGCTCTTTGTCCAGTTGTTCCAGTCCTGATGTTTCCAATTGTTCCAGTCCTGATGTTTGCTTGTTCCTGTTCCTGCCTTGAGGTCTGTTATTAATCCAGTGTCCACGTTCCAACCCAGATGATGCCAGCCTTGTACTCTGTTCCTGAAACTCGCCTGAAAGCTAAGTACCTTGCTCTTGAATCTCTTGAAAGCTAGCACCTTGATCCCTTGTCTTCCACTGTACCTCGCAGCAAGCCACGTCGTGGTCCGTGACCAGCCCTCGGGGCGGGCTGAGTAGGGCCCTCTTTGATGCAAGCCATGTACCTCGTTTCTAAGTCTCTGAGAAGTTCTTGTTCCTGACCCTGTTACCTGCTTTGGCTGCCGGTGTGCAGCAATCCTACCTTGGCTGCCGGTGTGCAGCAACCTGCTTCTTTCCTGTTGCCTTGATGTCGGTGCCTGATCCAGTTCCTAATCCAGTCCCAGATGTTCTGCCCTTTGTCTTCGTCTGGCTCCTGAGCCTTCTGGCCTGTTGGGCCCTGGAGTGGCCAACAGGTGGGATTCGTCCCTGTGCTTTGGAGCTTCCCTTCCTGCCAGCCGACGGGGCTTCGGATGTCAGTATCCCAGCATCGGAGTTCGCTTCGCCTGGATCTCTCCTGCATTCTCCTGTTCTCAGCGTGGTCCGTGACCTGCCCTCCAAGGCAGTGTTGGGGAAGCATGGGACAGGGTGGCCCTTGACTCAGTCCCAGGAGTGGTCTGAGCAGGGTGCCCTGAAGCACAGTGCCCATGTTTTCCTTCAGCCCTTGTTCCTGAGTCTACATCTGCACCTTCAGTACCTCGCTTCTGAACCTACCTCTGCATCTTCAGTACCTCGCCTCTGAATCTACCTCTGCACCTTCAGTACCTCGCTTCTGAGTATACCTCTGCACTCCCAGTACCTTGCTTCTGAGTCTACGTTAGCACGCCCAGTATCTTGTCTCTGAGTCTTCGTCAGCACGTCCAGTACCTTGCTTCTGAGTCTACGTCAGCACGTCCAGTACCTTGCTTCTGTCTACGTCTGCACTCCCAGTACCCTGCTTCTGAGTCTATGTCTGCACTTCCAGTACCCTGCTTCTGAGTCTCGTCTGAATCTATGTTCCAGTCTTCGCTGTCCTGGCCTCCGTCCAGCCTGCCGCTTCGTGCCGTACCCTGCGGCAGATCCGAAAGGGCTGGGAACGGTCGGAGGACTGTTCACAAGACCAACATTGCATTGTTGGGTCTTCCGAAGCGTGCAGGTCCGGAGGAGGGCCTGTCGCCTGGTCATCACTCCAGTCTTGCTTCCGTCCTACCCATGCTCGGGCATGCCACGCCTCCCGCGGCCCTCTTCGGAATCCTCTGGGGTCGAGCCGCGGCCCAAGGACACACCTCTCTCAGGAAGTGGGATCACTCTCCGAGCGCTCCGCAACACTTCAAACACCACACTGCCTTATTTAAAAATCCTCTCCAATGTTTACAAGCCCTTTCTCAATAGAAAACAATGGGGAATACAGAAGGCTTATAAGGGAGAAACAACGATTACTATACTTGCCCATAGATCAATAGTAATAAACTGTACACTAATGTTGTACATCAGTTATGAAATCAGATATCTTATGCCAAGTCATTTGCTAGATGAAAAGTCTCTGCTTAAATTCCTTCTTGACTTTGTCCTCATTGGCAAGACAACTGCATAGTGTTTCGCAACTCAGTCCTGCAGGCACACCTAACCACAGTCTGGTTTTCTGGATAGATACAATGAATATGAATGAGATATGCAATATATGCAAGTATATCTGGTGCATATTCTTGTGCATGTATTTTGATAGGTGATGCCTTGTATGATCATATTATAGCTGCTTTATACAACCTTCACTGGCTCCCTGTTGAATAGGGAGTAAAATATAAAATTCCAGTTCCCATTCACAAGTTAATGAGTGGCAGTGCATTTCCCTGGGTGAGCTTGATGATCCAACTTATTACCCCACCATGTACGCTCCAATCTTCTCAACCTGACTTCCTTGATATTCCATCTACCCAAGCTGCCTGCCTCACAGAAACAGGTGAGAGGGCATTTTCGGCGGCAAGACCCATCTACTGGAATGATTTACCAAATTAGTTACACAGGCATACGGCCATTAGCATGCAAGTATTGCACTGGGAGTGGACCCTTCACCTGGTTCAAGATTGGTATAGCCCTCCGGTCGGACCCGGAGAGCGCCTGCCATCAGGAGGCGGAGCACAAGAGGAGACAGAGGCTAGCTGGAGCTTCACCAATAGCAACCCAGAGTTCCCTCAGGTTGAGCCCTTAATTACCCGGGCCGCCTGGTCTTAGGTGGGCCTCACATGGTCTCCTAGAGAGAAAGTTCAAGGGAGTGCCCACTATGAACAAGGGTGCGTGGTCGGTGTTCAAGTAAGGAAGTCCAGAGGTCACAGGAGGCCAGAATAGAGTGTCCAAATGAATAGCGTGAATCAATGTCAGAGTCTTTGCATAGAATGGTCAGCCAGGAAGGGTCGGTAGCAGAGGGCTGTCCGTGCGTACTCAGAGTTCCAGGCAGAAGTCAGGGCAGGCATAAATCAGGGAGTAAGAACATAAGAACATAAGAAAATGCCATACTGGGTCAGATCAAGGGTCCATCAAGCCCAGCATCCTGTTTCCAACAGTGGCCAATCCAGGCCATAAGAACCTGGCAAGTCTATTCCATGTAACCATTGCTAATGGCAGTGGCTATTCTCTAAGTGAACTTAATAGCAGGTAATGGACTTCTCCTCCAAGAAATTATCCAATCCTTTTTTAAACACAGCTATACTAACTGCACGAACCACATTCTCTGGCAACAAATTCCAGAGTTTAATTGTGCGTTGAGTAAAAAAGAACTTTCTCCGATTAGTTTTAAATGTGCCCCATGCTAACTTCATGGAGTGTCCCCTAGTCTTTCTACTATTCGAAAGAGTAAATAACCGATTCACATCTACCCGTTCTAGACCTCTCATGATTTTAAACTCTATCATATCCCCCCTCAGTTGTCTCTTCTCCAAGCTGAAAAGTCCTAACCTCTTTAGTCTTTCCTCATAGGGGAGTTGTTCCATTCCCCTTATCATTTTGGTAGCCCTTCTCTGTACCTTCTCCATCGCAATTATATCTTTTTTGAGATGCGGCGACCAGAATTGTACACAGTATTCAAGGAGCGGTCTCACCATGGAGCGATACAGAGGCATTATGACATTTTCCGTTTTATTCATCATTCCTTTTCTAATAATTCCCAACATTTTGTTTGCTTTTTTGACTGCTGCAGCACACTGAACCGACGATTTCAATGTGTTATCCACTATGACACCTAGATCTCTTTCTTGGGTTGTAGCACCTAATATGGAACCCAACATCGTGTAATTATAGCATGGGTTATTTTTCCCTATATGCATCACCTTGCACTTATCCACATTAAATTTCATCTGCCATTTGGATGCCCAATTTTCCAGTCTCACAAGGTCTTCCTGCAATTTATCACAATCTGCTTGTGATTTAACTACTCTGAACAATTTTGTGTCATCTGCAAATTTGATTATCTCACTCGTCGTATTTCTTTCCAGATCATTTATAAATATATTGAACAGTAAGGGTCCCAATACAGATCCCTGAGGCACTCCACTGTCCACTCCCTTCCACTGAGAAAATTGCCCATTTAATCCTACTCTCTGTTTCCTGTCTTTTAGCCAGTTTGCAATCCACGAAAGGACATCGCCACCTATCCCATGACTTTTTACTTTTTCTAGAAGCCTCTCATGAGGAACTTTGTCAAACGCCTTCTGAAAATCCAAGTATACTATATCTACCGGTTCATCTTTATCCACATGTTTATTAACTCCTTCAAAAAAGTGAAGCAGATTTGTGAGGCAAGACTTGCCCTGGGTAAAGCCATGCTGACTTTGTTCCATTAAACCATGTCTTTCTATATGTTCTGTGATTTTGATGTTTAGAACACTTTCCACTATTTTTCCTGGCACTGAAGTCAGGCTAACCGGTCTGTAGTTTCCCGGATCGCCCCTGGAGCCCTTTTTAAATATTGGGGTTACATTTGCTATCCTCCAGTCTTCAGGTACAATGGATGATTTTAATGATAAGTTACAAATTTTTACTAATAGGTCTGAAATTTCATTTTTTAGTTCCTTCAGAACTCTGGGGTGTATACCATCCGGTCCAGGTGATTTACTAATCTTCAGTTTGTCAATCAGGCCTACCACATCTTCTAGGTTCACCGTGATTTGATTCAGTCCATCTGAATCATTACCCATGAAAACCTTCTCCATTACGGGTACCTCCCCAAAATCCTCTTCAGTAAACACCGAAGCAAAGAAATCATTTAATCTTTCCGCGATGGCCTTATCTTCTCTAAGTGCCCCTTTAACCCCTCGATCATCTAACGGTCCAACTGACTCCCTCACAGGCTTTCTGCTTCGGATATATTTTAAAAAGTTTTTACTGTGAGTTTTTGCCTCTACAGCCAACTTCTTTTCAAATTCTCTCTTAGCCTGTCTTATCAATGTCTTACATTTAACTTGCCAATGTTTATGCTTTATCCTATTTTCTTCTGTTGGATCCTTCTGCAAGTATCTTTGTTCAAACAAATGGTATTGAAACCCACGAGAGAAGGAACTATTCTCGACTTAGTGCTCAATAATGGAGAAATCGTCTCTGATGTCAAGGTGGGTGCCCACCTCAGCACCAGTGATCATCAAACGGTATGGTTTAATATCACTAAAAGAATAGGGAAAAGAACCACAAAGACCCGAGTTTTACAGTTCAAAAACACAGACTTTGAGGAAATGGGGAAGTACCTAGAGGAAGAACTAAATGGATGGGAAAATGAGAGAGATGTGGATCAACAGTGGACCAATCTAAAAGGAGCAATCGCCAAGGCAACTGCTCTATATGTTAGAAATGTAAAGAAAAGCAAAAGAAAAATGAAACCTATCTGGTTCTCAAAGGAGGTGGCTGACAAAATTAAAGCTAAAAGAACTGCATACAAGAAATACAAAGATCCCAAAGGGAGGAGCACAAAGAAGAATATCTGATTCAACTGAGGGAGACTAAGAAATTAATCAAGTTGGCAAAAAGTCAAGCGGAAAGAGAGGATTGCCAAGGAGATTAAAATATGGTGACAAAACATTTTTCAGATACATCAGCGAAAAGAGAAAAGTCCAAAGTGGTATAGTGAAATTGAAAGGTGGAAATGATCAATGTGTGGAGGGAGACGAAGAAATGGCAGAAATATTAAATGAATACTTCAGCTCTGTGTTCACTAAAGAAGACCCTGGAGAAGGACCATCTCTACACAACAAGAAACTGGAGGGAAGCGGAACAGAGGAAAATCCATTTATAGTAGATAATGTATGGGAAGAGCTAAAGAATCTGAAAGTGGACAAAGCCATGGGGCCTGATGGGATTCATCCAAGGATACTGAGGGAGCTCAGAGATGTGCTGGCGGGACCGCTGTGCGACCTGTTCAATAGATCCCTAGAAACGGGAGTGGTGCCGAGTGATTGGAGAAGAGCGGTGGTGGTCCCTCTTCACAAGAGTGGGAACAGAGAGGAGGCTGGTAACTACAGACCAGTTAGCCTCACTTCAGTGGTGGGAAAAGTAATGGAGTCACTGTTGAAAGAGAGAATAGTGAAATATCTACAGTCCGGAGAATTGATGGACCAGAGGCAGCATGGATTCACCAGAGGAAGATCCTGTCAGACAAATCTGATTGACTTTTTTGACTGGGTAACCAAGGAATTGGATAGAGGAAGAGCACTCGATATCATATACTTGGATTTCAGCAAAGCTTTTGATACGGTTCCGCACAGGAGACTGGTGAATAAAACGAGAAGCTTGGGAATGAGTGCCGAGGTGGTGACCTGGATTGCAAATTGGTTGACGGACAGAAGACAACGTGTGATGGTAAATGGAACCTTCTCTGAAGAGAGAGCGGTTTTAAGTGGTGTACCGCAAGGATCGGTGTTGGGACCGGTCCTGTTCAATATCTTTGTGAGCGACATTGCGGACGGGATAGAAGGTAAGGTTTGTCTTTTTGCGGATGACACTAAGATCTGCAACAGAGTGGACACGCCGGAAGGAGTGGAGAGAATGAGACGGGATCTAAGGAAACTGGAAGAGTGGTCGAAGATATGGCAGCTGAGATTCAATGCCAAGAAGTGCAAAGTCATGCATATGGGGAGTGGAAATCCGAATGAACTGTATTCGATGGGGGGGGAAAGGCTGATGTGCACGGAGCAGGAGAGGGACCTTGGGGTGATGGTGTCTAATGATCTGAAGTCGGCGAAACAATGCGACAAGGCGATAGCTAAAGCCAGAAGAATGCTGGGCTGCATAGAGAGAGGAATATCGAGTAAGAAAAGGGAAGTGATTATTCCCTTGTACAGGTCCTTGGTGAGGCCTCACCTGGAGTACTGTGTTCAGTTCTGGAGACCGTACCTTCAAAAAGACAAAGACAAGATGGAGGCAGTACAGAGAAGGGCGACCAGGAAGGTGGAGGATCTTCATCGGATGACGTACGAGGAGAGATTGAAGAATCTAAATATGTACACCCTGGAGGAAAGGAGGAGCAGAGGTGATATGATACAGACTTTCAGATACTTGAAAGGTGTTAATGATCAAAAGACAACGAGAAACCTTTTCCGAAGGAAAAAAATCAGCAGAACCAGGGGTCACGATTTGAAGCTCCAGGGAGGAAGATTCAGAACCAATGTCAGGAAGTATTTCTTCACGGAGAGGGTGGTGGATGCCTGGAATGCCCTTCCGGAGGATGTGGTGAAGACCAGAACTGTGAAGGACTTCAAAGGGGCGTGGGATAAACACTGTGGATCCATAAAGTCAAGAGGCTGCCAATGAAGAGTGGGTGACTCGCCAGAATGACAGCTACTGCCTGGAGTCAATACCCTTATTAAATAAACATACACAGGCTTACGGTGACTCCAACATCGCTCTAAGCTTCAACAGCAAGAGGAAATGTGGAAAAAAGGATTCACACTCACAAAGAGGGGAGTAGTTGGTTTGTTACGGCGGTTACTACCCCAAATCAAATAAGCCTGATACTTCACTTTCAATGCATATACAGCAAAGTTCTCTGATTCAACGGCAGGGGAGAAGAAAAACTGATACTTCACACATCCAGCAGAGCTCTCTGCTTCAACGGCAGGGGAGAAGAAAAGAGGGTTCGCACTCGCAAAGCAGGGAGTAGCTGGCTTGTTACGGCGGTTACTACCCCAAACCAAATGTGCCTGATACTTCACTTTCGATGCACATCCAGCATGGCTCTCTGCTTCAACGGCATGGGAGAAGACTTATACGTCACGCATATCCAGCATAGCTCCCTGCTTCAACGGCAGGGGAGAAGAAAAACAACCAATAAGGGCTAATAACATAGTCTGGGTAAAACAAATAAGCATGGGTGCAGCTTGCTTATTGCGGCGGCTACTACCCCTAACGAATCAAGCTAGATATTTCACTTGGATGCAGCTCCATCACTGCTCTCTACATTAAAGGTGGGGGTGGAAGGGAAATAGAACCAAGAGCTAAGAGAAACAGATAAGTATGAGAGAAAATATGTGTGAAGCTTGCTGGGCAGACTAGATGGGCCAATTGGTCTTCTTCTGCCGTCATTTCTATGTTTCTATGTTTCTATGTTTCTTCCAATTTTTGAATGAAGATCTTTTGGCTAAAATAGCTTCTTTCACCTCCCCTTTTAATCATGCCGGTAATCGTTTTGCCTTCTTTCCACCTTTCTTAATGTGTGGAATACATCTGGACTGTGCTTCTAGAATGGTATTTTTTAACAATGACCACGCCTCTTGGACATTTTTTACTTTTGTAGCTGCTCCTTTCAGTTTTTTTCTAACAATTTTTCTCATTTTATCAAAGTTTCCCTTTTGAAAGTTTAGCACGAGAGCCTTGGATTTGCACACTGTTCCTTTTCCAGTCATTAAATCAAATTTGATCATATTATGATCACTATTGCCAAGCGGCCCCACCACCGTTACCTCTCTCACCAAGTCCTGTGCTCCACTGAGAATTAGATCTAAAATTGCTCCCTCTCTCGTCGGTTCCTGAACCAATTGTAGTAGTCGGTGTTCCAGGCAGAGGTCAGGTCAGGCAGCTATCAGAGAGTAGTCAGTGTTCCAGGCAGAGGTCAGGTCAGGCAGCAATCAGAGAGTAGTCAGTTTTCCAGGCAGAGGTCAAGTCAGGCAGCAATCAGAGAGTAGTCGGTATCCATGCAGAAGTCAGGCAGCAATCAAGGAGTAGTCAAGAACAGGCAAAGGTCAGTACTGTAAGATCAGTCCGAAGGGTACTACCAGGAATGGAGAGACGAAGGAGCAGGAGACACTGGAACAGGAGACACAGGAGATGCTGGGACTGGAGACACAGGAGATGCTGGAATGGGAGACACAGGAGACGCTGGAACAGAGAGACTGGAGCAGGAGACACAGGAAGGCAAACTTGCTATCACAACATGATTGACCCGATTGCCAAGGCAAAGAAGGCGTAGCGAGGTGAGCAGGCCCGGCCGCGGAGTGAACACGTCCGGTAAGCGCAACAGTCCCCCCCACCCCCCCACATTAGGCTTCCCCTTTACCGGCCTGGGTCTGTCAGAATGGGCCTTGTGAAAGTCAAGGAGGAGATCCTTATCGTAGATTTGGTGGGAGGGCTCCCAGGAGTTCTCCTCCGGACCGAAGCCCTCCCACGATAGGAGGTACTCCCAATGGCCTTTGTGGTGACAGATGTCGAGTACCTCTTTTACCTGCATGATGTCCTCTGGTTCAGCCTCAAGTTGCGAGGGCACAGGAGATCTCTGGGAATGCCAGGATAGCATGAGTGGTTTCAGCAAGGATACGTGAAAGGTATTGTGGATACCCATCGACCTAAGTAACTGTAGTTGGTACGTTATCGCTCCGACACGGCAGAGAATGGGGAAGGGCCCGATGAATTTTGGTGCCAGTCGGTGAGAGGGCAAGCTTAGCTTTATATGTTTTGTGCTTAACTAGACCTTTTGGCTTGGTCGGAACAGGGGTACGGAGCGGCAGTGAGCATCGGTAGAGTGTTTAGCTCGCTCAGCAGCCTGGCCCAGCCTTTCCTTGATTTGTGTCCATAGTCGCTTTATTGTCTGGGCTGTCGACTGTGCCACAGGAGAGGGTACTGGGAGTGGGACTGGCAGAGGCAGACATGGTTGGCAGCTAAATACCACTGAGAAGAGTGATACATCGGTGGCAGAAGCGACATGCGTATTGTGGGATAACTCATCCCAGGGTAACAGGTCGGACCAGTCGTCCTGTTGGTCATTAACATAAGCAGGTAAGAAGGTTTTCAAAGACCTGTTTGTTCTCTCTGCTTGGCCGTTCACCTGGGGATGATAAGCAGAAGTCAGACTTAAAGTAATCTCAAATTTTTTACACAGAGAACCCCAATATTTGGCGACAAATTGCGGACCTCGGTCCGAGACGATCTTTTTGAGCAGACCATGTAGACGGAAGACGTGTTTGAGGAAGAGTTTAGCCAGTTCAGGAGCTGAGGGGAGCTTCTGGAGTGGGATGAAGTGTCCCATCTTCGAGAATCGATCAATCATGACCCAGATGACTGTGTGGCCCTTGGATGGAGGTAAGTCTGTGATGAAATCAGTGGAGATGCTTGACTAGGGTTCTATTGGTGCCAGGAGAGGTTGGACGAGTCCACATGGACGACCAGTCAGAGGCTTCTGTTGCGCACATATGGGACAGGAGTCCACATAGTTGCTGGAGTCCTTGACCATGTTAGGCCATCAATAATACCTCCTTAGCATTTCAAGGGTCCGAGCCCGACCGGGATGGCCAGCCAACTTCGTGGAGATGGCATGGGACCACCATTTTTCCTGCTGGTACAGTATTGGTGACTGCGAGTGTTATGCAGGTGAGGTCGATGATATGCCTGGGGGTGTCAGGAATATCCTCGGGTTTCAGAGAACGGGAGAGGGTATCCGCTCATGTGTTCTTGGCTGCAGGGGGTATTGAAGCTCGAAGTGAAAACATTCGAAGAACAACATCCGCAGGCTTGTCTGGGGTTCAACGATTGAGCTTCCTTCAGGTGTTCAAGATTTTTGTGATCTGTGAAGATTGTAAATTTGTGCTGTGCTCCCTCTAGCCAAGGACCCCATTCTTGGAGTGCTAAGTTTACTGCTAGGAGCTCACGATCCCCGATCGTATAATTTTGCTCCGCAGGGGAAAATTTCTGTGAATAGAAGGAGCAGGGTACTAGGGCTCCTTTGGAGGAATACTGGCTCAGAACTGCCCCTGCCCCAATTGTGGAAGTATCGACTTCGACGATGAAGGGGCGATTAGGATCCGGATCACATAGGCAAGGTCCAGTGCAGAAGGCTTCTTTCAAGGCCTGGAAGGCGGCTTGAGCCTTGGAACTCCATTCCTTGTGGTTACTGCCTTTCCTAGTCATGGCAGTATGTGGAGCAGCTAACATGGAGTAATTGGCGATGAAGTTCCTGTAATAGTTTGTGAATCTAAGGAACCATTTAGGGCATGGGGGCCTACATTTTGAGGCCAGTCCTGGATTCCTTGGAGCTTTTCAGGGTCCATGGTAAAACCCCTGAGACGTTGAAGGACTGTCTGGACATGAGAACGATGGGATTTTAGATCCGTGGAAAAGATCAGTATGTCGACTAGATTTACAATGACAAACGAGTATAGTAGGTCCCGGAAGATCTCATTCATCAAGTGTTGAAAGACCATAGGGGCATTACAAAGTCCGACATCACTACATAGTGGCCATCCCTGGTATGTCTTCCAAATGTCCTCTGGTTGGATCATGACGAGATTGTATGCCCCTTGCAGATCTAACTTTGTAAAGACCTGAGCTCCCTGGAGGTGATCAAAGAGTTCGCTGATGAGAGGTAGAGGATAACGATCCTTGTGGGTTACAGCGTTTAGCCTACGATAGTCAATACAATTAAACCTCTGGAGTGGAGGTAAGATGTCAGCATTCTGTTTATAGAATACATCTTGGAAGTCTGTATAGGGAGCAGGCAATCCAGTGAGGGTTGTGGAGTTCAACATGGTGACTGCTGGAGACACTTGACATTGGCAACGGTGTTGGCACTGGGGTCCCCATTGTATCAGCTGTAGGATTGCCAATCAAATTGCAGACCATGCACCTGGAGCCATGGAAGGCCGAGGATTAATGGGTGTGTGGAACGCTTCAAGATGTATAGTAAGATCTCTTCCTCATGGAGGGTTCCCACGGAGAGGCGGAAGGCAATGGCACGATGGGTGATGTGTCCTGGGAGGTGTTCTCCCTGGATGGACGCAATCCAAAGTGGAATGGCCAGAGGTTGGAGCAGTATTTGGAGGAGTATGACGATATCATCCAGGATGAAATTGCCACTCGCCCCGGTGTCCATAAGGGCAGTGGTGGCGAAGGATCATGACTCTGGGGATAGAGACACGGGAAGGAGTAATTGGGGGCCAGTAACAGTAGCGCCCAAGCTCGGGACCCCCGCCAGGCTCAGGCTCTGGAGTTTCCCAGATGCACTGGGTAGGCTTGTAAGAGCTGAACTGAGCCGCCGCAGTACAGGCAGAGGCCCTCCTTCTTTCGAAGGCATTCTGTAGGAGAGAGGTGCCCGCGGTTGATTTGCATTGGCTCCTCTGTAGACAGGATGGCGTACGGCAGAAGGGCGAGAAGCTTTTACCTCCTGATGCCATTGACATAGGCGATGATCGATTCTGCCAACCAAGAAGATGATGTCATCTAGAGATGTGGGAATCTCGCAAGTGGCTAGCTCATCTTTGACAGCAGGAGATAAGCCATCCAGATAGATTGCCAGAAGGCAGTCCTCTTTCCATCCCAGTGTTTTGACAAGAGTCTTGAATTCTGCTGTGAATTCAGAGAGTGAATGCGAACCTTGCCAGAGATGGAGAAGCTGATGACCTGCAACCGCCTGTTGGCCGGGGTCCTGGAAGGTTCGTTTGAAGACTGTGATGAAGTGAGAGAGATGATGGAGGTTGTCATCCGAACGTTCCTAAAGTGGGGAAGCCCATGCCAGGGTCTTCCCCTCAAGGCGTGAGAGGATGAAAGTGATCTTTGTATTTTCACTTGGAAACAGTTCAGGCTGCAGGGTGAACTGCATAAAGCATTGGTTGAGGAAACCTCGACAGAGGCGTGGATCTCCATTGAAGTGAGGTGGAGCAGGAAGGGCCAGAGATGCAAGTGAGGGTGAGAGTTGGACCCAGCCCCTCGAGCTGGTCACGACTGCATATTCTAACTGACCGTAGTCTCTCCACTGAAGAAGACAATGCCTCAATGGTTCGCTGATGTTCTTGGACATGAGCTGCTAGGCCAGGAATGGCCTGCAAGGCGGGAGACTCCTCCAAGTCCATGGACTTGGCAACCTGTTGCGCTGGGAGTGGACCCTTGGCCCTTTTCAGGATTGGTACGGCCCTCCGGTCGGACCTGGAGAACGCCTGCCACCAGGAGGTGGAGCACAGGAAGAGACAGGCTAGCTGGAGCTTCACCAATAGCAACCCGGGGTTCCCTCAGGTTGAGCCCTTGGTTATCCAGACCACCTGGTCTTAGGTGGACCTTGCAGGGTCTCCTAGAGAGAAAGTTCAAGGGAGTGCCCACTATGAACAAGGGTGCGCAGTCGGGGTTCAAGTAAGGAAGTCCAGAGGTCACAGGAGGCCAGATAGAGTGTCCGAATGTATAGAGAGAATCAATATAAAGTACCTAATTTCCCATATCAACAGTTCTTATGGCACTTGGATAATGACCATCATAATAGGCATCATTGTGTAGTGCTCTCCACCATTTTGCACTCTGCCTTATATATAATCATAGGTCAGTATTACTGTCCAGAACAATCTTTTTAATTTTTTGTGCTTCTTCACCCATGCTAATAAAATGTTCATTTTGAACTTTACTTATCTTATATTCCAAATCTCATGTTCAGATCAATTCTTCTGCAATGCAGTATTGTTAATATGTAACGGTCTCCATGTTCATTGCGATATCCATGCCTGACACAGTGCTGTGTTTCGGACTTTATAATGTCTTTTATCAAGGGCTCTATTCCGCGTCAAAGACACAACATTAACAGACATTACTACACCTCAAAAATCACCAACACATTTGAAATTTTTAAGTTTTTAAGTTACTCAGAGCAGTACTTACTATTCCAGCAACATGGTTATTCTCAGCGTTTATTGCATTTCTCTTCCGGTATACACCGGATCTACCATATAACCACATTTGGTTGCATACGTCATCATCACATGACTCTTCTCCGGATCTTCAATCTACCCATATTTGGTTACTTACGTCACAGAAACAGAACTCCTCCCCCTCGGCTCTTTAAATTAGAGAGTTCCATTCAATAGAGCTATTTAGCCCAGCTGGAGATATGGAATGCATCCGAAATATCCATTGTTGTTCTCGCAGATTCAATACAGCATTAGGGTCTCCACCTCGCAGATTCTGGGGCACATGCTCTAAAATTCGCCACTGTAAAGATGAAAAAGTGTGCTATTTTTCTACAAAATGTGTACCATCGGTGCAAGCATTTTTCCCGTAGAGATGCAACTGCAGTGTTCAATTAGTCTTACTTGAATGGTACATTTTGTTCGTCCGATATAATAAAGATTACATGGGCAAATAAGATAAATTACTCATGTAGATAAGCAATCAGTGTATTGTCGAGCTCTGTGTCTATCCAAATTTATCTGTCCAGTTTAGACCTGTAATAGATTGATTACACATCGAGCAATGATTACATTGCCAATGGCCCAGAGGTACATTTACATTAGTTTCTGGTATTGCAGACAAAAAAGAATGGGTAACCATATCGCCTATATTTTTGCCCCGACTATATGTGATTATGGGTAATTCCTCGAAAACCTCGTGAATCTTCAGCACTGGCCAATGGTATCGAATAAGGGCGGCGATTTGGCCTGCTTTTGTATAATAAGGTATCATACATACCAAAGATGATTCAGCCTGTGTTGGTACTTTTTCTAATAATAACCATTGACATTCTGCATGGAATGCCCATTTAAAAGCTTTTTTTATATGTTTATAAGGGTAACCTCGCATTAACAGGCGACATTTAAGTACATCAGCCTGTATTAAAAATTCTTGTTTCGTATCACAAAGTCGTCTTAGGTATAAAAATTGTCCCACTGGTAAATTTGTCCGAAGGTGGTAAGGATGAAAACTAGTATAGACCAACAGGGTATTCCTCACATTTTTTTCTATATAATGACGTAGACAATTTGCCATTAACTTTTGTAATCTGGATGTCCAAAAAGTTAATAGTGTCAAAATGATATGATATGGTGAATTGCAAATTAGCGTCTAATCTATTTAACTACTGATGAAAATCGATCAAACTTGCTTCATCGGAATGCCACAAGCAAAAGATGTCGTCAATATATCTGATCCAATTAGTAACATGCTGAAACGATGGTGCTGAATAAAGTTTTTCTTCTTCAAAGCACGTCACATATAAATTGGCTAAGCTTGGAGCCATGGTTACTCCCATCGCTGTTCCACGAATTTGTTTATACCACACATCTTGGAAAACAAAATAGTTCTCACATAATGCCAATTCAGCAATAGCGTGTAAAAATTCAGTAGGAATTTGATGTGGGCGTGGTCGTTTTTCCAAAATTCACACAAGAATTTCCAATGTGTCTAACTGCGGGATACTGGTATATAATGTTTGAATATCCAGCGTTACTAAAATAACTTGATCTATATAATGGATACCTTGCAACATATTCAGCATGTGTTTTGTATCTCTGCAATACGAGGCAGCTTCAATGACAGTGGGATGAATAACCGTATCAATGAACGTAGAAAGAGGTTCTAGCAAAGAGCCTATAGTGGTCACAATGGGCCGACCAGGTGGATTGATGGAATCTTTGTGCACTTTCGGCATCATATAAATAGTTGGAGAAAATGGATATTTGACTCGTAAAAATCTTGCTTCTCTAGATGTTAAAAATCCTGATATGAAGCCGTCTTCAATAATTCGATTGATTTTAGTTTGTAAACATGTTGTAGGATCTTGTCCTAATACCACATAATTATAGGTATCTTGTACATGGGATGATACCATGTAAATATATTTATCACGGTCAAGAATGACCACTGATCCATCTTTATCCGCTTTTTTAATAATGAACCTGTGATCTTGTTTCAATGATTGTAAAGCAGTAAATTCTTCCCTACTAAGATTGAACCGTGGAAAAGGTTTTTGGTTTTCAATGGTATCCAAATATAATAGTACAAGATCCATAAAAGTTTTGATTGATGGTTCTATTGCTCCAGGAGGTACCCAATTAGATCTAGGGTATACTATAGAGATGTCAGTAATTTCATCATATTTCGAAAAAAATAATGTGAGTTGTAGTTTCCTTAAAAACTTATAAAGGAACCGACGACTTGCAAAAGGATCATATGTATGATACGGGACGAAAGATAAGCCTCTAACACTTGTTGTTGTGCCTTAGATAATGATATTGGAGACAAATTAATTACGTTGGATTCTTGGATTGGGAGCGAGTCCAAGGTCTCTGCTCTAAATCCGGCGCCATAGGTTGTCGTGATTGGCGAAAAAACCATCGACCTTGTGACCTGTAATGAGTACAGTAATTTCCTCGACCTGAATATTGATTCTGATAATCCTTCTTCATGGTGTTTTGAGAGCTACTTCTTCATCTGATTCTGAAGAGGTATTATCGTCAGACGACCCCGCAAACGCGACCTTTTTAGGTGGATTATTTGGTTTCCTCTGCCATGGGTATATTTGTCCAGATCCATAATCTTTTTCATCGCGTTTGAATTTTGCAATTTTGGTCTGTTTGAGATCATGACGAAATTTTTCTAGGGTCTGATTCATTTCATGAAGTTGTTGATCATAAGTATCAAGGATTTCTAATCTTTGCAAACTCTTTTTGATCTCTTCACATTCTACTCGTACTGTCTCTGCTAATTGATTAGTCGTCTCTACTAAAAGCAACATAATATCTAGCGAGCACTTATTCAAAATTTGTATCCATCTATTGACAAATTCGATGTTGTCAGCATATATTGAAGGCTCTAAATTTAAACGTAATCCTCTCGGTATCATTTCTGATTTAATATACTGAAGAAAGTTGTCGAGTGTAATTGTGACTGAATTAGATGCTTCTTTTGTGCCAAAAGTTGTACCCAAGATTTATGTTCTACTGACGTCTCATTATCTTCTAATAGTAACTGGCCTTGAAGTGCTTGAGTGACCTGCTGTTCTGAGTAACTGTAAACAAACTGGTCGTTCTGAGCATCAATAGGGTTAGAGAGAATCAATGCCAGAGACTTTGCGTAGAATGGTCAGCCAGGCAGAGTCAGTAGCAGAAGGCTGTCCATGCGTAGTCAGACTTCCAGGCAGAGGTCAGGGCAGGCAGCAATCAGAGAGTTGTCGGTGTTCCAGGCAGAGGTCAGGTCAGGCAGCAATTAGAAAGTAGTCGGTGTCCAGGCAGAGGTCAGGTCAGGCAGCAATCAGAGAGTAGTCGGTGTCCAGGCAGAAGTCAGGTCAGGCAGCAATCAAGGAGAGTCAGGAACAGTCAAAGGTCAATACCGTGAGATCAGTCTGAAGGGTACTACCAGGAATGGAGAGACAAAGGAGCAGGAGACGCTGGGACTGGAGACACAGGAGACATTGGAACGGGAGATACAGGAGACGCTGAACTAGAGACACAGGAGTCGCTGGAACAGAGAGACTGGAGCAGGAGACCCAGGAATCGCAGGAAGGTAAATTTGCTATCACAGCACGACCGACCTGATTGCCAAGGCAAGGAAGGCGTAACGAGGTGAGCAGGCCCGGCCACGTTCGCTCCGCGGCCAGGAAGCGCAACAGCAAGCTTCTGAGTCCCTGGCTTGCATGATGTTTATAAGCTGTTTTGACTTATTGAAGATACAGCATTAGCAGAGTATTTTTGGCATTGTTTATTTTGTGTTTGTTTTAATCTCTATCGGGCCGATACAATAAGGACGCATAAGAAAGAGTGCGGCAGTGCCGGGCGCCCGCTCGTTTGCCGTGCGCATATTTTGGTTCACATACCACTCGATTCAGTATTCAAATTAGATGCACATCCAAGTGGTGTCCAAAGCACGTCAATGAAGCGATAGGCATGTGCAATCCATTTTACTGTATAGAGCGGTATACAGCGCCTATGCAGTATCCAGGGTGCGCTGGTACCTGTCATTTGAAATGTCATTTGAAATGTCATTCCACCAGGTAAGTGGATGGTTCTTTTCTACAGACCCCGCTACCTTGAGCGTCCGGCCGGGCGCTCAAGGCAGCAAGGCCTCCGATCATGGATGCCCAGATACAGGTAGGAAGGTCCATGAACGGACGCCATGACCTTGGACGTCCGAGGTTGTGGCTTCCATTCATGGATCTTCCTGCCTGCTTTGGACGCCGCTTTGGATTTGCGTCTAATTTGAATACTGAATCGAGCGGTATGTGAACCTGGTCACGATGGTGAGACGAACAGTGAAATGCTAAGAGAAATTAGGGAAGCTAACCAAATTGGTAGTGCGGTAATAATGGGAGACTTCAATTACCCCAATTATTGACAGGGTAAATGTATCATCGGGACACGCTAGAGAGATAACATTCCTAGATGGAATAAATGATAGCTTTATGGAGCAATTGGTTCAGGAATCTACGAGAGAGGGAGCAATTTTAGATCTAATTCTCAGTGGAGCACAGGATTTGGTGAGAGAGGTAACGGTGGTGGGGCCGCTTGGCAATAGTGATCATAATATGATCAAATTTGAATTAATGACTGGAAGAGGAACACTATGCAAATCCACGGCTCTCGTGCTAAACTTTCAAAAGGGAAACTTTGATAAAATGAGAAAAATTGTTAGAAAAAAATTGAAAGGAGCAGCTACAAAAGTAAAAAGTGTGCAAGAGGCGTGGTCATTGTTAAAAAATACCATTCTAGAAGCACAGTCCAAATGTATTCCACACATTAAGAAAGGTGGAAAGAAGGCAAAACGATTACCGGCATGGTTAAAAGGGGAGGTGAAAGAAGCTATTTTAGCCAAAAGATCTTCATTCAAAAATTGGAAGAAGGATCCAACAGAAGAAAATAGGATAATGCATAAACGTTGGCAAGTTAAATGTAAGACATTGATAAGACAGGCTAAGAGAAAATTTGAAAAGAAGTTGGCCGTAGAGGCAAAAACTCACAGTAAAAACTTTTTTAAATATATCCGAAGCAGAAAGCCTGTGAGGGAGTCAGTTGGACCGTTAGATGATCGAGGGGTTAAAGGGGCACTTAGAGAAGATAAGGCCATCGTGGAAAGATTAAATGATTTCTTTGCTTCAGTGTTTACTGAAGAGGATGTTGGGGAGGTACCTGTACTGGAGAAGGTTTTTATGGGTAATGATTCAGATGGACTGAATCAAATCACGGTGAACCTAGAAGATGTGGTAGACCTGATTGACAAACTGAAGAGTAGTAAATCACCTGGACCGGATGGTATACACCCCAGAGTTCTGAAGGAACTAAAAAATGAAATTTCAGACCAATTAGTAAAAATTTGTTAACCTATCATTAAAATCATCCATTGTACCTGAAGACTGGAGGATAGCTAATGTAACCCCAATATTTAAAAAGGGCTCCAGGGGCTATCCAGGAAACTACAGACCAGTTAGCCTGACCTCAGTGCCAGGAAAAATAGTGGAAAGTGTTCTAAACATCAAAATCACAGAGCATATAGAAAGACATGGTTTAATGGAACAAAATCAACATGGCTTTACCCAAGGCAAGTCTTGCCTCACAAATCTACTTTACTTTTTTGAAGGAGTTAATAAACATGTGGATAAAGGTGAACTGGTAGATGTAGTATATTTGGATTTTCAGAAGGCATTTGACAAAGTTCCTCATGAGAGGCTTCTAGGAAAAGTAAAAAGTCATGGGATAGGTGGCGATGTCCTTTCGTGGATTACAAACTGGCTAAAAGACAGGAAACAGAGAGTAGGATTAAATGGTCAATTTTATCAGTGGAAAAGGGTAAACAGTGGAGTGCCTCAGGGATCTGTACTGGGACCGATGCTTTTCAATATATATATAAATGATCTGGAAAGGAATACGACGAGTGAGGTTATCAAATTTGCAGATGATACAAAATTATTCAGAGTAGTTAAATCACAGGCAGACTGTGATACATTGCAGGAGGACCTTGCAAGACTTGAAGATTGGGCATCCAAATGGCAGATGAAATTTAATGTGGACAAGGACTAGGGGGCATTCCATGAAGTTAGCAAGTAGCTCATTTAAGACTAATCTTTTTTCACTCAACGCACAATAAAGCTCTGGAATTTGTTGCCAGAGGATGTGGTTAGTGCAGTTAGTGTAGCTGGGTTCAAAAAAGGTTTGGATAAGTTCTTGGAAGAGAACTCCAATAATGGATATTAATCAATTTTACGTAGGGAATAGCCACTGCTATTAATTGCATCAGTAGCATGGGATCTTCTTAGTGTTTGGGTAATTGCCAGGTTCTTGTGGCCTGGTTTTGGCCTCTGTTGGAAGCAGGATGCTGGGCTTGATGGACCCTTGGTCTGACCCAGCATGGCAATTTCTTATGTTCTTATGAAAGGAAGAAGCTCTATGAGCAGTCTTAAAAAAGAGACAATGACACACCTACTGACTTTGGTGTGGTCTATAGGCCTCTCATACAGAGGAATTGTATAAATATCTGGCCGAAGACAACCAAAACCTGAGAAGGAAGGGTAAGGTGTTTGTGGTTGGAGGTTTTAAACTACTGGATGTAGATTAGAGTATCCTTTCTACAGATACAAGAAGTAGAGAAACTGTGGATTCCCTGCAAGGGGCTCTGCTCAGACAAATGATGATGGAACTCACGAGGGGAGAAACAATACTTGACATGGAACTCACAAATGGAGACACTGTAGTGAATTTTCAAAGAAGTTATGCGCATAAAAGTAGCGTATGTTGCAGCAATTTTCAAAAGCCCATTTATGTGTGTAAAGCCTTTTGAAAATTCAGTCCTCTGGAATGCTGAATTTTCAAAGGAGTTAAGCGCATAAAAATATCAATTTTCAAAAGTCCATTTATGCATGTAAAACCCAGTTTTACTCATGTAAATCCTTTTGAAAATTACCTCCAGAATCTCTACTGTCTGAGTAGGTGCTCACCAGAACACCAGTGATCATCAGGCAGTATGGCCTGATATAATGGCCAAGACAGAGAGAAGTTACACAAACATCAAAGACCTGGATTTCAAAAATACAGTCATTGGTAAAACAAGGGCATGACTTGAAAAGGAACTCGAAGGCTGGGACAAGATGAATGAAGTGAAGCAACAGTGGGACCATACTAAAAGGAGCTATAATAAAGGTGGCAAATCTTTATATAAGAAAAGTAAATAAAAGTAAGAGGAAAAAGAAACTATGGGGTCCTTATTAGGTAGGACTTTTAGTGGACAATTTATCCGGCTAAAGATAGCCAGATAAGTTGTCTCATATATTCAACGGGATAAACGTCCCGCTGAATATACTTGCTCCAACAGAGTTGCCTAGCAATGGGAGAAGCACCAGGCCCGGATCACGGCAGCAGGCTACCGCGATCCAGGCCATCAACTTTAAATAAAGGTACTGGGCGGGGGATGGGTGGGAAAGGGGAAGGGATTCTCCCAGTGCTATTCAATTTTTATTTTAATTAAATGGGCCATTTTTGGGGGGGTGGAAAGGTCAAACCCCAGAGGGTCTTTGCAACTCGAGAAGCTACTTGTAACCGAATAACTTGTCCACTAAACATCCTACTGAATATGGACCCCATTCTTTTTTTAATATATCTGGTTAAGTCTCAAGTTATACGGCCCCTGAGAGGCTGGATAACTGAGCTGGATATACCCGATATTCAGCTAAGTTAGCCAGATAATGGGACCCCTCCCAGGAATGCCCTCACAATGCCCCTTTTATATCCGGCTAAATTATAGCCAAATAACAATATATCTGGCTATGATTTAGCCAGACAAGAGGCTAATATGCCATTTAAGACATTTAGAAGATATCTTGTGAGTTATGTGGCTAAATGGCTTTTAAATATCTACTCCTATATTTATTATTTATTGCCTGTTTAATTTTTTATGGTTTTATTGCTTTTTGTGTTTGAATGTGTTTGTATCAATGTATCATTATTGTTTACCTGTATAATGCTGTTCTATTTTTTTGAAACTGATCTAAACTGGTAATGTGAACATGAACAATTCAGCAAGAAATGTAATACACCCATGGAAAAGTAAGAAAAAACCTTTCCCATCTTGCATGGGGTGCAGATTTTTTGGGATAGGTTAAGCATGAAAGCTTAGAGAAGAAGAATGTTAGAAAGGCAGATCACAGATTGAGTAGGGCAGTGAGGTGATAAAAGAAATTGAGTGAGGACAGGAGAGTGAATGCAACAAGAGTCAACATTTGAAAGGTGATAAGAATGCTGGAGTTAATGTATAGTGGAGGGGGATAAGAAAGAAGCATAAAAGAGGACCCTGGTAGGTGAGCAAAAAACATTAAGTAGAAAACAGAAGCTCTTGTGAGTGCAGCATCTGAAATTTGTTGTCAGAGATGAAAGCTCTTAGTAGTGTAGCTGTGTTTAAAAATGTCTGGGCAAGTTTCTGGAGGAAAAGTTTTTGGTTTTTGTTAGTACTTTTGTTGTTCTTTTGCCTTTACGGTCACCTTTACTTTGAAAAGTCCATAAACCATTATTAAGGTAGAGTTATAGAAATCCACTGCTTATTCTTAGGATAAGCAGCTTGGAATATATATCTACCGCTTGGGATCCTGCCAGGTACTCGTGACCTGCCTTGGCCACTGCTGGAAACACTTTACTGGGCTTGATGGACCTTTGGTCTGACCCAGTATGGCAATTTCTTGTGTACTTATGAAAGGACAGTGCAATACGAGTGAGCCAAGATCAGAAGGGGCACATTCCATCTGGACTAGAAGTTCACAGGTTGAGGAAAGTGAATC
The DNA here is from genome assembly GCF_901001135.1 of Rhinatrema bivittatum. Taxonomy (NCBI): domain Eukaryota; kingdom Metazoa; phylum Chordata; class Amphibia; order Gymnophiona; family Rhinatrematidae; genus Rhinatrema; species Rhinatrema bivittatum. The sequence continues at coordinate 97,638,967 of NC_042616.1, read as the reverse complement.
AGGTCCAAAATGTTTAAAAAGAAATACTGAAAGAGGGGGAGTTACAGCATGAGCAAAGTAAATGCAAAAAAAAAAGCCCAAAAAAGCTCCACTAGATGAGAGGAGTGATGTGGCAGCAGAGGCAACCAAGCTGACTTTATTTCTGCCTGAAACTGGCGGAAATATTTTTTATTTCCTTTCTGCAGGCCCCCCAGAGCCTGCAGAAAGGTGCATCCAAATTCGGCTGGCACACTCTGAACATGCCTACTAGGTAGTTTAAATCATTTTTGCAAGGTGCATGGGGAATATCTCACAGTTTCCGGGGAATATCTTTTTAAATCACATTTTGGGTATTCCCCAGAAAATGAGTCTCTCTTGATCTTTGCCTTTTCCAAGCAATGATGATAATAATTTATTTATTTATCTATTTATTTATTTATTTATTTATTTATGTAAGGGTTTTTTATATACCACGGCACGTTAATAACCTCACCTCGGTTTACAGTGGAGCATAATGCAGCAACAGGCTTTACAATGAATTATATATACAACAAGGATTGAAAGAACATGGTAACAGTTCAAAACAAGGTAACAGTGACAAACATAATATATTTGGTTAATATTTACACCTCAAAATTGGGAGCTAACCTGAATAAAGGATGCATAGGAGTTACTTTGAGCTTCTTCTTTGGGAATATATATAATATTACAAATAAGGGGGGATGGAGGGTTCCTATTGATAGAGGAGAAGAAAAGAGAATATTGATTGGGCGTATATAAGGAGAGAGAGGGAGTCTTATCAAGTAGTCATGAGTCAGAGGGGAAGTCGAAATGGGAGAATCAATTAATCAGAGAGCATCGAGTCAGTCAATTGTGGTGAACTGAGCTCCAAACATCGGGCCTGTGGCATTAATTCCCTTGGGGATCCTAATTTCCAAAGATTTTGTCGATAGAGAATGAGAACAAATGTTTGGATATTAAAGACTTCGGAATACATTCAGTAGTGCTCCTAACTGCAAAGTTCTGCGCATAATTTAAGCAAAAGGTGCTCCACATAAATTGCCTTTGCATATCGGCCTGTTATGTGGCTCAATGTATGCTCATAACTTTACCTGTTTCAAAACAATGATAAAAGTTGTACATGTAACATTTGAAAATAAAAGTTGTGGGCCTGATTTTAAAAAGCATTTACTCACTTAAAACTGGATTTTACTCGAGTAAATGCACTTTACTCGTATAAGTGGGCTTTTGAAAATTGCTACAATATATGCCATGAATTGTCCATAGGATTTGCTCACGTAAGTGTCCTTTACTCAAGTAAATGGCTTTTGAAAATTGCTACAATAGCAATTACATTTACACGTGTAAATCCTTATGAAAATTACCCCCTATGTGCAGAAACTCATAACAACATAGTGTAGATTCAGCCATAATTTCTTAACAGTAAATGTAATGAAACATGCTGCTTGTACGTTGGGGTTTATTTGCTTGTTTATTTGCTGAGAAAATCTCACACAGGAAGGTCGATTGATTGCTGTTTATGAATGAACTGTGCAGTAAATCAGTGCAGAGATCCAGGAGGATGGGGCCTTATTCGATAGAATGTGTTTCCATATGCACAGAATGGAGCAGTGCAGAGGCATTGTGGCATTTTCCGTTTTGTTTACCATTCCCTTTCTGATGGTTCCCGACATTCTGTTTGCTTTTTTGGCTGCCGCGGCGCACTGGACCGACGGTTTCGGTGTGTTGTCCACTGTGGCGCCTGGATCTCTTTCTTGGGTTGTGGCACCTAATATGGAGCCCAGCGTTGTGTGGTTGTAGCATGGGTTGTTTTTCCCTGTGTGCATCATCTTGCACTTGTCCACATTGGATTTCGTCTGCCATTTGGATGCCCATTTCCGGTCTCGCAGGGTCTTCCTGCAGTTTGTTACGGTCTGCTCGTGATTTGACTGCTCTGAACAATTTTGTGTCATCTCACTTGTCGTATTTCCTTCCAGATCATTTGTGAATATGTTGGGGGGTGGGGGTCCCAGTGCAGATCCCTGGGGCACTCCACTGTCCACTCCCTTCCACTGAGAGGATTGTCCATTTGGTCCTACTCTCTGTTTCCTGTCTTTTGGCCAGTTTGCGGTCCACGGGAGGACATCGCCACCTATCCCATGGGATCTTCATAGTGTTTGGGTAATTGCCAGGTTCTTGTGGCCTGGTTTTGGCCTCTGTTGGAAACAGGATGCTGGGCTTGATGGACCCTTGGTCTGACCCAGCATGGCAATTTCTTATGTTCTTATGTTCTTATATTTTGTTTTGTTAATTTTTAGATAGAAGGACTGCTAACATTTTACATTTTCAGCTCTAAAGTTCAGTAAGCATGAATCTAGACTGTAAAAGTTGCTTTAAAACTGGTGCAGTTGCAGTATTTTATTTAAAATTGCTTTTTATTAAGTACAAGTGCAAAACAAAAGCAAGTATTCTACATTCATCACTTCAAATCATCTTTGGATCCATTTCTTGATCCTACAGTACAATAACAATAACTATTCTCACATATATGGAAAGAAAATTGGCTGATCTATCAGCTCCAAAATCCAAGAGAAACTTCCCTTTCATATTTATTAAATCAAAAACAGTGACGTGATCATTCTTTTTTGTAATAACTTTTTCTTTATTACCGTATAACAAATCTCCCCATTCCCACTCTCTCTTCCTCTTCCCCACCAAAATACTTCACATGCCCAACCTGAACAGAATTATTTCTCTCTTTTAATGTTTAACTTTGGGGTTCTCCAAATAGTGTATACCTGGGCTTCATTTCTACATCTTTACCCCCAGCTTTGGCAGCTAACAATTCCATCTCAGTTTTATGTCTGTGGTATTTTTGCATTTGATTTCATCATGCAGCTATGCAAGTAGTAGGCCATTGTTTTAATAAAACATCTTGTCAAAAAATATATCTTGTTTTTAACTAAAACAGCGCAAAAGAATCATGGCGAAGCCTGCTCATTAAAGAATGCATGTGTGTTTGCCCTAAATTATTTCTTTATTTAGATTTATAACATCACCTTCCCGATAAAAATGCTCAGGACGAACAGATTCAGAAATCACAATAAAATCCAACTGGTAACGTGAACTTAACTTCATTACATTTTGTGCGCTCCTTTTCTGTTACAGATCCAATTTATCCTGTGGGACTATGTCTGAAAAGTACAGCGCAACTGAGCACTTTCAGAATCCAACCAAAGAGAAAGCTGCTGTCATATGTGTGTGTCTTTGTGTTTGTGTATGTTCATTAGCCCAGCAATTTTAGGAACTATTTTACAAGCACACTTCTGCAATCTAAATAGATTTAACAGAGTATTCAAAACAGCCAGGGTGTAACTATGTCAGAAAAGATAAAAACATGTATACTATGCTCGAAAATAGTCTGCAGATGAAACAAGAGAAGCCGGGACAATCACACACATACCTCTCCTGCTACCATGGACCAGTGAATGCAGTGGTTACCATGGCTGGATCTGGCTATGAGGTGGACTTCAGAGGGCAAGCTTTGTTTCTGATCCCTTCCCAAACAGAGAGGCCTGATCCAGTCTGATGGTTTGTGTACTTTGGGCAGGACAACTCCACATTTCAAGAGCCAAGGAGAGGATCTGAGTTTGATTTTATCTCATGCCTTCGCGTTTCTTAGTATCCTCCCCGACTGGCTGTCGTGTCATAGAAACATGAAAATGTATTACGATCTGAAATCACAAAATTTGACTCTCTGTTTCCCCCTTTTCGTGTTCATAAAATACAACCAAAAGTAGCAGATGCTTTCTTTACAGTATCTCTTACCGAGTCTCATTTCCTCTAACTTACAGGAGGGGAATATTGTACACATTAAAACTGGCTTTCTGTGCACTGAGGGATTTAATTTTTAACCAACTCAACAGATAACTCTTCAAACTGAGATGCTTGAGATAAGTTGATATCTTAAATACATGCATTAGGCACAAGCGTTGAGGCTCTTTGACCAGAGGAAATCTGAGATTTTCATTCGAAACATTCTCCCCTCCACTTTTTTCTACCATCCCATCTTCGCACCCTTCACATCAAGTTGTTTTTCTGGAGGTTTGATCTGCTTGGTCAGCTAGAAAAAATGGACTTCAGTATAACTAGGTAATTAATGAGCCCTCTACCACAGATCCTTTGTGTGACACTGGGCAAGTCAGTTGTATCCCTTCTCTGCCTTGATTTACCCAACTATAATAATAATAATTCCATTCTCTCTTCCCCCCTGTCCACTTTGGAAACTTAAATGCTGGCAAGGCATCAAAATTGTGGATGTTAGGCCATCAATCCCAGTGCTGGTTGAATGTATTCTTGTAAGTTTCTGAAGTAGTAAAATCACAAAACATGACTTGATCCTGTTTGGATGAATGGCACTATATGAATCTAAATTATTATCGATAGTAGTAACAGTAGTGACACTAAGCATCTATTTCTAAGTGTGTATTTTGGTTACAGTACATTTTATTTCTGAATTTTATTTTATATTTCTATTCTACCTTTTTAAAAATAGACCTAGGCAGATTAGAATATAATCATAAGGAGGCCGGTTTTCAAGGGTGAAGGGTGAAAGGTCTCAGTGATCCTGGTGGTAGATTAGTGTTTTTCTAAAAACTATAGATAAAATAACTGGGCTGACAAATGTCTAAGTCAGAGGAAAAAAACATTGCAAATAGAACTTTGAGATTTTAAATTACAGAGAATATTCTTTTTAAAGTTTGAATTTGGACCATCATACCACCCCGCGGAGGCTGAACCTTTCCTCATTCGGTATTTTCACTGCTGAAGTTCACTTACAATCATCTGGCCTGAGATAAAGGTATTTTTAGAATTTTTCAAATGCTTATAAAAGAGAATACTTCCCCTTCCGCAGAATCACCGAGCCCGACATGATATCACGCTTCACAACGCCTGCCTCAGGGGCTCCCGATTCATCCTTGGCTGGCGAGGACAGTATGGGCACCTGTGCTGACAGCTTGCTTTAAATTCTATGCAAAGGTTCTCTGCAATGCAAAAATAAAGGTACGAATTGTGACACAACAAGGAAGGACAGTACCCAGGATCACGTTTGAAAGTACATAACTAGAAGCCGTGAATGCCCCAAGCGCGTCAGCCACTTAAAGAAGAAAAAGCTCAGGCTGTGTCCGCTTTATGTGCCCACGCATGAATTACGCCACTCACGTACGTACAGGAAGTATTGATTGACACGAGAAGGTCAATGACATGAACGCTGACCACTCGATCTCCCTGTTCAAACCTCGCATAATGAGATGCAGATCAGCTGGCACAAGTTATCAGAAGAGCACAAGACATGCCATGCTGAGCCAGAGTAAAAGCCCGGCATCCTGCCTCTGACAGTGGCCAGTCTGGGTCCACAAGTAGCCAGCAGTACCTAAAAGGTAGATCCACGTTTTGTTGCTCACCACCAGGGGTAAGTGGTGGCTTTACTAATTCTACCTGGCTAATACTGGCACAGAGGCTTTTCCTCTAGGATTTTGTCCAAACCCCTTTTTCAACCCAGCCATGCCCTCCAGCAACAAATTCCACGGCTCGATTGTTTCATTAAGTGAAAAGATTATTTCTCTGATTTGTCTTAAATCTGCATAACCGTCGGTTTCATGGAATATAACCTGGTCTTGGTATAATTTAAAATAGTAAAAATAACCATCCACTATTCACCTGTTCCTCCCCACTCATGGTTTCATAAACCTGTGTCCTGTCCCCTTTCAGTCACCTCCAAGCTGAAAAGCCCTAAGCAGTTTAACCCTTTCTTCTTGAGGGAGCCATCCCATCCCCTTTTTCATTTTTGTTGCCTTTTCTTTGTACTTTTTCTAGTTTCACTTTATCATTGTTAAGATGCAGCAACCAGAACTGCACACAATACTCAAGATGTGGTCACACCATGGATCAACACAGAGCTATTGTAATATTCTCACTTCTATTCGCCATTCCTTCCCAATAAGTCCAAAAATTCTGTTTGCTTTTTTTTTTTTTTTTTTTACTGCCATCATACAAGGAGCCGAAGATTTCAATGTACTGACCACAGTGACTCCAAGATTGTTTTCCTTGATGGTGACTCCTAATATGGAGCCCGGACTGTGAACTTATATTTAGGATTTTGTTTCCTCATTATGTGCCTATGTGACAATATTACTGTACAGTAAAGTTGTGACCATTACTAGTCACAAATTAAAAAAAAAAAAGGGGAGGAGTGATATCAGAGACCTTTCGTTTCCCCTTACTGAAGGAGTGTACTATTAATCTGGGGAGGTTCAATTGGGAAAAATTGAAAGAGGTTTGCGTTTTGCTGCCCTGTGTGGCAACATGCAGATGGTGTGGCCTAGCTGTTTATCATCCCAACGCACCTGCTATCCTCGTGGATTTTTAGTTAGACTTTCAAACAGCCAGGAACTTGTTGCTTCCTGCTGCGTAATCTTTCCTCCTGTATGGAATTTGGAGTAAGGAAGGTTTCCCATTTAGGAGCCAGCTGCACTGACTGGTCTATCCTGCCTTTAAGATTGTTTTGGACTCTTAAGATGATTTTTGAGCATTCCCTGTGAAAGCCTTAGTACCTCTTCGCAGTGGATTGGGGTGTCTGCTGTATAAGGTTAGATCATGTGTAAGGGAAGATTCTGGCAGATTTTTTCTCTCCTCCAGAGGATAAAGGCTGTCTGGTGACCAGATGCAAAAGAAGTATATTTTTGCATTAACTGTCTTTTTGAACTATCTCCTGTGTTTAGAGGCACTAAAGTTTTATTCCACCCTTCCTGCTTCTTGCTTGATTTTTTTTCCCTTTTGGGTTTATCTAATATTTTTTCAACTTGCAGCTGATAACCCATGGTACTTGGGAGTCAGTAGACCAAACTGTTGCATTTGGCAGTCCCCGGATCTCTCCCATGAACTGCCGCTCTGATCCACCGTTGCCAGTCCCCAAAGCCACCAAAGACGCAACGTGCGGCAGGATGCTTCCGGCTCTTCACATGGTCGCTCCTAGGCACTCGCACACCTAACATGACCAAACTTAAAGCGGCCGCTGCAGAAAATCCCACACAGTATCCTATGATGACATCACAAGTCTTGGCTTATATAAGACCCTTTCTCCCTGCAGTCCTCACCTCAGCAACAGGTCTCCCTACAGTCCTTGTAGTGTGAGTTTCCTCAGCAGTTCCTGGTCCTCACCTTCAGTTCCTTGTCCTCGTCTTAAGTTCATCTTTGCCTCCTTGTCTGCCCACCTATTCTGTTCCTTGCCTTCCTGCCTGCCTATCCGTCCCTCCTGCCCTACAGATGGATTCCCAGTAATTGACTACTGCCTGACTCCTGGACATTCCCGCTTGCCACCTGCTTCCAATCACTGCCTGACTCCTGGACATTCCCGCTTGCCACCTGCTTGCAATCACTGCCTGACTCCTGGACATTCCCACTTGCCACCTGCTTCCAATCACTGCCTGACTCCTGGACATTTCTGCTTGCCACCTGCCTTTGACCACAGCCTGCCTTTGGATATGCTTCTTCTCCTGCCCCAGCTTGACTTCGTTGACTGATCTCTCCAGCAGAGGCCCCCACCTAACACCTGCCCCAAAGCGTCAACCCAAGGAGAATGAGGGCTGATAAAGGCGAAGCTCCAGTTGTGCCTCTGCTTCATCCGGGTCTACCTGCTGATGGTGGGGACCTGGAAGGTTCCTCCCTGCAGGTTGCACCATCTACGCCTCAACATAAGGGTCCATGCCCGCAACACAAACCTTTGGAAGAGGGAAGACTTTCCTCTAGAAAGTTACAGAGGTGTTAAAAATTTCATCTAAAGTGTGGGATCCCAGTAAGGTACACTATCAGGAGAAACAAATAAGAGACAACATAAAGGTAACAAGAATTTTGTTGCTATTAAAGGAAGTCTTACATGAATGCCCACCAGTTAACAGTAACAAGAACAAGAGTGAACTACCCTTCTGGTGCTATCTAAGGAATTAAAGGAGTTATTGGAAGATATTAAATCTTGGACTAAGTTCCGATTAAATATTGAGATTGTTTACTTTCTGACCCCTTTTAGAAAAAGATTTAGGAATTAAACTGGGAAATAAAGGAAGATTGAATTAGTTTCAATCTACATAATCTGAGGACATTGAGTGAGTGGGAAAAGAAGAAATGTCAATGTAAATAAGGAGTGCTTCCAAAGTGATTAAGAGACTGCCAGAAGATGTGAGGTCACAAGTCTATTCTATCTATCGACTGTCTTATTATTTATTGATGCTAATCAATCAAATAAGATAAATATAATATTATTCAATTCATCTGATCAAACTATCAGTAAAGAAATTGGAAACCATTATTATTCTCTCATGTGCTTATTGGATCAAAGACAGTGTAAATTGGCAGTGCTGTGAACCAAAGAATGGAGACAGGGCTTGATTGCAAAGAAGCAGGGTGTAAGAGCTATTGCTCATCCCTAAAAATTGAAGCCAAGCCTTAGAGAATAAAGCTATTCATGGAGAAAGAGAGTTTGAAGTATGGGTTTTCTTTATGTTTCAGGAAGAAGTATTACCACTGAATGTCCACAATATGAAATAGTCTGGGTCCCTTTTCTGATGAGATTTGTGTTTCAGGTGGAGAAATATCATGAAGATTAAAGTTGGATTGAGCCTCTTCACAAAGAAGAGGAAGATTAACTGTCTAATGTGTTTTGTTCCTTTTCAGGTTACAGTTAGGATAAATGTGATATGTGTCTGTGTTCTTAAACCAAAGGATGGCGAGAGAATCCTTATGCAACTGGATTGTGGCAGAATCCAGCCATAACCTAGCAGTGAGAGTGCTTTTATTAATGCAAATTTTAAATGTACCATGATTATTGGATGACATTATGGGTTTAAATTGTTTCATTCATATGTATGTGGTGACCATTGCACAGAGTAATGGGACCTGTTTAGAGAAGGGTATGGGGTTACCTTTTTCCTTACAGGAACTGATACAAGTCCTGGTAGTTTATGGGCATGACATACTGGAACCTGTTAGTACAATCTGGGGTTCAGTGACACAGGGAGAATGTGGAACGTTGTACAGTCTGTATATTAATGCTTTTGAGGTCAATATTCAAAAGTCATTTAGACGGATAACTGAAAAGTTATCTGTCCAGATGACTAGCCGACGATATTTAAAGCTGTATGCAGCAAAATCTAATGTCTTATTATTTATTGTTGTTAATCCATCAGATAAGTGTAAATATTATTCAATCATCTGATCAAACTATCAGTAAAGAAATTGGAAGCTACTATTCGTCTCCTGAGGGTTTATTGGATGCAAAGACAGTGTAAATTGGCTGTGCTATGAAGTAAAGGATGGAGACAGGGCTTGATTGCAAAGAAGAAGGTATAAGAGCTATTGTTCATCCCCACAACTGGGAGCCTGGCATCATAGACTAAAGCTATCCGTGGAGCAAGGGAGAGGTATATAGAGACTGTGGGAGTGTTTTAAGAAAAAAGGATCCATCCTTTATTCTTTCTATGTGTCCCTGGGTGCCAAGTAAAGGATCCATCCCACCTAAGGCTAACATATAAAAGCCACCTGATGGCTTGAGGCAGGTTGTTGCAGAAAATGGAGGCATTTTGGCTGCTTCAGAGAGAGGAGAATGAGCTAGAAGAGGGTAGGAAGAGAAAGAGAGACGTACAAGAAGAAAAATGAGAGGAGCAGGAAAGAGAAGGAGAAAGAGAAAGAGAAAAGAGAAGGAACAGAAAGGGAGACAAGGAGAGAGAAAGAGAGACAGCAGAGAAGATAAAAAAAGACAGCCATATTTCCAGATTTTCAGGCCCTAGACCTCACTTCTAGGCCTTTCCGAAGGGCTTTAGGGTTCATATAATCTTTGTTATATGTAGCCAATCATGATCCTGGGGGGGGGGGGGGGGGGGGGGGGGGGGAGCAATCCGCATCTATATCACTTTTCAAAACAAATCATGAAGGGCTGTCCATTGTTCCTCTAACCTGTGTAGTATTAGATAGGCAGAATTCCACCTGGCTCCTACATCCTGATTGAGCTGGTTTAGAGGCATCCCAATTGTTTCCTATTTCTCACATTGCTGCTGCCCACCACTGCTGAAAATGCCCCACTCTTTTTCTGCACCTGTATATCAGTGCCTTCAGGACTAAGCTACCACATTCATTCTTAGCCCCCAGGTTCAGCAACTGTGCAAAACCAATGGATCACCTCAAATTCCCCATCTTGTACTGCCTTTTTTTATGGTGGCACTTTTATCTGTCACAAATGAAAAAATAAATAACAGGCAAAAACAATCCTGTCTCTCTGCTCTAACCACCAGCACTCTATCATCTCCCTTATTGCTCTTAAGATGTTGACCGAGATATGGTCAACTTGCTATCCATCAGCGGGGTGCCTAACACAGCCCACCTGTATTCTAATAATTCACTACTCCACCAACCAGAGTTTCTGCCTACCCCAGCCTCAGCCAGATGCCACCAGTGTGCTGTCAGGGAGAGGTGTGGGGGGGGGGGGGTGTAGTATTCTGGCTAGCCACATATCATTAGCCCAGATATCACTAGTCCTCTCTGCCTCGGCCAACTGTCTATGCATGTGAGTATGGCATGGAATAAACATGGCAGCGACAACCTGTCAAATGAATGTTGTTTGGGAGGGCACTTTGTAATTGGTGGCTAAGAGGTGCAGCAGCCACTCAAATCTCATGTTCTTCATGATCTGCAGGGTGCTGATCATGCAGGGCAATCATTTCCCCAATGCACCATGTCACCACATTGATGTTGCCTGCCTCTTACCGTAGGAAAGTGATGTGAAAGGCACCCCATCTACTCCATGCTGGCTTGCCAGCAACAAGAATTTGAGGTATGTTTGCCTGTCACCTCACTGGGGGAAGGAGCAGAGGTGTCAGCTTAGGAAACAGATTTCCCTTTTCTCTGGCTTTCCTGCTGCTGCTGCTGCTGTTGCTGCTGTTGTTTTGAACGGTAGATGGGACCCCCCAGACTAGTACCAGTGACATTCCCTGAAAGCAATGCTAACAGTTGATACAACATTCCACTGTCTGTAAGATGATCCAATATCTTTCCTTTACTGTTTGCCTTACAATATTGAATGCATTCTGCATAATGCTGGTCCTCCCTAACTCTCAAGTGCCTCCACACCTCCAGTGTCTTACAGCATCTCCTTTGAGTGCTGCTGCTGAGGCTGGGATTCAGGGTGAATCAGGAGGGAAAACACAAAGGGGCATCTCTCACGATCTCCACCACCCCCTCTTCCTGGGGGTGGTGCTTTTTTGCCCCAGTGGTATCACTTTCTGCCTCCTGTGGCTGCTCACTAGAGGATAGCGTGCTAGTAAGTAGATTCCCCCAAACCCTACTTGGGCTACTAGAAGGGCAGTATCCTCTGAGTCTGAGAATCCCCCACATGATTCATCTGACTCAGTATTTTCTCCAGATATCTGCTGCAGACATTGCTCTGGAATAATCAGGGAGAAGCGTTCTCCTGCTGTTGGGTGCTGTACTCCTACTGCCCCAGGCCCCTCCACTGCTGCTGCCGTCCTCCACTGACTCTGCTTCTTCCTGCCCCTGCAACATGTGAACAGAGGTAAGAGTAGAAGCAGGCAGCAGATGCTCTTGAGATTCTTCTCGTCTAGCCTGCCTATGATTTCTCCCAGCTAGAAAATCTCCCTTTATTTTGGGCCAGGGAGTCCTGATCTTCTTACTGCTATAATCAGTAGGGCTCACACTAATTTCCTTTGGAGAAAAGCCTTCGCTCTTCCTTCCCTATTGTTGTTCAAGCTAGTGCCAACACAACACCACCATGTCTACCTTTTGCTCCCTGTGGCATAATGGAATTTGGCCCAGTTACTCAGTCACTAGTAGTGACTAGGGATTTTTATTGTTACATTCAGACAGGCAGGAGAACAGACAGCATACTGTCTATTTTGTTTAAAAAATATATATATACCACACACACTGTCTACTTGTTGATTATATATGTAGGACTTCCATTAAGAAATGGCACAGGTTATGCATAAAGAGCTGGATTTTAAAAGCTCTACGCGCGTAAATCCGGGACGCGTCTAAGTCCCAGGGCTTTACTAAAGGGGCGGTCCGGGGCTGGGGCTGGGGTGGGGCCGGATGCCTCCGACACAGCGGCCATTTGCTGCTGTGTCGGAGGATCACGTGCCGGCAGGCTGCCGGCGCGCGCAACCTGCGCCTGCTTCCAGACAGGCGCAAAAGGTGAGATAAGAAATTGGGGGGCTTAGAGTAGGACTATGTGGGAAAGGTTAGGGGAAGGGGTGGGGAAGGGGTGGGAAGTTTAATTAAGGGGGAAGGGAACTGGGGAAGGCAGCGCGGCTCAGCATGCGCAAGGTGCACAATTGTGCACCCCCTTGCGCGCGCCGACCCCCAATTTTATAATATGTACGCCCGCGCGCAGGTCTTAAAATCTACCCCAAAGAGTCTCACACATACACTATATGTGTCTGTGTCTACTGAATAAGTCAGTGCATATTAGAAATGTGAATCGGAACCGGAATCATTTCGGATTCCGGTTCCGATTCACATGTGGGGGGTTTTTCATCGGGCCCGATTGCGGTTTTGTTTATCGACTGCGCCCGAGCCGATAAACAAAAAACCCACCCCGACCCTTTAAAACTAATACCTTAGCTTCCCCCACCCTCCCGACCCCCCCAAAAACTTTTTACAGGTACCTGGTGGTCCAGTGGGGGTCCCTGGAGCGATCTCCCGCTCCCGGGCCGTCGGCTGCCACTAATCAAAATGGTGCCGCTGGCCCTTTGCCCTTACCATGTGACAGGGTATCCGTGCCATTGGCCGGACCCTGTCACATGGTAGGAGCACTGGATGGCCGGTGCCATCTTGTGCTCCTAACTTGTGACAGGGGCTGACCAATGGCACCGGTAGCCCCTGTGACATAGTAAGGGCAAAGGCTATCGGCGCCATTTTGATTACTGGCAGCCGATGGCCCGAGTGCAGGAGATCACTCCTGGACCCCCGCTGGACCACCAGGGGCTTTTGGCAAGTCTTGGGGGACCCTTCTGACCCCCACAAGACTTGCCAAAAGTCCAGCGGGGGTCCGGGAGCGACCTCCTGCACTCGGACCGTCGGCTGCCAGTATTCAAAATGGCGCTGATAGCCTTTGCCCTTACTATGTCACAGGGGCTACCAGTGCCATTGGTCAGCCCCTGTCACATGGTAGGAGCACAAGATGGCGCCGGCCATCCAGTGCTCCTACCATGTGACAGGGTCCGGCCAATGACACGGATACCTTGTCAAATGGTAAGGACAAAGGGCCATCGGCGCCATTTTGATTAGTGGCAGCCGACGGCCCGGGAGCGGGAGATCGCTCCAGTGACCCCCACTGGACTACCAGGTACCTGTAAAAAGTTTTTTGGGGGGTCAGGTGGGTGGGGGAAGCTAAGGTATTAGTTTTAAAGGGTCGGGTGGGTTTAGGGGTTATTTTTGTGTGCCGTTTTTCCTGCCCTCCCCCAAAACGATAAGAGAACCCCCACGATCAATATCGTGGGGTTTTCCTATCGTTTTGGGGGAGTCCCCGATTTCTGACGATTTTGAAAATATCGTCCGATATTTTCAATCATCCGAAGCCCGATTCACATCCTTAGTGTATATTGACTCATTTTTACAAACACAGAAAGTCAGAAAGAACAAAGAAAAGAAAGGACAGTATTCTACCTGGTCAGTGCAATGGTCACTAATCAGAAATATTGCAGCTGTTAAAATAAAAACAGATCTCTTTCAGCACTGCAAGTGTATACACAGAGAAATACACCATTACTCCTGGCTATTCAACGATACAGTAAATCTGTAATAATGAATAGACAAAAAATGGCAATGTCTCTTCTCACTCAGTGACACTGTGACAACAAGCCCACCTTGTTGTAAGTTTTTCCTTCCTTTCAAAATCTTTTTAAAATGTTTCTGTAACTCAGAACGAGCTTCAGAAACACAACCTCTCCATCTGAAATCGAGGAGATAAATGAGGTAACAAAATGGTGACTGCTCAAAGTTGCATCATGCTTTCACTTTCGGGTTTAAAAACTGAGGAACTCATTATCAATCAATGCAGGTGCCAGCAGGGATGGGCTGGTTGAAAAAAATGCATGACCTTGATTGATCCTGCTCCTTCCTTGTTCCTTCCCACCCCAGCTCTGTTCTGTCTTGTTTCAGTGGCTTGCCTTCAGTACAAAAAAAAAAAATCCTGAAGTTTTGCTTGCCCTATGGACTTTAACGGGATCTAAAAATGAATTCAAATGAAAGGTTTTGTTATTTTCAGGAGCCCTGTCCATTTCTTTTGTTTTAAATGAAGCAAATTGAAAATACCCTGTTTGTTTTGGGTTACCCATGTGTTTCAAATGAATGTATATTACTACCTGGCTGCTTTCTTTGAACGCCATGTTTAAAGATCTGGTATTGGTGTTTGATTTGTTTGATGGTTCTGGGCAGTGGGCACCACTCCTAAACTGCTGACTTCTACTGCTATCCTTCGCCAGATGCACTCCTTCTCAGTCAGGAACTTGAATGCTGAATCTTTATCAAAGAAGATGCTGTAATTGTCTAGAACATTTTCCAGCATGTTTTCATTCTTCTTTCTGCTATATTAGAGAATCTGCAAAAGTGTCCTTGCCTCACTGGCACTTGTGCCTGCTTCCTCCTGCTCCTCCCCCTGTTCTTGTATTGCTGGTCAGTACTTCTGGTCCTACTTGCTTCCCTGCTATCTTCTCCTGTATCCTCGCCTCCTCTTCCATTCCTCTCCTGCTTTCCTTCCCCGTGTGCCTATTCAGCCTTGATTCTAGACTCCTTCTTATACATCTAATACATCTATGACCTCACTCCACCTCCACCTCCAATACCTCCTTCCTCGTTAGAATTAACTCCACTCCCTTGCCTTTCATCAGTGTCATGTCTTCTCTCTTATGCTCATCACAGCTCTCTTCCTCGCCTTACCACTTTGCCTCCTAACCACACTGGATACAGGTTGCCCATGTATCCATTCACATGCTCCCCGTCATGATCCGTTCTCTCCACTTTCATGCACTGTCACTTCTCTCTTGCAAACTCTAATACAGGCACCGATAACACTCAAGGCAGACAGAAAGCACTGCAATAGACAAACACTCACTCTCATTAAAACCAAACAATAGGACAGAAAACCAGAAGCCCAAGGAAGTCTTCCCAAATCTCCTTCTCTGTCACCTCCATTCTCTGCATCCATACACAGGTCCAGTTGCTTTGCAATCTGTCCATTCAGCACTGACAGCCGGAATATATGGTAGCCTCTATTTTAAATGTTTAAATGGCCAGAGAAAGAGGAGCCAAAAAAAAAAAAAGACCCTGTGTATGTACTAAATAGTATTCTGGTGCTAAATACCAATTGCTTTAATGAACTATTAATTCTCAATCATTAATTTCTCATTACCTTACACAATCAAGATTAAGCATGTATGCTAAAAAAAAAAAAAAAAGTCATCACGTTTTTTTAGTGATATCTTGCTCTGGATATCATTATCTTAGGAGTCAATATTCAAAGTCTGCTGAGGGGGTAAAGTTAGCCAAGTAAATTTACCTGGTGAGGTGTGGCTTAAGGTAATCTGCTGCCTGAGGTAAGGGATGAGGCACGGTAAAGGTCAAATCATCAAGAGGGGCAAGGGGGTCTCTTTGTAGTCTGGCCCTTTTGAAGATGTCAAATGCTGCAGAAAGGGGAAATCAGGGTCAGAGATTCCAGAGGAATGGCAAATAGAATGTCAGTGATAATGTTTCTAGGAAATGGCAACCCTGCCACACTCCCAAGAACCCTAAGATCTGCCTCCTCCCTTTCCCCCAGCATTTTCCCCTGGAGATGGATGAATGATTGGGGGCGGGGGTATCCCATTAGGTATCCTTGGCAAGCTTTACAGTTTTATTGCAGTGCCCCCCTGCCCTCATCACACACGATTAAAAAATCTGCATTTATAATAATCAATTTTACATGAAATAGGACATTGAGATTATAGTCTTCTGAGGTAAAAGTATCACAATTCTGCAAAAAATACACTTTGAACGCATATGGTATTAGGTCTATAGTAATGCATGTTGGGTGTGGGCTTTGCCCTCAGAAAGCCCAAAATAAACTGAATTGCAATTACAATATTTATAAACCTCCCATATAAAAAGAGCACTAGCTGCCAGCCCTCAAACAGTAAAAATTCTAACTATGAAAGGCAATGCTGCAAAAATTATTGTTGTGTAGGTGGACCCTTGGACTGAGGGTGAGCTGATGCTACCTGTGGGGAGGAGCCCCACAGGTCCCCACCATCGGTAGGCGAGGCTGAGGAAGAGCAGAGGCCCAGCTGGGGCTTCACCACTACCAGCCCATGTTCCCATAGGTTGAGCCCTCGGGAGCCGGGGTCGGCTGGACTTACGTGGGGCCTCTGCAGAGATGGATGTCCAGGTGGAAGAAGAGTCACACTTGCGCAAGCCGGGGTCAGGAACAGGCGATGAAGATTGAGGTCAAGGTCCAGGCAAGGGTCGAGGCAGGCAGCGTAGCTCATGGTCAAGGTCCAGGCAAGGGTTGAGGCAGGTGGCATAGCTTGTGGTCAAGGTCCAGGCCGAAGTCAAAGCCGAGATCAGTCCAAGGAATGAAGGATGAAGATCAGGAACTCAGGAAGTCAGGAACTAAGGAAGGTAATCCACACTCCGAAGAGAAAAGACCTATTGCCAAGGCAAAGGCTGGGAGCAGGATCCAGCCTTAAATAGGTCTAGGTTGATGACATCATCCATAAAGGCCATGGGGCTTTTTCCGCTACGGGCCCTTTAAATGTAGAAGAGAGGCACGGTCACACACCTGGGGTTAGATTGCAGGAGCAGGATGTAGATGGCATTCCAGCCGCAAAGAACAAGTGCTGTGGAGATGGCAGCCTGAGCCGTGTGGAGCAAGGGCGGTTCTCAGGGCCATGAAGAAGGAGCATTGTGTTGGTAGTGCCCCCCCTCCCCCCCCCCCCCCGCCACTGCCAAGGAGCTCGGGCCTGCTTCTGCCGTGGTGGTGTGGCATTGGGTGAGTGAGGCCGGCCGCAGGGCTCAGCGACTGGCAAACGTAACAGTACCCCCTCCCTCTAAGCCCCCCTCCTGAGCGTTTCAGCTTCCTGGGATGGTAGGCGTGGACCTGCTTGATCAGATTTTTATCTAAAATATTGACAGCAGGCTCCCAGGTGTTTTCCTTTGGGCTGTATCCCTCCCAGGAGAGCAGATATTCTCATCTTCAGGCACGTCTTCTCACATCCAGAACTTCATGTACCTGATACATAGAGTCACTCTCCGAGGTGATCTGCTGTGGCTCTGGTGTCTTCTGGGAGGGCCATGAGAGTACCAGAGGTTTTAATAGGGAGACATGGAAGGAATTATGTATCTTTAGAGAAGCAAGTAGGCTGAGTTGGTATGTTACTGGTCCCAGTTGACGTAACACTGTAAACAGCCCGATGTACTGAGGAGCGAGCCGTATTGATGGAACTCAGAGCCAGATATGACGGGTGCTGAGCAATACATTTTCTCCTTGTTTAAACTGAGGTACAGGTCTGCGATGAAAGTCAGTGAATGTTTTGGCCTTTAGGCCCTCTTTCTGCAGCATTTGCTGCGTAAGGCGCCAGAGTGTTTTCAGCTCTTCCATCGTCATTTGAGCTGCAGGTGAGGGAACAATGAGTGGAAAAGGTCGAGGAGGTAGTGACTGCTTGCATAAACTATTTGAAATGGACAGGCACCTGTGGTAGTGCAAGGATGCTAGTTGTGGGAAAACTCTGTCCAGTGAAGCAGTGCCACCCAGCCGTATTGTCAGGCGTTAGCATATGCCTGGAGGAAATGTTTTAGTGTCTGATTTGTCCATTTGGACTGGCCATTAGCTTGCAGATGATATGCTGTGGTGAAATGCAGTATAATGTTGAATTTTTTACATAGGGACTGCCAACATCTTGTGGTAAACCGGGTACCATGATCCGGACAGAGGGTTGCGAGGTGAATGCAATAGTCATGGGGTCATTGGATGGAGAAAGCTTAAAGGTCTGTTGGTTATGGATGAGAAGGATCTCAGTTTTAGCAGAGTTGAGGGCAAGTTGAAGGGAGGTCAGTAGTTTGTTAATAGAAGAGAGGCATTTCTCCCAAAAATTTAGGGTAGCAGTTAGTGATTCTCGGATAGGGATGATGATTTGGACATCATCTGCGTAGATGTAGAATTTGAGACCGAGATCTGATAGCTGATGAAACAGGGGGAGGAGGTATAATGTTAAATAGAGTAGAGGAGAGGGAAGAGCCTTGGGGGTACTCCTTGCGAGAGGGTGAAATGAGAAGATTCTGAGATACCTAGTTTAACAGAGAAACTTCTGTTAGCTAGGTAGGATCTGAACCACAGGAGGGCTGTGCCATAGATGCCGATCTCGGCTAGGCATGAGATGAGGAGATTGTGGCTTATCGTATCTAAAGCCGCAGAGATATCAAGGAAAGCGATGAGGAAGTTTTGGCCTTGGTCAAGGCCAATGAGGAGGAAGTCTGTGAGGGATAGTAGGAGGGTTTCGCTGCTTAAGTTTTTGTGAAAGCCAAACTGTGAGGGGTGAAGTATGTCATTGTCATCAAGGTATTCCATGAGTTGGGTGTTACTACCTTCTGTATGATTTTAGAAATGAGGGGGGAGATTGGAGATGGGACGGTAGTTGGCTGGGTCTTTGGGGTCAAGAGAAGGCTTCTTGAGAAGGGGTTTGACTACAGCATGTTTAAGGGGATCGGGAACTGAGCCAGTGGAAAGGGAGCAGTTAATATCTGCTATAGGTTGAGCAATAACATTGGGGATGGAGAGTAGGGTTTTCGTGGGTATAGTTTCAGAAGGGTGGGATGCAGGCTTAGATTTCTTGAGGATTGCCTCAATTTCCTTAGAGGAGGAGAGGTCAATGATGTTGAGTGGATTTTCCAGGGAGGAGGGGTTGTGGTTGGGCTGGAGAGAGCAGGGCGTGGGGGTGGTTACAGGGGGGAAAGTGAGGAGTAAGTTAGCTATTTTGTTGTATATTTTTACACATTTACTGCTTCATGGTGTAGCAGGAGGAGGGCTGGGGGAGGGGATCTCACTATTTGAGCACTCTGGACAAAAAAGCAAACCGAATGTTAGGAATTATTAAAAAGGGAATGGCAAATAAATTCTTTTTCACTCAGCGCATAGTTAAGCGCTGGAACTCATTGCCAGAGGCTGTGGTTATGGCAGTTAGTGTAATGGGGTTTAAAAAAAGGATTGGATAAGTTCCTAGAGAAAATATCCATAAATTGCTATTAATCAATAAGCAATAGTAGCTTGAGATTTATTAAATGTTTGGGTACTTGCCAGGTACTTGTGACTTGGATTGGCTACAACAGTCGACAACCTACAGCCTGTATCCCCACTCATCCCTCCTTTGCTGTTTTTCTGTTTTGTTTTTGGCAACAGCGAATGAGAAAATCTATCATTTTTGAGAGCTGTAGATATTTTACAAGACAGATAACAGAAATACAACCAATCTGTGTAAAAATACAGAGCAAAAAGATATTTTGGAAGCAGGGCTTTAGCAAATAAACATATAGATGTGATGATATACACTAAGATATGTCATTCAACTATGTTGGGGTCTGACATAGCTTGTGATTTATCTAATGTTTGGGTACTTGCCAGCTACTTGTGACTTGGATTGGCCACTGTTGGAAACAGGATACTGGGCTTGATGAACCTTTGGTCTGACCCAGTATGGCAATTCTTATGTTCTTATGGGAGGGAGAATCCCTATGCTCCCAAAGGTAAGTTAACTACACCTTATGAAGTGCAGTTAACTTTCATCAAATAATATGGATTGTGAACTTTAAGGCAAGCCATGTTATTTGATTTGCATAGCATTTCCACATTAATGAGCTGATTTGCATACATTTGCATGCAAGTCAGCTCATTAATATATCTACAGTATACTAGATTTTTTAGTTGCAGATAAGGTGTGAATTTCAAATTCCATGCGTTACTTGTGCAGTATGGTCATCTAACCAGGACAGAGAGCACTAAACAAGACGTAAGCAAAAACTGACTGGGAAAAGGAGTGATTTTCTAAAAGCTTCCATGGCTTTCAGCTGAAATATATGCCTGCAAAGTGTGCAACTGGGAAGGCTGGATGGTTAATTACTCTTTTTCTACCATCATTACTACATGCTACAATATATGTAATAGAAATGTGCATTCATGTTTGCTGAATTGGAAAATTTCAAAGAAATTGTCCGATTCGACATGTTTCGGGGAGCCCGAAAAACAATAGGGATTTTCCCATTTTTTCACGAAAAATCATTTTTTGGGTTAGTGCGCGCTAACAAAAACCGTTAGATTTTGTTACTTTTTGTTAGTTTTTGTTAGCGCGCACTAATGGGAGTTAGCACGCACTAACCCGAAAAATTTTTCATGAAAAAAAAACCCCGAACCACAAAAAAACGACATTTCCCACAGCGGCTAAAAAACGAAGAACGACACGAACACAAAAAACAATTCACATCTCTAATATGTAATAAGGCCTGTGCAATGGTGAGATGATGATTTTAACTCTGTAAATGCTGCAGAACTGATGAACCCAGCACTGTGGTCCGGTGGACTAATGTGATGGTCTCAGTATTAAGCTATGGTGGTGTTAGGTGCTGTATTATGCAGATTAGTTCAATGGTAAAATGGTACACAGAGATGAGGGTGTCAGCATGGGGATACAGTGCAATAAGATGATTAACTCATAAGGACATGAGAAATGTTACTGTACCATACTGATACAGTGATGTAGGGCAGTGAGGCAATAATTCGGCACAATGTTCTGAGACGGTGATCCTTGTGTGACATTGTCATGTATTATGCCTGGCTCATAATGCTCTGATGTAATGCAATGAAGATAATTCTACCAAAATGGTGCGGTACATGTCTTGGCAGTGTTATATATACTGTAGTAAGGTGATTCCAACATTGCAATGAGTTAGAAGGATGTAAATCCTCAGTGTTCTGGCGCAGTAATACAAGGGCATGATCTCAGTCAGCACTATGTTGTGGCAGAGTGGGGTGAAGGGCTCGGTGCATCAAGGTGTGGAATGTTGATCCCATCGCTGTGGCACAGTTTAATGAGGTTACTCATTCTAGTGCTATGATGTGAGAAACAGTGCAGTGCATCCAGGTAATGCCAGTGCCATGACGTGACGGGATCTGCTCTGTTCTGGGTCCTCTTCCCTTTTCTCTTTACACTTTTTTCCTTTGCTGATCATATCTCCTCCCATGGCTTTCAATACCATCTGCATGTTGATGTGATGAATTCCCGATCTATCTCTTTGCATCAAAGCTTTCACCCACAATCCAGTCTCAGATTTCAGCTTATTTGTCTGACATAGCTGTCTGGATGTTCCACAATCACCTTAAACTTAAAATGGCCAAGACTGAACCTCTTATATTTCCTCCCAAACTCTCTTCCCCCTTCCACATTTTTTCTAGCTTTTAGGATAATACTATCATCCTCCTTTTCCCCTTGTCTCCAACCTCTCTCTTTCTCTGTGCACATCCAAAACATCACCAAATCTGCCCTTCCCTTTCTAAACATGACACTACCAAAACCTTCATCCATGCTCTCATCACCCACTGCATGGATTACTTCAATCTCCTTTCAATCTCCTGCCACTGGACCATCTTGCTTTGCTATGGTCTTATTGTCTTCCTCCAGCATTAATATGAACACATTATCACCTTCTCATGGCTCTACACGGGCTCCCTATCTGCTTGTACATTCTGATCAAACTACTTCTCCCCTACAAGTGCATTCACTTTACTGTTCTGCACTATCTCTACTCTCTTGCCTCCTCTTACATCCCTGTTGGTGATCTCCTTTCATGGGGCAAGCTGCTCCCATCTGTGCATTACTCCTCCATTGCTAATTGCAGACTTGGTGCTTTCGGTCTTGCAGCTCCATGTGCCTGCAATGTCCTTCCTGACTAGATGTATCTTGCTCCATCTCTGGCCAAACTAAGATCCTGCTTAAATAAAGACCCACTTCTTTGAGATTGCTTTTAAATCCAAAAACCCTGATTCTTCCTTTAAACATGTTTTACTGTAATAATTAAGTGATTATTAGGGATGTGCATTCATTTGCAATGAAATAGGAAATATGGACGATATTTCCTATTTCATCGCATTTCGGGAGAGTCGAAGAAATGATAGGAAACCCATGAAATTTTGTGTGGTTTTCTTATCGTTTTTTGGGGGGGAGAAAGGGCACATTAAAAAAAAAAAAAACCCAAATCCACCCCAACCTTTCAAATTTAATTAATTGCAACCCCCCACCCTCCCGACCCCCCAAGACTTGCTCGACCCCCCCCCCCAAGACTTACCAAAAGTCCCTGGTGGTCCAGCGGGATCCCGGGAGCGATCTCCCCCTCTCGGGCTGTCGGCTGCCACTAATCAAAATGGTGCTGGCGGCCCTTTGTGCCCTTACCATGTGACAGGGGCTATCGGTGCCATTGGTCGGCCCCTGTCACATGGTAGGAGCAATGGATGGCCCGCGCCCGCTGATAACGAAGGCCGAACCAAAAGGTTCGGCCGAATCACATCGCTAGTGATTATTAGAAAATCATGTTGCTTGTCTGAGTGTCTCAACTAGATTATAACCCAGCAACATGACAAATGATGGCAGATAAAGACCAAGATGTCCCATCCAGCACTGCACTCTGCCTAGCAAGATGCTCAGGGTTATAACTGCCGCTCTGTGCAGGTTTCCCCCTCACCTTCTGTTTGGGGTTGTAACTGCTACTCCATGGATGTTACCCCAATACAGAAAAGTTACTGCAGGTTACCCCAGTAGATATCTCCACCTTCATGCCACTAGATACCCTCTGTGTTTATTCCACGCCCTTTTGAATTCCATCAGTGTTTTTTTCTTCTGGGAGGGCATTTCAGGTATCCTCCACCCTTTGTGTGCAAAATATTTCCTTAGGTTGTTCTTGAGTCTACCCCTCTGGAGTTTCATATCATGATCCCTGCTTCTACAGCTTCCTTTCTAATAGCATTATAGAAATGTTAAACACTAAGCGGAATTGAAGAACTCTGATGCGGTGCACGGTCCCAGCATGGTCACTTGGGGCTCATTAACAGCTCCTTCATCCTGGCACTAATGATGAAACAAAATTTGCCACCCAGCACTAACCTCTTTTAGTATTGGGAATAAAAGGGTGTTAACTTACAGGCCACGAAGATTTAGTAGAATAATTGTGTTGGCCATTTATCAAAATGCAATAAGTATTGTATGCAATAGGGGTGTGGTTATGCTGATAGACAGTTTATTCCAATTACCTAAGTTAACACAAATTGTGATAATGTTTTGAGAGAGAGAGAGAGAGAGAGAGAGAGAGAGAGAGAGAGAGAGAGAGAGAGAGAGACCTAGCTATAATACCTGCTCCCTAGATAGGTATTTGTATCCCTATGGGAGGCCCACCTAGTAACGCGAGGTGAGGTTAGGTATTAGTGTAGGGGGTTAGGGGCCACTGACATTCAACATGAGATGTACGAACAGAACAGTGGTCTCTTGTGAAGATTTGATGACCTACGGAGAGAGGAAACTCACTCCAAGATGAAATTTGTGCAATGTTCTCTCCACCTAGCTTGATGGACACTCTACCTGGGTAACATCAAGCTAGGTGGAGAGAACATTGCACAAATCTCTTCTTGGAGTGAGTTTCCTCTCTCCGTAGGTCATCAAATCTTCACAAGAGACCACTGTTCTGTTCGTACATCTCATGTTGAATGTCAGTGGCCCCTAACCCCCTACACTAATACCTAAACCTCACCTCGAGTTACTAGGTGGGCCTCCCATAGGGATACAAATACCTATCTAGGGAGCAGGTATTATAGCTAGGTCTCTCTCTCTCTCTCCCTCCCTCCCTCCCTCCCTCCCTCTCCCTAGAAGTGTCCTCACATCTGGCCTATGGGGTTCATTCTTCCAACCTGTGACTGGATTTCTCTCTCTCTTTTTTTTTTTTCATTTTAAAAATTAAAAAAGCAGCAGCATGGTGCCGAGTCCCTCCTCTCACCTCTGACTCTTGCATGCAGTCAGAGAAATAGGGTGGGAAGGAGAAAGGGATGCAGCAGGGGAAGCAGGCCACCAGAGATGAGCGCCACCGTCATCACCAAAGAGAAGTGGCAGTAAGGAGACCTAGGCCAGAAAGAGGCCGCATTGCCTTCCTCTTCTCATTGCTGCTCACACCCCCATACCAGTGCCGCAGAGGCCAATGAGGCGGGAGCAAGAGGGACTGGGGTAAGGAACAGAAAAAAGACAGCCATGTGGTCACCTTCCCACCACTGCTCACCCCAGTGTGAAACCGAGACCAGGCCATGAAACAAAAAAATATCAGCGCAATCTGGTGCGTTGGTGGGGGAAGTGGAAGGCATAGGGGAACGGAGGGGGGGGCCAGGTGTGCCGACTGGGGAAGAGGGAGGTGGGGTATGCTGGGAGGGGGAGGCAAAAGGGTACACGAGGCAGGGGTATACTTGTGAAGGGAGGGGAGCACGGGGTTGAGGGGTATGCTGGTGGGGGGGGGGGAGGTTGGCTGTTATGGAGCAGCTGGGTGGAGGGTGGCGAAAATGGAGAAAATGCTCGGTGCTGAGTGGGAGCGAAGGGGTATACCTACTGCTGCTGCTGCTGGGCATGGCTGGTGGGAATGAGAGGGCCGGGGAGGGGGGGGGGGGTTTGAATGCCAACTGTAAAAATGAAAACCTTTGTAGTATTTGAAGATTGTCTTTCTTCTGTTGGCAGTCACCCCTGCCCAAGATCTCCCTCTCTCTACCCTCCCACTCATGCCCGGCAACAGTAGCAGTACTGTTACATCTTGTATATGTGACGTGTAAATGCACATCATTCTAATGCTTTTCTGTTGCACAAGCGTTAAGTTGAAATAAAATAGTAAATTTATGCAATAGCAAGATTTGTTTGTTATCCCTTACTCTGCACCCCACTCATTCAACTCCAAGGGGAACCCCTCCACACTCAAAAACTCCTTGGCCCTCTGAATAATGTCAAAGGTCCAATGTGGTCCTCATTCCAAAATGTTTGGGGACCCCTGCCTTACAGTGTGGTAATCATCTCTGTGCAGAATTGTGGTCCAATGGGGTGGGCAGTTCTTCAGACTCCCTCAGTACTGTCAAGAATATCTTGAGATAAAGTGAGGCGTTTTCCCAGCTTTAAGATGTGGTGCAGTGAAGTGAGAAGCCCCAGAGATATCCAGTGGTGCAGTGAAGTGAGAAGCCCCAGAGATATCCAGTGGTGCAGTGAAGTGCTGTTCAGGGAGGGCTTCTGGGATTTGCTCGGAGGTGGCTGATCCAGAGCAGCACAGTCACTGGCACAGACTGACCATGGGAGCGCAGCTTCCTACGGAGACGTTTTCAATGATCGAAGCAGCTCCTGGAGTGCTGAGTGAATTGGTGGGGAAATTTCTGACATGGGGGCATCTACCTCTAGAACAGGGTCATGCCTCAGGGTAGACCATGAGTCTGTCCATCTGCAGGACCAGACATGAACTTTCCTTCTCCCAGTCTCCGCCTCAGAACTCAACTATCATACTCCTACTTTAAAGGCAGGCAAGGAAGGCTAGAGCTGCGATTGAGAACAAAAGGGGGAAGGAATGGCACTGGAGATACCACCAAGTACAACCGAGGGAGAGCATGTCAAGTTCTGGGACAATATTTGCAAAGATGCAGCCAGTTTCTCTCCCTGCCCTGGAAATTCGGAGCTGTAGCTGAGAAGCTGAGAAGCTGAGGGACCACAATTCCCTGGAAGAAGCCTGGGGGGAGAGGGGGAAGAAAAAAAAGTAAGGAGATTTCCATTGAAGGTCAAAAGACCAGGAAAGCTTCAGTTATCAGAAGGCTACAGAACTAACTCAAAAGACCAAGGCTAGGATCAGTAACCCTGCTCAGGAGATAGACTCACTGGCAGTGGTTTAAAATTATGATTACTTTAAAACGATTGCTAGCTTTGCAATGAAATAGATTAGATAGAAAAACATTGTGCCTGGCCAGAAAGGCATTTAACTTTACACCTTACCTTACTATACCTTCTCATCCAGGCACCACATCAGCCAAGAAGAGTTGATCAAGCCCGCCTATCACCTTCCTTCTCATGGTTCCTAGGGGGGAAAAAAAGCATATATATGTCCACAGTCCTTGTAAAACTGATAGCCCATGTCCACCCAGAGAAGGGACAAGATGACGATTTACCTGCTTGACGGTCTAATACCAAAAAGCAAGTCTTCTTGTCTGACTAATCTGTAGCATCCTGATTTAACTTCCCTCAACTGTGAATCGTTGCTCGGTGTGTTTATTGCGCTTCTCGGATCAATTCCTTTTATGTCCTTTCTCCAGCTAATCTTTGGCAAACTGACTGCTCGGGGTGTGTATACCAAGCTGGTCCCTCTGCTGCTAACAGTCTGTCCTCGTTTCTCTCGTTGACTTCTCCACGGAAGGCTCCATGGATTTTACTGACTGCTCTATCGATCATCTTTCAAGGGTAGGTGGGGGCCGCTGAGGAAAAAAAACAACAAAAAACAGAAACCAATCCGCATTATCCCACAACATTAGGAGGCGTTTTTATACCCTGGCATTATTTAATCATCTGTTACACCAACACGTGCTGTTTAAGGCAACCACATCAAACGATCAGAAACTCCTTTGCTGTAGTTATAAGTTTCTTTTATCTGTTTTCACAGGATGAAAAAAAAAAATGCTGAAAGAAACAATGCCAGCCTGGTATTTAGCAGTTGAATAACTTTACATTTGAAAACATGTTTCCTGTATTAAAAAAAAAAAAAGAAAGAAAGAAAAGAGCGAAGCTTAAACTTACAGTAGGTAAACAGTAAGAAACTGGAAGGATTAAGATCTGCAAAGGTAAAACTGAGACACAAAGTGAAAGAAATAAAATGTTGGAAGTCACCATCCTCGCTCTGCAAAACTCGATGGGTAGCAGTAATGCTGCAAAGCTTTATTTGTCGAACTCTGCGGAGACGTCGGAATAGGGAAATGGGAACTGAATGCTGTTCAGCCTGTAAGCCTGTAGAGGTCCGCTATTTTACATTAGATAGGTACTGGCTTGGGCGGATCTAAATAATCTGCCCCCCTCCCAGCTTTTAGCTGTACCACAGTTGCACTGAACTCAGAGCCAGCAATATCAGTGGCCAGAGTCCTCTCCGTTAAATAATTTCCCCCAAATTACTTTTCTATCCTGAAAAGGTAGCCAGTTAAAGGACCAAACCTTCCCACCAATGTATTGAACTCAGGAGTCCAGCAGTATCCCCTCTGCAAATGCATTATTTTTTAGAATCTGATTACGACTTTTTGTTGTTGTTGTTGTTTTGTTTTTAGCACGGTCTTTTTTTTTTTTGTTGTTGTTGCTGCAGCAAGCTCTTTATTTAAGGAAAGGAAGTATTTGTTAACCCCAGTTAATGCTAGAGTGGGACAATCTAACCTGCCCTATCTGCCCAATCTCTCTGAAATGCTCCTGTCCATCAACACCTTTGTCTGCTTAGTAGCTTTTAGAGACCAGGATAAAGACACTATTTGCCACGCTGCACGAGATAACCATTAATTTAACATTAAAGTTACCACTTGGCCTGGCTCGATTTCTGGTAATTGTGCTTGTGGGTGCATTTTAAGTTTATGTAGCTTTCCTTAGAAACTTGCTAGCTCTATAGGCTAGAAAAGCAGAGGCAGCTCCTGTTTCCTCACCAGGCTGCCCTTCCTCTTATACGTCTGCTTCGTTTCGATAGAATGTCTTTTTTTTTTTTCATTAGGTTTTCATTTCTCAGTAACTTTAACATTTTAATCAATGGGAACAGTTCCAGTTATTACAGTTTTACCTCCCATAATGACTAAACATTTAGAGCAGCAAACCGCCTAACAGAGCACATTCAAAATATGTACAAGTCTTTGCTTAACAAAAAGAAGTGTTATTATTTTTTCGGATAACTTGTCTTATTTTTAATAGAAGAAAGTATGCGATGACTAAAAAATAAAGCTTCTTAAATGGATTTATTTTCAATTGACAGCTCTGTTTGCGGCTGAAAGATTCAGTTGCAAATGTGTTTGATGTTTAAGGTCTGGTGTAAAACTGTCCTTAAATCGAGATCTGCAATCAGGCAGCGCGGGATATTATTTTACAGAAGGATCTATTACTCTTGCTGACAAATTTACTATTCTGCCAAGAAAGTTTTAACAACAGCATGTAATTGATGTTATCCCAAGAAAGCGTAGCCCCACCCCTTCCAGCTCCGAGCCTTCAGGTAAAAGAAAAAAAAAATCTTTTAAGATTCTGTTGCCTTTTCGAGGGTTAAAAACATCAGAAGACAAGCTTGTCTCGCCTTGGCCAATCAGATCTCGGCCCTGCCAGCTATAATATAGCAGTAAAGGCAGACTCCTCTCACAAGCTTCTCAAGCCTTTCTACCATTTAAATCAGATCCTTTTTTTTTTCTTTTTTTTTTTCTTTTTTTTTTTTTTTTTTTTTGGTGTCTCTTGATTGCTGTCTCACCACCAAACTCCGATGTGTTCCGTTATCAACGACCAAAAGCCTGTCATTTCAGCACCTGTCTTGCTAGGGATCGGTGGATAGTAAACGAAGCAGAAACCAGACAAGGGCATAGGAAAGAGAGAGAGATTCTGAGAGGCAAGCTAGAGATAGAGAGAGCTTTGAAGTAATTGGATTCAATTCACGAAATGCTGCTGTTGACCAGAATTCTGTTGGTGGGCTCCGTCTGCGCTCTCTTGGTCCCCTCTGGGCTGACTTGTGGACCGGGTAGGGGTATTGGAAAAAGAAGACACCCCAAAAAATTGACCCCTTTAGCCTATAAGCAATTTATTCCCAATGTGGCAGAGAAGACCCTAGGGGCCAGTGGAAGATACGAAGGGAAGATCACAAGAAACTCCGAGAGATTTAAAGAACTAACCCCAAATTACAACCCTGACATTATTTTTAAGGATGAAGAGAACACAGGAGCTGACAGACTGATGACACAGGTAGAGCCAAAACAAATACCTTTTTCTGTATTTTTTAATCTGTGTAAGTGACCATAAATTAAGCATCTTTGCTAGCATCCGTGAAAGACCCAAACTAATCGATGCGATGATTTGTCAATTTGAAATGTTTAGAACCAAGAAGTTTGCAGGGGGCTTTGCTGCTTTTTTTGTGTGTATGATACTTACAATTCTCACTGTGGCATGGGCATTCCGTGTAACTTGCTCCGGGATTTCTGTTTGCATTTATCCCCAAGATTGAACTTTGATCAGACGAGTTGTATGTATCTTGCTGAAGAGACCCCGAAGTACCTAGCGCCCACCAGGCCATTCATTCATTAGTACAAATGTAGCCCCTGGATGGTACAGCCTCTGACTTTTCCCTTCGTTATCTTCCTTGCAAACGAATTCTAAATTCAGCCGACAGAGAAGCTACGCCCACCACAGGCAGCTAAATCCGAATCGACCATTCCTCTTCTGTATCTATATTATACCGCTTGTACTGCAAATACCATTATTTGCAATCGTGCCCGTCGGAGCGTGAATATATTGATATTTCTTTAAGGATGCTCAGTACCAGAGCTCTGGTACCTCCATCTGGGAGGGACATGCAACTTCTCGGCATTGCATCACCACTGCTTAAATCTGATTGCCGAAGGTTTACAACTGGTTACATATCTAATACACGCAGGAAAGGAACGCGGAACCATTTTATGGCAAAACAAAAAAACCATATTATCACCTTGAAAATCTGTCAATTGAGACTTACAGTTTAAACATTTGTGCAACTGCACGATATGTAGGTGGCATTTAATCCTTGAAATGGGATCCCAACTCAAATATAGGTCAGTGGCATTTTTGACTGAAATCAAGTAATTAAATGTTGCCTTGATGCGGCCAGATAGCAAAAATGTGGACAGTCTCGATGGGTTCTTGCTCTGAATCTAGGAACTTATTTCATTTTGGGCCTATTCACCGCCCCCCCTCCCCCTGGTTTTCTTTAGATCCATGACAGGTTGCATGTGGGATCTGAGAGCGGCCACCTTAAATCTTGCTCTGCCGTGGAGCCGTGCGTTGACGCGCCAGCCTCTGCCAGAATGAAGCGCGAGCCTCAATTAAATATTCACAAGGCATAGAACGAGTGCCTATAGTTACTTCCCAAACCAATCCTGGAGCTTTAAGCTTCTCCCCTTATAATAAGAATCAAAGAATGGAAGGTGGCTGCTTCCTACGAGATCCAGCGGATGAGAGAGAGAGAGAGAGAAATAATGAGCTCCTCGGTCGTCGCTTCCGTGCAAGCTGCAAGACTGCGCGCTGCACCCAGACAGACACATAATAGCTCGCCTTTTCAGCTCCAATCACTCCTCTATAATCGATAGGGTTTCAGGCAGCACGTACCCCCCCCCCCCCTTTTTTAACATATGACAAATGGGCAATGCTAGGGCCCCCCCCCCCCCCCGGAAGAGAAGACGCGATCTTATCGCGCCAATGAGAGTGAGCGCCAAAAGCAAAACCTTTCGATTTGCAAGTCGTGCCTTGTGATGCGCCGTTTAAAAGAGGGCCGAGCGGGATGGAGGAGCGACTCTCGTTCCCCCTTTACGACACTGCCACTCGCCCGGTCTCCCAGAAAAGGACAATTGCGTACGAGACGGAGGAGGCGATGCCCTTCCCTGGGAACGCAGCCTCCCGCGCCGCGCGCTTGCCACTCTCGCCGCATTCGCTGGCAGCGTTTGAACTTCTGACCTTCTGTCAACTTCCCTCAGACGAACGAAACGAAAACAGATACTTTTTTTTCCCCCCTTCAGAATCTAGCGTCAATATTTTATTTTATTTTTCAATAAAGCAGAACATGGGTGAAAATCCTCTAAATTAAAGCGAGGAAGACCTTTAAAAAAAAAAAAAAAAAAGGGGGGGGGGGTGGGGAGAGCTCTAGAGGGGGGGGGGTGTGTGATATTTTTACCTTTATAAAGGTGCCACAGTATATCCGTGATCTGTTTTGCAGTTCTTGAGAGGGGCGAGGTAGCGTTGCCCGATGCTAAAAAAAAAAAAAGCCAGGCAAAATGGTCACGGGAGGTTTTAAAACTCGTGTTATTTATTTATTCATTCACTTATGGTTCGATTTTGCAATCTCTCGCTCTGCTAAATTCTTGGCAAGTGCCGGGACCCGCCTCACAGGTCTATCAACAACGTAAAGATCTTCAATGAATTGAACTGTTAAACTTTCAAAATATTTGTTGAATGCGTTAGCTGCTGGTTAATATTAACTTAAGCAGGGAAAACAAAGAGGACTCGGCGGCGGCGGCCAGGTCCTGACTTTGCGAGCTGAGATCGGCGGGTTCCTGAGCGCCGCCGCCGCCGCTGCTGCTGTGGGGATGAGCAATTAGCAGGGCCAGGAGCAGAGTGAAATTGCATTTTCCCTGCAAGCACACGGCAATAATCTTGCGCTTCATACACATAACTGATCCCTGATGTGAGGAATTTAGAGATCAGTTTGGCATTTAAGAAAACCCACCAGGCTGTTTACACTGACAGGTACCTGTTAAGTGTTTCCTTCAAGCAGTTCATTTATGAGGAGATTAGGGGGCTGGCAGCGAGGGCTTGTTGAACAACTTTTGCCTCCACACACAAAGCGACAGCCCAGGCAGCCCTGCTGGGCTTTCACGGTGGCTGAACAGAATTGGGCTTGATTTGTGGCACACGACCCAATGAATTAATAAATAGTGCAGGCTTCACGGCTTTTGACTCTGACAATCCATCTGAAGCCTGTAAGAAAGGGAAAGCCTGTCTCTCTCTCTCTCTCTCTTTCACACACATACACATTCACACATACACCAAGAATCACTTTAACTAATATTTCAGAGAAGAAAATGAAAGGAGCAAAAGAAATTAATATCTGCTTCTTTGACAGGAGGAGATTACTCCAGCCTTATGTCTCTATTCTATTATACTTTTCCTAATATTGAAGCACTCTGAGTACCTTTTCCTCTGGAAGTTGGTATCTCTTATCCATGGAAAACGCTCTTTTTTCCAGCCTCCCTGCCTTCCTCCCATAACAATCTGCACACACACACACTCACATCTAAAGCAATGGGAAACTATACTTTCCAATAGAAATGAGGAAAAATGTAAGACAGAGTGGTATAGTTGTGGGGGGGGGGGGGGGGGGTTTGACAGCGCTGAGCGATTATGTCAAGTAGGCCATAGAAGTGATAAGTAGGAGTAGGAGTAGTTTTGTGAACGCAGAGATAAGGTAGATCCATCTTCATTAGCAAACAGCTTTTCCCTAAAACTTCTACATGGTTAGACATTTTCACCTAAATATATTCTTTAATAGTAATGACTAGAACTCTCGGCTGATTTCATAACACAATTGTTCTCCCAGGAAATGGTTCTAAGCTAAGAAGATAGTCCTTGGAGTTGTATCTATAACCGCAGCCAATGTATTTCTCCTCCTGCAGCTGTGCAACACATAGTTAAACTTTCCTGTTAAGCAATCCAATCATGACTCCAAAAGTAACACAGTACTTCCCACCTGCAATATGTGAAAATATGGTAATATGTTAGCAAGAGGTGCCCTATGCATCCCAACTGAAGAATTATTGAATTTCTCTTTTATACCCTATTTTTTGTTACTTGGTCTTCCGATTGCCACAGAAAAAGGTACATTACACTAGTAAAATATGTCAATATTTTCCTAATTGTGCATGTATGGGTCCAAACCCACTGCATAGAAATGGCAATATCTAAAATTTGATTAAAATAAACTATACAGCATTCCATCGTGTGAATGTTATCTGTTATTGTCTAAAACTTATCAAATAACTCTGGTGCAATCACTAAACAACTTCTAAAATCCACATTTTCATTCTAAGCAGAATGCAGAAATGATTTTTAATGACAAACTCCAAGCTATTGTAATGCTGAATTACCTAGATTACAGTGACTGTGACACTGAAACTTTATTTGTGGAATATGCTAGTAAGTTTCACCACCTTCTTGATTTTCTGTTTGGGTCTTTTTCAGACGTAGGCTTACTGTACTAAGCATGAAACGTTTGTTCTTCAAATTTTACTGTATATGTTAATTTCCCTTTCCCCCTTAGATTTTTGTATATAACTTTTGTCTAAAATATGAATTTTAAAGAAATAAAAGCAGGCCAAGGAGACAACAAGCACAGAAAATAGACTCAATTGTGCTGCGGAAAACACAAGTCTAACAGTAAAGAGTTAAAGATTGTGGCAGTTAAGATGCAGAATATTTGCACTAGTTAAAATTGTAAGGGGCCTGGAAAAACATTGTCATCCAATGGGTCTCTCCCCTTTTCCATTTGTAAATGTTCCCTGGAAGAAGCATAAGATGCAGTAATATTGTATTTCCTAGCTCTTCAAAGAATGTGTAAAATATTTTGAAATTGGGTGAGTGGGCCTTGAGGTGCTCACTGCAAATACCTGCTATTCTAAGAGCTCTAGTGAGTGATTGGCCAAGCAAAAAGCTTCTTGCAGTAGATAAAGGCAGTTCAGATGTATTGAGAACCTTTTCAACACAGAATTAATGTGAAAAGACCCGGAGACATTCCGGTGTAAATCTTCGTCTCAGATTTAGAGACTCTGACAGTGTGTTTGTCTTTCAGAAACTTTATTCCGCTCAGAAGTACTCAGTGCACCCCCCCACAATGAGCCTTTAAAGAATCCTTGCACCCCCACCGCTTTAACCGACCTCTAGCCTTGAAAACAATTTTGCCTCTTTGGATTTCTGCAGGGGCTCAGACAGGTTGCCAGTCAGTGGCATGAAAGGTAAAAAGCTACAGATGCAAACCAGGGAGTGGTCAGAGTAGGAGAAATGTACTTGTTTCAAGACTTTGTTTTTCCAGAGTTTGTCCGTAGACACTGAACTGGAGAAAGCCTTTGGAAAACGGGACCCGCCTGAGTATTTAAATAGGGATTCTGTTCCTTCCAAAAGATAAATCCTTGATGCACAAATGTTGTAGTCAAAAGATATGGTAGACTTAGAACATTTCAGGGAATTTGGAAATCTGGGGATCGTTGGGTATCCAAGTTGCTGAAATGGCAACCTTTTTCGTTGCATTGTTCAAAAACAGCAGCAGTGTCCTCCCGAAGGAGTTCGTGTTATACTCACTGAATGGAAACGGTATATGAAACAATTCTTGTGAATTCAATAAAAATGTATGAACGTAAGAAAAGAATGGGATTGTGAACACAAAGAACTTGTCAAATATGTAAAGCAAAAGACTTGTTTTCCAAAAACTGTCTCCCACTTACAGCATTTGGATCCACAGGCAGGCCTAAACCTTCAGGTGGTCAAGATTCAAGATGAAACTCATGAAGTCGTAAAGAGCGCTGCCTGGCCCCCTATTTGTGGAGCAGGTTTTCCCTTTCATTCTTACTTCTATTCATTTCTTGATGAGTGCTCAAATTGGGCGCCTGTCCTGAAGGAAGTACAGGGAATCCCATAGATTTCTGCCTACTTTCCGGACCATGTGCCTTTTCGTCGGTGATCCCTACTTTCTTTATGTTGCCGATGGACAGTCATCCTTCTCCATTTGGGTAAACTCATCCTCAGATGGAAGAATTGATTCTCTACATTATTTAAGCTGACTTTCCATGCCTAATGGGCAATAAGGTGAGAGTGAGAAGGAATCGGATTCAATGCATGCTCTTTGTTGTATTTTCTAACAAGTTCTGGGTGAAATCCTCGACTGCAGCATCTCCCTCTACTACTATACAAATCCATGGAAAGAAACAAGCCTATAGAAGTACAAAAGTTCTTTTGTTGCTTTCTTCTGACTTTTTTGCTATGAAGTGACCTGCACGACAGCTGTAGTAGCTGCCATATTGGACATAAATCAAAAATCTTTTGCAGTAATCCTTTGTCTACCCTGAGCTCCTTCTGTCACCCCCATTTCACAATGCAAATATGTCTACAGACTGCAGCAGCTTGAAGGTGTATTTCATAGCCTGATCTGGAAGTTGAAAAAAGTGAGAAGTCTAATGAATTGTTGTGTAATATAAAGTGAAAATATGGATGTTTTGTGCTCAGACACGCTTTTTTTTTTTATACACTTTTGATACTCTCTACATTTTATTGTATGCAAGAGTGGGGTAACATATTCCTCTCCTAGAACTTCAGTCCTAGTAAATGTTGCCAGAAGTCAGTCTGTTTAAACTAAAGGACAGTGTATCCCCCTACAGAGCACCGGTTTCTAAAGACCCGTGTGTTCCCTTCTTAGGCAGTCATTGCTCAAGTCTCTAACATTTATAGCTAGCTTCTATTTTCAATAGAGCATAAAGGTGAAACATAAGGGAGAAGTGACCCTGGTAAAAAATAGACCCACCTCTTAGGTAAACAGCTTTCCACTTTATTTACATACATGCTGACCATTAATCAACTTTCTTTGGAAACTGAGGGTGGTGCACCGCTGAGGCAGAGTTAGTAGGTGGATAAGAAACAAGACCCAGCTTTTCCAACATGTCAGTGCACAAAATATTTTAATGTAGAGATACTATCAATAATTCTCAA
Organism: Rhinatrema bivittatum; assembly: GCF_901001135.1. Classification (NCBI taxonomy): domain Eukaryota; kingdom Metazoa; phylum Chordata; class Amphibia; order Gymnophiona; family Rhinatrematidae; genus Rhinatrema; species Rhinatrema bivittatum. The sequence continues at coordinate 97,603,364 of NC_042616.1, read as the reverse complement.
GAGGTACTATCAAAATGTTTAAATGTAGAGATATACTGTCAAGGAATGGACACATTTCTTGCCTCTGTTTCTGATTTGGGCCTCATTCTTAATTTTATTTTCTTATTCTTCTACTATAGTCTATTCCTATTGCAACCTATACCCTTTGTAATAAAAGGTTATCACCTTTTTTTTTTTTTATTATGGCTGTGTCCCCTGGTTTTCAAAACCTGTTTACTTGAGTCTCCTTTTCCTTAATTTATTCTGTTTTATTGGGGGGGGGGGGGGGTTATGTAGTAATGTGATAACAACATGGAGGCCACATAAGTCATAAGTCAAAGAAAGAACTAGGGACTGATTTACAAAGTGTTAGTGCTGGAACTATGAGGGTAGCCCTAGCACTGACACTGAGACCATATTTTCAAAACAGGGCTCTAGCCTTAAGCACTGAAACTAGTGCTGTATTTCTAAATCAAGACCGATACTGTTGCTTTATTGCTTGAATCCTATGCAACTTCATTTTATGTGAAAATTCAAAATGCATAAAATTCAAATGAAACAGAGGAATATAGAAACGTGTTAGCAGAAAAAAAGACCATATGGCCTATCTAGTCTTCCCATCCACACCAACCACTGAGCTCTGGGGGCCCCCATCACTCCCTCAGAGATCCTCTGTGTTTAATCTATGCTTTCTTTAATTCAGATACATTCCTTGTCTCCACCACTTCCACTGGGAGGCTGTTCCATGCATCCACCATCCTCTCTGTGAAGAGATATTTCCTTAGATTACTTTTGAGTCTATTCCCTTTTACCTTAATCCCTTGACCCTTTGTTCTGGAGCTTCCTATCTGTTAAAATAGGCCCTCCTCCTGTGCATGGAAACTTCTGAGGTGTTTAAATGTCTCTATCATACCTTCTTCCCTGTCCTGCCTTTCCTGTAGGGAAATGATATGAAGGGAGAGCAAAGAATTCATTGAGATTTGCAAAAGAAAAAAAAATATATATATATATGAATGAAAATAAAGGCCCCATGGTGGCTCCTTTGCACTTCAAATTTACTGTTATTGAAAAGCAAGGGCAAATTTAGTTGCATTTTCAAAACTCTCACCTCGGAAAAAAATCTTTTAGATTTTGAGAGTGTTATGTCTATTCTGTGGCTAAGTCATGCACATGTATTTTTCAGAACTGTCATATTAAACTGTCCTCAATGGGACAGCTTTTTAGAGGGCCTAGAAATTGATGGGAATATTTATTTGCACTCTAACCTGCAGAGCTGAAGTTGATGTCAGTTCTATTTACAGCAGGGGCATCAGACTAAGTACTTTTTAAATGGCAGAAAAATTACACTACCTCTAATTAATGTGCGCCTGCCTTGTAACTACAGGGCATGCTGAAGTATGCATCTGGCTATTTTTTATTTATTTTTATTTAACCACTGCTCTATAAATCATAGCAGTTTATAAATATGCCATACATAATAAAAATATACTTGTGCATGTACAAAATAAATACAGAGAATAGCAAAACATGGTAAACATATAGTATCATCTGCTGGAGGATTACTCTTTTGCCATTCTTCATTGAAGAGCTGCACTGTCTACTGTGTGTATAACCAGGAATAGTGGTTTTACATAACAGCGTTGTTCTGCACCCAACACTAATAGCATCAGAGTTTGTAAATTAGTGCAACTGATTTCGAATGCTGGGAATAGCTAAGTAGAAGGGTCTACCAAAGACTTTAAGCAGTAGCTTAAATCATTTCAGGAATGGAAGAACCACGATGCTGTTCATCTACCAACTGGATTACCCTTGCTGCTAGTGTCAGATGTTTATATTTCTGATTTATGAATTTGTCTGTGTGTGGTTGAAATTTTCATGAATTTTCACAAAGTAAAAAATTAAAGATTTGGAGAATCTTAAAAAATCCCATGTTTGAGGTGTGGGTGTGACATTTGCACTTGCTATTTTGCAGAAATATAATTATAGCAAAGGGAAAAGTAATAATGCTGAAAAATCTTCTTCAAGATTAGGGTAGAAAATGGATCAATTAATGCCACCTGCAGGCTCACACTAGGTACCGTAGTAACTGGGCCTCAAACTATATCCAGAAGAAGATAAAGCAGAGCAAAAAAAAAAAAAAAAGCAAGATGTTCATTAAGGTCCCTTTTAAAATCTCAAGATTTAGGAAAGTCACATTTTGTCTAACTCCAGAACCCTCATCTAGGCTTACTTTGAAATAATACTTTGCTATCTATTTCTGTCCTAAAAATATTCTTCTTTTCATAAGCTTCTTCTTGCTTTCTGCTTTGAAATAGTGTTAAGCATGTCCATATTGCCATGATGCCATCTCCTAATTCAACAGAAAGCTAATTCTATTATTCCTATGGATTGCAAATATGCACCAGTGTTTCCCCCTGCTGAAAATAATGAGATGTCTACATTGATAAATCTGGGTCTAGTTTGCACCAGCTCAGATCTGTCACGACCCTTTAGTATATCAGCCCCAATATCCTTTAATACTAGCCCTGGATTTCACATTTGGCAAACAGTTTCAAAACATATTTTCTACTTTAAAACTTTCTTTGAGATCAATATACTTTCAAAACTGCTCATGTGCACCCATTTACACATGCGTATGGTGCATGCAAAGTTACTACTGTATTTTATAACCTGAGTGGATACTATATGCGCTAGAGATGTGATTCGGCCGAACCTTTTGGTTTGGCCTTCGTTATCGGCCCGCCGCAGGAAATTTCGTTTCCCGCGGTTCGGGCCAATTTTTTTTCAGCTGTCCCGAACCAAAAAAAAAAAACAAACCCACCCCAACCCTTCAGATTTAATTAATTACAATTCCACACCCTCCCGACCCCCCCAAAACTTGCCTAGTCCCTGGTGGTCCAGCGGGGGTCTCAGGCGCGATCTCCAGCTCTCGGGCCGTTGGCTGCCAGTAAACAAAATGGCGCCGGTGGCCCTTTGCCCTTACCATGTGACAGGAGCTATCGGTGCCATTGGCCGGTCTCTGTCACATGGTAGGAGCAATGGATGGCCCATGCCATTTTTTAAGATGGCGCCAGCCGTCCATTGCTCCTATCATGTGACAGGGGCCGGACAATGGCACCAATAGCTCCTGTCACATGGTAAGGGCAAAGGGTCATCTATATTTCCTATTTCGTCGCAAACGAATGCACATCCCTAATATGCGCAGGTTATAAAATATGAGTACATATGCATGCACAAATGATTGCGTATGTAAAAGCCACGAGCCACACAAGTTCAGACTTATCCAAAAAAAGTAGTGGCATTTATCTGGATAACTCTGAAAAGCACTACTTGTCCGTCTAAAAATCGCTTTTCTGACTTATGCATGTATGTAAGATAGCTGGATAAGTCTAAAAAAAAGCACTATCTGGATAAGTTCAAATTTCTCAGTCTATGTACTGGCAAAGGCACTACTTAGCTGAATAAGTCGGAATTTAGCTGGATAAATGTGCACAAGTGATATAACCAAGTATTTGTGCTTCATATTTAAAGGGATATGTGAGTAGTGGCTATTTAGGGAATAGCCATTGCTATTAATTGCATCAGTAGCATAGGATCTTCTTAGTGTTTGGGTAATTGCCAGGTTCTTGTGGCCTGGTTTGGCCTCTGTTAGAAACAGGATGCTGGGCTTGATGGACCCTTGGTCTGACCCAGCATGGCAATTTCTTATGTTCTTGTATTATTTAGATGCAATTACCCCATAAGTTGGCTTTTACATACATAAGTCAGAGGAATTTCTAACATGCATGCAGCAATGAATTAACCAGTTTTACCAATTAGTCTGCTAATTCATCCAGTCTCTTTAGCTGGAAATCTCCTCATTTCTCCCAGACCTCCCACTTGGTCATTTTTTCATTTTTAAGACATTTATGATCATTTATGCCAGATAATGATCAGGTGTAAATATACGCAAGTAAAATACTTACACTCATCACTTTGGCAGGTTATAAAATAGCAACTTAAATGCGTAAATGTTGGCCCCTCCCCAGAACACCCCTGGCCCACCCCTTTTTTTAACAATAAATGTACTGATGTGGACCCTTGGTCCGGAGGATACTCACCACGGAACAGTCCTGATGAACTCCTCTCTGGGAGGTGGAGTGAGCAAAGTCTAAGTGAGGGTGGACCTCGGCACTCAGACTCTCCGAAGCAGGCGGCTAGGTGTAATCCAAGTCCAGGCAACGGTCACGGCAGACGGCAAGCAATGCAAGTCGGAGTCCAGGCAGGGTCAAGGCAGGCAGCAGGCAAGCAAAGTCTCAGTCCAGGCAGGGTCAAAGCAAAACAGAGAGTACACAACCAGGCAACCACAACGAACCTTAATTACAAGGCATCTGTTGAATCCCAGGGAGAGGTTTAAATCTCCCTGGGTGCTGACATCAATTTCCGGGGCCGGCCTTTCATCTGACATCAATTTCCAGGCCGGGGCCAGCCTGGAAACTGATGTCAGCACCCAATGCCCCTTTAAGAGGCGGCAGGCCCCTTTAAGAGGAGGGGCCTGCCGCACTCTTACCGACGCTGCATGAGGGAACGCCGGGGGAATCGCACCATGGCCCGCGCGCCGTTTGCAGCATCGGGAGGGGGTCCCGCTCCGGTGCCTGGGTGAAGGTAGGGATCCTGGCTGGGGGCTGCCACGGCCAGGAATCGCAACAGTACCCCCCTTCTTACGCCCCCTTCTGGAAGGACCGGGTTTCCCAGGATGGGTTAGATGAAAGTCCTGGAGTAAAGCCTTATCCAAGATGTTCACTGATGGCTCCCATGAGTTCTCCTCCGGGCCAAAGCCTTCTCATGCAATCAGATATTCCCACCTCCTGTGGTTACGACAGACATCCAGGATCTCACGTACCTGATAAATTGGATCATCCTCAGATGCAACAGTCGGTGAGCGAGGTGGATCAGCATGGAACCGAGACAGAAGCACCGGTTTCAGCAATGAGACATGGAAGGAATTATGGATTCGAAGACTGGCTGGAAGCCACAGGCGATAGGTTACCGGTCCCAGGCGTTTACTAATGAAGAAAGGGCCAATATACTTGGAAGCAAGTCTCATGGATGGAACCCAGACGTATGTGGCGATGTGGCGTGTACTGAGCCAAACTCGGTCTCCCGTGTTAAACAGTGGAGAAGGTCGACAATGTTTGTCCGCCATCCGCTTAGTAGTCTCAGCCGCACGTAGAAGTTTGGCATTGGTGACCTCCCATAGTTCATGCAGCTGAGTGCAGAAAGATGAGCTGCCGGGGAGGCAACAGAGAGGGATAGAGGAAGAGGAGGTTGTGGCAGCTTGCCGTAGACAATTTGGAATGGGGAGTTCCCTGTAGCAGAGTGCTTGTGGAAATTATGCGAAAATTCGGCCCAGGGCAACAGTGTGGACCAATCATCTTGGCGGTCATTCACAAACAGGCGAAAAAACAACTTCAATTCTCTGTTGATCCTTCCGCCTGCCCATTCCCTTGAGGCTGAAAGGCTGTGGTAAAGTCCAACTGCACACCAGTATTTAGCGGTAAATTGTGGGCCTCTGTCCAAAGTTATGTGGCATGGGAGACCATGAAGGCGGAACACATGAAGAGAGAAGAGCCCAGCCAACTCAGGGGCGGATGGTAATTTGGGCAACAGCACGAAATGTGCCATTTTCGAAAATCGGTCTACCACGACCCATATTACCCAATTCCCGGAGGAAGGAGGGAGGTCCAATACAAAATCAGTGGAAACATGGGTCCAGGGTTCTTGAGGCGGTGGAAGGGGTTGGAGGAGGCCCCATGGCCGGCCAGGTAACAGTTTTTGTTGGGCACACTTCGGGCAAGAGTCAACATAGGCACGCACGTCCCGACACATCTGGGGCCACCAGTAGTAGTGAGATAATAGTTCCAATGTACATGTTCTTCCGGGATGACCAGCCATAAGGGAATCATGTGCCCAAGAGAGTACTTTAGTATGCAGATGAAGGGGGACTACCGTCATCCCTGGTGGCACCGTTTCCGTAGTGGCGAGTATCACTTTAGCTGGATCTATAATATAGTTAAGGGTTTCAGGTGTGTCCTTGGTTTCGTGTAGCCTGGAAAGGGCATCTGCACGGATGTTCTTGGTTGCCGGGTGGTATCTTAACACAAAATCAAAGCGGCTGAAGAATAGCGACCAATGGGCTTGGCGTGGGTTCAATCGCTGCGCCTTGCTAAGGTATTCCAAGTTTTTATGGTCTGTGTAGACCGTAATAGTATATTGTGCCCCCTCCAGCCATTGCCTCCATTCCTTGAACGCCATCTTTATAGCCAACAACTCCTTGTCTCCAATGCCATAATTCTTCTCAGCCTGAGAAAATTTATGGGAGAAATAGAAGCATGGGAGGACTGTACCTTGGTTGGAGTGTTGGCTAAATACCGCTCCTACAGCCACGTCCGAAGCATCTACCTCCACAATAAATGGCCGAGTGCATGCTATAAAATCGGGGTCAGCGCGTGCAAGGGGGTGCACAATTGTGCACCCTGTGCGCACCGACGCCCTCAGCCTTCACCCGTTCCCCCTACTCTATCCTTCCCACCCCCTAGCCCTATTCTAAACACTCCGCCCCCCACGACCTCTATTGTACCTTTTGAGCCTGCCTCCGGGCAGGTGCAATTTGTGCGCACCGGCAGCCTGCAGGCACATGATCCTCCAACACAGCGGCAAATTGCCGCTGTTCCAGAGGCCTCTGGCCCTGATCCACCCCACCCCTGACCTCCCGGCCCCTTTTTTGAAGCCCCCGAGACTCAGACGCGTCCCAGGGCTTTAAGCACTATGCCAGGCCTTTATAAAATAGGCCCAGCGCGTGTAGAGCTTTGAAGATCCGGCCCTAACAGTGTTTCTGACCTTTTGCAACCTTTGCCTCCTTTAATGGGTGTAACTATTTTACATCCTAATACTGATTTTCTTGATGGAAGTTCTTACTTATTTATTTATTTAAAAACTTTTCTATACCGTCGTTAAGTTAGACAACCGTCACAACGGTTTACAGCAAGGCACGATAATGAAAATGTGAGTGGTATAGATTACAAATTAATCATGTGCCAACATAGTGCGGTAACAATTCATTTCAATAAACTATGTGTGTAAATTAAGCTTGTATGTTGGGAACATAGGCAGATTGAATTTAACAGTAATGTGCATTCGTAGCTTACAAGTAACAACTTCTAGTTTTGGTGCGTCCTTATCAATCAACTGCTTTTTTCCTTCTCTTTATCTTTATAAAAAGCTTGTTTAAATAGCCAGGTTTTCAGATTGGTTTTGAATATTTTGAAATTTCTCTGCAGCCTTATTTCGAGTGGCATGGTGTTCCATAGCACGGGGCCAGCCAGTGACAGTGCTCTCTCCCTGACTTGCGTGAGATGTGCTGATTTGACAGAGGGAACAGTTAGTAGAGCCTTATTAGCAGATCTTAGGTTTCTTTGCGGGATATGTAAGCGCAGTGCAGTGTTAAGCCAGTCAGCTTTTTCATTGTGGATTAGTTTGTGTATTATGCATAATGCCTTATATTGAATTCTTTGTTCAATTGGGAACCAGTGTAAATCAGCGAGTGTTCCTGTAATGTGTTCATTCTTTTTTTTGCCAGTCAAAATTCTAGCAGCTGAGTTTTGTAATATTTGTAGTGGCCAAATTGTAGATTGTGGTAGTCCTAAAAGTAGTGAGTTACAGTAGTCCGTACTTGCGAATATCATTGCCTGCAGAACTGTGCGGAAATTGTTTAGCGTTAGTAGTAGAGGTTTTAGTCTTCTCAGGATCATTAGTTTCGCATATCCTTCTTTTATTTTCAGTGAGATGTGTTGTTTCATGTTTAGCTCGGGGTCAATTATTACTCCTAGATTTCGTACTTTTGTTGCTAGCTCAACGGTTTGGTTATTTTTAAGTGTGAGTGTTGGTTGAATGTGGTGTATGTTTTTACGTTCAAGGTGTAAGAATTCCGTTTTGTCAATGTTTATTACCAGTTCCATCTGATTTAAAAGCTGTTTAATTATCTCAAGATACATATTGGCAAGTTTCATTGTTTCTTCAATGGTGTAATGAATTTAGATCTGTATTTAGAAGCTTTCAGGGTCATTCTTTATTGTGTGATGTGCCGGTATCATGGCAGTATTATTCAAGTTAGGGGAAGGGGAGGAGTGTGGGCGGGGTTTGGGTGGAGTTATCTCCTGGCTGCACTGTGGGCAGTAATGCTTTTCAAATTATCGCTTGCAGCACCACGGAAATTAATTCCACCTTGTCCTGTGGCGCTATGGGGGCGATAGTGTATGGTGTGGCCACACCGCTGCGATGCGGCCGGCTGCCCACTATCATCCTCACCCCTTTCTTTTTTCGCGACACATCATTCTGCTATAAATGATTAATCTAGAGGTGAGATGTTGTACTTGCCATATTATTGTACATATTTTCGTATTTCTTTTGTTCTTGTTTTTTTGTCTATTATTGTTTGTGGGGTTTTTTCATGTAGATATTAGATTTGTTTTTCAACTTGAAGGACCATCTTTGGTTTATCCCAGTAATGTTGTGCTTGGAGGTGGACTCTTGTCCTGAAGCAGTGTGGAAAGGCTCCCTGGTAGGGACCAGGAAGCACCTGCCCCCAGGTGGCGGAGCACAGGAGAAGACAGAGGCTAGGATGAGCTTCACCACTGGAAGCCCGCTGTCCCCCCTGGGTGGAGCCCGTAGGGACCCAGGCTGCTTGGACTTAGGTGGGCCTCGCAAGGTCTCCCGGAAAGGTAGTAGAGAGGCATGCCCATGAGCAGCAAGGAAGCACAGTTGGTCACTAGGCTGTAGGCCTGGAGGGTCTGGGAAGGCCAGTACAGCGTAGGCAATGACAAGGCAAGGGACAAAGCCAGAATCAAGAGACGTGGTCAATGGCAGCCGGGGTCAGGTTCTGTGGATCAGTCCGAGGAGTGTCAGCCAAGGCAGAGGTCAGATACCAGGAGTCAGTCCAAGAGTAGTCAACGAAGCAGGGGTAAGGTTCCAGAGGTCAGACGAGGTCACAAGGCAGGTAGAGGTCAAGATCCAGACAGCGAGCAGAATGGTCAATGGAGCAGGCAGATGTCAGTACCAGAGAGACAGTCCGAAGGTTCTACCTGGGGAGACAGGACAGACAGATGCTGGAACAGGACGATGCTGGACAAGCTTGAACAGTAGGATGCTGGAACAGTAGAACACTGGAACAAGACTGTGAATGTGGAGGCAAACTAGTACTCATAGAATGCCAACCCGATTGCCAAGGCAAGGAAGTGCAGGCAGGAACTTCCTTATGTAGCATGTTCAATCAGGGCGCACCGCAGAGCTAGGACCCACCCATGGCCCTACAAGAAGCAGGATGGTCCATGCACGCCCACACGTAGGGGCATGGCCAATGCCGAAGACGCCAAACTCCGGTGTGAGGCCTGGTGCGCAGTGGAAGGCCTGGCGACTGCCGCCATGGGACACCGAGGCCTGGAGGAGCTCGCAGCTGCCACTGGGGAGGCCAACCTGTGACCTGCAGAGGAGCTAGTGAAGTGAGCAGGCCCATGCGCGGGCCGGGCACGGACGGGGTGCGTAACAGTACCCTCCCCCCCCCCCCTTCTAAACCTCCCTCTACGGGGCTGTGGCTTTTCTGGATGGGTCCTGTGGAATGTCATGAATGTTATGGGATGGTTCCCATGAGTTCTCCTCAGCCCCATAACTCTCCCAGGATAAGAGGTATTCCCATCTGCCTCGACACCAATGGACGTCGAGGACCTCTCTTACCTGGAGTGATGAATCTGGTTCGGTAGAGATCCACGGAGGTGAAGGGTCTCTGTGAAAGGGCCAGAAGAGGACCAATGGCTTCAAAAGAGAGACATGGAATGTGTTGTCGATGCCCAAGGCATGAGGTAGTTGAAGTTGATAAGACACTGCTCCCACTCTTCGGAGAACTGGAAACGGGCTGATGAACTTGGGAGCCAGGCGATGAGAAGGGAGTCTCAACCTTATGTGTCGGGTGCTTAACCACACCTTCTGACCAGGACGGAAGCGTGGAGTGTGACATCTGTGGGCATCAGAAGTGCGCTTGGAGCACTTGGTGGCCTGAGTAAGGTGTTCTTTGTCTTGATTCCACACCTGGCAGATGGTGTGGGCCATGAATTGTGCGGCTGGAGAAGGAATGGGTGAGAGGAACTGGAAGTGGCAGCAGAGGTTGTCGCCAAAATACCACTGAGAACGGTGATACATCGGCAGCAGCGATGTGGGTATTATGTGATAACTCAGCCCAAGGTAACAGATCAGACCAGTTGTCCTGCTGGTCATTTACATAGGAACGAAGAAATGTTTTCAAGGTCCAGTTGGTCCTTTCAGCTTGACCGTTGGCCTATGGTTGATAGGCTGACATGAAATTCAAGGCAATGTTGAACTTTCTGCAAAGAGAGCGCGTACCTGGCGGCAAACTGCGGTCCTCAGTCGGATCTGATTTTCTTTGGGAGTCCATGGAGATGGAAGATATGTTTTAGAAACAACTTGGCTAATTCTGGGGCTGATGGGAGGCCCGGCAGGGGACTAAAGTGACCCATTTTCGAAAAAAGGTCGATGATGTCCCAGATTACGGTATTGTTCTGGGACGGAGGCAGGTCTGTGATGAAGTCCATTGAGCTGCTGGACCATGGCTCGGTAGGTGCTGGAAGCGGTTGGAGTAGGCCCCAAGGCCGTCCGGTAGGTGGTTTCTGTTGGGCACAGATGGGACATGAATTTACATAGTTACAAGAGTCTTGCACCATGTTGGGCCACCACTAATATCTCCGCAGCATCTCTAGGATCCTGGTACGACCCAGGTGTCCTGCCCCTTGGAATAATGAGCCCATTTCAGAACTCATTCACGTAACCTACATGGAACGACAGTTTTCCCAACTGGAATGGTAGTGCATGGCAAGGGATATGCAGGCAGGATCTATGATGTATCTGGGAACATCAGGAACATCCTCTGGTTCAAAGGATCTTGATAGTGCATCAGCACGGAGGTTCTTGGAAGCCGGGCGATAATGTAGTTCGAAATTGAACCATTGAAAGAAGAGCGTCCATCGGGCTTGTCTGGGGTTCAAGAGTTGAGCTTCTTTAAGGTGCTCAAGATACCAATGGTCGGTAAAAATGATAAATTTATGTTGCGCCCCTTCCAACCATGGGCACCACTCTTGGAGCGCTGGCTTGACAGCTAGAAGTTCTCGGTCACCAACAGTGTAGTGCTGCTCTGTAGGAGAGAACTTGTCTGAATAGAATGAACAAGGTATCAATTTACCCTTTGGAGAAAACTGATTTAAGATGGCCCATGCTCCAATTGCAAAGGCATCGAATTCTATGACGAATGGACATCTTGGGTCCGGTGCTGAAGAGAAGGACCAGAACAGAATGCTTCTTTTAATGTCTGAAAGGCGGCTTGGGCTTTGGGAGTCCACACACGAGTGTTAGCCCTTTTCTTAGTCATGGTGATAAGCGGAGCAGCTAGAGTTGAATAATTGGCAATGAAACTCCTGTAATAGTTAATAAAGTCAAGGAAATGTTGTAGGGCCCGTAGGCCTACTGGCTGGGGCCAGTCCCAAATCCCCTGGACTTTATCTAGATCCATGGAGAACCCTCGATCGGATATGATGTACCCTAAGAGGGGTAAATGATTTTGCTCAAAGAGGCACTTTTCTAACTTGGCATAACGATTTTCTCTTAGATGTTGGAGGATGATTCTAACATGATCTCAGTGGGATTCAAGGTCTTTAGAAAAGATAAGGATGTCGTCAAGTTATAAGACTACAAATGAGTACAAGAGGTCTCGGAGGATTTTTTCATAAGGCGTTGAAAGACCGCTGGAGCGTTGCATAACCCAAAGGGCATCACGGTATATTCATAGTGACAATCCCTCATGTTGAATGCAGTCTTCCAGATATCTTCAGGTTACATACATACCAGATTGTACGCACCCCTCAAATCCAACTTGTTAAAGATCCACGTCCCTTGAAGGCAGTCAAACAGCTCACTGATAAGGGGCAATGGGTACTTGTCTTTTCGGGTTATGGCGTTGAGCCCTCTGTAGTAAATACAAGGGCGTAAACTGCCGTCCTTTTTCTTGATGAAGAAAAAGCCAGCTCCGGCAGGAGAATCAGAGGGTTGGATGAACCCTTTTTCTAAGTTCTCTTTAATATAAGACATGCCCAGGGTTTCTGGACGAGACAATGGATAAGTTCTGCCCTTGGGAGGCATCATGCCTGGAAGAAGTTCTATAGGGCAATTCAGCTTGCGTAGTGGAGGTAGTGTGTCAGCCTTCTGCTTCGAGAAGACGGCATATTGGGTAAGCAAACCAGATAGGGTAGTAGGCTTCAAGACAGAGACGGCTGGAGATACTTGATGTAGACATGTCTTCTGGCATTTGGAACCCCACTGCACCAATTGTAGGGAATGCCAATCAAACTGGGGTTGTGGGACTGGAGCCAGGGCAGCTCCAGGATGACTGGATGTGTAGAGCATTTTAACACATAGAAGGACATCTCCTCCTCATGGAGAGTGCCCATGGTAAGACAAACGGGCACTGTTCAATGGGTGATGAGCCCTGGAAGATGTTCTCCTTGGATGGAGGCAATACAAAGGCTCACCACTAATGACTGAAGAGGAATGTTCAGAAGCTTGACGATGGCATCCACGATGAAGCTGCCACTTGCCCCTGTATCAACAAGAGCAGTGGTGGCGAAGGAGTGGGACTCGATGCCCAGAGAGACTGGAAGCAGGAGTTCAGGGACGGTGACAGTAGCGCCTAAGCTCGGGACCCCCGCCGGGCTCAGGCGTTGCAATTTTCCAGACGGACTGGACAGGACTGGCGTAGATGTCCGGAAGCACTACAGTAAAGGCAAAGACCTTCCTTCTTCTGATGAAGACATTTGGTCGAAGACAGTCACCCATGGTTCACCTCCATGGGTTCCACCACGGGAGGAGGTGGTGGTGATGGAGTCTTGGCTGGAGGACTCTGAACACGCGTGGGGCGTGGAGTAGGGGAGCGAGAGGCTTTTACTTCTAGGCACCGTTGACGGAGTCGATGGTCAATCTTCCCGGTAAGGGAAATCAGGTCCTCTAGAGATGTGGGAGTCTCACGGACGGCGAGTTCATCTTTGAGAGTGCTGGAGAGATCATCTAGGAAGATGGCTTGCAGACAATCTTCTTGCCACCCGAGCTCGGTAGCCAGGGTCCTGAATTCCACCGTATGCTCTGAGAGGGTCCGTGACCCTTGATGGAGGTGGAGTAGATTATGGCTGGTTACAGATTGGTGGCCTGGGTCTCCAAAGGTCTGCTTGAAGAGAGCAACAAACTCAGATAACTTGGAAAGCAGGGGATTGGAGCGTACTCACAATGGAGAGGCCCATGCAAGAGCCTTCCCTTCTAGGCGGAAAAGGATGAAGGTCACTTTGGTAGTTTCCTTCAGGAACAAGGAGGGTTGCAGTGCAAATTGCATGAAGCACTGTTGAGGAAGCCACGACAGGAACGTGGGTCCCCATTGTATCGTGGAGGAGCGCCAACGATGCTTTGGGTAGCATAGAGGTCGATAGGCCCAAGGGATTGGCCAGAGCTGTATCTCATAGCTGGGAACAAAGCTCTTCCACTGAAGAGGCTAACGATTCCAAAGCTCAGCGATGTTCTAGGACTGTTGCAGCCAAACCCGGTAGGGCCCTGGAGGCGAAGACTCCGCAGAGTCCATGGCCTTGGCAACCTGTTGTGCTTGGAGGTGGACCCTTGTCCTGGAGTAGTGTGGAATGGCTCCCTGGTAGGGACCAGGAAGCACCTGCCCCCAGGGGGCAGAGCACAGGAGGAGACAGAGGCTAGGATGAGCTTCACCACTGGAAGCCCACGGTCCCCCCGGGTGGAGCCCGTAGGGACCCGGGCCGCTTGGACTTAGGTGGGCCTCGCAGGGTCTCCCAGAGAGGTAGTAGAGAGGCATGACCACGAGCAGCAAGGGAGCGTGGTCAGTCACTAGGCTGTAGGCTTGGAGGGTTTGGGAGGCCAGGACAGCGTAGGCGATGACAAGGCAAGGGACAAAGCCAGAATCAAGAGACGTGGTCAACGGCAGCCGGGGTCAGGTTCCGTGGATCAGTCCGAGGAGTGTCAGCCAAGGCAGAGGTCAGATACCAGGAGTCAGTCCGAGAGTAGTCAACGAAGCAGGAGTCAGGTTCCAGAGGTCAGACGAGGTCACAAGGCAGGCAGAGGTCAAGATCCAAGCAGCAAGCAGAATGGTCAATGGAGCAGGCAGAGGTCAGTACCAGAGAAACAGTCCGAAGATACTACCTGGGGAGACAGGACAGACAGATGCTGGAACAGAAGGACGCTGGAACAGGAGGACAATGGACAGGCTGGAACAATAGGACTCTGGAACAGTAGGATGCTGGAACAAGGCTGGAACAAGATTGTGAATGCGGAGGCAAACTAGTACACATACAGTGCCGACCTGATTGCCAAGGCAAGGAAGTGCAGGCAGGAACTTCCTTATGTAGCACGTTCAATCAGGGCGTGCCGCAGACCTAGGACTACCCCCCCCCCCCCCCCCTAGCCCTACAAGAGGCCGGGCAGCTCCCGCATGCGTAGGGGCATGGCCAACGCCACCGAGGATGCCGAACTCTGGTGTGAGGCCTGTTGCACAGTGGAAGGCCCGGCGACCGCCACCGCTGGACGCCGAAGTCTGGAGGAGCTCGCAGCTGCTGCTGGGGAAGCCAACCCGTGACCTGTAGAGGAGCTAGCAAGGTGAGCAGGCTCGTGTGCAGGCTGGGCGCGCAACAAGTAAAGAGTAGAATTTTATCATCCTAAGGTAATTCTGTGGTAGAGAAGCAATTAGTGGTGACCAGAATTATTCATTCCTATTAATTCTTTCCAGCTATATCAAATGACATAATTCCAAGCCACTTAGATTTCATGTGAGTTTCTATTGTAATTTATTATTGAAATTATTTTTCTCACTTGCATGTCACCCTAATTTTATTTTCTATTAATTATGCTTTTTACCTTTCAACATAAAGAAATCAGTTAAATAAATACTACTGCACACAATATCAAAGCACAGTCATTACTGAACCACATATTGTTATGTATAAGCACACACACATACATACACAGTTCAGTCATAAACACAAAATACAAAGATAGAGACACAGATACATAACTCTGTATAACACAACAGTATAAAACTACTACCAGATAGCACAGCTATATAATATAGCACTACACAAAATCACAATAAACATCACACTAACCACACACCCTAACAGTAACATAGTCCACATACACAACAAAAATAAGAACAAACACAAATGCATAAAACACTCAGCACAACCACACAAACAGAATCACAAGCTCAACGCAATGCAATACTACAATACAGTAACCCCAGGGCTGCAAAATTTAAACCTTGATTTATCACAATTTCACTTTAAATATTAAAGTGATTAACAATGAAAACAAATAAATTAAAGCAAAACACAGTTTTAAAGCAGTGGCATTCATCTCCAGTTTTGGAGGACTGCAAACAGGTCAGGTTTTCAGGATATCTCTAAAGAATATGCATGTGACTGAGGTAGTGTGTATGCAAATGTATCATATGCAAAGCTATCTAATGCATGTTCATTAGGGATATCCTGAAAACCTGATTCATTTGAAGCCCTCATGGATAGGAAGTCAATCCACTGCTTTAAATATTCTGTTTGGCACTTGAGTGCAATAATTTATTTATTTATTTATTTAAACAGTTTTATATACCGAAATTCTTGTAAAAGATTACAAATCAGTTCGGTTTACATTTAACAGTAACAGTGCTTCCGAATATGAAAGCGATTACATTGAACAGTAAGTTCAATGTAATGTAATAATAATAAAGCAAGGAATTATTCCCTTTAACTTCAGGGCTATAGTTGTGGTACTATTGTGTGGGTCTGTTTTGAACATTCAATTTACACATGTGATGTACTGAAATGAGTTTCTTTCACATAAGTCCTACAATTTTGGGATATCAGACGGCCATTGATGCACTTAAGCAATTCTTTGTGTGAGATGCAAATCCTGACTGTTTGACCCTTTGATCATTTTCTCCAGGCTCAATTAATTCACTAAATATTAAAGAAGAGCTCTCATACTTTCTTGTTCATTTGCTTCTCCATTTTTGCTCAGCTGTGAAAAATAAAATGTAGGAAATGGGTTATATATTATGAATGTATTGAAAAAATTATCAAGTTCAACATTGATTGATTTCCTGGATACAGTTTCAAGATGAATTTAATGTTTATTGCCATTTGCTACTTGCTTCTTAGTTAGCCATTATAGTGCATTGTAACATATATTTCCTTTATAGTACTTTCAATATTTACACACATACACACATGTACATATATACAGTTGTATCATAAGTTTATATACCCCTGGCAGAATTTGTAAGATCTGTAGCATTTTAAGAACATGATTGATCAGACAAAACATGTCAGTTTAATTTGAAACACATTAAAAATAACTATTATGCATCACAGAATAGCACAATCATTAAACAAACCATAGCAATAAAAGAAATAATAAAATGGTCCTGTTCAAAAGTTTGCATACCTTTAGTGCATTGTCCCCTTTTTCATCAATGATGGCTTTCAGTTATTTTTGTGATAGTTGTCATGTGGTAAAGCTGCCCATTCCTCTTGGTAAAAAGCCTCCAGATTCTGTAAAATATTTGGTTGTCTAGCATGGATTGCAAGTTTGAGTTCTCCGCAAAATGCCTCAATGATGTTGAGGTCAGGAAACTTTCTTCTGTGGCAGTCATCAAAGGGTCGACTTGGCCTTATGTTTCTGATCATTATCAGGTGGAAAGTCCAAGTGTGTCCCATATGCAGCTTCCTGGCTGATGAATGAAATTCTCCTCCAATATTTTCTGATAAGATGCTGCATTCATCCTGCTATCAATTTTGACTAAATTCCCCATGCCGCTGTAGCTTACCTCCCCCCCCCCCAAAAAAAAAAAACCAGCAGAAATTCATGGTAGAGATGGTGTGCTTCTCTTCATAGGCCTTGTTGACCTCTCCAAACATAGCAATTATGGTTGTGACCATAAAGTTCGATTTTGGTCTCATCACTCCAAATTATTTTGTTACAGGAGTTTTGAGGCTTCTCTAGAAGCTGTTTGTCGTATTGTAAGTGGGCTGTTTTGTGGCATTGGTACAGCAATGATTTTTTTCTAGTAACTCTATTATGCAGCCATTTTTTGTTCAAGTATCTCCTTATTGTGCATGCTGAAACACCCACACCACTTTATTTCAGAGAAGCCTGTAATTCAGTACAAGTTGCTTGTGGGTTTTTCATTGCATCCTAACAAATTTTCCTGGAATTGTCTCTGAAATCTTTCTTGGTTTACCTGTGTGGCTTGCTATTAACAGAACCCATAATTTTCCACTTCTTGAGCAATGTTTGATTGGCATTGTTAAATCTCTGGATATCTTTTTGTATCTTTTTCCTGATTTATAAAGTTGAACTACTTTTGCTCGCAGATCCTTTGACAGTTCTTTTGCTTTCCCCATGCTTCAGTAACCACCTAAGTCAGTGCAGTCCAATGTACAGGGATTTCTTAAGAGCTAAGAAACTCATTGACTATTTATACACAGACACTAATTACAAACAAACAAGGCACAGGTGTGGATACCAGCCCTTCATTGCCATCTCAACCTGTGTGAAACCATGACAGTAGAGAAATTATACTGTGGTGAGAAAAATGTGTGTATTGGGTATGGGGTTTTCTAAATGCATCCCACTTTAATTTACACTGATGAACTTTGTCTAACATCGTAACCTTCCTCCAGAATAGATCATTGGTTATCTAAGTAAATTGACCATTGGTCAATAAGTTAGTGACATGTCAACAATTACCATAAATTGTGGTGATAGGGCTTTGTTGGGATCTGTTCTCTTTTATTATTACTGTTATATATATATTTGGTGAAGAGTAATTGATAATGCTTACTTGTTTAGCAGAACACAAGTAAAACTTAATCCAATAGGGTTCTTCAGAAAAACAAGCTCTTGACCTTCTAACAGATTTCTAGTTCTCCAGTATTCCCTTTTACGTTAATACTGTGCTATGATTTTCAACATCTGATAAGCAATATAGGTTGAAACCCTCTAGAATTCATGAAATATATTTCTTTTTTAATGTACTTGTTTTAACAGAATACATTCTTCTCTTTCTCTGCCCTCTCATCTTAGAGATGCAAAGACAAACTGAATGCCCTGGCTATCTCAGTGATGAATCAGTGGCCTGGGGTGAAACTGCGGGTGACAGAGGGCTGGGATGAGGATGGTCATCATTCTGAGGAATCCCTGCACTATGAGGGCCGAGCTGTGGACATCACCACCTCAGACAGAGACCGCAGTAAATACGGCATGCTGGCCAGGCTGGCGGTGGAGGCTGGCTTTGACTGGGTTTATTATGAGTCCAAGGCCCACATCCACTGTTCAGTTAAAGCAGGTAAGATAGTCAAATCCCCCCCCCCCCCCTCTAATGGAAGAACTCTGACAATATGATTAAAAAATAATTGTTCAAGACCAGGGAATTTTGACATTCCATAATCTCTAACCACCCCGTAATCTCTAAATTTAGAGGAAGAGAGAAAACAGTAGTCAGAATTCCTATTTAGATAGATACAGATACAAATATAGAAACAAATATATGGATAGATTTACAAACACAAATACACACAATCAAAATCAGTTGAAGTAAAGGGATGAAAAGTTAATGCACTGTGTATGTATATATATAATTATTATTATTATTATTATTATTAAAAAATATTACCCAGACTTTCCATTATTGGAGGCGAGTTACATAAAAAGATACATAATTTAAGCTCGCATCCCAAGAAATAGCCACAATGATCTTCCCAACCTTAGCTCAACTCTATAGGAGCAATTTTCATATACCAATGCCCAAATTAGAGAAAACAGCAATGAATCCTTCTTACTATCAAATTAGCAAATGATATTAAAATATAGAGATTAGCTGAAGCAGTTTGCTAAATGGATATATGCTAGTCTATTTGCTATTACTCCCCCTTTCAGCCACATACAAAGTGGATTACATTCAGGTGCGGGAGGTATTTGCCTGTCCCTAGAGAACTCATAATCTAAGCTTGTACTAAGGCAATGGGGGGTCTGAAGTAACTTGCTAAAGGTCACAAGGAGCAGCAGTGTGTGTTGAACACTGTTTCAGTGATTTGTAGTCTACTGCTCCAACCACTAGGCTATTCCTCCTATAGGGATAGACACACTCTGCAGTAGTAAGAGATCAAACATTTACCTCTTGAGCTATAAAGAGGCCTACACAGACATTATTGGCTATTACAGGAACATATTTCCTTTCAATGATAACACTCATATAACAGTTAATTAAAATATCGCTGAGTCTGTTAAATTATATGGGCAAAATGAGTTATAGAAGAATTCAGCTTGCAGCATTAACAGGAAAAAAATGAATTTGTCTGTGTATCGTGGGTGATTCACCTCCCGGCCTTTAATAGCTGCTTGCCCTGCGTTGTGCGACTGGCAGCAGAGGGAACTGCAGCTTGTTAACCGTATTATCAAACCCATATTTATTTCAGGTCATAACTATGGGACATGCCCACAGAATTTCTTCCCCTCCATACAGTGTGTGAGTCAGGAAGAGTGCTTAGAGTGCTTAGAGTGCTTCTGTAAGGTATTAGGCAGCCTGGTTACAGAGGATTTACAAAAAAAAAAGTGCCACCTAATACCTATGGGGTAGATTTTCAAACCGCGCGAATTGGCGTACTTTTGCTGGCGCATCAGGCGCAAGCAAAAGTACGCGGAATTTTAGTAGATACGCGCGTATCCGCTAAAATCCTGGATCGGCGCGTGCAAGGCTATCGATTCTGTATAGCCGGCGAGCGCCGAGCCGCGCAGCCTACCCCCGTTCCCTCCGAGGCCGCTCCGAAATCGGAGCGGCCTCGGAGGGAACTTTCTTTTGCCCTCCCCTCACCTTCCCCTACCTAACCCACCCGCCCGGCCCTGTCTAAGCCCCCCCCCCTTACCTTTGTCGGGGGATTTACGCCTCCCGGAGGGAGACGTAAATCCCCGCGCGCCAGCGGGCCGCTAGCGCGCCGGGACGCAACCTGGGGGCGGGTACGGAGGGCGCGGCCACGCCCCAGACCGCCCCGGGCCGTAACCACGCCCCCGGGCCCGCCCCCAAAATGCTGCGCCAACCGGGCCCGCCCCCGACACGCCCCCCTCGCCAAACCCCGGGACTTACGCGAGTCCCGGGGTCTGCGCGCGCCGGTGCGCCTATTGAACATAGGCGCACCGGCGCGCAGGGCCCTGCTCGCCTAAATCCGCCCGGATTTAGGCGAGCAGGGCTCTGAAAATCCGCCCCTATATCTTTAGGATGAGCTGTGCAGCCACTGTACGTTCGTCTCCAGCCATCCACGCTGCGGATGCTCAGAATACAATTCTAGCAGAGATATTTGTGTTTTTATTGCCCATGACGTTAAAACAGACCTTTGATTATTATTGAAATGCCAGCACTGCACGTTCAAACCCCAGCCGTGCTGCAAATCTTTTTACCTTATGGTGTCACCATGATGATGAGGGAAAATGTTGGGGGTTTCATTCCTTGCGGTTACAATGCTACTTGGTGTTCGAGTTGCACACATTAGGTACATTTTCTGGGGATGGCCTATGTGAAAGGATGATTATTTTCTGATCACAGAAAAACCCTCTATCCGAGCCATCTTGTTTGCATATTTTCGTTGGTGCCCCAGACAGGACTAGTCCTGCCGGTATATTTATAGATGTACCCATTCACGTATACACTCACTCCACTCTGTTCAACAATGTAGCGAGTTGTGGTTCTCACTACTCCCGCTTCCAAGTGAACAGTATAATCTAGCACCATGCATGTTGCACAGAAGGAGAAATCCAAGACAACCAATCCACTGTTTAAAATTCCAAACACACTTGCAGCTTTGGGAGGGGGGGGGGGGGCAATATTTTGTCTGTGTCATGCAGGGTCGTGTGACTGTACCACATGGATTTCAAGGAACCAAGCTTGAATTTCGTGAGCTAAATCTGGTTTGGAATTGTCAAGACCTCGTTTCATGACAGAGAATCTGATGAGAAGATTAAACTCTGTAATTCCAAGCAGGAAGATTCTTTATCTTGCTCTCTGTTTGCATAAAGTATGATCTTGGACATTGGAATGCAAAGAAGTATCCCCCCTCCCCACGCCCCTCCCAAGGCCTGAATTATTGTCATCAGGGGGGCAGAGAAGAGAGAAGCTGGGATGGTAAAGGGGGCATTGATAATGGGCTACAGCAAGTATTTAGAGCAAGCACCTCCATTTAAAATTCAAATACACATCTTGAGTGTCTTGGAAAAGTGGCTCTGCTGTGCAAACAGTGATTGGAAAGTCCTGGGTTTTGGAGAGTATGTGTGTGAATTGGCACATAGGGTTTCTGCACCTGAACAAATAGGGGAGGGGGGGGGGGCGTAAAGAAGCTGGGGATGGGGGTGGAGGGAAATGGAAGTGTCCTCTTTTTCAAGAGTGTCTCCATTTATTACATGAATCCGAATGACAATGCTGATCCTTTATTGGATTTTAATTAGGGAGCCCAAACAAGTACATCTCAAAGAAGCAGATTTTCACACCTCTGACAATTCACTGGCGTGTTTGTAGAGTTGCTACACTACTAGGGCTATTCATCAAGGCCTGAATATGCAAACAAAGCTCGGGGCAGAGCCATCCTTGCGACCATTGCCGAGGTAGACTTTGCTGGTAAAGGCTGCACATAAAACGCCGGCCTTGTTTGTCGCCCTGATTTTTTTCCCAAGAGCTCTTCCCGATTTGTTTAATCTGTTGAGCAGACGTGATAAAATCGTTAGCGAATCAATAAAATCTCATTTTCGCCCTCCTTTGTCCTTCCTGAGAAAGTCATTAGGATTGCAGCGCCTCAAATGTTTATTTAAGAACTACACTGCTTTTAAAGCTGGCTACATGCGTGGAGTCGGTCGAAAACGCTGGGAGGGTCATTATCCCCGCTTTGCTCGGGTGAGGTTGTTTGAAATGTAAATTTAGATGCTTGAAGAAAAAAAAACAAAAAAACAATTTTACACCACTTTCCCGAAAAATCAGAGTTAGTTTGCGCAACTGGAAATAAATACACCCGCTACCTTACTATCTAGGGGGCTTTAAGCTTCCTGCCTGGGCCCCGAGTCAGCACTAGGCCTGGGGGGGTGCCCAGAGCACCGGGAAAGCCCGGAGTGCGCCTGCCTGGCACCAGCTGAAGAGGGGGGGGGGGGGGGTGCACAACTTCCTCCCTGCCAGGTGACGGGAGCGCATTTTCTGCCGGTTGCTAATATTAGCTCCACAGCCAACCGCGAGGGATGGAAAGTTTTGCCGGCGGAAGCACAACGTGGTCGAGCAAAAAAAAAAAAAAAAAAGTGTTAACCCCACGCCAGAGCTGAAAACGAAACAGTACAATATATATAACCCACCCTTTCCCCTCCCGGAACGAGTCTAATCATCAGCATTTCTCTTTCTTTCCCTCCCTCTCCACCCAGAGAACTCCGTGGCTGCGAAATCGGGAGGCTGCTTCCCGGGCCTGGCCCGCGTGACCCTGGAGGCGGGGGGCACCAAGGCGGTGAAGGACCTGAGCCCGGGCGACCGAGTGCTGGCGGCCGACGAGCAGGGCCGGCTCGTCTACAGCGACTTCCTCCTCTTCCTGGACAAAGAGGCGGCGGCGCGGAAAGTCTTCTACGTGATCGAGACGGCGCAGCCCCGCCAGCGGCTGCGCCTGACCGCCGCCCACCTCCTCTTCGTGGCGCCCGGCGCCCCCGGCAATGGCTCCTCGCGCGCCCCGCGGACCCTCTTCGCCAGCCGCGTGCGGCCCGGGCAGCGCGTGTACGTGGCGGACGGGGCGGCGGCGGCGGCGGGCCTGAAGGCGGTCACCGTGCGGCGGGTGTACCTGCAGGAGGAGACGGGGGCCTACGCGCCGGTGACCGCCCACGGCACCCTCTTCATCGACCGGGTGCTGGCCTCCTGCTACGCGGTCATCGAGGAGCACGGCTGGGCGCACCGGGCCTTCGCCCCCCTGCGGGCGGGCCACTGGCTGGCGTCCTGGCTGGGGCCCGGCCCGGCCTCGTCCTCGCAGCAGGGCGACGGCGTCCACTGGTACTCGCGCGTCCTCTACCGGCTCGGGACCTGGGTCCTGGGCAGCGACGCCATCCACCCGCTGGGGATGGCAGCGAGGCGCAGCTGAAAGCGCTGCGCGCCTCCCAGGCCCGGAGGAAAAGACTTGGTTTTCACCCCCAAGAGTAGGACAGGCCAAAGTAGAATTTCAAGGAAAGGAAAAACCCAAGCAAGTTCGTGTTTTATTATTGCTATTATTTTTTTTTGGGGGGGGGGGAAGGGGTCCCCTCCTGGATATTTATTTGTTTTCTATTGCAATTGACCTTTTAATAATTATGAATGGGACTTTCAAGAAGAGCCTTAAATAGTTTCTTTGATAATTTATTGTCATATGGATGGGTACCGGCCTCACGGTGAGGGGTGGGGGATTATTTTGTGAGGCGCAGCGAAATGCCAAGAGTCTATTTTTCTACGTCTCAGCTGTGCCCTGACTTTCCGAAAACAGCATTGCTGTGTTCTTCCAGACTGGTTTCATCCGTCCTTCTCTTAAGCAAAGACATATTTCGTGGGGGTGGGGGGGGTCCATAAATTATATTTTTATACACAGAATTGTAAATTAGAATTTTTTTGAGAGATCAATACTTACTGATTCACATTTCGTTTTTTGAAATAGTGTAAAATATGAGAATATATTATTTTAATTTAAAATTAGTTTCAAAATGTAACGTCCTCTCGTCCACTGGGTTGTTTTTTGTTTTTTTTTAATTGTTATATATTTTTCTTTGCAAACAACATTAGACCATGCTCCTGTTAAAGCAAGACTGTTACACGACCCTTTTTCCCTTTGCAAATAGTATGAATTTTATTATTTTTCACTTCAGAGAGTTTATTAGAAAATAATATTTTTTAAAGAAATAAAAAGCGCAGATGCTGACGAGTTCCTGAAGATGAAGACAGTAGTTTGTACAGAGATTAAGGATGTTTTGCATTTAATAAATTGAGGAATAACTGCTGTAAATTTACTAAAATGTATTTTTTAATATTTTGTAATAGTTTTTAATAGTTTTATAGAAATAAAAGGTGCCATGCACGGTCTGGTTAGTGTATGATAACTGAGAGCTCCCGTTGTGCCACCTGTTCTTCTTGTGCAGTACTTGTCTGAAAACTCCTAAAGATGCATCCACAATTGTTATGTGTTGCCTGCAGTGAAAGGTCTAATTGGGTGACTAAGTACTTCAAGTTCTCTAAAGAACCTCATATATACATATTTTAGTTTGGTTTTCTCACTATTTTAAAAATAAAAGAAGAAGAAACAAACAAAACTGCATAATGCCTGTGTTACCCAGAACTCCCTGCTGCCTTTTCTTTTCTCTGTTTTGCACAAGGGGTTGGTTTTGATTTAGAGCGAGAGGTACCAAGTTCCCCTAGGCCGCTAGCTTCTGATTCCGAGAGCATCTCATTGGCCGGCAGGACCCTCGCCAGTGCCAATCTCGCCGGAGTTTAAAGGGAAGGAATGCCAGCTGAACCGAGAAGGTAGGAGGCTGGCTGGAGGGCGCTGCCTGGGTCCATCCCTAGCCTTGCCCCTTCCCCTGGCCCAGAGCCGCGATGCCACTGGAGCGTCCCCTGCCTTACTGCCCTCAAGCTTTGACCTAGGCCGTCTGACATAGTGCCAGCTGTGTCCTGGCTCTGTGTCAGTTCCTGAGAATTATAGTTTCTCCACTCCCAACTTAGTGTTTGCCTTTAGTCAAGGCGAGCTCTCTGTGTTCTGAGCAGACAAGTTTCCCCTGACTGTAAATTTTATGCAACACCACAAATGCACACAATATCTGTCAGTCTGGAGCTATAAACGTTTATCTTTAGCGAAGCCTACCCATGCAGTGAGTGTACGGAGGGTGTAAACTTGGTAGCTTCACAGTGTGAAAAGGTCCTGGATTAGAAACCTTTCATTTCAAGTGTGCACCAGTTCCTAGCTCAGAGAATATGACAGTGATTGGCACAAACTAACTCTGCTTAGACTATTCAAATCTAGGGGAATACATTTTTTACACTCTTTATAGCCTGTGGCAGGATCTCAGCTTTCATTAGACAAATCAGTATCTGGGTATTGGAAGACCTTGCACCTTTCAGCAAAGATAAACTCTCTAGTCATGCTGTGCTCCAGTATCTGGGTTTTTCATAGTGTGGTATTGTCTTGAATTTTGTGCCATTTTCATTCAGACTTTAGCAAGCTCTAGGATTTTGTGCTTTTTTTATTTTTTCAGACTCTCACAGTATGTAGGGTCTGTAATCCTTTTCCAGTCCTAGAGAGTGGAAGTGCCTGGGCTGCAAGCTTTCATCTGCCTTCAGAGTTTGACATTACAAACTGAGATTCATAATCCCACAAATGATTAAGAGAAAAAGACAAAAGAAGGTGCATTCATTCATGCTGTGCGCTGCTTCTTGAAAGGAATACTGTCCCTCTCTGTTCTATACACATTGGGGCTAATGTAATAAGCTGTGGTAGACCTGCAGGTTTTTGAGCAGGGTATTACGTGTATTTTCTCTTGCTAATCTTATGCATCCAGATAATTACGCGATTAGTGTGAAAAAAGTGCGCACAATCCCGCTCAAAAAAACTGTGGCTGGTTTAGCGTGCGTCCATGGTGCCATGCAAAGGAGGCAGAGCAGAGAGCCACAGTGAAGAGAGCTATGCTGGCATTAGTGCAGGAATTTTAGCACCTGGGTCAGGGCAGGAGTTAAGTGTAAGCGCCTGTCTGGAAATTGAAAACGTGAGCAGCAGAAAGTGAGAAAGGTCAGAAAGTGAACAGGCACATGTCAGAAATGCTGAATGCTTTTGTAGACCCTTCCAAATCTCTGCTGCATTTCCCACGCTCACTGGCATTCGCCATTATAGCTCCCACGCGGTCAGTGATGGATCATGAAGGGGTTAGACGTTGCTCTACCCACCTTCAGTCCCCTTCCGAACCACTAATTCACTACTGTACCATGAAAGGGGAAGGCTTTCAACTGAGAATCGATCATTGGTCACCACATTAATACAGGTTTATGCACAGTTTTATTGCATAGAGCCTTCAGCATGCATTTTAGTGCACATATCTGCACAGATATTTGTTTTGTATGGATTTTCTGTAAATATCCTGCGTTTACTGCATGCACTAAAAAAAAAATATATACATGCTGAAAAATAGCAACGATTTCACCACAGGCCTTATTACATCACCCCCAAAGTGTGTAAATGTAACACCTATGCCTTCAAAGTCCTGCACTACTTAATCAGGGTATGCTTTTTTTTTTTAACTGCCAGTTCAATTGTTGTGGGTCAGAATTGTGGCTATTGCTCTGCTTTTTAAATGTGTTCATTCTCCCTTGTCCGCACAGTTCTTTTCTTATCTTTCAGAACAGGGGTGGGCAACTGCTATCCTGAAGTGTGACATTTGTCAGAACATCCACAATGAATATGCAAGAGATATATTTGCATACATTTTACTTACTTATTTAAAAACCTTTTATAAACCACCTTTGCCCAAAATGGCCAATCAAAGCGGTGTACAACAATTTACACCACTTTGCATGTTCATTGTGTCAGTCTGGGGCCAGAGTTGCTTACCCCTGTCTTAGAATTTACAAAGGTTTAACAGGTACAGTATTTAAGTGCAGAATGTGACAGTGTCTGAAAATGAGGGTTCTTTAATCTTAGGTCACAGAGGGTGTAATATCCAGATCTTGTGCTGTGATCTGACATACAAGAGACAATGAGTGTAGGGCAGCCTTTCCTTTCCACTACATGATCACCTTGCACTACAGCTTTTTTTTTTTCAGCTTTTAATAGTACTTTGCTGCATGTATTACACCTTTCCAACATTTTTAAGTTTTAGGTTTTTTTAAATTTGTGTGAACACTATGACCTCGCCTTACAGGAGTATATCTGTCAAGAAATTGCATCTTGAAAAAAATTTACCAGTACCAAAATTGCAGAAAAATTATAGGTGGTACTGCTCCCTAACACTTTCAAAATAGTCCATTGCTGCTTTTCTGTGTGTGTTATCTGGAATGGAGAGCTTCCCCTCTCCTGCTCCCCACCCCCACCCCCACCCCACCCCCAAAAGCAAGCTTTTAAGGCTAGAATAAAAGTTATTTTGGCACTATACAATCATTCAAATGATTTTTGTTTATGGTGACATATTTCAACAAGACAGCAGCACTTAAATAAAATGTGTCCAAACATATTATTTAAACATTTTTAATCTTTAATAAATATCTTGTCTTTAACAAAACTTTTCCCTGCAAACCAAACAAACAAACATTTTTTCCTTTGTTTTTAGTATTTGAAATTATTTCACTTATGCATGTTTATATTATTTTTATGAGTTATTATGGAGCAAATTTCAAATGCCTGCATCGGGGAAAAGCACACAGATAACATGGTCCGATACGGTTCCAACCCAGGGGGGATTTCCCCATGCATGGTCTTTGCAACAGTTTTTAGAGGGAAAGTACATGCATTCATGTGAATTTTCAAAGGAGTTTTTCATATAAATGTAACATACTATTGTATCAATTTTCAAAAGCCATGTTAAGTGCATTTAACGCAGGTAAAACCTATGGACAATTCAATGGCATATATTGTAGCCTCCGTTGTATGCAAATCTATCTCATGCTTATTCATTGTGGGTATCCTGAAAACCTGATCTGTTTGTGGCTCTCAAGAACCAGAGATGGCAACCCCTGCTCTACATGCTACATAGCTAAACCCAGGTAAATCTCTCTAAGCGGTCTCCATGGTCTTTACATTATGTGAAAGTGATATGTTTCCTATAATGATTATAAAGTGTATACCCTCATGTCTTTCCCGAAGCAGCCCCTCCAGTGAAACATGGCACATATTGGGGGTCCATACTGCTGTTCTGAATTATCGTTGCTGAATCAAAGCTCTATGAATAAACAGCTTTTGATGGATTTGCTACTGCATCTTTGAAGCATGGAACAGTTACTATAGTTTGGTTACACATCTTCTTTGCTACAAATTTGTATGTGCGACCGGTTCACTCCACTTTCCTGCATTACATAGCTAGAAATGACATCTTTCTGCAATTTTAATGCAAAATTTCTATTTGCTGATTTTAACAAATTAAAAATAATAAAACTGTGTATATGACATGCTAAAGTTTGAACACCCTTCCAATTGATTCATTACTACTTAAAAAAAAAGTTGTTAATAAGGCTCAAACAGTGGATTGACTCATGCTTCAGATTAAGTGAAGACTCTTCTATGGTTGAAAAAATACTCTGACCCTTCAGATTGTGATTGTTGTTTTATTTTCATCAACCAGGGATTCTTCTAAGCATGAGTGATATGAACATTTGAAAATAAAGATCATTTAGGGCCTCATTTTCCAATATCGCAGTGGTAACGCATGAGGGGGTGTGTCCTATGCAAATAAGGCATTTTTCGTGCAGTGGGGAAACATCGCCGCACACGATGTTTTCGCCATTCGCGGAACTGGAGTCGCAAATCGCGAAAACATCATGCACCACGATGATTCATTGGTTGTTTTCGTGAAAGTGTCCAGCCAGGAGTATCGCGGTCCACGATATTCCCAGCAGCCCGTTTCAGTATCCTGCAGGTGGGGAGAGAGAGAGAGTGCCAGCCTTCCTATAATGCCTATGCCCTAGACAAGTATTTGTATCCCTATGGGAGGGCCACCTAGTAACTCGAGGTGGGGATTAGGTATGAGCGTAGGGGGTTGGGGGCCACTTTCGCATTCAACATGAGACCTACGGAAAGAACAGTGGTCTCTAGTGAAGATTTGCTGGCCGTCGGAGTGAGGACACTCACGCCAAGAAGAGATTTGGGCAACGTTCTCTCAACCTAGCTTGATGGACACTCTACCTGGGCAACAACAAGCTAGGTTGAGAGAACGTTGCCCAAATCTCTTCTTGGCGTGAGTTTCCTCACTCCGACGGCCAGCAAATCTTCACTAGAGACCACTGTTCTTTCCGTAGGTCTCATGTTGAATGCGAAAGTGGCCCCCAACCCCCTACGCTCATACCTAATTCCCACCTCGAGTTACTAGGTGGCCCTCCCATAGGGATACAAATACTTGTCTAGGGCATAGGCATTATAGGAAGTCTGTCTGTCTGTCTGTCTGGAAATGTCATGCACTGCGATAAACCTTTACTGCCCTCTAGCGCAGTATGTAATACAAATGAAAGGGTTGTACCTATTAGCCACGATAGGAGCTGTGTCCCGCTTTACATATGCTCCGCCCCCCTGAATACCAAATTTATCGCGTGCGGTAACTCCTTGGAAAATGAGGCCCTTAGTCTTACAAAGCAAGGGAAAGTGTTAAAAACAAGTCTAAACAGTTCCAGCTAGCTACTTCAACTGTCTGAAACATTTTTAAGAAATGGAAGTTACATGAAACTTTTGAAGTCAAGGCAAGATCTGGAAAACCAAGAAAAATCTCTGATAGAACTACCTCATAACTGGTCATATATAAAAAACAGAACCAACAGATCACTGCAAATGACCTGCTGAAAAATTTAGTTGTCACTAAAGTAGTTGTCCACATCTCCACAGTTGCTTACACAACAATGATCTGCAGGGGAAAGTTATCAGAGAGAAACCTTTTCAACGACCTCATCACAAACATCATCTAAAATATGCAACACAAGAAGAACAAAGGGGCAGATTTTAAAAGCCCTGCGCGTGTAAATCCAGCCGGAAGCGTGTGCATGTTATAAAATCAGGCGTAAGTTTATTCGCGCTGGGTTGCACAACCAAATCTTCACCCGCATAACTTTAAAAATCTACTCCAAAGTATATTAGACTGATGAAACAAAAATTGGCTACAACACACATGATACTGGAACTTCCATTTCTTAACAATGCTTTTGACAGTTGAAATTGCTAACTGGAAGTAGTTAGAGAGATTTTCTTATAGTCTTCCCCTGCTTTGTAAGATTGAATTATCTTCATTTCCAAAGAGTAAACAGCTGCCCAAGGTTATTGAAAGAAGACCAAATAACAATCACAACCTGAAAAGTTAGAAGGGTTAGAGTATTTGTTCAATCGTAGAATTGTCTTCAACTGAAGACAATTGATCTAACCAGTCCATCAGTTTTTGGGCCTTATTAACAACTTATTAAATAAAAAGTAGTAATGAATCAACTGGTAGGGTGTCCAATCTTTTGCAAATGCCAAATTCACTGTTTTACTATTTTTGATAGGTTAAAATCATCAAATAAATATTCACTTTTTCATTAAAAACTACAGAAAGAAATTGTTTAACTTTGCACTGTGTAGAGGTTGTGTCAGTTTCTGTTCAGTTAGATATTCATACAATTATACAGTTTGACCAAGGTTGGCTAAACATTTGCACACAATTGTATTTTCTATTCTTAGTAAAGCTGGGAAATGCACAGATTGAAAATTTTGTAGAGTTTTATCTCAGTTGTGTGAATTTAAGGGGGAATGTGCGATTGTGTGGAAATGCCTCCAAGATGCATTCATTTTCCATGCGTGATGTTGCACCTTTATTTGGGCATTATTTAAAATTTAAAAAATGTGCCCTCTGCAGATAAAAAGACACAACTGACTGAAATGAAATATAAAGAACCCAGCCAATTGTGCAGCTATTTCTTTGAAAATAGTATCACTGAGTTCAGAATAAATTAGTGTGTAGTATAGGATATGAGATATGACTTTTGCCAATTTAGATCACTGAAACACAATAAAAAGGTCAATGAACAAGGTGCATAATACATTTGTGACCAAGTCTCAATAGGCATACTCCCCGCGTCAATAATGTGGGCAGGCATGATTTCTGGTGCTGCCCCCTTCTCCCCTACGTTTACAACAAAATGGCACACGAGTTCTAAAAATTAACAGCTTCATTACAACCAGCACAATACAGACCTGAGCCCAACTAATAACAAACAACCCCTAAACACATTTCCATTCTTTCCTTCCTCTCCCCCTAGTGTCTGGGCAGTCCACCTGCCATGTCCCAGCCACAAGCTGTTTTTATCCCTTCTTAGCTTCAGACACCTTCCACAAGGCCCCCACCACCACATGTGTGGACCATCTCTCAATGCAGCCCAGCTCAGGATGCCCCAAAATTCTGGCAGTGACCAAATCACAACCCTCGCTCCCTCGACTGCAGTGCTACAGCTCTCCTTGCTCCCTACTAGCCCTTCTCCCTCCAAACAAAACAGGTAAATGATCATACAAGACTGACACAAATGGGGTCTGGTTCTTCACAGCTGTGACAATATAAATTACAAACCAACCAAACAATAAGAAAGGGACAGCGGGATGATTCACCAGCAGAAATGAGGAGAAGGAACAGCATGCTTGCCCCTGATAAAGGGCAGTCCGGGTCTCATCCCTCACCTGATCGTATGACCCACCCAACCAGCTGGAAATCTCTGGTGCCTCTATTAAACCTTGAATGAAACACCTCATCAACCTGTCCCCTTTTGGCCCTGCACTCAGGTCCAACTTACCTCAACCCAACCCCGACAGCTAACTGTGGATGAGGATCCCCTTCTGGGACCATCAATTTGAGACCCACCACCCACTTATTAATGGCAGGCTCAGACTGTGGCCTGCCCACCTCACATATTTGTGGAAAAAGTAGTTCAAAAACAACTTACAGATTATCTCAAAATCAATAATATATTATTTCCATCACAATTCGGCTTCAGAAAGCACCATAGCACTGAAACATTACTTCTTGCACTCACTGATACAATTCATAGAGGATTCGACAACAGACAAAAATACTTCCTCATACTGTTAGACCTCACCGCTGCTTTGGACATGGTAAATCATGCGATACTTATTGAAAGATTATCAGAAATAGGGTTGACTGATTCCACAATTAGTTGGTTCTCCTCATACATCAGCAGTAGATATTTCCAAGTTAAAATTAAAAATACACTTTCAGAGAAAAAAGAATTGAATACGGGAGTCCCACAAGGATCATCCCTATCTGCTACCTTGTTTAATGTGTACATGATTCTGATTTGTCATTTCATAAGCGGATTAGGACTCCTACATTATGTTTACGCAGACGATATCCAAATTTTAATTCCAATAAATTCCAGAATTGAAGAGACTATCAAACTGATAGTTATGTACCTTTCATTGATCAAAAAACTATTGACGAATATGAAATTAATGCTGAATGTAGAAAAAACTGAAATCATTTACCTGGACAGAAGAGCTTGTCATGACAAGTTACCGACCATAACACTCACTGATAATAACATCAACCTCGAAATCAGAAACAACACATGTGATCTAGGAGTCATTATGGACTCCAAACTCAATTTCAAAAAGCACATATCTATTAAGCTAAAAGAAGGCTATTACAAATTACACACACTTAAAAGACTAAAACCACTACTAGACCAAAATAACTTTAGAACTGTACTCCAAGCACTGCTTTTTTCAAATACTGATTACTGTAACGCTCTATTGTTAGGTCTCCCACAATCAACTATTTGTCTGCTACAAGTCCTCCAAAATTCAGCAGCCAGGGTTCTAACTAATACAAAGAAATATGACCATATCACCCCTGTACTCTCTTCCTTACACTGGCTACCAATCAGCTACAGGATTGAATATAAAGTTTATGTATAATACACAAAATAATTTACGGAGAAGCAACAGAATGGTTTAATGCAGCCATCAGACTACAATCACCCCAAAGACAGTTACGGTCCAGTAATAAAGGGCTATTATCGATCCCTTCAATACAATCAGCCCATCTCTCACAAGTCAGAGATAGAAAAATTTCCCTAGCCGGCCCAAAAATCTGGAATACATTACCTGAAAAATTAAGACTCCAGCAGAATTTTAAATCATTCAAGAAGGATGTAAAAACTTGGTTATTTTACAAGGTTTTTACTGGAGAAACTCCATGATTAGATTGAATACCGATGCAGGACAGATGGCGAAATGAAGTTTAAAATGAATTGATTTTATTGTTTTATTTTCTTTTACGATGATTGACATTTTGATGTATAATTTTATTGATTCTATTGTATTTTATGTTTTATTCTGTTATGATAGTATTATTAAGATTGCATTCTGTTCTTATTTCATTTTAACTGTCTTGTTTTAAACTATTTATTTATGTAAACCATTATGATGGTATATTCCGAATGACGGTCTATAAAAACTAATAAATAAATAAATAAATAAGCAAATAAATAAAGGTGCTGCTGCCTTAGTGCATTTTGCACAAACCTGATTAACTGACTGTAGAACACTTGAAAGTCAGTCGCAATTGTATAAGATTAGTTTGGAAAAGAGGAATCACTTGTGCTTTGCTTGCTGGCCTATATTTCCTATACAGGATATGAAAAGTTAGTATATTGCTAAGACAATTTATCACATTTGTATGTATAGCTTATATTAGCTTAGCATCAGAATCAACGGTCTGGCATATTACACAAGGTATAATACACAGCGCTAGCAGTGATAATATTTTAGTTCAAAAACTTTCAAGTGACTATAGCAAAAGCACTGTTACAAAGCAAATATTTTGTGTTCTATGATATATCCAGACAATGGAGGTAATTTCCACATGGCTTCATGCACATAAATGGGCTTTTGAAAATTGCTACCACTTATGCTACTTTTATGCCCATAAATGGTAACTTTCAAACTGGTGGGCAAGCGCACATTGGCATCCAGGGACGCAGCCATTTTATAACTTGCGTGTGCATATGTGCCAGAGTTTAAGTGGGTGCACAAATCCTGCTTCTACTGGTAAACTGGTAATGGCGGGGCATGCGCCGATGCCATTACCAGTTTACCAATTCATCCAACAATTCACCCAGTTAACAGCTAAGTCTTGTCCTCCAACCCCCCCCCCCCCCCCCCCCGGTCTGATAGCTTACATTCCCCCCACCCCCCCACGTACCCCAGACCCTTTAAACCCCTCAGAAATGAATCGATCCTTTTATTTTATGACTTTCATGTCATTCATAGCAGAAGCAAAGTTACGCAGCAGAGGACTGGGGTATGTAAGTATTTTCGCGTGCAACTCTTGGCTAGGCCCCGAAATGGCCACGAGCCCAGACCATACCCTGCCTTTTTTTTTTTTGGAAAGTTTTGAGATGTGTATGCTATGGCGCATGTGTATCTGGGCGCTTTTTAAAATACAGTCGGCGCATGTGAGCCTAACTTATTTGTGCATCCCCTAATTAATGTGCACACCAGGCTTTTAAAATTCACCTTACAATTCCTATGAAAATTCACTCCATAGCTTCTAATTATAGTGGCAAATGAGTAAACCTAGTAGTTACTTTTCAGAGGCTGGGATTGATAATCATTTATTACATAAGTACACCTAACCAGTGCCACAGAAAAAGTTATGGGTAAGTACATTTCATCTATTGTTTAAACAATGGTTACAAATAATATCATTTGAGTGATTGTGTGCTCTTGCTAGGATACTGAAAAAATGGACACTTGCTACGTGACAGGCATTCTTAGCACAAATGTATTAACTTTTTTTTTTCTTCTGTGAGATTCAGATTTCCGAATGGCCAAAGGGAGAAGCCATTCCATGGAGAGAAAAGCCCCCTCTGCCTTAATTTATAAGGACATAAGAAATTGCCATGCTGGGTCAGACCAAGGGTCCATCAAGCCCAGCATCCTGTTTCCAACAGAGGCCAAAACCAGGCCACAAGAACCTGGCAATTACCCAAACACTAAGAAGAACCCATGCTACTAATGCAATTAATAGCAGTGGCTATTCCCTAAGTATAATTGATTAATAGCCATTAATGGACTTCTCCTCCAAGAATTTATCCAAACCTTTTTTGAACCCAGCATGTGCATGGGGCACATTTAAAACTAATTGGAGAAAGTTCTTTTTTACTCAACGCACAATTAAACTCTGGAATTTGTTGCCAGAGAATGTGGTTCGTGCAGTTAGTATAGCTGTGTTTAAAAAAGGATTGGATATGTTCTTGGAGGAGAAGTCCATTACCTGCTATTAAGTTCACTTAGAGAATAGCCACTGCCATTAGCAATGGTTACATGGAATAGACTTAGTGTTTGGGTACTTGCCAGGTTCTTATGGCCTGGATTGGCCACTGTTGGAAACAGGATGCTGGGCTTGATGGACCCTTGGTCTGACCCAGTATGGCATTTTCTTATGTTCTTCTTATGTTCTTAACTGCACTAAACACATCCTCTGGCAACAAATTCCAGAGCTTTATTGTGCGTTGAGTGAAAAAGAATTTTCTCTGATTAGTCTTAAATGTGTTACTTGCTAACTTCATGGAATGCCCCCTAGTCCTTCTATTATTTGAAAGTGTAAATAACCGAGTCACATCTACTCGTTCAAGACCTCTCATGATCTTAAAGACCTCTATCATATCCCCCCTCAGCCGTCTCTTCTCCAAGCTGAACAGCCCTAACCTCTTCAGCCTTTCCTCATAGAGGAGCTGTTCCATCCCCTTTATCATTTTGGTTGCTCTTCTCTGTACCTTCTCCATTGCAACTATATCTTTTTTGAGATGCGGCGACCAGAATTGTACACAGTATTCAAGCTGTGGTCTCACCATGGAGCGATACAGAGGCATTATGACATTTTCCATTCTATTAACCATTCCCTTCCTAATAATTCCTAACATTCTGTTTGCTTTTTTGACTGCTGCAGCACACTGAGCCGACGATTTTAAAGTATTATCCACTATGATGCCTAGATCTTTTTCCTGGGTGGTAGCTCCTAATATGGAACCTAACATCGTGTAACTACAGCAAGGGTTATTTTTCCCTATATGCACTTGTCCACTTGTGCACTTCAATCCATTACTCTAACCCAGGGAAATATTATGATCCTGTACGTCCCTGCTGTGAGGCTGTAAGTGTTCAGTCTAGTTGGGGGTGTACTAGGCTTACAGAGAGTTTCCAGAGACGACTTCTCCTGGAGGGCAAAGAGAGCCACCAAGAATAAGGATGCTTAAGCAGTCAGGAGGCTATTAAAACAACCTGTAAAATGCCACTCCATCTTTCCAGCAGGACCCTCAAATGGGAAGTGGAAGGGACCCAAGCATGTGTACACCTAAGGTGCCAGTGTGCACGGTCTTAAGGGACAAGGGAAGCAGATCCTGAGTTTAGCATGATAGCCACTAACAGAGAGTAACACACTCTATCACAGTAGGCTGGGCACAGACGGAGTCTTATCTGCCCTAAACAAAAAAGAGATCCCCTGTGACCTTGAAGGCTTAGTTCAGAACTCTTAGGAAGAGGTCAGCACATTAGCTCTGAGGAGATGGGAGAAAGGAAACATCTATGCAGCAAGAATAGAAACGGTGACTATATACATAGAATATTTTTTTTTTCTGTTGTACATGCCTGCAAATATTCCACCTCAACAATAAATAGAAACCACAGGGAAAACCTGACTGGTGTGTGGAGTAGAGTGCCTTTGCCCAGAAACGAGTTCATTTCAACAACTATAAGACTTCTTAAACAGGCCTCATATACTCCCCTCTGCCTCCTGGCTACAGGAGTTATCACTTACTGAATGAGAATTATTAGGCCGTGGGAGATTTCAGCAGAGGTGCATGAGACTGATGACTAACGTCAAACATGATAGGAATTTGAGGTGTGCCGTTTGCTGTAAATATAGGAATGCTCATTTTCTATTTTAGGACCCATGTAGAGCATATGATATTTACACGAGAAATATTGTATAGCTGTGCAAAAAGGACAATTCAGCTGAAGCAGTGGTGCGCAATCTTTGCTCAGAGAGTTAGATCTGAAGGAGTCACATTGGAATGTTTGGGATGCAGGGGAGAAGTACAGGGGATCCTTAGATGTGAAGAAGTAAAGGGAAAGCCAGAAATCAATTACAGTTAATGGCATTGTGAAAGGGAAGCAAATTATCCATAGTAGATGTTTCAAAAAGAGCGATATAAGTAATAGTCTCCATTCATATTTATGTTATTCTTTATTCTATTGTATAAATGCGCCATATTAAGGGTCTTGAAGAGCAAATGCATCTTTGGATTCTCATAATCAACGATACTGACCAGCAAGAAAAATGAACAATTAAAATGAATGCACCCCATTCTCTGTATTTGGGGGGGGGGGGAGGGTCTTGTATCTATTTATATAATTTTGCAATGGAAGAAACCTAAACTAGCATTTTAGAAGTCATTGGGAGACAACTAAACAAGCAGGCAAATAAAAAAAAAATCATGTTGAATAGATTCAGATTTCTTCCACAGCTAATTGGCAGCCATTTATTTTGGCTATGTTCATCAGAAACACCTGAATTGACTGAAATGTTTCAGCCACTGTAGGAGAATGAATCAGATTTGCAAGACCACATATAGGCCACATGAAAATTAAGGTCTAGCCCCAAAATATAGTAAATGGATGTCTCATTTACTTATTTTCTCTATGTATTTATTATAAATCAACTGAACTTGCAATATCTCTCTAGAATTCATTAAGAAACAATTATTTTCATGTAGCCAACCGCATGGTTCAGTCACTGCGCTATGCTTCATGTTCAAATCTCCCATCCATAGGGGTCCAGCATGTTGCTTGTCTATGGTGGAGATGAGGCACTTTGGCCCTGGGAGTGAGGGAGAGTAACCTCCTCTGCAGGGGTGGCCTCAAAGACTTTTCCAGCCCTTGATCGCCAATAAGGACCGGATCTATTGCTGGTGATAATCCCAGGGAGGATAAGGGAGAAACAATGGGGGTAAAAGAGTAAGAAAATTGGATTGAACGAATGGAAAACTTACAGACTGCATGTTGTGGCTCTTAAAATAATTTGTCTGTATCCCTCTAGCACATTCAAAAGTGTCACAAATTGTATTCATGCCATATGTTCAGAAGTAATCTTTTACTTAAAAAAAATCTGTGGTGTTTCATACAGCCTTTGTAATGCAAGCATGTTTCACCATATAACAACTGGGTTAGACACAGTCAATAGGCCACATAAGTACATCTGCTCTCCAGGTTATTATTTTACCATATATCAAAAAAAGATAAATAATTCTGATTCTTTTTTTACTGACCCTTCAAACAACAGTATCAAAGAATAGTTTAATTCCGAGAAAACAACAAAGTTAAATAGAGGGTGCCATTTCTTTACAAAAGACATCAGGCCTGATATTTCATGCTGGCTCTAAAAATGGTGGCACCAGGCAAAAATAGTCACATGCAAGAGAGGAATGCATGCTCTAGTACTAAATTAAAGGGAATCATACAATTCAGGTACCAATGCTGACTGGAGGGAGCAGTGCAGATACAATTGCCTTTCCTTTTAGGTTAGACTGATTTTTCATACAAGCAAAGAGTATCCTGTCCCTGAAACCATACATGCAACATCCCTTAATCTTATTAATGAGAAGTAAATGTTTGTTAGGTGCTTCTTATGATTACTTTCGCATAAAGAGCTTCCAAATCCGTGAACTAAGAGCATCTCAATCAACCTTAAAGGTAACAGTATGATACAGGATCCAACACAGAACTTGGACAAAGGGACACGAGCGAAGAACCCACTTTACGTAAAACTTGCAAGGAATCACAAATTAATGATAATCTGAGCGAAAGATGGCCTTGGGACTACAGCAGTGAAAAAAGCCAATTCCTACACAGAGCTAGGAACTTAAAGAAAGAAACTTGACATTTTCTTTCCCTTTTAAAACTTAACCAGTCTTCTATAAGGATTAGTAAATACTGTATTTCCTGGTGTATATGATGCAATTGTTTTCTGGCATTCTCATCACTGTGTCTTATACACCAGTGTGACTAATATGTGGTGCTTTCAGTGTCAGCGTGTCTTTCTCTCTTCTTTCTCTCCTTACCGACGGAGCTTCCGTGCCGCTCGCTCTTCCACGTGGCCTCACCAACAGCCGCTTGCACACCACCCAACCCACTAACATTTGGCGCTCCCCCTATGATGCTTTCCACATGGCCTCACCAACAGCCGCTCGCACACCACACAGCCCACTAAAGTTCGGCGCTCCCCTAGGATGCCTCCCACATACCCCCGGAATGCTTGCACTCACCTGCTACATTTCATCCTCTCACAGTCCATCACCGTGATCACCTGTGTCTTATCTAATGATACGACTTTACTGAATTTTTCATGAAAAGGGGTATTGAGAGAGGGGGTGCGACCCATAGAAGGGTGCGACCTATACACCGGAAAATAAGGTAGTCTGTTCTGGCTGTAAGTATACACACATCTTGTTAAACTTGTTTTCGCAAGTGATTGACAGCCAATTAGCATTCATGTCTGGATTAAGCCCCACCCACTGGTTAAGTTCCACCCAATCAGCATTCACTTCAAGTCGAATCCTGTCCCTTGTTCCACCTTAACCCTACCCCTTTGTCATCATCCAGGTCCAAAACACATCCATAATATCCAGGTCCAAAACACATCCATAATATCCAGGTCCAAAATGTGCCCCATACATAATATCCAGGTCCAAAACACATCCCTTTTTGATGATGTTATGAGGGGCCAAACACCCTTACTGTCTCTTGATGATGATGTAGACCGGAACCAGAAATATGTTTTTCTAGATGGCGGCAGCTGCCTGGGGACAGGAAATGATGCACTGCCAAGATGGTGGCTGTTGTATTGAGGCCAGGAAATGACATCACGGCCGTGCAAGTGCAGTAAAACTAAAACATATTGGTGTAGATTTCAAAAGGTGCATTTGTGCATCCATGTGTATGCGGTTTCTTTGAGCAGCAAAGTTGATTTTGGGGTTCATTTCTGGCATTATATTGGGTTTATGGACACTACAGTAGATAAAAAAAAAATATAATAAAAAATCAAGTAAAAGAACAATTTCTATTTAAGAGTCTTTTGAGATTTATATCACCAGACTCCTTACATTAAGGTCCAACAAACCTAATAACATCAGGCAACCATTATTATTGGGTTCAGTTACTGTGGGATTTGTTTATGATTGCTTAGTATTTTACCAACAGGTGTTTTTTGGCTTTCAGTTTCTGCAGTGGTCTGTGTTGAGGCAGCCATGTTAGATGACATCACAGGCCATGATGTCATCCTGAACATGTTTAGTCAATGTCTCTTTTTTGTTTATGGAGACAGACCATGTGGAGGCAGCCATATTTTACTGAATGGCATCAAACAGAGTATGCTCAGTCAATGGCTCTATTTTATTTATAGAGCTGGACCATCTGAAGATAGCCATGTTTTAATGAATGATACTACCCACTAAGCAAGTGCAGTGTTTTCTAAAAAAAATAAAATAAAATAAACAACTAATTCCTAAGCAGAGAATATCAGCCTTTTTTTGTTTTTTGGGGTTTTTTTTGCAGCACAGAGAAAGTGATAAGTGTTCACTCTCCCCTTCCTGATACTTACTCACTGCATGGGGACAGACCAAAGATTCAAAAGTCCCTTTTTAATTTTAAAATGTGCATTAAAGACAAACCATGATGGATTATATTTTATCAGATGCAGACAGCTTTGAAATAAAAAAAGTAAAAGCAGAAATGTATACTTTTAAACTGTGTATTACCAAAAGGCAAACCATGCTGTATTATTTTTTCATCAAATAAGCAGGCAGGCAATTTGAAGAAACAAAACAAAATGTGTCTTATCAGAAAGTCATAAATTATTTTTATTTTTATACACATTGTGCACAGTTGACAACCTACAGCCTGTATCTCCACCTATCCCTCCTTCCTTTGTTTTTTGTAATGGTGAATGAGAAAATCTATCGTTTTTGAGAGTTGTTGATATTTTACAAGACAGATAACAGAAATACAACCAATTTGTGTACAAATACAGAGCAAAAAGATATTTCGGAAGCAGAGCTTTAGAAAGTAAGGGCCAGATTTTAAAAGCCTTACGCGCATAGGTGGGGTTACGCGTGCCGGGCCTATTTTACAAAGCCCTGGGACGCATATAAGTCCCGGAGCTTTGAAAAGGGCGGGGAGGGAGTGGGGTGGGGCCAGAAGCCTCTGGCACAGTGGCCATTTGCTGCTGTGTTGGAGGATCGCCTGCCGGCGTGCGCAACTTGTGCCTGCCCAGAGGCAGGCACAAGAGGTAAAATAAAGGTCAGGGGGGGGGGGGTTAGGATAGGGCTAGGGAGCGGGTGAAGGCCACAGGCATTTGGCGCGGCAGGGTGCACAATTGTGCACCCCCTTGCACGTGACAACCCGCGATTTTATAACATGCGCACACATGTTGTAAAATCGGGCGTCCATGTGTGTGCGCCAGGTAGTGTGCGCACATGGACGCCCACATGCAATATCTTAAAATCTACCCCTAAATGTATAGCTGTGATGATATATACTAAGATATGACATTCAACTATGTTGGGGTCTAACGTAGTTTGTGATCTATCTAATGTTTGGGTACTTGCCAGGTACTTGTGGCTTGGATTGGCCACTGTTGGAAACAGGATACTGGGCTTGTTAGACCCTTGGTCTGACCCAGTATGGCATGTTCTTATGTTCTTATGACATGATGAGACACAAGGCATGCCGGGAAGGATGTGTTCTGTTGCTAGAGCAATCCCTCTAGCCTTTCTCCATTCTCCACACTTCCCACACACATGCACAGGCAGTTTTTGTTGGTTTTTTTTTTTTTTTTAATGAACTAGCCCCCCTCGGCCACACTTTTCAGTTTTTTAAAATGAGCTGGCATTTGTGGCTTTTGACAGAAAAGCAAAACTTGTAATAAAAAAAACTGATTTTATGAGATATGTCCAAACCTGCCTTTGGGAGGAGTGGAAAAGCAGGGGAATGCTGTTTACACAAATATAGTTATTTTTCAGAAAATAATAATAAATGTCTTAGCATTATATTAAAAGGTAAAAACGATAATTTAGGCAATCCAAGATGTATTTTGTTTTACATAAGAAGCCTTGCCATCTACTGAAAACCATCAGCATTTTTCTGTGTAGTAAAGAATGATA
This sequence comes from Rhinatrema bivittatum, assembly GCF_901001135.1. NCBI lineage: Eukaryota > Metazoa > Chordata > Amphibia > Gymnophiona > Rhinatrematidae > Rhinatrema > Rhinatrema bivittatum. The sequence continues at coordinate 97,561,261 of NC_042616.1, read as the reverse complement.
TAAATAGATGTTTAATATAAAAAAAAAATTATGAACTAAAGATTGTGTCTGTCAGTCTATGTGTACAGTAAGAAGGAGTGGTGATGAATTTGCTATTTGACCTCCATGAATTCAGTGGTCTGTGCTGGACTAAAAGTGTATGCAAAGTCACAACAAAAAATGCAGATGTCAGCAGACAAAATAGTAAGTTTTAAACTTTTATTTTATTTATTTTATTTATTTATCGAGTTTTATATACCGTCATTCAGTTTCACCATTATAAAGGTTTACAAGTTTCCATGGAATAGAGTATGTTAGTGAGTTAGCATAGACATTATGATCAAAACTACAGTTATGGTAATATTAGGTGAGTTGTACATTTTCAAGGTTAGTTATACCTTTTCATATGGTTGTGAGAGGTGGTAAAGATAGATTCACATGGTTCATATATATGAGAGAGATAAGTATATAGATTCACATGGATGAGAGAGGGACATATAGAGGGCTAGTATCAAGGTATATAGTGAGGGGGATGTATGGTTGTCAGTGGGTGTTTTGGTAGGCTTTAGTGAACAGCCAGGTTTTCAGGTCTTTCTTGAAGGTTTTTAAGTTAGGTTGTGTTCTTAGTTCGATTGGAAGAGTGTTCCAAAGTTTGGGGCTTCCGATGGATAGGGCTCTTTCATGAGTTGAGGTTAGTTGCGTGGATCGAATGGGTGGAATTTTTAGGAGGCCCTTGTTGGTTGAGCGGAGGTTTCGTTGTGGTGTATGGAGTTTTATTGCTGTACCTAACCAGTCAGTTTGATTTCCGTGGATTAGTTTGTGTAGTATGGTCAGTATTTTGTAATCTATGCGATTTTTTATTGGGAGCCAGTCTAGGGATATGAGAATTGGAGTGATATGTTCGTGGGTTTTTGTTCCTGTTAGGATTCTGGTTGCAGAGTTCTGTAGGATTTGGAGCAGATGGATGATGGAGAGTGGTAATCCGAATAATAAGGAGTTGCAGTAGTCAAGGTTGGAGAAGAAGAGTAGTTGAGGGACTGTTCTGAAGTCATCTGTGGATAGGAAAGGTTTTAGTCATCTGAGGGTTAGTAATTTGTGGTATCCTTCCTTGATTTTGTTAGTGATGTGGTTCCTGAAGGATAGTTCACTGTTGATGATGACTCCTAAGTTGCGAGCATGTGTGACTGGGGAAATTGTCTTTTGGTTCTCAATTTTGAGTGGTGGTGGGGTAATGTGTTGTTTTTTTCTGTTTAGGATAATTATTTCTGTCTTTTCGATGTTTATTATGAGTTTCAAGTTGGTTAGTAGCTGTTTAATTTCAGCGAGATATGTTGCTGTTTTTTGAAGGTATCTTCCAATGTATTATGGATTGAGATTAATATTTGTATATTGTCTGCATATAGGAAGTGAGTCAGACCAAGACTAGCTAGAAAGTGTCATATTGGGAGGAGGTAAATATTGAAGTGTTGCGGATAGTGCTGATTCTTGGGGAACTCCTGTGTTAAGGTTTATTTTTTTCGAGAGGGTATTGTTGATTATTACCTGGTAGCATCTGTGTGATAGGTAAGATGAGAACCATTGTAGAGTTTTTCCAGTTGCTCCTATTTCGGTCAGATGGTCGAGCAGGATTGTGTGGTTTACTGTATCAAATGCTGCTGATAGATCCAGGAGAACCAGCAGGTAGCTTTGGCCATTGTCAAAACCTCTGAGCATGGTTTCATTTAATGAGAGGAGTAGTGTTTCAGTGCTTAGGTGTTTCCTGAAACCAAATTGCACAGGGTACAGGATGTTGTTCCTTTCTAGGTGGTCGGTGAGCTGGGAGTGTACAATCTTTTCAATGATTTTGGTAATGAATGGTAGGTTGGATATGGGGTAGCAGTATAGTGGGTTGTCCGGGTCTAGGTTGTTCTTTTTTATTATGGGTTTAATTGTTGACTTTAAACATTCAGGGTAGTTTCCTTCTGCGAGGGAAAGGTTGACAATGTTGGTTATAGTTTTGGTTAGTGAGGTTTCGATCATTTTGATTGTTGGCATGGGAATGCTGTTGATTAGGGATGTGCTTCGTTTTTGTATCTCGGGTTGGGCTACGTGTTGGCCAACATGTGGAAAACTTCGTTTTTCATCGGGTCATTTTTTTTTATCTTAGCAATTTTCGCCAAAAAAAAAAAAACACCCAACCCTTAAAATTTAGTTATTTACAACCTCCCCCCACTCTCCGGACCCCCCCCCCCCCAAAAAAAAAAAAACTTGCCTAAAATCCATGGTGGTCGGCCCCTGTCTCATGGAAGGAGCAATGGATGGCCTGCGCCATTTTCTAAGATGGCGCACGGTAGCCCCTGTCACATGGTAAGGGCAAAGGGCTATCAGCTCCATTTTGTTTACTGGCTGCTGATGGCCCGAGAGTGGGAGATCACTCCCGGGACTCCTGCTGAACCACCATGGATTTTAAGCAAGTTTTGGGGGGTCCGGAGGGTGGGGGGTTTGTAAATAACTAAATTGTAAGGGTTGGGTGGGTTTTTGTTTTTTTGTAAATAAAGGTGCCCCTCCCCCCCCCCCCCCACGCTAACCCGAACAATGAATTTTCCCCGAGGTTCGGGGAAAATCCATCTCGAGGTTCGGATCCTCCGACCCATGCCGAATTGGACTATTTCTTTGAAATAGTCCAATTTGGCAAAAACGATTGCACATCTCTACTGTCAATGAGGTGATTTGCTGGATTCGTTTTTTTGATGATTGTTTGGACTTCCAGTGAGGAGGCTGGTTCAAAGTTGGACCAGCTTGTTGTTTGTTTAGATTGCATTTTTATGTTTTGAGTGTTTACATTGAGATTGTTATTGATTAGGCTCTTGATTTTCTCGCTAAAGAAGTCTGCAAATTTGTTGCTATTATTTTAGAAAAATAAAAATACGCTGTTAAGTACCCACTGACTCTTTTTGATATTAAACAGAGGCTGTATTTTTTGTTTAAAATGATGAAAATGACGGCAAAACAGAGATAAAAAGACTGACCACATCCTTTGTCAGAGCATATCAGAAAGAAATGCAATAGAAAAGTTTATCCTGAAATGTAAGTGCTCTTATTTTATTTTTATGGTACACTGTAAAAAATAAAAGCAGGTGACAGAGTTTTAATACATTTGTATGTTTTTATTCTATCACAGTTTAAAAAAAAAAAGTATGCAAATCAAAATTGAGCATATCTATTCCAGTGAGAAAAAATTCCAGGGACCAAAAAAAGCATATATGATTAGCAAGTGGCAGAACACACAAAGACCATACCTATAGCTCTGAGAAACATTTTGTGCAACAAAATGAAAGTGTGCTAAAAGAAAAATAACTCAGAGCTGAAATAAGTGTTTTTTATTTTGGGTCTTACAAAATGTGAAAAAAAGCAGACAGTGCGTGTATCAATATATATATATTTTTAAATTTAGATGTTTGCTTTAACTAGAAAAATGTAGCAGACAGAGGTGGAACAACACCCTGTAAAAACAAAGGAACTTGGAACTCCTAATCAGAGGCCAAAAACAAACTGTGGGGGTCATTTATCAAAATGCGCTAAGGCATTTTTGCATGCGTTAAGGGCATATCGCATGTGAAAAGCCCCATTAACTCATGTGATAGGCCCTTACCGCATGTGAAAATGTGTTTAATGGATGCGATAGCACCATATCATATGGTGTGATGCAAATTTGGAAAATAGGAGGAGTTAAGGGCGGGCTGGGTTTGCCTGTCTGCGAAGAGCTATTGCACAGACTTAATGCTGATTTTAACAACACCTTTTTGGATAGCGTTAAGCTGTGCAATAGCTGCCATGACCGGGTGGTAAGGTTTTATCGCCATGTGTGATGTCTCCTGCAAGGCCTATTTCAGGTGAATTGAAGCTCCCAGAGCATCCAACTAGCTATGTGTGTGTGTGAGAGAGAGAGACACTGGCCATAATGTCATCTCCCTAGATAGGTATTTGTATCCCTATGGTAGGCCCCCCTAGTAACTCGAGGTGAGGCTTTCGTGTAGGGGGTTAGGGGCCCCTTTGACATTCAATGTTAGAGGTACGAACAGAACAGTGGTCCTCTTGTGAACATTTGATGACCCTCGGAGTGAGAAACTCACTCCAAGATGAGATTTGGGCAATGTTCTCTCAACCTAACTTGATGGACTTTCTACCTGGGTAACATCAAGCTAGGTGGAGAGAGCATTGTACAAATCTCATCTTTGGGTGAGTTTCCTCACTCTAAGGGTCATCAAATGTTCACAAGAGACCACTGTTCTGTTCGTACGTCTAACATTGAATGTCAAAGGGGCCCCTAACCCCCTACACTAAAACCTCACCTCAAGTTACTAGGGAGGCCTACCATAGGGATACAAAAACCTATCTAGGGAGATGACATTATGACCAGTCTATCTCTCTCTCTCGGCTGTCTGTGGAAAATACAACAGGTCTGGTTCCTATCACAAAGTCTGATAATGTTATCGCAATTTGCACTAACTTAGCTCTTTGCATAGGTAATTAGCACAAATTGCAATAAACTGTGCCCCTTTTGCAATACTTACCACATTTTGATAAATCTAGGCCTGTGTTTGTAAGCATAGCAACATATATTTTTAAAACATTAACATTTATATATATATGCTTTTTCCTGTTTCACCTCATAGCTGAAGAACTGAGTACATCCAAAAACTTTAATGGCCAATAAAACTGTTATATGAAGCCAAAAGCTAAAAGCCAGCATTGCAAAAGAACTCCTAAGAAAAGAAACTGAAGTGAGTCAGCAGATACAGATATGCACCTAGAGATTGTGCACATTAACATATTTAATCTTTGTTTACAAAGAGCACCCTATGCAGCCATTTTTATCTTTATAATCTTGATATTCATTTGTTTTTCATTTTACCTCATAGCCAGTGAAGCTAGCATGCCCAAAACATCTCAAATTCGTCTGGGACCGTATAGAATGCCTAATAATAAAGCAAGCATTGCAAAACAACACCGAGATGCCATACTCCTAAGAAAAGCAAAAGAAAAGAAGGCAAGTCAACACAGACACATCAGAGAAAGACTGTTTCGAGATTGTAACTGATTTGGATTCAGATTTAGAGATTTTATCAGATGTTTTTGACATTTCTTTGGTAAAATTCAAGCTGGTAAGATATGTAGAGATTATAAAGAGGTGGCACTGGCCTACAGAATGTTTTAATGGTGTGATCTATTCAGACAACTTCATTTTATTAATATGGAGAATATCACCTCATTCAGGGTACATATAGGAAGCTATATGTTTAGATGAGCTTTAGTTGAGATCAGCAGTAGAGACAAGCCTGGCGATTACCAACAAATATGCTTGTTGCTAGGTAGCGATCATCAATCCCTATATTCTACAAGACCACATCCTGGCAATCTGGATGTGAATACTTTCTTAGAAAGGATCAGCAATTTTCTTCAGAGTTACATGAATGCCAAATGCATGTCCTCATGTCAGTAATAAGAAATTGGGGTTGGGTGGACGTAGAGTTTTCAGAACTATTCTGTCTAGCAGTGTCATCAATAAAAAAAGACATTTAGTAGATTGGAATAATCGGAGTAATAACTTGTATTTTGCAGGAAGTCGGCGCATGGCCATCTTTGTCTACAGAAAAGCTCAGGGACATAGAACTATTAGAGATGGATAGAAAATTGTAAATTGTATTGGGATGGTCAGAATAGAAAAAGATTATGTTGAGTGATGATGCTTTGGAGTACTTCCTGGGTGTCCACATATGAGTCATCCATTTCTCTGAGAAAGGGACCTGGGGCACTTATAAAACAAGGGCCTCCCTGGTAGTCCCCAAAACTGTGCTTCATTTACTCTACATCATTACTATGGTATTTTAGAAATCAAATATTTCTTAGGGACACAAAATGTTTGCTAGACATTGTACAGTCACAATCATAATTGTAAGCTGCGGTGCCATCTTTCCCCTGTATTCATCAAAATGTAATCATTTTCACATGGCTAGCGCCCACCTGTGATAAGGAAAAGGGGCATAGCTATGAAAATTTTAGAATTACCACACCATGCACTCCTATGATAATTATAGAATTACCACACCATGCACTATCTTCACATAGGTAGTTTATCACAATTTGTGTGGCATTTCTGAGAGAGAGCGAGCCTCTTTATAAGGCTTTCATATTAGTCAACTCACAATTTCAAGGGGTATGATGGGTATTTTATAATAAGCCAGTTGCTAAAAAAAAAAAAAAAAAGATGGAGACAGATTTGCTAGACCAAGGTGATAAACCTTTACAAACATGGTCAAAATCCTCGGCATTTGATTTACAGATTCCTTAAATTTCCTGTCCATGAACCTGAGCAAGCCCCCACAAGCCATGGGTTTTCAAAGTAGTAATGGTTATTTCCTCCATTTTTTTTTTATATCAAGGAAAATGAAGATTACGTGGGCAAGATGCCTGAGGAAATATAGTACGGTGTTGAGAGCATGATGCCCAATGAGAAACAGGCTTTTACACGATGGTATAGTGAGAAAAAAGTTAAAACATTTGACTTACAAAACTAAGTCTGTGTCCTGTACAGAGATGAGATCTTGAAAATGACAGAGAGAGAGAGGTGGCCATAGAAGAAGAAGAAATACTAGGGGGAAATCCAAACATCAAAAAAAAGGTATACAGACCCCCTTCCAAAACATAACTGGCATTAAAGTGCATGGTCACATACAGGTTTATGTTTTTAAAATCCACAACGATAGCACTACCCCGCCAGATAATTATCACTGGCAGACCAAGAGATATTTGATCCTCACCATCCGATGGCCAATGTTTACCATGGGCAAGGAGAAAATATAAATCAGACACGCTCTCTAGGGTGGCGAATATCAGGTGGGCCCTAGTTTCTCATTGGCTACCCTTGCATCAATGGCGTGCACACCGTTTTTGAAAATAACAGGTGCTTTTATCATGGCTGTACCAATTGTTATAAGGAAGAAGCACAGAACCCTGTATCAGCCACCACCCTTTGGGTTTCTGAACTACAAAACACAAATCAAGGCAAATTTCATAAAGATAGAAGGATATAAGGTCATAAGCATCTGGGAACACAAATGGAACAGGATGATAACAATAGAGCGCATCTGTTCGGCCTTCCTGGTCGAAGTCCCATTGCTGGAGCCTCTGATGCTTCGAGACGCTCTTTTTGTGGAAGAAAAAAACCCTGTATGCCTGTACTATGAAGCAAAATCAGGGGAGAAAATACACTATTAGGATTTTACCAGACAATATCTTTTTGTCAATAAAACAAAACTATATCTGATAGTCTACACCTGAATCATTTATGATCAATTCTGGCCCCTCTTAGATTATTTTGGAATTATTAAGGCCAAAGTGTTACTGTTTAAAACTCATGGAAAGCTTATGTTCCTTCTATGCCATACCAGCACCAAAACCCTTCAGCGGAAAAAGTGCCCCCATATGGATGAGAAAAGGGCTCTGAGGAAGACTTGATGTACTGTAGAGATAGACTAAGCCATCGCAAAGGGATATATAGTCGCTAAAATCTTTGAAATCTGGCACTTTGAACAAAAAACTGACCATCCCTTTCCAGAGTACGTAAACATTCACCTGTGTCAAAAGCAGGAGGCATCAGGTTTTCACACTGGTGTGGTGATGCAAAAAACCAAAATCAGTACATGGCAGATTTCTACGAAAAAGAAGGCATGCTTTTGTATGCATGGACTAGACGAGAGTGAACCCCACTAAATATCAAGTCACCAAGCTGTTTTTAAATTTGTTGTGGGAAAAATCTGATTAAAAACCAAACCTGCTCACTACAAGCATTGTAAGAGATCCAGATGAGTGCAATACATACTTGTGTTCCCCAAGTACAAGGTGTTATCGTATGATATTATCATTGATGACGACATGTACGTGACCTGGAGGCATTCCAAAAAAACAGGAAATGTTGCTGAGTACTGTAAGCCAGAAGCTTAAGATATTGTTCTTGCTCTGACTAGAAAAGGTGAATTAAATTGCAAAGGGGAGATCCCCTGTTCACTCTCTGTCTGAAGTAAGGAAAAATGCCAGGGAAAAGCAGTAAAGGCAAATGGTGACGTGTGAATTACTTGACAGTACCTTTGTTGGTTGAGACAGAGAGGGGCCAATGCAAATTATTTCCTTTGAAGTCTACAGAAGTCCTTCTCACCTATGCAAATGTTAAATTACCCTCTGGCTCCACTATAAGGGGGAGGGTGCCATGGCTGGAAGCCAGTGGTATTATCCCCTGAACTACAGTGGCACCAAGTGGGCCTGGCTACAATTGCTAGGATTAAATGGATATTTCTGCAGGAGAAATATTTTGAGTTAAATGGACCTATGGTAGTTCTTAGAATCAGAACTTGGGGTGTAATCCTGGTCCACAGCCAATGAGGAGCAGGGGATCGATTGCTAATTAACTTTTTTAATGAGGTATAAAAGAAAGTTTGTCTTTTGAGTACAGTCAGACAGGCAGAGCAAGGAAAAGACTGAAGGACATAGCAATGAGGTGAAGTTCCAACACATCACATGGCTGTTATCACAAAGGAAAGAGCAGTTGCAGATAGAAGGGAGTGTTCCTCATAGCCATAGTCTGTAGAATAGTAATTATATAGCAGTGCCAAGAAAGCAGTGGTTTGTTATTTTGTAGTGAGGGAAAAGAGTGTGAGTTTCAAGTATTTTCTGAGCTTTTGTTTCATTTATAGCTAGAAGGATAGTATTTAGAATAAGATCCACATACATTCAGTATCAGGCTGACTTAGGTGCAAGGAAATTCAGAAGATTTGTCACAATTTTATATAAAGTAGAGAGGGAATTTATATATATATATATTTTTTTGTGAGACCTGGGTTTTCCAATCTCTTGAAGCAAGTGGACCCTGCAGCAGAACTTGACACAGGATCTGGGTTTTATGTTCCCACTTATTGCTCTATTCTCTGCTCCAGCTTCTCCTCCCCATCCCTGGGAGACCCTTTAGTGCTGTGGGTGCATTACATGATTCTGTCCCTAAACACACAACTGAGAGTTGGAGTTATTTTTATGGCCCCTCCCATGATAGGGGAGAGGTTTACAGTAACACCAACATCTTCATAGTCTTTTACCATGGCTTACACTCTCTTAGAGCTGTACCCAGTGACATAGCAAGGTTCTCTGAAGCCCAGGAGCCAATACATTTGTGTTGCCTCCCCCACACCCCCCTCCTCCCACCACCATCCTCCTTGTAGAAATGCTTAAGGTCACAGAAACAGCAAACGTCTCAAATAACACCCTCTTCTCGCTTTATAACCTGCATGCCGCTGAAAAATAATACAAAAAGAGGAATCTAGGCACCCCTTATGGCACGGCGACCAGGGCCTTTGGACTCCCCCTCCCCTGGCAAGGCCTCTGGCAGTGCCAGCTGCGAAATGGCTTGCAAAAGCATTGCCTGAACCACAACTCAGGCTCCATGATTTTCGTCATGGAAAGACCGAATGGAATCCCCCTTGAGTGATTATTTAAGGAAGCTGATGAGCGAAATCCCCGCAGATGAGTACATTATGGAGTTTGTATCAGTGATGGACCAAATCCTATGGCTACAGGATGTCAAATGGGGAGACCCTTATATGAAAGTAAAGGAGATTGGTCTTTTAAAAGTTCTGAATTTAGAGTAATTTTCACAGTTTAAAAGAACTGGTGTTGACCTATTAGCTGGAGGTCTCTGAAGAGCAGCGACAAAAAATAACTATATGGCAAAAGGCATCACAAAGAACAAAGCTGAGTGGCAGATAGAGACCCAGGAACTCCAGAAAATCCAAAGATTTGATTACGATATAAGGGTGTTCTGCCAGGGTTTCTGTACACTCCCTGCTGGATACTGAGGCTGTGGAGATACACTGGCCTATATTCTAGCAGGGCATTTTAATTCCACCCTGCTCGACGATATCAGGTGATGTTATAGCTGCTGGCATCCTTTGTATAATGAAATGTTATCTAAATACTCTTGTATTACCCTTTATGGATTCTTTACCTTAAACTTTTAATGGTGATCATCTGTTTCCAACCAATAAAGTAAATATTGTTATTGTAGACGATTTGATGGACTCTGCTTGTAAACAAGATGAAATTGAAAAAAGCCTTTACCAAGAACATGCACCATAAAAACATATTTATAAGTTTTATATATATTGTATTATATATATAGTCCAGAACATTTCCTGTCAGGGCAAAGCAAGCCAAATTATCGCTTTAAACACTAAATATATGGAATTCTTTAAGAATCCTAGAGATAAATTACAAGGGGTCAATATTCAAAGCCATTTAGATGGATATTTCACAAGTTGTCCATCTAAATGGCTTGGTTTGAATAGTTCCCTTGCAGCCTATTCCTTCCAGCACATCTGCTTAGAGACATCAGAAGCCATGGGTCCGGGTCACACTATGCCACTACTGCAATCTAGACTGGAAAAAAGAGGACATTAAGGTACTGGCAGGGTGGGAGGGTATAGGTTTTGGTTGGGGGAAGTAGGGAAGAGAAGGGGCCCATGGAAAATATCAATATTTGGATCATTTGATGAGACCTTGAACCAGGGGGGGGCTATAAGGGAAGGGGTGAAATTGGGATGGCCACAGCACAGGTTTCTAAACAAAAGGAAGGGCTGCTTTTTTTTTTTTTTTTGCAGCGGGGGGAGATGCTGCAGGTTTGGCCCATCAGAGCTGAGCATTGGATCTTGAGTGGGAGATGTTAGGGGAAGTAGGCCTGGGATCTTTATATATATATATATATATATATTTTATTTTTTTTAAAGATTTACTACTCTTAATCGGCTATATTCTTTTTGAATATAGCTGGTTAAGACTAAAGTTATCCATCCAATTGCAGAGGTAGATCTTCAAAAAATACACGCGCGCGAACAAAAGTACACCAGATTTTATAAGATACACATGTAGTCGCGCGTATCTTATAAAATCCGGGGTCGGTGCGCACAAGGCTGCGCAAAATCGGCAGCCTGCGTGCGCCGAGCCGCACAGCCTGCCTCCGTTCCCTCCGAGGCTGCTCCGAAATCGGAGCAGCCTCGGAGGGAACTTTCCTTCCGCGTCCCTCCACCTTCCCCTCCCTTCCCCTATATACCCCACTCCCCAGCCCTACCTAAATCCCGCCCCCCTACCTTTGTTGGGCAAGTTACGCCTGCTTCAAGCAGGCGTAACTTGCGCGTGCTGCCCCGGCATAGGCCGCAGTGCCGGGGGACTCGGGACCGCCCTCCCGGCCCACCCCCGAACCATTGCCACGCCCCCGGACCTGCCCCGGACCGCCCCCGGACACGCCCCCTCCCGCCCCTTTTAGGAAGCCCCGGGACTTGCGCACGCCGGCAGCCTATGCAAAATAGGCTGCCGGCGCACGCGCGCAGGGGTTTTAAAATCTACCCCATAGTGAATAACTTTATAACCGGTTATATTCAAAATCTGCCCATTTAGATTGAAAGTCATCTGGCTACAGTTAACTGAATAACTAATCAGCGATATTCAGTGGGACATTTACCCCATTGAATATCCCTAATTTTAGCAGGATAACTTATCTGTTCAATGACTTACTAAATATGGCCCCCCCCCCCCCCCCCAATAACTATGCTAGCTGGACAGATGTACCCCATTAACTCACAATTTCTTCTCAAAGTCTTTGAGGATGCCACTAGAAAACCATATGGTTACCTCTTAGTGCATTTCAATGCACTGATGCCAGAGATATATAAACTTTACTGAAGATAGATATCTTTCCTCCCACCAGGCCCATTGTACACTGCGAAAAAAACAGTCTCCCTATTAAAAGACGTGACCACTTACCTGACCCCCAGAAATACACACAGGCGTGACACAGACAGCATATCTAACCACCTGAAGAGAAAATGGTCTCTTTTGAAACTTAGATCAGGCCTCACAGTGGCAAAGAAAGGCCATTCTAAGCGTGGCTTGAGATGATTTTGTCGCTGCTGTCGCCAAAATCACTCTTAACACTCTGAAAGGCAACATACCTTTGTCACAACATCAGATATGCATAAATAGTCTGGATGAGAAAAAAGCATCACTTAAAAGAAAGAAGAAGCTGGAGAGTTAGTCGGGGGCAGGGGGGTAATCAGTTAAGTTTTGCCTTACTGTTTACTATGGGTCTTCACAGTAATGCAGTACACTGAAAAAATATACTTGGACCCTAATCAACAACTCGATTGTTTGAGAACCCCTGCAAAAAAATTTTTAGAAATAAGACTGTGCACAGACAGACTAGATGAAGAAATGAAAGGTATCCTTCGAAGTTCCAGTGCAGATATGATTATTCTGCCATTCTCCAGCGTTACCTTTCATTTAACAGATAAGGAGAAATAGAAATGGAAAGCATAAACATGTATCTACCTGAACAAAATGATATGGCGACTGCTTCAGTAGAAAATATCAGACCTCTGGAGCCTGTTCTTGAAGAAGTGCTAAAAGGTATCAGCTCGTGCCATAGGAAAATGCAGAAGTGTTGCTTAAATAAACTGTTGCAGAACAAGGAAGTGGCATTCTGGCAGGTTAACTGGACTTTTCCGAACAAGGGAAACCCAATCGGTGGTTCTCGACCTGGTTAACAGGGTTACTCAGACCCAAGCCTTTTTGCAACAGAGAATACCCAAAGCTTGGGAACACTTAATGCAAAGCCTGGCAGAACTCAGTTTGACTACCACAGTGATGGGTAGCATGAGCGACAGGGACCTGCTGTCGTGCCTGAAACAGAAACCCTCATGGACCGCTGATGCAATGTTCACAAAACCCATAAAAGCCAAAAACGCTTCCTTAAAAAAAACATAAATTGATTCACAGATACCAATGGGTGAATGTATGATACCGATGTTAAAAAAAAAAAAAAAAGAAAAGAAAAAGATTATGAGCCTTTGATTCATTTACAAGGTTATTTTATTGACACACTTATAGGAAACACAAATCTAAAGGTTCTGAAACATGCATTGACGAAGTCTATACATACAGCGCATCGTTTGCTTTTTTTTTTTTCTTTTCCTTTTTAACAAAACTTGGCACCATTTCATTATTTTTCATTAGATATTTGGAATGTAATTTAATATATTTTAAAAGATGCATTTACAGAGGTAACTGCAGGCTGTGGAGAGAGGGTGTTGCAGCTGTCTGCGGTGGTATGAAATAGACATGCAGTATTTATTTTAAAAGTCTATGATGTTGCTAGGAATCCATAAATTGGCCAGAGGTTGTCCGTAAAAATAAAAAAAACTCCCCAGTTCCATCCTCTGTCAAGTAAATACTTAACCAGTTATCGCTGGGAAGGTCATGGGGGTAGTATTCACCACTAATCCTGCAGGTCACTGCAATAATTATACATCAGGTAACCAGTCGCAGGGAAGAACATTTGAAAACTATTCCACGGCTCACAAGTCTTCTCTTCAACGCATGATAGATCTGCACGGTGCACATGTTCACAGGTAGGTAAACAGGATGCTCTATATGTGATTGATTTCTATCATGTTGTCAAACATTGAATACAATAATATACGTAGTATGAAGCACCTCTTTGGCAAATCGGATTTCAACCCTAAGATTGGCCATTTTAATCAGGGAGTTGTGGTCTGTGAACTCCTGATCAGGTAATAGGTTAAAAGCCAGCAGGGTATAACCTTGGGAAAACTCATGACAATTGATCATCAAAATACTGGCTTTCAGATGTTTCCCAGTGGGCCTGTACCAGCTGCATGCACTCTCATACAACTTCCAAAAGTGAAGGCTGATTGGCTGAGTCAAGTGTCAATCACCTGTAAAAAAAAAAAAAAAAAAAAGCCAGATGTGACAAGAAGTGTACACTCTTACTACTGCTATATATATTATACAGATGCCTTTGAATTCTATCACAGTACCCAAGATAGCTAAAGGTAGCCACACAGTTTACACTTTCCCTTGCCTTCTGAAATATAATTGCATGCAGGTCACTTAACAAAAACAAACTTACAGCTTACTCCTAGGCTTTCCTTGAACAGTAATGCTGTTTAGAAGAGGTGTATATTATTACCAGCATTCAGAGGTTTATCTGTTACTTTGTCATACTAAGCTGATGAACAACCAGACTAAAATGTAATACATACACACACACCCCAGATCACCTACCACCTCACACACACACACACACACACACACATACACATTTTTTCTCAAATAAGACTATGAATTTTCTTGGCTGACTTAAATCTATCTTTCAGATTCCAAAACAGAAGCAAGACTAGACTAAAGGAATTTTTTTAAGCCCATACAAAATACAGGAACAAAAAATTCAACACAATCTTAAAACAGATTTAAACAAAGAAATATTTATTTTATTACATTACATACTAAAATCAAATTAACTTACATGTGTTTTCTTTTATCTTACACAAAAATAACCTATTTCTGTATATATTTTAAGAACATAAGAACTTGCCAAGGGTCCATCAAGCCCAGCATCCTGTTTCCAACAGCGGCCAATCCAGGCCATAAGAACCTGGCAAGTACCCAAAAACTAAGTCTATTCCATGCTACTGTTTCTAGTAATAGCAGTGGCTATTTTCTAAGTCAACTTAATTAATAGCAGGCAATGGACCTCTCCTCCAAGAACTTATCCATTCCCTTTTTAAACACAGCTATACTAACTGCACTAACCACATCCTCTGGCAACAAATTCCAGAGTTTAATTGTGCATTGAGTGAAAAAGAACTTTCTCCGATTAGTCTTAAATGTGCCATATGCTAACTTCATGGAGTGCCCCTAGTCTTTCCATTATCTGAAAGAGTAAATAACCGATTCACATCTACCCATTCTAGACCTCTCATGATTTTAAACACCTCTATCATATCCCCCCTCAGCCATCTCTTCTCCAAGCTGAAAAGTCCTAACCTCTTTAGCCTTTCCTCATAGGGGAGCTGTTCCATTTCCCTTATCATTTTGGTTGCCCTTCTCTGTACCTTCTCCAGTGCAATTATATCTTTTTTGAGATGCAGCAACCAGAATTGTACACAGTATTCAAGGTGCGGTCTCACCATGGAGCGATACAGAGGCATTATGACATTTTCCGTTTTATTCACCATTCTCTTTCTAATAATTCCCAACATTCTGCTTGCTTTTTTGACTCCCGCAGCACACTGAACCGACGATTTCAATGTATTATCCACTATGACGCCTAGATCTCTTTCTTGGGTGGTAGCACCTAATATGGAACCTAACATTATGTAACTACAGCATGGGTTATTTTTCCCTATGTGCATCACCTTGCACTTATCCACATTAAATTTCATCTGCCATTTCGATGTCCAATTTTCCAGTCTCACAAGGTCTTCCTGCAATTTATCACAACCTGCTTGTGATTTAACTACTCTGAACAATTTTGTATCATCTGCAAATTTGATTACCTCACTCGTCGTATTTCTTTCCAGATCATTTATAAATATATTGAAAAGTAAGGGTCCCAATACAGATCCCTGAGGCACTCCACTGCCCACTCCCTTCCACTCAGAAAATTGTCCATTTAATCCTACTCTCTGTTTCCTGTCTTTTAGCCAGTTTGCAATCCACGAAAGGACATCGCCACCTATCCCATGACTTTTTACTTTTCCTACAAGCCTCTCATGAGGAACTTTGTCAAACACCTTCTGAAAATCCAAGTACACTACATCTACAGGTTCACCTTTATCCACATGTTTATTAACTCCTTCAAAAAAGTGAAGCAGATTTGTGAGGCAAGGCTTGCCTTGGGTAAAGCCATGCTGACTTTGTTCCATTAAACCATGTCTTTCTATATGTTCTGTGATTTTGATGTTTAGAAAACTTTCCACTATTTTTCTTGGCACTGAAGTCAAGCTAACCAGTCTGCAGTTTCCCGGATCACCCCTGGAGCCCTTTTTAAATATTGGGGTTACATTAGCTATTAGCTATCCTCCAGTCTTCAGATGCAATGGATGATTTTAATGATAGGTTACACATTTTTACTAAAAGGTCTGAAATTTCATTTTTTAGTTCCTTCAGAACCCTGGGGTATATACCATCCGGTCCAGGAGATTTACTACTCTAGAGTTTGTCACTCAGGCCTACCACAGCTTCTAGGTTCACCGTGATTTGGTTCAGTCCATCTGAATCATTACCCATGAAAACCTTCCCCTGTACGGGTACCTCCCCAACATCCTCTTCAGTAAACACCAAAGCAAAGAAATCATTTATTCTTTTCACGATGGCCTTATCTTCTCCAAGTGCCCCTTTAACCCCTCGATCATCTAACGGTCCAACTGACTCCCTCACAGGCTTTCTGCTTCAGATATTTTTTTTTAAGTTTTTACTGTGAGTTTTTGCCTTTACGGCCAACTTCTTTTCAAATTCTCTCTTAACTTGTCTTATCAATGTCTTACATTTAACTTGCCAATGCTTATGCATTATCCTATTTTCTTCTGTTGAATCCTTCTTCCAATTTTTGAATGAAGATCTTTTGGCTAAAATAGCTTCTTTCATCTCCCCTTTTAACCATGCCGGTAATCGTTTTGCCTTCTTTCCACCTTTTTTTAATGTGTGGAATACATTTGTACTGTGCTTCTAGGATGGTATTTTTTTAACAATGACCACGCCTCTTGCACACTTTTTACCTTTGTAGCTGCTTTCAGTTTTTTTCTAAAAATTTTTCTCATTTTATCAAAGTTTCCCTTTTGAAAGTTTAGCACGAGAGCCGTGGATTTGCTTACTGTCCATCTTTCAGTCATTAATTCAAATTTGATCATTTTGGGGTAGATTTTCAAAGGGTTACGCGCGTAAGATACGTGCGTAACCCCCCAAAACCTACCCCTGCACGTGCCGAGCCTATTTTGCATAGGCTCAGCGGCGCGCACAAGCCCCGGGACGCGCGTATGTCCCGGGGCTTCAAAAAATGGGCGGGGCCATGGGGGTGGCGGCAGTCCGGGGGCGTGTCCGGGGCATGGTGGCAGTCTGGAGGCATGGTCAAGTGCCTCAGCACAGTGGCCTGTGTCGGGGCCTGGCACGCCGGCAGAAAGCTGGCGCGCACAAGTTACGCCAGCAGGCAGGCATAACTCTACAAAACAAGGTAGGGGGGGATTTAGGTAGGGCTGGGGGGTGGGTTAGATAGGGGAAGGGAGGGAAAGGTGGGGAGGACCAAAAAAAAGTTCCCTCCAAGGCCGCTCCGATTTTGAAGCGGCCTTGGAGGGAACGGGGAAAGCCATCGGGCCTCCCCTAGGGCTTGGTGCGCACAAGGTGCACAAGTGTGCAGCCCCTTGCGCGCGCTGACCCCGGATTTTATAACATGCGCACGGCAGCGCGTGCATGTTATAAAATCGGGTGTACATTTGTGCGTGCCGGGTAGCACGCACAAATGTACCCCACGCGCGCAAAATTTAAAATCAGCCCCATTATGATCACTATTGCCAAGCGGCCCCACCACTGTTACCTCTCTCACCAAATCCTGTGCTCCACTGAGAATTAGATCTAAAATTTCTCTCTCTCTTGTCGGTTCCTGAACTAATTGCTCCATAAAAATGTCATTTATTCCATCCAGGAACTTTATATCTCTAGCATGTACCGATGATACTTTTACCCAGTCAATATTGGGGTAATTGAAATCTCCCATTATTACCGCACTACTAATTTGGTTAGCTTCCTTAATTTCTCTTAGCATTTCACTGTCCGTCTCACCATCTTGGCTAGGTGGATGGTAGTATACTCCTATCACTATAGTCTTCCCCGACACACAAGGGATTTCTACCCATAAAGATTCAACTTTGCATTTAGTCTCATGCAGGATCTTTATCCTGTTGGACTCTATGCCATCCCGGACATAAAGCACCACACCGCCTCCCGGGAGCTCCTCTCTGTCATTGTGATATAATTTGTACCCCAGTATAGCACTGTCCCATTGGTTATCCTCCTTTCACCATGTCTCTGAGATGCCAATTAAGTCTATGTCATCATTCACTGCTATGCACTCTAATTCTCCCATCTTACTTCTTAGACTTCTGGCATTAGCATACAAACATTTCAAAGTGTGTTTTTTTGTTGGTATTTTCATTCTGTTTTTTAATTGATAGTATTTTCAACTAATTGGGTGGTGGTCTGCATCATTTTTCCCTGCCAGTATTCTTTTTTTTTTTTTTTATAACTGTCAGCTTTCTATTCCCTGAGACGCACTTGCCTTGATAAACCTCTTAATTCGCAGGCCGAAGCAATAATCTGAGCATTAAGAAAATGTGTGCACGTTTTCAGCATACATTTTTAACGCTCAGATTAAATTTATTTTTTTTTTAACTTCCATTGCAGTATGCTAATGCTATGCAAAAGCATCAGGAGTTAAAAAGCATACAAAAACTGTAAAATGTGCATTTGGCTGAATGCACATTTTAACTCGTAAAGAGGGGGAGGGGGGGAGGCACCCCTGACAAGCAATAAGTGACAGCAGCCGGCACCACTTTGCTGTATAAATATTGATTTATCCAGTTATTTGCCTGTGGGTAGCCACTGCTAGATACATGGACAAGTCAGTACTTATCTGACTATCTGGGAGTGGATGACCGCTACTTAGCTGTGCAAGTATTTATCAGGCTAAGTAGTTGTGAACCTTACCAGATAGCCGGATAAGTACCGGCTTATCCAGGTAAGAGGTGGCAGCCGCTACTTACCTGGATAAGCCAGTACTTATCCATGGACATTTTATAACTTTTTAAAAACTGGAGACTTAACTGGAGACTTAACTCCAGATTTGACTCAAAAATTAAGTTTCCAGTGCTAAGAAAGATGCACCGGCCAAATGCAGTCTCCGTGCATCGGAGAGTACTGCTTTGGCTTAATGCCCTCATTTGCACAGGATTTCCTTGCGAGGACACTAGATAGTAGCCCCATTTAAGAACAAACACATTTTATGTGCATAAAAACTCCTTGCTGTATCAGCAGTAAAAGTTCTGCACACAGGAAATGTGTGTTCAAGTGCAGGCAAAAAGGTGCATTCAGCTGAACGCATCTTTCTAACTTTCTAATCAGTTATGCCTCTTTATCCGTCATTACCACATTGCCTTGCCATCTTTTGAATATTCTAATGAAGGCACAGAGCAAGTTTGCATTTTCTCTACTTCATTTGTGTTTGATGCAAAATTAAATTTATTTATTTATTTATTTAATGTTTTTGTTATACCGAGTTTCATGACAGGCATCACATCAACCCGGTTTACAATTAACAAAGTGTGAAAGCATAACGTAGCGTAATAAACAATATTCTCAATAAGAACCTTGAACTTTTAAATACAGGGAATCAGAAAAGGATGTGAGAAAGTTACAATAAAACGGGGAAAAATTAACTTGGAACTGGAAGAGGGGAGAGAAAGAACAGAGCAATATTTACATTTCAGACAATTAATGTAATTACATTTCAGACAATTAATGTAATAGAGTAGCAAGATGAGTAAATAAGACTATGCGAATAAATGTGGCGGTACATCACTATGAAACGGAACATAAGTAACCGGATGGCTAAATATGCCACAGAATATGAATAAATATGACACAGTATATGGATCCAATTGTGCTGTTGCGTGAAGGTTTTATTCAGGGCTTGGAAATGCTTTTTTGAAAAGCCAAGTTTTTAGTCTTTTCCTAAATGTTAGCGAGCATGGCTCCTGTATCAAATCTGGTGGGATAGAGTTCCAGAGGGCTGGACCTGCTGAAGAGAAGGCTCTGAGACTCAAGGATTTATGTTGGAAGGTTTTGCATTTTAAAGTGGAAGGTTTTGCATTTTAAAGTTGGAAGGTTTTAAATGCATTTTAAAGTGTTGCACCAAGGCTTGGTATATTAGATTCAAAGTGCTTATTTGTTTAATAGCCAGTAAATGAAGGTCACGGTTAGGCTGTTCTAATATCAGTGTTGCTCCAGCTTTGACTGGGCCTCAAAAGTGAGTTGTGGGACGTTTACAAGAAGATTCCTAGATAAAACTTCATTGGGAAAACCAAGACTTCCATCCAGCTAATTAACATTTTCTAAGCTGAAAACAAATTGATGTTTCTATGATTGAAGTACCCTCTGGACCTCCAAGGAACAACAGTTTTTTTGGGGGGTTTTTTCGCAAAATAATTTTTGTGCAAACAAATATCGAACAAAAACAGCTGAAACATACACACCCGAAGATCAACTCCATAGACAAATTAAATGCACATGAGCAGCCCCAGAACAAACATAGTAGAATCCAAAAACTGGTTACACTTTATCCCTTTTCCTAGAGAACTCCAGAATTAATCAGTGGCGTAGCCAGAAATGAATTTCTGAGGGAGCCTAAGGATAACATGGGTGGTCAATTGACATACAAGTCTAGGCCCTACTATTTGTACTCTTATCAATAAATAATGCCTTAGCATCTGACAATGGATTTCTAAGTAGTTTCGTCATGAGTGATGCTTTAAAATATTTTAATTCTATTATTCCAAGCACTTACCAGCATTAAATATACATTAATACTCTATATTAATTTATTTTATATTTAGTGCAATTTATAAATACACATAATATAAAAAGTAACAGAAGTTTAACAGAAACATCAGATCCAATTATGTAATAAAACAAATATAAATGTATTTTTTTATGAATCCTCTTTCCAAAAATTCAGAGACTATCATAACTACAATAAAACAGCAATAATCATAATAATCATCATAAGAACTTAAGATTTGCAACAGGTGCAGGACAGAATTAGAACATGCAAAAAGTATATATATATTCAAATGCTGGTGCCACCTCAGAGACAGCAAAACAAATTCCCTCCAATGCCAAACACTCGTCAAATAGGACAAATCCCTACAAAATAAAACACTTAGAACCTTCCCATGCCATACCATTAACAGGAATAACTCTCAGGACTCAAACAGCAGCAACCTTATCTTAAAAAAAAGCAGCAAAAGCAAACATTACACCAAGCCCTAGAACACTTATATACTATGTAGTGGGTATGCTGAACAAGCCGAAATGTTACAAATCCATACTGAGAAACTGAGGCTGGGTCGGCCTCTTCGGAAATGACGCCAAAGTGTCAACATGCAAGATGGCGGCCCATCACAGGCAGAATGCGGCGGGGCGCAGGAAGGTGCAGGTAAATGCCGGCGCCGTTAAGGTTGCCGTACATGGTAGGGAGCGACTACCCTTTGCTCTGGTGTGGATGTAGTGATAGAGGGAGAGGGGGAAGATGTCGCGAGTGGGCGGGGTGCACTGGACAGCGAGAGGAGATGGTGCCTGTACTTCGGAGCCTGGGCTGGAGCGTTGTTCCTGGCTCACTGTATATGTCTAAGGAGAGATTGTAGGATTTCTGAGGTAGGCTTTGAGTTGGAAACTCTCCCGACTGATGCCACCTTCTATCTCAGCTTTGGCAGACCCTCTCACCTCCACGCAATTATCGAATGTATTTGTATTCTCCTGTTGTCCTGCTGCCGCTTCCCCCCACCTGAAATACAACTAATGAATTAGAAATCAAATCCGGAGGCCGATGCCATGAAACTGTCAAAAATTGTTTTAGCGTGTAATTTGCAAAAAATTTAACGTATTGGGAAAAGTAGTAGTTAACATGCTAAGCAATATATTTTAGTCGGTTCACGCTAAAGCATGTCTAAGATAGGAGACTGCATGTTATCCTAAAAAAATGTATTGTGCAGAGTTCTTGCCTCAGGAAATCCCCCTTGATAATTATCCCGAATTGAACAGGCCAACAAGTGAGGGGAATTTCCTCCGCTAGGTGGATACAAACCAGTCCCTTCCCATACCAGGCCCTGCCAAAGCAACAGCATAATCTGCTCCTCCATCCCTCCATGATCGCTATGCCCCCCTCCAAGTAATAATACGTTGCCTTTCCCCCAGAGTGACAACACCCCTAGTCTCCTCTTTGGCCCAGCAGAAAGCCTCAATAATGGTGAAGCATTTCTAGTGGTTTTATTCAGCAGCAGTGCAGGCAAGAAGGCTTTAATATACCTTCTGTCCATGAAAATCAGGACCCCCCAGAATGGTAAGCCTTCATTCCTGATGAACAGCAGGGCAAGGGGGCTGTGCAGAGGAGGTTAAGGAAGTGATGCTCTCCTTTGGGGGGTGCAGTTGTACTTGCCCAAAGGGGTCACAAATCCCTCCACCCCCCACCCATAAACTGACCTTTCATTTTGCCATTCTTTTCACTGGTCCAGTTTGCATGGGCTATTTCCAGCAAATAGTTCACACTTGATCTAAGGCAAGTGTTACCTTTTCTGGCTTTACCAAGACCACAGAAAATATTGGGTATGGAAAACATGCCTTGCTATTTCTGATGGACCTTCATTTGTATATGAAGCACCCTCATTTGAGCGCTTAGACATTCATGTAATGAGTAACTGACTTAAGGCATTACTTTTATTTTTAGAATGCATGAAAGGCCCTTAATATGTACACTAACCTTTATTGCACAATCCCCTAAAGGTCTCCTACGTGGAGCATGATGGTATGGAAAACTGTATTTGATGTGCTTTAATGATGGTTCTGGTTTAAGGATCTAAAGAAGTAGATATGAAAAATTCAAAATTTCACCAGCCAGTGACTACAGTTTTTATGTACTGATATAAGGGTTTCCAGAGCAGCCATGGCTCTGAATTTCCTTTAGGGTGGATGAAAGGATAACTTAAGGCACATTCTGCTGCAATTGTTTTATTGAATTTTAGAATCTTCTGTGAAGACAGTATTTTCTAGTTAGTTTTATGCCAGTTAGTGACAGAAATGCAGTATCTCCATAGAGGTATTTTTATTACAGGACAAAATGTTTGGTTTATAGCTTTAAAAATAACAAAAGACACAAGTAACTAAAATAATGAAATAGTATTTGTAGAGATTTTTGTTCAGATTGCTTTGAATTTAAGTAAACTTTAAATTTTATTTTAAATTTAAAATCAGAAATGGACAAAATGATCATGATCAAAAAAGTCCTCAAATTTAAATAGGTGACAGTGGGTGGATTTTATAGGAGTTTGATTTAAATAAAATGAATCCATTAAGTCAGGGGAAATAATATTATTCCTGACACTGTATTTCTAGAGATTGTGCTGAAAACAGTATAAAGGCAGTCAGGATGAAATCTACCAAAATAATGCAGAATTTGCACCATATGCCATATGAGATGAAATTTAGGGGATAGTTTTTAAGCTGCTTGCATATTTTACAGGTCTCCACAGTTTTCCTTTGAAAATTCAGGCCAGCAGATACTGT
This sequence comes from Rhinatrema bivittatum, assembly GCF_901001135.1. NCBI lineage: Eukaryota > Metazoa > Chordata > Amphibia > Gymnophiona > Rhinatrematidae > Rhinatrema > Rhinatrema bivittatum. The sequence continues at coordinate 97,538,017 of NC_042616.1, read as the reverse complement.
AGGTAAAAAGGGGGGATATGATAGAGATGTTTAAAATCATGAGAGGTCTAGAACAGGTAGATGTGAATCGGTTATTTACTCTTTCGGATAGTAGAAAGACTAGGGGGCACTCCATGAAGTTAGCATGGGGCACATTTAAAGCTAATCGGAGAAAGTTCTTTTTTACTCAACGCACAATTAAACTCTGGAATTTGTTGCCAGAGGATGTGGTTAGTGCAGTTAGTATAGCTGTGTTTAAAAAAGGATTGGATAAGCTCTTGGAGAAGTCCATTACCTGCTATTAAATTCACTTAGAGAATAGCCACTGCCATTACCAATGGTAATATGGAATAGACTTAGTTTTTGGGTACTTGCCAGGTTCTTATGGCCGGGATTGGCCACTGTTGGAAACAGGATGCTGGGCTTGATGGACCCTTGGTCTGACCCAGTATGGCATTTTCTTATGTTCTTATGTACACACTTACCAAAATACTGCACTTCTATTGCACATGTGCAACACAGACAGAGCCTTACCTAATACAGAATAAGGGACTACAAATCAGAAACAAACATACAGACAAAACTAAAATGGAAAGCCTGAGAAAAACCAGCCTTAGCCTCTGTGAACACTAGAATACTGAAGGAAAAGCAAAAACAAATATATAAGAAATGTACATTCCCAAAGATGGCATATTCCAGTTGCTGAAAGTCAAAGTAATTTTTTTTTACCTTTGTTGTCTGATCTTATTTTTCTAATTGGTTGGTCCCAGTCTCTTTGTTCCCCTTGTCTGTCTTTTCCTAATTCCTTTTTCATGATCTCTTTTATTCTGTTTTTCCTTCCTTTTGTCTTCTTTCCTTCCTCCTTCATACACACACACAGATTCTCTCTCACATGCACTCTCTCAAAAACATGCTTTCTCTCACACAGGCTTCCACTCTTGCATGCTCTCTCTCACATACACACAGGCTCCCACTCATGCTCTCACTCTCATATGCTCTCTCTCACATGCAGGCTCTCACTTACTGGTTCCCACTCCCATACACTCTCTTTTACCCAGGTTCCCACTCTCACATGAAGATTTCTACTCCCATACAAACACATGCTCTCTTACATACTCTCTCCCACATGCAGGCTTCCACTCCCACATGCTCTCTCTCACACCCACATGCTTTCTTTCATACATACATACATACACAGGCTCTCGACTCCCATGCTCTCAATCATACATACCATAGGCTTCTCACTCCCATGCTCGCTCTCATACACACACACACACACACACACAGGCTTCTCACTCCCATGCTGTCTCTCATACACACACACTATCAGGGCCGCTTCCTCTCTTCTGGGCCTCCTTGCTGCAATGCCTCTTCTCTGGCCGTGCGTGTTGAGCTCCGTGGTGGCACTGAGATGGTCAGGCCTCTCTTCTCGGGCCGGACAGGATGAGCTCTGCGACGGCCCTGCAATGGTCGGGACTCTCTTCTTGGGCCAGGCGGGATGAGCTCTGTGACGGCCCTTAGACAGCTGGGCCTCTCCTCTCGGGCCATGTGGGATGAGCTCCATGATGGCCCTGCAAAGGTCAGGTCAGGGCTCGGGCCATGCAGGATGAGTTTCGCAATTGCCCTGTATCAGGCCTTTCTTCTCAGGTGCTGGGTAACTCTGAGTGAGTGGGCCTGAGCACAAAGTTGGTGGGCCATGGCCCACCTATGGCTACACCACTGGAATAAAATTACCTTTCCCAATATATGAAATAAATTCCTCAAACCTCTTTCTTTTCCATTTTTTTCTTCGCTCCTTTGTCCTGTTGCTTCACCATCTTCCCACTCATTCATCCTGCATTCTGACTCTGTTCCTTTACGGCAGCACCCCCTTGACCTACAGAGCCCCTTACCCAACCATCCATATTGTTCCATTATCAGTATAAAGGAGGCAAACAGAAAAACCAAAAACCATCCATTTAGCCCTAAAGGCCCCCATGAGCATACTTTGTTTTTACATATTTTACAGCATATAGTTGTGGGCAAAATGACGACTATATGAGTTCATTTATTTATTTCCATTTTTACCCACCTTTCTACATGTGCTCAAGGCAGTTTACAGGAACATTACATCATTATTAAACCAATAAAACAATACATAACACAAAAATAAAATAGCTATAAATCAAAGACCAACAGTACAGAATAAAATTCATATACATAGTACATACACAAACAAATATTTACTTTTTAATGGGCTCCCTGGGTTTTATCTTCACTCTATGGTGAATCCTAGACAGGAAATGCCTAGTTTGCCATATCTACAGTCACAGTGATCACAGTCGCAGAACAAATATGGCCATGGTACTCATTTCAAAAGTTCAGTATGAAAGCCCAAATCCTGCTTACATTTTCTCCAAATAAGAAAAAACAAGTGTCTTAAAAAAAAAACACTGTACAGTGTACAGGAGAAATAATGCAAGTATCACTGGGGTAAGTGATAGAAACAGTATTAGATCATCCTGTGACAAGCGTTACAATGACTGAAGAATCTTATATCCTCATTCTAATTAATCAGACCCCAGAGAATCAAGGCTATGCAGTCTCTGCAAACTCTGTTATGGCACATGGCTTCAAAGAATGTTTCAAAAACTACTAATGGAACAGTGATGTCACAGAAATATTGGCAGGAATTAGGTTATATGCTGTTTGTGCTTATTTGCATCTTTGGCCCCAGAATGCCATCTGGAGCACCGTACGGCTGCACGAACTGGGGACTACACCAACCAGTACCATCAGAGCCATGCAGAAACATCCGATACCTTAAGGCTAGGAGATATTTCTAACCCGACTCATCTATCTCTGGCCCCTTTTACCCCAGAATAAAACCAATAAAACTCCTGACTGGGCGTCAATCTCCTATATGGAGTGTGCGTCAATCGAAGCTTTAAGTCTGGTAAGAAGCAGAATGTTCCCTGGTAAGAATGTGTTACACTGACAATTAAAACTCTTTGTTGCAAACACTGTAAATCATTTCATGTCACACTTACAATTGAAGAGGGATTAGTGAGTTATTAGGCAAAAGGTGTGGGCCTAATAGGTACAGCATGGTACTGAAATCTTGGATTCAAATCCTGGCTCTTCTACTACTTCTGTGTGTGAACTTACTAAATTGCTTTGCCACCCTGTGACTAAGTTACATGACTGTAATTTGGTAACAATAATAATATGTTTACTTTTTCACTTCAGAGGCTGTCAAGCAAACTTCAACTGCTAAAAAGTTGCAATGACATCCACCTCAAGAGTGGTTACATGTAAGTTTCTTAAGTATTTTGATTGCATCACATTGGAATCCTTCCCAGATAAAAGGCACGATATAAAACCAAGTCATTCCTGCTAATTTCCCTATTTATGAAAACATTACTGAGAGGTCTGGACCAGTGGCTCGGTAGAACTGCCGTCACAGCCATGATGAGAATCTGGTTCTGATTCCTAGGTCAGGTCTTCCTTTCCCTGGGTTGGCCAGGGCTGGGTATGCTGTGGATGGAGAGAGAGTCCTAATCATCGCACAACAGTGGCAGCTAGTGGCCAGATGCAGGACTGCAGAGAGCCCTGCTGCATGGTCCGCAGCTGAGAACTGTCACCGCAGAGACTGGATTAAAGTGAATTTAGAGCAGGATATAAAACAGGGGAAAACACCCCCCCCCAGGCAGTTGCTAATGAAGGCTCATGGCACTGTAATCTAACAGACCTGTTCAGATTGCTCTGGAAGCCCACAGCAGCAGGAGGAAGCTGCTAAGCCAGAACAATAAAAAAAATATATATTACTGATCATGATAAAGCTAATGTTATTTTTTTTATACTCTGCTTTTTGGCAATTCAAAGCAGGTTACATTCAGGTACTGGGGGTATTTCCCTATGCCAAGAGGGCAAAGGAGGGTGGAAGTGCCTTGCCCAAGGTCGCTGGGAGAAGTAGGATTTGAACGCTAGTTTTCCTCGTTGGAGGCCTGCTGTTCTTCTAACCACTAGGCTAAGTCCTATTCCTTTTTATTTCAAATTGCTTTTTTATAACATGAAATTCAATAAATTCCACTGTCTGATTTCTATGCCAGAAGTAAGTTTTCATGCAGGTTCTTGACACTCTAATCTGGAGAAAAGCTCATCATGATGACATAAGATGTCAGTACTTCATAGGGTATGCCACATTTGGTTTGTGCTAGGAAAGGAAAAGCTGTTTTTGCATTAAATCTGGAGCCTCTTCCATCAATTATCACTGCTGGTGGCAGGCAAACCATGAACCTTCTGGTCATGTTCTGGATTTTACCTGAATGTCTGCAGCTCAAGATTCTCAAATTTCTAGAATATTTATGGGGGTAGATGCCTCCATTTTGACATTTGAAACATTATATGACAAGATTTTATATTATCCAGCAGTGATATTCCACCCTTGGATTTTAGGCATTTCTATATACATGAGAAGCATTGATTAAGAGGGAAGGAGAATAAACATGAATTCCACTCAAAAACTAGAAAGAGAATTGCCTTTTACCTAAATTGGTATGCAAAGGACACAAAATGATGTGTGGTTTTCCTTTTACAAAATATTTACTGTGAATAGTTTCTACTTCTGAAGTGAGTTTTATTATATCTGTTTTCAAGTGCAAATGTGGAATTCCAACAAACCTAAACCAAATTTGAAATTAAAATATAATGCTTCAAAAAATCTGGATGCTGCATTCTTTTGGTGGTACCAAAGTGACCTCTAGTGGTTCTTTATGAATTGTGCTCAAGCACAGTTTCCAAGAACTATGTAAGAGGGTGTCACAAACTCCTTCCATTAGCAGGTACTCTGTGAAGTAACATGAAACCCTGGAAAAAAAAACCCACTCAGCACCTGTGTAGAAAATTCAGCACTAACAGTGGAACTTAAACAGCTACAATCCGGCCCTTGAAAAGGCAGCAATGCAAATTTTGCAGTGTTTCCTAGAAAACCAATACTCCTCCTCTTGGGAGGTGCAAATTAGAAAACAGAAAAATACACGCTAGCAGAATACCTCACCTCAGTTACAAATGCAAAAACACAGTCAGACCCTCGCCATAAACTGCTATTACGGTAATTAATAAGCAATAGTAGCTTGTGATCTATCTAATGTTTGGGTACTTTCCAGGTACTTGTGACTTGGATTGGCCACTGTTGGAAACAAGATGCTGGGCTTGATGGACCCTTGGTCTGACCCAGTATAGCATGTTATGTTCTTAAGGATAAGTCATCACAGACTAGAAGTAGAAAGATGCAGACAATACTGAACTGGAAAACCCAAGCAGCCAGACTCTGTATGCAGTGCAACACCAGACACAGAAACAGAAATGCATTTCCTCCTATGCAGTACAAAACACAAATGTACCCAAGATGCATGTTTCCAAAGCTGGCTGAGAAAATCAAAAGAATGAGCAGGAAAAACTGTATAATTCTAGGGGTGAAACAGCAGTTATAGCAGCAAAACATGCTGCATCCAATCACCAGACCAGAAATGAAATCCGACAAGAGACAACAATATGGACCAGAACCAAAACCTGAGACAACTTCCCATAACCTGTAACTTTACTGTATTACTCTTATTTTCTAATTTTCCTTTGTTTTTTCACCTTTTATTTTAATCATTAAGTTTAGAATTTGGCAACATGTCAACTTGTCATGTCAATAAAGTTATCTCAACCCAAACCTGTAAGACAGGAAGTTACTTCAGAGGTGTTACCAAGGACATGATTCATAAAGGGCTCTTCCTATTATCTGCCTATAGTAAAAACATCATTAGTGAATAGGGCTCTAGGACAATATCTGCGACCATGGCATGTTCTGTAAATATTATTCTCTACTATTTTCGTCAAATGCTCTATATAAAATCACTACTTAATATAAGACCCAATAAATATAGCAGGAAACAAAAATCAAAAAAATAATAAGATGTGCTATATGAGAGAATCCTGAATATGAACCAATGAAATGAACCATAATGTAGCAAATTATTGTCTATAAAAAGAAGCAGATTCAGCTGATGCAGTGAGGCCTACTGTTCACTAAAGGATGGATTCCAGCTATGGCCTTACCGGGTGCATGGGAACAGAGGGGTATGCATTCCTCCACATACTATTTAGAAAGTGCTCAATAAACCCCAAAATGTAATACCCACCTTACACCAAGTATTAACCTCGGGGAGGGTAATTATTAAAGCTACTTTCATAGGTGAGAGTGCCCGCTCAATATGCAGGTGATCTTGCACCTATATGGCCTGAATGTGCATGTATTTACCTGGACTGAGAGGAGGCATCCTCGGTGGCTGAGCTATGGAGGGGGGGTTTGCATGCTTTTGGATTTTCAAAAACATACAAACGCATTTTCCCTACATTTTAGCAAGTGCAGGTTGTTTTTTAAGTGAATATACATGCGTAAGTTTGCTTTGAAATTAGTATTACAAAAACTCATTATTGCTACCTTTCTTATGCGGGCTATTGCAAAATTACCCCCTTACTGTGTAACCTATATAAAAATACGAGAAAGCATTGTGGCTTACACATGCAGCAGATGTGCAAGAGATGATGCTGTTGAGAGTTTACCCACAAGACTCACATTTTCATAATTTCCTACTCAAATGCACATTAATTTACACCAAATAAATGTTTTTTCAACCAAAGTTTAACATGACAATTGGTATTCAAGCACTTCTGTACACTCCTCAACGTACAAAGAACAAGGGTTTTATGATCTCATAGGTCATTCCACAAACTGGTACCAGGGCTCTTTCATTAAAGCTTTCAGACCCTCCAGGTGGTTGGAAGAAATGACAGCAGATTTTTTTTCAATTTGGACAGCAAGGAGTTAAAACTTCCCCCTAACATCAGACCATACATGGGGAAGGATAGGACAATTGCTTGGTCACATGCTAATCAATACTCACTGTTTATACTGTCTTGTAGCCCAGTTAATTGCTTTCCTATAGGCAAGCTACAAGGCCTTCTCTCTCTTCGCTCTGAAAAATCTCCCTTACAAATGTAATGTGCTTTATTTAAACTTTCTTATTTTCCCTAGTCTTTCAAGTAAAGTTATAGCTGCAACTGTCAACCAGAGACTCGTGACTGATTCTTCTTCAAACTAAGACTTAACTAAACCTGCTGACACTGGTCAGACTACTTCCTATTAGGCCAATGCAATACAGTGCGCTCAGCCGAGCGCACTGTTTAACCCACTGTTGGATGCAGGTTAAATAGATGCTAATCCACCCCCTAATGCAATAAGGGGATTAGCGCCTATTTAACGCACGTCCGACACAGAGTGAATGAGTTAGCGCTCATCACATGCAAATGCATGTAAATGAGGCTATTACTCCTTCACTCCAAATGCAAAAAGTTAAATGTGCATCTCAGATATTAATGCCTTCCTGGAGCAGGCATTAATAGCTGAGTGCATTGAAAAAAAGTACAGAAAAGCAGAAAAAACTGCTTTTCTGTACTTTTTTAAAAGTTAAAAAAAAAGAAAAAAAACCTCTGCCGGCCGCTTTGAAGACCAACACCGATATGCTCAGCGTCGGTGTTCATAACCGGCACACCGCCGGTAACCACAGGGTCGCGTTAGCTAGCACGACCCCCTAGTTTGCGTATTGCATGGCGCCCCCCCCCCCTTGCAGGCGCCATGCGTGCATTAAGAAAGCGGGCGCTGAAAAGTCAGCTTTCCGCAAATAATATTGCATCGGCCCTATAATTGCAGCCTCACCTCTCCTCTTCCTCCTGTTTTTGTAGCCTCATCCAGGGTGCAATGCCCTACCCCACTCCTCCCAATATCTTGAGATTGACAGTCCAGAACACCACCCGGCTAGCCCTGGCTGTGGTGTTAACAAAAAGACATGGAAAACATATTGAGCCGGAAAATGAAACTGTTTCCCTGCTCCCAAACTATTTCCGGTGCCACCTAGTGCTCCTAAACGACTAATACCATGTCCCCTTTTCTAAATGAGAAGGATGACAGTTCTCCCAGCAGATACAGTATAGCTTGGTAAGGTAAGACTTCTCTTGTGGGTCCTCAAGCCCTCCCGCTGCCCACCCCTCTCCAGGCCACACTTATCCCCTTCCATGGGATTCTCTAATGTAGAAAGAGGCAGGAACAATTCCTAGTCACTCCTGTCTCTGGTTAAAAAAATGACACCAGTGGACCCTGAACTCAGCACCATTTTGTTTTACAATCATACAGTGTACAACCTTATAACAAAATGGCACCAGCCTCAGGGCCAGCTGGTGCCATTTTCAAATCAGAGCCAGCAGAGAAGGAGTGACTGGGGATCAATCCTACCCCTTTCTACATCAGAGACCACATGAAAGAGATAATGTAGTCCAGAGGGGTGGGGGGACCATTTCCTTTTGTTTTTTATTTTTTATGTTTATTTCTGCTCTGTAAATTAAACAAACTAAAACCCAAATTTTTAAAAACACTCAAAATAAAAAAAAAAAAGTAAATTAAAATGTTATTACCTGATTACATTAGGATCACTATTACCAAGTGGTCCAACTACCGTTACTCTTTGCACCAGGTCCTGTGTTCCACTGAAGACTAGATCTAAAGTAGCTTCCCCTCTCGGTGATTCCAGAACCAGTTGTTCCATGCAGCAGCCATTTATGGCATCTAGAAACTTCACTTTCCTAGCATGTCAAGATGAGACATTTACCCAATCAACATTGGAGTAATTGAAATTTCTTTTTAGTATCGTGTTGCCAATATTATTAACCTTTCTAATTTTTGTTAGCATTTTACTTTCTATTTCTTGTTTCTGACTAGTTGGATAATAGTATATCCCAACTGCTTTACTCCTCCTTATCACATATAATTTCTATGCATGAAAACTCCACAGTGGATTTTGTTTCCTACAAGACTTTTGTCTTGCTTGACTCTATTGCCATCCTGCTTGACTCTATAGTGCCACCCCTGCACCAATTTGATCTGCCCCATCATTTTGACATCATTTGTAACCTAGTATCACCATATCTCATTGGTTATCCTCCTTCCACCATGCCTCAAAGATATCTTTCTTAGAGGGGCTCAATTAAAAACAAATTAATTTTTTTCTGGCTTTTGATTCAAGTGCTGTAATTTAATTTTGAAAAAAGGGATATTTTTTCTTCATTGTTTTTTCAGTTTTTATTTTTGAAAAAGGGATATTTTTTCATTGTTTTTCCTTTTGCTGGGCTTTTATTACTGCTTAGTTTACAGAGATTAATTTTAGAAGGGAAAGGGCTTCTTTGCTGTTGTGAGATTTTTTCTACCTTTAGCACCCTCCCTCTTCATCCTTCATTCTTACTATATAGATTAACCCACTAATTAAAGGTTTGGATTACCCAGAACATTGGTTTGCAGAGACACATAAAGAAGTAATTTAGATTAATTATTAGTCATTTGTGAAAACAGAACACTTAAATAAAGTTCGGGGGGGGGGGGCTTAATTAGTAATAGCATAGTAGATCCTTAAGGTAATTAATTAGTTAATGTATTAGGAGAGTGAAAGTGGATATGAAGACATTTTATATACATAGAGGGCCAGGTAGCCCCATGCAAAATGAATGCTGCCAAAAAAAAAAAAAATAAGACGACTGATTAATGCTTTGCCTATATACAGTACAGGAATAATATAGTTACTGCTTTGCTTAGTGAAGGAACATTGCAAGTTAAAGAATGAGGAACTGCTTTGTCTAAGGCATATTACAGTTGAGTACAGGCCCAAACAGGCTAGAAGAGATTCTGCAGCCTAGAGAATTTTTTTTAATATATTTTTTTTATATACCGACATTTGATTTGACATATCACATCGGTTTACATTCAGGTACTGTAGGTATTTTCCTATCCCCAGAGGGCTTACAATCTAAGTTTGTACCTGAGGCAATGGAGGGTAAAGTGACTTGCCCAAGGTCAAAAAACTGCCTTGAAATATTATAGCTAAACATATGAATCTGTTCTGAAATATTATTCTGAAATATTTTACAAGAAACTGCATAGCTTAAGTTTGACAAGACACTGTAATTCAGAAATGAGGAACTAGACACTGTAGCTTAGATATCAGGAACCATATTCTGCCTTAGTAGAAGCAAAGATGTGTACATGACTATTAGCGTGTTGCTGGCTAAGATGTATTTCCTAGTTGGAATGGTCACTGAGTGACAGAGAACAAAGAAAATAGAACTGTGCCTGTGCAAACCAGATCCATTTTAAAGAATATAAAAAAGAAGGTGACTAACACAAAAATTACAGCACTGTACCCCAGCACTGTATCCTCAGACCTGGAGAGTCGATGGCCTACTCTCAGCAGGAATCACCAGGGTTGCCATCCCTGACTGAAGGGGACCGGAAAGGAGACCAGAACTCACCTGCTTGCATCTGATTGCTCAGTCAAGCAGCCATCAAAGACATATCCTTGTAAATACTTTGTCTTACAAATCAGTTACAGTTGGTCTGATCTTTTGTTCCTAAGGTAACAGGATTCTCTATAGACTGCATATCAGATAGATTCAAAAGACACATTTTATAAACTAAAAGATAAGATACATTATTCCATACTTTATAATTACATGTGAGCAAGCAAACAGGGCTATATAAAGAGAATCAGTGTAAAAGTGCTATATTTGACTGAAAATAAGCCAGCTGATTATACATTCAGGTCAGTTGAGGAAAAGTAGAGATTTTGGTAAGCCTCTTTTCTCATTTTTTTCTATAGGAGCCAAGATCTAAAAAGAGCAGAAGGGTGGTTGGAAAACACTGTGTCAACAAATCTGCCACCATTTGTTTCTTTCTCTGTTCAGATGGATATCCTGATCCACAGTGAGAAATCTCTTCAGTGTGACAGATGTCTGTAGATCGATGCATTCAGGAAACAGGTGGCATGGCTTAGAAGCATCCATGATAATAAAGACTACATGGTTGAAATGCTTCTTGAGACATCTAAGATAGAAAGTGCCAATGCAGGGGAAAGATAAACTGGACCACAAAATGACAGCTTGTCACAGAATCCTCATCACAACCTCACCTTCCCAAAAGATGAAGAACTAGTATACAGCTTTAGAAGTAGAAGTGATGAAACCATTCCAGGACGAGGAAGAAGCAAAGCTCATTCCCAAAGCTGCAGGATCAGCAACCACTTGTGTCTAGAAAGTGATAGATAATTTTAAGTGGGGCACAGAGGCATCCATCTGCTGATTTGACATACTGTCTCAGGAGGTGTGCTGTTTCCTAGGTGCCAAGATCCAAGACATCATAGAAGGATTACCAAGAATCATCAAGCCTACTGTATATTATCCAAAACTGCTCATCCATGTTGGCACAGATGATACTGCTAGGTATCCCTTGGAAAATATCAAAAGTGACTTCATGGCTCTGGGAGAGAGGGTGAAGTAGATAGGTGTGCTGGTGATATTCGTCTCAATTTTCCCAGGTGAGGATAAAGGCCAAGGCAGAAACATTCGCATTCTAGAGGTGAATGAGTAGTAGTGAATATGGGGTTGACAAAAGCATTTGGCTCCTTGCACCATGGTAAGGCTTTCCAAGACCGCAGAGCAGAGATGGAGTCCATCTAACAAAGAAGGGGCAAAGTGTTTTCCAGACTGGCAAACCTACCGAGGAGGGCTTTAAAGTAGGATTATTAGTGATGGGTGAAAAAAAACAATTGGTATGTAAACATTAAATTATTGTATAGAAATGGGAAAAAAGGTCAGCATCTGGAAAGCTATGTATATTAATGCCCATAGTATGGGAAATAAAGTCCCAGATATAAAGGCCTGGAAGAGGCTGACTTGGATGTAGTGGCTGATATGGAAACATAGTACATGGAAAACCATGGTTAGGAAATATTTATTCTGGGCTAATATCTATGCAGAAAGGACAGGGTAGAAATAAAGGGGTAGATTTTCAAACTATGCGAATAGGCCTACTTTTGCTGGCGCATCAGGCGCAAGCAAAAGTACGCTGGATTTTAGTAGATACGCACGGAGCCGCGCGTATCCACTAAAATCCTGGATCGGCGCGCGCAAGGCTATCAATTCTGTATAGCCGGCGCGCGCCGAGCCGCGCAGCCTACCCCCGTTCCCTCCGAGGCCGCTCCGAAATCGGAGCGGCCTCAGAGGGAACTTCCTTTTGCCCTCCCCTCACCTTCCCCTCCCTTCCCCTACCTAACCCACCCACCCGGCCGTGTCTAAGCCCCCCCCCCTTACCTTTGTCGGGGGATTTACGCCTCCCGGAGGGAGGCGTAAATCCCCGCGCGTCAGCGGGCCTCCTGCGCGCCGGGACGCGACCTGGGGGCGGGTCCGGAGGGCGCGGCCACGCCCCCGGGCCGCCCCGGGCCGTAACCACGCCTCCGGGTCCGCCCCCGAAACGCTCCCGGCACCCCCCCTAAATGCCGCGCAGTTCGGGCCCGCCCCCGACACGTCCCCGACACGCCCCCCTCGGAGAACCCCAGGACTTACGCGAGTCCCGGGGTCTGCGCGCGCCGGTGAGCCTATGTAAAATAGGCTCACCGGCGCGCAGGGCCCTGCTCACCTAAATCCGCCCGGATTTGGGCGGATTTAGGCGAACAGGGCTCTTAAAATCCGCCCCAAAGGGAAGAGGAGTGGAACTATATATAAAATATATTAAAGTAACAGTGCTACAGAGCTTAAAAAGTAAGGAAGAGGCACTATAGGTTAATCTGGTAAGAGAAAATGGAACATCCATATATATTGGTGTAATATGCAAACCAGATGAAATGGATAGAGATTTAATGAAGGATATTCACAAAATTGCTATAAATAGGAAGGTACTATTATTAGTTGATTTCATAAGAACATAACATATGCCATACTGGGTCAGACCAAGGATCTATCAAGCCCAGCATCCTGTTTTCAACAGTGGCCAATCCAAGTCACAAGTACCTGACAAGTACCCAAACATTAAATAGATCTCAAGCTACTATTGCTTATTAATTAATAGCAGTTTATGGATTTATCCTCTAGGATCTTATCCAAACCATTTTTAAATCCAGTTACACTAACCACATCCTCCGACAATGAATTACAGAACTTAACTATGTGCTGAGTGAAAAAGAATTTTCTTTGATTTGTTCTAAATGAGCTACTTGCTAATTTCATGGAGTGCTCCCTAATACTTCTATTATCTGAGAAAGTAAATAACCAATTTACATTAATTTGTTCAAGTCCTTTCATGATTTTGCAGACCTCTATCATATCCCCCCTCAGTTGTCTCTTCTCCAAATTGAACAGCCCTAACTTCCTTAGCCTTTCCTCATAGGGCAGCTGTTCCATGCACCTTATTTTGGTCGCCCTTCTCTGCACTTTCCCCAGTGCAACTATATCTTTTTTGATATGCGGCGACCAGAATTGTACACAGTATTCAAGATGCGGTCTCACCATGGAGCAACACAGAGGCATTATGACATCCTTCCTTTTATTTGCCATTCCCTTCCTAATAATTCCAAACATTGTTTGCTTTTTTGATTGAACTGTGGCAATCAAAAAAGCCTCTTTCCTGGGTGGTAAACTCCTAAAATAGAACTTAACATTGTGTAACTACATCAAGGGTTATTTTTCCCTATATGCATCACTTTGCATTTGTCCACATTAAATTTAATCTGCCATTTGGAAGCCCAATCTTCTAGTCTTGCCAGGTCCTCCTGCAATTTATCACAATCCACTTGAGATTTAACTACTCTGCATAATTTTGCATCATCCACAAATTTGATCACCTCACTCGTATTCCTTTCCAGATCATTTATATATATATTAAAAAGCAATGGTCCAAGTAAAGATCCCTGAGGCACTCCACTGTTTACCTTTTTCCACTGTGAAAACTGACCATTTAATCCTACTCTCTGTTTCCTGTCTTTTAACCAGCTTGCAGTCCACAAAAGACATTGCCTCCTATCCCATGACTTTTTAGTTATTTTAGAAGCCTCTCTTGCAGGACTTTATCGAACACCTTCTGAAAAATCCAAATACACCACATCTACTGATTCACCTTTGTCCACATGTTTATTCACCCTTTCAGATTTGTGAGGCAAGACTTCCCTTGGGTAAATCCATGCTAGCTGTGTCCCATTAAACCATGTCTATCTAAATGTTTTGTGATTTTGTGGTTGAGACATCCCAGCTGCTGTGTCTTCTAGAAGCAGAGAAATCATGGATTCTCTGCAGGGAGAACTGTTCCATCAACTAGTAACAGAACTCACATGGAAGACGGTGATACTGGACTTGATGCCTACCAATGGGGAGAGAGTTTCTGATTTCATAGTGGATGATCATCAAGTTATCACTGGATAGTGTGATTCCTTATTAGAAACACAGGTAATGGTTCCTTCAAAGGCAAGGGTTCCAGACTTCAGGAAACTAACTTTGTTAAAATGGGGCAGTACCTCAACAAGTCTTTAGCTTGGTGGGAAAAAATCAAGAGAAAGTAAAAAAGCAGTGGGAAAAACTAAAAAGAGATATTATAAGGAAAGCTAACCTTTTTGCTAGGGAAGTAGATAAAAGCTCAAAGAGGCCTCCTATGGTTTTCTAAAGAAGTAGTTGAAAAGATAGGGAAAAAAAAGTTAGCATTCATAAACTTCAAGATCTTGAAGTAAAAGAAAGCAAGATAATATCTGGAAAAGCTAAGGGAAGCTGAGAAAGACGTTAGAAGAATGAAGATGCAAATGGAATAAAAAATAAAAAATATGGTAAAAACAGGGGAACAATACTTTTGTTTTTTTAAGACATTTTAATGTAACATCCCCCCCCCCCCTCGACGGAGTATATAAAATAATGAAAGGGATTTCCCTTTATTATCCAAGGATCATCCCTTCCAAATTTGTTTGATGGGTTCTAAAGTTGGTGATGCAGATAGTGAAGTGGACCTTAATGGAAACAGCAGGATTAGTAAATGACTCTATTCTCTTCTTTGACCGACTGGACAGGGAGGATACCCTTCAACTCCTCTCCAGGAACTCTGAGAGCCCATACCTCACCCCAGTGCTTACTAAATAAGTGTATCAGAAACCAAGTTTCAAATTTCCAAATCATTAATTTTATTTTCTGGATAAACTAGCTGTCATCTGGCTGATGGACTCCACTGTTCTTTTTCCTGGACTGGTTACCTGGCTAGGAACACGCCCAGGCACGTCAAAAGGCCAAAGGCATTCAATTATAAATTTCTCCACTGGTTCCCCCGGCTGGCTGGGAGGCAGGCGCTCTCCCTGGTGAGCCACCAGGCCCAGCCAGCAGATGCTGAGCTTGGCTTCTGCCCTTGACGCTCATTATTTATATTCTAGTCCTCTGCATCCAAAAAAATTAGTCCCAACAACAAAATTATCCAAAAATAAGTCACCATCCTCGAACCTCTGGGTTCTCGCAATTTTTCCCCAGAGATAACTCCACCCGCTTGGTAGTTTTAGCAAAGAGTTCTCATTAAAAAAAAGAAAAACACATTCAAAAACAAAGGGAAGGTTTTGAATCTGCATGCTCAGCTTCCCTGGCACCGCGTTTGCTGTCCTTTCTCCTGCAGAGGCAGCTTCCAGTAACAAAGTCCTCCAACGCGACAGGTAGCAAGGTCCCGATCCGTCCTCCTCAGTCCCCGGAAGGAGCCTGGAACTGCTCTGGCTTTGGCTCCTTTTTATAGGATGGAGACTCCTCCCCTGGTAGCCAGGGATTGGTTCCTGGGGCTCCACCCTCTGCTTTGCCCTCCCCTAGTAGCCCGGGATTGGCTCCCGGGTCCCCACCCTCCTTTTTCCACACCTGGGTCTCTGGTTTCTCTGATGCTACAGGGGGAAGGAACCAGAGTGACTCTCTGACTCTGTTTTGCCTGCTTTTTCTTTCCCCTTCCCTGGGGTTTTTGGTTCCAGGGAGTTTTTGTTTCTGAGGTTTTGACCTACCTCCTCTGGCTGGTACATAGACCTCGTCACATCAGCCAGCAACTATTTGCATGGATGTGAAGCAGGTTAAGTGTTCCTCACTAAATATATCAGAAATTCATGGGCTTCCAACAGTCATGATCACATATAACAAAACTGAATTCAGGGACATAATAGTACATCCCTTTCCCAAATTTTCTTGCTTTTACCATGTACCAACCTTCGGGGTCAGTCTGAACTCTGCGATTACTCTTATATCATACCCCCAGCCCCAATCCTTTCTAAGGAATGGGGTTTACTCTGTAGCTTATCCATATCAACAGTCACATCTAATGGGGACCAACTGCAACTCTACATTTACATGATCTACTCATACTCCTATGGTCTTTGACCTTTCCTCCAGCTTCCACACCACTGCCTCCCTGTGCAAGTTTACTGGACCACTACACACTCCAGAAACACTCGTCATTTCTCCAACATCATTCCCTCAAAGTGAGGGATCGCCTCTTCGGCATTTCACCTCCTAGTCCATCCTTACTTTCACCTTCTGGTTAGTTCCTCAAGAAGAGTTGAAAAAACAAACTCCTGTCGGATTTATGGTCTAGAAAGACCCTGGCAGTTTAATCGCAGCTGTCAGAGATCCCTAGAATTATTCATTGCCATCGAGCAACTTTCAGTTTGTCTAACTTATCTAGTAAATAAAAACAATTCTGCTTGAAAGAAACCAACACTTCGTTTCTTTTTTCTTTTATTTAGAAAAAACTAACTCCATGACATTGGCAAGTTGCTCTCTCTCCCTCTGACCCTATGCAAATTAGATTGGGGCTAACATCTTCTAATTCTTCATTGGCAGAACAAAGAACCAATCAAAGCCTCATTCTTTTGGTTATCACACAGTTGGTCCAATCGCTTATTGCCTCAAGTAACTAAGTCCAAATTCCTAAGTAACTCCCCTTTTTCATCCATTCTAGGTTTCATGAACCACATCATGCTGGGTGTCAGTTGCAAATACTTTCTGCAGTAGAGGCACCTCTAGCGCTATGTTATGGGTACTGACGAAAGCCTCACTAAAAATAAACCTTTTTCTAAGATAACAACTTAGAGAACAGAAAACACCTAGCTCTGCAGAATAAAATGCTCAGTGTACAATGCTCCACTGTTTCTCAACATAGCTGACCCAGAATATGGAGACCTCAGAATCCCCCCCAAAAAAGGGGTTTTGTACTTTAAATTCCACACTCCTTCATGGCATCAGGCCTATCCCTTTGAGGGGAAGAGCACTTACAAGGTCCACTCCCACTGGCAGGGGCCCTGAGCCTACCAGCCCACAGGCTGGTTACTCCAGCTAGTCAGATTTCTAGAGGTCCATATTTCCCATCCTACTCTAGAAAGGGCAGGAATCAGAAGGAAAAAACCTGCTAAATGTTCCCATTTTTATAGTTCCCATTACCCTGATCATTCAGTCATAACAGCCCAGAACTTTAAGGAGGAGATTTTGAAAGGGATACACACGTAACCCCCGAAAACCTGCCCCTAGCTGCCCCTGCGTGCGCTGAGCCTATCTTGCATAGGCTCGGCAGCACGCGCAAGCCCTGGAACACACGTAAGTCCTGGGGCTTGCAAAAGGGGGTGTTCCGGGGGCGGGGCAGGGGGCGGGGTGCAGGCCCAGGGGCGTGCCGGGAGCAGGACCGAGGCCTCTGGCACAGCCGCCGTGTTGGGGGATGGAGAGCCAGCGTGCGCAAGTTACGCCTGCCCGGAGGCAGGCGTAACTTCTTCAAAAAAGGTTAGGAGGGGGATTTAGGTAGGGCTGGGGGGTGAGTTAGATAGGGGAAGGGACGGGAAGGTGGGGGGAGGCGGAAGGAAAGTTCCCTCTGAGGCCACTCCGATTTCGGAGCGGCCTCGGAGGGAATGGAGGCAGGCTGCTCAGCATGCGCAAGTTGCACAATTATGCACCCCCCTGTGCGCTCCGACCCTGGGTTTTATAACATGTGTGTGGCAGCGCGCGCATGTTATAAAATCAGGTGTAGATTTGTTCGCGCCGGGTTGCGTGAACAAATCTGCACCTGCGCGTACCTTTAAAGATTTGCCCCTAAGGGAACATACACACAATTTCCCAACATCACATTAAAAGACAATTCTTACTCATATAAAATTCCATCCAGTGATCCTTTAGTAGTATAACAACAACATATCTATAAAACATTTTCAAACATTTATTTTATTTATATAAAAACATTTATTGTCCACTTATAATGAAAATGATCAAGCTAAGGGGATCACACCTTAACATATAACAATAATAAAATCACAATCAAAAATCAAGATAATTTCCTTTTTCTTTTCTTTTTTTTAATTTTATATTTATTGAATTTTTTACAAAAAAAAAAATCAAGATAATTTTCATTAAAAACCAATTTTCAATTAAATGCTTCTTTAAACAAAAATGCTTTAAGCTGTTTTCTAAAAATTTTCAAATCAAACAATTCCCTCAACTCTATAGGCAAATCATTCCACAGTTTGGGACTGATTATTGAAAGGCTCGATAACTTGCTGCCTGCATTCGGGCTTCCCCTATAGAAAAGCTGTGGTCTAGCAGACCAAAAGAATCGGGAAGGTTGGTAAGGCTTAAATAATTTTGAAAAGTAAGGAAAATAATTACTTTTTAAGGCTTTTAAAACCAGAATCAGTTCTTTAAATTTCACTCCAAATAAAATAGGTAACCAGTGAAGCTGTTTCAGTTGGGGAGTGATGTGCTTCTGTAAGTGGGCTTTTTTGTGACTAGATGTGCTGCTGAATTTTGCAGCAGTTGTAAAATATGTAAATGATTTTTGGGTAAGCACACATACGATGAATTATAATAATCCACAGTCAATAAAATAAAAGCTTGAACTACAGTTCTAAACTCTGCCCCATCCAAACACAACATAGACAAACGGAAGTCTCCCCCACCTTGAGTCTCTTGTATGGCTACCAAGTTAAAAAAGAGTGCACCATATTTGGGGGGGTCTCCCTACATTAGTGATAGCATGAATGGTTGTAAACATCCTGGAGCAGTATACTAGATGAAGTTACTTTTTAGTCTATTTACCCAAAGTAAAGAAGGCTTATGAGATCGCTGTGTGTCCCTTGAATTACCTTTAAGCCTGTTTTTTCCCATAAGAGATAGTTTTATGTTTTTATTTTGAGTATTATACTATTGTACATCACTGTGCTTTGGATATTTGTGGTTTTAGATTGTTTACTGTATGTGATTGCCCTTTGGTTATTCATGTTTGCTGTGTACTTAGTTGCTTTTATTAAGGCTCTGATCTACTGAAAACAAATTTGAATCAGCAGAATATAAGAGTTGCAATAAATAAATTAAAAATTAAAAAAACTGCAAAAGTGGTATTGTGAGACTCAGAGGTGAAGGGGAGGAATATGAAGAGGCTGATGAGAAAGAAAAATTGCTTAATAAATATTTCTATTCAGTGTTCATTGAGGAAAGACCAGGAGTAAGACCACGGAACGGACACAAATAGGATTTGAAGTCAGGTAATCCTCAAAGGATTTTCAGAAGACTGTGTTCATGAGGAGCTACCTAAACTAAAACTTGCTGCATTTGTGGACTCTTGGACTGAGGTAGGGTTGATTCAGCCTATAGGGAGGAGCCCTGTGGGTTCCCATCAGTAGGCAGACCCAGATGAAGCAGAGGCCCAACTGGAACTTTGCCTCTACCAGCTCTCGTTCTACTCGGGTTGAGCTTTTGGATGCCGGGGCCAGCAGATCTTAGGT
The DNA here is from genome assembly GCF_901001135.1 of Rhinatrema bivittatum. Taxonomy (NCBI): domain Eukaryota; kingdom Metazoa; phylum Chordata; class Amphibia; order Gymnophiona; family Rhinatrematidae; genus Rhinatrema; species Rhinatrema bivittatum. The sequence goes on along the minus strand of NC_042616.1, from coordinate 97,518,380 downwards.
GGGGCCTCTGCTGATGGTGGCAAGATTCTTTGAGGTAGCTCTGTTGATGAAAACAGAGACCAGGCACATCCGAAGACAGGCTGTGGTCAGTGGCAGATGGCAAATAAGAATATCCAGAAGCAGGTTGTAGTCAGTGACGGGCAGAGGTCAAGTGAGTCCAAAACCAGGCTGAGGTCAATATCAGGTATTCATCTAAAGGGAAGGTGGGATAGATAAGCAAGGAAGGCAGGTGAGGAGTAGAAAAGGAGGGCAATGAGGAAGACACCAAAGAACTGAAGAGATGAAGACAAGGACACAGGACTGAAGACAGACGCAGGAACTGAAGACAGACGCAGGAGCTGAAGAACTAAAGCCAGATATAAGAGCAACTCGCACTGCTGGAACGTAGCTATTGCTGAGACATCTTGTTATTAGAAGTCTGCCCTTTTATAGGGCAGCATTGATGATGTCATCTCTAGGGGCCGCAGAGACCTTTCCCACAGCGGTCCCGGGGAGAAGCATTGCACACCATGCAGGAAACCTCAGTGGCATCTCGCTGCATCACAGAATGGTGGTTGGCTCGACAGATGTCGGCATTGGCGTCTTGCCATAACTTGGGCTGGCCCATAGGTGAGAGTGATGGTCCATGGGACAGCCTACAAACCATCGATTGCAACAAAATTAGATAAAGTGATGCAGCTGGCCCCGGCATCCAAAAGCTCAACCCGAGTGGAACGAGAGCTGGTAGAGGGAAAGTTCCACTCGGCACACTACCTTGCAACCTCGAGAAGCGAAGGCACGCTACCTTGTAACCTCGACTACAATCTTTCTGAAACCGCGGCGCCCCTCCTGCAGGACCCAGCAGTACTAGGGGTAAACTGCTACCCCCAGGGGAGTTTGAAATCCCTCTTAGTAGAGTGAAAAAAGAAGATACTCTGTCAGCTGTACGCAAAGGTTATGGGAACAGAAAAAGCACTGCACCCAGTGCATTACGAAGAGAAAAACTGGTGTGAGGAGCAATACTCAGGTGGGTGCTACACAGCTTACTTCCCCCCGGGGATCATGACTCAGTTTGGAAGGGCCATTCCAAACCTGTTGGCAGGATCTACTTTGCAGGCATGGAGACAGCGACCCAGTGGAGCGGGTACATGGAAGGAGCAGTACAGGCTGGAGAAAGAGCAGCCAGAGAGGTGCTGTGCAGCATGGGCAAGATCTCCGAGAAGGATGTCATATATCCAAGGATTTTAAGGGAACTTAGAGAAATTCTGGTAGATCCCTCCCTCCATTCTAGTGCATTCCCATTGATTGCACAGTCTTCTGCTTTTATGGTGCATTCCCATTGATTGCACAGTCTTCTGCTTTTATGGTGCATTCCCATTGATTGCACAGTCTTCTGCTTTTATGGTACCCAGGCTCTGCTCTGCCTACGACTCCAGGGGAAGGGGGGGACCAGACATGATCCATACTGTTCCCTGGGCTTATAAAAACAGAAAATGAAGCCCTGGCTGAGACTGGGGAGAGCCACTAACCCAAAGTAGCACAGCTCCAGATGGAATCCTGCTTTCTCTTGTGGAGCCAGTGCAGCCAGGGCTGGTGCAAAGGTATTAGGTATCATAGGCCAAACTTACAGCCTTGCACATACTCTTAGCTCCGCTCTTCCCACAAATAGTTTAAAAATATGCATTTATAGTAACAGATTTTACATGAAAAATAATTTTCAGTGTTCTAAGGTAAAAATATCATTTATAATGGGGTAGATTTTAAAAGCCCTGCGTGCGTAAATCCTGCCAGATTTACATGCGCAGGGCACTTGCGCGTCGGTGCGCCTATTTTGCATAGGCCACCAGCACGCGCAAATCCCCGGGAAGCGTGCAAGTCCCGGGGCTTTGCTTGGGGGCGTGTCGGGGGCGACACGGCATTCGGGGCATGTCCGGGGGCATGTCCAGAGGCGTGACGGCAGTCCGGGGTCAGGGTCGAGTGCTCCGGCACAGCGGCCTGTGCTGGGACAGGGAGCCGGCGACGTGTGCAAGTTACGCCTGCCAGAGGCTACGAGCGTATCTTTTAAAATCCAGCGTACTTTTTAAAAATCTGCCCCAATATGTGCATTATTTACATGCACTGCTGTGGTACCAACCAGAAAACTCTGCACACAAAAAAAAAACCACCCCTGCAGCCATATGTTATTGGGTCTATTGTAAAGCATGTCGGCCATCAGAAAGCTTTAAGTAAACTGAATTACAATATAGTAAACTTCCCATACAAAAACAGCAGTAACTGTCACCACTCAAACAGTAACAACCCTATCTATGAAAAAGCAACACTGAAAATATTACACCAGGCCCTAAAACACCAATACACCTAATATTAGGAAAACAGAGTAAGCCAAACTTAAGAGCCTGACACAGAAACTACATGCTAGCAGAATACCTCACCTCAGTCACACATGCAGAACACAGACAGACCCTCACCAAATACAGAATAAAGAGACAATATACTATAACTAGAAACATGTAGACAAAAACTAAATTGGAAACCGTAACAAGACAGACTCCATATGCAATGCAACAATGGAAAAATAGAAACATCACCATTCCTCATAAAACATTAAGCAATAAAGTCAAGAAATATAAATCATTCATAATATTAAAACCATACTAATAAAAAGAATAAATATGTCAAGCAGGCAGCAGCCAACAAACATCCAGAAATTAAAATGACTCACATTTTTTTTATAACAGCTCCCAAACAACAAATATATCAAACAGCACACATGAAATAACACCCCAAAATTTAAAGCAATAGGATTAAAAATCTCCAGCTTTCCAAGCCACATCTGAGATCTTTTTACTTCCAGTCACCCACAGATTGTTGTAGAGGAAGGAGAAAACAATGGTGCAGCAGAAGATTTGGATGTAGGTTTAGGCATCAGTGTCAACACTCCAGTGCCTATAAGAATTTGGCATAGGAGGCAGATGCCTACGTTGCCTATGCCTAAATCAAAGCCTGGTCATATAGATTATCTAAATGGTAGGAGACTGTTTAGAAACATTAGAATGATGAAAGACACACCACATTGTTAAGATATTATGACCGTTTGTGACGTACTTGTCTTATTGACTGTGAGTAAATGAAGAATTTTTTTAAATGGTTTTTTTTTTGTGATGTGTCCCTCTTATTAATGTAGATGAGATGCTTATAAACCCCCAAAGCAGGCATGTAAGTGCCTATCAGGTGTAGTGGTTGGGCATAAATATTTAGAACTGTCACCCTTCATTATGATTTATTTACTTTATTTATTTAAAATTTTTATATTAAACAAATCAGCCAAAGCCACCAAGAGTTTCCAATAACATACATAATAAAATAACAAATACCAAATCTAATAAGTATTGCTTTAATTTTATATTAAGAAAAGATGTAATCTAAATTAAGGGCGGGAGAATGGTAGATGATGATATTGTGATGCAATTTCATGAATTTGTCTAAAGTCCATTATGACAGTTGAATTAATCCCGATTATCACCATATTTATTTATTGATATGAGATATTAAAAGTAGTTGTTTTTTTTATAAGGACTATTGAAGCACCTATTCTTTGTATTTTTTGTTATTTATGTTTGCCATTTATCCTATTTTCTAGCAAATAATTGGATTGTTATTATTTGTGGAAAAAAATGAATAATATAAAGTTTAAAAGCATCCTGATGATCGCTATTGCTCAGCAGCCCTCACCCCAGGTTGTGTGTGTTCCATTGAGGACCGGATCTAAAGCAGCTGCCTCTCTTGTTGGATCCAGGACCAGTTGCTCCATGAAGCAGTCATTTATGTGCCATTTTGTTAACCCTCTCTGAACTATTTTCATTTCTTAATGTCCTTATGAATTTATGGCATCCAGAGAACTGAGCACACTAGTGACCCATACAAGGCCTTACTACTTGATTTCTTGCGCTGGTGACATTGCTCTCTTTAAACCCCTGAACACACTGTTAGCCTTCCCTGGGACTTTACTACTTTGATTGGTAATTTCAGGACTTCTGAGCTGATTTTTTTTCCAAGTCCTTTTTCCTCTTTATGTCCTCCAGCTGATAAGTGACTAATGGACTTCTGAATCCCAGATGTTTATTGTTTTGTTTTGTTTTGTTTTTTGCATTGAAGCACAACTTCTAACGCAACACAGTAAATGATGACAAATAAAGACAAAATGGTCCATCAAGTCTGACTAGTAGAGATTAAGCCAGTTTGGATAGATGCACATAAAATCCCCATGCCATCCAGAACAAACATCTCTCCCTCAAGTTTGCTCTGTGTCCTCTGAACTCGTTTCCTGCCACAGTCCTCCACATCTGTTCCAAGCATGCCCAAAATCTGCCAAAGTGATGGCCTCTATCGCTTCCATTTTCTGGCCCTGCCATCTTCAACAGATGCATTTAACTTCTCTTCCTTCCTCTTTCCAGTGCTGCATTCCTGTCTCAAAACTCTTCCCCATCCCCAGCAGTGTCAAGGCACTTCAAGAGTAGGCAGTAACTCTTCTCCTCCTCCAAGACCTGGCTGAAGTGGAAGACGAATATCTCCTTCCATCCCATCCCGCTTAGGCCTCTAATGCCTCTTCTTCTCCCTTTGCCCACAACTTTGCTTCTTAGAAACCCAAAATTGTAAGCCAATATCCAGGCCCCTTTTCCATAAGTTCCCCTTTCATTCTGTTCACCCCTCCAGGTGTGTCTATTCTGTTACTTATTTTTGTCATCTGCAAACAGTTTTTCCCTCAAGTACCTCTGCTACGGTCATTGATATACTTATTACAAAAGAACCAGTCCTAGCATTGCCTTCACTAGAATAAATGTGGGAGAAGTCCAGAGTGGCCACATTCCCACCACTCCCATGATCCACTCCGCACAGAACTGAATGATGCTCATTTGACATGATCTCCCCTTTCTTAACCCATGTGGCCTTGGGTCCAGTAATCCCTTCACTCTCAGGGACTGCGCTATCTTTCTCTTTAGTGGTGTATCCATAGCTTTTCCCACTACTGATTTCAGACTGGCGGTGCTGCCTCCCTCCTTGTTTATTCTTCTGTGAAGTGGAACTTCATCTGCTCTGCATCAGTCCTTCAAAACCTCCCCGGTATCTGACAACATCCCTTCTCCAGTGTCATCATCATTCCTCTGTCTATCCTTTCCCCCCTTGCCCAGCCTGGACTCCCATCATCTTCATTCTTTTAGCTGCTATTCTATACTACATTTCCCATGATGCGTAGCAAACAATATTTTTAATACCTCCCTTTATGAAGTTAAATGTTTACTTGCCGCTCAGGTCTCAATAAATATAAGCAATGCTTTCCTCATAAGAATGAGATTTCACAAGCATGTAATAGTTTGAAAAGCATGTAATAGTTTGAAAAATCTCTTATTAATAACTACAGAATGGCCCAAAACAGATCCACAGGCATTCAAATGTGACTTCAAATTTCTTATCATTCAGGCCAGTCAGTGTTTCTAGTTTGACTTTCACACTATAAATATTCCACTTGCTCCACCCTAAGCATTGCAAACTCAGCCTGCTAGGTATAGATATGATTTATTGCTAACAAAAACAGGAGTCTTAGTAGGTAGTGATGTCTTTTATAACAACAACAAAAAGATGTAGTATATGAGCTTCTGAGACACACATGCTGGAACAAAGGTGCCATCTAGTGGATAAAGTTAGCAAGTCAGGTAAGAACCGCTCAAGATTGAAGAGTGAGTCAGGATTAAGCTGTGTAAATGTAAGACTAAGGACTTTACCTAATAAAGATTTTTTTCCACAGGCATATAATGATATAGTCATTTTTAAACATAAAACCTATTGTATGCAGTTTTAGGAATAAAAATATAATCTGTCCTTAACATTATCTCATATCTTGGGAGAGGTGTATACTTCCTAGTAGAGATAAGAAGGATTTGTTTAAAAACCCTTCAAATCATGGATTTCAGTTGTTTACAAGCACCATTGAGATAGAGAAATGGTAATCACTCATCATCCAAATGGGAAAGAAAAGCAATTTAGTCAGGTTGAAACAGATAAACCTGCTAACTTTCCTTATCTGAAACTTGCCCTCCCCCATCCAGCTGGCAGCATACTGGGGCTTCCACATCAGGAACACTTTTAGTCAGACTGTGAGGAGCTATTCCCAGGGCGGGGAGAGTGGAGTTTAGATCACGGAAGGAAAACAGCGCATGTCCATGACACTTTCAAACATGCACGCGCTATTTTACCCTCCTTGGAAACCCATACAAAATAGCAGCTACAAAGTAGGTGCTTTGTGCATGTATACTTCGTGCTAATTTTCAAAAAGAGGGAGTTTATTTATTTATTTTTTTAATTCTTTATTTAACAGATTTTCACATTACAAAATAAAATAAATTTTGCAAGTACAGAAATCAAATGGAAGTCAAATGAATAAACATTCCTTCGTAACATTATAAAGCAGTAATAAGAAAAAATAAATGAATATTCCTTAGAAACATTTTAAATCAATTAATGAGACAACTACTTCCATTTATATATCCATAAACCAATATAGTAAATCTTGAGAAGATCCGAAATTTAAAGAGAGCTATTTCATATTAGCAATTATATTTAACAAAGGAGATTGCCAAGGAGATAAAATATGGTGACAAAACATTTTTCAGATACATCAGCGAAAAGAGAAAAGTCCAAAGTGGTATAGTGAAATTGAAAGGTGGAAATGATCAATGTGTGGAGGGAGACGAAGAAATGGCAGAAATATTAAACGAATACTTCAGCTCTGTGTTCACTAAAGAAGACCCTGGAGAAGGACCATCTCTACACAACAAGAAACTGGAGGGAAGCGGAACAGAGGAAAATCCATTTACAGTAGATAATGTATGGGAAGAGCTAAAGAATCTGAAAGTGGACAAAGCCATGGGGCCTGAAGGGATTCATCCAAGGATACTGAGGGAGCTCAGAGATGTTCTGGCGGGTCCGCTGTGCGACCTGTTCAATAGATCCCTAGAAACAGGAGTGGTGCCGAGTGATTGGAGAAGAGCGGTGGATGGTCCCTCTTCACAAGAGTGGGAACAGAGAGGAGGCTGGTAACTACAGACCGGTTAGCCTCACTTCGGTGGTGGGAAAAGTAATGGAGTCACTGTTGAAAAGAGAGAATAGTGAAACTATCTACAGTCCGGAGAATTGATGGACCAGAGGCAGCATGGATTCACCAGAGGAAGATCCTGTCAGACAAATCTGATTGACTTTTTTGACTGGGTAACCAAGGAATTGGATAGAGGAAGAGCACTCGATATCATATACTTGGATTTCAGCAAAGCTTTTGATACGGTTCCACACAGGAGACTGGTGAATAAAACGAGAAGCTTGGGAGTGAGTGCCGAGGTGGTGACCTGGATTGCAAGTTGGTTGACGGACAGAAGACAACGTGTGATGGTAAATGGAACCTTCTCTGAAGAGAGAGCGGTTTGGGTTTAAGTGGTTGTACCGCAAGGATCGGTGTTGGGACCGGTCCTGTTCAATATCTTTGTGAGCGACATTGCGGACGGGATAGAAGGTAAGGTTTGTCTTTTTGCGGATGACACTAAGATCTGCAACAGACGTGGACACGCCGGAAGGAGTGGAGAGAATGAGACGGGATCTAAGGAAACTGGAAGAGTGGTCAAAGATATGGCAGCTGAGATTCAATGCCAAGAAGTGCAAAGTCATGCATATGGGGAGTGGAAATCCGAATGAACTGTATTCGATGGGGGGGGAGGGAAAGGCTGATGGTGCACAGAGCAGGAGAGGGACCTTGGGGTGATGGTGTCTAATGATCTGAAGTCGGCGAAACAATGCGACAAGGCGATAGCTAAAGCCAGAAGAATGCTGGGCTGCATAGAGAGAGGAATATCGAGTAAGAAAGGGAAGTGATTATTCCCTTGTACAGGTCCTTGGTGAGGCCTCACCTGGAGTACTGTGTTCAGTTCTGGAGACCGTACCTTCAAAAAGACACAAAGACAAGATGGAGGCGGGTACAGAGAAGGGCGACCAGGAAGGTGGAGGATCTTCATCGGATGACGTACGAGGAGAGATTGAAGAATCTAAATATGTACACCCTGGAGGAAAGGAGGAGCAGAGGTGATATGATACAGACTTTCAGATACTTGAAAGGTGTTAATGATCAAAAGACAACGACAAACCTTTTTCCTAAGGAAAAAATCAGCAGAACCAGGGGTCACGATTTTGAAGCTCCAGGGAGGAAGATTCAGAACCAATGTCAGGAAGTATTTCTTCACAGAGAGGGTGGTGGATGCCTGGAATGCCCTTCCGGAGGATGTGGTGAAGACCAGAACTGTGAAGGACTTCAAAGGGGCGTGGGATAAACACTGTGGATCCATAAAGTCAAGAGGCTGCCAATGAAGAGTGGGTGACTCGCCAGAATGATGGCTACTGCCTGGAGTCAATACCCTTATTAAATAAACATACACAGGCTTTACGGTGACTCCAACATCGCTCTAAGCTTCAACAGCAAGAGGAAATGTGGAAAAAAGGATTCACACTCACAAAGAGGGGAGTAGCTGGCTTGTTACGGCGGTTACTACCCCAAATCAAATAAGCCTGATACTTCACTTTCAATGCATATACAGCAAAGTTCTCTGATTCAACGGCAGGGGAGAAGAAAAACTGATACTTCACACATCCAGCAGAGCTCTCTGCTTCAACGGCAGGGAGAAGAAAAGAGGGTTCGCACTCACAAAGCGGGGAGTAGCTGGCTTGTTACGGCGGTTACTACCCCAAACCAAATGTGCCTGATACTTCACTTTCGATGCACATCCAGCATGGCTCTCTGCTTCAACGGCATGGGAGAAGACTTATACGTCACGCATATCCAGCATAGCTCCCTGCTTCAACGGCAGGGGAGAAGAAAAACAACCAATAAGGGCTAATAACATAGTCTGGGTAAAACAAATAAGCATGGGTGCAGCTTGCTTATTGCGGCGGCTACTACCCCTAACGAATCAAGCTAGATATTTCACTTGGATGCAGCTCCATCACTGCATCTCTACATTAAAGGTGGGGGTGGAAGGGAAATAGAACCAAGAGCTAAGAGAAACAGATAAGTATGAGAGAAAAATATGTGTGAAGCTTGCTGGGCAGGACTGGATGGGCCCATTGGTCTTCTTCTGCCGTTCATTTTTCTATGTTTCTATGTTTTCTATATAATATTGCACGTTCTACCAGTTTCGTATTTTATATATTTATGGGAGAAGAAAGTGGTATGGGGATTTTTGATTGAATAAAGGATCTTAGTGGTTCATACAGTTGAAAAATATATATACCTCTGTCCCCCTCTTTATATATATATATACACCTCTGCCCCCCTCTTTATCCTACATTTACATGGAAATTTTAGCATGAAGGTATACCCTAAAGAAATAATTTCTTGGCGTAAAGCTAAAAAGCTCTACGTCTTTCTTGGATAAAAGAGGAGAGATCTGGAAAAATGTTTACATTTTCATTCAAAAAGGAAGTAGGGAATTTCCTGAAATAACCTTCATGATAATTTTGAACATCTACTTGAGATATTAATGAGACCAGAGGGGTTGCTCTATCCAAAACCTCTCGATTTGAACTTTCTAATATTTCAGTCAAATTTTCCTGAAGGTTAATTCTATTTGATACAGTAGCAGTTCTAGGCAGAAAATAACATTTATTAATCATTGGTAAAGTTTCTTCTTCAAAGCATAAGACCTCGTTCAAAAATCTTTTCAGGGAAACATAAGGAGTTTCTCCTAACATTTTTGGGAAGTTTTGGATTCTGATGTTTAAAGAACGAGAGGCATTTTCAAGAGTTTCTACTCTTCTGGCGAGAAATTTCTTATCTTTGACCACAGCAACTTAAAATTTTTCATTTTCCTATTCATTTCCTTCCAATGTAGAAACTTTAGTAGATATTGTTTTGACTTTCCTTTGTAAATCAAGTGAAATTTGATTATTCTGTGAAGCTAAAAGTTTCACTCTCATATGCAGATTATTCACTGTGGTTGCAACCCCCACCATTAAATCCCGTAACGCAGCATTTGTGATGACCTCAGCCGCTCAGGGATCATTAGGGGCTTAAAATCTGGGGTAGTCTCTTGGGATAGCTGCAGGTCACTTCCAATATGACTTATCTCTGTTGCCCCTTCTCCCAAACTGACTTCTGTTGTTGTCTCAACGCCGAGCTGTGCTCCCGGGGCCACCACTAAGGGTGTCAGTGCCTGAAGGACTGCGGTCGTAGTTGAATTTGCTGCAAGCAACCCAGAACAAGTCCCTTCGCTCAGCGGGTCGGATTGAAACAGCGGCTCTGATCTTCGCATCGAAGCTACTCTCTGATATAGGACTCAGTGTAGTCTCCTCCGGTGCTGGGACTACTCTCTCCGCCCCTGCACCAAGGGCTCCTCGACTCCTGGATGAAGAACTGGTGAGGTTAGAAAACGGGTTATTTCCTACTGCATAGTTATCGGTGGTGGGGGAGTTGAGGGATAAACCCTGATCTTCCCTTTCCTTTTCGAAGGCATAAGTTGAAGGAAACAAATATATTTCAAACTTGCAGTAGGAGAGAACTCCGCTCCTACACTCGATGTGCAGCCATCTTGGATCCTCCCCTCAACCAAGAGGGAGTTTATTTTTAACTATTAGCATAAAGCATGCACCTACAGACTTTGCAGATATGTGGACTATTCAGTAATTGTGCCTCCCCCCATAATGTTTAAAGCATTGGCAGTTCATTGTGGGACTTGCTTCCACACTAGAACATAGTTAGCATTTAGACAGGAATTTGACCTATCGCTCTCACCCAAGCAGAAGTGATTTTCTAAAAAGAAGAGGGTGATGGGGCAGTGGGGAGAGGGGACAGGGATGCAGGTGCATTTAACTTCTCTTCCTTCCCCCTTCCAGTGGTGCATACCTGTCTCAAAACTCTTCCCCATCCCCAGCAATGTCAAGGCACTTCAAGAGTAGGCAGTAGCTCTACTCCTCCTCCAAGACCTGGCTGAAGTGGAAGATGAATATCTCCTTCCATCCATCCCGCTTGGGCCTCTAATGCCTCTTCTTCTCCCTTTGCCCACATAGGCCATTCATGCAACCTCTTCAGCCCATGCAGGCTGTGGTGCCACGTCCTCCTCCCATAGCCCGCTAATGCTAATAGGTTTTGGGTTGGTGACAAAGCATGACCTGGGACAAAATCACCACTGGACCCAACTTCTCAAGGACTGACTAGTGGCTGCATGAAGGATGCAGATTTCTTATTCCCAAATACTGTCCAATTAGAGCAATAGGAAACTGTGTAAGCGGCGTGTGACCGGCATTGCAGTGGAATCACTCGGTTACCCACCAGACAGTGCAAATTTGTTGTGAAGGGGGAGGGAGGGAGCCCAGCTAGTAGAGCAGGAAATGCAGCTGACAACGACTTGTGATCACTGGATGAATCGGAGCCCATGCTGCTTCTGTTGGCCTGATGCTCCAGAAAAGAGGCAGGAGGGAGCATCTACTGCCACTGAGCCAGAGAGGTGCAAATAGCGGAGAACTGCCACAAGGAGAGAGAAGTGCAGGGAGGAGAAAGTGGGGAGGAGGGGGCAAAGGGTAGCTTATTGGGCAATGGAAAAAAGAGAAAGGGAGGAGATGGAGGAAGAAAACCTCATGTTTTGTGGCCCACCTGCTGCCACTGAGTGTGTGTTACACATGGCTTGCTGCCTGATGCCAGTCTCACTGTGGCAACTGGAAGAAAAATATTTTTTTTAGATTTTATTTCGACTACTTTTTGGGATCACCATAAACCAGCAACATACAACAACTATGAAATTGACCTTTTCTTTTCTATTCATATTACATTTGGAATGATTATTCTTTTAGAACATAAATATTATAAATGCACATTTTAACTATGAAATAATGCTAAAACCATGCTGCCAGACCTCAGTGCCCTGCAAAGCAACAGATTGTCCCTCACATCTGAAGAAGATATTATTTGAAGGCAGGAAAACAAACTATGATGCCATCATATCAGCCATGTCCTAGTGGATTATTTTATAACTGTAGGAAAGTTTGCTTTAATTAGATACAACTCAGTTGCTTATCTACCTAACAGAAGGATAAACTTCAGACCTATTCCAGTGTGGCTGTTTAAGTTCAGAATATTGAAAAAGCTAAAATGGTGGTTTACAGTGTCATTGCAAGTCTTACAGTGTTCCCAGATACTGTTCGGTGTAGGTGAGCATGGTAAGCACAGAGCATGCTTAGTCTTCATCAGATATAGTTCTGGGCTATTTAGAGGTTTCACAGGCCCAAGAGTCAACTGAATTGGCCCACTGGGCATTTGACTACACAGTCAGCACCAGGGAACTTTTCTTCGCCCTCCCCCACCTTCCCCTCCCTTCCCCTACCTAACCCCCCCCCCGGCCCCTATCTAAACCCCCTCCCTTAACTTTGAGCGCGTCGCCGGCAGCCCTGCTCCGTCCTCCGGTCCCGGGGACGTGGTCCGGAGGCCTCGACCACGCCCCCGGGCCGGCACCATGCCCCCGGGCCCGCCCCCGAAACGCTGCGTCGTTTCGGGAATGCCCCCGGACACGCCCCCTCCCTCCCCGTTTCAAAAGCCCCGGGACTTTCGCGCGTCCCAGGGCTTTAGGTGCGCCGGCGCGCGCAGGGGTTTTAAAATCCGCCCCTTAGGGTCTCAGAAGTCATTCCAAACTGCTAACAATGTTACTTCATAATAGTCCATTGCAGACATCTCAGCCAAAATTATATATCAAGTTGGAACGGGGGGGGGGGGGGGGGGGGCGGGGGCAATCGCACAGCACATTGGATCCAGAACTAGCTTAAAACCTCAGCCACCTTCTTAAATTTTCTCAGGAAGGCTTCATGGTCATTTTTTGGGCCTGTCTGCATCAGTAAAGTCTCCATGTGAGCTTCTGTCCAAATCTCTTTCCCTTACCATACCTGCTGACTCTTGCTCTTTGCCCTGGCCATCCATTGCTTTGCTCTCCTGCTGCAGCACTCCTCAGACTTTTGATACCATTCTTCCTCTGCCTCAGCCCTCAAGTCACACCTTAGGGGCATTTTGGCTATTCTTCCTGCTGTGTTGCTCTGTTCCTATAGTTTCAATTTTTAATAAATGCCAGTCCCACTGCTGCTGCCACTGCTCCAAGCCAGTCTTGGTACCTTAGGCTGCTTCCTACATGGCTCCTGCTGTCTTCTTTGTTTCTTTTCAGAAATTAGGCAAGTTGCTTTAAACACAGCAGTGATTTCTGCTTGTGAAACTTCTTCCTTTCCTAAAACTGTTCTTATAGGCTGTAGGTAAACTGCAAAAATGGATTTCGATTTTTCAGATATTCCTGAGTCCTTATAGGCTGTAGATAATAATCATGTTGGTAATCTTTAAATTGATCCAGTACATATACCAATCAACCCCACAGAGGTTGCCTTGGAAACCACAATTTGATCTGAAACCTAAAGTTATAGAAGGCATTCAACCAATAATTAAAGATTTGTTATAACAATGTATTATAATTAAATTACCACCTGAAGCATCTATTCCATGTAATTCTCCCATTTTGCAAGTACAAAAAACTTACTTAGGTAAATAGGTTTGACAAGATTTAAGATATGTAAACTCAATAATATTTCCTAGCAGTCATAGAAACATAGAAATGATGGCAGAAGAAGACCAAACGGTCCATCCAGTCTGTCCAGTAAGCTTTCACACATTTTTTTCATACTTATCTGTTACTCTTGTCCCTTATAAGTAACTTTTTGATTCTATTTCCCTTCCACCCCTGCCATCAATGTAGATAGCAGTGCTGGAGCTACATCTATGTGAAGTATCTAGCTAAATGGTTAAGGGTAGTAACCGCCGTAATAAGCAAGCTACACCCATGCTTATTTGTTTACCCAGACTATGTAATTCAGTCCTTGTTGGTAGCTGTCTGAATATAAATCATCTTTTCTTCATTCCCCCTGCCGTTGAAGCAGAGAGCTATCCTGGTTATGTATTGAAAGTGGAGTATCAGGCTTATTTGGTTTAGGGTAGTAACCACCATAACAAGCAAGATACTCCCCTGCTTTTTTGTGGATGCAAATCCTTTTTACCACATTTCCTCTTGCCGTTGAAGCATAGAGCAATGTTGGAGTCGCATTAACCATGTGTATGTTTATTAAATAAGGCTATTAATCTCCAGGTAGTAGCAGTCATTCCCGCAGGTCACCCCCATGCCTCTTCTCTTCATTCACATCCTCTAGACTTTATGGACCCACAGTGTTTATCCCATGCCTCTTTCAAATCCTTCACAGTTTTGGTCTTCACCACTTCCTCCAGAAGGGCATTCCAGGCATTCACCACCCTCTCCATGAAGAAATACTTCCTGACATTGGTTCTGAGTCTTCCTCCCTGGAGTTTTAATCGTGACCCCTGGTTCTGCTGATTTTTTTGCAACAGAAAATGTTTGTCGTTGTTTTTAGATCATTAAAACCTTTCAAGTATCTGAAAGCCTATATCATATCATCCCCTGCTCCTCCTTTCCTCTAGGGTGTACATATTTACATTCTTCAATCTCTCCTCATAAGTCATTCGATGAAGACCAACCACCTTTTTGGTCGCCCTTCTCTGGACCGCCTCCATCCTGTCTCTGTCCGTTCGGAGATACGGTCTCCAAAACTGAACACATTACTCCAGATGAGGCCTCACCAAGGACCTGTACAAGGGGATAATCACTTCCCTTTTCTTCGATATTCCTCTCTCTATGCAGCCCAGCATTCTTCTGGCTTTAGCTATCGCCTTGTCACATTGTTTCACCGACTTCAGATCATTAGACACTATCACCCCAAGGTCTCTCTCCTGTTCCGTGCAATCAGCCCTTCTCCCCCCATTTAATACAGTTCATTCGGATTTCCACACCCGATATGCATGACTCTGCACTTCTTGGCATTGAATATCAGCTGCTATATCTTCGACCACTCTTCCAGTTTCCTTAAATCCCATCTCATTCTCTCCATTCCTTCCAGCGGGTCCACTCTGTTACAGATCTTAGTGTCATCCGCAAAAAGACATACCTTACCTTCTATCCCATCCGCAATGTCGCTCACAAAGATATTGAACAGGACCGGTCCCAATACCGATCCTTGTGGCACTCCGCTCAACACCGCTCTCTCTTCAGAGTAAGTTCCATTTACCATCACACATTGTCTTCTGTCCATCAACCAGTTTGCAATCCAGGCCACCACCTCAGCACTCACTCCTAAGCTTCTCATTTTATTCACTAGTCTCCTGTACAGGACCGTATCAAAAGCTTTGCTGAAGTCAAAGTAGATGACATCGAGCGCTCTTCCTCGATCCAATTCCTTGGTTACCCAGTCAAAAAAGTCTATTAGATTTGTCTGACAGGATTTTCCCTTGGTAAAGCCATGCTGTCTCTGGTCCAGCAATTCTCTCGACTGTAGCTAGTTCACTATTCTTTCTTTCAACAGTGGCTCCATTACTTTCCCTCCACCGAGGTGAGGCTAACCAGTCTCTAGTTACCAGCCACTTCTCTGTTCCCACTCTTGTGAAGCGGGAGCACCATTGCTATTCTCCAATCACTCGGCACCACTCCCGTTTCTAGGGATCTATTGAACAGGTCACACTGCGGACCCGCCAGCACATCTCTGAGCTTCCTCAGTATCCTGGGATGAACCTCATCAGGCCCCATGGCTTTGTCCACTTTCAGTTTCCACAGCTCTTCCCATACATTCTCTACTGTAAATGGAGTTACATCTACTCCATTCCCCTCCAGTTTCTTGTTAACTAGCGATGGTCCTTCTCCAGGGTCCTCTTTAGTGAACAGAGAACTGAAGTAGTCGTTGAATATTTCTGCCATTTCTTCATCTTTCTCCACACATTGATCCTTTTCACCTTTCAATTTCACTATACCACTTTGAACTTTTCTCCTTTCACTGATGTATCTGAAAACTGTTTTGTCACCTCTTTTTACCTTTTGGCAATCCTTTCTTCTGCTTGACTTTTTGCTGACTTGATTAACTTTCTTTGTCTCCCTCAGTTCTACCAGATATTCTTCTTTGTGTTCCTCCCTTTGGGATCCTTTATATTTCTTGAACGCTGTTCTTTTAGCCTTTATTTTGTCAGCCACCTCCTTAGAGAACCAGATAGGTTTCATTTTTCTTTTGCTTTCCTTTACTTTTCTAACATATAGATTAGTTGCCTTGGTAATTGCTCCTTTTAGTTTGGTCCACATCTCTCTTGTTCTCCCAGCCTACTAGTTCTTCCTCCAGGTACTTCCCCATTTCATCACAGTCTGTGTTTTTGAACTGCAAAACTTGGGTCCTTGTGCTTCTTTTCCATATCCTTTTTGTGATATTAAACCATACCGTTTGATGATCACTGGTGCTGAGGTGGGCGCCCACCTGGACATCAGAGACATTATCTCCATTAGTGAGCACTAAGTAGAGTATGGCTCCCTCTCTCATGGGTTCCATTACCATTTGTTTGAACAAAGCTCCTTGCAGGGCATCCACTATTTCTCTACTATTGTTCGATTCTGCAGATGGGATTCTCCAGTCTACATCCGGCAAATTAAAGTCTCCAACGATCACCACTTCTCCCTTCTTTCCCATCTTTTGGATGTCTTCAATCAGATCTCTGTCAAGCTCTTCCTTTTGGTTTGGAGGCCTGTAAACCACTCCAATAAAAATGGATGCCCCATCTTTTTTTAGGTTGGCTCATAGTGCTTCTTCATTGACCCATCTTCCTTGCAGCTCAGATGCTTGGATATTGTTTCTAATATAAAGAGCCACTCCTCCCCCTTTCCTATCCTCTCTGTCCTTCCTTAACAAGTTATAACCCGGTATTGCCGTATCCCAATCATGAGATTCCGTGAACCACGTCTCCGTGACAGCAACAATGTCCAAGTCCGCCTCCACCATTAGGGCTTGCAGATCTGGGATTTTATTGCCCAAATTACGAGCATTTGTGCTCATAGGTTTCCAGCTTTCCTCATTCAGGTTACTACTGTTCCTGGACTCCTTTTGTGACTTATTTAGTTGAGTTTTGTTATCCACTTCTCCCTTTCCCTTTGAATTTGTGTGAAGGAAAAGTTTAGTGCCTCTGATGACAGATTCATCCAGCACAATGAGCTTTTTCCTTTGGTTACTGATCTGGAATTCTGTATGCATTGGGTTTCTTCTTTCTTTTCAGATAACACTTCAATCTTTTTCTCATGAACTTCTTCAGTATTTAATACAGAGAAGGCTTTTTGTACTTGTTGCACTTGATACAGTGTGTGTGTCTGTATCACAGGTCCAATTCTACCAGAGCCCACTGTAATCCTGTTGTTTATTGAGTTCCTTAATGCCCTGAGTGAGTGGGGGGGGGGGGGGTGGAAGGGGGGTAGACTTGTGGGCTGCACAGCTGTCAAGAATGGGTGCCTGTGGGTCACAGGTCTTATCCTACCTGAGCCCACTCTAAATCTCCTTTTCCTTGACTTTTGGTTTTTCTGTTGTAATGGGGAATTAATTCCTGAATAATGTAAAGTGGGTGAGCCTTTTTTCATTGAAGTTAATTCAGCTTTAACTTCAGCCAGCTCTTTTTTAAGGAAGAGAATTCTGAACAAATGGGGCAAGCCCTAAGTTTCCAGATGATTTCCCTCAGAATAAAGGCTCCACAATAGTTACATTGGATAGTCCTCATTTTGGTAATTTATTTGATGGTTAACTCCTAAGGAAATACCAATTTACTAATCTATTTTGTTGCCAATTATGAATTTAGGCAGACTATATCAGAAAAACAAACCCGGGGGTGGGTGGGTAGAGGAATAGGGTGGGAGGGAGTCAAACAGTTAACCCTTGGTCACAGATGTTCTCAGGACTCTGTATCTGCAATTGAGTTTAATAAGACCCTCCCCCTGGTTGACTTACTAATGGGCCGATACAGTAAAGTCTGCGGGAGAGTGGGCGAACGCCCACTCTCCCGGCGCATGCACAGGCCACTCTCCTGTACGCGTGATTCGCTATGCAAATTAGGTCCGGCAGTAAAAGCAGGCAAAAGGAGGCACAAGGGACACTAGTGCGTCCCTAGCGCCTCCTTTTGGACTGGAGTGGTGGCTGTCAGCGGGTTTGACAGCCGATGCTCAATTTTGCCGGCATCGGTTCTCAAGCCCGTTGACAACCACGGGTTTGGAAACAGGACGCCGGCAAAATTGAGCATCCGGTTTTCGACCCATGAGCCAACTTCAAATTTATTTTTTTTTTTTACTTTTGGTAACTTTCGGGACCTTTTCTGTGCACTTTCCCGGTGCCCGAAGAAATTAGAGCCTACCTTTGGGTAGGCGCTAATTTCTGAAAGCAAAATGTGCGGCTTG
This sequence comes from Rhinatrema bivittatum, assembly GCF_901001135.1. Classification (NCBI taxonomy): domain Eukaryota; kingdom Metazoa; phylum Chordata; class Amphibia; order Gymnophiona; family Rhinatrematidae; genus Rhinatrema; species Rhinatrema bivittatum. Next base: position 97,500,030 of record NC_042616.1, on the reverse strand, counting down.
GTTGCACATTTTGTTTTCTGAATCGCGCGGGAATACCTAATAGGGCCATCAACATGCATTTGCATGTTGCGGGCGCTATTAGGTTCGGGCGCTATTAGGTTCGGGGGGTTGGACACACATTTTCGGCCCCTTACTGAATAAGGGGTAACGCTAGCGTGTCAAAAACGCATGTCCAATAGAGGGTTAACAGTGCGCTCCGTCAGAGTGCACTGTACTGTATCGGCCCGAAAGTTAACTAAGTTAAACCTTTATTTAGCTGGACACAGTAATATTTAGTGCTCCCTGGCTCCTCATTGTGCACTGCCCACAATGGATCTGACTCCTGCTGGTTCTCAGAGTTAAGCACCCCCAACTCTGAGAAAGCCACGCCCAAGCTAGGTAGATCAGGACACTTCTGGAAGTTTATTTTGTCCTTGGTTTTAGATTGTTTTCTCAGCTCTTTATGCCCCAATATTAATTATCTAAACAGAGATTATTAGTGACAGCTAAATCCAAATAAGAGATAGATCCTATCAGATTGAAAGCTAGAGTGATTTTTTTGTTGTGGTTTTTTTTAATCATAAAGAAACTCAACAGCAAAGAAACCCAACAGCAAATTAATATACTATAATAATATCTGACTATAATGAAATGAAATCACAGACAGCAGTATATTATACACAGAAGCCTTCTACAATAATTATAAGTAATAAGCAGGTATACTTAGCTGCACTGAGACAGTCCGGCTCCTCACTGTGCACTGCCCACAATGGATCTCAATTGCACCTGATCCTTACACCTGTTGTCACACATTCCCCCTGAATCTACCTATTTTATAGTTATAGATTTATGCTCCGCCTACTTTGCTATTATTAAAAAATTATTACATTTCTTGTTTTAGTAGATGTAGCTTTCATTAGCTATTGAGGCTGAGATTATTTTAATTATTCTATGCAGTTATCTTGAAAACTAAACTTCTGCACTGCCTTATTGCAAAAGAAGGCTTACGGTTTGATTTTTAATGTTCAGAACTGCAGCTGTGATGACGTAGGCATATTAAATCATTTTTTTTATGGTTTTTATCTTTTCCAAGCCTTAGAAAGAAATTATATTGTCTATGAAAGAACAACATCTAGTTTTATTTAAAATACTAAACTATAAGATTATTTTAGAACAAAACACAGGGGAAGATTTTGTTTTTACTGACTTTTTTATTTTGAGTAGTATCTACAATCCTGGTTTCTGTTCTACACTATAGAAATGGAATAAGACTTGTGAATAGAAATATTTTTTCTCTCCTCTATCTAAACAAAATGTTTGACTTGCTCTGTGTATGCCACTGAATTAAAATTGCAAAATTCATTTGGTTGGTGGTTAATTCAAAATATATTAATCTGTCTATGATAGTAGCAATCTTTAAGAAAAGTTAAATCATGTATTTTATTATCTGTCTTGTTTAGGCTTAAGGGCGGATTTTAAGAGCCCTGCTCGCGTAAATCCGCCCGGATTTACGCGAGCAGGGCCCTGCGCGCCGGTGCGCCTATTTTACATAGGCCTACCAGCGCGCGCAGAGCCCCGGGACTCGCGTAAGTCCCGGGGTTTTCCGAGGGGGGCGTGTCGGGGGCGGGCCCGATCCGCGCGGCATTTTCGGGGCGGGACGTAGCGTTTCGGGGGCGGGTCTGGGGGCATGGTTACGGTCCGGGGGCGTGGCCACGCCCTCCGGACCCGCCCCCAGGTCGCGTCCCAGCGCGCTAGTGGCCCGCTGGCGCGCGGGGATTTACGTCTCCCTCCGGGAGGCGTAAATCCCCCGACAAAGGTAAGGGGGGGGGTTTAGACAGGGCCGGGGGGTGGGTTAGGTAGGGGAAGGGAGGGGAAGGGGAGGGAATGGAGGTAGGCTGCGCGGCTCGGCGCGCGCCGGCTATTCGGAATCGGTAGCCTTGCGCGCACCGATCCAGGATTTTAGCGGCTACGCGCGTATCTACTAAAATCCAGCGTACTTTTGTTTGCGCCTGATGCGCCAACAAAAGTACGCCAAATCGCGCGTTTTGAAAATCTACCCCTCAGGAAGAAAAAAATTAATAATAATACAATAAGTAAAATGGCATCTAAAAGCTAGAACATTTATCTTTTCCCTTTCCCTCATTAATGCGGTGTATGCATTTTATAGTGCTACATAGTGCTATAAGTATAGCTTAATTTATGTTGCTTTTATCATAAAATAGTATATGTATCTTATAGTGTCATTTATCAAATCGTGTTAGGGCGTTTTTGCATGTGTTAAGGTGTCTTTGCATTCAAAAACCACCTTAATGCTTGGAAAAACATGTAAATGCATGCGAAAAAGCCATAATGCATGGTGCGATGCAAATTTTTTAAAGAGGAGGGATTGGGGAGGAGTCTGGGGTAGGATTTCTGAAAAAGTGGGCTGGCTTTGCACTTTGCGAAGCCATAACACACAATATTGCACAGTTTTAATGCCGAAAATAACTACACCTTTTTCAATTGTGTTAAACTGTGCGATATCGTGCGTTATGCCCATAATACAATTTGCGATTTTTTTGCAAATTCCGTTTTGGGCATTTTTAGGCTGGGGAGGGCCTGTGATGAGATGAGAGGGGGAGTGGGGGAAGGGCCTGAGATGTGTGAGGAGAGTGGAGGGAGGGCCTGAGAGGACAGGGAGAGTAGGGGGAAGACCTGAGAGGAGAGGGAGAGTGGGGGGAGGGCCTGAGGGGAGAGGAGAAGAGAGGGAGAGTGGGGGGAGGGCCTGAGAAGAAAGGGAGAGGGAAGAGGCGAGGGAGAGTGAGGGGAGGGCCTGAGATTTAGAAGGACCTGAGAGGAGAGGGAGAGTGGGAAGAGGACCTGAGATGAGAGGGAGAGGGGAGAGGAGAGAGAGATTGCCTCTGGGGGTGGCATCATAGTAAGCAGATATTAATGCTACTATAGGAAGCCCACCTAGTAACTCGTGGTGAGGTTTAGGTAGTAGTGTAGGGGTTAGGGGCCACTTTTACATGCAAAGTGAAACGAACGAACAGAACAGTACACTCTTGTGAAGATTTGATGTCCTTCAGAGTAAGGAAACTCACACAAAGATGAGATTTGTACAATGTTCTCTCAAGCTAGCTTGATGTTACCCAGGTGGAGAGTCCATCAAGCTAGGTTGAGAGATGCATCCATCTTCTGTTTCATTTTTGTGTGAGATATAGTATGTGTATGTGTGTATATGTCGTCTCTATTACTAGGCCTACCTTCAAGCTTACTAAAACCACTACAGTTACTCCAAAATATCTCTGCTAGACTATTGCTAGGAACAAGGAAATTTGACCACATCACCCTGTCACTGATGGCACTAACACTGGTTTCCTGTACAATATAGAATTCATTATAAATTATTAACTCTAATATTCAATATCATCAACAATACTGACCAATGCTTATTAGGAGTGACATTTCAACACTATATACCACAGAGAGCCCTAAGATCACAAAACAAAGGACGATGTCTTCTACTTGGAACACACATCTAATGCAAATAAGGGACCAAATATTTTCCATAGCAGGCCCCAAGTTGTGGAACTCCCTTCCAGAGTCATTACGCAAGATAACTGATAAAAAGAATTTCATACGTGAACTGAAAACACAGCTCTTTAGAAAAGCGTATGATTTAACAAATTACCACTATACTGATAACCTCAACGTCAATAGAAGAGACAATGGTAGTGAAATGAGCAATATTTATTTATTTAAGCCTTTTATATACCATCATTCCTAATAAAGATCACAATAGCTCACAAGTGACATTCATAGATCATGGCTATTCGATAGTTTGAGGAGACATTCATAATATGGGTCTATACAGTCTTGGGTAGGATCAATACATTCATAACATTACTCATAAGTAATGACTGAAGTAAAGTGTATAGGTAGTTGAATTAGAACATGCATTTGCTGTAATGCCAGCTTTTAAAATGTACGAATATGAACACTATAGATCTACTGTCATGTTGACCAAGAATATGTACCAACATGTATAAGAGAACATATATTGGCCGTGGTTCTGACCTAGATTTTGAATGCTGGCTCAGAATATGATTGTTAAACAAGAACATGAATGATGATTTTGTAAACTGTTATGATTTTATTCTGGAACGACAGTATATAAAACACCCAAAAAAAAAATATATATGGAACTTACTCTGAAGAGAGAGTCGTGTTAAGCAGAGTGCCACAGGGATCGGTGTTGGGACAAGTTCTGTTCAATATCTTTGTGAGCCACATTACAAAAAGGATAACAGGCAAAGTTTGTCTATTTGCGAATGATACTAAGAACTACAATAGAGTGGACATGCCTGAAGGAATAGAGAGAATGAAAAGTAATTTAAGAAAGCTTGAAGAGTGATTGAAGATCTGGCAGCTGACATTCAATGCCAAGAAGTGCCTAGTCATGCATCTGGGATGCAGTAATTCAAAAGAGCTGTTATGTGATGGGGGGGGGGGGGGGGTGTGAAAGACTGATATGTACAAACCAAGATAGGGATCTTGGGGTGACAGTGTCTGGGGATCTGAAGATGGCACAGCAATGTGACAAGGCGATAGCTAGAACCAGAAGGATGTTGGGCTGCATACAGAGAGGAATAACCAGTAAAAAAAAGGAAGTGATAATGACCTTGTACAGGTCCTTAGTGAGGCCTCATCTGCCCGTATCTCAAAAAGGATAGAGACAGGATGAAGGCGGTCCAGAAAAGAGTGAATAAAATGGTGTGGGGTCTGTATCGGAAGACCTATGAGGAGAAACTGAAGGATATGAATATGTATACCCAGAGGTGGTGAAGACGAAAACAGTCAAAAAATTCAAAGGGATATAGGATAAACACTGTGGATCTCTAAAGGCTAGAGGATGGAAATGAGATAAGCATGCAGGGGAGTAACTTGCTGGTACGGCGGTTACTACCCTTAGCAGAAGGCCTAGAGATTACTAACCTTAACCAATATGCTTTGATGCTTTTAATGCAACAGCAACATTGCTCCCCACTTAGACGGCAGGGGGAAAAGAAGAATTGAATTCAAATGATAACCGAAGGCCCTGACTTCCATGGTCTAGGATACTGATACACAGACATATGGGAAAAAGCACAGGACTGCTTCTACAGCTAAGTCCTAAAGGAAATGAAGAAAGTGTGCATGGGAGTAACTTGCTGGGGCAGCGATTACTACCCTTAATCAATAAACCTTGATACTTTTGATGCAACTTCAACATTGCTCTCTGCTTCAATGGCAGGGGGAAAAGGGGAATTGGATTCAGACAGCAACTGAAGGCCCCAACGTTTACAGTCTGTGAAACTAAGCATGGGGGTAATCTGCACAGAGCAGCAGTTACTACTCTTAGTAGAAGGCATGGGATTACTATCCTTAACCAGTAAGCCTTGATGCTTTTGATGCAACTGCAACGTTGCTCTCTGCTTTGATGGAAGGGGCTTGGGGGATAGAGGGAAAAAGGAATTTGGATTCAGTGACAACCAACATGAGCCATGACTTTTTACAGTCTGGGGTACTGATGAGTAGACATTAGGGAAAAAACACAGGACTGCTTCTATGGCCATATGCAAAGAACGTCAAACAGCATTGTCTGATACATGGGGTGACCTGTATGGTGCAGCAGATGCTACCAAAGGAAGCTTGCTGGGCAGACTGGATGGACCATTGGTCCTTTTCTGCTGTTATTTCTATAGTTATGAAAATGAAAGTTTTTGATTGCGAGAGTTCTGAATATATGAGTTTTTGACTGAAAGAATTCAGATTCTGACACTGACAGACACAGGAATTTCATGACTATATTTGGGATATCATGTGCTTTTCAGTTTTCCAACAAGGAAATGATGATCATCCATTAAATTCTCTTGAGGCAAATGGTCAATAGAGGGAGCTCACCTTCTTCCATATGTTGATGAAAGATAATGTATGCACTAACCAGACATCATGCTCTGATTTTGCAATTTTGCTCTTCTTCTTAGAATCTCATGAGAAACTTTTGTCAAGCATCCTGTTTCCATCTTACAAACTAGTAGTCAGTTTGTGATAATGAGCATTGCTTAAGATATCCTACTGTTAAAATGGCTAGACTGGACCTCACAAGAAAGCGTGCTTTTTCAGTGGCAGGTCCGATATTATGGAATTCGCTCCATGACTCCATTAGACTAATTGCAAATAACAAAGAAATTTAAAAAATGCTCAAAACATATCTATGCTCCACTATTTTTAACAAACCTCACACAACACCATGAGTTCTATACTTCCCCCTATTTTTTATTTCTTTTATTAATTTCTTTTAACAGTATTTGTTTCTCCATTTTTACGATCTGTATTTATATTTCTAACTTTTCATCTTCTAATATTACTGCTTTATAAATATTGTACTCTTGCTCTTTTATATTGTAAACTACTTAGATCTCACAAAATGTTTGTATAGGTGGTATATAAATTATTGTAAATAAATAAATAAATATCCCTATGAAACAGCCAATTTCTTCTTTTGACAGCTTAAGCAGATCACACATCCTGTGGTGCTTGTGCAAAGAGCAGATATTGTCCACAAAACCAAACCCAATCCATTGTGTTCTCTTTCTTTTATTCAGCAAATCTTGTGCTGAAAGACTTATATATGTTAATTGCTGGATTAATACATTTTCTATACCCATTGACAAAAAGAGTTAAACTGACAAACTCTTATCTGTTACCTGCACTAATCAATCTATACCCATTAATCCACCCCAGTTGTATTCTAAGCTTATCACAGACCACAATCCATTGGTCTGGCTTGAGAGTCTTGGGGGAGAATGGAAAGTTACTTTACTGGAGTTTGTCCCTTTAGATATATAGCCACCATCCAGCAGAGGAATGGCAGTGAACATGGCAATTCAGATGGTCTCTCCAGGAAAGATGAGACAAAACTGCCCTGACACTGGATTCCTGAGACCCAACCAGCAGTCTGAATAGGGCACAGCCCAGGATCACCATTTATAGGGGGATGTGCAGCAAAATAGGAATCCTTTGTGCCTGTTGAGATTTATGTTGTTGCACCAAGACCTTTTTGTTTTCCCAATATGACCTCCTTTTCCTTTCAATCCTTGAACTGACAGGCAGGTGCAGGCCTAACATCTGCTGTGCTCTGTAGTTTCTAGCAAATAGGACTACACAGGTTAACCTGCTATATATCCCAAAGTGAAGATTCAAATGCTCCCCCAGACCACAAGGTGGTATAATGTTGCAACATTCTATATTGTAATTAGTTGGGAATCCAGTGCATTTGGCTATCACTGGTTGAACAATACCAGCTGTAGTGGGGATTAGCCCAGAATTCAATAGAAATTCTCAGACTTGGCTGAAAGTGCAGAAGAACCAGAACTATGCCAAGGCCCTATACATCCTTGTGAGGACAGCCTAACTTAATCCTCCTCAGACTCTGGTTAGTACAGTGAAACTTATCTAGATAGTGTTATTTTATCTGCTAGATGTTTGCCAATTACATCTTTTTGCTTTCCACTGTTCTTACTCTTTGATGATAATTTTTTTTTTTAGTTTGTTAGCTCTATCCCTGTGACTGATTGATGATCCCAACATTTTTTATATTTGGCCTGTAGGAGCATTTCTAGGAACTGTTTGATCCTTGGGTTGTGTGTGGTCTCACATGGTCTTCCAAGAAAGAGAGTATATCATTTGAAAGGAAAGATAAATTAATCACATATTTATTGGTAGCTGTTTGTATTGTAGTAGTTTCCAAATAGAGAACACTTTGGGGTTTGATAAATGGATTTTAATTTTAGATTCAATTACTCACCTTCCCAAATTTGAGCTCAAGTTGAGCTATATTCATATACACTAAGTATTTTCTTTGCCCTAAAAAACTTAAAATATTGGAGCCTAACTTTCAAACTTATCCATGGTACAGCATTTGCATGCATAAGTGGATGCATGGAGATTTGTGCTTGTGTTTTATAAACCACGCAGCTGGAATACTGTCTAGATCAGTGCTGCTTCTCATTTGGGGTTTTTGTCCTGTACCTTATTTGGGACTTGATACTGAAACATAAGCACTAGATATATGTGTGACCCTACAAAATGCAGCATTCAACCTATGCAGGTGAACATAATAGACAATTTTGTCAATTTCCATTTGATAGGTCCCATCTATATTTGCATTTTTATGCATCTGAAAGTTTTTCTTAAACATGCTTCTTTGGGCCTCCAGCTCATTTGGATCCAGGGCTGGGATCTAGTTCTAAGAACCTTCATTCACAACTATCATTTTATACCCTTTTTTAACTTAACATATAGTCCAATCATTGCAACAACAGTCCTCAGTCCAGGGATTTGCACTAGGGCTACTTCCATGGGCCCTGAATTTAGCTACTAGATTTTCTCCTTGGAATAATGACTGACTACTTTCCTACTGGGAGCTTGAACAGGACCTGCACCATGGAGCACAGTGGCCCATTCCTCCCCACTATTACTATGAGGTGTGGTTCCTGTCTACATGATGGGGCTGATACTGGCTAGTCTACCATCACTGATCCCATAAATCTAGCCAGTAGGTGCTACCATTGTGTGATCATTATGAGTCCTTCCTTATGGAGGCTGTCAACATTCCCAGTTTCAGCTGACCCAAGAAGAATAGATCCTGAGCTGGAAATTGAACCCAGATACCTCTACATGGCACTGCATAGTACTGCCACTAAGCTTGAGGGCAGGTCCTACAAGTCAGAATTGTTAGTAGTTCTATCACTAAAACAAAATCCAAGGATGAAAGAAGACATTTTTGCATAGTCTATTGATACTTACAATTTCTCCAAATATTGTCCATTCAGTTTAGTCAGGTGATAAATTTGTGCCGTAATTATTTTTTAAAATACTAAACTTACAAACACCCAATGAACTCTATTGAGAAACAATAGCATGGTTGGTATTTTATTGGATTTTGCTGCATGAATTACATTCAAAATGTTTATTATGATGACTGCCAGTCAGAGATAAATCTTTTATGATCATTTTGCAGAAGTCTATTCGGTTGTGTAAGAAATATTTTCAAAATATTTTTATGTGGCCAACTCTTCAGTTTGTCACTGGTTGGTCCTAGGTCCTTTACCATCTGGACTAATAATAGCTAGGGATGTGCAGAAGGACAGATTCATCCGATTCGGTATTCGTCTGGACCCAAATCCGTTGCATCCGTTTCATGGGGGGCCCGATTCGTTCATTAGTTGAATTCGGTATTTGTTTCCCTTTAAATTTAATTAATTACAACCCCCCATCCTCCTGACCCCCCCAAGACTTGCCAAAAGTCCCTGGTGGTCCAGCAGGGGTCTTGGAGCGATCTCCTGCACTCGTGCCATCGGCTGCCGGTATTCAAAATGGTGCCGATAGCCTTTGCCCTTACTATGTCTCAGGGGCTACCAGTGCCATTGGTCGGCCCCTGTCACATGGTAGGAGCACAAGATGGTGTCAGCCGTCCATTGCAGAGAATACATAACTACAATAACAGCATAATCATAATAAGCATCATGAGATTTGCAACAGGTGCAGAACAGAAAATGAACATGCAAACAAAATATATCCAAATGCTGGTGCCACCTCAGTGACAGCAAAACAAACTCCCTCCAATGCCAAACACTTTGAGGTAGATTTTATAAAATTTATGCACGCGCGTATCTTATAAAATCTGGGGTCGGCGTGCGCAAGGGGGTGCACATTTGTGCAAACTGCATGCACCGAGCCTGGCGCACGCTGCCTGTTCCCTCCGAGGCCGCTCCGAAATCGGAGCGGCCTCGGAGGGAACTTTCCTTCCACCTCCCCTCACCTTCCCCTCCCTAACCGACCCCCCTGGCCCTATCTAAACCCCCCCTGCCTTTGTTGGCAGATTTACGCCTGCCGAAAGCAGGTGTAAATCTGTGCACGCCATCACCTGACCTGGGGGCTGGTCCGGAGGCTTCGACCACACCCCCGGGCCGGTGTCACGCCCCCGACACGGCCCAAAATTTGTGCCGCCTACCTGACACGCCCCCGACACGCCCCCCTTTGCAAAGCCCCGGGACTTACGCGCATCCCAGGGCTTGCGCACGCCGCCGAGCCTATGCAAAATAGGCTCGGCGCACGCAGGGGGGGGGTTTGGGGTAGGTTTTCGGGGGGTACGTGCATATCTTACGCGCGTACCCCTTTGTGAAGTAAAACAAATCCCTACAACCCCACCCCCAAAACAGAACACAAACAAAAAAAACCTCACCTAGAACCTTCCTATGGCATACCATAACAGCAGTAACTCTCAGGATTCAAACAGCAGCAATCTTTCTACAAAAAGGTAGCAAAGGCAAGCATTACAGCAAGCCCTAGAACACTAATACACTATAAAGTGGCCAAACAGAATAAGCCGAACTGCTACAAATCACTACAGAGAAACTACACACTTACCAAAATACTGCACTTCTGTCACACGTGCAACACAGACAGAGCCTTACCTAATACAGTATAGGGGACTACAAATTAGAAACAAAGATGCAGACAAAACTGAAACGGAAAGCCTGAGAAACCTGCCTCAGCCTCTGTGAACACCGGAATACTGAAGATTAGCAAAATACAAATATATAAGAATGCACATTCCCAAAAATGATATATTCCAATTGCTAAAAGTCAAAATCATTTCTTTTTTAACCTTTGTTGTTTGATCTTATTTTTCTAATCGGTTGGTCCCGGTTTCTTTGTTCCCCTTATCTATCTTTTCCTAATTCCTTTTTCAGGATCTCTTTTATTGTTTCTTCTCTCTCCTCTTGTCTTCTTTCCTTCCTCCTTCACACACACACACACAGATTTTCTCTCACATGCTCTTCTCTTACATAAGACCATCCCATACTGGGTCAGACCAAGGGTCCATCAAGCCCAGCATCCTGTTTGCAACAGTGGCCAATCCATGCTATAAGTACCTGGCAAGTACCCAAAAACTAAGTCTATTCCATGTTACTGTTGCTAGTAATAGCAGTGACTATTTTCTAAGTCAACTTAATTAATAGCAGGTAATGGACTCCTCCTCTGTATTTGACAATGGAAATATTTTTTCCTGCTTTTTCTGTTTTATGTAAACCGGTATGATTTGCATTTTAATGTAAGAATGTCGGTATATAAAAATTATAAATAAATAAATAAATAAATACAAGCTCTCACTGTCACATGTAGGCTGTCACTCACAGGTTCCCGCTTGCGCTCTCACAGGCAGGCTCCCATTCCCCCTCATAGATACACATAAGTTCTTTCTTTTACATTCTCTCTCTTACACAGATTCACATTAACACACAAACACAGGCTCTCACATGCAGGCTCATACATACACACACAGAGGCTCCCACTCTCATAGTCTCCCTCACACTCAAGCTCCCACTTCTACAGACATACTCTCCCTCACACATACACACAGTTTCTCCATTCTCACGTTCTCTCACTTACACACACTTCCTGGCTCCTAGTCACACCAACACCCTCCTCCCCCAGGCAGACTCCCAGTCACGCCAATACCCCACTCCCCCAGGCAAGCTCCCATCACACCAACACCACCCTCCCCTAGGCAGGCTGACATTCTCTCGAAAACACATCCAGACAGGCAGTCTCCCCATGAGGACCAGAAGGGGGAGCCCGTTGTGCTGCTGTTCCTTCTCATGTGCCGGCCCCTGTGCTATTCAAAGCTCTTGCAGCTATTACTTCCTCTATGCTGATCATGTGCAATGCGAGATCAGCATAGGGAATGTGATAGCCGCAAGCGTTTTCAATTCAGTAGGGCTGGCACACGAGGAGGAGGAGCAGGAGAACAGGCTCTCGCCGGTCAGGTTTCTCTTCTCGGCCTCCAGTGAGATGGGAGCCACAGTTGGCCTCGTGGGCCACCTTCTCTTTGGTCGCTTGGGGACAGGGTCTACTGACTGCCCAGGCAGCCTTTCCTCTTTGGCTGCTGCTTCTCAGGCTGCCAGGCTAAGTGGGTGGGCCTGAGCTCAAAGTGGGTAGGCATGGCCCACCTATAGTTATGCCACTGATACTGACAAGCTGTGAGAAACCCCTCTATTCTATAGAGGAAACAAGACCAGTGACAGGAGTACCCAGCATGAGATATTTTGGATACAGACTTTTGGCTTTTTGTTTATATGGAGGCTTTTTCCATCTCTCTGCACACATGGAAGGAGATAGAGGGCTGTAAGCAGAACCAAAACATCTGGCTTTTCTCCCAGAGAGGTCCATCAAGGTCATACCATCAAGCCTTGAGAGATTCAATGAAGTTAGCAAGTAGCTCATTTAAAACAAATCAAAGAAAATTATTTTTCTCTCAGCATATAGTTAATCTCTGGAATTCATTGCCAGAGGATATGGTTACAGCAGTTAGTGTAACTAGGTTTAAAAAAGGTTTGGATGAGTTCCTAGAAGAAAAATCCATAAACTACTATTAATTAATAAGCAATAGTAGCTTGAGATTTATTTTATTTTTGGGAACTTGCCAGATACTTGGGCTTGGATTGGCCACTGTTGGAAACAGGATAATGGATCCTTGGTCTGACCCAGTATGGCATATCTTAAGTTCCTAATCAGATCTCCAACCTAAAGGGAACAGGAAACAGGCTATGGGCATCAGACTGAATTTTGGAATCAGGAGCCTTTCGTGGAATAGGGCACCCCCCTAGGATTACCCTCTACTGGGCTGTTGTACAGATGCATAGGCAGTGGAAAACTCTTTCCCAGGAGCTGGATAGATGGACCCCAACATCCTAGCAGAGATATTGTGTAAATAGTTCAACTGTACAGTTTCATTTGTTGAATGTTTGTGGGACAGTGATTGACCTTTTGGAAATAATCAGTAAATTTGATTTCAACACCCAGTCTGAGTGCTGCCTGTTTGTCCTTGAAGAGGATTCATCAGTAGAGAGATACACTAGGGATGTGCATCTGTTTTCCACGTATTTGTAATCCGCAACTTATTTTGTCCTATCTGTTAAATACGTGGGGAGGCGAAACGCATCGTGACCCCCCACGTATTTAACAGATATCTGTTTTATTCGGCCTCCTAAATAAAAATTTAAAACCCCCCCACCCTCCTGACCCCCCCAAGACTTACCAAAACTCCCTGGTGGTCCAACGGGGAGTCCAGAAGCCATCGCTGCACTCGTTTGCCGGTTTCATCACAGCACCGATAGCCTGTGTCACAGGGGCTACCGGTGCCATTGGTCAGCCCCTGTCACATGGTCACCGGCGCCATCTTGTGCTCCTACCATGTGACAGGGGCTGACCAATGGCACCGGTAGCCCTGTGACATAGTATGGGCAAAGGCTATCGGCGCCATTTTGAGTCCTGGCATCGGACGGCAGGACACTCCAGGACCCCCGTTGGACCCACAGGGACTTTTGGCCAGCTTCGGGGGGCCTCCAGACCCCCACAAGACTTGCCAAAAGTCCAGCTGGGGTCCGGGAGCGACCTCCTTCACGCCGACCGGCCGATGCCAATACTCAAAATGGCGCCGATCGCCTTTGCCCTCACTATGACACACATAATGAGGGCAAAGGCGATCGGCGCCATTTTGAGACTCAAAATCGCCGTCCGATGCCAATACTCAAAATGGCGCCGATCGCCGTCATAGTGAGGGCAAAGGCGATCGGCACCATTTTGAGTATTGGCATCGGACGGCGATTTTGAGAGATCTGTAGTTGAATCTTTACATTCCCAATGAACTGATCTTAAAAAGGAAATGAAGAATTTTTTAAATGAGGTAAAAAAAAAAATTTAAGCTGAAGGCATTACTATAAAAGAATCGGTGTATTCCCTGGATAGGGATGTGCATTTGTTTGAAACAAATAGGTAAAATGCAACAAATAAGACCATTTTAATTTCATTCATGACCCCCCAAAATGAATGGATGGTGCCCACAAATTTAAACAAAAACTTTTTTCATTTGTTTATATTTTCCATTTCAAGTCTATCGCACACAGAAAAGTGTTGTAATGAGAAAGCTGCAGGGGGAGCAGACTGGGGAACTGGATACAGACAACAACCAACATGGGCCCTGACTTTTACAGTCTGGGGTACTGACATGCAGACATAAGGGGAAAATACCAGAACAGCTTCTACTGCCAAGTCCCAAAGCAAAGAACGTCAAGTAGCATTGTCTGAATTAAGAAGGTTCCTCAACCAGTAAAAATGTTGCTAGCAGTAATATATGGATTTGACAGTTGCTTGGTTTTGATAATTATAAATATTATTACCCTTATCATAAGGCTTGGGGGTAACTGCATGGAGTGGCAGTTACTACCCCTTAAGAGAAACATGGGGAACTCCTGTACAGAGCGGCAAATACTACCATAAGAAGCTTGATGGGCAGACTGAATGGGCTATCTGATCCGTTTCTGCATCATTTCTATGTTACTATGATAGCTATAGCAACCAACCATTACTTGTGTAAAGAAGCAGTTGGACTTGAGCTGAGGTCGGAGAAGTAGGCAAGTAGACAGGTCAGACAATGAAAGTGAAGTTTTTTGTTTTTTTTAACTAGCCTATAGCTGCCATCTGGATCAAGTGACACAGAGGTCCTCTTACTAAAAGATTTGAGTTTGTGCAAAGAAACTCCATTTTCTCTGTTGGATTTTGCAGAAAAAGTTTGTGTTTCAAAAGATCTCTAAGAGTGAAAGAAAAACATTAAAAAAGGAGAGAGGAGTTTTGGCACTGGCAAAGGACTTTGTCTTTTTCTGATCTTCACTGCTGCAGTGACAGTACTCTCACTCACTGTGATAGAGAGACTGAGGCACTGATTTCTATCTGTTCACTGGGATAAGGTAGAAGCAGTGCCCGTGAACCCTGATCTTTGGGGTCTGTCTGACTCTGAAGTGCACTGCACTGCACTGGTTAGCAGCAGCCTTGCCAGCCTTCTTCACTTATTCTCTAAGTTTATTTCTGCATAAAAAGAGTTAGTCAGTAGTGTATGTATGTGTGAGAGAGACATTTTTGACACACTGTAAGATAGTACTAGAAAAATAGACTGAATTTGTGTCACTAGCAAGAAAACTGCTGACGTGAATACAGTCTACTAAATTAATTGCACGAGTGTGACAGACATGTTCATTCAATATTAGAGTGGTACTGGTAAGTGCTGGTACAGCATCAATAAAGTATATTAAGATATCAAAGCAACCAGTAGCCACTTCCAATTCCATCATGCCACAGAAAAGAAAGGGGAAAGGAGGGAATGGTAGAGGTAGAGGATTGGTTGTTGCTGTAGAGCCAGCCCAGTCTGTCAGAAATACAAGCAGTATAAGTAGCAACATGAAAAAAGGGAGTTCTACCCTAAACTTTAAAGAGACTTTTTTTTAGCCGCAGAAAACCAGGAGTGGAAGCTGGCTCAAGCAATCAGAAATTGAAATTAGGAGGGCATACGCCACTGCTACCTATTCCTTACCATCTTGCTTTGGAGCAGGGGCAAAAGATGGGAGAACCATCCAAGACTGGTGTGAGCAGAGCAGGGGCATGTATAGGGGCAGCAGAAGTGCTTCTCCATGATTACTGCTTCTGAGGTAATAGAGGCAGTATTTTCAAAAACTGATTCTAAAGAAGAATTGTGTCTGGGATTCTTTGAATCAAAAGATATCAAAGAAATAGTATCCAAAGAGAATTTGGGATCTCTAGTCAGTAGCATCTTAGCCACCAATGAGGAGAAAGATGATACAGATGGTACTGAGAGCAACTTAGGAAGAGCAGGCAATGCAGGCATAGATAGTGATTGATGTCATTGGCCATTTAATTTATGGGAAACCCTCAACCTCAACTCCTGTGCTGCCAGCAGCAGCCACACCCAAGAATGCAGAGAGGAGATCCCTCAAGACATCCCTGATTCAGGGATGTTCAAATTGGAAAGAGTGATAGCTTCTAGCCGGATGCCCCTGAAGCAGCAACCAGTGAAACATGGCACTATGTCTGACTTGTATATTACTGCTGTTCTGAAAGCTGTATGGCATTTAACAAACATACAGAGGGAAGTATACCCCCTTTTTAATGAGATTTTAAGAAAGAAATGGTGCAAAGTCTTTAAGTGCAAGTATAAAAATGTTTTCAAACAAGGTGGACAATTTATGCAAGAGGTACAATTAATTATGACCCATGACATCTTGAAAATGGAAGTGATTCCAAATGACATATGGGTGTTATGCATAGTCTTGCTAGATAATCTGCATATTGATTATCTAGCATTGCTTAAGAGAGTTAATGCAATTTATGTTGTTTTGAAGAAATATAAAAAAGTAAATGTGAACTTTTTGAGTGAAACAGTATATATGTGCATTCTTCATTTTGGACTCTTTTTTTGGGTAACTCTGTAGGTGATGCTACAATCTGTAGCAAAGGTGTAGAAAAGGGGAAGACTCTTCCCAAGTTAATCCCATGGCCCTTTTCACCAGTCAGGTGGCAGTCCAGTAGCCCCTTGCTATGCATAGATTAAATGGGGTGATTTTCTGTACCAATGTCCCAGGACAAGAGGCATCCAAAATAATGCTGAAGTGCTTGGGAGAAATGATTGCCCTGAATGACCAGTTCCTGCAGATAGTGGAGAAGCTGGGTTTTAAATATCTGCTGCAACTGTCAGCCCCCAATTCCCAAGTTCCCTCAAGGACAACTTTTAGCAGACAGGTTATCCCAATCCTGTACAGTCAGTGCCACGGGTCACATGCAGGTGCAGCTGCCAAAGGAGAGAGTAGTGGTGCGCATTTCACTAGCAACATCTGGACAAGGGTGAATGCTACGCATGCCTACCTATCTCTGACACGACATTTTTGAGAGCTGGCCAAGACGAGGGCAGGCAGCAGCTCGTGGAGACAGAGCGGCTGGATGCAGGTGGGCTGTGCTGCAACTCAGGTGAATGATAACCCCCATATCTTGTGCAATATCCTAACAGCCATAGGCAAGATGCTGGAGTACTGTCAGCTAAATCAGAGAGGCAGGAATATTTATTCAGGGTTTTTTTTTTTTTTTTTGCAACAGTGGTAAAAATATGATAAAGGCAGTGGAAGATGGGGGCTATCAGGGGATTCCCATTGCTTTGCACACTTGCTGCACCTGGCAGTGAAACATGCCCTCAGGCTGGAGACCAAGAACCATGGGATTCCACTCCTGAAGGACCTAATACAGAGGTGAAGGAAAATGGCAGGGAATTTTCATCATAGCGTGAAGGGTGGGCAGTTTCTCAGTAAGAAGCAGGAAGAATTTGGAATTCCTCATAAGTATATTATTCAAGATGTTGGCACCCAGTGAAATTCCACCTACCTGATGCTGCAGCAGTTAGTGAAGGAGCAGACATCGCTTCATGATCTGTCTCTGAAAACAGAGATAGGTATAGCTTTGCCAATGGGGGCATCATGATTGGTTAGTGATAAGGCAAAGGAAATAAATTCTGAAGCTCTTCAAGGACGCCATAGAGGATTTGAGTTACAGAAGTGCCACCCTGGGCAGAGTCATCCCCATAGTAAATGATCTGGAGGAAATGTTAGAGAGTTTCTGTGAGCAAGAGGGAATGGAAGCAGAGGTGTTGCAGTTTGTGGACTCCTTGCAGAAGCAAGTGCAAGAGAGACAGAAGTTTCCAACAGAAAACAATACTTACATGCTTGCCACAGTTTGTGATCCACAAGTGAAAGGGAGTCTTGCCCTCCAGTCCATGTCTCGCTTAAATGATGGAGATACTGGCAGCTAGGGTGCATGAACAGGAGAGCCAGAATCAGAGGCACAGTAGTGCAGGAAAGAGTGGCCACTCTAGATAGTAATGCGAGCATGGGCAGCACCTTATCAGCTACCACTTCCTCCCCACCTCAATATACAGTCACATTGCAGCCACAGAACTGTCCCTCCAGATGCAAGTAGCTGGCAACAGAGAGCCTTTGCCCTACTCCAGCAAAGAGATCCCAGCACAATTTTCTTTGACATGCTATCTAATTGATCCCATCAAGGATATGGACACAGATACGCTTGCATATTGGGCATACAAGTCCATGGTCTGGCAAAGGTGGCTAAGCATTACTTTTTCTACCTACTAATCAGCATACCCAGTGAATTGTGTCTTCTCAATGGCAGGGGACATTGTGAGCCCTCATTGTTCAAGGCTGGCAGCAGAACTGATGAAAATGCTGCTCCTTTTGAAAATCAATTTGCCTTTACTGGGTTTTCCAGAATTTCCATGTGCTTGGCAAGATGACCAAAAGCACCTTGGTCTTGTGCCACTCTGCCTTGCTGCTATATCCCTTATGCTACTTCTTGGGGGTCCAGCTCCTGGCACTACACCTTGGGGGTCTTGCTGCCATCCATGCCCCTGATACTACACTTTATGTTACTCCTTAGGGATCTTGCTTCCATTCTGCCTTGCTGAACAGCTTCTGATGCTACCCCTTTGGAGTCTTGCCTCCATTCTGTCTTGCTACCATCTATGCCCTTGATCCCTCACTTTGTGGGTCTTTGTTGCTGCTCTGCATGCTGCCCTGCTCTTGTCGCTACAACTTGGGGGTCTTGCTGCCACTCTGCCTAGCTGCCATGCCCCTGATGCTGCACCTTGGAAGGTCTTACTGCTACTTTTCCATGCCCCTGATGCTACACCTTGGAAGGTCTTACTGCTACTTTTCCATGCCCCTGATGCTGCACCTTGGAAGGTCTTACTGCTACTTTTCCATGCCCCTGATGCTGCACCTTGGAAGGTCTTACTGCTACTTTTCCATGCCCCTGATGCTGCACCTTGGAAGGTCTTACTGCTACTTTTCCATGCCCCTGATGCTGCACCTTGGAAGGTCTTACTGCTACTTTTCCATGCCCCTGATGCTGCACCTTGGAAGGTCTTACTGCTACTTTTCCATGCCCCTGATGCTGCACCTTGGAAGGTCTTACTGCTACTTTTCCATGCCCCTGATGCTACACCTTGGAAGGTCTTACTGCTACTTTTCCATGCCCCTGATGCTGCACCTTGGAAGGTCTTACTGCTACTTTTCCATGCCCCTGATGCTGCACCTTGGAAGGTCTTACTGCTACTTTTCCATGCCCCTGATGCTGCACCTTGGAAGGTCTTACTGCTACTTTTCCATGCCCCTGATGCTGCACCTTGGAAGGTCTTACTGCTACTTTTCCATGCCCCTGATGCTGCACCTTGGAAGGTCTTACTGCTACTTTTCCATGCCCCTGATGCTGCACCTTGGAAGGTCTTACTGCTACTTTTCCATGCCCCTGATGCTACACCTTGGAAGGTCTTACTGCTACTTTTCCATGCCCCTGATGCTGCACCTTGGAAGGTCTTACTGCTACTTTTCCATGCCCCTGATGCTGCACCTTGGAAGGTCTTACTGCTACTTTTCCATGCCCCTGATGCTACACCTTGGAAGGTCTTACTGCTACTTTTCCATGCCCCTGATGCTGCACCTTGGGAGTCTTGCTGCCATGACCCTGATGCTGCACCTTGGAAGGTCTTACTGCTACTTTTCCATGCCCCTGATGCTGCACCTTGGAAGGTCTTACTGCTACTTTTCCATGCCCCTGATGCTGCACCTTGGAAGGTCTTACTGCTACTTTTCCATGCCCCTGATGCTGCACCTTGGAAGGTCTTACTGCTACTTTTCCATGCCCCTGATGCTACACCTTGGGGGTCTTGCTGCCATGACCCTGATGCTATATCTTGGCGAGTCTTGCTCCTGCTCTGTTTAGCTGCCATATCTCTGATGCCACACCTTGGGGGTATTGTTACCACTCTGCCTAGCTGCCTTGCTGATGACACTACACCTGGGGCATTTTGATGCCTCCATATTATTTGCCACTTGGATCCAAGCCTATTTCTTCCATCTACTTCTTTCTTGGTTATATTGGAGTTTTTTGTCCCCAAAATAAAATATAAGAAAGGAAAAATAAATACATGCTTCTCTTTTTACACCACCTCCTTTCTGATTTGTACACCTCTAGGATCTTGGCCTAGTTCTTCCATTCTGCTTCTTTCTTGGTTGTACTGATGTGTTTCTGTTTTGTCCCCAAAATAAAATGTGAAAAAAGAAAAAAAAATACATGTTTCTCCTCTCATCCAACTCTTTTCTTGTTCTCCAACTTATTCCTTGGCTGTACTCCTCTAGGATCCCAGCCTAGTTCTCCCACCTTGCTTTTTTTGGTTATTTCTTAGTGTTTTATAAATAAAAGAATAAAAATGCAAGTTTCTCCTTCCATTCTATCTAATTTCTGGCTCTATACCTTGTTAAATTTGCCACTTACATTGCCTGGCCTGTTCCTGGCTCTCTCATGGTACTTTGGATAATATTTGTCATTATGGGTACCATTTTGTCGCTTTGCAGTGCCTTGGAAAATTCATGCCACTGTTGGTGCTGTCTTTGCTGCTCTTTTAGTGCCTTTTCAATATTTTGGGTTGTTCATAAAACTATTGTTGGTTTCTTTTGCCCTTCTCATGATGCCATGAGGATTTTGATGCCTCTGTGCTGTTTGAGATACCTGCACTCTACACCTTGGGGAGTTCTGATGCCACTCTGACTATCCCCCTCTGAATGTTGCTGTCTTATCTTCTTATCAACACCTAATAATTTGAGATGCAGACTGCAGTAAGCAGCTTGAGCCTTGTCTGCATTTTCTCTGCCTCCTAGTTTGTGTCTGTGCACATGAATTCAGCACACATAATAGGAGAGACATTTTTACACATATTGTAGAATACTACATAGGCATAGTCAGATAGTAGACAGTGTGTGCCACTGCCCAGTATTCTAACTCTGCTTGTTAAGCAGTGTCATTTCTCTTGTTGTCATGCTCTGCAGTTACCATTTGTGGTTTTAATCTCCAGTACCACTGCTATTACTCCAAGCTATTCTTGCTACTTTTGGGTGGTTTTGCCTCTGTTTCAGCTGTCTTCAAAGTTCTTTTCAAATTCCCTTCTTTTACAGTACTTGCTGACTCAGTCTTTCCCTGGCAATATGATAGTTTGATACTCTCTGCACCACTTATGTACCCTTGAGTCCTTCATGATGATACTGCTTTGCTCCTCTTGATGACTTGGGCTTTTGATGCCATTCTTCTTCCTGCTTCAGCCATCACTGTGTATGTTGGATTCTTGCTGGCTTGCTTTGTGCTTACTGAGTGTGATTTTAATTGCCAGTACTACTGCTGCTCTAAGCTATTTTTGGTACCTTTGGGTGGTTCAATCTCTGCTCTCACTGTCAAGTTTCTTTTAAAATTCTCTTTCTATTTGGAACTTGCCAACTCTTGGTTTTATTCTGACAATCTGATGCTTTACACAGTTATTTTTAATGGTTTCATGCCCTTTTTCTTCAAACTGTCTTCTGTTACAGTTCTTATGACTACTGGTCTCATTCCCTACTTAACCTTTGATGGATTATACCACAGGAAAAGGCAAGGGCAAAAGTGCAGCACCCAAAACCAGGATCACTCTCCTCTATTACTACTTCTCAGGTAATAGAAGCAGTGTCTTCAATAATTGATTCAAAAGAGGAATCATGTTTTGGATTCCCTGAATCATAGGATACTGAACATCTAGTGGCCTAAGAGAATTTGGTGTCTTTAATCAGTAGTATCTTAGCCTCATGAGGAGGTAGATGATACTGAAAAAGCTGAGATTATACACAGAAAAGGGGAAGACCTGAACAGCCAGCCATTTTCCCTAATGATGCTGTATGTAACTGACAGGATTTCTCAAGGGATTTCCTCTAGCTTCTCCCTGCCTAGAGCTTTGTATCAATTAGGTTGGTGCTCTTTGCTCAATTGGAGCCTTGGAGTATTTATTGCCACTGAGGAAGGTTGCTTTGCATTTCATGATGCTTTGGGGTCTTCATGCCACTCTTTCTGTTACTTTATCCCTCTATCACTGCTTTTGAGATTTTTCCTGCCTCTTTTGGTGTTTTGTTTTCCCTTCATGGTGCCTTGAATTGTTCATGCCACACTTGGTGCCACTTTGCCCCTCTTGTGCTTTGGGATATTCATACACTGTTGTTGGTGTCCTTTGGTGTGTTCTGGCCAATCTTGCTGCTGCTTTGCACTTCTGATGGTTCCTTGGAGCAGTGTTTTCTAACCCTCTCCTAGAGGCACATCTAGCTGGTCAGGTTTCCAGGATTTTCACAATGAATAAGATTGAGATAGATTTGCATACTCTGAGTCACCAATATATTCAAATCTATTTCATGCATATTCATTATGGATATCCTGAAAACCTGACTGGTTAGGAGAGGGTCGGGAAACATTGCCTTGGAGAACTCCTACCACTGCTGGTAGCGTTTTGCCCCATTTTGGGTCCTTGCGCTATTCATGCCTCTAATGGTGCCACATTGACATAGTCTTGATGCACAGGAGTGCCTTCATCCTTCTGATGTCTAACCACAAGTTTCATTAGAAATTATTAGAAAACTCCAATTTGGGAGCCCAAAACGGGCTGCATTGCTTCCCCCATTGACTTTGATAGGAAACGAATGAATAAAATGAACAAAAGTTTTTTCATTTGAAACAAACTAAACAAATGATTATGACTTATGAAATGAATAAATAAACCACAATGAAATTTTTTGCCTCTGTACATCCCTATACCCTGGAAGCAGAAGCAGGATAATTCAGTTTCAAGATGGGTTGATTTTTCTTCTTTTAATTCATCTAATGATGGCAAAAAAATGTATCATCTGAACCTTTTTTATTTTATTACTATTATTTACTTATTTTAACAGGAACATAAGATACCCAAGTCAACCCTCCTATGGAACATCAGAAATTTTCTAGTTTCCAACAGTCCTTTGTGCCTCAGACTATGTAACTTGGCTATACCGAAACATCAACTACTGTGAATCTTTCTTCTAAAGAATACTTGTCAGTGGATATTTCCATTTGTTCCCGTGAGATGTGATCCTTTCACCATTAGGATATATTTGTTTCAAATTTCCAGATATCTTAAAATTAACTAGTTTATTTTTTTCAAAATCAAACAGATGTTTCCGTTTTGTGGTCAATTGTTTCTTCTCATTTGAGTTCAATTCTACCTAGTCCTGAGGATCCTCAAATAGTCACATTTGAGAGATTTCTATATGAGAATTTATCAGAGTTGGATTTGCACTGAGATCAACATTACTCTATTTTATCTAAATCTGAGAACACAGCTCTGAGAAGATAAACTGCTGATAAGTCTGTCATGGTAAAATCTACTGATAAAGGTTGCATGATGAAATAGGCAAATTATTTCAACACTTTTGAAGTTTTGCGAACTTGAAGTTATAAAAATTGTCAGATTTGACCCCCTTTATTAAAAAAAAATTCACAAATATTAATGTGCCTGAGTTATGACCAAGGATTTGTATTCCAGAGATTTCAGTCCTATATACATTACCAAAGATTCACTAATCATTGACCCCTTCCACCACCCAGAAGTCCAGGTGTCTCTGGTATAGATGATATCTTGGAACCCTTGTCTATTTCTATAGATACATTTTTGAAACAATTTGTTTCCAAGTGTCCATCATACATCCAGGATTTATTTAATTTATTTATTTATTTATTTATTTATTGAGTGTTATATACCGTCATTCGGTAAAAGCCATCACAACGGTTTACAAAAGCTCAAAATGCAAGATTTTTAACAATTGAGCAAAAAGGGATAACAGGAAGTATATTTGGTGCTATGATTAAGATTTATCTGATGTCAATGTTGATAGCTGTTCATGACCTTGGACATAGCACCTCTATATTCAAACATACTGCAGGCGGAAGCCATTAATATGATGTGAAACACTAAGTGGGGTGAGGACATCTGTATACTGACTGAATTCCTGTCTGATGTGACATATTTGGCTTTATAAAATACATTTTTGCATCCAATGGGTTGTTTTATCAACAGAGGGGTTGCTGAGCACAATGGGAAGGGGGAATGACAGAGTGGGCTGCATAGGAGATACTTGTGCTTTGTGGAATGTGCAAGCACTCCATGCACATTCTCACTCACTTGCACTCTTAGATACTTCATTCTATACTCATGCATTCCCCTGGCCACCTACTCACTTGTACACTCATTCTTTGAAATACCACATACCACCTTAACGTGTAATGGATCCACTCCAGCACTCTCACACATTTCACGTACCCCACCAGTTCCTCACACACAGGTCCCACACATGCTCATGAATTTTCTTTTTATTATTGCAAAGCTTGAGGAGCTCCAAGGTGGGCACCCTAGCCCCTGGTGCAGATGAGAGTCATTAATGTCAAAAGTTGAGGAAAGCAAATTGTTATCTGTAAACAGGGTTTTCTCAGGAAACAGCAGGATAAATTAGCCATAACACATGGGTGACATCATCTGATGACACTGACTTGGACCCAGCTCTCAGAACTCAGTGAATACTTTATAGAGCATGCCCAAGCATTTCTGCTTGCAAAAAGGGGCAGGGTGTGGGCGGTCCAAGGGGCGGGGCCTGAGCCTCCAGGCACAGCGGCCATTTGCCGCTGTGCTCAGGATCGCGGGCCGGCTGTTGGCCAGCGTGCATAACTTCTTCAACAAAGGTAAGGGGGGGGTTCTAGGTAGGGCTGGGGGGGGGGGGGGGGTTAGGTAGGGGAAGGGAGGGGAAAGGGCGGGGGAGTGGAAGGAAAGTTCCCTCCGAGGCCGCTCCGATTCGGAGCGGCCTCGGAGGGCACAGAGGCAGGCTGTGCAGCTCGGCGCGCACAAGTTGCACAATTGTGCACCCCCTTGCGCACACCGACCCTGGATTTCATAACATGCGCGTGGCTGCACGCGCATGTTATAAAATCGGGCGTAGATTTCTTCGCGCCAGGTTGCGCAAATAAATCTGCGCCCACATGCAGGTTTTAAAATCTGCCCCACACTACCTTGTGAGCCCATCAGTTTCTTTCCCAGCTTAAACTTTAGCAAGGCACTTGACTCTCCAGGGAAGCAGGCAGGTATTAAGAATGGCTATTTCATCTAGCTATCTATGGAGAACCCTGTTTACCTGTAAGCAATCTTACTTTCTCCATCAACAAGAAGGTATGAATTAGCCATAATGTGTATGGAATCTCAAGCTGAGGGCTGTCAAACAGAGCAATTGCTTAATGACAATATGATCTCACCAAGTGGAGTGTGGGCTACTTGGTGAACAGGTTGCACAAAACTGCTTATCCAAAGCTATTGTTTCCTGGGGCCATCTGTCCAGATACCAGTGAGATGTAAATGTGTGAATAATGATCAAGTAGCAGCTTTGCATATGTTTTCAATGGAAGTGGCCCTAAGATGAGCCACTCAAGTCATCATGGCTCTTATTTTATGAGCCTTGACAAAATCTATAATCTGTAACAGCATGCAATACTGTCCGCTAATCAATTGGACAGAGTTCATTTGGCAGCTGGAAGGAATCTAGCTGGGTAGTACCTACATCAAGCAAAACCTGTTTCATTTGAAATTATAAGATCTTTTGGTGGAAGATTTCTTGGCAGAAATTAGAACATCCTTCTCAATGGAATTGAAGACTTAATTGACAAATGGACAAGATATATTGTAGATACTACCCTTGCCATGGCCAGATTATTGCTAGGAAGATTATCCTTTAATCGCTAGGGCTATCCAGAAGGTCCTTCGGGACAAGGCAAGGATAATCTTGAGTATCATGCAAATTTAGTGGGATAATAGCTGACAGAGCTGATCCCTTTAGCTTAAGAGACCTTCAGCAGGATCTCTTAAGCCAATGGTATCAGCTCTTATCCCACTAAACCTGCATGATCCCCAAGCTGAGAACACCCCTTCAGTGGTGGATTAATCTGGAAGTTCTAAAGGTAGGTCTCTTGCTGTGTGTCCCAGATGGACCAGGACTGCTGCTCAGTTCCGTTGAAGGAAATATCTTATTAGGCCCATCAGCAATGAGGTTCTTTCAAAAGGGAGAAACACTTTCCTGAAGTGAGTCTAATCAGGCTTCTATGAACTGAATGCTTTCAGATAAAACCAGGTTTGACTTGGCAAAGTTAACCAGGAAACCCAGGGACTGGTGGAGTTGTATGGTCTACCTGACAGAGATGAACGCATCACCAACCAATCGTCTAGATATAGGAACACAAAGACTCCCTGCCAATGAAGCCATGCCGCTACCACAAGGCATTTTGTGAATACCCTTGGGGCTGCCGAGAGGCCAAAGGGGGCAAACCTTGTATTCATAGTGTGCGTCCTTCATCAGAAACCTGAGGAATTTCCAATGGGTGGATAAATGGAAATGTGTGCATAAGCATCTTTCAGATACCAAGCACACATCCAATCCCTCGATTGAATGAAATAATTGTCTAGAGGGAGCTCATCTTAAACTTCTCCTGAACCAACAACTTGCTCATTGTCTGCAAGTCTAGCAAAAGCTACAATCACCCTGATTTGTTAAGGATTAGAAAATACTGGAAATAAAATCCCCGGCCATACTCCTGTGAAAGAATGTCATCACCTCTGGCTGCAGTTGAGCAGATATAGATGGGTCAGAGGAGTGTGAAAAAATGTAAGTGGTAGCCATATCCCAAAATATTCAGGACCCAATGATCCTTGGTGAAACAGAGATATACTTGGGAGGAAGGTCTTCAAAAACTGGTGCCTGTGCCTTTCTTAGGGTCTCCTTCTTCAAGCACAGTGTTCCTGTACCCTAGGGAACATCAGACTACAGCAGTAGCAGTTGGAGGAGTGATAGTCTCTGATAGTGGAGTGTGTATCTGCGATGGACATCTGGTACACACAGAACCAGGCCTTGAAGCTGATGATCACAGATTTCATGTCCTTGGGCTTTTCCCATACTCATTTAAATTATTTAGGACTTAAAAGTTCTGTTTGAGGGGCTTTCAAGGCAGTTACAAAAAAAACAGGAGCAGCAATGAGGCAGTATAAGAGCACTAAGGCCAAAACCAAATTTAAAAGACAGACTGAGACATGTCCATGTAGTAGCTTGGGCGAAAAATGACTGAGGGGCTCATGAGGCTGTGTATGCACAAAGGCATTCCCTTTCATGCTCAATAAAGTCTTTACTAAGCTCTGAGAGCTGACTACATGTCAGTGGCACTAAACACCCATGCATTCTGGCTAATTCATGCCTACTTGTTAACAGAGAACAATTTGTTGCATTGCAATGATATTTCACCCTTTAATTTTTCAATTTAGAATATTCCATTTCAAATTGATCTATTTGAATTACATTTACTGAGGTTACTTTCAAGTGAAAATGTTTAAGGCTCACTAACTTACAGTAAATGTTAATGCTAGAAGGTTTTACTACTTTAGCTATGTACTTTCAAATACTGAGCTGTATATAGAGACTATACCTTCCTCCTAATCACACAGTTGCATCATACTTCTTTGCACCAGCTTTAGTAATACGCAAAATACAAAATATGCAGTCTGTTATAACTCAAAGTTGTAGATTTTATTAACATTTTAATTGCAACAAATGATTACATTACTCATACTTAAAATTTATACATGATGGTCAAAGTTTACATGGTTTGCAATAACGATCTAAACTTGTGGTAACGACTCATTTTGCATCATACCGCAGATAGGACTTTAAGAGTTGTACATTATCTTTTATTATGTCAATATTTTAGCTTTCTGCATTTTGCTTCTATTGCATATATTATTGTAAAAATCCTAATACAAGTTGATGAACTCTGTATACTTAGTCATTTATACTTTAGTAGTGAAGAGTAAAATAAGCAACGAAGATGGTGTTGTAGAACACATGAAGCAGATGAACCCAAAGTGCAGTCAGTAACACGGCACAGTCGACTCTTGACTTTATGCATGAACGAAAGCTTCATGTTCTAAATAAGAGTAGTAAACTTTAAATAATTGTGATAATATACCCGAACTATTACAATAATAATAAAAAACAGTACACACACAATTACAGGTTAGGAAGGATCACCTTCAGTAATAGTATTATTGCATCAAAAGACTCATTCTTTCCAAATGACAATGATAGCACACTACTACTATCACTGAATTCAACAGGAATAGCACTCCTGCAAAAGTAAAACAAAAAATAGTTAGTAATTGGTTTAAATCTCCCCACAATCGCAGGTACCACAGTCCACGAGTGCTGTTAATCTGTAGGGGAAAAAATATAAGAGGGGAAAAAAGTCTATGAGTAAAAAAAAATAAAAATTCCAGTCCATCAGCATCTTTTCTGAGTCTTCAAACCTACATCTTTTCCTATAAAATGAATTATGATGTTAATAAGAGACTATTGTAAAGAATCACCAGGTGAGGTTTAGCTAGTCATAAATGTTGATTATATATGGACATCTCCTAATAAATGCTACTGTCATTAAAGTACTACTTGTAAATTAATCCAAAGCAGGTTACAGAAGCTGTAAGGATAAAAATGTTATATTCTGTAACTGTCCTGTAAATAAAAGTATAAATTAAAATACAAGAAAAAAAAATAAATCTGCCATTCCTGGATATAAAATAATTATTGAAATTTTCAATGGTTTTATTTTCCATGGGCTAATATCAAATTTAAGGCCTATTTAGTTAATTCCTGGAAACAATAACTACATGGACAACTTTTAAATACAATTAAGAGCAAGTAAAAATACAATTTACCTACACATTTAACGATAAACCTTTCAAAATTATTGAAATAGAAGTAACAAACCAAAATATACACAACAGCAAAGCAGGAGAAGTGGCTATAATTGCGGGTCTATCCTACCGGCAAGTCTGTACGCTCTACTTTGGCCCAAATGAGATGAGGAGGAGGAATGGGTGGCAGAATCTATCCCACTGACCATAGATGAGAATCCCTGGGGTGGACACTGAATCTACATCTCCTTTTCCCTCTGACAGCTTCTGCAGACAGAATGATGTCAAGCCAGCAGTGGGAAGATGTAGAGTGATCAACCCTAGTCCCTGCGGCAGCTCTTCCTCCCATCTGCACTTACTATTTTTCTACATGGGAATCTTGTGGGGGTAGGAGGAGTAACTGTTGGGGTCTGGAGGTCCAGGCTCTTAATGCATTCCTGTGCTATTGAGCCTAATACCCCTGGTTTCTGCAATAGCCTGAGGGACAAAAGACAAATGTGAAGGGAGAGATGGCGGTGAGATCTAGAAATGATGAGAAACATGGGAGAGATGGAGAAGAAAGTGGAGAGGGAGAATGGGGTGTGAGTAGGAAGCAAGAGGAAGGTGGCATAGGGGAGAAGGGCACAAAAAGAAGGTGAAGAAGAGGGAGAGAATTAAAGAGGAAAACAGAGGTAGAGAGCAGAGATGGAAAGAAGTGAGAGGGAAGAGTGAAAAATGGTTGAAGAAAAGAATGAATGGCTCTAGAAGCAAGATGGATTAGGGATTGTGGCGGAGCAGGGAGAGTGGAAGGTCCACTATATTCCTCCTTCAATTCCTATAAAATAAGGGGTTGATTTTAAAAGGAGCGCGCATGCATCCATGTGCGTGCTGCTGTTCCCAGTGTGTGCGCATGCATGTTAAAAAATCAGATGGCTGCGTGTGCATGTGCGGGTGGCCCACAAACTGCACACGTGGGGGAGGGTGGGGGGGTGGGCGGGATTTTTAGAAAGCAACGTGCAGCGACGCAATTGGGCCTCCCCCAGTTCCTCCCAGTCTGCTCCAATTAAGGAGCAGACTGGGAGAGCGCTTTCCTACACCTAACTCTATCCTTCCTCCCCCACTAAACCTACCCTAACTGTCCATACATTTTTTATTTTAATACTTACTGCTCCTCCGGAGCAGAAGTAATCTGTGCATGCCAGCCGGCTGCTGGCGCGCGCTTCCCTGGGACAGTGGCCCCTCCCACACCATGCTTCCCTCGGCCGCCACATTTCCTCGGCTGGCACTTCTGCACGTACTGGAGTTTACATGCGTAGCTGGGCAAGTTGTAAATGTGCGCGGCACACGCAAGGCCCCGGCCCACGCATGTAAACCCCGAAATTTATGCACGTAGCCCTTTTAAATTCAGGCTTAAGCTTGATTTTCAGATAAAAACAACACACAGCACATTTGTCATTATCACTCTATTAATACTCAAATGCCCTAAAAGCAGTAATGGACTGTACTGCTAAAAAAAACAATGACATCTGCCTCCCTGAAATACATCAGCACAGTGTAAATATTCCTCTTTGTTTTGTTAAAAAAAAAAAAATCATACCCATATTCAGTGACAATTCAATCAACAAATTCACACTGCAAATTCAACATTACATTGCTGAAATTTTGTAGGTATGATATTATACTTTTCTGAAGAAAAAGGTTAGAGAAAGCAGGAACATGTTCATTGTACAAAACAAAATGATCCTTCCCAACCATTTGATACCAGAAAACAGTATACATAGAGATCCAATATGAATCAGTGTTTTCTACACATGACCTTACTTATTCCAAAAGTACTAGGTGGAGAAATCAAGTCATTTTCATAATAATTAGGTTGAAACATACCTTACAAAAAAATCCTTAGGATTTAATATCAAGTTCAAGACTAATTTCCTTTGAAAAATCAATTACTATTAACCATATTCAATAATATTTTTGCTTCCCTTTTATGGCAAAGATCCTTAAAGAATACTACCTGTTCTGACTGAAAAAAAAATGCAGAACAGCCATCTCAAAAGCAGCAAACTATATTTTATGCCATCCAGCATTGGCATTTTCTGCAATTTGATCGCTGGAATTGATAAGTGGTTATGCCAAACAAAATTTCTGCTGTAAAATGGAAAAAGAGAGAAAGTAATCTTCATTTGTTCACCTTCCTCTTCAAAAAGAGAGACAAAAATCTGCCCAATCAGTGTGATGAAGTGTGGCCTCTGAAAGAGAAAGGCATATAGGGACATAGAAATCTAATGGATAGATAGTACAAGTGCTGCAGTGCAGAGCCCAATTAAAGTGCGTTTACAAAAATAACAAGCTCTTCCCAGCACCACCCATTGTAGCCTCAGAAAACAAAGCTGCAAAAGTTAAGAAAATCACAGCTCTTGTTTAGATTGTAGAATATAAATGCTCTAACACTACCGCCAAACAAATCTTAAAAAACAAACTATGAATTAGATGGTAAAAAGCATTGGAGGAGTCAAGAGTACTACACAAATGTCTGGAGATAGCTCACAAATGTAAAATCAGAATAGCTCTTAAAAAGATAAATTGGAAAACAGCACCTCGAAAGGAATAGTCACAAAAAAGATGCTGATGCTTCTCAGTCAGCTGCAACAAAGGGTTATGCCTATTTTGTAAACTGTCACTCTGCCTTCAGCAATTGTTTGGAAAAGCAAAAAATAAATAAATTAATCTAATAAATAAATAAATAAAACAAATAAAATAAATAAATAAAATAAGCTGGACCACACAGTAGTAAAAGTTTCATTTTCAAGACATTTTGGTCATTGATTCAAAAACAGCTGAGTTCTATAAGAACATAAGAAGTTGCCATACTGGGTCAGACAGAGGGTCTACCAAGCCCAGCATCGCGTTTCCAACGGTAGCCAATTCAGGATACAAGTACCTGGCAAGTACTCCAAACATTACACAGATCCCCTGCTACTAATGCTGGTAATAAGCAGTACTATTTCCTAAGTCAACTTAACTAATAGACTTCTATACTCTACTGAATACACTGTGTCCTATGTAGCTCTCTCTCTGAAGTGCGTCCAAGAACGTTTGCACGGTTTTATCCACCTCCAAAGGATGAAATGTTGACAACTTGCCTAGGATTAGACCCAAGAACCCCATATTATAGGTTGATGCCTTAGAGATAGCAGTTTCACTCTGCCAACTTCTATTAATATAGTATCTAAGAACATTTCTTTTCACTATTAATTATTTAGTCAATTAATTTAGACTGGCATCCATCCTTATATTTTTTTGATGAAACATGCGTTTATATCATTACTACTAATATTCCATCAATATGCTCCTAGTTCTAAAAGGGACTGTGTTTACATTTTTTAAAAACTCTGATAAAAAATTCCTATTAATGCTTATCCCATTCTGTCTAAAAAAAAAAATGCTAATTTTTAAATTTTTTAAATCATGATTCCTAAAGACTGATCTATTTACTCTCCGTACAGAACAGTGGTATGTAAATGACAGTGTTAACAGACCTGCCCTGGAACTAGTGCAACAGAATTTATGGTGGGTTTTAACTGTACGGTTATATTTAATGTTTTAGTTGTTTGTCTTTGTTAAGACAGATATAGATACATGATCATCTTCAGAAAAATGCAGTAACCTATAAAGATAATATAAAGCACAAATAACTTTTAAAATATTTCATTTTAGGTAAGATTATTTGAAAAAATACTTTTTCCTCTAACCTTAATAGGCAATGCCCAATATTTCAATGTAGAATAAAAGAACAGTTCCCATAATTAAATTATGTGCCATAAATTCAGAAGTAACAAAAAAGAGAAGAAAAGTAAACAAAATACGAAATTGGCAACAATTATCTATGTCTTTAACCTCCCACATTTCCACCCTCAAACTTAGTGTTGTGAAATTTATAGATAAAAATACACAGGTCCCAAAAAATGTATTGACTTACTACCATCTTTATAAAAATTGGAAGAAATACACAAAAAGCACGTCAACATTTATGGAATTGTATCCATTCAACTTTTTAGTTAGACACAACTAGCACAAACCTCAACAAGTAGGTAAGATGTCACTCAAGTTTAAAGAATGTGAAACACCTGAATATAAATGTCCCATATTTATACTTTACATCAAATTAAGTTTTGCAGTTCCTTTTCAAAGGCATGATGAGAAAAGAACAGAGATAATGGTTGCAACAGATCTTCCAAGAAGTTGTCTTAAGATATTTTTCACTTAATAGTGTGGAAACGGAGAATATAGAAAAACTAAACAGTATGGCATTTGAGTTTTTCCTGCAAAGAGCCCAAAAAAACTAAAGTTTTCATTTTATCAAATTATTCAATTTGGTAGTCATCAACAAAAAAAAGTTAGTTTGAAGGTGACACCATACAGAATAATTTTTGGTTGGGATTAGTTATTTTTTCTTCACTCTCATTCAACCATTTTTTTTGAACGTCAAAAACCTAATGTCCTTTAAAACTACACTGACCATATATTTTCTGAGAGCATTATTATTTATTTGATTAGCTGCATACGTAGTACATTATCACTTTGCTATTGTGATAAATGGGTTATAAATCTACAAAACATTTTTATTCTACTTTCAAACATTTCCTGGTTAATTTCAAGTCTTATGTGACCAGGGAAATCTGAAGATGTTAAACCTTACTTGCTGCTATAGCATAAAGAGGTAATTTTAAAGGGAAATAAAACATAGCTCAGATCCTAGATTCTGCCATTAATTCATGAACAAAGGTTATTTGAAAATTATTTGTGCAGTTTTTCACAAAAGCACTGTTAAAACATCTGTCTAATTGATTTTTCTGGCACAGTCCTTTCCTGTTATTATTCTGTTTCACTGTTTATATCAGCTGCTTACTTACCCAGACATGTTAACCCACTATCAAGTTCTGTCATTTACCTTACATGTGAGCTAAAACCTTGTTTCTTTCTGCTAAGTAAGTCTACTGTCAATAATAATTAGGGCAGACACTGGATCGGTGACTAGGGAAGTCAATGAGGTTCTGAAATTGCGCAATCATACTGATAACCAGTAAGGAAACACAGGCAGATTTCCAGAGTAACACTTTCTTAATCAGACTATGACATCTCTCTTTTTTCTGCATGCAAATTAACTAGCCTCACTGTTACTTCAGTAGTAGTTTCTGCCTTTGAGGGTTATATTAGAAAATATTTACTCATTTAGACCTAAGTTGTATCCAGAGCTGAAAATGAGTAGATGATATGGCTAATGGCAATTATTTCTCAACTGAAGTTCAAAAATAAAAGGGGATATTACTATTAGGGCATGATTCTCGAAAATCCCAGTCAACATAAACTGCTGGTGAAATTACACAATGTGCACATTTTGCATGAAGCAATAACATCTACATATGTGCTTGTGAAAGTATATGTTGGAGTGGTCTAGTCATCCACCATAACAGTTTCCATTATTCCCATGTGCTGAATTACTAGAACACTGAATAAATGATACATACACTACCGAAAATGCAATGTTCATGTCAGTCAATTGGATGTGAGTTCCAATCTGCTGAAATGTAGTAGTGAATGTGGCAATGGAGATTAAAAAAACTGGAAAAAAATGCCTTTGTTGTTTCTTTTAATCTCAGTTTTTCAAAAGCTACAGTCTCCTTGGTAGCGTACCATCAGCAGGTAATTGCTTTCAGTCTGCAAGTAGGACTATCTTCTGCTAAGGGTAGCTAAAATCATCTGCAGGCTACAGAGAACTCTGCCACAAGATTCTTGCTTAAGCATTTTATCATCCGAACTAATGCTAACCTTTTAAGGCAGAAGAAGTGCATGTATATACCTCTCCAATTCTGTTTAGTATTTATCACTATTTTGCTAAGGAACTTACTAAATATAGTATTTCACAACATTATTTAACAATTGCAACTTCGTATGAAATACCATATTTATTATAAAAAGTTTGAAGGGTCAAATAAATTATTTGAAAAATATATATCAATTTTGTCACATTAGAAACCTTACAAAAGAGGTATGTGACGGATAGCTATTCATTTATCCCTACTCTAGAATTTTTTAAATGTAATACATTTTTATACTGCTTATCCCTAAATTAAGTCTCAAAGCACAGCACATGCTGGTTTCAAGAAATTCACAAAACTAGATTTAGTGTACCTTATCTGGATTTTAAATGTAAAAAAAAAAAATAAAAAGCTGGTACATCAGTACTCTAATTGCAATATTAACTAAACTGGCTCATCTGAAGGCGAAAGGAAGAATGAAGCAATGAAAATGTCTCACAAATGTGAGGAAATTAAGCTAGGCACTTTTGCAAGGCTTAACAATATTAATTGCAATGATTTCTTCAGAAATTCGAGTTAGAAGCAGCCAAGCCAAATGATTTTTAATGGATTTGCTTCCATTGTGTTAACACGCAGCTTTTGCCGTTGCTATCTGCACACTGCACAACAACTTCCTTCAAATTTCCGTGGGTAATAATTTTCTTTCTGGCTTATTTTTCAACTATGTCACATGAAAAAATGTAACCAAAACAATGACAACAGATACCTGCCCCTTCAACAGTATAACTCTCAAAGATAATGACTGTGTCATATTACAATATCTGTGGCAGATAAGGAAACTGAGAGAAGATATCAAATCACCACATGGTTCCGATTCTTCTGCTGGCTTTTCCACTCATTTCACAATTGCACCTTGGCCATTGGTAATTATCTAGATACTCTTGTGTTTCTAGGCTGTACAGATGAGATTCACCTTATTTAAAACAAGAAAAAGAAATAGCAAACTTATACCATAATTTAGTTACCAAAAAAGGAGGAGGGGGCGGCGGCAGAGGAAGCGTGGCAAAGCCTTAGCTCGAACATTTGCAGAACACCAAATTAAAAGGTGCGCTCTAAAATATAGGGGGAAAAGAAAACGATACTAAAAACTCTCCCCAAAACCTCAAATGCTTCTGCTACTGAACTATTTAAATAGTGCTTATTGTTAGCAGTTTATGGTATAATCTGTCTAAGGATGTGTCCAAACAGCCTCAACAGATTTGACCGTGTAATTGCATGGATTATGCTTAGAAAAGTTAAGATTCTAGAGTTTAACACCCTATATTGAAGATAAGAGCAACCATTATCAAATATTCTTTGCTATGAAATATCTCAATAATTGGTGACCAATATTATATTCACAATTTAGTTCACTGTGATCACACAGTCTATCTTGAAGACTGACGTCTACATGCATCGTATGCATTCTTAGGAAAAAGAAAAACCAAAACTACATTTCCGTGTAGTTACAATACAGCAGGAAGCAGTAGTAGAAAACATAACTTTGCTCTGATAGATCCATCAAGTTCAGCTCTTGGTGAATAAATCCTTTTGCCATCTGTTTTTCCACAGGCCAGATGAGCAAGACTGGAGGTTGTAAGGTTCCACACCTTCTTGCTTCCACCACTGTTTATCTTTGCCATGAGGTTGCCTTCTAGTTTCAGGACAAGTGTTCAGAAGAAATCAGTCAGTAATAAGTGACACGTTGATGTGGGACAAATCTATCATATGCCTGTAAAATGTAAATAAAGAAGTGGTTAATTTAAAATATGAATATTAATTTACGAGCAGCTGAAAATGCATGAGCACTGAAGAAAGGAAAAAAAGACCATGGAAAAATGCAAGTGTACCTCAGTCACTAGTTCAATTCATACCCTTTCTGTACTGTGTGTTATTTCAGAAGTAAGTAATGTAAGAAATAAACTTCCTGTACCAAACACTTTACGTTGAAAGCATATCTGTTTATGCAGGCCTATGAATTGCAGGGACGAACACTGCTACTTAGTGTTTATGCAGGAATTTTGATTTGTATTTTATATTATTATTGATATTATGTTTTATATTACCCTTTTATTGTATGTATTAAGATTACTTTGATTTTGTTTTAATTGTGATCTACCTAGCACAATTTACCACTATAGTCGAATATAAACATTTTAAAAATAAATAAATACTGTGAAGTCATTACTTTTTGTATTTGTTTAAAGTGATTCCCTTATAGTTCTCAAAAATATAATCACATCTATCATCACTATTTCATAAATGGTATCATACACACTGCATGAACCAATCATGCAATGTGTATACTACCACTGTGTGTGTGATACTAACATGGCATCTCATGAATATAGGCAGAATGACAGGAAAATAATTAAATGCATATAAAAACCCCCCCTTTCATTTACTTTTCATCAGTATACAGTATTAGTTGTCGCTGATTCTCTTTAGAACTAGAGTAGTCTTAAAAAGCAAACTGCAGTATAGATAATTCAGCTTGTGTGTGTCATACTTTTTTGTTTATCTCCTTCATACCTGGCTAAGAAGCACAAACAGTGAAGACAGGATGTTTGTTAGTTCTTTAATTTTATCACCTACATACTACAAAGTTTTGGAAGTGATTGTGATAAAAAAACCCCAAAACCCAAACAAACCAAAAAACAGAGGACTGTAACTTTAATTCTCATGATCCACTAGGACTAAGCCTCCCCAGTTTTATTTATTTGGTAAACTATTGACTCCCTCCAATTCCTTATCTACTCAGATTTAATCTATTGCTTCACTTTGACAGTATTACAACATTGCCTTAATTGACTTTGTACAACTATGTACATGGTCACAATTTCACAACAAAATACTGCATGTAATTTAATTTAATTTATTTACATGTAATATATATTCCGCACATTCCCACATAGTGGTTCAAAGTAGATTACAAGAAAACATTCATGTAATATGAATCATCATAAATTGCAAGAATAAAACATGTTCTGCAATTGTCTTTTTAGAAAAGGTAACTAAGTGATAAAAATGGGTTATAACAGAAGTATTTTACTTATGGAGGCTTTGCTCTTCATCTTCAGGACAAATCCCAGCAGAGATCTTAAATCAAATGTTTGCTGGTTAAAGATTTGTTCCTAGGGGACTGTCTGTCTATATCACAAAATAAACATATAAATGCCAGTCATTGCTTATGACAGAGCTAGGACAAAAGCAAGAGTACTGCTGGTGAGGACAGATGCATTGATACACATATATGAAATGACAGCACCCCCAGGGGCAAGGTGATGTTTATTTTATTTATTTATTTAAACGTTTTTATATACCGTCATTAAGTTATTCACCATCATAACGGTTTACAATAGGGCACCTATATCAAAGGAAAATATATCTCATAATTTACATGGTGGTGCCATTAGAATTCGGTAACAAATATGAGTTTATATCAAAAGACATTACTGTGGATGAGTGTTGAGAAGAGTTTCATTCTGAAGGTTGACTATAGTTAAAATAGGTTGAACTAATTCCATTAGGGGCTGAAAAATAGTCGTTGGGTGCTTTATGCCGCTTATCTTTAACTTCATTTTAATTTCCTGCTTCGTTCTCCTTCTTGAAGGCTTGTTT
The DNA here is from genome assembly GCF_901001135.1 of Rhinatrema bivittatum. NCBI lineage: Eukaryota > Metazoa > Chordata > Amphibia > Gymnophiona > Rhinatrematidae > Rhinatrema > Rhinatrema bivittatum. The sequence continues at coordinate 97,461,999 of NC_042616.1, read as the reverse complement.
GAAAAGCCAGGTTTTGAGTTGCGTTTTGAAAAATTTATGATTGCTCTGTAGTCTGAGGTCAAGGGGCATGGAGTTCCATATTGTGGGTCCGGCTAGAGATAATGCGCGATCCCTCACCTGGGTGAGTCTTGCTGTTTTTACGGATGGAATGGGTAGAAGTGCTCTGTTTGCTGATCTTAGATTTCTGTGTGGGACGTGTACTTTAAGTGCTGTGTTCAGCCATTCTGCTTTTTCGTCGTGGATGAGTTTGTGTATTAAGCAGTGGCGTAGCTACGGGTGGGCCTGGGTGGGCAGTGGCCCACCCACTTTCCATTCAGGCCCACCCAAATTTCTTTGCAAGACACTGCAGCCAATAAAAGCAGCCAGCATCAGCAGGCACCCAAGGGAGAAAAAAAAATAAAATCAGCTGGTGTGTTGCGGCTCCCGGTGTCCCACAGCCCCAGTAATACTTCCCTTTACCTTCTTCCTGCCCCCGCGGGCCAATGGGAAACCTCCTATCTTCTTCCTGCCCCCGTGGGCCAATGGGAAGCCTCCTTCCTTCTACCTGCCCCCGCGGGCCAATCGGAAGCCTTCTTCCTGCCAGTGGAAGGAGGAAGCCTCTGATTGGCTGGTGGGGCAGGAAGAAGGGGGTCATCAGGGTGGGAGGAGTGGCAGTGTTCAAGCTACGGGCTGGAAATGCAGGGCAGGGAGGTGACTGGGGTGTGTGTGAGACAGAGACTGGGCAGGGAGGGTGACTGGGGTGTGTGTGAGACAGACTGGGCAGGGAGGGGACTGGGGTGTGTGTGAGACAGAGATGGGCAGGGAGGGTGACTGGGGTGTGTGTGAGACAGAGACTGGGCAGGGAGGTGACTGGGGTGTGTGTGAGACAGAGACTGGGCAGGGAGGGTGACTGGGGTGTGGTGAGACAGAGCTGGGCAGGGAGGTGACTGGGGTGTGTGTGAGACAGAGACTGGGCAGGGAGGGTGACTGGGGTGTGTGAGACAGAGACTGGGCAGGGAGGGTGACTGGGGTGTGTGTGAGACAGAGACTGGGCAGGGAGGTGACTGGGGTGTGTGTGAGACAGAGACTGGGCAGGGAGGTGACTGGGGTGTGTGAGACAGAGACTGGGCAGGGAGGGTGACTGGGTGTGTGTGGGGTGTGACTGGGGTGTGTGAGACAGAGACTGGGCAGGGAGGTGACTGGGGTGTGTGAGAGACAGAGACTGGGCAGGGAGGTGACTGGGGTGTGTGAGAGACAGAGACTGGGCAGGGAGGTGACTGGGGTGTGTGTGAGAGAGAGACTGGGCAGGGAGGTGACTGGGGTGTGTGGAGACAGAGACTGGGCAGGGAGGGTGACTGGGGTGTGTGTGAGACAGAGACTGGGCAGGGAGGTGACTGGGGTGTGTGTGAGACAGAAACTGGGCAGGGAGGGTGACTGGGGTGTGTGTGAGATAGAGACTGGGCAGGGAGGTGACTGGGGTGTGTGTGAGACAGAGACTGGGCAGGGAGGGTGACTGGGTGTGTGTGAGACAGAGACTGGGCAGGGAGGGTGACTGGGTTGTGTGTGAGACAGAGACTGGGCAGGGAGGGTGACTGGGGTGTGTGTGGGGTGGACTGGGGTGTGTGTGAGACAGAGACTGGGCAGGGAGGGTGACTGGGGTGTGTGTGAGACAGAGACTGGGCAGGGAGGGTGACTGGGGTGTGTGTGAGACAGAGATGGGCAGGGAGGGTGACTGGGGTGTGTGGGTGTGACTGGGGTGTGTGTGAGACAGAGACTGGGCAGGGAGGTGACTGGGGTGTGTGTGAGACAGAGACTGGGCAGGGAGGTGACGGGTGTGTGAGAGACAGAGACTGGGCAGGGAGGGTGACTGGGGTGTGTGTGAGACAGAGACTGGGCAGGGAGGTGACTGGGGTGTTGAGAGACAGAGACTGGGCAGGGAGGGTGACTGGGGTGTGTGTGAGACAGAGCTGGGCAGGGAGGTGACTGGGTGTGTGTGAGACAGAGACTGGGCAGGGAGGGTGACTGGGTGTGTGTGAGACAGAGACTGGGCAGGGAGGGTGACTGGGGTGTGTGTGAGACAGAGACTGGGCAGGGAGGTGACTGGGGTGTGTGTGAGAGAGAGACTGGGCAGGGAGGTGACTGGGGTGTGTGTGAGACAGAGACTGGGCAAGGTGAGGGTGTGTGTGTGGGACTGGGGTGTGTGAGACAGAGACTGGGCAGGGGGGTGACTGGGGTGTGTGTGAGACAGAGACTGGGCAGGGAGGTGACTGGGGTGTGTGTGGTGTGTGACTGGGGTGTGTGTGAGACAGAGACTGGGCAGGGAGGGTGACTGGGGTGTGTGTGACAGAGACTGGGCAGGGAGTGACTGGGGTGTGTGTGAGACAGAGACTGGGCAGGGAGGGTGACTGGGTTGTGTGTGAGACAGAGACTGGGCAGGGAGGGTGACTGGGGTGTGTGTGGGGTGTGACTGGGGTGTGTGTGAGACAGAGACTGGGCAGGGAGGTGACTGGGGTGCTTGAGAGACAGAGACTGGGCAGGGAGGGTGACTGGGGTGTGTGTGAGACAGAGCCTGGGCAGGGAGGTGACTGGGGTGTGTGTGAGACAGAGACTGGGCAGGGAGGGTGACTGGGATGTGTGTGAGACAGAGACTGGGCAGGGAGGTGACTGGGGTGTGTGTGAGACAGAGACTGGGCAGGGAGGTGACTGGGGTGTGTGTGAGACAGAGACTGGGCAGGGGGTGACTGGGGTGTGTGTGAGACAGAGACTGGGCAGGAGGGTGACTGGGGGTGTGTGGGGGTGACTGGGGTGTGTGTGAGACAGAGACTGGGCAGGGAGGGTGACTGGGGTGTGTGTTAGACAGACTGGGCAAGGAGGTGACTGGGGTGGTGTGTGTGACTGGGGTGTGTGTGAGACAGAGACTGGGCAGGGAGGTGACTGGGGTGTGTGAGACAGAGACTGGGCAGGGAAGTGACTGGGGTGTGTGAGACAGAGACTGGGCAGGGAGGGTGACTGGGGTGTGTGTGAGACAGAGACTGGGCAGGGAGGGTGACTGGGGTGTGTGTGTGGGAGAGACTGGGGTGTGTGTGAGACAGAGACTGGGCAGGGAGGGTGACTGGGGTGTGTGAGACAGAGACTGGGCAGGGAGGGTGACTGGGGTGTGTGTGAGACAGAGACTGGGCAGGGAGGGTGACTGGGTGTGTGTGAGACAGAGATTGGGCAGGGAGGGTGACTGGGGTGTGTGTCGGGTGTGACTGGGGTGTGTGTGAGACAGAGACTGGGCAGGGAGGTGACTGGGTGTGTGCGAGACAGAGACTGGGCAGGGAGGTGACTGGGTGTGTGAGAGACAGAGACTGGGCAGGGAGGGTGACTGGGGGTGTGTGAGACAGAGACTGGGCAGGGAGGTGACTGGGTGTGTGAAAGACAGAGACTGGGCAGGGAGGGTGACTGGGGTGTGTGTGAGACAGAGCCTGGCAGGGAGGTGACTGGGGTGTTGGTGTGAGACAGAGACTGGGCAGGGAGGGTGACTGGGGT